>NW_027223764.1:48313311-49702744 GCF_028538775.1 Myotis yumanensis | reverse complement strand
AGACTCCTTTGATCTGTACCCCTAGCCAAGGGTGGCTGAACTTGCTCTTGAAGAGGAGACAGCCTGCTACACCCAACCTGAACCTACAGCAGGCCCTTCTAGGGTGAACTGGAGTTGGAGACCCTGGCAGAAACTGAAGGGTTTGGCTTTGAAACAGGTACTAATTTCTCCTCATTGATGCAAACTTGGGGGGGGCGGGGTCAGAAGAGCTGACTGTTGGAGACAGATCTGTCAGCAGCTCTAAGCTGGGAGAAGCTGAACTTTTTACACAAATCGGCCCCTCCCACACACATGCAGGTCTAGCTCACACAGACACAAACAGTGATTGATGGCAACCTGCACATGAAACCCACTCCAGGGGACCCAGAATTAACACAATCAGGGAAGGCCTTCAGACCTCACTAGAGCTCATCACAACTAGCCACACAAGTGGCTCACCCAAAGGGGGATCCCGGCAGGCACCAGATTCTGCTGGGAACAGCCCTGCCTGAGAGGGCAGCCCCTGCAGAGCATCTCATACCTGGTGATTGAGCTTCACCCCTATAGTCACCCAGCCTGGAGGCTTAACTCAAATGGGCCAACTTAACCCACACAAGGGACATTCCTAGAGCACCCAACTTGAGAGAACAAAGAGACCAGCACTGGGCCCCACAGACACCTACTTCATAAGGCCACCCCACGAGGATGGGGCGTCACAGCAGCTCTATCTCATATTAACATAAAAAACCATTGAAACCTGTAAAGAATTTTTGTGAGTTTATTTGAGCCAAACTGTCAACATATGGCAGGAAACAGAACCTCAACGAATTGAGATAATGCTCTGGAGAATGGGGAGTTCATACCTTGTTTTTATAAATTAGCATTGTGGACGAAAGGGGCCACATGCTGACCTGATGAGCTCAGGAGAGGCCTGCATGGCAATTTTGCAGACTCGGAGACCTAAAGTAACCACAAAGGATGGTCTGAGATTAAACCTTAACTAAAAGCAGTTATGGTGGGCAGTTACGTTCTAAGCTGATATCTTCACTGATAAGGTCAACCTTTACCGTACCTGAGCCTATCTGTCTTTTTGCATCTATGATAACATACCCTTGAAATGTCTGGGTAACTTGTGATTTCCCTGTATCTGAAGCCCCTAGGGCACAGCCAGGTGTGCTGGGCCCAGGACAGATGCAGCAGATTCTTTCATTTGTCATGTTAATTGTTCCTGCACCCACCTACGTATGTGTCCATCATTTTACTTTTTATCCTATCACAGAGGTTCCCCCCCCCCCCCCCCCCCCCCCCCCCCGCTTCGCTTAATCCCACCTCCTTAAATCTGTCACCAATGAATTTCATGTATAAATACGGATGTAACCCTGCCATTCTCCTGAGCACTATCTCAATTCGTTGAGGTTCTGCTTCCTGGCATATGTCGACAGTTTGGCTCAAATAAACTCACAAAATTCTTTACAGGTTTCAATGGTTTTTTATGTTAACAGCATCAAAAGGAAAATACATAAGTGGGTTCTATGAAAGTCATTGGTGATAGATTAAGGAGGTGGGAGAAAGCAAAGGGAGGAAATCGCTGGGATAGGATAAAAAATGAAATAATGGACATGTGCTTCTTTTACACAGATGGATATAGGGTAGTTTAACATAGTTAACAGTTAACAATTAACTTGATAACAATAACAATGAGGGGAAGTCCTGGTGCCATTTGTTGCACTCTAAGGGGTCTGGAAAACAAAAAGGAAGTTACTAGTACAACTTACCCAGACATTTCACAGATATGTTATCTGAGATGCAAAAAAACAAATGGGCTCAGTCAAGATCTACCAGTGGTTCTCAACCTTCCTAATGCCACGACCCTTTAATACAGTTCCTCATGTTGTGGTGACCCCCAACCATAAAATTATTTTCGTTGCTACTTCATAACTGTAGTTTTGCTACTGTTATGAATCGTCATGTAAATATCTGATATGCAGGATGTATTTTCATTGTTCGTGACCCATAGGTTGAGAACCTCTGAAAGTTGATCTTTGTCAGGGAAAATACTGTCCTGCGACATGAATACCCACTATAACCTGTTTTTAGTTAAAGTTTAATTTCAGACCATTCTTTGTGGTTACTCTAGTTCCCTGATTTTGCAAGACTGCCATGCAGGTCTTCCCTGAGCTTGTCAGGTTAGCATGTGGCCCCTTTTGTCCACACTCATACAAGGAAACAAACACAAACAAACAGCCACATCACACCTATTAGAATGGCTATTTTCAATAAGACAGGTAATAACAAGTGTTAGAGAGGTTGTGAAGAAAAAGGAACACTCGTTCACTGCTGGTGGGAATGTAAACTGGTACAGCCATTATGGAAAACAGTATGGTTGATTCTCAAAGAATTAAGAAGAAAGTTATCATAGAATCCAACAGTCCCTCTTCTGAGTATCTACCCCCAAGCTCAAAAACATTTATTCGCAAAGATATATATACCTCTGTGTTCATTGCAGCATTATTCACGGTGGCCAAGACATGGAGACAACCCAAGTGTCCTTCGATAGAGGATTGGATAAAGATGTGGTACATACAAACTATGGCTACTGCTCAGCCATAAGAAAAAATAAAATACTGCCATTTGTGATAACATGAATTAAACTTGAGAATATTATCCTATGCAAAAAATGTCAGTCAGGCCTGTTCTGCATGGCTCAGTGGTTAGTGTTGACCTATAAACCAGGAGGTCACAGTTTAATTCTCGGTCAGGGCACGTGCCCAGGTTGTGGGCTCAATCCCCAGAGTTGGGTGTGTTAGAGACAGCCAATCAATGATTCTCTCTCATCATTAATGTTTCTATCTCTTTCTCTTCCTCTCCCTTCCTCTCTGAAATCAATAAAAATACATTAAAAAAGAAAAATGTCAGTCAGAGAAACCTAAGAACAATATGATTTAATTCATATGTGAGATATGAAACTAAAACTCATAGACAGAGATATCACTATGGTGGTTACCAGACAAAAGGAGGTGGAGGGTAGTAAAAGGGAAAAATAAAAGCCAAATATATGGTAATGTAGATGATTTGACAAAGGGTTGTGGGCACACATACAATGTAAAGATCATGTATCAGAGAAATATATATATTTGAAACCTATGTGATCCTATTCCGTAAGTAAACTACATCAAGCCTTAATTACTTTAAATTTTTTCACTTGTAATGCTAATGTTAAGACACCCATGGAATTACACTGGTGTCAGAATATGCCAACGAAAAATGGTCTCATTAAATGGAAAGATCCTAAATCTGGTTTATGGAAGGGTCCTGACCCCTTGTTAACCATTGGTTGAGGATAAGCTTGTGTATTTCCAGAAAACTCATCCAAGCTCTTGTGGATTCCTGCAAGGAACATTCAACATGGATCTGAGAGAGGAACTGACCAGACTACTCCAGCCACAGATAGCAGAAGCCCTGAGCAACACGCTGAAGATAAGAAATGGGAGTAGAATGAAACAGAGGAGAAACAGTCCAGAGATGACCTGGGGGGTGGTGAAGAAAGCTTGCCATGCTGGCAGTCATCAGTTGTGTGATGGTGCAGGTTGCCCTGGACAGAGCCAAAGCAGATCAGACCTGCATTGTCATTGCCCACCATTTGTCCACCATCCAGAACTCGAATAACATTGCTGCCATGTCACAAGGGACAGTGATTGAGAAGGGAACCCTTAAAGAACTGATGGCCCAGAGAGGAGCCTACTGCAAACTAGTTCCTTAGATCCCTGGCAGCAATTTAAAAAGGACATAAAAGAACTCAATCCTTTTCATTGTCTTATATGTTTATTGCTAGTCTACAGAAGCGGATGAAAAGTCTTAAAGGGACTCAAGCCCTGCAGATGGCATACACCTTTCTAAATTTATTAAGAAAACAAGAAGGGGGAAATGCTGAAGGCTAAGACCAACAGTAGTTAGCATATTAATATGATATTCAGCAGGGCTAAAAATCAGCATAATATTGCCCTGCTGTTGGCCAAATGACTCAAGGCAATCCACTAACCTGATGATCCTCTTACTGTTTACTAAATTTTACTTTTGATATGCCTGTATGCATTCCTAAAGGGTAAATGTGTATTCAAGTAAATATAAGCATACGGGACCCAGAAGTCAGGGAGCTTCCCCACTAAAGGGAACTTGACACCTGCCTCCCCATGCCTTCTAAATTCATATTTTTTGTCTAGTGTATTCATTTGTGCGTGGCCCCTTCTTCAGATTCTGAATGTTAGCTGCAAATGGATGCGGCATTCACAGCACACAATACAATGTAAAGATTATGTATCAGAGAAATATACATTTGAAACATATATGATCCTATTAACCAATGTTACCCCAATAAATTTAATAGAATAAATAAATAAATAGATAAATTTCAAAAGAAAGAAAAGAATTAAATTATTTCATTCTAGTTGCCAAAAATAATAGGGGCATTAAAATCACAAGGGTCTTGGCTACCTGAGGACACTGAAGTACAGACATTAACTTGCTTGAGGTCCAACTCTAAGAAGAGGAATATGCCCAGAGGAACATAAAGAAGGTGAAAGTATGATTTTTAATTGGGGAAGTCAATGGCTGAGGTGCAGGTGTTATAATGTACCCCATGAATCACACAAGGACGCCTCAAGAAGTTGAATTAAGGAGTCACATTTATTGCAAATCCGGGAATATGAGGGGGGGCATTTTGCTCTCCAAGTCTCGCAGTCCTTACCTAGCCCCAATACCAGATTTATATAGGCAAAAAAATCACAAACATATTGATTACATCTTGGGGTTTGGAATGAGGAACCTGGTTTGCAAAAAAGCAGTTTACAGGAGCAGAATTGAGCATGTTAGTTAAATTATAGTTTTGGGGCTCCTGATCACTGAATCAACGGAAACACATTGCCTGGAGCCATCGGGTCTTGGGACCTCTGAGTTAACAGGAAGACATTATCTGGAGCCACTGAGGTAATTTAGGATAATTGTTCCCAGGTACAGAAGAATGTGATTTCTAAAACCAGTGAGATCACAATCAATGGGATATTCAAACCACCAACAGCGAAGGATTCAATCGATTGGGATAGCATACATAAGTTCAGAAAATCAAAGTAACTTTTCTATTGTTTTAGCAAGCAAATAATGACAGAAGCCAAGTCAGCAGGGTTAAAATATTAAACATTTATCCAAACATGGTTACTACCATGCTTCAAAGGCAGAGGGAGTTTCTGACTTGATTCCAGCATAGATCATGCCTCCCCCACCAAAATGAAGGATAAGCACCAGGAACAGACTTGATGGGCAGATGAACTCACGGAGGCCTGTGAGTCCTGCCTGTAGATGGGTCCTGGCTGCTGCTAGGAGTTAGAGGCCCTGAGAGCTCAGCCAGTGCATCTGGGCAGCACTAGGTGTTCTGAGGTAGGAGAGAGCAACATGTGTGAAGCTGAAAGTGTTGAAGGAGTTTGGAGACTAAGAGAGCAAACCCAAATAAGGTTGAACCTAAACTAATTTATCTGGCTGCTTTTTTCCTCCCCACCAATAATCCAAAGTTCACATGAGCGTTTTTTTATTTTATTTTTTCTCTCAGTACCTTGAATTCACACCAGGTGGCAACCTTCCCTGTGCCTCCTCTATTAAGCTGCTTCCAAAAAACATTTCCACCAGACTTTCAATTCCTTGCTTTAGTTCTTTTCTCAACTCCAGTCACTAGTGCCTCTGTTCCTACTCCATTATTTCAATCTCATTGGCAAAGGTCAACAAAGGCCCTAATTTGCCAGCCTTATGGTTAATCTTCCTCCTTAAGTCATCAAAACTTTTTTTTTAAAAAAATCTTATTTCAGATTGTTATTTTCAGCTTAGCTTCGTGGTATATCCACTGAATCCTTTATGCTTTTGGAAATATCCCATAACATATACCAGTGTATGGTATGTGAGCCTCGCACCCTGTGGGACTCTGAGGAAGGCCATCTGGAAGTGGACTGTGGGACCTTGGGAGCCTGGTGAGTGTGTGAGCCCAGACTGCAAACTACAGGGAAACAGCTGGCATTTTGATCTCACACAGTTTGCACACAGGTACACCCCACCCCTGCCCACACCTGCTTGCTTTGTTTTCTGGACTCTCTATAACCATGAACTGTGAAAGCCTGTGATGCGGAAAACTTCACCAGCAGGCCCCACCGATGTCCACACAAGTCTAATAAACCCAGGTCCTTCACAGCCAGTCCTCTGGTTTATTTCTTTAAAACCAGCAGGCAAGCCCTAGCCGGTTTGGCTCAGTGGATAGAGCTTAGGTCCCATGCTCGATTCCCAGTCAGGGCACATGCCCGGGGTGTGGGCTGGATCCCCAGTACGGGGTGTGCAGGAGGCAGCCAATCAATGATTCTCTCTCATCATTGATGTTTCTATCTCTCTCTCTTGCTCTCTGAAATCATAAGAAAAATAAAATCAGCAAGCAACACACTGATGTTTTTGTCAGACATCAGCTCTTTGCAGAACACGTCGAGTAGTCCAGTTGGTGGAGGCAGGACAGGAGGTGGTGTGAATGTAGTGGGGAAATCCCAGGTGGCAGCCCTGATTGACAGTTGGGGACCACCTGGAAAACGCCAATAGGACTATTTTTGGACCTGGAATCAGTGATGTGAAAGCTGCCACTGGCAAATGAAAGGAAAATAAAGAAAATGGGTCTCTTGCCTGGCCTGAGTGGCTCAGTTGGTTGAGCATCATCCCATCAACTGAAAGATCACCAGTTCAGTTCCTCATCAGGGCACATGCCTGGGTTGCAGGCTCCATCCCCAGTTGGGGGTGTGCAGGAGTTAGCCAATTGATGTTTCTCTCTCTCTCTTTCCCTTCCTCTCTCTCTCCCTCAAATCAATAAAAACATATTTTAAAAAGAAAAGAAAATGGGTCTTTTAAGCACCCTAAATTCTTCTGGGGGCCCTGAGGATGCTGTGGTCCCAGGGACAGTGCAAGAATTGGTGCCTCCCCCAAACTCTGTGTGGGCAGCAGGAGCAGTAGGGGTGACTGCCCCACCCCGCTGTGAGAGGCAAAAACTGACATTTTTAAAATTGAAGTGGTGGAAGTTGTCCAAGCCTAATACCCTCCCTCATCTCCGGCGTTTTAAAAAGTTGGCAAGGACACTAGGTAATTAAGCAACACACTAAAGGAATGCAATAATCTCCAAGAATTCAAATGGTGGTTTAAGGTTAGTGAAGGTCTTTCAAAGTTATTAACGTAAAATACATGTTTGTTTTGCCTGGGTTTACAAAACAAAGTTCATGTTATTTATCTCTGCTACAAAAGTTGTCAAGAAAATGGCTTGGGTAATAATTAACTTTAAAAGCTCATACCATTGGTAAGAACATATAAATTTGAAGCTGTGAATGAATATATTTTATATGTCATTTGAAGTATGTGAGTCTATTTGCCAATGAAAACAACCTGTTTCTAGAAGTTATGAAATGTATTCATGAATCTGTCCATCTAAAAAATGCTAATTACTTGCTTTTAGTTGTCACTACCAGTTAAGTTTTCTAAGAATTAAGAATTCTAATTTAGTTGGAAAAAAGTATATGGTTTTGGTAATGGAATGTGTAAGTTGTCTGTCTCCTTAGCAGCCTGGGAGAAACTCAGAGTCAAAGCTGGCGTGTCTGTGTCCCGAGCACAGGGGCCAGCACACCAGAGGTGGTAGCGGATGTTGGCTACACGGGATGAGATGCAATTCTTTCCCTCACTCTCTCCACTACCAGGTGAGGACCATGTTGTGGTTTGTATCACTTCCCACCCTTCTGTGTGTGATGACAGTGTCCTTCTCAGAACCCACAACCTGTGAAGATGCCCAGAAGGCCTGCTCAGTGATTGCCTGTGGCATCCCGGTCTCCAATGGCACCCCAGGCAGGGATGGGTGAGATGGAGCCAAGGAAGAAAAAGGAGAACCAGCTACCCAGGCTGGTCTGACTTTTCAATCTTTACTCCCCAGAGGGATCTGGGACTGAGCCATGAGCAGGCTCCCCTTACATTATGATGGGGATGAATCTCTCAGGATAATTCCTGTACATTGTCATTTTCTCCTAAACAAAGACACTGCTGTGACCTGGCTCCCACCTTTCCATGCAGGAATCGGTGGTGTGTGTTTGTCCCTAAGAGGTGGTATTCTGTAGCCCGGGCAGCTGGCACTGGAGGCAGGAGGTCTTTCTTTCTCAGGTCACCACTAGTTTGCTGTGGTTTCTGGAGTCAACGTGAATCTAGTGCTGAGCTTTTGGAGGAAGAGAATGAGAGATAGACACTGGGCCACATGTCCTTCATCTTCCAACAGGGCAGGGCTCCGAGGCTTGCAGGGCCCTCCAGGGAAACTGGGGCCTCCAGGAAGTAGAGGGGCTTCTGGGCCGCAAGGAGTGAAGGGTCTAAAAGGAGATCGTGGAGACAGTTCAGGTAAGGAGCTCATCTCAGCATGGCGTGGGCTGAGGGGAACGGCCCGGGACCTCGAAGGCCTGGTGGCAGGGTCCCGTCTCCGCTGCCCCACTGGCAGACCTCCCCTCTGCTTCCTGACCCAGCACTCTCACTCCTCCCAGTCCTACTTGTGGCCTGAAGGGATTCCCACAGGCACCTGAGAACAGACTTGCAACCCTGCTGGCCTCCCCTCTTGGCCCCTGCTGATGGCCCAGCTCCCTCAGCTGGAGCAGCCGATGCCAGGCTCCTGGATGCAAGGTAGGAAACCGGTCCCCTAGGGAGTTGGGTTTAAGTTTGTTGACACAAGAGTGGCAGGGAGATGGTCTGCTTCATAAGATCCCTGATGCAATAGAGTAATGCATAGAGTAACTAAATAAATTCATCCAAGGTGAAATAAAGTAATTAGTAACAAGAAAACAAAAGTGATGACCTCACATAAATATTTGCTCACTGACCCATCACAATGATAAGAATACCAGTGACACCACTGTGCTGCGTGACTCACCCAAATCCTGCGCACGCCGAGGGAGTCCCTTGAGTCCCATGGTGCCTCAAGACACACAGTCAAGTAAAGCCTCACCTCAGGACCCATATCAAGTCCCTCCTCACCACGCTCACAGCCTCCTGGTGACCAGTCTTTGGTCGTTAGGGTGTGACAGCATCAGGGCCACGGGGTTTTTATAATAGAGATTAAAGAGCCCACCTGCAATAGGAAATGAAAGCATGATTAAGAAAATGCTTTAAAAAGGAGAATGAGTTGTCTTTTCCTATAATTGAGTATAATATTGCAGTATTTAAGCAGTATGTGAAGAAAAGGATCCAGAGCTACAGTTTGCAAGTTACCGTTATTGCTATTGTTATTCCTAGTTTCAGAGTTACAGTTCATAAGAGTTATGAATTATGTCTGAGAAGGCAGAAATACAGTTATGTTTTTTTTCGCTTCCTTTTGTTTTCTTATTTTTCTGGAATAAGCATACTTCTTAATAAGCTTTTATTCCCCCCAAAATACTCTGTTCTTGAATTTAAAGTCTTTTTCTCAATATATGCCCTTTTCCCATTGCTGTGCAGTTACGGAGACTAAGCTGGCTAACTTAGAGAGAGAGCTGAGGAGCCTGGAGGCGGAACTGGACCGCATCAAAAATGTAAGCCTCTGCCTGCCCCACTGGGTTCCCGCTCTCCCCTTGTCCTTGAGCGCTCTGGGCTTTCAGGAGGTGGGAGAGAACTAACAGTAGTGAACACGGATTATATACCAGGGCCTGTGCTAGGCTGGCATTTTCTCATAATATAGTTTCATTCTGTCCTCTCGTCACTGCTGTTTGTGAGCATTACACTTATTTAACTTACAAGTGAGAGAAAACAGGTCCAGGATTTGTAGACAATTCATTCACCATCACCCAGATGGGAAGCAGCAAAGGAAAGCTTGCATGGAGGTCTGCTGCCTCCAAATCCTTGCTCCTTCCTCAGCACCCACTGTTCTCAGACGGCTGTCCCTGCCCCTTTCTATCCTGGCTTTCAAGCCTGGCAATAAGGTCCACCCCTGTTTCCCTGTCCACCTGCACTGGGGCAGTTTGTGTGGTGGACTGTCTCCAGGACAGGCTCCCCCAGGAGAGGCGGGGCTCTGCCAGGGTCTTCCCTACACAGTGTTTACCTCTGACCATTGTGGTACAGAGGAGTTCAGGCTGAGGACCTGTAACTAAGGAAACTTGAGAGACTTCCCTGGGACCCATGAGGACACCAGAGGAGGCCTCAGCCCACATAGAGATGGTGGGGATCTCCTGCAGGTCTCCAGTGGAGATGACATTGTTGTCCCACTAGCTGTTACTCTGTGTTGTAACTGAACTTGGACTTCCTGGAAGCCCAGCTGATGGAGGCACCGGGATTATTGCAGGAGACCCGGAAGGTGCCTTCACTTGCTTAGGGATGCAGCTCAGTGGCTCCCCTGGTTGGGTTCCCTCAGGTCCTGTGGAGCCTTGTCCTCTTACACCAAGAACAGCAAACACTAGCACACGTGTTGCCCCTCTCCTCCCCCATATCAGCAGCAGGCATGGCCACTCAACTGCCATATATTGAGCTGGGATGAGATCTTGGGGCCATTTTAACCCTGTAGTGACTACCAACGGATCTGAGATGGTGTGTGGAAAAGAACCCATTTTCCAGCTCTGCCTGGTGCTTCTGCTAAGTTCAGCTTCTTGTTCACTTTACAAACCGTGGCATTGGGACCACAAAAACACTATCAGAGTCCATAGGAGAGTTGCCTGTGTGACCCTTTACCCAGCAAGTGCATCCTCTGCAGAGAAAACCTTGGCCACCTGTGCTGACCCTTTCTCCTGCTCTGTCTGCAGTTCCTGGTGAGCCTCTCCCCTTACATGAGGCCTGGTTCCCAAGCATCCCAAGGGCAGGGACCATGGCATTTAGGATGCACCATGTGGAAGGGGTCTGAGGAGTCCAGAGGCGGAAGCACCCACAGTCTGAGATGGAGGATGGATAGATGCTTCAGAGATGGCTTAACACCACACTCAATGTCCATGCTTTATTTTGTCATTTTTAATGATGAAAGTAAAATACATTTTCCTCTAGTAGAGTTTGAACTCTAGTCCATAAATTTTTGGAAGCTTATTGCTGTTTAATTCGAGTTTCTTTAATTATTACTAAGATTGTACATTTTTCATGTTTCGTTACTATTGGCCATCAGTATATCTAATTTCATGAATTTTCTCTTCTCATTCTTAGATATTTCTCTTCTCATTCCTACTTCTATAGTCATTATTTTCTTGTTGATTTATGTTATATACTTTGCAGATAAATAAGCATTTCAATTTTAATCTTACATTGCTTTATTTTGGCAGAGAAGTTTTATATTTTAATTCTGATTTTGAATTTTATATGTAAGTAAAAACCTGATTTTATTTTTCTTCTAAATGCTTAACCATTTAACTGAGAATTATTAAGTGAACCATTCTTTACTTTCCTATAACCTTGACAATCTATTTTTATCATGCATATATGACATATATGTATAGACATACTTGGGTCCAGTTTTGGTAACCTTTACATTTGGTCCCTCTATTTCTGTGTTAATAACACACTATTACAATTTTGTTAGTTTTATAAAACCTTTTAGCATAAGAGGACCAACTCCATTCTCATTGTTTTTTAAGTAATTTTTCTGACTGTTCTAGGTTGTTCACTCTATCATAAGACCTCCTGATGAGGTCCTCCAGCCTCACTCTGTTTTGGAACTGAGTCGTTGGAGAACTCACATCCCTCTCATCCTCTTCCTATCCTCTCAGGCCCTCTGTGGCCAGGGCCAGGCGTCCTGGGCTTGCTCAAAACCTAGCAGCTCTTGTTCCCTCCCTTTCCTGCCCTGATCCAGCCCTCTGATCACAGAACTCATTCCCTTGGCCTGAAGTTGCCATCTGACCTTTGACCTTGGCCTGACCCCAACTACCTGCATGTGAAATGAAGCATTCAGGGAATTAATAAAATGCAGGGAGGCTAGCAGTGGAGTGACAGTGCTACTTCCTCAGGTCAATGGGCCAGGAAATGTCTTAAAAACACTTTATTCAACCGTACAAACAGGCTTACAAATAGGAATTCAGGATTTCATTCACTCAATTCTTTCATTTTTTCACTCTGTCTTCTTACTGAACAAATATGAAAAGTACCATTTACTCAGGTAGGGAGGGCCTTATGAGTCCTTCTGTGGCTCAAGGTTGTTTGATCAGGCAGCCTGAGAGAGACTGTATTGCTTAGGTAACTGAAAGTCAAGTAGGTTAATATTCAAATTTTATGCAGTAAAGATGGGCTACGTATGCTGCAGTGACAACCTCCATAATTCACTCAAGGTCCAGAAAGATCCATCCTGATAAATATTTAAATTATAAATATTTTGTTCCCTCTAGTAGATACCTGGGTTCTTGGCTCTAGTATATAAACACCGGTAGCTTGAAAAAGTCAAGCACATCATTAAGCTTGAATTAAGGATATCAGGAAGATAAGAGCGATTGAGAATGCCCCGAACTTAAGCAACTCAGTTCTTAGTGTTTTATGTCGAGGGAATTCAGGACAAAGATAAAAGAGCCTAACACCAGCAAACACCAGAGTGAGCCCCACTGTCAGTCCATGCTGGGAAGTGGGTTGGTTGAGTAGCAGGAGGGTTGAGAACTAGGAGGTGATCTGAGAATATACTATTGAACTGAGCAGGGGCTTCCCCATGGAGCTGCTGTGGTTGTCACCCTCCCACGTGGAAGGGCCCCAGGCTGCTCCCAGGATGTCACCTCGCACTGTGAGGGTCATAGCATCTCCTGAGAGGTCAGAGTCACGCAGCCCTGGCTTCACTTGGTACCCAGGGTACTACACTAGGAACCAAGGCTACTATGGGTGGTGCAGGGCTAATACTATTTAATGCCCGTGTGCACCTCTGCCCATGAATGTGAGTGTAGGAGAGGTCTCTGTGCTAAGAAAGGGTTAAAACCTGAATTTTCTGAAATACTGGCCTTAGTCCTTGGCTTTCGTTAGGCTGTGTCTACAGGGCCCAAATGACCCTCCTTACTTGCTCTCTGTGCTGGAAAGCGAACCGGACCCTGTGCTGAGTTGGATCTTAAGGGCCTGGGATCTCTTCATTCCTGGCCTTCAACCCCACAGGACACATCTTTTCTCCCTATTCAGTCAGTTATGACATTTCGCTCCACTTTTGTCATAGAAATAGGTTGCCTCACATGCTGGGTGGGCAGTGGTCACTTTTAGAGGGACTGCCAGACCACCATGACCTTCTATGGGTCCCAATGGCCATACTGTGCTGTGTGGTCCACCCCCAGGCCTAGTCTATTGGGCCAGAGGTGGGCATCTGAGACAGGCAGATTCACTTCCACAGGAATTTTGACCTGATATCAAGCAAGGGTTTCTGATCTCTGTGTGACACATGACTCTGTGCTTGGGCAGCTGAGAGCCTGAAGCAGAAGAAGGTGGTGGGAGAAGGAGGAAGAGAGGCGAGGATGCACAGAGGCAGAAGCAGGGAGACCGCACAGCGCTGCTTGTGCACCGGCAGTCCTTGAGCCACGTCAGAACTCTTCATTCTTACAAAAAATGCCTCCCTGGGCTTAAACCATATCCACTGCTTTTTCCTTTGTATTTGCAATGAAATACCTTTCTGAGCTCCCTGGCGGATGGTGTCCAGGTGTGACTTCTGAGTTGAAGACTATTTGCTCCCTGTTGCATAACTGACATATTTCAGAAGCTGCCAGGACTTGGGGTTTTTTTTTTCAGTAACAGGAAAAAGGTCGCAGCAGAGAGACTGAGCTGTGTGCTGTTGGGAGGTGTGGTTTTTCTTTTCCTTTTTTTTTGACCTATCAATAATCACTTTATTTGAATGATTTTTCATTTTTAAATTATAGGTGACATACTGTGTGATATTAACTTCAGGTGTACATCCCAGTGGATAGTCATACATAACTTACTAAGTGATCATCCTGATCAATCCCCTACCCATCTGACACCAAGGTTATTATGTGTGGCTTTTTGCTTTCAGACCTGCTGTCCTACATCTGAGGTGTAGCGGTGAGTGGTGGGAAGAGGGGTGTGGCCTCCGGTCCCTGGGAACAAAGGAGGGCTGTTTTCCTGTTTTGTTGCCTCTCCTATGAGCCTGGGCTTCATCCAGGTGTCCTTCCAATTTCTTAAGCACAAGTGTCATTAAAATCAACTGGTATGCAGAGGCCTTTGGCCTAAAAGTTTACAGGCCAGAAATATAAGGTTTGGGATCAGATGACCTTTCACTAGACCAAGTTGTAGCACTGACACACCTGGAGCCTTGAGCAAGTCTCTCCCCCACTCCCCCCTCTCTGTGGGAGGAGGAGGAGGAACTGCCCAGCTGTCTCTGAGGCGGTGTGGGGGAAAAACCTCCTGGACTGAGGCCAGGGCAGGGCTGGGGGTGAACCTGAGAGTGGCTGGACCCTCTGTGCCTGAGATCTCAGCTGGAATGGGGATTGTGCAGGTGGAACTCCCTCCCATGAGCCGACAGGCAGACACAATGACAGGGTAGAATGAGGTCCTGGTGTGCAGGGATGCGGAGGAGGCTACTCAACTGGGCCACACAGTCCTACCAGGGAGGCAGATGACCTGCCAGGTCAGCCCATGGCGCTGTGAACCTTCCGGCGCTCAGGCCTTAGAACAAGGATCAGCCACTGGAACTGCCAATCCCTGGGCCTCCCAGGCACATGCTCTAGCTAGCATTGGCCAAGGAGTCCGGGGCTCTGGGAGGTTCTGAGCAGGCTTATAATGTGGGTGCCAGGGATCTGAGCCCTGGATGGAATGAGCTCCTCCCTGGAGTGAGGGTGAGGAGGGGAGAGAACAAAGAGCTAAATCTTGAGCAGGTCACCATTTAGTGGTCAAGAAAAGGGGGAGGGGCTAGCAAAAAGAGGATGATAAGGAACTGCCATAAGGGGACACCAAAGTAAGAGGAGGGAGTGACAGAGGAGGGAGTGACAGAGAAGGGAGTGACAGAGGAGGGAGTGACAGAAGAGGGAGTGACAGAGGAGGGAGTGACAGAGAAGGGAGTGACAGAGGAGGGAGTGACAGAGGAGGGAGTGACAGAGCAGGGAGCAACAGAGGAGGGAGTGACAAAGGAGGGAGTGACAGAGGAGGGAGTGACAGAGGAGGGAGTGACTTGCTGGATTGACAGTTTGAGAAGGCAGAGGGCTGAGGTGGAGCTTTAGATTTTGGGGCCTAATTTTATCCCTTGCAACTGGGAAAGCAGGCTGGCCCCTAATTCCTCTGCCAGAGCAGCCAGTGTGTGAAGCCAGTTTCGTATTTTATTCTGAGAGAGGAGTTCCATGGGAGCCCTTGGCTGGCCTCATCCCACAGCTCTGTGCAGAAGCCCAGCCACAGTGATGTCAGCTCTTCCTTGTCATGTTGGCAGCACACAGGTCTGGGCCAGGCTCCTGGACCAAGGCTGCCTCACCCACCCCAAGGGCACAGAACTCGCAGATCACAAGGCGCTTCTCCTCACAGGGCCCGTCGTTCCACTGGCCATTGGTGTACATCTCCGCACAGTCCTCATTGTCTCGATAGTTGTTGGGCTCACCAGAGGCCCAGTTTGAATAGACCAGGGACTCCCCTCCTGGATAGATGAACTTGCCCTCCGTCTGGGAGTCAGTCATGCTCAGGAATGCAGCACCCTTGTTCTCAATCTCAACCAGCTGTTTCAAGGCCTCGTTCTCAGCTGCAGAGCGTGGGGAGGGCAGCTGCCCCCCGGCCTGTGCGCACACTTGCTGTGCCTCCTGGAAAGGCTTTACAAACCTTGCTGCCTTGAAGACCTTCTGGCCAAAACTTTGGCCATGGAGGAAGAGCTCCACTAGGAGGAGAGCACAGTCAGTTTGGGGATCTGGGGGCACCTGCCAAAGCTCCATGGCTCTGAGACCTTTGTGCTCCAACCAGAGCCCAGGCCTCCCATATAGGGCCTCAGAGCACCAGGAAGGACAAAGGTGAGACCCTGGGTCCGCGGTACGCTCTGGGAGGTAGATCTGTCTGTCTAGTTACAGGTGAGAACACTGGGCTCAGAGAGGTTAAGTAAGAGGCTCAACATCATGTGACCATCACATGTAGAGTTGGGGGTCACCCTTATCTGATCTCACACTAGAGCTGAGACGTGCTCTTTCTATTGCACCCCATGTTGCATGGCAGAATCGCTCTCCCAGGTACTGGGTGGGACCAGGAAGCTTTGGCATCGTGCAGCCTCTGAGAGCTGAAAACAAGGAAGGTGCTCACTCTGATCTCACTGTGGACCCTGCATAACAGCAGGGCATGTGGCATTGACAGGGAGGTCCGTGCCGGGTGTGGATGTGGGAAAGAAGAGGAGAGGGTGGGCCATCTGAGGGCAGCACTGTGCTAATCTCTGCACTGTGTGCGCCCAGTGCTGGCCTCTAGGTGTGCATGTGGGTGAGGCTGGAGAGCTGGGAGAGAGGACAAGGACAGCGGAGAGGTGTGCATGGGCGTCAGGGGCAGGAGAGAGTCAGTGCTGGGGAGAGGCCTGTCTGGGAGTCAGAGGGCCAGGTATTCAGCCCTGCCTTGGCCATGACTGTCCAGGTGGACAAGGTAAAATCACTTCCTTTTTTGGGGTTTCCAGTTCCTCATCTCTAAGATGGGAATACAATTTATAAAAGCATCACTGTGCGACATTTAACTATATGTTTTCATTCCATCTCATTTTCTATCCCTTTGTTGTTGCTGTTGTTGTTATTGTGTGTGTGTGTGTGTGTGCTTTAATATTTTTTTAGTGATGTCAGAGAGGAAGGGAGAGGGAGACAGAGATAGGAACATCAATGATGACGGAGAATCATTGATTGGCTGCCTCCTGCACACCCCTATTGGGAACCATGCCCATAGCCCAGGCACATGCTCTAACTAGGGATGGACCCATGATCTCCTGGTTCATAGGCCGACAATCAACCACTGGGCCACGCTGTCCGGGCTCTTTTTCCATCCCTTTGACTTCTGGGTTCGTGCATACAAGCCTTCAGGGCTCTTGAGAGGGCTGTGCTCCAGCCCCAAAGGGCTGGTGAGGAGCCCAGGCTGCACCAGGACCCACTGTGACCCTTCCACAAGGGTTCAGGGGCCAGACTCTCCACAGGCTCAGGAGGGCACCCAGAGCAGCCCTGGACAGGAGTTCCTCTGCCATTCACTACATGCACCCGGGTGGGTCTATGTGTGCATACACGAACAAGGCCACGTGTCCATCTGAAGGTACATGGGAGCACTGAAGGCCCACCTTCTATGTTGTATATGCGTGGGTGCTCATGGGTGTAGATGATGTGAGGTGAGTGATGGCATGTGTGTAATACACACATGTGTGGCAGGTGTATATCACAAATTTTCCTTTGTTTTCCTAAGTGTGCATATGAGGGAGTGAGCACACATGCATGTTTGTGGAGAGAGGGAGATATACTAAATGCTTGAAACCTCACCCTTGGTACATGGGTACTTAGTGGTTTTAGGTACATAGGAGCCCTAATTCTCACCCCTGCATTCTCTCCTGCTACAGAAACTCCTCTTTGGATCATTGAGATTTGCTGAATTACTTGAGCTCAAAGCTGACATGGGGAAAGCGGGGAGGAGGGGGGAAATTAGGGTCTGAGGTGGAGATGCCCACAGGCACAGGCACTGGGCTGTGCTGCTGGAGCCTCTGACTCCTCAGCACCCAGGTTGGGGGAGAGTCTCACCATGAACACCCAGGCAGAGCCCAGCACTGGGCAGAGCCCAGAGGCAGCCTGCCCACTGCCGGACCCAGGGCCTGTCTCAGTTGAGACTCAATGGCCACATGCCAAGGTCAGACCCTCACAGCCTTGAATGCAAGCACAGCATGCCAGCCCCAACTCTGAGGACAGTGTCTGGAGTCACTTCTGCTGTGGGCTGGGCACAACATCTTGAGGAGTTTGCACACCCAGCCCCATAGAGATAAGAAATGCATCCTGGGTAGTGGGGTGTCCAGGGACCAGCACAGGTTGGCAGGAGGGGAAGTCTGAATTGCACTGGGCTTGGGGCATTGATCTGACTCGGGTCACAGGTGGCTGTGATGGTGGGGCTGGAGCCTGGTAGCCTTGAACATGCTGGCGCCAGCCCACTGAACTGGTGTAGGGGCCACACCCTGCTCCGTGTCCCTTGAATCTGCTTCCAGCTCCTGGAAGATGTGGCTGCTCTGCTCTGCCCCACTCTATCCTTAGTCCCAGGTGCTGCCCAAGGCCCAGGTCCAGCCCATCGTCCAAACCCTCCACCCCCCTAGAGCCCCCAATCCTAGAACCAGGCCTGCCTCAGGCCCGGCCAACTCCAAACCCAACACAGACCCCACCTGGGGCCTGCCCTTGGCGACTGGCTCAGGTTCAGTTCCAAGTCCAGAACTCACTTTTCTTATACTGAAGGAAGGCTCCCAGCAGGCGTCCTACCTGCTCCTGCAAGGCTTCCACCTGCTGCCTCAGAGCAGTGATGTCTGCAGGAGAGAGAGGTTCAGTGAACACTAGTACCTCACATCCAGGGGAAGAGTCCGGGTCCCAAGGGAAGGGTGCTCAGTGACAGGTATTCCTGGGGGAGGGTAAGAAGCTGGGCCCCAGGAAGCCCACAGCCACTGACACAGCTGGCCCCTGCTGCCAACAGGGTCCTGGCATCCCACTAACTCTGATCCAGATGACATTTCACAGCCAATTTTGAGAGTCTGGGAGCACATTCCTGAAAGGGGGGTGGATTGCACGTCCTTCTGGTACTCCCCATCCCTGTGTTATTTGATGCTCAAAGCTCTCTCATGAACTGGGAAGAGAGCTGAGCTGTCTCAGTGATCAGATGGGAAGCTGCTCAGGCTTGCCTTACCCCGTATTTTAAGTCTAAGCCAGAGCTTCATATTCTTGCCTTCAGTCCAACAGCCTTTCCTGCTTTCACACACCACCACCCCCACAATGAGCTAACCACTGACCTAGAAGGCCTTCCTCCCTCTGCACCCTAGTGGGGTGCCCAGAGCTAAGGAAGGTGACTTTAACTGTTAGCCCACTCTCTCCCTTTTCTCCTCTGGACCCAGGATCACCTCTGTCCCCCTTCGGTCCTGAGAGGCCCCAGGCACCTGGAATTCCCGGTATACCCATGGGTCCTGCAGGGCCTGAGATCAGACAAGAAGAGGAGGGTGAGCTCGGCACACATTTTCCCGCATTTCCCCCTCCCAGCATATGGACTGTGCTATTGTCCAGCAATACACCCTCCCACGTACGGTCTGTCCCATAGCCAGTCACACACCCTCTCTGTACAGTACTGTCCCATCACCCAGCACCCGGCCTTCCCAGGATGCGGACTGTCCCTGCTGCTCACACCGCACTCTCCCCAGTTACAGAGCTCAAGCCCAGTGAGGCACCTCCTTGCACAGACTCCCCAAGGCCCAGTGTTGCAACTCTGAGCTGGCGGGTTACAGGGGAGGGACAGGCCTCCGCAGCTTCAGGTGGACACAGGAGGACCGAAGGCCCGCCCCAGCTTTTCCCATCACTCACCTGCTTTCCCTGCAAACCCAGGGTCTCCACACTCACCAGGGGCACCTTTCTCTCCTTTGGGACCTGGGGGGCCTCTTGTTCCTGCAGAACCCTGCACATCTGGGGCACCCACTTCTCCTGAGGAAGGAACAGATTGAGACAAAGGCTGTTGAGAGTGTCTGCAGGCTGGATGATTTCCTCAGCTCCACCTGGAGAAAGAGAACTAGGGGCCTGTGCACCCCACTCTCTGTGTCCTCCAGAGCTGGGAGTGCGGGGGGCAAAGGCCGCAGCAAGGCCTGCCAGTGGTGATGGCCTGGCTTCACTGGCATGCTGAGTATCCTTAGGTCAGGAAACAGGCCAGCCAGAGCTGGATGGGGGGTCAAGCCAAGAACTGTCTGATTTCCATACAGTGCACTTTCCCTGTCCCAAGGCTGAGGATTTACAGCAGGGGATCTGCCAGCTTTTACCTTGGCCATGGACTCATTGCTTTCCCTTTCCTAGGACCAAACTTTATATCAGAAATGCTCCCTGACATAAGTCACCAGGGAAATTAAATTAAACCCATGAGATATCATCTCACCCCTCCTAGAATGGCGACTATGAAAAACACAAAAGATCTCAAGTATTGGTGAGGATGTGGAGAAGAAGAACCCCTATGCACTGTTGGTGGGATTGTAAATTGGTGCAGCCACTATGGGGACCAATAGGAAGTTTCCTTAAGACATTAAAAAGATAATTAAAAAAAGTATGATCCAGGAAATACCACTTCTGGGTTTTACCCAAAGGAAATAAAACACTAATTTGAAAAGATATCCATACCCTCATGTTTATTGCAACATTTTCTTTACAGTAGCCAAGAGGCAGAAACAACCTAATAGTGTTCATAATGGATAAAAATGTCACACACACACACTGGAATATTATTCAGCCACAAAAAAAAATCCTACCATTTGCCACAACAAGAATGGGTCTTGAAGAAATTATGCTAAGTGCCATAAGTCATACAAATTAAGACAGAGACAGTATGATCTCACTTACATCTGGATTATAAAAAAAAACAGCAAAGAATCTGAACCCTTAAATGCAGAGGTGAGATTATTGGTGGTTACATTAAATGGGAGCTGGGTGGTGGGCAAAATCGGTGAGGTCAAAAGCTACAAATGTCCAGTTATAAAAAATGAGCTCCTTTTCCTCCTCTCCGTAGTGTATTTAGGTAAATCCTTTTGATCAGGCCTGAGTGTGGGGCCACAGGGCCTCATCTTTGCCCACCTCTCATGCAGTAGAATTTAGTTAGATATTTCACACACTGCACAGAAATCATTCAACCACATGAACAACTATAAGTGCAGCAGCTTGGTTCTACGGGGCGCCAAAGACCAGTCATTTACTCATGATTTCCTCATTCTTGGGGTGAGAGGAATCAGAAGATCCTAGGGGAGGAATCCTGACAGCTAGGGGAGGGGAATAACACCTCAAGGCTCAGGGCAGCCTGTCATTTGCCAACTGGTAGCGAGGTGCTTTAGGTGGACTGAATGTCTAGGGGCCTTCTTCCCAAGGAGGTGGGCTTCCATTTCCAGGGCTTCCCCGAAGAACATCCAGACTTGCTGAGTTGGTTACAATTCCAGTGGCCACCCATGCCCACGAGGACAAGCCCACGGTCCCAGCTGTACCTGGATCCCCCTTCTCGCCTGAGGGGCTGTCTTTCTCATCTTGTCCATCACGACCAGGCAGGCCATTCTCCACAGGGCTACACGTGACCAGGGTGCAGTCATCAATCAAAGGTTTCTGGGGAAGGATCATCACTTCTGCTTCCCCTGACAATGGAGGCTGTGTGAGCAGGACCAGCACAGAGAGGAGAAGAAGCATGGCCTTTAGGGTGGACAGAAAGAGAAAGGACATGCTCTTGGTTTCAGAACACGGGTTAGGACTTAGCCCAGCGCCCGGAAGTCAGAGAGGCACTTTCCTACCACCTCGCCCCTTCTGTGGGATCAGGAGCAGCAGGACTCCAAAAACAATTTAGGACAAGGCGGCCATACAGTCTGGCCTGGGAGGGCATGAGTTACCCAGCTGAACTCTGACATGGTTATCAGCAACATCTACCTCTTCTCAGATGCCCTGTTTTGTCCCTTCTAGTGACTTCCCTTTCACTGCCATCGGCACGGCTGGGATGTGAACTCCTCACTGAGGCCACCTGTCACATCAGGAAGGACTCATGAAGTGCCTTTGGGCAGGACAGTTCCCTCTTTGAACCTCCGTCTCCCTGTCTGTGTCAGCAAGGTGGCCGGGCAAACCCATTTCCTGTCACTTGTAGCCTTGGATGGACCAGCACTGGCCGTTTCAGTGCTTGTCTGGAAAGAGCCAGAATGCTCAGTGACATGTGTCCTAACACACGATGGGCACATGGCTACATGTTTGCCAGGTGGCCTGCCATTCCTGGACTAGATGCTGTCTCCATGAAGAAAGTTCCAGGGGAACCCAGAAAAAGTTCTCAGAATAGCTGGAGAGACCCTGGGACGCCTGGAGTGCTGCCCCTCCACCTGGGACGACTTGGGAGACGGGCCTCGTGGAGGAGGGCATGTGAGGTGAGCTCCGTCAGGAAAAGAGTGGTTTCAGCTGGAGAAAAAACAGATGTTCAATAGGGTGTCCAGTGACGGGTGAGAGGGACTCTGCAGCTAAGTGAGGTCAGGGTGGGTGCAGGGCCTGGTCACTCCCAATGGTGGGCTTCTTTCCTCTTGAGAGAAACCTTAAAGTTAGGAGCCAGGAAAGCGCACACGGGAGTGGCAGAGGCTGGGAACAAGCCTGAGGGACAGAGCAAAGGGGAAGGGATCGCCAGGCAGCCTGAGGGGGAGGCAGTGGAGGGCCTTCCTGGCCACAGAAGTGCTTTCTTCTCCACCTGCTGGTGGTTCTGGGCTGCTGAGGACCCTGTTTGCACCGGTTCTTTCTCATTCTGAGTTTACCACTTCCTCGGGCACCATGGGAGTCTCTAAACACCAGGCAAGCTCACAGGCCAGCAGAGTGGCACTTGCTGGAGCAGAGGCTCGGCCAGGAACACCAAAGGCTCCAGCCAGAGCCAGGGCATTGCCCGCTGGTGTGCAGCTGCCACATCAAGGGCCCTGTGCCCACAACTGGGAAAGATTGAAAAGCAACAGGCATTTTGCCCAACAGCGCGAGATGGCACAGAAGGCATCGCAGCTTATTGTAGCAGAAAGGGGCCTGGGCAGGAGCCCTCTCACAGGGTTGGAGACCTAGGACTGGGATGAGGCCTCTTCGCTGGGCCTACAGCGGTATTGGGCAGAGCCACATCCCCTTAAACGACATAATGTTCACTTTATGCCTCAATGTCAGACTAAAGTATTATTGAAAAATGATGCCTCTAAAAATTAACTGAATATCAGTAAACTTATCCAGTGGGTACATTTTTAAAAGAAAATATAAAGCTAAGAGAAAATCATGTTTATCCATGTCCAATGGGCAGTTGGTACCAGGATGAACTTTGACCCGGGCCTGGGAATGCTGGGGCTGTTTCTCCTCATCCACCTTCCTTTCTGAAGAAATCAGGGATGGAGAGAGCCAAGCAAGAAGTTGAAATTGCATTCCCAACTGAGGCTTCCTGACAATGGCATCTGGGGTTGGGGTGGGTGTCATATCCCACTCACCCACCCTCCCCCAGCCCAGAAGGCTAATCTCCCAGTGAGCAAAGGAAGCAGAGTGAGGGGCAGAAGAATGGTCCTTCTTCCCCACTATGCTGCCCTCTCACACCCACACCCACACCTCCCAGAGCAAAAGAGCTACATAGACCCTGTCTTCCTCAACACCAGTACATTAGAGCACCCCCAATGGGCAGGGGGACATTCACTGGACACAGAGAAAACAAAAAGGAGGCAGGCACAGACACTCACCATTGCGTCCTCCAGTGACCAGGTTCTCCAGACAAATGAGCACTTCCTTGGCCCACACACACGGGCTATTTATGCTGAGCCACCAGATATTGGTCTTTTAAGAACTCTTTTGGACAATTTCCTCCCTTGTTGACTAATTCACACTCACCCCCACCTGGGTTCTGGAAACTTGCCACTACACACATGTCACCTTAGAGTTTACAGAGCACCCACAGTCCATGGCCTCATCTGCACCTCACTGAACCCTGTGAGATAAGTGTCATCATCAGTGTCTGGTTTTTACTGATTTCTATGAATCTGAATTCCAGAGAATGGCATCTGGGTTCTGGGTGGGTGTCATATCCCACTCACGAAAGACCAAAGCCAGGGAAGCAGAGTGAGAGGCAGATGAGGAAGCAAGTTGCACAATAACCTACAACTATTGCAGAAGCATATGCATTTGCATATTTCAAGAGTCAGGGCTTGCTGTGCCAACTTCTCTTTGTCCTTCACCTCAACATTACTGCCCAGATAGTGGGACAGATGACCCAAGAGCTGGGAGCTTCTTGGCATTTCTGGGCAGGGGTGGAAGAGTTAGAGGGGTTGCAGAGGCTGCAGCATTCTGTGAGGACAGTGGCAGGGGAGCTTCCACCTGGCTGGGGTCACTCTTTTGCTTCCTGGTCTAGATATTGGAGAGCCCCTCACTTGCTTTTTATGGGATGGATGTCATTACATCCTTGCCTTCATCTCTCCACTTCCTTAGCTGGTGTTTCCTCTGTGTATTGCTCTAGGAAGCAGTTTGGACCCCTGAGCCACTGATACACTATTGGGGGCATCCCCCAGGAAACTCTGACTTCCAGTGGCCATGGGGTAGTTGCCTGCCCTACTGCTGACACTGTCATTTCTGCTCCCTTCTAGATCCCTGTGGCTTCATCTCTTGCATCAAGTCTTTGCCTAGGTCCACATACCAGCTGCCTATGCCCACAGTGCTCTCCTTTGGGCACTCATTTGGTGGTGCCGGCTGCTCCTGGGTGTAGTTGCTGCTGTGGCATCTCCTTGTGGGTTGTAGATGCTCTAATGCCAGTTTCCTCAGCTGGTAGGAGAGGCTCTTGTTTCCCTTAATGGAATTTCTTTGAAGCAGGATCCCATAGTAGAGCCACTTGTGCCCCAAATGATAAAACTCTTTCATTATTAACATCCCCATCCTAGGATGTTTGTGTGCCTCCCAGAGATCTGGATCAGCATGTAGGCTGAACTGAACTGACCCATTGCTCTTCACTCCCCACAGAGCTTTCCTGACAAGTCTTAACCTGGTAGCTAAACAAACACCTATTTATTTCAGACTTTTATTTCAGAAGCTCTATATGTTTTCTGTGTTTGCAACTTAGCTTCTATTAACTGCTACCTCCTAGCCTATTAAGTACTCCCACTCAATGCCCTGGGATCCCCCTATAACACAGAGTATAGTGTTTCCTTCGTCTAACTCCACATTACAACAAAGTCTAATTTTATTTATGATCCAACCCAGACACTCCTGTTACAATGATAACCTTTGCCTTCCTCAGTTACACCAACACAGGTGAGAAGAGTCAGATCTCAAATGATGATCACAATGGCTTTCATGAATAAGAACCAGTCAGAAATGAAGTTTCTCATAGCTGACATCAAGAATACAGTGAAAAAAATTTGTAAATAGGCTGGAAGAAGCAGAGAAGAGAATCAGTGATCTAAAAGACAATGTAAGAAAAACAATCGAGCAACAAAAACAAAAAAATTTTTTTGAAAAAAACCAAGGATAGTGTAAGGGAACTTTGGGACAACATGAAGCATAACAATACTCACAAATAGGGGTACCAGAAGGAGAGGGAGCAAGGGAGAACAAACCTGTTTGAAGAAAGAATGAAAGGAAACTTCCTACCCTGGAGAAGGAAAATGTTATACAAGTTCAGAAAGTGCTGATAAAGATGAAGACAAAGAGACCCACATCAAGATACATCACAATTAAAATGGCAAACTTTAAAGACAAAGACATAATCTTATGGGCAGCAAAAGAAAGACAGTCAGTTACCTACAAGTGAAGTCCCATAAAGCTGTCTGTTGATTTCTCAACAGAAACACTATAAGCCTGAAGTGAATGGCATGAGGTATTCAAAGTCATGAAAAGCAAGGATCTGAATCCAAGACTACTCTATCCAGCAAAGCTATCATTCACAATTGAAGGTGAGATAAAAAGCTTCCCAGACACACACACAAAAACACAAAAAGCAAAAGGACTTTATTGCCACCCAACCAGCATTGCAAGAAATGTTAAAGAGACTGTTGTAAGAAGAAAAAGAGAGAGAAGGGAGAGAACGTAGGCATAAAGACTAAAAATGGCCATAAAAAATGCATAAAAATAAAAATACAGCACTAGACGTCTTCACTAGTAAATTCTACCAAATATTAAAATATTTGATGCCTATTCTTCTGAAAAACTTCCAAAATATTGAAGAAGAGGCAATACTTTCTAATACATTTTATAAGGCCAACCTAACCCTCATACCAAAAAGGGTCAAGAATAAGACAGAAAAAGAAAACTGCAGACCAATATCACTGACAAATGAAGATGCAATAATTCTAAACAAAATGCTAGGCAATGGAATGCAATAACACATTTAAAATAATAATACATCATGATTAAGTGGGGTTCATTCTAAGGGCACAAGGATAGCTCAGCCAGCATATACAATCAATCAGAGTAATACACCGCAGTAACAAAATAAAGGATAAAAAAACCATATGATCGCCCTAGCCGGTTTGGCTCACGGGATAGAGCTGCGGGCTGGGGACTAAAGGGTCCCAGGTTCCATTCCAGTCAAGGGCATGTACCTTGGTTGCAGGCACATCCCCAGTAGGGGGTATGCAGGAGGCAGCTGATCAATGTTTCTAACTCTCTATCCCTCTCCCTTCCTCTCTGTAAAAAATCAATAAAATATATTTTAAAAAGTCATATGATCTTATCAATAGATGCAGAAAAAGCATAAAACCCAGTTATGATTGAAATACTCAGTAGAATGGGTATAGAAGGAAAGTACCTCAACATAGTAAAGACCATATATGATAAACCTCCAGCCTTTATCATACTTAATGGTGTAAAACTGAAAGTTACAGGATATAAAATCAATGTAAAAAATCCACTGCTTTCCTATATACTAACAACAAAACCTCAAAAAAAAAATGAAAAATAAAGTCCTTTTGCAATTTCAACCATAAGAATAAAATGCCTTGGAATAAGCTGAACAAAGGATGTGAAGGACCTGTGTACTGAAAACTATAAAGCATGATTAAAAGACATTGAAAAACATACAATAAAATGAAAAGATAATCCTTATTCATCAATTGGAAGAATCAATATAGCTAAAATGGCCATATTACCCAAAATAATATATAGATTTAGTGTGAGCCCTATCAAAATCAAAGGCATTTTTTTAAACAAACAGAAACAAAAACATCAGCTTTGTATGGAACCACGAAGACCCTCTAATAACCAGAGCAATCCTGAGAAAAAAGAACGTAGCCAGAGGTATCACACTACTTAGCTTCAAATTATACTACAGAGCTATAATAATCAAAACAGTATGACATTAGCAGAAAAAAACACACACAGACCAATGCAACAAAATTGAGAGCCAGAAATAAAGCCACATGTATATGGGTAAATAATTTTTGACAAAGGAACCCAAACACAATAAGGAGAAAAGAAGTCTCTTCAATAAATGGCACTGGGAAAGTTGGAAAGTCAGATGCAAAAGAATTAAACTAGATTACAGCCTGTCCCCAGGTACAAAAATTAATACAAAGTGTGTCAACGACCTAAATATAAGATCTCAAACAATAAATTGCATAGAACAAAACATAGGTCCTAAACATAGGAACCTTGGTTGTAGAGAACATTTTATGAATTTGACCGCAAAGGAAAGAAATGGAAAAAAATAAATGACATGAACTATATCAAACTAAAAAGCTCTGTGCAGCAAAAGAAACTGACAACAAAACAAAAAGGCAACCAACTGAATGGGAGATGATATTTGCAAACAACAGCTCCAACAAGGGGCTAATATCCAAAATACATAAAGAACTCAGACAACACCAAGCAAACAAACAATCTGATAAAGAAATGGGCAGAGGACCTAAACAAGCAGCTCTCCCAAGAAGACATACAGTCAACAGAATATGAAAACATGTTAAACTTCACTAGCTACTAGGGAAATGCAAAGAAAAACTACAATGTGATACCACATCACACCTGTTAGATGGCTATTATCAACAAGACAGGTAATAACAAGTGTTAGAGAGGTTGTGAAGAAAAAGGAACGCTCATTCACTGCTGGTGAGAATGTAAACAGGTACAGCTGTTATGGAAAACAGTATGGATGATTCTCAAAAAATTAAGAATAATCATAGAATCCAACAGTCCCTCTTCTGGTGTATCTACCCCCAGGCTCAAAAACATTTATTCACAAAGATATATATACCCCAGTGTTCATAGCAGCATTATTCACGGTGCCAAGACATGGAGACAACCCAAGTGTAGTACAATAGAGGACTGGATAACGATGTGGTACGTACATACTATGGATGTTGCTCAGCCATAAGAAAATGAGATACTGCCATTTGTGATAACATGAACTGACCTTGAGAATATAATCCTATGCAAAAAATGTCAGTCAGGCCTGTTCGGCATGGCTCAGTGGTTAAGTGTTGACCTATGCACCAGGAGGTCACGATTCAATTCTCAATAAGGGCAGGTGCCCAGGTTGTTGGCTCAATTCCCAGAGTGGGGTGTGTAAGAGACAGCTGATCAATGATTCTCTCTCATCATTAATGTTTCTACCTCTTTCTCTTCATCTCCTTTCCTCTCTGAAATCAATAAAAATAGATTTAAAAAGAAAAAAATGAAAGTGAGAAAAACTTAAGAACAATATGATTTAATTCATATGTGAGATATAAAACTGAAACTGATAGTCACAGACTACACCATGGTGGTTACCAGACAAAAGAAGGTGGATGGTAGTAGAGGGGGAAAATAAAAAAAATAGCCAAATGTATGGTAATGGAAGATGATTTGACGAAGGTTTGTGGGCACACAATGCAATGTTTAGGTCATATATCATAGAAATATACATTGCAAACCTATATGATCATATTAACCAATGTTACCCCAGTAAATTTAATACAATAAATAGATAAATTTTAAAAGAAAGAAAAGAATTAAATTATTTTATTCTAGTTGCCAAAATAATAGGGGCATTGAAATCACAAGGGTCTTGGCTACCTGAAGACACTGAAGCACAGACATTAACTTGCCTGAGGTCCAACTCTAAGAAGAGGAATATGCCCAGAGGAACACAAAGCAGGTGAAAGTACGATTTTTAATTGGGGAAGTCAATGGCTGAGGTGCAGGCGGAGGGAGTTTCTGACTAGATTCCAGCATAGATCATGCCTCCCCCACCAAAATGAAGGATAAGCACCAGGAACAGCTTGATGGGCAGATGACCTCATGGAGGCCTGTGAGTCCTGCCTGTAGATGGGTCCTGGCTGCTGCTGGGAGTTAGAGGCCCTGAGAGCTCAGCCAGTGCATCTGGGCAGCACTGGGTGTTCTGAGGCAGGAGAGGCGACATGTGCGAAGCTGGAAGTGTTGAAGGAGTTTGGAGACTAAGAGAGCAAACCAAAGTAAGGTTCAGCCTAAACTAATTTATCTGGCTGCTCTTTTTCCCCTTCCCCAATAATCCCAAGTTCACATGAGTTGTTTTTTATTTTATTTTTTCTCTCAGTACCTTGAATTCACATGTGACAATCTTCCCTGTGCCTCCTCTATCAAGCTGCTTCCAAAAAACATTTCCACCAGACTTTCAACTCCTTCCTTTAATTCTTTTCTCAACTCCAGTCACTAGTGCCTGTCTGCCTACTCCATTATTTCAATCTCATTGGCAAAGGTCAACAAAGGCCCTGAGTTGCCCAGCCTTAAGGTTAATCTTCCTCCCTAAGTCATCAAAGCTTTTTTAAAAATCTCTCTTACTTCAGGTTCTTATTTTAATCTTAGCATCATGGAATATGCACCGAGTCCTTTATGCTTTTGGAAATATCCCTAACATATACCAGTGTATGGTATGTGAGCCTCGCACCCTGTGGGACTCTGAGGAAGGCCATCTGGAAGTGGACCGTGGGACCTTGGGAGCCTGGTGAGTGTGTGAGCCCAGACTGCAAACTGCAGGGAAACAGCTGGCATTTTGATCTCACTAGTTTGAACACAGGTACACCCCACCCCTGCCCACACCTGCTTGCTTTGTTTTCTGGACTCTCTATAACCATGAGCTGTGAAAGCCTGTGATGCGGAAACCTTCACCAGCAGGCCCCACCGGTGTCCACATAAGTCTAATAAACCCAGGTCCTTCACAGCCAGTCCTCTGGTTTATTTCTTTAAAACCAGCAGGCAAGCCCTGGCCGGTTTGGCTCAGTGGGTAGAGCTTAGGTCCCAGGCTCAATTCCCAGTCATGGCACATGCCCGGTGTGTGGGCTCGATCCCCAGTACGAGGTGTGCAGGAGGCAGCCAATCAATGGTTCTCTCTCATCATTGATGTTTCTATCTCTCTCTTGCTCTCTGAAATCATAAAAAAAAAAAAAAAATCAGCAAGCAACACACTGATGTTTTCCTCAGACCTTAGCTCTTTGCAGAACAAGTCCCGTAGTCCAGTTGGTGGAGGCAAGACGGTAGGTGGTGTGAATGCAGTGGGGAAAACCTAGGTGGCAATCCTAATTGACAGTTTCAAACCACCTGTGTGCTGGGCTGCATATCTGGTGCTTTGGCCGGACGGCTCATGCTTTGCTGTCTGTTCCTAAAACACATAGATAAGAAGGTACTGACATCCGTCCAGGCCTTGAGATGTGGTCTCATGGCCCCTTCCCAGCACGCAGGCCTTCTTTCTCAGAAGGCCCGGAAGTCTCATTCCAAATTTGGAGAGACAAAGGACTGGAAAAAGTATGAATAAAGAGAGTTTCCTCCACATTGGGGGCCCAGAATTTGAAAGGCACATTTTTCTCTGGGCCTCCACAGAATTTAATAATAAAATGTATCTCTTGCAGTCAGTGCTGCAGTTCAACCTCTGCTTCAGCAGGGTGCTGTAACTGTAGTCGCTGGCCAGCTCAATAAATCCTCGCTTGCTGTTTAAGACCTAATTGGAGTCGGTGGTCTTATTCTCGAGAATGTTGCTCCACAACACCAGGAAAACGCCAATAGGACTATTTTTAGTCCTGGAAATAGTGGTGTGATAGCTGGCACTGGCAAAAGAAAGGAAAATAAAGAAAATGGGTCTCTTTACTGTCCTTCTCAAAGAAGTAATGTGTACCCTGAAATTAATGGATTTTATTCCTAAGAATTTTTTATGTTATTATTACACATTTTTTTTTATCCAAAAGTGGTATGTGATGTTGTATGGCATGGTTTTGAGCTACAAATGGTATCACACTATGTTTGTCATTCTGCAGTTTGATTTTACCTTAACGTCCTATTTTTGAGATTTATTTTCATTGATACATTTTATGTGGTATTCCATTTTAAGAATATGCCCCCAATTTGTCCATTCATCTCTTCATAAGCATTTGGATAGTTTCTGGGTTTTTTTCAACTATTGAAAGTCATGCTACAATGAAGATTCTTGGGCCTGTCTCCTTGTGCCTAGTTATATACTTAAGAGTGAAATTGCCAGGTATGTGTGAATATTGAACTTTATTAGATGTTGCCAAATTGTTCTTCAAAGTGCTTGTACCAATTTTCATGTCAGCCCCATTCTCAGTCATTTTATAAATACTTTCTTAAGATATAATTCACATGCCATAAAGCTCAGCAGTATAAAGTAGGTAATTCAGTGAATTTTGATATATTTACAGAATCCTACAACCATCACTAAAATGTAATTATAGGTATTTTTATTTTATCACTCCCAAAGGAAGCGTTGTACCTATTGGTGGTCACTCTTCATTACTCATCATTCCATTTTCTCATGCCCCAGCCCTATATAACCACTCATCTACTCTCTGTCTCTATAGATTTGTCTTTTCTGAACTTTTGTATACCAGTAGATGCCATCATACAATATATGGTCTTTTGTAGCTGCTTTTCCTTCACTTACCGTAATATTTTTGAGATTTACCCAGATTGCAGTATGTATCAATATTTCATTCCCTTTTTTCTGCTGCTGAATAATCTTTTACTTAACCATGCGTCATTCTATGGACATTCGGTTTGTTTCCACTTTATGGTCATGGTGAATAATGCTGCTATGAACAAGTTTTTGTATGAATATATATTTCATTTATTTGGGGTATATTTTGGAATTTGGGGGCATGGGTCATCTGATAACTCTATGTTTAACATTTTGAGGAACTGCCCAAAGAAGCTGCAATATTGTACAATCCCACCAGCAATGTACCAGTGTTTCAATTTTTCTTCACCCGTGCTAATATTTGTTATTTTCTGTCTTTTATCGTAATTAATCTAGAGGTTATGAAATGTCATTGTGGTTTTGATTTGCATTTTCTTAATGGGAAACTTTACACATGTTTATTGGTATTCCTTTATATTTATAGGAATTTCTATTTAAATTTTTTATCCATTTTTAAAATTGAGTTTTTGTTATTTTTATTATTGAATTTTATGTGTCCTTTATACAGTTTGAATACATAAATCAGATATATGATTTACAAAAAAAAAAAGGAGAGAAAAGAAAATGGGTCTCTTGCCTGGCCAGAGTGGCACAGTTGGTTGAACATAATCCCATGAACCGAAAGATCACCAGTTTAATTCCTGATCACGGCACATGCCTGAGTTGCAGGCTGCATCCCCAGTAGGGGGTGCACAGGAGTTAGCCAATTTTTGTTTCTCTCTCTGTCATTTTCCCTTCCTCTCTTTCTCTAAGGTCAATAAAAACATATTTTAAAAAGAAAAGAAAATGGTTCTTTTAAACCCCCAAAATTCTTCTGGAGGCCCCGAGGAAGCTGTGGTCCCAGGGACAGTGCAGGAAATGGTGTTTCCCCCAAACTCTGTGTGGGCAGTAGGAGCAGTAGGGGTACTATCCGCCCCCCACCGCCCCCCGAACTGTGAGAGGCAAAAACTGACACTTTAAAAACTGAAGTGGTGGAAGGTGTCCAAGCCTAATACCATCCGTCATTTCCAGCCTTTTTAAAAGTTGGCAAGGTCACTAGGGAATTAAGCAACACACTAAAGGAATGCAATAATTACCAAGAATTCAAATGGTGGTTTAAGGTTAGTGAAGGTCTTTCAAAGTTATTAACATAAAATACATCTTTGTTTTGCCTGGGTTTACAAAACAAAGTTCATGTTACCTCTGTTACAAAATTTGTCAATAAAATGGCTTGGGTAATAATTAACTTTAAAATCTCATACCGTTGGTAAGAACAAATAAATTTGAATCTGTAAATGAATAAATTTTGTACTTTATTTGAAGTATGTTGCTTGAAAATGTGAGTCTATTTGCCAATGAAAAACACCTATTTCTAGAAGTTGTAAAATGTCAATCCAAAAAGATGCTAATTACTTGCTTTTAGATGTCACCACAAGTCAAGTTTTCTAAGAATTAAGAATTCTAATTCAGTTGGCAAAAAAGTATATGGTTTTTAGAGGCCTTGAGAGCTCAGCCAGTACATTATGTATATGAAACCATAATATGGTTTCCTGAGTATTACACATTACAGTAGTTAATGTGTAAGTTGTCTGTCTCCTTAGCAGCCTGGGAGAAACTCAGAGTCAAAGCTGGCGTGTCTGTGTCCCGAGCACAGGGGCCAGCACACCAGAGGTGGTAGCGGATGTTGGCTACACGGGATGAGATGCAATTCTTTCCCTCACTCTCTCCACGACCAGGTGAGGACCATGTTGTGGTTTGTATCACTTCCCACCCTTCTGTGTGTGGTGACTGTCTTTCTCAGAACCCACAACCTGTGAAGATGCCCAGAAGGCCTGCTCAGTGATTGCCTGTGGCATCCCGGTCACCAATGGCACCCCAGGCAGAGATGGGCAAGACGGAGCCAAGGAAGAAAAAGGAGAACCAGGTACCCAGGCTGGTCTGACTTCTTGAATCTTTACTCCCCAGAGGGATCTGGGACAGAGCCATGAGCAGGCTCCCCTTACATTATGATGGGCATGAATCTCTCAGGATAATTCCTGTACATTGTCATTCTCTCCTAAACAAAGACGCTGCTGTGACCTGGTTCCTACCTTTCAACGGGGGAATCGGTGGTGTGTTGTTGTCCGTAAGAAGTGATATTCTGCAGCCCGGGCAGCTGGCGCTGGAGGCAGGAGGTCTTTCTTTCTCAGGTCACCACTAGTTTGCTGTGGTTTCTGGAGTGAACGAGAATCTAGTGCTGAGCTTTTGGAGGAAGAGAATGAGAGACAGACACTGGGCCACATGTCCTTCACCTTCCAACAGGGCAGGGGCTCCGAGGCTTGCAGGGCCCTCCAGGGAAACTGGGGCCTCCAGGAAGTAGAGGGGCTCCTGGGACACAAGGAGTGAAGGGTCTAAAAGGAGATCGTGGAGACAGTTCAGGTAAGAGGCTCATCTCAGCAGGGCGTGGGCTGAGAGGACCAGTCAGGGAACTCGAGGGCCAGGTGGGAGGAGCCCTTCTCCGCTGCCCCACTGGCAGACCTCCCCTGTGCCTCCTGACCCAGCACTCTCACTCCTCCCAGTCCTACTTGGGGCCTGAAGGGATTCTCACAGGCACCTGAGAACAGACTTGCAACCCTCCTGGCCACCCTTCATGGCCACTGCAGATGGACCAGCTCCCTCAGCTGGAGCAGCCAATGCCAGGCTCCAGGATGTGCGGGAGGAAACTGCTCCCCTCAGGTGTTGGGTTTAAGTTTGTTGTCACAAGATTGGCATGAAGATGGTCTGCTTTATAAGATCCCTGGTGGGGTTAGCCTGGAGATTAATTCACCCCTAGTATTGCCGACAACAATTAAGGCTTAACTACAACAAGACTGTGCACAAAGACCACAAGGGGGTGCACCAAGAAAGCATAAAAAATGCGGAGACAAAAAAACCTGACAGAAATGGAGGATATAGAGCTAAAAAAAGCACTTTTGAGGGCTTTCAATAATTTGCTAGAAACTGCCGATAAACTTGATGAGAGCCTCAGGAAATCTAATGAGACCCTCGATGTTGTGATAAAGAACCAACTAGAAATGAAGCATACACTGACTGAAATAAAGAATATTATACAGACACCCAACAGCAGACCAGAGGAGCGCAAGAATCAAGTCAAAGATTTGAAATGCGAAGAAGTAAAAAACACCCAACTGGAAAAGCAAAATGAAAAAAGAATCCGAAAATATGAAGACAGTGTAAGGAGCCTCTGGGACAGTTTCAAACGCACCAACATCAGAATTATAGGGGTACCAGAAGATGAGAGACAGCAAGATATTGAAAACCTATTTGAAGAAATAATGGCAGAAAACTTCCCCCACCTGGTGAAAGAAATGGACTGACAGGTCCAAGAAGCGCAGAGAACCCCAAACAAAAGGAATCCAAAGAGGACCACACCAAGACACATCATCATTAAAATGCCAAGAGCAAAAGACAAAGAGAGAATCTTAAAAGCAGCAAGAGAAAGAGACTCAATTACCTACAAGGGAATACCCATATGACTGTCAGCTGATTTCTCAACAGAAACTTTGCAGGCCAGAAGGGAATGGCAAGAAATATTCAAAGTGATGAATACCAAGAACCTACAACCAAGATTACTTTATCCAGCAAAGCTATCATTCAGAATTGAAGGTCAGATAAAGAGCTTCACAGATAAGGAAAAGCTAAAGGAGTTCATCACCACTAAACCAGTATTATACGAAATGCTGAAAGGTATCCTTTAAGAAGAGGAAGAAGAAGAAAAAGGTAAAGATACAAATTATGAACAACAAACATGCATCTATCAACAAGTGAATCTAAGAATCAAGTGAATAAATAATCTGATGTACAGAATCAACTGGTGATTATAATGAATCAGGGACATAGAAAGGGAATGGACTGACTATTCTTGGAGTGGAAAGAGGTGTGGGAGATGCGGGAAGAGACTGGACAAAAATTGTGCACCTATGGATGAGGACAGTGGGTGGGGAGTGAGGGCGGAGGGTGGGATGGGAACTGGGAGGAGGGGACTTATGGGGGGCGGGGGGAAAGAGGAACAAATGTAATCTGAACAATAAAGATTTAATAATAATAAAAAAGATCCCTGGTGCAATAGAGTAATGAATAGAGGAACTAAATCAATTCATCCAAAGTGAAATAAAATAATTAGTAACAAGAAAACAAAAGTGATGACCTCACATAAATATTTGCCCACTGGCCCATCATCATTATAAGAATACTAGTGATCCCACCATGCCAAGGGACACCCCAAGTCCCATTGGGCCGGGAGACCCAGAGTCAAGTTCCTGCCCACCCGCACCTGCCTCCCCAGGCACACAGCGCCACCCACCGCCCAAGCCTTGGCTTTCACACAGCCTCCTGGTGACCAGTCTTTTGTTGTTAGGACATGACAGCATCCTGGCCAAGGGGATTTTATAATAGAGATTGAGGAGCTCGCCTGGAATAAGAAACGAAAGCATGATTAAGAAAACTTTTCAAAAAGGAGAGTGAGGAGAGCCAAGATGGCGGCATAAGGCATAAACCTGTACGTGCTACCCCCCAAAACCACATTAAAAATAATAACTATAAGACAAAACAGCTATCATCCAGAACCATGGGAAAGCTGGCCAAGTGGAAGTTCTACAACTAGAAGGAAAGAAAAAAGTGCATTGAGACCGGATAGGAGGTGCAGAGGCCCCAAGAACAGAGGTACAGAGCTGCGGGTACGAGGTGGCTGCACCTGGGTGCACAGTTTTTTTCAATCGGAAGGGGATAGAAGCTCTTGAATGCACTGAACTCATTTACGGCGAGATTCTGGCTTCCCAAACTCCTACGGGGAGAAACTGGACTGTCTTGTAGTGGATCAGAAAGCGAGGGTGGCTTTCTCACAGAACTGCTTGCAGGGATCATTGTTACTGTGGGGGCGCAGGACTCGGGGACGCAGAGACACGGAGTCGCGGAGATGCCAGGAGTCACGAAGACGGCTGACCAAAGCCATTTCTGTTTGCTCCGTCCTGGTGATTCTCTGAGACCCTGCCCCACTCAATTTACATCCCCACCCAAGCTGTGCGCAGCAGCACAAAGGAATGACCTGCCATTTTGCAGCCTAACCTAACAAGCTGCAGCTAGGTCAGAGAGCTCCAAAACTTCCAAACCCCCAAAAAGGGGAGAAATCTGCTGATATCGCTGTAGCTCCTGCTGGGTGGACTCACACAGTGGTAGATTTGGAGATCCAGGAGCCAGGGTACCCAGTGGTCAGATACCAGATTTCAACTCCTCACATCCATAAGGGACACACTCAAGAAGCAGACTCAGGTGCATGGGTGCATGCATGTGCATGTGTGTGAGCATGGGTGCGTGCGTGAGTGTGCAGGTAAAAAAAGAAGCAGACTCAGTGAGCATCAAAGTTCCACTGAAGCAAGTCCTACCCCATGAGGGTGTCTCCAGCACAGCAGTTCTTCCACTATAGACACAGCGTGTCCTTGCAGTCAGCCAAAAATTCAGAGACAAATAAACATGTCAGAAATGAAAGAAATGGAGGAAAGCAAACTAATGGAGAACATAGAGTTCAAAACCACAGTTATAAGGTTACTCAAGAATCTTCTATGAACCTCTGAGGTACTTAGTGAGACCTTCAAGGATCTTAATGAGAATGCCAAAAAAAAAAAAAAAAAGAAAAGGAAAAGGACCAGTCAGAAATTATGCATACACTGACTGAAATTAAAAATAATATACAGAGCCGAAACCGGTTTGGCTCAGTGGATGGAGCGTCGGCCTGCGGACTGAAAGGTCCCGGGTTCGATTCTGGTCGGGGGCATGTACCTGGGTTGCGGGCACATCCCCAGTGGGAGATGTGCAGGAGGCAGCTGGTCAATGTTTCTCTCTCATCGATGTTTCTAACTCTCTATCTCTCTCCCTTCCTCTCTGTAAAAAATCAATAAAATATATTTTAAAAAAATAATATACAGAGATCCAACAGCAGACTAGAAGATCCCAAGAATCAAGTTAAAGATTTGAAATACGAAGAAGCAAAAAACATCCATCTGGAAAAGCAAAACAAAAAAAGAATCCAAAAATATGAAGATAGTGTAAGGAGCCTCTGGGACAAATTCAAACATACAAACACCCGAATTATCAGGGTACCAGAAGAAGAGAGAGAACAAGATACTGAAAGCCTATTAGAAGAAATCATGACAGAAAACTTCCACTACCTGATGAAAGAAATAGACTTACAAGTCCAGGAAGTGAAGAGAACCCCGAAGAAGAGGAATCCAAAGAGGACCACACCAAGACACATCATAATTAAAATGCCAAGGGTTAAAGGCAAAGAGAGAATCTTAAAAGCAGCAAGAGAAATATAGTTAGTTAGCTACAAGGGAATACCCATACGACTGTCAGCTGATTTCTCAACAGAAACCATACAGGCCAGAAGGGAGTGGCAGGAAATATTCAAAGTGATGAATAGCAACGACTTACAACCAAGATTACTCTACCCAGCAAAGCTGGCTCACAATCCTGCTCATGACCATGCATGTTTGTAGCAATCTCAGGATCAGTGGAGTTGAGAGGCTGTAGAACCCATGCAGCCAATTGGAGAGAGTGAATTTTGGCTCCACTTTGAGGCCATTCACCAAATAAGATTGAAATATAGTTCATGAATGTGCCAAAGGAAACTTAATAAAATATTTATATTAAAATTATTTTTCTATTCTGTTTTTCTTTGTATCTGAACTACCAGAGAGAGCACCCTAAACTTAGGTAGTTCTTGATGAGTATTTGTTTAATGGGAACACACCAAAAAATCCCCACATAGATTGGATCTGACAAGTAAATGTAGAGAGAGGCCTCTCCCAGGTGCCCTCCTTCTGCAGGACTGCAGGGCAGGGGTGAGAAGTGGCCCGGGAAATGCTGAAGGCTGGCAATGTAGGGGTGACAGGGCAGGATCAGGCATCTAGCATACCTAGACTGTCACATCGGTGTGTTTTCAATCCCAGGAGACTCTCCTTTAGGCACTGCACCTGGGGGCAATGCCAAGAGTAACTTTGTAATGTCAAGCAGAACAGTTCTTTATTTTCAATTAAAGTCCATTCTGCTTACCAGAGGAGCGGGAGACTACTTCATGTTTAGAGGCACATATCAAACCAGTCATCAAGGCAAATAGAAAAAGGAAAGAACAGAAACTGTTAAGAAGAAAGGAAGATACACATACGATGACTCAGCAAAGAAGGATTACTGCCACCCAGCATGAGAGTTAAGGCCTAAATTTTCTCACAGCCAAGGAAACAAGGAGAAAATGGACTGGTAACCGTTATATAATTCTTTTTGTTTTCTGTAAGGGTTAGGGGGATTATGCTCTCCCCTGAGGGGAATGTGTTCAAGTTTATACTGTGCATAAAGGACAGTATCTTTAGATATAAAATTGTAGAAGACAGTCATGTACTTCACATGGATTGGTTTACCCATATGTAATGGTTGCCCCCTAGTCAGAGAAACAGTAAAAATCTACAGGAAAAGCTCAAATTCTTCCATTCCCCTTCCAGCCTTCTCCTCTGCCTGTTCTTTCCCTGACCTCGCATCTGGTCGTCTTTTCAGAGCTCCTCTCTCTAAATGCATCTGCCTGCCATCATTCTTCCTCAAACTAGGATTGAGGCCACCACATACCTGCAATTTACTTTCCAATTCTTATCAGCAAGTAGTGGAACCCATGCAAGTTAGCTCCGGTGAAGGTGGCATAAATCTAAAGATACAGGATTCTCATGAGAATCTAAAGATTGTAACTACAGTTCATCCAGGCTTCCCAGGACCTGGAACAAGAGGATTATATGGATCAAGAAAACTCTCCAGACAGCCTCTCTCACTCCCCCACGGGCTAAGGGCTCGCAGTTCCCTTCACTCAGGGATATGAGATGACAACCTCTTGCACAGGGCACCTAATGAAACCAGGGGCTCCAAAGACAGGCCTTTGGGCTTTAAGCAGCACATTCCCCTTGGACATCAGGAATTGGGAGGACTGAGGGACCTCTTGAGCCCCGCTGTTTGCCGAATCCTTTCCCAGGCTGGCTTTTGGACCAAGAAATGGCAGGCCTATCTGAGCTGCAGTTTTCTCTGCTGTGTCTTGCAAAGAGTGAGGACCTGAAGGTCATGGCTCAGTGCATTCATGGACAGGAGGCTGGTGCTGAGACCTCTGTGGAGCCTGGAATCTGAGGTCCAAGAGAGAACCAGGCCTGGGTGTCTGTGCCAAGTTGAGGCTGGAGGAGAGGCGGTAGGTTGGTGGGAAATGCAAGGTTGGCAAGCATCTCCCTGCCTAATGCACTGAGTGGCATGTGAGCTCCCTGTGCTTCCATCTCTATATCTAAATGGCTCTGTCAAGGCTTCTCCCTGCTAAAGCTGGAGGAGTCAATGGTCACACAGATTCAGATCCGTGGGGCCCATTTCAGGAGCAAACGCTGCAGGATCTCAGCACTGTTTTCAGTCTTTGTTACCTGCCATTTTGTCCAAAGTCATTGTGGCCTGAACACTGATCACCTGTTTCTCAAGTCCATAGAAAGCCAGACCGAGAAAGTTAGAATGGCGAGTCTACCTTGCTCTCAAGAAGGGAACCTTGAATTTAAAGTACATGTAAGTAAACGGTCTCCTGAGGGTGTATAGACTCAGCCAGTGTGATTTGCTTCCGCAAGCAGAGGGAAATCTTGCAGCATTCAAGGCCCAGCTCCAGCTGGGCTCTGCACCTGGAATTGCAGGGCCTCATTCCTGCAGGATCATCTTTCTGTGGAGCCCTAAGGCTCTGCTGTTCTCACTCTCAGCCATGCCCATGCCAGAGGATGGGGTCTTGGGGTACAGGCTAGTGGCCTGGCACTCGCATTCCTCAACCCTCCTTTGTGCACTGGGCCACCTGCTTCCCTCTGTGTGGCTGTCAGAGGTCCACCAGCGCCGGGTCACAGTCAGAGCTGGACTTGTATTTGCATGTGGCAGAGGGCCTCTGACCTGGAAGGTTGTTTGTTATAATTGTGTAACTGACCTGTGCATTAGAACCCGCCAAGAATCAGGGATTCATACCCATTAACCAGGAAGAGACCAAATGTCATCATGGGGATGTCGGGAAATGAACTTTGCAAAGTGATGTTGTCTCTGTAACCCTCCTTGCCACCTCATGTGGCTCTTCAGAGGAGTGCCAGCAGAGCTACCTGGAAGGCTTGGCAGAGTCATAGGATCAAGTTGGCTCTGCTCTGGACCCCGTGCATGAGAAGCTCAGAGACCTTCACTGCGGTGAGGTCCCTAGGCCATCAAGATGTTTGGCCAGTTTTGGAAACCACTGCTCAAGGAAATACAACCATCCTAGCAGCTCTCTGCCTGCCTTTTACCTTCATAGGGAGACTCAGAAGCCAGGGGCTAGGGCTTCTCCATCCGTGTAGCCCTTCAGAAGGTGAAGGGGGTCCTGCTTAACTCTACATGTCTGATGTCAAATTACATCCTTCAATTGCTCATGTCCCATTAGTAAAACGCAACTGCTGACCCAAATCGTTCCCTCTGCATTTCCAGGGTCTGACTGCCTCCTGGCTTCTAGCAATGGGCCTGGGTCTGGAACACCTCTGCCGAGTGTCAGAGAAGGTGAGGCACTGCACAGGTGAACCCTGAGTGGGGAATTGTGCACATGAATTTGGGATCTTTGTGCATGTGTGAGTGTGTGAGTTTCTGTATAGAAACCAGGAGACCCAGTGGTTGAAATTCCCAGCAACCTGCTGTTAGCAGCCTCAGTCCATAGCTCCACACCCCCCACACTTAGCCTATATCCAGTGCCTTACTATGCACACCCCTCACTGAGGAGCATTGGCCTTGGGTGGTGTCAGGGGCTCTGGGTGAGGTATGTGCATGCTTGGTCATGGACAAAGTGTTCACAAATGGCCTTGAGCTGAGCACTACAATCCCAGGGCTCAACAGAGATTGTGTGGGTGATAACATGATACCCCTCCTGCAGGTCCTGGCTCTTATTGTCACCATTGTCTTCCCCTTCAAAGCCTTTATCTGACCATTGAATGTAAGGCTACTCCAACCCTAGTCCCCATTACAACACCCAAGTTTATTTTCTTATTGGCAGTGGTGGACATCTGAAATCATCCTGACCATTTACTTGTTGGATTTTGTCAGTGTGGCAAAGTCATTAAGAGGATGCTGGAGCCCTGGCTGGTTTGGCTCAGTGCATAGAGCATCAGCCTGCAGACAGAAGGGTCCCAGGTATTTTTCTGGTCAAGGCCAGTGCCTGGGTTGCAGGCTTGATCCTCTGTGAGTGGTGTGCAGGAGGCAGCTGATCAGTGATTCTCTCTCATCATTGATGTCTCTATCTCTCTCTCCTCTGCCTTACTCTCTGAAATCAATCAAAATATATTTTAAAAAATAAAGAGAAGACGCTGGAGCCAGACTGCCTGTGTTCACACCCCATGCACATGAGGTCTTGAGCAAGTCACACACACTCTCAGCGTTGGTTCTTTTCTTGGTAAACATGGGTTATGAATAGTGCCCCCTCACCGGGTTGTGAGGAGTAAATGTACTGGCACAAGTAAGGCAGCCAGAAGAGCACTGGCCCTAATGAATGTCATGCAAGCACTCCTTCTTGGTGTTACAGGGATTAGTATGATCATCTGAGTCATACAATGAAGTCCCAGGACCCATAACAGGTCTGGGAACCACCTCACTCTCAATAACTGTTGAATGAATAAAAGAATAAACAAATAAACAAAGGAACTGCAGTCCCCAAAAATGTGTGACCCCACAACCTCTCTGGAGTTTGACTCAGCACCAAGCTGGAACCAAGAGAGAAGCTGTAAGACTTATTTTGGAATATGGCTCTGGGCTCAGGTGCTGTAATTGGGCTTAGGTGGGCAGCAGGAGCAGTGGCTTAATGCTGCCCTCTGCTGGTGTCTCTAAGACATGGCTAGCAAACTCAGAGAACCAACATGGGGGCCAGGTGAGTGGTAGGGCCCTTGTCTGCAACTTCAGATGTTCCTGCTTTCTTCCCTTCTGTCCTGATTTCTATGCCCAGTTAGAATGCATTTCCTAAATTCCCCTCCCCTGTAGGGCCAGAGGCAGACACACTCTCCCACTGGGTGACCAGATAGCCCTCATGTCCAGCAATCCCTGGAACTGGTGAATTCTCTGCTCCTTGTCTGTGCATCTCTCATGTCCACACCTTCACTGTGAGATCTTCAGAGTGCCACTCCATCCTCCTTCTTATCTGCCCTCCTCAGATCTCTGTGTCTAGGTCAGTGGTGGCGAACCTATTAGACACGTGTCAGAGGTAACAGGCGAACTCATTTTTGGGCGGTTGATTTTTCTTTGTTAAATGGCATTTAAATATATAAAATAAATATCAAAAATATAAGTCTTGGTTTTACTATGGTTGCAAATATCAAAACATTTCTATATGTGACACAGCATCAGAGTTAAGTTAGGGTTTTTCAAAATGCTGGACAAGCCGAGCTCAAAAGGTTCGCCATCACTGGTCTAGGCTGATGTCAGAATCCCTGAGAGGCTAGAACTGGCTCTGTGGAGGCTGGGTGTGTGGGCATCCCCATTAGCTACCTCTGTGTATCTCTGTGAAGTTCAACCAGAATCAAGCTCTATGCTACCCTCTTTCCCCTTGCACCCCTCACCCCCACATCAGCATCAGCCAGGAGAGACTGTGCACTTCTCTCTGAACCAGGTTCCTTTTTACAACATTGCGAAGTGTTTACCTCTGACCTTTGTGGTACAGAGGAGTTCAGGCTGAGGACCTGTAACTAAGGAAACTTGAGAGACTGCCCTGGGACCCATGAGGACACCTAGGAGACCTCAGCCCACATAGAGATGGTGGGGATCTCCTGCAGGGTCTCCAGTGGCGATGACATTGTTGTCCCACTAGATGTTACTCTGTGTTGTAAGTGTCCTTGGGCTTCTTGGAAGCCCAGCTGATGGGAGCACCGGAATTATTGCAGGAGACCCAGAAGGTGCCTTCACTTGCTCACTGATGCAGCTCAGTGGCTCCTCTGGTTGGGTTCCCTCAGGTCCTGTGGAGCCCTGTCCTCTTACACCAAGAACAGCAAACACTAGCACACGTGTTGCCCCTCTCCTCCCCCATATCAGCAGCAGGCATGGCCACTCAACTGCCATATACTCAGCCGGGATGAGATCCCGGAGCCGTTTTAACCCTGCAGTGACTACCAACGGATCTGAGATGGTGTGTGGAAAAGAACCCACTGCCCAGCTCTGCCTGGTGCTTCTGCCGAGTTCAGCTTCTTGTTCACTTAACAAACCGAGGCATTGGGACCACAAAAGCTCTTTCAGATTCCATAGGAGAGTTGCCTGTGTGACCCTTTACCCAGCAAGTGCATCCTTTGGAGAGTAAACCTTGACCTCCTTTGAGGACCCTTTCTCCTGCTCTGTCTGCAGTTCCTGGTGAGCCTCTCCCCTTACATGAGGCCTGGTTCCCAAGCATCCCAAGGGCAGGGACCAGGAATGGTGGGTGCATTTAGGATGCACCATGTGGAAGGCGTCTGGGGAGTCCAGAGGTGGAAGCACCCACGGTCCGAGATGGAGGATGGATAGATGCTTCCGAGATGGCTTAACACCACACTCAATGTCCATGCTTTTATTTTGTCATTTTTAATAATGACTGTAAAGTACATTTTCCTCTAGAATAGTTTGAACTCTAGTCCATAAATTTTTGGAAAATAATTGCTGTTTAATTTGAGTTTCTTTAATTACTACTAAGATTTTACATTTTTTCATGTTTCATTACTATTGGCCATCAGTATATCTTATTTCATGAATTTTCTCTTCTCATTCTTAGATATTTCTCTTCTCATTCCTACTTCAATAGTCATCATTTTCTTGTTGATTTATGTTATATACTTTGCAGATAAATAAGCATTTTAATTTTAATCTTACGTTGCTTTATTTTTGGCAGAGAAGTTTTATATTTTAATTCAGATTTTGAATTTTATATGTAAGTAAAAAATATGATTTTATTTTTCTTCTAAATGCTTAACCATTTAACTGAGAATTATTAATTGAACCATTCATTATTTTCCTATAATCTTGGTAATCTATTTTTATCATGCATATATGACATATATGTATAGACATACTTGGGTACGGTTTTGGTGACCTTTACATTTTGGCTCATCTATTTCTGTGTTAGTAACACACTATTACAATTTTGTTAGTTTTATAAAACCTTTTAACATAAGAGGACCAACTCCATTCTCATTATTTCTTAAGTAATTTTTCTGACTGTTCTAGGTTGTTTATTCCATCATAAGACCTCCTGATGAGGTCCTCCAGCCTCAGTCCTTTTTGGAACTGAGTCTTTAGAAAACTCACATCCCTCTCGTCCTCTTCCTATCCTCTCAGGCCTCTGTGGCCAGGGTCAGTTGTCCTGGGATTGCTCAAAACCCAGCAGCACTTGTACCCTCCCTTTCCTGCCCCAATGCAGCACTCTGATCACAGAAAGCATTCCCTTGGCCTGAAGTTGTCATCTGACCTTTGACCTTGGCCTGAACCCAGCCACTTACATGTGAAATGAAGCACTCAGGGAATTAATAAAAGTGCAGAGAGGCAGGCAGTGGGGTCACAGTGCTATTTCCTCAGGTCAATGGGCCTGGAAATGTCTTGAAAACACTTTATTCAACCGTACAAACAGGCTTACAAATAGGAATTCAGGATTTCATTCACTCAATTCTTTCATTTTTTCACTCTGTCTTCTTACTGAACAAATATGAACAGTACTGTCTTGCTCAGGTAGGGAGGGCCTTCGTGAGTCCTTCTGTGGCTCAAGGTTGTTTGATCAGGCAGCCTGAGAGAGACTGTATTGCTTAGGTAACTGAAAGTCAAGTAGGTTAATATTCAAAATTTATGCAGTAAACGTGGGCTACATATGCTGCAGTGACTACCGCCAAATCTCACTCAAGGTCCAGAAAGATCCATCCTGATAAATATTTAGCTTATAAATAGTTTGTCCCCTTTAGTAGATACCTGGGTTCTTGGCTCTAGTGTATAAACACCGGTAGCTTGAAAAGATCAAGCACACCATTAAGCTTGAGTTAAGGATATCCGAAGACAAGAGTGATTGAGAATGCCCCGAACTTAAGCAACTCAGTTCTCGGTGTTTTATGTCGAGGAAATTCAGGACAAAGATAGAATATCCTAACACCAGCAAACACCAGAGTGCGCCCCACTGTCAGCTCATGCTGGGAAGTGGGTTGGTTGAGGAGCAGGAGGGTTGAGAACCAGGAGGTGATCTGAGAATATACTATGGAACTGAGCAGGGACTTCCCCATGGAGCTGCTGTGGTTGTCACCCTCCCACATGGAAGGGCCCCAGGCTGCTCCCAGGACGTCACCTGGCACTGTGAGGGTCATAGCATCTCCTGAGAGGTCAGAGTCACGCAGTCCTGGCTTCACTTGGCACCCAGGCTACTATGCTAGGGACCAAGACTACTATGCGTGGGGCAGGACTAATACTGTTTGAGGCCCGTGTTCACCTCTGCCCATGAATGTGAGTGTAGGAGAGGTCTCTGTGCTAAGAAAGGGTTAAAACCTGAATTTTTGAAATACTTGCCCTAGTCCATGGCTTTCCTCGGGCTGTGTCTACAGAACCAAAATGACCCTCCTTACTTGTTCTCTGTGCTGGAGAGTGAACCGGACCCTGTGCTGAGGTGGATCTAAAGGGCCTGGGATTTCCCCATTCCTGGCCTTCAACCCCACAGGACACATCTTTTCTCCCTATTGAGTCAGTTATGCCATTTCCTTCTACTTTTGTCAAAGAAATAGGTTACCTTATGTGCTAGGATGGGAAGTGGTCACTTTTAGAAGGACTGCCAGACCACCATGACCTTCCATGGGTCCCAATGGCCATACTGTGCTCTGTGGTTCACCCTCAGGCCTAGTCTATTGGGACAAAGGTGGGCATCTGAGACAGGCAGATTCACTTCCACAGGAATTTTGACCTGATAACAAGCAAGCGTTTCTGATCTCTGTGTGACACATGACTCTGTGCTTGGGCAGCTGAGAGCCTGAAGCAGAAGAAGGTGGTGGGAGAAGGAAGAAGAGAGGTGAGGATGCACAGAGGCAGAAGCAGGGAGACCGCACAGCGCTGCTTGTGCACTTGCAGTCCTTGAGCCACCTCAGAACTCTTCATTCTTAAAAGAAATGCCTCCTTGGGCTTAAACCATAGCCACGGCTTTTTCCTTTATATTTGCAATGAAATACCTTTCTAAGCTCCCTGGTGGATGGTGTCCAGGTGTGACTTCTAAATTGAAGACTATTTGCTCCCTGTTGCATAACTGACATATTTCAGAAGCTACCTGGACTTGGGGTTTTTTTTTTTTTTTTTAGTAACAGGAAAAAGGTCTCAGCAGAGACACTGAGCTGTGTGCTGTTGGGAGGTGTGGTTTTTCTTTTCCTTTTTTTTAGACCTATCAATAATCACTTTATTTGAACGATTTTTCATTTTTAAATTATAGGTGACATACTGTGTTATATTAACTTCAGGTGTACATCCCAGTGGATAGTCATACATAACTTACTAAGTGATCATCCTGATCAATCCCCTACCCATCTGACACCAAGGTTATTATGTGTGGCTTTTTGCTTTCAGACCTGCTGTCCTACATCTGAGGTGTGGCTGCTGAGTGGTGGGAAGAGGGGTATGGCCTCTGGTCCCTGGGAACAAAGGAGGGCTGCTTTCCTGTCTTGTTGCCTCTCCTATGAGCCTGGGCTTCATCCAGGTGTCCTTCCAATTTCTTAAGCACAAGTGTCATTAAAATCAACTGGTATACAGAGGCCTTTGGCCTAAAAGTTGACAGGCCAGGAAAATAAGGTTTGGGATCAGATGTCCTTTCATGTGACCAAGTTGTAGCACTGACACACCTGGGGCCTTGAGCAAGTCTCCCCCCTCTCTGTGGGAGGAGGAGGAGGAACTGCCCAGCTGTCTCTGAGGCGGCATGGGGGAAAAACCTCCTGGACTGAGGCCAGGGGAGGGCTGGGGGTGAACCTGAGCTTGGCTGGACCCTCTGTGCCTGAGATCTCAGCTGGAATGGGGATTGTGCAGGTGGGACTCCCTCCCATGAGCCGACAGGCAGTCACAATGACAGGGCAGAAGGAGGTCCTGGTGTGCAGGGATGCGGAGGAGGCTACTCAACTGGGCCACACAGTCCTGCCAGGGAGGCAGATGACCTGCCAGGTCAGCCCATGGCGTTGTGAACCTTCCGGCGCTCAGGCCTTAGAAGAAGGTTCAGCCACTGGAACTGCCAATCCCTGGGCCTCCCAGGCACATCCTCTAGCTAGCATTGGCCAAGGAGTCCGGGGCTCTGGGAGGTTCTGAGCAGGCATGTAATGTGGGTGCCAGGGATCTGAGCCCTGGATGGAATGAGCTCCTCCCTGGAGTGAGGGTGAGGAGGGGAGAGAACAAAGAGCTAAATCTTGAGCAGGTCACCATTTAGTGGTCAAGAAAAGGGGGAGGGGCTAGCAAAAAGAGGATGATAAGGAACTGCCATAAGGGGACACCAAAGTAAGAGGAGGGAGTGACAGAGGAGGGAGTGACAGAGGAGGGAGTGACAGAGGAGGGAGTGACTTGCTGGATTGACAGTTTGAGGAGGCAGAGGGCTGAGGTGGAGCTTTAGATTTTGGGGCCTAATTTTATTCCTTGCAACTGGGAAAGCAGGCTGGCCCCTAATTCCTCTGCCAGAGCAGCCAGTGTGTGAAGCCAGTTTCGTATTTTATTCTGAGAGAGGAGTTCCATGGGAGCCCTTGGCTGGCCTCATCCCATAGCTCTGTGCAGAAGCCCAGCCACAGTGATGTCAGCTCTTCCTTGTCATGTTGGCAGCACACAGGTCTGGGCCAGGCTCCTGGACCAAGGCTGCCTCACCCACCCCAAGGACACAGAACTCGCAGATCACAAGGCGCTTCTCCTCACAGGGCCCGTCGTTCCACTGGCCATTGGTGTACATCTCCGCACAGTCCTCATTGTCTCGATAGTTGTTGGGCTCACCAGAGGCCCAGTTTGAATAGACCAGGGACTCCCCTCCTGGATAGATGAACTTGCCCTCCGTCTGGGAGTCAGTCATGCTCAGGAATGCAGCACCCTTGTTCTCAATCTCAACCAACTGTTTCAAGGCCTCGTTCTCAGCTGCAGAGCGTGGGGAGGGCAGCTGCCCCCCGGCCTGTGCGCACACTTGCTGTGCCTCCTGGAAAGGCTTTACAAACCTTGCTGCCTTGAAGACCTTCTGGCCAAAACTTTGGCCATGGAGGAAGAGCTCCACTAGGAGGAGAGCACAGTCAGTTTGGGGATCTGGGGGCACCTGCCAAAGCTCCATGGCTCTGAGACCTTTGTGCTCCAACCAGAGCCCAGGCCTCCCATATAGGGCCTCAGAGCACCAGGAAGGACAAAGGTGAGACCCTGGGTCCGCGGTACGCTCTGGGAGGTAGATCTGTCTGTCTAGTTACAGGTGAGAACACTGGGCTCAGAGAGGTTAAGTAAGAGGCTCAACATCATGTGACCATCACATGTAGAGTTGGGGGTCACCCTTATCTGATCTCACACTAGAGCTGAGACGTGCTCTTTCTATTGCACCCCATGTTGCATGGCAGAATCGCTCTCCCAGGTACTGGGTGGGACCAGGAAGCTTTGGCATCGTGCAGCCTCTGAGAGCTGAAAACAAGGAAGGTGCTCACTCTGATCTCACTGTGGACCCTGCATAACAGCAGGGCATGTGGCATTGACAGGGAGGTCTGTGCCGGGTGTGGATGTGGGAAAGAAGAGGAGAGGGTGGGCCATCTGAGGGCAGCACTGTGCTAATCTCTGCACTGTGTGCGCCCAGTGCTGGCCTCTAGGTGTGCATGTGGGTGAGGCTGGAGAGCTGGGAGAGAGGACAAGGACAGCGGAGAGGTGTGCATGGGCGTCAGGGGCAGGAGAGAGTCAGTGCTGGGGAGTGGCCTGTCTGGGAGTCAGAGGGCCAGGTATTCAGCCCTGCCTTGGCCATGACTGTCCAGGTGGACAAGGGAAAGTCACTTCCTTTTTTGGGGTTTCCAGTTCCTCATCTCTAAGATGGGAATACAATTTATAAAAGCATCACTGTGCGACATTTAACTATATGTTTTCATTCCATCTCATTTTCTATCCCTTTGTTGTTGCTGTTGTTGTTATTGTGTGTGTGTGTGTGTGTGTGTGTGTGCTTTAATATTTTTTTAGTGATGTCAGAGAGGAAGGGAGAGGGAGACAGAGATAGGAACATCAATGATGACGGAGAATCATTGATTGGCTGCCTCCTGCCCACCCCTATTGGGAACCATGCCCATAGCCCAGGCACATGCTCTAACTAGGGATGGACCCATGATCTCCTGGTTCATAGGCCGACAATCAACCACTGGGCCACACTGGCCGGGCTCTTTTTCCATCCCTTTGACTTCTGGGTTCGTGCATACAAGCCTTCAGGGCTCCTGAGAGGGCTGTGCTCCAGCCCCAAAGGGCTGGTGAGGAGCCCAGGCTGCACCAGGACCCACTGTGACCCTTCCACAAGGGTTCAGGGGCCAGACTCTCCACAGGCTCAGGAGGGCACCCAGAGCAGCCCTGGACAGGAGTTCCTCTGCCATTCACTACATGCACCCGGGTGGGTCTGTGTGTGCATACACGAACAAGGCCACGTGTCCATCTGAAGGTACATGGGAGCACTGAAGGCCCACCTTCTATGTTGTATATGCGTGGGTGCTCATGGGTGTAGATGATGTGAGGTGAGTGATGGCATGTGTGTAATACACACATGTGTGGCAGGTGTATATCACAAATTTTCCTTTGTTTTCCTAAGTGTGCATATGAGGGAGTGAGCACACATGCATGTTTGTGGAGAGAGGGAGATATACTAAATGCTTGAAACCTCACCCTTGGTACATGGGTACTTAGTGGTTTTAGGTACATAGGAGCCCTAATTCTCACCCCTGCATTCTCTCCTGCTACAGAAACTCCTCTTTGGATCATTGAGATTTGCTGAATTACTTGAGCTCAAAGCTGACATGGGGAAAGCGGGGAGGAGGGGGGAAATTAGGGTCTGAGGTGGAGATGCCCACAGGCACAGGCACTGGGCTGTGCTGCTGGAGCCTCTGACTCCTCAGCACCCAGGTTGGGGGAGAGTCTCCACCATGAACACCCAGGCAGAGCCCAGCACTGGGCAGAGCCCAGAGGCAGCCTGCCCACTGCCGGACCCAGGGCCTGTCTCAGTTGAGACTCAATGGCCACATGCCAAGGTCAGACCCTCACAGCCTTGAATGCAAGCACAGCATGCCAGCCCCAACTCTGAGGACAGTGTCTGGAGTCACTTCTGCTGTGGGCTGGGCACAACATCTTGAGGAGTTTGCACACCCAGCCCCATAGAGATAAGAAATGCATCCTGGGTAGTGGGGTGTCCAGGGACCAGCACAGGTTGGCAGGAGGGGAAGTCTGAATTGCACTGGGCTTGGGGCATTGATCTGACTCGGGTCACAGGTGGCTGTGATGGTGGGGCTGGAGCCTGGTAGCCTTGAACATGCTGGCGCCAGCCCACTGAACTGGTGTAGGGGCCACACCCTGCTCCGTGTCCCTTGAATCTGCTTCCAGCTCCTGGAAGATGTGGCTGCTCTGCTCTGCCCCACTCTATCCTTAGTCCCAGGTGCTGCCCAAGGCCCAGGTCCAGCCCATCGTCCAAACCCTCCACCCCCCTAGAGCCCCCAATCCTAGAACCAGGCCTGCCTCAGGCCCGGCCAACTCCAAACCCAACACAGACCCCACCTGGGGCCTGCCCTTGGCGACTGGCTCAGGTTCAGTTCCAAGTCCAGAACTCACTTTTCTTATACTGAAGGAAGGCTCCCAGCAGGCGTCCTACCTGCTCCTGCAAGGCTTCCACCTGCTGCCTCAGAGCAGTGATGTCTGCAGGAGAGAGAGGTTCAGTGGAGACCAGTCCCTCACATCCAGGGGAAGAGTCCGGGTCCCAAGGGAAGGGTGCTCAGTGACAGGTATTCCTGGGGGAGGGTAAGAAGCTGGGCCCCAGGAAGCCCACAGCCACTGACACAGCTGGCCCCTGCTGCCAACAGGGTCCTGGCATCCCACTAACTCTGATCCAGATGACATTTCACAGCCAATTTTGAGAGTCTGGGAGCACATTCCTGAAAGGGGGGTGGATTGCACGTCCTTCTGGTACTCCCCATCCCTGTGTTATTTGATGCTCAAAGCTCTCTCATGAACTGGGAAGAGAGCTGAGCTGTCTCAGTGATCAGATGGGAAGCTGCTCAGGCTTGCCTTACCCCGTATTTTAAGTCTAAGCCAGAGCTTCATATTCTTGCCTTCAGTCCAACAGCCTTTCCTGCTTTCACACACCACCACCCCCACAATGAGCTAACCACTGACCTAGAAGGCCTTCCTCCCTCTGCACCCTAGTGGGGTGCCCAGAGCTAAGGAAGGTGACTTTAACTGTTAGCCCACTCTCTCCCTTTTCTCCTCTGGACCCAGGATCACCTCTGTCCCCCTTCGGTCCTGAGAGGCCCCAGGCACCTGGAATTCCCGGTATACCCATGGGTCCTGCAGGGCCTGAGATCAGACAAGAAGAGGAGGGTGAGCTCGGCACACATTTTCCCGCATTTCCCCCTCCCAGCATATGGGCTGTGCTATTGTCCAGCAATACACCCTCCCACGTACGGTCTGTCCCATAGCCAGTCACACACCCTCTCTGTACAGTACTGTCCCATCACCCAGCACCCGGCCTTCCCAGGATGCGGACTGTCCCTGCTGCTCACACCGCACTCTCCCCAGTTACAGAGCTCAAGCCCAGTGAGGCACCTCCTTGCACAGACTCCCCAAGGCCCAGTGTTGCAACTCTGAGCTGGCGGGTTACAGGGGAGGGACAGGCCTCCGCAGCTTCAGGTGGACACAGGAGGACCGAAGGCCCGCCCCAGCTTTTCCCATCACTCACCTGCTTTCCCTGCAAACCCAGGGTCTCCACACTCACCAGGGGCACCTTTCTCTCCTTTGGGACCTGGGGGGCCTCTTGTTCCTGCAGAACCCTGCACATCTGGGGCACCCACTTCTCCTGAGGAAGGAACAGATTGAGACAAAGGCTGTTGAGAGTGTCTGCACTCTGGATGATTTCCTCAGCTCCACCTGGAGAAAGAGAACTAGGGGCCTGTGCACCCCACTCTCTGTGTCCTCCAGAGCTGGGAGTGCGGGGGGCAAAGGCCGCAGCAAGGCCTGCCAGTGGTGATGGCCTGGCTTCACTGGCATGCTGAGTATCCTTAGGTCAGGAAACAGGCCAGCCAGAGCTGGATGGGGGGTCAAGCCAAGAACTGTCTGATTTCCATACAGTGCACTTTCCCTGTCCCAAGGCTGAGGATTTACAGCAGGGGATCTGCCAGCTTTTACCTTGGCCATGGACTCATTGCTTTCCCTTTCCTAGGACCAAACTTTATATCAGAAATGCTCCCTGACATAAGTCACCAGGGAAATTAAATTAAACCCATGAGATATCATCTCACCCCTCCTAGAATGGCGACTATGAAAAACACAAAAGATCTCAAGTATTGGTGAGGATGTGGAGAAGAAGAACCCCTATGCACTGTTGGTGGGATTGTAAATTGGTGCAGCCACTATGGGGACCAATAGGAAGTTTCCTTAAGACATTAAAAAGATAATTAAAAAAAGTATGATCCAGGAAATACCACTTCTGGGTTTTACCCAAAGGAAATAAAACACTAATTTGAAAAGATATCCATACCCTCATGTTTATTGCAACATTTTCTTTACAGTAGCCAAGAGGCAGAAACAACCTAATAGTGTTCATAATGGATAAAAATGTCACACACACACACTGGAATATTATTCAGCCACAAAAAAAAAATCCTACCATTTGCCACAACAAGAATGGATCTTGAAGAAATTATGCTAAGTGCCATAAGTCATACAAATTAAGACAGAGACAGTATGATCTCACTTACATCTGGATTATAAAAAAACAACAACAAAGAATCTGAACCCTTAAATGCAGAGGTGAGATTATTGGTGGTTACATTAAATGGGAGCTGGGTGGTGGGCAAAATCGGTGAGGTCAAAAGCTACAAATGTCCAGTTATAAAAAATGAGCTCCTTTTCCTCCTCTCCGTAGTGTATTTAGGTAAATCCTTTTGATCAGGCCTGAGTGTGGGGCCACAGGGCCTCATCTTTGCCCACCTCTCATGCAGTAGAATTTAGTTAGATATTTCACACACTGCACAGAAATCATTCAACCACATGAACAACTATAAGTGCAGCAGCTTGGTTCTACGGGGCGCCAAAGACCAGTCATTTACTCATGATTTCCTCATTCTTGGGGTGAGAGGAATCAGAAGATCCTAGGGGAGGAATCCTGACAGCTAGGGGAGGGGAATAACACCTCAAGGCTCAGGGCAGCCTGTCATTTGCCAACTGGTAGCGAGGTGCTTTAGGTGGACTGAATGTCTAGGGGCCTTCTTCCCAAGGAGGTGGGCTTCCATTTCCAGGGCTTCCCCAAAGAACATCCAGACTTGCTGAGTTGGTTACAATTCCAGTGGCCACCCATGCCCACGAGGACAAGCCCACGGTCCCAGCTGTACCTGGATCCCCCTTCTCGCCTGAGGGGCTGTCTTTCTCATCTTGTCCATCACGACCAGGCAGGCCATTCTCCACAGGGCTACACGTGACCAGGGTGCAGTCATCAATCAAAGGTTTCTGGGGAAGGATCGTCACTTCTGCTTCCCCTGACAATGGAGGCTGTGTGAGCACGACCAGCACAGAGAGGAGAAGAAGCATGGCCTTTAGGGTGGACAGAAAGAGAAAGGACATGCTCTTGGTTTCAGAACACGGGTTAGGACTTAGCCCAGCGCCCGGAAGTCAGAGAGGCACTTTCCTACCACCTCGCCCCTTCTGTGGGATCAGGAGCAGCAGGACTCCAAAAACAATTTAGGACAAGGCGGCCATACAGTCTGGCCTGGGAGGGCATGAGTTACCCAGCTGAACTCTGACATGGTTATCAGCAACATCTACCTCTTCTCAGATGCCCCGTTTTGTCCCTTCTAGTGACTTCCCTTTCACTGCCATCGGCACGGCTGGGATGTGAACTCCTCACTGAGGCCACCTGTCACATCAGGAAGGACTCATGAAGTGCCTTTGGGCAGGACAGTTCCCCTCTTTGAACCTCCGTCTCCCTGTCTGTGTCAGCAAGGTGGCTGGGCAATCCCATTTCCTGTCACTTGTAGCCTTGCATGGACCAGCACTGGCGGTTTCAGAGCTTATCTGTAAAGGAGCCAGAATGCTCAGTGACATGTGTCCTAACACAAGATGGGCACATGGCTACATGTTTGCCAGGTGGCCTGCCATTCCTGGACTAGATGCTGTCTCCATGAAGAAAGTTCCAGATGGAACCCAGAAAAAGTTCTCAGAATAGCTGGAGAGACCCTGGGATGCTTAGAGTGCTGCCCCTCCACCTGGGACGACTTGGGAGAGGGGCCTCGTGGAGGAGGGCATGTGAGGTGAGCTCCGTCAGGAAAAGAGTGGTTTCAGCTGGAGAAAAAACAGCTGTTCAATAGGGTGTCCAGTGACATGTGAGAGGGACTCTGCAGCTAAGTGAGGTCAGGGTGGGTGCAGGGTCTGGTCACTCCCAATGGTGGGCTTCTTTCCTCTTGAGAGAAACCGTAAAGTTAGGAGCCAGGAAAGCGCACACGGGAGATGCAGAGGCTGGGAACAAGCCTGAGGGACAGAGCAAAGGAGAAGGGATGGCCAGGCAGCCTGAGGGGGAGGCAGAGGAGGGCCTTCCTGGCCACAGAAGTGCTTTCTTCTCCACCTGCTGGTGGTTCTGGGCTGCAGAGGACCCGGTTTGCACCAGTTCTTTCTCATTCTGAGTTTACCACTTCCTCGGGCATCATGGGAGTCTCTAAACACCAAGCAAGCTCACAGGCCAGCAGCGTGGCACTTGCTGGAGCAGAGGCTCGGCCAGGAACACCAAAGGCTCCAGCCAGAGCCAGGGCATTGCCCCCTGGTGTGCAGCTGCCACATCAAGGGCCCTGTGCCCACAACTGGGAAAGATTGAAAAGCAACAGGCATTTTGCCCAACAGCGCGAGATGGCACAGAAGGCATCGCAGCTTATTGTAGCAGAAAGGGCCCTGGGCAGGAGCCCTCTCACAGGGTTGGAGACCTTGGACTGGGATGAGGCCTCTTCGCTGGGCCTACAGCGGTATTGGGCAGAGCCACATCCCCTTAAACGACATAATGTTCACTTTATGCCTCAATGTCAGACTAAAGTATTATTGAAAAATGATGCCTCTAAAAATTAACTGAATATCAGTAAACTTATCCAGTGGGTATATTTTTATAAGAAAATATAAAGCTAAGAGAAAATCATGTTTATCCATGTCCAATGGGCAGTTGGTACCAGGATGAACTTTGACCCGGGCCTGGGAATGCTGGGGCTGTTTCTCCTCATCCACCTTCCTTTCTGAAGAAATCAGGGATGGAGAGAGCCAAGCAAGAAGTTGAAATTGCATTCCCAACTGAGGCTTCCTGACAATGGCATCTGGGGTTGGGGTGGGTGTCATATCCCACTCACCCACCCTCCCCCAGCCCAGAAGGCTAATCTCCCAGTGAGCAAAGGAAGCAGAGTGAGGGGCAGAAGAATGGTCCTTCTTCCCCCCACTATGCTGCCCTCTCACACCCACACCCACACCTCCCAGAGCAAAAGAGCTACATAGACCCTGTCTTCCTCAACACCAGTACATTAGAGCACCCCCAATGGGCAGGGGGACATTCACTGGACACAGAGAAAACAAAAAGAGAGGCAGGCACAGACACTCACCATTGCGTCCTCCAGTGACCAGGTTCTCCAGACAAATGAGCACTTCCTTGGCCCACACACACGGGCTATTTATGCTGAGCCACCAGATATTGGTCTTTTAAGAACTCTTTTGGACAATTTCCTCCCTTGTTGACTAATTCACACTCACCCCCACCTGGGTTCTGGAAACTTGCCACTACACACATGTCACCTTAGAGTTTACAGAGCACCCACAGTCCATGGCCTCATCTGCACCTCACTGAACCCTGTGAGATAAGTGTCATCATCAGTGTCTGGTTTTTACTGATTTCTATGAATCTGAATTCCAGAGAATGGCATCTGGGTTCTGGGTGGGTGTCATATCCCACTCACGAAAGACCAAAGCCAGGGAAGCAGAGTGAGAGGCAGATGAGGAAGCAAGTTGCACAATAACCTACAACTATTGCAGAAGCATATGCATTTGCATATTTCAAGAGTCAGGGCTTGCTGTGCCAACTTCTCTTTGTCCTTCACCTCAACATTACTACACAGATAGTGGGACAGATGACCCAAGAGCTGGGAGCTTCTTGGCATTTCTGGGCAGGAGTGGAAGAGTTAGAGGGGTTGCAGAGGCTGCAGCATTCTGTGAGGACAGAGGCAGGGGAGCTTCCACCTGGCTGGGGTCACTCTTTTGCTTCCTGGTCTAGATATTGGAGAGCCCCTCACTTGCTTTTTATGGGATGGATGTCATTACATCCTTGCCTTCATCTCTCCACTTCCTTAGCTGGTGTTTCCTCTGTGTATTGCTCTAGGAAGCAGTTTGGACCCCTGAGCCACTGATACACTATTGGGGGCATCCCCCAGGAAACTCTGACTTCCAGTGGCCATGGGGTAGTTGCCTGCCCTACTGCTGACACTGTCATTTCTGCTCCCTTCTGGATCCCTGTGGCTTCATCTCTTGCATCAAGTCTTTGCCTAGGTCCACATACCAGCTGCCTATGCCCACAGTGCTCTCCTTTGGGCACTCATTTGGTGGTGCCGGCTGCTCCTGGGTGTAGTTGCTGCTGTGGCATCTCCTTGTGGGTTGTAGATGCTCTAATGCCAGTTTCCTCAGCTGGTAGGAGAGGCTCTTGTTTCCCTTAATGGAATTTCTTTGAAGCAGGATCCCATAGTAGAGCCACTTGTGCCCCAAATGATAAAACTCTTTCATTATTAACATCCCCATCCTAGGATGTTTGTGTGCCTCCCAGAGATCTGGATCAGCATGTAGGCTGAACTGAACTGACCCATTGCTCTTCACTCCCCACAGAGCTTTCCTGACAAGTCTTAACCTGGTAGCTAAACAAACACCTATTTATTTCAGACTTTTATTTCAGAAGCTCTATATGTTTTCTGTGTTTGCAACTTAGCTTCTATTAACTGCTACCTCCTAGCCTATTAAGTACTCCCACTCAATGCCCTGGGATCCCCCTATAACACAGAGTATAGTGTTTCCTTCGTCTAACTCCACATTACAACAAAGTCTAATTTTATTTATGATCCAACCCAGACACTCCTGTTACAATGATAACCTTTGCCTTCCTCAGTTACACCAACACAGGTGAGAAGAGTCAGATCTCAAATGATGATCACAATGGCTTTCATGAATAAGAACCAGTCAGAAATGAAGTTTCTCATAGCTGACATCAAGAATACAGTGAAAAAAATTTGTAAATAGGCTGGAAGAAGCAGAGAAGAGAATCAGTGATCTAAAAGACAATGTAAGAAAAACAATCGAGCAACAAAAACAAAAAAATTTTTTTGAAAAAAACCAAGGACAGTGTAAGGGAACTTTGGGACAACATGAAGCATAACAATACTCACAAATAGGGGTACCAGAAGGAGAGGGAGCAAGGGAGAACAAACCTGTTTGAAGAAAGAATGAAAGGAAACTTCCTACCCTGGAGAAGGAAAATGTTATACAAGTTCAGAAAGTGCTGATAAAGATGAAGACAAAGAGACCCACATCAAGATACATCACAATTAAAATGGCAAACTTTAAAGACAAAGACATAATCTTATGGGCAGCAAAAGAAAGACAGTCAGTTACCTACAAGTGAAGTCCCATAAAGCTGTCTGTTGATTTCTCAACAGAAACACTATAAGCCTGAAGTGAATGGCATGAGGTATTCAAAGTCATGAAAAGCAAGGATCTGAATCCAAGACTACTCTATCCAGCAAAGCTATCATTCACAATTGAAGGTGAGATAAAAAGCTTCCCAGACACACACACAAAAACACAAAAAGCAAAAGGACTTTATTGCCACCCAACCAGCATTGCAAGAAATGTTAAAGAGACTGTTGTAAGAAGAAAAAGAGAGAGAAGGGAGAGAACGTAGGCATAAAGACTAAAAATGGCCATAAAAAATGCATAAAAATAAAAATACAGCACTAGACGTCTTCACTAGTAAATTCTACCAAATATTAAAATATTTGATGCCTATTCTTCTGAAAAACTTCCAAAATATTGAAGAAGAGGCAATACTTTCTAATACATTTTATAAGGCCAACCTAACCCTCATACCAAAAAGGGTCAAGAATAAGACAGAAAAAGAAAACTGCAGACCAATATCACTGACAAATGAAGATGCAATAATTCTAAACAAAATGCTAGGCAATGGAATGCAATAACACATTTAAAATAATAATACATCATGATTAAGTGGGGTTCATTCTAAGGGCACAAGGATAGCTCAGCCAGCATATACAATCAATCAGAGTAATACACCGCAGTAACAAAATAAAGGATAAAAAAACCATATGATCGCCCTAGCCGGTTTGGCTCACTGGATAGAGCTGCGGGCTGGGGACTAAAGGGTCCCAGGTTCCATTCCAGTCAAGGGCATGTACCTTGGTTGCAGGCACATCCCCAGTAGGGGGTATGCAGGAGGCAGCTGATCAATGTTTCTAACTCTCTATCCCTCTCCCTTCCTCTCTGTAAAAAATCAATAAAATATATTTTAAAAAGTCATATGATCTTATCAATAGATGCAGAAAAAGCATAAAACCCAGTTATGATTGAAATACTCAGTAGAATGGGTATAGAAGGAAAGTACCTCAACATAGTAAAGACCATATATGATAAACCTCCAGCCTTTATCATACTTAATGGTGTAAAACTGAAAGTTACAGGATATAAAATCAATGTAAAAAATCCACTGCTTTCCTATATACTAACAACAAAACCTCAAAAAAAAAAATGAAAAATAAAGTCCTTTTGCAATTTCAACCATAAGAATAAAATGCCTTGGAATAAGCTGAACAAAGGATGTGAAGGACCTGTGTACTGAAAACTATAAAGCATGATTAAAAGACATTGAAAAACATACAATAAAATGAAAAGATAATCCTTATTCATCAATTGGAAGAATCAATATAGCTAAAATGGCCATATTACCCAAAATAATATATAGATTTAGTGTGAGCCCTATCAAAATCAAAGGCATTTTTTTAAACAAACAGAAACAAAAACATCAGCTTTGTATGGAACCACGAAGACCCTCTAATAACCAGAGCATTCCTGAGAAAAAAGAACGTAGCCAGAGGTATCACACTACTTAGCTTCAAATTATACTACAGAGCTATAATAATCAAAACAGTATGACATTAGCAGAAAAAAACACACACAGACCAATGCAACAAAATTGAGAGCCAGAAATAAAGCCACATGTATATGGGTAAATAATTTTTGACAAAGGAGCCCAAACACAATAAGGAGAAAAGAAGTCTCTTCAATAAATGGCACTGGGAAAGTTGGAAAGTCAGATGCAAAAGAATTAAACTAGATTACAGCCTGTCCCCAGGTACAAAAATTAATACAAAGTGTGTCAACGACCTAAATATAAGATCTCAAACAATAAATTGCATAGAACAAAACATAGGTCCTAAACATAGGAACCTTGGTTGTAGAGAACATTTTATGAATTTGACCGCAAAGGAAAGAAATGGAAAAAAATAAATGACATGAACTATATCAAACTAAAAAGCTCTGTGCAGCAAAAGAAACTGACAACAAAACAAAAAGGCAACCAACTGAATGGGAGATGATATTTGCAAACAACAGCTCCAACAAGGGGCTAATATCCAAAATACATAAAGAACTCAGACAACACCAAGCAAACAAACAATCTGATAAAGAAATGGGCAGAGGACCTAAACAAGCAGCTCTCCCAAGAAGACATACAGTCAACAGAATATGAAAACATGTTAAACTTCACTAGCTACTAGGGAAATGCAAAGAAAAACTACAATGTGATACCACATCACACCTGTTAGATGGCTATTATCAACAAGACAGGTAATAACAAGTGTTAGAGAGGTTGTGAAGAAAAAGAAACGCTCATTCACTGCTGGTGAGAATGTAAACAGGTACAGCTGTTATGGAAAACAGTATGGATGATTCTCAAAAAATTAAGAATAATCATAGAATCCAACAGTCCCTCTTCTTGTGTATCTACTCCCAGGATCAAAAACATTTATTCACAAAGATATATATACCCCAGTGTTCATAGCAGCATTATTCACGGTGCCAAGACATGGAGACAACCCAAGTGTAGTACAATAGAGGACTGGATAACGATGTGGTACGTACATACTATGGATGTTGCTCAGCCATAAGAAAATGAGATACTGCCATTTGTGATAACATGAACTGACCTTGAGAATATAATCCTATGCAAAAAATGTCAGTCAGGCCTGTTCGGCATGGCTCAGTGGTTAAGTGTTGACCTATGCACCAGGAGGTCACGATTCAATTCTCAATAAGGGCAGGTGCCCAGGTTGTTGGCTCAATTCCCAGAGTGGGGTGTGTAAGAGACAGCTGATCAATGATTCTCTCTCATCATTAATGTTTCTACCTCTTTCTCTTCATCTCCTTTCCTCTCTGAAATCAATAAAAATAGATTTAAAAAGAAAAAAATGAAAGTGAGAAAAACTTAAGAACAATATGATTTAATTCATATGTGAGATATAAAACTGAAACTGATAGTCACAGACTACACCATGGTGGTTACCAGACAAAAGAAGGTGGACGGTAGTAGAGGGGGAAAATAAAAAAAATAGCCAAATGTATGGTAATGGAAGATGATTTGACGAAGGTTTGTGGGCACACAATGCAATGTTTAGGTCATATATCATAGAAATATACATTGCAAACCTATATGATCATATTAACCAATGTTACCCCAGTAAATTTAATACAATAAATAGATAAATTTTAAAAGAAAGAAAAGAATTAAATTATTTTATTCTAGTTGCCAAAATAATAGGGGCATTGAAATCACAAGGGTCTTGGCTACCTGAAGACACTGAAGCACAGACATTAACTTGCCTGAGGTCCAACTCTAAGAAGAGGAATATGCCCAGAGGAACACAAAGCAGGTGAAAGTACGATTTTTAATTGGGGAAGTCAATGGCTGAGGTGCAGGCGGAGGGAGTTTCTGACTAGATTCCAGCATAGATCATGCCTCCCCCACCAAAATGAAGGATAAGCACCAGGAACAGCTTGATGGGCAGATGACCTCATGGAGGCCTGTGAGTCCTGCCTGTAGATGGGTCCTGGCTGCTGCTGGGAGTTAGAGGCCCTGAGAGCTCAGCCAGTGCATCTGGGCAGCACTGGGTGTTCTGAGGCAGGAGAGGCGACATGTGCGAAGCTGGAAGTGTTGAAGGAGTTTGGAGACTAAGAGAGCAAACCAAAGTAAGGTTCAGCCTAAACTAATTTATCTGGCTGCTTTTTTCCCTCCCCCAATAATCCAAAGTTCACATGAGTTATTATTTTTTTTTATTTTTTTCTCAGTACCTTGAATTCACACCAGGTGGCAACCTTCCCTTGTGCCTCCTCTATCAAACTGTTTCGATAAAACATTTCCACCAGACTTTCAATTTCTTGTTTTAATTCTTTTCTCAACTCCAGTCATTAGTGCCTCTGTGCCTACTCCATTATTTCAATCTCATTGGCAAAGGTCAACAAAGGCCCTAAGTTGCCAGCCTTATGGTTAATCTTCCTCCCTAAGTCATCAAAACTTTGTTTTTACACTCTCTTACTTCAGATTCTTATTTTAAGCTTAGCTTCATGGCATACCCACCGAGTCCTTTATGCTTTGAGAAATATCCCATAACATATACCAGTGTATGGTATGTGAGCCTCCCACCCTGTGGGACTCTGAGGAAGGCCATCTGGAAGTGGACCGTGGGACGTTGGGAGCCTGGTGAGTGTGTGAGCCCAGACTGCAAACTGCAGGGAAACAGCTGGCATTTTGATCTCACACAGTTTGCACACAGGTACACCCACCCCTGCCCACACCTGCTTGCTTTGTTTTCTGGACTCTCTATAACCATGAACTGTGAAAGCTGTGATGCGGAAACCTTCACCAGCAGGCCCCACCGGTGTCCACATAAGTCTAATAAACCCATGTCTCTCCAAGCCAGTCCTCTGGTTTATTTCTTTAAAACCAGCAGGCAAGCCCTAGCCGGTTTGGCTCAGTGGATAGAGCTTAGGTCCCAGGCTCGATTCCTGGTCAGGGCACATGACCGGGTTGTGGGCTCGATCCCCAGTATGGTACATGCAGAAGGCAGCCAATCAATGGTTCTCTCTCATCATTGATGTTTCTCTCTCTCTCTCTCTCTCTCTCTCTCTCTCTCTCTCTCTCTCTCTTGCTGTCTGCAGTCATAAAAAAAAAATTGGCAAGCAACACACTGATGTTTCTCTCAGACATCAGCTCTTTGCAGAACAAGCTGTATAGTTGAGTTTGTAGAGGCAGGATGGAAGGTGGTGTGAATGTAGCGGGGGAAATTCTAGGTGGCAACCCTGACTGATAGTTGGGGACCACCTGGAAAATGCCAATACGAGTATTTTTGGACCTGGAATCAGTGGTGCCAAAGCTGCCACTGGGAAATGAAAGGAAAATAAAGAAAATGGGTCTCTTGCCTGGCCAGAGTGGCTCAGTTGGTTGAGGATCATTCCACAAACCGAAAGATCACCAGTTCAGTTCCTGATCAGAGTACATGCCTGTTTCAGGCTCCATTCCCAGTAGGGGGTGCGCAGGAGTTAGCCAAGTGATGTTCCTCTCTCTCTCCCTTCCCCTTCCTCTCTTTCTCTAAAATCAATAAAAACATATTTTAAAAAGAAAAGAAAATGGATCTTTTAAATCTCCCAAATTCTTCTGGAGGCCCTGAGGATGCTGTGGTCCCGGGGACAGTGCAGGAATTGGTGCTTCCCCCAAACTCTGTGTGGGCAGCAGGAGCAGTAGGGGTGACTGCCCACCCCACTGTGAGAGGCAAAGACTGACACTTTTAAAACTGAAGTGGTGGAAGTTGTCCAAGCCTAATACCCTCCCTCATCTCCAGCCTTTTTAAAAGTTGGCTAAGGACACTGGTAATTAAGCAACGTACTAAAGGAATGCAATAATCACCAAGAATCCAAATGTTGGTTTAAGGTTAGTGAAGGTCTTTCAAAGTTATTAACATAAAATTCATGTTTGTGTTGCCTGCGTTTACAAAACAAAGTTCATGTTATTTACCTCTGTTACAAAAGTTCTCAAGAAAATGGCTTGGGCAATAATTAACTTTAAAATCACATACAGTTGGTAAAAACAAATAAATTTGAATCTGTGAATGAATATATTTTGTACTTTATTTGAAGTATGTCGCTTAAAATGTGAGTCTATTTGACAATGAAAAACACCTATATCTAGAAGTTGTGAAATGTATTCATAAATTTGTCAATCCAAAAAGATGCTACTTACTTGCTTTTAGATGTCACTACCAGTTAAGTTTTCTAAGAATTAAGAATTCTAATTCAGTTGGAAAAAAAGTATATGGTTTTTAGAGGCCTTGAGAGCTCAGCCAGTACATTATGTATATGAAACCATAATATGGTTTCCTGAGTATTACACATTACAGTAGTTAATGTGTAAGTTGTCTGTCTCCTTAGCAGCCTGGGAGAAACTCAGAGTCAAAGCTGGTGTGTCTGTGTCCCGAACACAGGGGCCAGCACAGCAGAGGTGGTAGCAGATGTTGGCTACACGGGATGAGATGCAATTCTTTCCCTCACTCTCTCCACTACCAGGTGAGGACCATGTTGTGGTTTGTATCACTTCCCACCCTTCTGTGTGTGGGGACAGTGTCCTTCTCAGAACCCACAACCTGTGAAGATGCCCAGAAGGCCTGCTCAGTGATTGCCTGTGGCATCCCGGTCACCAATGGCGCCCCAGGCGGGGATGGGCGAGATGGAGCCAAGGGAGAAAAAGGAGAACCAGGTACCCAGGCTGGTCTGACTTCTTGAATCTTTACTCCCCAGAGGGATCTGGGACAGAGCCATGAGCAGGCTCCCCTTACATTATGATGGGGATGAATCTCTCAGGATAATTCCTGTACATTGTCATTTTCTCCTAAACAAAGATGCCGCTGTGACCTGGTTCCCACCTTTCCTCTCTGGAGGCAGGAGGTCTTTCTTTCTCAGGTCACCACTAGTTTGCTGTGGTTTCTGGAGTGAACGAGAATCTAGTGCTGAGCTTTTGGAGGAAGAGAATGAGTGACAGACACTGGGCCACATGTCCTTCATCTTCCAACAGGGCAGGGCTCCGAGGCTTGCAGGGCCCTCCAGGGAAACTGGGGCCTCCAGGAAGTAGAGGGGCTCCTGGGCCGCAAGGAGTGAAGGGACTAAAAGGAGATTGTGGAGACAGTTCAGATAAGGAGCTCATCTCAGCATGGCATGGGCTGAGGGGACCAGCTCAGGACCTTGAGGGCCAGGTGGGAGGAACCCTTCTCTGTTGCCCCACTGGCAGACCTCCCCTCTGCTTCCTGACCCAGCACTCTCACTCCTCCCAGTCCTACTTGGGGCCTGAAGGGATTCCCAAAGGCGCCTGAGAACAGACCTGCAACCCTGCTGGCCACCCCTCGTGGCCCCTGCAGATGGACCAGCTCTTTCAGCTGGAGCACCAGTGCCAGGTTCCAGGATGTGCGGGAGGAAACTGGTCCTCTCGGGTGTTGGGTTTAAGTTTGTTGTCACAAGAGTGGCATGAAGATGGTCTGCTTCATAAGATCCCTGGTGCAATAGAGTAATGAATAAAGTAACTCAATAAATTCATCCAAAGTGAAATAAAGAAATTAGTAACAAAAAACCAAAAATGATATCCTCACATAAATATTTGTTCAGTGGCCCATTACAATTATAAGAATACTAGTGATTCCACCATGCCACGGGACACCCCAAGTCCCACTGGGCCTGGAGACCCAGAATCGAGACCCAGAATCAAGACCCCGCCCACCCGCACATGCCTCCCCAGGCATACAAGCGCCGCCCACCCGCGCAAGCCTTGGCTTGCACACAGCCTCCTGGTGACCAGTCTTTCCTGGTTACAACGTGACAGCATCCTGGCCAAGGGGTTTTTATAATAGAGGTTAAAGAGCTCGCCTGTAAAAAGAAATGAAAGCATGATTAAGAAAATTTTTCAAAAAGGAGAATGAGTTTGGTCTTTTCCTATAAATAGGTGTAATATTACAGTATTTAAGCAGTGTGTGAAGAAAAGGATCCAGAAGTAGAGTTTGAAAGTTACCGTTATTGCTAGTGTTATTACTAGTTTCAGAGTTACAGTTTATAAAAGTTATGAATTATGTCTGAGAAGGAATACAGTTATGTTTTGTTTTCTCTCTTCCTTTTGTTTTCTTATTTTTCTAGAATAAGCATACATTTTTCCCCTAAAAAATACTCTGTTCTTGAATTTAGGGTCTCTTTCTCAATATGTGCCCTTCTCTCATTGCTGTGCAGTTACGGAGACTAAGCTGGCTAACTTAGAGAGAGAGCTGAGGAGCCTGGAGGCGGAACTGGACTGCATCAAAGATGTAAGCCTCTGCCTGCCCCACTGGGTTCCCGCTCTCCCCTTGTCCTTGAGCGCTCTGGGCTTTCAGGAGGTGGAAGAGAACTAACAATTGTGAACGCGTATTATATACCAGGGCCTGTGCTAGGTTGGCATTTTCTCATAATATGGTTTCATTCTGTCCTCTCATCATTCTGCTCTCATTCTGCTGTTTGTGAGCATTACGCTTATTTAGTTCAAAAGTGAGAGAAAATAGGTCCAGGATTTGTAGATAATTCATTTACCATCACCCAGGTGGGAAGCAGCAAAGGAAAGACTACATGAAGGTCTGCTGCCTCCAAATCCTTTCTCTTTCCTCAGCACCCGCTGTTCTCAGACGGCTGTCCCTGCCCCTTTCTATCCTGGCATCCAAGCCTGGCAGCGGGGCCCATGCCTGTTTCCGTGTCCACCTGCACTGGGCAGTTTGTGCCTGGGACTGTCTCCAGGACAGGCTCCCCTTGGAGAGGCGGGTTCTGCCAGGGCCTTCCCTACGCTAAGGAGCTTCCCCTCACTAGGACCTGACCTGAGGGGGTTGCACATGGGCTCCTTTTCAGAGTCCTGACTCCCCGACAAGGGCGTGGTCACCTACTGGCCTGGGCTCCAGGCCGAGTCAACCCCACCCGTCCTTTGTGATTTCAGTGCAAACCTTCTCCTTGGGCAAGAGACCTGGAAAGAAGCTCCATGTGACCAACGGTGAAAAGATGCCTTTTTCCAAAGTGAAGGCTCTGTGTGCTGAGCTCCAGGCCACCGTGGCCACCCCCAAGAACACCGAGGAGAACAAAGCCATCATGGACGTGGCCAATGACCATGCCTCTGGGCATCACAGATGAAGCTACCAAAGGCCAGTTTGTGTATGTGACAGGAGGGAGGCTGACCTATAGCAACTGGAAGAAGGATGAGCTTAATGACTTTGGCTCAGGGGAGGACTGTGTGTGCCTTCAACAGGATGGGCTCTGGAATGCTGTCTCCTGCTCTTCCTCCTTTGTGGCCGTCTGTGAATTCCCAGAGAGAAGAGGCAGTTCCTCAACCCCTCCTTGGCTCTACTGAGCTTTCTGCTGCCCTAAAAGAAAATTCAGTGATGTTTTTCTCATGCCCAGTATTGACTCATTCTTTGGGGGATGGGAGGAAAATGAAGGGATGGATTTGATTATGGGATTAGGGCGTGAAAAGAGGCTGACATGAGGGTTTCTGGTCCAGTTCTTGGCAGAGGACACACTCTGTCTTGCCTAAGAGCATAGCACTGGGTCACAGTCACACCAGTCTAGCCTTGCCCTTTCTCAGCGAGGACACTGCGGCCTGTCACAGGGACCCATGGAGGGCCACATCTGTGTCAGTCAGCTGTGCATCTCAGCCTCCAAGAGATCCAATTCCTTTTGTCCAAATTCTGCCACAACTTGATGCCCTCGATCCCTACCCATGGCTAGCCCAGTGCTATCTGTGACATGGATATGTCTTTAGTTGCTCATGTGCTGCACCAGAAAACCCTACATCGACTGTAACATCTCTCAATGTCCAGTGTCCATGTTAAAAGTACAAACCTGTAGAGAATGTTTATAGAAATTTATCTGAACTTAATAGAGGATATAGCTGGAAGCCAGACAACACCCTGAGAAAATGCTTCTCAGAATGACAGTTTGTAGCTTCCTTTGTGCACTTGGAAGTGAGGAGGGAACTAAGGGAGAAAATTGAGGGTGGACGAAAGCCAGGCAGGAAATGGATTGCAGGGTAGGTGGCGAGATTCCGAGCTCTCTTGAGGGTGGATTCTCTTGAGGCATCTGCAAAGAGGCAGTTCAAAGGTGTGTTAACCCTTTTACTAAAAACACTAGATGCCTGTAGTGTGACTACTCACTGTGACCTGCCCAGTTAGAAATCTGTGATCAGATCACCCTGTGAGGTTACAGTCCATGGAACCCCTTTTGCTTCCACAACAACACGGTACCATGATTAGTCCCAGGAATCCCCAAGTGGCTGTGGCCTCCTTAGAGCCACCAGGGCAACCTTGAGGACAAAGGACAGCCTTTCCTCCCAGCATACTTTTAGGACTGATTTGATATGGCCCCTGCCAGCATCACTGAGGGGGCAAAAGGTCAGGCAGACTCCTGACCTCCCTCTTCACAGGGCACTATCAGTCTCAGTCTGTCCGTGGTCAGTGTCCCCTCCCTACGGGGACATCCTCATCCCATTATAGGTCAATGGGCCCACTATTAGTAGACACAAGAGGAGAAACTCCCCAATGGTGAGTTCACACCCTGTGGGTTAAATGATGCAGCATCAACCAAACCCCCTCTGAGCAGGATTCTGATGCTGTGGCCCACAGGCCTGCTCATGACCATGCATGTTTGTAGGAATCTCAGGGTCATTGGAGCGCAGATGCTGCAGAACCCACACAGCAAACTGGGGAGAGAGTGAATGGCAGTTTTAATTTGAGGCCATTTACCAAATAAGACTGAAATATAGTTCATGAATGTGCCAAAGGCCACTTAATAAAATGTTTTCATTAAAATTAGTTTTCTATTCTGTTTTTCTCTCTATCTGAACTACCAGAGAGAGCACCCTAAACTTAGGAAGTGCTTGATGATTATTTGTTGAATGGGTACAAACCAAAAAATTCCCACATGGATTGGATCTGAGAAGTGAATGTAAAGAGAGGCCTCTCCCAGGTGCCCTCCTTCTGCAGGACTGTAGGGCAGGGGTGAGAGGTGGCCTGGGAAATGCTGAAGGCTGGTAAAGTAGGGGTGATGGGGTAGGACCTGGTCTCTAGCACACCTAGACTGTCACATCACTGTGTTTTCAATCCCAGGAGACTCTCCTTCAAGCACTGCACCTGGGGGCAATGCCAAGATTAAATATGTGATGTCAAGCAGAACAATTCTCTATTTTCAATTAAAGACCATTCTGCTTACCAGAGGAGTGGGAGACTGCTTCATGTTTAGAGGCACCTATCAAACCAATTGTCAAGGCAAATAGAAAAAAGAAAGAACAGAAACTGTTAAGTAGAAAGGAAGATACACATACAATGACTCAGCAAAGAAGGATTACTGCCACCAAGCTTGAAAATTAAGGACTAAATTTTCTCACAGCCAATAAAACAAGGAGAAAACCGACTGGTAACCACTATATAATTCTTCTTGTTTTCTGTAAGGGGTAGTGGGATTATGCTCTCCCCTGAGGGGAATGTGTTCATGTTTATACTGTGCATAAAGGACAGTATCATTAGATATAAAATTGTAGAAGACAGTCATGTACTTCACATGGATTGTTCCCCCGTATGTAATGGTTGCCCCATAGTTAGGGAAACAGTAAAAATCTACAGGAAAAGCTCAAATTCTTCCATTCCCCTTCCAGCCTTCTCCTCTGCCTGTTCTTCCCCTGACCTTGCACCTGATCCTCTGTTCAGAGCTCCTCTCTCTAAATGAATCTGCCTGCCACCATTCTGCCTCCATCTTGGATTGAGGCAACCACCTCCCTGAGATTCACTTCCCAATTCTTATCAGCAAGTAGTCGAATCCATGCAACTTAACTCGGGTGAAGGTGGCATAAATCTAAAGATACAGGATTCTCATGAGGGTCTAAAGATAGTAACTGCAGTTCATCCAGGTTTCCCAGGACCTGGAACAAGAGGGACATATGGATTCAAGGAGATTCTCCAGACAGCCTCTCTCACTCCCTCACGTGCTAAGGGCAGGCAGTTCCCTTAACCCAGGGATATGGGATGACGACATCTCTTGCACAGGGGACCTAATGAAATTAGGGGCTCCAAGGACAGGCATTTGGGCCTTAAGCAGCACATTCCCCTTGGACGTCAGGAATGGGGAGGACTGAACAACCTCTTGAGCCCCGCTGTTTGCCGAATCCCTCCCCAGGCTGGCTTTTGGACCAAGAAACTGGCAGGCCTATCTGAGCTGCAGTTTTCCTCTGCTGCCTCTTGCAGAGAGTGAGGACCCAAAGGTCATGGCTCAGTGCATTCCTGGACAGGAGGCTGGTGCTGAGACATCTGTGGAGCCTGGGCTCTGACTACAGGGTTGTCCCCAAGGGAGAACCAGGCCTAAGTGTCTGTGCCATGTTGAGGCTGGAGGAGAGGCAGTCGGTTGGTGGGAAGTGAAGGTTGGCAAGCATCTCCCTGCCTAATGCACTGAGTGGCATGTGAGCTCCCTGTGCTTCCATCTCTATATCTAAATTGCTCTGTCAAGACTTCTCCCTGTTAAAGCTGGAGGAGTCAATGGTCACACAGATTCAGATCCGTGGGGCCCATTTCAGGAGCAAACGCTGCAGGATCTCAGCACTGTTTTCAGTCTTTGTTACCTGCCATTTTGTCCAAAGTCATTGTGGCCTGAACACTGATCACCTGTTTCTCAAGTCCATAGAAAGCCAGACCGAGAAAGTTAGAATGGCGAGTCCACCTTGCTCTCAAGAAGGGAACCTTGAATTTAAAGTACATGTCAGTCAACGGTCTCCTGAGGGTGTATAGACCCAGCCAGTGGGATTTGCTTCTGCAACCAGAGGGAAATCTTGCAGCATTCAAGGCCCAGCTTCAGCTGGGCTCTGCACCTGGAATTGCAGGGCCTCATTCCTGCAGGATCATCTTTCTGTGGAGCCCTAAGGCTCTGCTGTTCTCACTCTCAGCCATGCCCAGGCCAGAGGATGGGGACTTGGGGTACAGGCTAGTGGCCTGGCACTCGCATTCCTCAACCCTCCTTTGTGCACTGGGCCACCTGATTCCCTCTGTGTGGCTGTCAGAGGTCCACCAGCGCCGGGTCACAGTCAGAGCTGGACTTGTATTTGCAGGTGGCAGAGGGCCTCTGACCTGGAAGGTTGTTTGTCATAATTGTGTAACTGACCTGTGCATTAGAACCTGCCAAGAATCAGGGATTCATACCCATTAACCAGAAAGATACCAAATGTCATCATGGGGATGTCGGGAAGTGAACTTTGGAGTTTGGAGACTAAGAGAGCAAACCAAAATAAGGTTCAGCTTAAACTAATTTATCTGGCTGCTCTTTTTCCCCTTCCCCAATAATCCCAAGTTCACATGAGTTGTTTTTTATTTTATTTTTTCTCTCAGTACCTTGAATTCACATGTGACAATCTTCCCTGTGCCTCCTCTATCAAGCTGCTTCCAAAAAACATTTCCACCAGACTTTCAACTCCTTCCTTTAATTCTTTTCTCAACTCCAGTCACTAGTGCCTCTGTGCCTACTCCATTATTTCAATCTCATTGGCAAAGGTCAACAAAGGCCCTGAGTTGCCCAGCCTTAAGGTTAATCTTCGTCCCTAAGTCATCAAAGCTTTTTTAAAAATCTCTCTTACTTCAGGTTCTTATTTTAATCTTAGCATCATGGAATATGCACCGAGTCCTTTATGCTTTTGGAAATATCCCTAACATATACCAGTGTATGGTATGTGAGCCTCGCACCCTGTGGGACTCTGAGGAAGGCCATCTGGAAGTGGACCGTGGGACCTTGGGAGCCTGGTGAGTGTGTGAGCCCAGACTGCAAACTGCAGGGAAACAGCTGGCATTTTGATCTCACTAGTTTGAACACAGGTACACCCCACCCCTGCCCACACCTGCTTGCTTTGTTTTCTGGACTCTCTATAACCATGAGCTGTGAAAGCCTGTGATGCAGAAACCTTCACCAGCAGGCCCCACCGGTGTCCACATAAGTCTAATAAACCCAGGTCCTTCACAGCCAGTCCTCTGGTTTATTTCTTTAAAACCAGCAGGCAAGCCCTAGCCGGTTTTCTCAGTGGGTAGAGCTTAGGTCCCAGGCTCAATTCCCAGTCATGGCACATGCCCGGTGTGTGGGCTCGATCCCCAGTACGAGGTGTGCAGGAGGCAGCCAATCAATGGTTCTCTCTCATCATTGATGTTTCTATCTCTCTCTTGCTCTCTGAAATCATAAAAAAAAAAAAAAATCAGCAAGCAACACACTGATGTTTTCCTCAGACCTTAGCTCTTTGCAGAACAAGTCCCGTAGTCCAGTTGGTGGAGGCAAGACGGTAGGTGGTGTGAATGCAGTGGGGAAAACCTAGGTGGCAATCCTAATTGACAGTTTCAAACCACCTGTGTGCTGGGCTGCATATCTGGTGCTTTGGCCGGACGGCTCATGCTTTGCTGTCTGTTCCTAAAACACATAGATAAGAAGGTACTGACATCCGTCCAGGCCTTGAGATGTGGTCTCATGGCCCCTTCCCAGCACGCAGGCCTTCTTTCTCAGAAGGCCCGGAAGTCTCATTCCAAATTTGGAGAGACAAAGGACTGGAAAAAGTATGAATAAAGAGAGTTTCCTCCACATTGGGGGCCCAGAATTTGAAAGGCACATTTTTCTCTGGGCCTCCACAGAATTTAATAATAAAATGTATCTCTTGCAGTCAGTGCTGCAGTTCAGCCTCTGCTTCAGCAGGGTGCTGTAACTGTAGTCGCTGGCCAGCTCAATAAATCCTCGCTTGCTGTTTAAGACCTAATTGGAGTCGGTGGTCTTATTCTCGAGAATGTTGCTCCACAACACCAGGAAAACGCCAATAGGACTATTTTTGGTCCTGGAAATAGTGGTGTGATAGCTGGCACTGGCAAAAGAAAGGAAAATAAAGAAAATGGGTCTCTTTACTGTCCTTCTCAAAGAAGTAATGTGTACCCTGAAATTAATGGATTTTATTCCTAAGAATTTTTTATGTTATTATTACACATTTTTTTTTATCCAAAAGTGGTATGTGATGTTGTATGGCATGGTTTTGAGCTACAAATGGTATCACACTATGTTTGTCATTCTGCAGTTTGATTTTACCTTAACGTCCTATTTTTGAGATTTATTTTCATTGATACATTTTATGTGGTATTCCATTTTAAGAATATGCCCCCAATTTGTCCATTCATCTCTTCATAAGCATTTGGATAGTTTCTGGGTTTTTTTCAACTATTGAAAGTCATGCTACAATGAAGATTCTTGGGCCTGTCTCCTTGTGCCTAGTTATATACTTAAGAGTGAAATTGCCAGGTATGTGTGAATATTGAACTTTATTAGATGTTGCCAAATTGTTCTTCAAAGTGCTTGTACCAATTTTCATGTCAGCCCCATTCTCAGTCATTTTATAAATACTTTCTTAAGATATAATTCACATGCCATAAAGCTCAGCAGTATAAAGTAGGTAATTCAGTGAATTTTGATATATTTACAGAATCCTACAACCATCACTAAAATGTAATTATAGGTATTTTTATTTTATCACTCCCAAAGGAAGCGTTGTACCTATTGGTGGTCACTCTTCATTACTCATCATTCCATTTTCTCATGCCCCAGCCCTATATAACCACTCATCTACTCTCTGTCTCTATAGATTTGTCTTTTCTGAACTTTTGTATACCAGTAGATGCCATCATACAATATATGGTCTTTTGTAGCTGCTTTTCTTTCACTTACCGTAATATTTTTGAGATTTACCCAGATTGCAGTATGTATCAATATTTCATTCCCTTTTTTCTGCTGCTGAATAATCTTTTACTTAACCATGCGTCATTCTATGGACATTCGGTTTGTTTCCACTTTATGGTCATGGTGAATAATGCTGCTATGAACAAGTTTTTGTATGAATATATATTTCATTTATTTGGGGTATATTTTGGAATTTGGGGGCATGGGTCATCTGATAACTCTATGTTTAACATTTTGAGGAACTGCCCAAAGAAGCTGCAATATTGTACAATCCCACCAGCAATGTACCAGTGTTTCAATTTTTCTTCACCCGTGCTAATATTTGTTATTTTCTGTCTTTTATCGTAATTAATCTAGAGGTTATGAAATGTCATTGTGGTTTTGATTTGCATTTTCTTAATGGGAAACTTTACACATGTTTATTGGTATTCCTTTATATTTATAGGAATTTCTATTTAAATTTTTTATCCATTTTTAAAATTGAGTTTTTGTTATTTTTATTATTGAATTTTATGTGTCGTTTATACAGTTTGAATACATAAATCAGATATATGATTTACAAAAAAAAAAAGGAGAGAAAAGAAAATGGGTCTCTTTCCTGGCCAGAGTGGCACAGTTGGTTGAACATAATCCCATGAACCGAAAGATCACCAGTTTAATTCCTGATCACGGCACATGCCTGAGTTGCAGGCTGCATCCCCAGTAGGGGGTGCACAGGAGTTAGCCAATTTTTGTTTCTCTCTCTGTCATTTTCCCTTCCTCTCTTTCTCTAAGGTCAATAAAAACATATTTTAAAAAGAAAAGAAAATGGTTCTTTTAAACCCCCAAAATTCTTCTGGAGGCCCCGAGGAAGCTGTGGTCCCAGGGACAGTGCAGGAAATGGTGCTTCCCCCAAACTCTGTGTGGGCAGTAGGAGCAGTAGGGGTACTATCCGCCCCCCACCGCCCCCCGAACTGTGAGAGGCAAAAACTGACACTTTAAAAACTGAAGTGGTGGAAGGTGTCCAAGCCTAATACCATCCGTCATTTCCAGCCTTTTTATAAGTTGGCAAGGTCACTAGGGAATTAAGCAACACACTAAAGGAATGCAATAATTACCAAGAATTCAAATGGTGGTTTAAGGTTAGTGAAGGTCTTTCAAAGTTATTAACATAAAATACATCTTTGTTTTGCCTGGGTTTACAAAACAAAGTTCATGTTACCTCTGTTACAAAATTTGTCAATAAAATGGCTTGGGTAATAATTAACTTTAAAATCTCATACCGTTGGTAAGAACAAATAAATTTGAATCTGTAAATGAATAAATTTTGTACTTTATTTGAAGTATGTTGCTTGAAAATGTGAGTCTATTTGCCAATGAAAAACACCTATTTCTAGAAGTTGTAAAATGTCAATCCAAAAAGATGCTAATTACTTGCTTTTAGATGTCACCACAAGTCAAGTTTTCTAAGAATTAAGAATTCTAATTCAGTTGGAAAAAAAGTATATGGTTTTTAGAGGCCTTGAGAGCTCAGCCAGTACATTATGTATATGAAACCATAATATGGTTTCCTGAGTATTACACATTACAGTAGTTAATGTGTAAGTTGTCTGTCTCCTTAGCAGCCTGGGAGAAACTCAGAGTCAAAGCTGGCGTGTCTGTGTCCCGAGCACAGGGGCCAGCACACCAGAGGTGGTAGCGGATGTTGGCTACACGGGATGAGATGCAATTCTTTCCCTCACTCTCTCCACTACCAGGTGAGGACCATGTTGTGGTTTGTATCACTTCCCACCCTTCTGTGTGTGGTGACAGTGTCTTTCTCAGAACCCACAACCTGTGAAGATGCCCAGAAGGCCTGCTCAGTGATTGCCTGTGGCATCCCGGTCACCAATGGCACCCCAGGCAGAGATGGGCAAGACGGAGCCAAGGAAGAAAAAGGAGAACCAGGTACCCAGGCTGGTCTGACTTCTTGAATCTTTACTCCCCAGAGGGATCTGGGACAGAGCCATGAGCAGGCTCCCCTTACATTATGATGGGCATGAATCTCTCAGGATAATTCCTGTACATTGTCATTCTCTCCTAAACAAAGACGCTGCTGTGACCTGGTTCCTACCTTTCAACGGGGGAATCGGTGGTGTGTTGTTGTCCGTAAGAAGTGATATTCTGCAGCCCGGGCAGCTGGCGCTGGAGGCAGGAGGTCTTTCTTTCTCAGGTCACCACTAGTTTGCTGTGGTTTCTGGAGTGAACGAGAATCTAGTGCTGAGCTTTTGGAGGAAGAGAATGAGAGACAGACACTGGGCCACATGTCCTTCACCTTCCAACAGGGCAGGGGCTCCGAGGCTTGCAGGGCCCTCCAGGGAAACTGGGGCCTCCAGGAAGTAGAGGGGCTCCTGGGACACAAGGAGTGAAGGGTCTAAAAGGAGATCGTGGAGACAGTTCAGGTAAGAGGCTCATCTCAGCAGGGCGTGGGCTGAGAGGACCAGTCAGGGAACTCGAGGGCCAGGTGGGAGGAGCCCTTCTCCGCTGCCCCACTGGCAGACCTCCCCTGTGCCTCCTGACCCAGCACTCTCACTCCTCCCAGTCCTACTTGGGGCCTGAAGGGATTCTCACAGGCACCTGAGAACAGACTTGCAACCCTCCTGGCCACCCTTCATGGCCACTGCAGATGGACCAGCTCCCTCAGCTGGAGCAGCCAATGCCAGGCTCCAGGATGTGCGGGAGGAAACTGCTCCCCTCAGGTGTTGGGTTTAAGTTTGTTGTCACAAGATTGGCATGAAGATGGTCTGCTTTATAAGATCCCTGGTGGGGTTAGCCTGGAGATTAATTCACCCCTAGTATTGCCGACAACAATTAAGGCTTAACTACAACAAGACTGTGCACAAAGACCACAAGGGGGTGCACCAAGAAAGCATAAAAAATGTGGAGACAAAAAAACCTGACAGAAATGGAGGATATAGAGCTAAAAAACGCACTTTTGAGGGCTTTCAATAATTTGCTAGAAACTGCCGATAAACTTGATGAGAGCCTCAGGAAATCTAATGAGACCCTCGATGTTGTGATAAAGAACCAACTAGAAATGAAGCATACACTGACTGAAATAAAGAATATTATACAGACACCCAACAGCAGACCAGAGGAGCGCAAGAATCAAGTCAAAGATTTGAAATGCGAAGAAGTAAAAAACACCCAACTGGAAAAGCAAAATGAAAAAAGAATCCGAAAATATGAAGACAGTGTAAGGAGCCTCTGGGACAGTTTCAAACGCACCAACATCAGAATTATAGGGGTACCAGAAGATGAGAGACAGCAAGATATTGAAAACCTATTTGAAGAAATAATGGCAGAAAACTTCCCCCACCTGGTGAAAGAAATGGACTTACAGGTCCAAGAAGCGCAGAGAACCCCAAACAAAAGGAATCCAAAGAGGACCACACCAAGACACATCATCATTAAAATGCCAAGAGCAAAAGACAAAGAGAGAATCTTAAAAGCAGCAAGAGAAAGAGACTCAATTACCTACAAGGGAATACCCATATGACTGTCAGCTGATTTCTCAACAGAAACTTTGCAGGCCAGAAGGGAATGGCAAGAAATATTCAAAGTGATGAATACCAAGAACCTACAACCAAGATTACTTTATCCAGCAAAGCTATCATTCAGAATTGAAGGTCAGATAAAGAGCTTCACAGATAAGGAAAAGCTAAAGGAGTTCATCACCACTAAACCAGTATTATACGAAATGCTGAAAGGTATCCTTTAAGAAGAGGAAGAAGAAGAAAAAGGTAAAGATACAAATTATGAACAACAAACATGCATCTATCAACAAGTGAATCTAAGAATCAAGTGAATAAATAATCTGATGTACAGAATCAACTGGTGATTATAATGAATCAGGGACATAGAAAGGGAATGGACTGACTATTCTTGGAGTGGAAAGAGGTGTGGGAGATGCGGGAAGAGACTGGACAAAAATCGTGCACCTATGGATGAGGACAGTGGGTGGGGAGTGAGGGCGGAGGGTGGGATGGGAACTGGGAGGAGGGGACTTATGGGGGGCGGGGGGAAAGAGGAACAAATGTAATCTGAACAATAAAGATTTAATAATAAAAAAAAAGATCCCTGGTGCAATAATGAATAGAGGAACTAAATCAATTCATCCAAAGTGAAATAAAATAATTAGTAACAACAAAACAAAAGTGATGACCTCACATAAATATTTGCCCACTGGCCCATCATCATTATAAGAATACTAGTGATCCCACCATGCCAAGGGACACCCCAAGTCCCATTGGGCCGGGAGACCCAGAGTCAAGTTCCTGCCCACCCGCACCTGCCTCCCCAGGCACACAGCGCCACCCACCGCCCAAGCCTTGGCTTTCACACAGCCTCCTGGTGACCAGTCTTTTGTTGTTACGACATGACAGCATCCTGGCCAAGGGGATTTTATAATAGAGATTGAAGAGCTCGCCTGGAATAAGAAACGAAAGCATGATTAAGAAAACTTTTCAAAAAGGAGAGTGAGGAGAGCCAAGATGGCGGCATAAGGCATAAACCTGTACGTGCTACCCCCCAAAACCACATTAAAAATAATAACTATAAGACAAAACAGCTATCATCCAGAACCATGGGAAAGCTGGCCAAGTGGAAGTTCTACAACTAGAAGGAAAGAAAAAAGTGCATTGAGACCAGATAGGAGGTGCAGAGGCCCCAAGAACAGAGGTACAGAGCTGCGGGTACGAGGTGGCTGCACCTGGGTGCACAGTTTTTTTCAATCGGAAGGGGATACAAGCTCTTGAATGCACTGAACTCATTTACGGCGAGATTCTGGCGTCCCAAACTCCTACGGGGAGAAACTGGACTGTCTTGTAGTGGATCAGAAAGCGAGGGTGGCTTTCTCACAGAACTGCTTGCAGGGATCATTGTTACTGTGGGGGCGCAGGACTCGGGGACGCAGAGACACGGAGTCGCGGAGACGCCAGGAGTCACGGAGACGGCTGACCAAAGCCATTTCTGTTTGCTCCGTCCTGGTGATTCTCTGAGACCCTGCCCCACTCAATTTACATCCCCACCCAAGCTGTGCGCAGCAGCACAAAGGAATGACCTGCCATTTTGCAGCCTAACCTAACAAGCTGCAGCTAGGTCAGAGAGCTCCAAAACTTCCAAACCCCCAAAAAGGGGAGAAATCTGCTGATATCGCTGTAGCTCCTGCTGAGTGGACTCACACAGTGGTAGATTTGGAGATCCAGGAGCCAGGGTACCCAGTGGTCAGATACCAGATTTCAACTCCTCACATCCATAAGGGACACACTCAAGAAGCAGACTCAGGTGCATGGGTGCATGCATGTGCATGTGTGTGAGCATGGGTGCGTGCGTGAGTGTGCAGGTAAAAAAAGAAGCAGACTCAGTGAGCATCAAAGTTCCACTGAAGCAAGTCCTACCCCATGAGGGTGTCTCCAGCACAGCAGTTCTTCCACTATAGACACAGCGTGTCCTTGCAGTCAGCCAAAAATTCAGAGACAAAGAAACATGTCAGAAATGAAAGAAATGGAGGAAAGCAAACTAATGGAGAACATAGAGTTCAAAACCACAGTTATAAGGTTACTCAAGAATCTTCTATGAACCTCTGAGGTACTTAGTGAGACCTTCAAGGATCTTAATGAGAATGCCAAAAAAAAAAAAAAAAAAAAAAAAAAGAAAAGGAAAAGGACCAGTCAGAAATTATGCATACACTGACTGAAATTAAAAATAATATACAGAGCCGAAACCGGTTTGGCTCAGTGGATGGAGCGTCGGCCTGCGGACTGAAAGGTCCCGGGTTCGATTCTGGTCGGGGGCATGTACCTGGGTTGCGGGCACATCCCCAGTGGGAGATGTGCAGGAGGCAGCTGGTCAATGTTTCTCTCTCATCGATGTTTCTAACTCTCTATCTCTCTCCCTTCCTCTCTGTAAAAAATCAATAAAATATATTTAAAAAAAATAATATACAGAGATCCAACAGCAGACTAGAAGATCCCAAGAATCAAGTTAAAGATTTGAAATACGAAGAAGCAAAAAACATCCATCTGGAAAAGCAAAACAAAAAAAGAATCCAAAAATATGAAGATAGTGTAAGGAGCCTCTGGGACAAATTCAAACATACAAACACCCGAATTATCAGGGTACCAGAAGAAGAGAGAGAACAAGATACTGAAAGCCTATTAGAAGAAATCATGACAGAAAACTTCCACTACCTGATGAAAGAAATAGACTTACAAGTCCAGGAAGTGAAGAGAACCCCGAAGAAGAGGAATCCAAAGAGGACCACACCAAGACACATCATAATTAAAATGCCAAGGGTTAAAGGCAAAGAGAGAATCTTAAAAGCAGCAAGAGAAATATAGTTAGTTAGCTACAAGGGAATACCCATACGACTGTCAGCTGATTTCTCAACAGAAACCATACAGGCCAGAAGGGAGTGGCAGGAAATATTCAAAGTGATGAATAGCAACGACTTACAACCAAGATTACTCTACCCAGCAAAGCTGGCTCACAATCCTGCTCATGACCATGCATGTTTGTAGCAATCTCAGGATCAGTGGAGTTGAGAGGCTGTAGAACCCATGCAGCCAATTGGAGAGAGTGAATTTTGGCTCCACTTTGAGGCCATTCACCAAATAAGATTGAAATATAGTTCATGAATGTGCCAAAGGAAACTTAATAAAATATTTATATTAAAATTATTTTTCTATTCTGTTTTTCTTTGTATCTGAACTACCAGAGAGAGCACCCTAAACTTAGGTAGTTCTTGATGAGTATTTGTTTAATGGGAACACACCAAAAAATCCCCACATAGATTGGATCTGACAAGTAAATGTAGAGAGAGGCCTCTCCCAGGTGCCCTCCTTCTGCAGGACTGCAGGGCAGGGGTGAGAAGTGGCCCGGGAAATGCTGAAGGCTGGCAATGTAGGGGTGACAGGGCAGGATCAGGCATCTAGCATACCTAGACTGTCACATCGCTGTGTTTTCAATCCCAGGAGACTCTCCTTTAGGCACTGCACCTGGGGGCAATGCCAAGAGTAACTTTGTAATGTCGAGCAGAACAGTTCTTTATTTTCAATTAAAGTCCATTCTGCTTACCAGAGGAGCGGGAGACTACTTCATGTTTAGAGGCACATATCAAACCAGTCATCAAGGCAAATAGAAAAAGGAAAGAACAGAAACTGTTAAGAAGAAAGGAAGATACACATACGATGACTCAGCAAAGAAGGATTACTGCAACCAAGCATGAGAGTTAAGGCCTAAATTTTCTCACAGCCAAGAAAACAAGGAGAAAATGGACTGGTAACCACTATATAATTCTTTTTGTTTTCTGTAAGGGTTAGGGGGATTATGCTCTCCCCTGAGGGGAATGTGTTCAAGTTTATACTGTGCATAAAGGACAGTATCTTTAGATATAAAATTGTAGAAGACAGTCATGTACTTCACATGGATTGGTTTACCCATATGTAATGGTTGCCCCCTAGTCAGAGAAACAGTAAAAATCTACAGGAAAAGCTCAAATTCTTCCATTCCCCTTCCAGCCTTCTCCTCTGCCTGTTCTTTCCCTGACCTCGCATCTGGTCGTCTTTTCGGAGCTCCTCTCTCTAAATGCATCTGCCTGCCATCATTCTTCCTCAAACTAGGATTGAGGCCACCACATACCTGCAATTTACTTTCCAATTCTTATCAGCAAGTAGTGGAACCCATGCAAGTTAGCTCCGGTGAAGGTGGCATAAATCTAAAGATACAGGATTCTCATGAGAATCTAAAGATTGTAACTACAGTTCATCCAGGCTTCCCAGGACCTGGAACAAGAGGATTATATGGATTCAAGAAGACTCTCCAGACAGCCTCTCTCACTCCCCCACGGGCTAAGGGCTCGCAGTTCCCTTCACTCAGGGATATGAGATGACGACCTCTTGCACAGGGCACCTAATGAAACCAGGGGCTCCAAAGACAGGCCTTTGGGCTTTAAGCAGCACATTCCCCTTGGACATCAGGAATTGGGAGGACTGAGGGACCTCTTGAGCCCCACTGTTTGCCGAATCCTTTCCCAGGCTGGCTTTTGGACCAAGAAATGGCAGGCCTATCTGAGCTGCAGTTTTCTCTGCTGTGTCTTGCAAAGAGTGAGGACCCGAAGGTCATGGCTCAGTGCATTCATGGACAGGAGGCTGGTGCTGAGACCTCTGTGGAGCCTGGAATCTGAGGTCCAAGAGAGAACCAGGCCTGGGTGTCTGTGCCAAGTTGAGGCTGGAGGAGAGGCGGTAGGTTGGTGGGAAATGCAAGGTTGGCAAGCATCTCCCTGCCTAATGCACTGAGTGGCATGTGAGCTCCCTGTGCTTCCATCTCTATATCTAAATGGCTCTGTCAAGGCTTCTCCCTGCTAAAGCTGGAGGAGTCAATGGTCACACAGATTCAGATCCGTGGGGCCCATTTCAGGAGCAAACGCTGCAGGATCTCAGCACTGTTTTCAGTCTTTGTTACCTGCCATTTTGTCCAAAGTCATTGTGGCCTGAACACTGATCACCTGTTTCTCAAGTCCATAGAAAGCCAGACCGAGAAAGTTAGAATGGCGAGTCCACCTTGCTCTCAAGAAGGGAACCTTGAATTTAAACTACATGTAAGTCAATGGTCTCCTGAGAGAATATAGACCCAGCCAGTGGGATTTGCTTCTGCAACCAGAGGGAAATCTTGCAGCATTCAAGGCCCGGCTCCAGCTGGCCTCTGCACCTGGAATTGCAGGGCCTCATTCCTGCAGGATCATCTTTCTGTGGAGCCCTAAGGCTCTGCTGTTCTCACTCTCAGCCATGCCCATGCCAGAGGATGGGGTCTTGGGGTACAGGCTAGTGGCCTGGCACTCGCATTCCTCAACCCTCCTTTGTGCCCTGGGCCACCTGCTTCCCTCTGTGTGGCTGTCAGAGGTCCACCAGCGCCGGGTCACAGTCAGAGCTGGACTTGTATTTGCAGGTGGCAGAGGGCCTCTGACCTGGAAGGTTGTTTGTTATAATTGTGTAACTGACCTGTGCATTAGAACCCGCCAAGAATCAGGGATTCATACCCATTAACCAGGAAGAGACCAAATGTCATCATGGGGATGTCGGGAAATGAACTTTGCAAAGTGATGTCTTTGTAACCTTGAGTGCCACCTCATGTGGCTCTTCAGAGTGCCAGCAGAGCTACCTGGAAGGCTTGGCAGAGTCATAGGGTCATGTTGGCTCCGCTCTGGACTCCGTGCATCAGAAGCTCAGAGACCTTCACTGCGGTGAGGTCCCTAGGCCATCAAGATGTTTGGCCAGTTTTGGAAACCACTGCTCAAGGAAATACAACCATCCTAGCAGCTCTCTGCCTGCCTTGTACCTTCACAGGGAGACCCAGAAGCCAGGGGGCCAGGGCTTCTCCATCCGTGTAGCCCTTCAGAAGGTGAAGGGGGTCCTGCTTAACTCCACAGTGTCTGATGTCAAATAACATCCTTCAACTGCTCATGTCCCACTAGTAAAACGCAACTGCTGACTCAATTCCTTCCCTCCACATTTCCAGGGTCTGACTGCCTCCTGGCTTCTAGCAATGGGCCTGGGTCTGGAACATCTCTGCTGAGTGTCAGAGAAGGTGAGGCACTGCACAGGTGAACCCTGAGTGGGGAATTGTGCACATGAATTTGAGATCTTTGTGCATGTGTGAGTGTGTGAGTTTCTGTATAGAAACCAGGAGACCCAGTGGTTGAAATTCCCAGCAACCTGCTGTTAGCAGCCTCAGTCCATAGCTCCGCACCCCCGACACTGAGCCTATATCCAGTGCCTTACTATGCACACCCCTCACTGAGGAGCATTGGCTTTGGGTGGTGTCAGGGGCTCTGGGTGAGGTATGTGCATGCTTGGTCATGGACAAAGTGTTCACAAATGGCCTTGAGCTGAGCACTACAATCCCAGGGTTCAACAGAGATTGTGTGGGTGATAACATGATACCTCTCCTGCAGGTCCTGGCTCTTAATGGAACCATTGTCCTCCCGTTCAAAGCCTTTATCTGACCATTGAATGTAAGGTTACTCCAACCCCAGTCCCCATTACAACACCCAAGTTTATTTTCTTATTGGCAGTGGTGGACATCTGAAATCATCCTGACCATTTACTTGTTGGATTTTGTCAGTGTAGCAAAGTCATTAAGAGTATGCTGGAGCCCTGGCTGGTTTGGCTCAGTGCCTAGAGCATCGGCCTGCAGACAGAAGGGTACCAGGTATTTTTCTGGTCAAGGCCAATGCCTGGGTTGCAGGCTTGATCCTCTGTGAGTGGTGTGCAGGAGGCAGCTGATCAGTGATTCTCTCTCATCATTGATGTCTCTTTCTCTCTCTCCTCTGCCTTACTCTCTGAAATCAATAAAAATATATTTTAAAAAATAAAGAGAAGGCGCTGGAGTCAGACTGCCTGTCTTCACACCCCATGCACATGAGGTCCTGAGCAAGTCACATACACTCTCAGCGTTGGTTCTTTTCTTGGTAAACATGGGTTATGAATAGTGCCCCCTCACCGGGTTGTGAGGAGTAAATGTACTGGCACAAGTAAGGCAGCCAGAAGAGCACTGGCCATAATGAATGTCATGCAAGCATTCCTTCTTGGTGTTACAGGGATTAGTATGATCATCTGAGTCATACAATGAAGTCCCAGGACCCATAACAGGTCTGGGAACCACCTCACTCTCAATAACTGTTGAATGAATAAATGAATAAACTAATAAACAAAGGAACTGCAGTCCCCAAAAATGTGTGACCCCACAACCTCTCTGGAGTTTGACTCAGCACCAAGCTGGAACCAAGAGAGAAGCTGTGAGACTTATTTTGGAATATGGCTCTGGGCTCAGGTGCTGTAATTGGGCTTAGCTGGGCAGCAGGAGCAGTGGCTTAATGCTGCCCTCTGCTGGTGTCTCTAAGACATGGCTAGCAAACTCAGAGAACCAACATGGGGGCCAGGTGAGTGGTAGGGCCCTTGTCTGCAACTTCAGATGTTCCTGCTTTCTTCCCTTCTGTCCTGATTTCTATGCCCAGTTAGAATGCATTTCCTAAATGCCCCTCCCCTGTAGGGCCAGAGGCAGACACACTCTCCCACTGGGTGACCAGACAGCCCTCATGTCCAGCAATCCCTGGAACTGGTGAATTCTCTGCTCCTTGTCTGTGTATCTCTCATGTCCACACCTTCACTGTGAGATCTTCAGAGTGCCACCTCATCCTCCTTCTTATCTGCCCTCCTCAGATCTCTGTGTCTAGGTCAGTGGTGGCGAACCTATTAGACACGTGTCAGAGGTAACAGGCGAACTCATTTTTGGGCGGTTGATTTTTCTTTGTTAAATGGCATTTAAATATATAAAATAAATATCAAAAATATAAGTCTTGGTTTTACTATGGTTGCAAATATCAAAACATTTCTATATGTGATACAGCATCAGAGTTAAGTTAGGGTTTTTCAAAATGCTGACACGCCGAGCTCAAAAGGTTCGCCATCACTGGTCTAGGCTGATGTCAGAATCCCTGAGAGGCTAGAACTGGCTCTGTGGAGGCTGGGGGTGTGGGCATCCCCATTAGCTACCTCTGTGTATCTCTGTGAAGTTCAACCAGAATCAAGCTCTATGCTACCCTCTTTCCCCTTGCCCCCCTCACCCCCACATCAGCATCAGCCAGGAGAGACTGTGCACTTCTCTCTGAACCAGGTTCCTTTTTACAACATTGCGAAGTGTTTACCTCTGACCTTTGTGGTACAGAGGAGTTCAGGCTGAGGACCTGTAACTAAGGAAACTTGAGAGACTGCCCTGGGACCCATGAGGACACCTAGGAGACCTCAGCCCACATAGAGATGGTGGGGATCTCCTGCAGGTCTCCAGTGGCGATGACATTGTTGTCCCACTAGATGTTACTCTGTGTTGTAAGTGTCCTTGGGCTTCTTGGAAGCCCAGCTGATGGGAGCACCGGAATTATTGCAGGAGACCCAGAAGGTGCCTTCACTTGCTCACTGATGCAGCTCAGTGGCTCCTCTGGTTGGGTTCCCTCAGGTCCTGTGGAGCCGTGTCCTCTTACACCAAGAACAGCAAACACTAGCACACATGTTGCCCCTCTCCTCCCCCATATCAGCAGCAGGCATGGCCACTCAACTGCCATATACTCAGCCGGGATGAGATCCCGGAGCCGTTTTAACCCTGCAGTGACTACCAATGGATCTGAGATGGTGTGTGGAAAAGAACCCACTGCCCAGCTCTGCCTGGTGCTTCTGCCGAGTTCAGCTTCTTGTTCACTTAACAAACCGTGGCATTTGCGTTCACAAAAGCACTATCAGAGTCCATAGGAGAGTTGCCTGTGTGACCCTTTACCCAGCAAGTACATCCTTTGGAAAGTAAACCTTGACCTCCTTTGAGGACCCTTTCTTGTGCTCTGTCTGCAGTTCCTAGGTGAGCCTCTCCCCTTACATGAGGCCTGGTTCCCAAGCATCCCAAGGGCAGGGACCAGGAAAGGTGGGTGCATTTAGGATGCACCATGTGGAAGGCGTCTGGGGAGTCCAGAGGTGGAAGCACCCACAGTCCGAGATGGAGGATGGATAGATGCTTCCGAGATGGCTTAACACCACACTCAATGTCCATGCTTTTATTTTGTCATTTTTAATAATGAATGTAAAGTACATTTTCCTCTAGAATAGTTTGAACTCTAGTCCATAAATTTTTGGAAAATAATTGCTGTTTAATTTGAGTTTCTTTAATTACTACTAAGATTTTACATTTTTTCATGTTTCATTACTATTGGCCATCAGTATATCTTATTTCATGAATATTCTCTTCTCATTCTTAGATATTTCTCTTCTCATTCCTACTTCAATAGTCATCATTTTCTTGTTGATTTATGTTATATACTTTGCAGATAAATAAGCATTTCAATTTTAATCTTACGTTGCTTTATTTTTGACAGAGAAGTTTTATATTTTAATTCAGATTTTGAATTTTATATGTAAGTAAAAAATATGATTTTATTTTTCTTCTAAATGCTTAACCATTTAACTGAGAATTATTAATTGAACCATTCATTATTTTCCTATAATCTTGGTAATCTATTTTTATCATGCATATATGACATATATGTATAGACATACTTGGGTACGGTTTTGGTGACCTTTACATTTTGGCTCATCTATTTCTGTGTTAGTAACACACTATTACAATTTTGTTAGTTTTATAAAACCTTTTAACATAAGAGGACCAACTCCATTCTCATTATTTCTTAAGTAATTTTTCTGACTCTTCTAGGTTGTTTATTCCATCATAAGGCCTCCTGATGAGGTCCTCCAGCCTCAGTCCTTTTTGGAACTGAGTCTTTAGAAAACTCACATCCCTCTCGTCCTCTTCCTATCCTCTCAGGCCTCTGTGGCCAGGGTCAGTTGTCCTGGGATTCCTCAAAACCCAGCAGCACTTGTACCCTCCCTTTCCTGCCCCAATGCAACACTCTGATCACAGAAAGCATTCCCTTGGCCTGAAGTTGTCATCTGACCTTTGACCTTGGCCTGAGCCCAGCCACTTACATGTGAAATGAAGCACTCAGGGAATTAATAAAAGTGCAGAGAGGCTGGCAATGGGGTCACAGTGCTATTTCCTCAGGTCAATGGGCCTGGAAATGTCTTGAAAACACTTTATTCAACCGTACAAACAGGCTTACAAATAGGAATTCAGGATTTCATTCACTCAACTCTTTCATTTTTTCACTCTGTCTTCTTACTGAACAAATATGAACAGTACCGTTTTGCTCAGGTAGGAGAGCCCTTGTGAGTCCCTCTGTGGCTCAAGGTTGTTTGATCAGGCAGCCTGAGAGAGACTGTATTGCTTAGGTAACTGAAAGTCAAGTAGGTTAATATTCAAATTTTATGCAGTAAAGATGGGCTACGTATGCTGCAGTGACTACCTCCATATCGCACTCAAGGTCCAGAAAGATCCATCTTGATAAATATTTAGCTTATAAATAGTTTGTCTCCTTTAGTAGATACCTGGGTTCTTGGCTCTAGTATATAAACACCGGTAGCTTGAAAAGATCAAGCACACCATTAAGCTTGAATTAAGGATATCCAGAAGACAAGAGTGATTGAGAATATTCTGAACTTCAGCAACTCAGTTCTCAGTGTTTTATGTCGAGGGAATTCAGGACAAAGTTAGAATATCCTAACACCAGCAAACACCAGAGTGCGCCCCACTGTCAGCTCAGGCTGGGAAGTGGGTTGGTTGAGGAGCAGGAGGGTTGAGAACCAGGAGGTGATCTGAGAATATACTATTGAACTGAGCAGGGGTTTCCCCATGGAGCTGCTGTGGTTGTCACCCTCCCACGTGGAAGGGCCCCAGGCTGCTCCCAGGATGTCACCTGGCACTGTGAGGATCATAGCATCTCCTGAGAGGTCAGAGTCACGCAGTCCTGGCTTCACTTGGCACCCAGGCTACTATGCTAGGGACCAAGACTACTATGCGTCGGGCTGGGCTAATGCTGTTTAAGGCCCGTGTTCACCTCTGCCCATGAATGTGAGTGTAGGAGAGGTCTCTGTGCTAAGAAAGGGTTAAAACCTGAATTTTTGAAATACTTGCCCTAGTCCATGGCTTTCGTCGGACTGTGTCTACAGAACCAAAATGACCCTCCTTACTTGTTCTCTGTGCTGGAGAGTGAACCAGACCCTGTGCTGAGGTGGATCTAAAGGGCCTGGGATTTCCCCATTCCTGGCCTTCAACCCCACAGGACACATCTTTTCTCCCTATTGAGTCAGTTATGCCATTTCCTTCTACTTTTGTCAAAGAAATAGGTTGCCTTATGTGCTGGGATGGGAAGTGGTCACTTTTAGAAGGACTGCCAGACCACAGTGACCTTTCATGGGTCCCAATGGCCATACTGTGCTGTGGGGTCCATCCTCAGGCCTAGTCTATTGGGCCAGAGGTGGGCATCTGAGACAGGCAGATTCACTTCCACAGGAATTTTGACCTGATATCCAGCAAGCGTTTCTGACCTCTGTGTGACACATGACTCTGTGCTTGGGCAGTTGAGAGCCTGAAGCAGAAGAAGGTGGTGGGAGAAGGAGGAAGAGAGGCGAGGATGCAGAGAGGCAGAAGCAGGGAGACCGCACAGCGTTGCTTTTGCACACGCAGTCCTTAAGCCACCTCAGAACTCTTCATTCTTACAAAAATTCTTCTCTGGGCTTAAACCATATCTACTGCTTTTTCTTTTTTATTTGCAATGAAATACCTTTCTAAGCTCCCTGGCGGGTGGTATCTAGTTGTCACTTCTGAATTGAAGATTATTTGCTCACTGTTGCATAACTGACATATTTCAGAAGCTGCCAGGACTTGGCCTTTTTTTTTCAGTAACGGGAAAAAGGTCTCAGCAGAGAGACTGAGCTGTGTGCTGTTGGGAGGTGTGGTTTTTGTTGTTCTTTTCCTTTTCTTTTTTTTTAACCTATCAATAATCACTTTATTTAAATGATTTTTCATTTTTAAATTATAGGTGACATACTGTGTTATATTAACTTCAGGTGTACATCCCAGTGATTAGTCATTACCTAACCTCCTAAGTGATCATCCCGATCAATCTCGTCCCCATCTGACACCATGATTATTACATGTGGCTTTTGCTTTCAGACCTGCTGTCCTACATCTGAGGTGTGGCTGTGAGTGGTGGGAAGAGGGGTGTGGCCTCCGGTTCCTGGGAACAAAGGAGGGCTGGTTTCCTGTCTTGTTGCCTCTCCTATGAGCCTGGGCTTCTTCCAGGTGTCCTTCCAATTCCTTAAGCACAAATGTCATTAAAATCAACTGGTATACAGAGGCCTTTGGTCTAAAAGTTGAGAGGCCAGAAATATAAGGTTTCGGATCAGATGACCTTTCATGAGACCAAGTTGTAACACTGACACACCAGGTGCCTTGAGCAAGTCTCCCCCACCTCTCTGTGAGAGGAGGAGGAGGAACTGGCCAGCTGTCTCTGAGGCAGCCTGGGGGAAGAACCTCCTGGAATGAGGCCAGGGGAGGGCTGGGGGTGAATCTGAGTGTGGCTGGACCCTCTGTGCCTGAGGTCTCAGCTGGAATGGGGATGTGCAGGTGGGACTCCCTCCCATGAGCCGACAGGCAGTCACAATGACAGGGCAGAATGAGGTCCTAGTGTGCAGGGATTCGGAGGAGGCTGCTGGACTGGGCCACACAGTCCTGCCAGGGAGGCAGATGACCTGCCAGGTCAGCTCATGGTTCTGTGCATCTTCTGGGGCTCAGGCCTTGAAACAAGGAGCAGCCACAGGAACTGCCCAGTCCTGGGGCTGCAGCTGGCATTGGCCAAGGTGTCCTGGGTTTCGGGAGGTCCTGAGCAGGCATGTAATGTGGGTACCAGGGATCTGAGCCCTGGATGGAATAAGCTCATCCCTGGAGTGAGGCTGAGGAGGGGAGAGAATAGCGAGCTAAGGCTTTAGCATGTCACCATTAAGTGGTCAAGAAGACAAGGAGGGGCTAGCAAAAGAGGAAGATCAGGAACTGGCATAAGGCGACACCAAAGCAAGAGGAGGGAGTGACAGAGGAGGGAGTGACTTGCTGGGTTGACAGTTTGAGGAGGCAGAGGGCTGAGGAGGAGCCTTTGGATTTTGGGGCCTAATTTTATCCCTTGCAACTGGGAAAGCAGGCTGGCCCCTTCTTCCTCTGACAGCACACCAGTGAAGCCAGAGTCATATTTTATTCTGAGAGAGGAGTTCCATGGGAGCCCTTGGCTGGCCTCATCCCACAGCTCTGTGCAGAAGCCTGGCCATAGAGCCCTCAGCTCTTCCTTGTCATGTTGGTAGCACACAGGTCCGGGACAAGATCCTGGACCTCGGCTGCCTCACCCACCCCAAGGGCACAGAACTCGCAGATCACAAGGCGCTTCTCCCCACAGGGCCTGTCGTTCCACTTGCCATTGGTGTACATCTCCACACAGTGCTCATTGCCGCCACTGTTGTTGGGCTCCCCAGGGTTCCAGTTGGAATAGACCAGGGGCTCCCCTCCTGGGTAGGTGAACCTGCCCTCCCTCTGGGAGTCAGTCATGCTCAGGAACACAGCACCCTTGTTCTCAAACTCGACCACCTGTTGCAAGGCCTCGTTCTCAGCTGCAGAGCGTGGGGAGGGCAGCTGCCCCCCGGCCTGTGCGCACACTTGCTGTGCCTCCTGGAAAGGCTTTAAAAAGCTTGCTCTCTTGAAGATCTTCTGGCCAACACTTTGGCCATGGAGGAAGAGCTCCACTAGGAGGAGAGCACAGTCAGGTTGGGTTTCTGGGGGCACCGGCCAAAGCTCCATGGCTCTGAGACCTTTGTGCTCCATCCAGAGCCCCAGGCCTCCCATATAAGGCCTCAGAGCACCAGGGAGGACAATGGTTAGAACCCAGCTCCATAGTGCACTCTGGGAGGTAGATCTGCCTGTCTAGTTACAGGTGAGAACACTGGGCTTAGAGAGGTTAAGTAACAAGCTCAACATCATGTGACTAGCACATGCAGACTTGGGGGTTGCCCTTATCTGATCTCACGCTAGAGCTGAGACTTGCTCTTTCTATTTCATGTGCGTGGCTGAATCAGTTTCCCAGTTACTGGGTGGGACTGGAAAGCTTTGGCATCGTGCAGCCTCTGAGAGCTGGAAACAAGGAAGAAGCTCACTCTGATCTCACTGTGGACCCTGCATAACAGCAGGGCATGTGGCATTGACAATGAGGTCTGTGCCGGGTGTGGATGTGGGAAAGAAGAGGAGAGGGTGGGCCATCTGAGGGCAGCCCTGTGCTAATCTCTGCACTGTGTGTGCCCAGTGCTGGCCTCTAGGTGTGCATGTGGGTGAGGCTGGAGAGCTGGGAGAGAGGACAAGGACAGCTGAGAGGTGTGCATGGGCGTCAGGGGCAGGAGAGAGTCAGTGCTGGAGAGAGGCCTGTCTGGGAGTCAGAGGGCCAGGTATTCAGCCCCACCTTGGCCATGACTGTCCAGGTGGACAAGGGAAAGTCAGTTCCTTTTTTGGAGTTTCCAGTTCCTCATCACTAAGATGGGAATACTATTTATAAAAGCATCACCTGTGTGTCATCTACACTAATAAAAGAGAAACATGGTAATTAGTGTACGACCGCTACCCTTTTCATTGGCTAATCAGTGAGTATATGCAAATTAACTGACAACCAAGATGGCGGCTGGCAGCCATGCACTGAAGCAAACAGGGAGGCTTGCTTGCTCCAGTGACTGGCAGGCTCCAACGTTCCCCGCCTGCCACTGCTGGCCTCTGACCTGGCAGTTTGAAACATTGTAACAAATATAGAAGCTAAACAAAACCCCAGAAACCAGCTTTCAGCCGCCGGGATCTCAGAGCTGGAGTTATACATTGTTTCGATTATAGAACACAAACAAACCAGATAGCAGCTTTCAGCAGCGGAAACCTCAGAGCTAGAGCCAGAGCTAAAGCTGGCCCAGAATTAAAAAAAAAGAAAAAAGAAAAAAAGGAGTGGTTGGGAGCTTCAGTCAATCGCCAGCCTGAAAGCAGCCCTCAGCCCCTCACCCAGACTGGCCAGGCACCCCAGTGGGGACCCCCACCCTGAAGGGTTTGTGACCAGCTGCAAACAGCCATCATCCCCTCATCCAGGCTGGCCAGGCACCCCAGTGGGGGCCCCCACCCTGATCCAGGACACCCTTCAGGGCAAACCAGCCGGCCCCCAGGCCTCTATCCTATATAGTAAAAGGGTAAGATGCCTCCCAGCACCGGGATCAGCGGAGTCACGAGGCCTCCTGGCACCAGATCAGCGTGACAGGGGGCAGCGCCCAAGCCCCCTGATCGCCCTGCGCTGTGTGTGACAGGGTGTGGTGCCCCAACCTTCCCCCACCCCCCGACAGGCCCTGCTCTGTGTGTGACAGGGTAGAGCCATAACCTCTCCATCGGCCCTGCCCTGAGTATGACAGTGGCGGCACCCCAACCCCCTGATCAGCCCTGCTCTGTGGGTGATAGAGGGCAGGGCCCCAATCCCGCCCCCCCCAACACGGGTCCTGCTCTGTGTGTGATGAGGTAGAGCCATAACCTCCCCATTGGCCCTGCCCTGAGTGTGACAGTGGCGGCGCCCCAACCTGCTGATTGGCCCTGCTCTGTGTGTGACAGGGTACAGAGCCCCAACCCCCCTGATGGGCCTTGCTCTGTGCGTGACAGGGGGTGGCGCTGCAACCTCTCCATTGACCCTGCCTTGAGTGTGACAGGGGGCGGTGCCTCAACCCCCCAATCGGCCCTACCCTGAGCTTGACTGAGGGTGGCATCACAACCTCCCAATCCACCCTGCTCTGTGCATGACAGGGGGAGGCTCTGTGTGACAGGGGGCGGGGCCACAACCTCCCTATCCGTCCTGCTCTGTTCATGACAGGGGAAGGCACCCCAACCCCCTGATCAGCCCTGCTCTGTGCCTGATAGGGGGGAGCTCCCCAATCCCCTGATTGCCCTGTGGCTCTGTGTTTGACAGGGTGCAGCGCACCAACCCTCTGATCGGCCCTGCTCTGTGTGTGACAGGGTGCGGCGCCCCAACACCCCCCCCCCCCACGGGCCCTGCTCTGTGTGTGACAGGATAGAGCCATAACCTCTCCATCGGCCCTGCCCCGAGTGTGACAGTGGCGGCGCCCCAACCCCCTGATCGGCCCTGCTCTGTGGGTGATAGAGGGTGGCGCCCCAATCCCCCTCCACGGGCCTTGCTCTGTGCGTGACAGGGTAGAGCCATAACCTCCCCACTGGCCCTGCCCTGAGTATGACAGGGTGCAGCACCCCAACCCCCTGATCCGCCCTGCTCTGTGTGTGACAGGGGGCAGTGCCCCAGCTCCCCTATCGGCCCTACTCTGTGAGTGACAGGGGGGAGCTCTTCAACCCCCTGATCGGCCATGCTCTGTGAGTGACAGGGGGGAGCTCCCCAACCCCATGATTGACCCTGCTCTGTGTGTGACAGGGTACGGAGCCCCAACACCCCTGATGGGCCGTGCTCTGTGAGTGACAGGGGGCAGTGCCCCAACCCCCTGATCGGCCCTGCTCTGTGAGTGACAAGGGGCAGCACCCCAATCCCCTGATCGGCCCTGCTCTGTGAGTGACAGGGGGAAGCGCCCCAACCCCCTGATCGGCCCTGTTCTGTGCGTGACAGGGGGTGGCGTCGCAACCTCCCCATTGACACTGCCTTGAGTGTGACAAGGGGGGGGTGCCTCAACCCCCCAATCGGCCCTACCCTGAGCGTGACTGAGGGTGGCATCGCAACCTCCCAATCCGCCCTGCTCTGTGCATGACAGGGGGTGGTGCCCCAACTCCCCAATCAGCCCTGCTCTGAGCCCGACCAGGGGCTGCACCTAGGGATTGGGGCTGCCCTCTGAAACCCAGGAGCAGGCCTAAGCCAGCAGGTCGTTATCTCCCGAGGGGTCCCAGACTGTGAGAGGGCACAGGCCGGGATGAGGGGACCCCCCCTTACCCCCCCGAATGCACCGGGCCTCTAGTTCAACTATATGTTTTAATTCCATCTCATTTTCCATCCCATTATGTGTGTGTGTGTGTGTGTGTGTGTGTGTGTGTGTGCTTTAATATATTTTAATTGATTTCAGTGAGGAAGGGATAGGGAGAGAGAGAGAGAAACATCAATGATGACAGAGAATCATTCATTGGCTGCCTCCTTCATGCCCCCTCCTGGGGATCCAGCCCACAGTCCGTGCACATGGCCTGACCAGGAATCAAATCATGATCTCCTGGCTCATAGGCCAACATTCAACCACTGGGCCATGCTGGCCAGGCTCATTTTCCATCCCTTTGACTTCTCGGTTTGTGCATAGAAGCCTTCAGGGCTCCTGAGAGGGTTGTGCTCCAGCCCCAAAGGGCTGGTGAGGAGCCCAGGCTGCACCCTGACCCACTGTGACCCTTCCACAAGGGTTCAGGGGCCATACTCTCCACAGGCTCAAGAGGCACCCAGAGCAGCCCTGGACAGGAGTTCCTCTGCCATTCACTACATGCACCCGGGTGGGTCTGTGTGTGCATACACGAATATGGCCACGTGTCCATCTGAAGGTACATGGGAGCACTGAAGGTCCACCTGCTGTGTATGAATATGCCTGTGTGCTCGTGGGTGTAGATGACATGAGGTGAGTGATGGCATGTGTATAATACACACATGTGTGGCAGGTGTATATTACAAATTTTCCTTTGAGTGAGTGAGTACACATGTATGTTTGTGAAGAGAGGGAGACATACCAAATGCTTGAAATGCTCACCCTTTGTACATGAGTCCTTAGTGGTTTTACGTAGGTAGGAGCCAATCCTATGTCTCACCCCTGTGTTACTTCCTCCGTCAGAAACTCCTCTTTGCATCAAAGAGATTTGCTGAATGATTTGAGCTCAAAGCTGATATGGGGAAAGCGGGGAGGAGGGCGGGAATTAGGGACTGAGGTGGAGATGCCCACAGGCACAGGCACTGGGCTGTGCTGCTGGAACCTCTGACTCCTCAGCACCCAGGTTAGGGGAGAGCCTCCACCATGAACACTCAGGGAGGAGCGGGAGAGCCCAGCACTGGCAGAGCCCAGAGGCAGCCTGCCCCCTGCTGGACCCAGGGCCTGTCTCAGGTGAGACTCTCAATGGCCACATGCCAACGTCAGACCCTCACAGCTGTGAACACTCACACAGCTTCCCAGCCCCAAATCTCATGACAGTGTCTGGAGTCGCTGCTGCTGTGGGCTGGGCAGCAACATCTTGAGGGGTTTGCACTCCCAGCCCCATAGAGATAAGAAATGCATCCTGGGTAGTGGGGTGTCCAGGGACCAGCACAGGTTAGCAGTAGGGAAAGTCTGAACTGCCCTGGACTTGGGGCATTGATCTGGGTCGAGTCACAGGTGGCTGTGATGGTGGGGGCAGGAGCCTGGTAGCCTTGACCATGCTACCGCTAGCCCAATGAGCTGGTTCAGGTCTACTCCCTGCTCCATGTCCCTTGCATCTGATTCCAGCTCCTGGAATATGTGGCTGCCCTGTTTTGCCCCACCTTATGCTTAGCCCCAGGTCCTGCCCCAGTCCCAGGTCCAGCCCATTGTCCAAACCCACTAGCATCCTAGAGCCCCCAATCCTAGAACCAGGCCTGCCTCAGGCCCGGCCAACTCCAAACCCAAACACAGACCCTGCCTGGGGCCTGCCCTGGGTGACTGGCTCAGGTTCAGTCCAGGTCCAGGAACTCACCTTTCTTATACTGAAGGAAGGCTCCCTGCAGGTGTCCTACCTGCCCCTGCAAGGCCTCCACCTGCTGCCTCAGAGCAGCGATGTCTGCAGGAGAGAGAGACCCAGTGAAGACCAGTCCCTCACAGTCAGGAATTGGCTCAGAGTCCGGGTCCCAAGGGAAGGGTGCTCAGTGACAGGCTTTCCTGGGGGAGGGGAAGGGGTTGGGCCCCAGGAAGCCCCCAGCTGCTGACACAGTTGGCCCTGCTGCCCACAGGTTCCCTGAGGCTCTGTAGTGAGCAGGTCCTGGCACCCCACTAACTCTGATCCAGATGGCATTTCACAGCAAATTCTGAGAGTCTGGGAGCACATCTCTGGAGGAGGGAGTGGGGAGATGGCAGTATAGCACGTCCGTCAAGTACTCCCCATTCCTGGGTTATTTGGTGCTCACAGCTCTCTGATGAACGGGAAGGGAGCTGAGGTGTCCCAGCGATCAGATGGGAAGCTGCTAAGGCAGGCCCTCCCCTGAGGACAGGGTCTATCCAGAGCCTCACCTTCCTACCTCCGGCCTGACAGCCTTTCCCAGTTTCACACCCACCTCCTGCCCCCACAATGGGCTGAGCACTGAGCTAGAGGGCCCACCTCCCTCTGCACCTGGTGGGGCACCCGGAGCCAGGGGAGGTGACCTTACCTGGAAGCCCACTCTCTCCCTTTGGTCCTCTCTCCCCAGGAGCACCTCTGTCCCCCTTCAGTCCTGGGGGGCCCCTGGCGCCTGGAGGTCCCTGTGGGCCCGGGAGTCCTGCAGGCCCTGAGATCAGACAAGAAGAGGCAGGTGAGCTCGGCACACATTTTCCCGCATTTCCCCCTCCCAGCATATGGGCTGTGCTAATGTCCAGCAACACACCCTCCCACGTACAGTCTGTCCCATAGCCAGCCACTCGCCCTCTCTGTACAGTACAGTCCCATCACCCAGCACCCAGCCTTCCCAGGATGCGGACTGTCCCTGCTGCTCACACCACACTCTCCCCAGTTACAGAGCTCAAGCCCAGCGAGACACCTCCTTGCACAGACTCCCCAAGGCCCAGTGTTGCAGCTCTGAGCTGGCGGGGTGATGGGGGAGGAACAGGCCTCCGCAGCTTCAGGTGGACACAGGAGGACCGAAGGCCCGCCCCAGTTTTCCCATCACTCACCTGCTTCCCCTGCAAGCCCAGGGCCTCCACGCTCACCAGGGGCACCATTTTCTCCTCTGAAACCTGGGGGGCCTCTTGGCCCTGCAGAGCCCTGCACGCCTGGGGCACCCACTTCTCCTGAGGAAGGAACAGATTGGGACAAAGGCTTCTGAGAGTGTGTGCAGCCTGGATCATTTCCTCAGCTCCACGTAGAGCAGGAGAACTGGGCGGCTGTGCACCCCGCTGTCTGGTCATCCAGATGTGGGAATGTGGGGGACAGGGGCCACAGCAGGGCCTGCCAGTGGTGATGGCCTGGCTTCCCTGGCACACTGAGCATCCTTAGGTCACATCATGGGTTGCCACTGTCACTCCTCCCTCTCCTTCCGGACCTCCACACACCAACCTCCTACCTTTGGGCCCAGGCTCTCCTTTGGGGCCTGGTTCTCCTTGGGGTCCCACATTCCCTGGCATTCCTGAGGGACCCTCTGGTCCAGCCGGTCCGGGCACACCTGGAGGTCCCGGAGGTCCTGCAAAAACGATCAGCCAGTCAGTGCACGGAGTCTTCTCAGAAGGGGGAGAGCGTGAGAAGGTGTGAGCAGTCATAGAGGTCAGAGAACAGCACCATCCCACAGATGCCGCCCAGCAGTATTACAGCCTTCCCTGCGTGAACCCAGCGCCACCCGCAGGGCACCCTCCTTCCTGGGATGGGTATGTGCATCCTCCTGCATGGCCTAGTGGCAGGCATTGCAGTCCACGCCCACTGCTCACCACGTGGCCCCGAGTCTCCCTTCAGTCCAGGTTCTCCAGCAGAGCCATTGTCCCCTTTGGGTCCAACTGGGCCAGCAGGTCCAGGCATCCCCATGGGCCCTGTAGCTCCTGGTGAACCTGCAGCAGCAGAAGAAATGGGCATAAACCTGGCCCTGGGCCTAGGAGGAGCAGCACCTGGAGGTCAGCCCTGCATTCCTTCAGGTTCCGCAGGTGTAGACATTCCACCTCCACACTCCTCAGTCCAGTGGTGACCCAGGAGACGGGTGTGCACATCCCCGTTTCACAGGTGGGGAAACAGGGCTGCCAGAGCTGGAAGGGGGGTCATGCCAAGAACTGTCTTATTTCCATGAGTGCACCCTCCCTGCCCCAAGGCTGCAGGATTACAGCCGGGGAACTGCCAGCTTTTACCCTGGATCATGGACTCCTTGCTTTCCCCTTCCTAGGACCAAACTTTATATCAGAAATGCTCCCTGACATGAGTCAACATGGAAATGCAAATAAACCCACGAGATATCATCTCACCCCTCCTAGAATGGCAACTATAAAAAACACAAAAGCTCACAAGTGTTAGAGAGGATGAGGAGAAGAACTCTTGTGCATTGTTAGTGGGATTGGAGGGAGGGCCCCCGGGTGTGTCTGGCCCATTTCATCCAGTCCCTGATTGGCTGAAGCCCAGCAGCAAGCTAACCTACCAGTCAGATTGTGTGGCCCCTGGTGATCAGGGGACGTCATAGCAGCCGGTTGAGCAGCTGATCATTCGGTTGACGGCTTGGTGGGACACTTAGCATATGAGGCTTTTATATTTATACTAGAGTCCTGGTGCACATATTAGGCTTTTATATATATACTAGAGGTCTAGTGGAAGGGGTTTCCCTCAGCCTTTCCTGCATCCTCTCACAACCCAGGACCCCTCAGGTAGGGTCCCAGGCCTGGCCTGTGATCAGGGCCTATTGGGGCTTTGCTTCCCCAGGCTGCTGGCAGCTAGCCCTGTCCCCACCGCTGCCACTGCTTGCCATCTGTGCAGCACTTCCCCCTGTCCCCCACCACTGGTCACCTCCCTCTGCAGGTGACAGGTGTGGGGTACTATCGCTTGGCTGACCTGGGCCTCCCTCTGCGGGCGATCGCTGGCCCGCCCCACACACCTGCTCAAGCATCACTGGCCGGTGGCCTGGGCATTCCTCTGCAGGGCGATCATGGGGCGATGGCAGGGGCCCCTGACCAATTGCATCGCACCCCCCTTGGCTGGCCTGGCACCAGTGCGTGTCATAGCATGGTCATCTGAAAGGTTGTCCAGATGGCTGTTCTGCTATTCGGTCATTTGGTCGATTTGCATATTATGCTTTTATTATTATAGCTAGATTACATCTCCATAAAAAATAGAAAAAGCTTTGTCACATGTTCTGGAACCTATAGAAAACAGACCAAATTATTATCTAATGCATCATTAAGGGGGCAAAGGATGTTGTAAATTCTATATTGAATATGGTTCTGTTTCATAAGCATGTACAGACATTGCAGGGTGTGTGCACATGTCATACTTATTGGGAAAACCCCCGGAAAGGCATATACAAAATGTTAAGTTGTTTTTTTCTAAGTGTCACAAAGGTAATTTTAACTTTCTTCTTTTTGTTTATCTTTAGTGACCACATTGTATTTTTTATTGGAAAACTAGTCAAACATTTTAAAAAGACCTGTTACCCAAAGAAAGGCTGCCTAAGCCTTAAGTTTTACAAGATTTACCCCCCCAAAAAAGGAAGCAGCCCAGCCAGTTTTTCTCAGTGGTTTGAGCATCAGCTCATGGACTGAAGGGTCCTGGGTTTGATTCCAGTCAAGGGCATATACGTACCTTGGTTGCAGGCTCCATCTGACCAATCGATGTGTCTCTCTCACATCAATGTTCCTGTCTCTTTGTCTCTCCCCCTCCTTTTCCCTCTCTCTAAAAATCAATGGGAAAAACATCCTGGGACGAGGATTCACAAAAAAAGACACTAAAGGGAGCAAATGGCTATTAACATTTAAGGATTTACACTTAATTCTATGAGTTTGGTTCTTCCTTTTTATTGAAGTGAAAGTTGCAGGGAAGCACGGAACTTGGTTGGAATGTCTGTGAGGAGGATTCTCTGAAAGGTCGGGACCTCTGAGGGGACCTTGCTGAAGGCGGCAGCCCCTGCCTGACTTTTCCAATCAAGTCCTATTCCCTGGGGTGTTTTGCTAGAATCTCTATGTTTATTCTTTAAAGACCTGACCTTGTAGAAGCATATACTTTCTCAAGGACACTTGCCCTGATGATTGTATCTAGAGGTTAATTTGAGTTCATGCTGTTGTGACAATAAAAAGCCAATGAGGCAGGTAAACAAGACTGCTTTTAGGACTGAAGTAAAAGAGTCCCTTAGCCCTCTCTTTCACAGAAAACTGTGTTGGAGTAATCTATTCATCTGTCACTCAGGGGCTGCCTGTCAGCCCTGGCAGAAAGTTCTAGAATGTAAAACCAACCTTTTAAAAGTATACAGTTCAGTGTCATTTAGCACCTTCACAAGGTCGTGCAACTACCACTTCTATTTAGTTCAAAAACATTTAATCACCCCAAAGGAAAACCTCATAGGCATTGAGCAGTCACTCCCTATCTCCCACTTCCCCACCCCACCCCTGGTTATCACAGCTCTGCTTCCCTTATCTATTACCTACTCCAGATAATTCTCATCAATGGAATCATACAATATATGACCTTTTGTGTCTGGCTTTTTTTTTTAACTTGGAGTGAGTTCTTGAGGTTTATTCACTTTGTAGAGTGTCTCATTTCTTTAAATAACTCAATAATACACCATTGAATGGCTCAATAATATGCCATTGTATAACTGAATAATACACTATTGTATGGATAGAACACATATTATTTATCCACTCATCAGTTGATGGATATTGGGTTGTTGCCTCTTTTGGTTGCTGTGAATTAAGCTGCTATGAACCTTCATGTGCAAACAGAAAAGACACCAGAAGGAAAGACGGGTGGGGGAAGGTAGGAGAGGGTAAATGAGTGATAAATGGTGATGGAAGGAAACTTGACTTGGGGTGGTGAACACATAATACAATATACAGATGATGTATTATAGAAACCTATATAATTATTAACAAATGTCACCCCATAAATTCAATAAAACAATAAATGAGTAACACTGATTTATTATGAGTAATAAAACAAGGAGAGAGAGAAATAACACCCAACTTGTTCATTCACTTCCTTGTCCATTTGCTCATTATCTTATTTATTTGTTCACTAAGAAACATAACTTCATGCTTAGCACCGGGTGAGATGCAAGTGTGAGCACCAGGTCCTGTTCTGTAAGGGATTAGTAACAGAATATTGAACCGTGAGGCACAGTAATGAGTGTGGAAGACAATGTGTGAGGTGCCCCTCATCCCATCCCAGCTCCCCACTCAGAGCACACACTCCTGTACTCAGAGCTCTTTTCCTGATGGAGGAAATGGGACTACAAGATGAAAAAGATTTAGAGAGATTTGTAGAGGAGAGGTGAGTTTTCAGACATGGAATCCATGCTCCGCGGGCAGGAGGGCCAAGCCCAGTGAGGTAAGGTGTGGGGGAGGGGGTGACTTTAAGAGGCTGTGTGCTGGGCATTGTGTCCTGCTTTCAGCTACAGCCCTCCCTAGGAATGAAATGGAACCCAGAGGGTTAGAGGATGGGCCCCACATTCCACATTCAACAGGGGCAGAGCTGCTGTGACCCCCTCTGAGCCTCTCTTGGGCTCCAACCTGGCCGAGTGGGCAGCAGGCAGATGGGCCAAGGGAAGAAGCCAATCCCTAGAAGGAAGCATTAGAGGTTGCCCATCCCTGGCACTCAACCATGGAGGCCATGAGAGCTCTGAGGTGGGGGAAGTAACACCCCATCACCAAGCACGCATGCTTCCTAAAGCACTAATTTTGTTTGTGTTTGTTTTACATTTTTTAACTGTTTAAAGTATTACTGAAGTCCCCATTTCCCCCCTTTACCCGCATCCACCCAGCCCGATTTTGCATCCTAGTATCGCCAGGATATCTAGCTCTGTACCTAATGCCACCTGAAGTGAAGCTTTAAGGACCAGCAGTTTGGCCACTCCTTACTGTAATCAAATTCCACCTCTCCTTGCATCTCACATTCATTCTACTACATTCTGTCCTAAATGCAGGGATGTGGTGAAGGAGATCAACAACCAATCAGATTCTTTACTCATGGAGCTTAAATTCAACTGCACAGAAACAGATAATAAAAATTAAAAGCACAATATGTGGTAATGGATCAGAATAAGTGCCACAGAGGTAATAAAACATGGAGAGTGTTGTCAGGGGCTGTCATTTAAGGCTGATGGTCAGGGAGGAATCGCTGAGCCAGGTCTGTGAGTAAAGCTGTGAACGAGGTGAGGGGTGTGCCTATGGGAAGAGCAGTGACAGGGCCTTGGGGAGGCAGGGGGACTGGAGTGGATTCAGACCAGTGAGAAGCCAGTGTGGCCAGAGTCCAGTGACTGTGGGGAGGAGGATAAGGAGATGAGATCAAAGAAGTAAGCAGGGGAGAGAGGGGCCCTGTGGGCCGCTGTGAAGTGTGTAGTTTTCCTCTGAGGGAGGTTCATGGCCTTGGGGGAATGCTCACTGAATCCCATTCAGGCAGGTATCTAGATGCTGAACAAAGGGAATTGTGCCCATAAATACAGCCCCCAAAACAGAGTCTAGGTCTTACTGGCCCTCCATGATACATCTGGGCATCGCCAAGGGACCCTGGCTCCACCCTCCTCCTCTGCTCAAGGGTCTCCCGTTCAGGTCCATCTTGACCTTGATGGCAACTTCTTGGGACCCATGCATTTGAATCTGCAGGGCAGGTGGTCACAAGTCCCACCCAGACATACTTGGATCAGGGTCTGAGGCTGCCCCAAGCTCTCCAGGAAATTCTGGATCCATAAGGGTTACGTGACTGAAGTGCCTGGGATTAGGGAGCCAGTGTGGAGCGTGGTCCCCAGTCTGACTGGGCACCATTGCCTCTCCAAGCCCAAACCCACGGCCAGGCTTGGAATGTACATGAGGCACCTGCAGAAGAGAGGGGGGTCTCAGCCATACTCCATGCCACAGTTCAGAGGGAAAGGCTCCCTCTGGGTTCAATTCAGGCCCCACTGGGAGCTAAAAGGAGCTGGGATTCTCCAAGAGAGAGCTGGCACTTTGCATACCACCCTTCTTCTGGGTCCACTTCCAGGTGGCCCTCTTAAGCCCCAGCCCATTCTCATTGGGAGCCACTTTCTCTCTGTAAGGGATAGATGAATACTTCCTTGTTCCTCACCCCACAAAGCTAGCAATGTTACCTACTCTTTCCAGCTTAAATGTCTTCTTCTTCCTTCAATCAAAATGCAAACTCCACAAAGATAAAGATCACTCCTTAGCCCAATCCAGGGCCACAATGGTCCCTTCATCCTTGTTACTGGTTTATTGAATTCTCTCTTCTTGTCAATCAGACCCAGACTCTCCCCTATGGAGGGTATTCATCTTTGCCCACCTCTCATGCAGTAGAATTTAGTTAGATATTTCACACACTGCACAGAAATCATTACACCACAATGAACAATTGTAAGTGTCGCAGCTTGGTTCTAGAGGGCCCCAAATACCAGTCGTTTACCCATGATTTGCTCATTATTGGGATGAGAGGAAACAGAATATCCTAGGGGAGGAATCCTGACAGCTAGGAGAGAGGCAAAATCACCTCAGGGCTCAGGGCAGCCTGTCATTTGCCAACTGGTAACGAGGTGCTTTAGGTGGACTGAATGTCTAGGGGCCTTCTTCCCAAGGATGGGGGTTTCCATTTCCAGGGCTTCCACGGCAGAACATCCAGAGTTGCTGAGTTGGTTACAATTCCAGTGCCTACCCATGCCCACCAGGATAAGCCCATGGTCCCAGCTCTACCTGGATCCCCCTTCTCGCCCCGGGGGCCGTCTCTCCCATCACGTCCATCACGACCAGGCAGGCCATTCTCCACAGGGCTACACATGACCAGGGTGCAGGCATCAATCAAAGGTTTCCGGGAAAGGGTCTTCACTTCTGCTCCCCGTGAACTTGGAGGCTGTGTGAGCAGGACCAGCACAGAGAGGAGAAGAAGCATGGCCTTCAGGGTGGACAGAAAGAGAAAGGATGTGCTCTTGATTCCAGAACATGCATTAGTGCTTAGCCCAGCGCCCGGAAGTCAGAGAGGCACTTTCCTACCACCTCACCCCTTCTGTGGGATCAGGAGCAGCAGGACTCCGAAAGCAACTTAGGACAAGGCGGCCATACAGTCTGGCCTGGGAGGACATGAGTTACCCAGCTGAACTCTGACATGGTTATCAGCAACATCTACCTCTTCTCAGATGCCCCGTTTTGTCCCTTCTAGTGACTTCCCTTTCACTGCCATCGGCACGGCTGGGATGTGAACTCCTCACTGAGGCCACCTGTCACATCAGGAAGGACTCATGAAGTGCCTTTGGGCAGGACAGTTCCCTCTTTGAACCTCCTTCTCCCTGTCTGTGTCAGCAAGGTGGCTGGGAAATCCCATTTCCTGTCACTTGTAGTCTTGGATGGACCAGCACTGGTGGTTTCAGTGCTTGTCTGGAAAGGAGCCAGAATGCTCAGTGACATGTGTCCTAACACAAGATGGGCACACGGCTACATGTTTGCCAGGTGGCCTGCCATTTCTGGACTAGATGCTGTCTCCATGAAGAAAGTTCCAGATGGAAACCAGAAAAAGTTCTCAGAATAGCTGGAGAGACCCTGGGATGCCTAGAGTGCTGCCCCTCCACCTGGGACGACTTGGGAGAGGGGCCTCGTGGAGGAGGGCATGTGAGGTGAGCTCCGTCAGGGAAAGGGTGGCTTTAGGTGGAGAAAAAAACAGATGTTCAATGTGACATGTGAGAGGGACTCCGCAGCTAAGTGAGGTCAGGGTGGGTGCAGGGCCTGGTCACTCCCAATGGTGGGCTTCTTTCCTCTTGAGAGAAACCGTAAAGTTAGGAGCCAGGAAAGCGCACACGGGAGTGGCAGAGGCTGGGAACAAGCCTGAGGGACAGAGCAAAGGAGAAGGGATGGCCAGGCAGCCTGAGGGGGAGGCAGTGGAGGGCCTTCCTGGCCACAGAAGTGCTTTCTTCTCCACCTGCTGGTGGTTCTGGGCTGCAGAGGACCCGGTTTGCACCAGTTCTTTCTCATTCTGAGTTTACCACTTCCTCGGGGCATCATGGGAGTCTCTAAACACCAGGCAAGCTCACAGGCCAGCAGCGTGGCACTTGCTGGGGCAGAGGCTCTGCCACAAGCACCAAAGGCTCCAGCCAGAGCCAGGGCATTGCCCCCTGGTGTGCAGCTGCCACAATTCAAGGGCCCTGTGCTCACATCTGGGGAAGAATGAGAAGCAACAGGCATTCTGCCCCACAGCGTGAGATGGCACAGAGGGCACCACACCTCATTGTAGGAGAAAGGGGCCTGGGCAGGAGCCCTCTAACAAGGTTGGAGACCTAGGACGTAGATGAGGCCTCTTCGCTGGGCCTATAGCGGTATTGGGCAGAGCCACATCCCCTTAAATCCATATAGTGTTCCTTTTCTGCCTCGATTTCAGACTAAAGTATTATTAAAAATGACTCCTCTAAAAATTAATTGGAAATCAGTCAACTTATCCAGTGGGTCTATTTTTAAAACAAAGATTTGAAGCTAAGACATGATTATCCATGTCTAATGGGCCGTTGGTAACAGGATGGACGTTGACCCTGGGCCTGAGAAGGCCTGGGCTGTTTCTCCTCCACCACCTTCCTTTCTGAAGAAATCAAGGGTGGAGAGAGCCAAGCGAGAAGTTGAAATTGCATTCCCACATCAGGCTTCCTGACAGTGGCATTTAGGGTCCGGGTGGGTGTCATATCCCACTCACCCACCCTCCCCCAGCCCAGAAGGCTAATCTCCCAGTGAGCAAAGTAAGCAGAGTGAGGGGCAGAAGAATGGTCCTTCTTCCCCCACTAGGCTCCCCTCTCTTGCCCACACCCACACCCCCCAGAGCAGAAGAGCTACAAAGACCGTGTCTTCCTCAACACCAGTACATTAGAGCACCCCAAATGGGCAGGGGGACATTCATTGGACACAGAGAAAACAAAAAGAGAGGCCGGCACTGACACTCACCATTGCTTCCTCGAGGGCTCAGGTTCTCCAGGCAAATGAGCGCTTCCCTGGCCGACAGGCACAGGCTATTTATGCTGACCTGTTACCTGAGCCACCAGGCCTTGGTCTTTTAAGAACTCTTTTAGACAATTTTCTTCCTTGTTGCCTCACTGACTCTCACCCCTACCTGGGTTCTGGAAACTTGCCATTATACACATGTCACCTTAGAGTTTACAGAGCACCCTCAGTGCATGACCTCAACTGCACCTCACTGAGCTTTGTGCCTTACGCGGCATCAGTGTCTGGGTTTTATTGATTTCCAGGAATCCGAGGTCCTGAGAAGAACAAAGCCAGGGAAGCAGAGAGAGGGGCAGATGAGGAAACAAGTTGCACAATAACCTACAACTATTGCAAAAGCATATGCATTTGTATATTTCAAGAGCAGGGCTTGCTCAACCAACTTTTCTTTGTCCTTCACCTCAACGTTACTACCCAGATAGTGGGAAAGAGCTGGAAGCTTCTTGGCATTTCTGGGCAGGGGTGGAGGAGCTAGAGGGGTTGCAGAGGCTGCAGCATTCTGTGAGGACAGTGGCAGGGGAGCTTCCACCTGCAGGGGTCACTCTTTTGCTTCCTGGTCTAGATGTTGGAGAGCCCTCACTTGCTTTCTATGGGATGGATGTCCTTACATCCTTGCCTTCATCTCTCCACTTCCTTAGCTGGTGTTTCCTCTGTGTATTGCTCTAGGAAGCAGTTTGGACCCCTGAGCCCCTGATACACTATTGCGGGCATCCCCCAGGAAACTCTCACTTCCAGTGGCCATGGGGCAGTTGCCTGCCCTACTGCTGTTGCTGTCATCTCCGCTCCCTTCTAAATCCCTGTGGCTTCATCTCTTGCATCAAGCCTTTGCCTCGGTCCACACACCACCTTCCCAATGCCTGCAGTGCTCTCCTTTGGCCACTCCATTGGTGGTGCCGACTGCTCCTGGGTGTAGTTGCTGCTGTGGCATTCCCTTGTGTATTGTAGAGGCTATTATGCCCATTTCTTCGGCTGATATGAGATGGCTGTTTCCCATACTGCAATATATATTTTTTAAATATATTTTTATTGATTTCAGAGAGGAAGGGAGCAGGAGAGAGAGATAGAAAGATCAATGATGAGAGAATCATTGATTGGCTGCCTTCTTCATGCCCCCTATTTGGGATCAAGCACACACTCAGGGCATGTGTCCTTAACTGGAATCGAACCTGGGACCCTTTAGTCCACAGGCTGATGCTCTATCCTCTGAGTCAAACCAGCAAGGGCTATACTGTAATTTTTTGAAGGAGGATCCTATAGTAGAGCCTCTTGTGCCCCAAATGATAAAACCCATTATTAACATCCTCATTTTAGGATGTTCATGTGCCTCCCTGAGATCTGGGTCAGCATGGAGGCTGAACTGAACTGAATCATTGCTCTCCACTCCCCCACAGAGCCTATCTGACAAATCTTAATCTGGTAGCTAGACAAACTCCTATTTATGGTGACTTTTATGCAACTTAGCTTCTATTAACTGCTACTTCCTAGCCTATTAAGTATTCCCTCTCAATGCCCTAGCATCCCCCTATAACACAGACTATAGTGTTTCCTTCATCTAACTCCACATTACAACAGGGTCTAATTTTATTTATGACCCAACCCAGACACTCCTGTTACAATGATAACCTTTGCCTTCCTCAGTTACACCACCAAGACTGAGACGACTCAGATCTCAAATGATGATCACAATGGCTTTCATGAATAAGAACCAGTCAGAAATGAAGATCACCATAGCTGACATCAAAAATACATTGAAAAAAATTTAAAGTAAGCTGGATGAAGCAGAGGATAGAATCAGTGATTTGGAAGACAATGTAGAAAAAATACTCAATCAGAGCAACAAAAACAAAAAAGAATTTTTTAAAAAGAGATAGTGTAAAGGAACTTTGGGACAACATGAAACGTAACAATACCCACAAATTGGGGTACAAGAGGGAGAGGAGAGTGAGCAAGGGAGAAAGAACCTGTTTGAAGAAAGAATGAAAGGACACTTCCTAACCTAGAAAAGGAAATGTCATACAAGTTCAGAAAGTCCCAATAAAAATGAGGACAAAGAGGCCCACATCAGGATACATCACAATTAAAATGGCAAACTTTAAAGACAAAGACAGAATATTAAGGGCAGCAAAAGAAAGACAGTCAGTTACCTATAAGTGAGCTTCCATAAAGCTGTCAGCTGATTTCTCAACGGAAACACTATAAGCCCAAAGTGAATGGCATGAAGTATTCAAAGTCATGAAAAGCAAGGACCTGAATCCAAGACTACTCTAGCCAGCAAAGCTATCATTCACAATTGAAGGTGAAATAAAAAGCTTCCCACACACACACACAAAAACAGACAAAAAGCTAAAGGACATTATTACCACCCAACCAGGATTGCAAGAAATGCTAAAGAGACTATTGTAAGAAGAAAAAGAGAGAGAAGAGAGGGAACATATGCATAAACACTAAAAATGGCAATAAATACAATAAATAAGTAACGACTTATACTAATAAAAGCCTAGGTGGCCCTCGTATCCTTGCGAGACACCCTCACATCATCACAAGATGACTGCCCCATGTCGTCACAAGATGTCTGCCCCATGTCATCACAAGATGGCCACCACAAGATGGATGGCAGCAGAAGGCGAACAGGCCAGCATGGGAGGGCAGGTGGGGGTGCTCAAGCCAGCAGGGGAGGGCAGTTGGGAGTGAAGAGGCTGCCAGGGGAAGGCAGTTAGGGGCAACCAGACCTGCAGGGGAGGGCAGTTGGGAGTGATCAGGCTGACAGGGGAGGGCAGTTGGGGGTGATCGGACAGACAAGGGAGGAGTCAGGTGTCAATCAGGGGAGTGGTTAGGGGGCAATCAGGCTGGCAGGCAGAAGTGGTTAGGGGCAATCAGGCAGGCAGGCAGGCGAGTGGTTAGGAGGCAGCATTCCAGAATTGTGGGAGGGATGTCCGACAGTCCGAAATCCCCTGAGGGGTCCCAAATTGAAGAGGGTGCAGGATGGGCTGAGGGACACCCTCCCAGTGCATGAATTTTGTGCTCCGGGCCTGTAGTCTATATATATATATACACACACACATATATGCCAAAGTGACTGGCCAACCAGACACTGACCATCAGGGGGCAGACACTCAATGCAGGAGCTGTAGAGCAATAGCAACTTTGCAGAGTGCCCTCTCACACTCCAGGACCCATCGGGGGATGTCTGAGAGCTGGTTTTGGCCAATCCCCTCAGGCCAGTCTGAGGGACCCCACTGGTACATGAATCCGTGCACTGGACCTATAGTCAATTATAACCTTAAATATAAGTGGATTAAGTGCTCCAATCAGAATACATAGAGTAGCTGAATAGATAAAAAACAAACAAACATTACCCATATATATGCTGTCTACAAGAGACCCACCTCAGAACAAAAGACTCACATAGGATGAAAGTGAAGGGATGGAAAAATTTTTCCAAGCACATGGAAATGAAAAAATAGAGGGGTAGCAATATTTATATCTGACAAAATAGACTCCAAAACAAAAAGCATAATAAGAGCCCAAGAAGGTCACTACATAATACTAAAGGGATCATTCCAAAAGAGAATATAACCCTGATAAACATATATCCAACCAATATAGAAGCACCCAAATACGTTTAAAAAAAAAACCCAAAAAACTTTTGGAGGACTTTAAGGGAGAGATTGACATTAATACAGTCATAGTAGGGGATTTTAATACCCCACTGACATCACAGGAGAGATCTTCCCGACAAAAACTCAACCCAAAATCAGTTGAAGAAAGGAAATAATAAAAATTAGAGCAGAATTGAATAAAATAAAGAAAAAAGGACTATACAAAGAATTGATACAAAGAGTTGGTTCTTTGAAAAGATAAATCAAGTTGACAAACCCCTGGTTACACTCACCAAAGAAAAAAGAGAAAAGACTCAAATAAACAAAATCAGAAATGAAAGAGAGGAAGTTACCACAGACATCACAGATATACAAAGGATCACACTAGAATACTATGGAAGACTATCTGCCACATAATCAAGAATAGATGAATAAGTTAATAGAAATATATAACCTTCCTAAAGTGAACATGAAGAATTGGAAACTCTAAACAGACTGGTAAACAGTGAGGAGATTGAAATGACCATCAAAAACCATGCAAAAAATAAAAGTATAGCACGAGATGGCTTCATCAGTAAATTCTACCAAATATTCAAAGATTTGATGCCTATTCTTCTGATAATCTTCCAAAAAATTGAAGAAGCAATACTTTCTAACACATTTCATAGGGCCAACCTAACCCTCATACCAAAACCTGGCAAGAATAACACAGAAAAAGAAAACTACGGACCAATATCTCTGACAAATGCAGATGCAAAAATCCTAAACAAAATACTAGGCAATGGAATGCAATAATACATTTTAAAAAAGAATACATCATGATTAAGTGGGGTTAATTCTAAGGGCACAAGGACAGCTCAGCATACACAATCAGTCAGGATAACACACCACAGTAACAGAACAAAGGATAAAAAGTCATATGATCTTATCAATAGATGCAGAAAAAGCATTTGATAAGATACAACATCCAGTTATGATTAAAATAATCAATAAAATGGGTATAGAAGCAAAGTACCTCAACATAATAAAGACCATATATGACAAACCTCCAGCCTTTATCATACTCAATGGTGTAAAACTGAAAGTTGCAAGATATAAAATCAATGTAAAAATTCCACTGCTTTCCTATATACTAACAATAAAACCTCAAAAAAATAAATGAAAAAGAAGTCCTTTTGCAATTTCAACCATAAGAAAAAAATTCCGTGGAATAAACTGAACAACGGATGTGAAGGACTTATGTACTGAAAACTACAAAGCATGATTAAAAGACATTGAAAAACACACAATAAAATGAAAAGATATTTCGTATTCATGAATTGCAAGAATCAATATAGCTAAAATGGCCATATTACCCAAAATAATATATAGATTAAATGTGAGCCCTGTCAAAATCCAAAGTCATTTTTTTAAACAAACAGAACCTAAAACATCAGCTTTGTATGGAAACACGAAGACCCCCTAATACCCAGAGCAATCCTGAGGAGAAAAAAAAAACCACGAAGCCAGAGGTATAACACTACCTGGCTTCAAATTATACTACAGAACTATAATAATCCAAACAGCACGACATTAGCAGAGAAACAAACACAGATAAAAATGCAACAGAATTGAGAGCCCAGAAATAAAACCAAAGGAGCCCAAAACACAATAAGGAGAAAAGAAAGCTTCTTCAATAAATGGCACTGGGAAAGTTGGAAAGCCAGATGCAAAAGAATGAAACTAGATTACAGCCTGTCCCCAGGTACAAAAATTAATACAAACTGGATCACCGACCTAAATATAAGATCTCAAATAATAAATTGCATAGAAGAAAACATAGGTCCTAAAAATAGGGACCTTGGTTATATAGAACATTTTATAAATTTGACCATAAAGGAAAGAAAAGAAAAAAATAAATGACATGAACTATATCGAACTAAAAAGCTCTGTGCAGCAAAAGAAACTGACAACAAAACAAAAAGGCAACCAACTGAATGGGAGATGATATTTGCAAACAACAGTTCCAACAAGGGGCTAATATCCAAAATACATAAAGAACTCAGACAACACCAAGCAAACAAACAATCCGATTAAAAAATGGGCAGGGAACCCAAACAAGCAGCTCTCCCAAGAAGACATACAGTCAACAGAATATGAAAACATGTTAAACTGCACTAGCTACTAGAGAAGTGCAAATAAAAACTACAATGTGATATCACATCACACCTGTTGGAATGGCTATTTTCAACAAGACAGGTAATAACAAGTGTTGGAGAGGTTGTGAAGAAAAAGGAACGCTCATTCACTGCTGGTGGGAATGTAAACTGGTACAGCCACTATGGAAAACAGTGTGGATGATTCTCAAAAAACTAAGAAGAGAGTTATCATAGAATCCAACAGTCCCTCTTCTTGGGTATCTACCCCCAAGCTCAAAAACATTTATTCACAGAGATATATATACCCCTGCGTTCATTGCAGCATTATTCACAGTGGCCAAGACATGGAGACAACCCAAGTGTCTTTTGATAGAGGATTGGATAAAGATGAGGTACATACCTACTATGGCTATGGCTCAGCCATAAGAAAAAATGAAATACTTCCATTTGTGATAACATGAATTGACCTTGAGAATATTATCCTATGCAAAAAAATGTCAGTCAGGCCTGTTCAGCATGGCTCAGTGGTTAAGTGTTGACCTATGCACCAGGAGGTCATGGTTCAATTCTCGGTCAGGGCACATGCCCAGGTTGAGGGCTCGATCCCCAGAGTAGGGTGTGTAAGAGACAGCCGATTAATGATTCTCTCTCATCATTAATGTTTCTATCTCTTTCTCTTCCTCTCCCTTCCTCTCTGAAATCAATAAAAATACATTAAAAAAGAAAAAATGTCAGTCAGAGACCTAAGAACAATATTATTTAATTCATATGTGAAATATAAAACTGAAACTCATAGACACAGATAACACTATGGTGGGTAACAGACAAAAGAATGTGGAGGGTAGTAAAGGGTAAAAAAAAAAAAAGCCAAATGTATGGTAATGGAAGAAGACTTGATGAAGGGTTGTGGACACACATGCAATGTAAAGATCATGTATCATAGAAATACACATTTGAAAGCTATATGATTCTATTAACCAATGTTACCTCAATAAATTTAATAGAATAAATAGATAAATTTCAAAGGAAAGAAAAGAATTAAATTATTTCATTCTAGTGCCAAAATAATAGGGGCATTAAAACCACAGAGTCTTGGCTACCTGAGGACACTGAAGCACAGAGATTAACTTGCCTGAGGTCCAACTCTAAGAAGAGGAATATGCCTCGAGCAGGGATCCTCAAACTACGGCCCGTGGGCCACATGCAAATACAAATATTGTATTTGTTCCTGTTTTGTTTTTTACTTCAAAATAAGATATGTGCAGTGTGCATAGGAATTTGTTCATAGTTTTTTTTTTTTAACTATAGTCCAGCCCTCCAATGGACTGAGGGACAGTGAACTGGGCCCCTGTTTAAAAAGTTTGAGGACCCCTGGCCTAGAGGAACATAAAGCAGGTGAAAGTACGATTTTCAATTGGGGAAGTCAATGGCTGAGGTGCAGGCAGAGGGAGTTTCTGACTTGATTCCAGCATAGATCATGCCTCCCCCACCAAAATGAAGGATAAGCACCAGGAACAGACTTGATGGGCACATGACCTCATGGAGGCCTGTGAGTCCTGCCTGTAGACGGGTCCTGGCTGCTGCTGGGAGTTAGAGGCCTTGAGAGCTCAGCCAGTGCATCTGGGCAGCACTAGGTGTTCTGAGGCAGGAGAGGTGACATGTGTGAAGCTGGAAGTGTTGAAGGAGTTTGGAGACTAAGAGAGCAAACCAAAATAAGGTTCAGCCTAAACTAATTTATCTGGCTGCTTTTTTCCCTCCCCAATAATCCAGAATTCACATGAGCTGTTTTTTATTTTATTTTTTCTCTCAAACCTTGAATTCACACCAGGTGGCAACCTTCCCTGTGCCTCCTCTATCAAGCTGCTTCCAAAAAACATTTCCAGCAGACTTTCAATTCCTTGCTTTAATTCTTTTCTCAACTCCAGTCACTAGTGCCTCTGTGCCTACTCCATTATTTCAATCTCATTGGCAAAGGTCAAAAAAGGCCCTAAGTTGCCAGCCTTATGGTTAATCTTCCTTCCTAAGTCATCAAAACATTTTTAAAAACTCTCCAAATTCAGGTTCTTATTTTAAGCTTAGCTTCACGGCATATCCACCAAGTCTTTTATGCTTTTGAAAATATCCCATAACATATACCAGTGTATGGTATGTGAGCCTCGCACCCTGTGGGACTCTGAGGAAGGCCATCTGGAAGTGGACCGTGGGACCTTGGGAGCCTGGTGAGTGTGTGAGCCCAGACTGCAAACTACAGGGAAACAGCTGGCATTTTGATCTCACACAGTTTGCACACAGGTACACCCCACCCCTGCCCACACCTGCTTGCTTTGTTTTCTGGACTCTCTATAACCATGAGCTGTGAAAGCTGTGATGCGGAAAACTTCACCAGCAGGCCCCACCGATGTCCACATAAGTCTAATGAACCCAGGTCCTTCACAGCCAGTCCTCTGGTTTATTTCTTTAAAGCCAGCAGGCAAGCCCTAGCCGGTTTGGCTCAGTGGATAGAGCTTGGCCCTGTGGAACAAAGGGTCCCAGGCTCCATTCCCAGTCAGGGCACATGGCCAGGTTGTCGGCTCCATCCCCAGTAGGGGACAGGCAGGAGGCTGCCAATCAATGGTTCTCTCTCATCACTGATGTTTCTATCTCTCTCCCTTCCTCTCTAAAAATCATAAGAAAAATAAAACCAGCAAGCAACACACTGATGTTTTTGTAAGACATCAGCTCTTGGCAGAACACATCGCGTAGTCCAGTTGGTGGAGGCAGGACGGGAGGTGGTGTGAATGTAGTGGGGAAATCCCAGGTGGCAGCCCTGATTGACAGTTGGGGACCACCTGGAAAACACCAATAGGCGTATTTTTGGACCTGGAATCAGTGGTGCAAAAGCTGCCACTGGCAAATGAAAGGAAAATAAAGAAAATGGGTCACTTGCCTGGCCAGAGTGGCTCAGTTGGTTAAGCATCATCCCATGAACTGAAAGATCACCAGTTCAGTTCCTGATCAAGGCACATGCCTGGGTTGCAGGCTCCACCCCCAGTAGGGAGTGCACAGGAGTTAGCCAATTGATGTTTCTCTCTCTCTCCCTTTCCCTTCCGCTCTCTCTCTCAAATCAATAAAAACATATTCTAAGAGGAAAAGAAAATGGTTCTTTTAAGCACCCTAAATTCTTCTGGAGGCCCTGAGGATGCTGTGGTCCCGGGGACAGGGCAGGAATTGGTGCTTCCCCCAAACTCTGTGTGGGCAGCAGGAGCAGTAGGGGTGACTGCCCCACCCCACTGTGAGAGGCAAAAACTGACACTTTTAAAACTGAAGTGGTGGAAGTTGTCCAAGCCTAATACCCTCCCTCATCTCCAGCCTTTTTAAAAGTTGGCAAGTACACTAGGCAATTAAGCAACACACTAAAGGAATGCAATAATCACCAAGAATTCAAATGGTGGTTTAAGTTTAGTGTAGGTCTTTCAAAGTTATTAACATAAAATACATGTTTGTTTTGCCTGGTTTTACAAAGCAAAGTTCGTATTATTTATCTCTGTTGCAAAATTTGTCAAGAAAATGTCTTGGGTAATAATTAACTTTAAAATCTTACAGTTGGGCCCTAACCGGTTTGGCTCAGTGGATAGAGCATAGGCCTGTGGACTGAAAGGTCCCAGATTCAATTCCCGTTAAAGGCATGTACCTTGGTTGCGGGCACATCCCCAGTAGGGGGTGTGCAGGAGGCAGCTGGTCGATGTTTCTCTCTCATCGATGTTTCTAACTCTCTATGCCTCTCCCTTCCTCTCTGTAAAAAATCAAAAAAATATATTTATAAAAAAATAAATAAATTATAAAATAAAATCTACAGTTGGTAAGAAAAAATAAATTTGAAGCTGTGAATGAATATATTTTATACGTCATTTGAAGTATGTCTCTTGAAAATGTGGGTCTATTTGCCAATGAAAACAACCTGTTTCTAGAAGTTATGAAATGTATTCATGAATCTGTCCAACTAAAAAATGCTAATTACTTGCTTTTAGATGTCACTACTAGTTAAGTTTTCTAAGAATTAAGAATTCTAATTCAATTGGAAAAAAGTATATGATGTTGGTAATGGAATGTGTAAGTTGTCTGTCTCCTTAGTAGGCTGGGAGAAACCCAGAATCAAAGCTGGCGTGTCTGTGTCCCGAGCACAGGGTCCAACACACCAGAGGTGGTAGTGGATGTTGGCTACACGGGATGAGATGCAATTCTTTCCCTCACTCTCTCCACTACCAGGTGAGGACCATGTTCTGGTTTGTATCACTTTCCACCCTTCTGTGTGTGGTGACAGTGTCCTTCTCAGAACCCACAACCTGTGAAGATGCCCAGAAGGCCTGCTCAGTGATTGCCTGTGGCATCCCGGTCTCCAATGGCACCCCAGGCAGAGATGGGCAAGATAGAGCCAAGGGAGAAAAAGGAGAACCAGGTACCCAGGCTGGTCAGACCTCTTGAATCTTTACTCCCCAGAGGGATCTGGGACTGAGCCATGAGCAGGCTCCCCTTACATTATGATGGGGATGAATCTCTCAAGATAATTCCTGTACATTGTCATTGTCTCCTAAACAAAGACGCTGCTGTGACCTGGCTCCCACCTTTCCACGGGGGAATCGGTGGTGTGTGGTTGTCCGTAAGAGGCGGTATCTGCAGCCCGGGCAGCTGGCGCTGGAGGCAGGAGGTCTTTCTTTCTCAGGTCACCACTAGTTTGCTGTGGTTTCTGGAGTGAACGTGAATCTAGTGCTGAGGTTTCGGAGGAAGAGAATGAGAGACAGACACTGAGCCACATGTCCTTCATCTTCCAACAGGGCAGGGCTCCGAGGCTTGCAGGGCCCTCCAGGGAAACTGGGGCCTCCAGGAAGTAGAGGGGCTCCTGGGCCTCAAGGAGTTAAGGCCCAAAAAGGAGATTGTGGAGACAGTTCAAGTAAGGAGCTCATCTCAGCATGGTGTGGGCTGAGGGGACCAGCCCCGGAAACTGGAGGGCCAGGTGGGAGGGGCCCTTCTCTGCTGCCCCACTGGCAGACCTTCCCTCTGCTTCCTGACCCAGCACTCTCACTCCTCCCAGTCCTTCTTGGGGCCTGAAGGGATTCCCACAGGCGCTTGAGAACAGACTTGCAACCCTGCTGGCCACCCCTCAGTGGCCCCTGCAGATGGACCAGCTCCCTCAGCTGGAGCACCAATGCCAGGCTCCTGGATGTGTGGGAGGAAACTGCTCCCCTTGGGTGTTGGATTTAAGTTTTTTTTTTTCACAAGAGTGGCATGAAGATGATGGGCTTCATAAGATCTCTGGTGCAATATAGTAATGAATAGAGTAACTAAATAAATTCATCCAAAGTGAAATAAAGTAATTAGTAACAACAAAACAAAAGTGATGACCTCACATAAATATTTGCCCACTGGCCCGTCACCATTATAAGAATACTAGTGATCCCACCATGCCACAGGACACCCCAAGTCCCACCAGGCCGGGAGACCCAGAGTCAAATCCCCGCCCACCTGCACATGCCTCCCCAGGCACACAGCACCACCCACCCACCCAAGCCTTGCTTGCACACAGCCTCCTGGTGACCAGTCTTTGGTCATTATGAGTGACGGCGTCCCAGCCAAGGGGTTTTTATAGTAGAGATTAAAGACCTTGCCTTGAATTAGAAATGAAAGCATGATTAAGAAAATTTTTCAAGAACAGAAACTAAGATGGAGGCATAGGTAAACACCTGAAATTGCTGCCTCGCACAACCACTTCAAAAATACAACTAAAAGACAAAATGAACATCATCCAGAACCACAGGAAGGCTGGCTTAGTGGAAATTCTACAACTAGAAGGAACAAGAAAAGCACACTGAGACTCAGAGGAGGTGCGGAAGTAAAGTGCAGAGGTACAGAGGCGCAAGCAGAAAGGGCTGGAAACTGAGGACACGGTTGTCTTTTTCAATCGGGAGGGAGACACAAGCTCCCGACTGCTCTAAACTCCAGTTCTGGGCAAGTCTCTGGGGACCCAGACTCACACGGGGAGAAACTGGACTGTCTGGCATCAGGCAGAACTCGAGGGCAGCTTTCTCTCAGAGGTGCTTGCAGCTGTTACTGCAGGAAACTGAGACCCGGGGCCTCTTAGGGCAGGACTAAGGATCAGCCATAGCTGTTTGCTCCACCCTGTTGATTCCCTGAGACCCTGCCCCACCCAAGCTGTGCACAAAGTCTTTTGCATATGAATGCCCTGGCCCTTTGCAATCTAAAATTATCTAACAAACTTCAGCTGGGTCAGAGAGACCCAGAACATCCAAAAGAAGGCCCAAGGCCACACAGCAGCTTGCATTGCTTCACAGCTGGGCCTCATCTGGGCACCTCTAAACCCCAAACAAAGAAGAGGAATCTGCAGATCTCTCCATAGCTCCTGCTGGGTAGCCTCAGGCAGAGGCTAAATTAGCACCTCCTTAGAGATCCAAGAGCCAGTGTACACAATGGTCAGAGTGGGACCATCCAGATTACAACTCCTCAGATCCATAAGGGACACACTCAGGGGGCAGACGCAATGAGCACCAAAGCCCCACTGAAGCAAGTCTTGCCCCATAAGGGTGTCTCCAGCACAGAAGTTCTCCCACTGCAGACACAGCTGATTCTGACAGCCAATTGGCCTGGAGGTCAATTCCTCCTAGTGATATCAACTACAATCAAGGCTTAACTACAACAAGACTGTGCACACAGCCCTCAAAGCAGTGCACCAAGAGTGTCTATCTCAGGTAATTGGGGAGGCTGAGCCATTGGGCCCTATAGGACACCTAGCACAGAAAGCCACCCTCTCAATACAGGGAAGCAGCCAAAATGCTGAGACAAAGAAACAGGCCACAAATGACAGAAATGGAGGAAAGCAAACTACTGGATATAGAGTTCAAAACCACACTTTTAAGGTTTTTCAAGAATTTTTTAAAAACCGCTGATAAATTTAGTGAGACCCTCAAGAAATCTAGTGAGGCCCTGGAGGATATGAAAAATGACCAACTAGAAATTAAGCATACACTGACTGAAATGAAGAATATTATACAGAGATCCAACAGCAGACTAGAGGATCCCAAGAATCAAGTCAAAGATTTGAAATATGAAGAAGTAAAAAACATCCAACCGGAAAAGAAAAAAGAATCCAAAATTATGAAGATAGTGTAAGGAGCCTCTGGGACAACTTCAAGCTTACAAACATCCGGATTACAGCGGTGCCAGAAGAAGAGAGAGAACAAGATATTGAAAATCTATTTGAAGAAATAATGACAGAAAACTTCCCCTACCTGGTGAAAGAAATAGACTTACAAGTCCAGGAAGCACAGAGAACCCCAAACAAAAGGAATCCAAAGAGGACCACACCAAGACACATCATAATTAAAATGCCAAGAGCAAAAGACAAAGAGAGAATCTTAAAAGCAGCAAGAGAAAAGCAGTTAGTTACCTACAAGGGAGTACCCATAAGATTGTCAGCTGATTTCTCAACAGAAACTATGCAGGCCAGAAGGGAGTGGCAAGAAATATTCAAAGTGATGAATAGCAAGAACTTACAACCAAGATTACTTTACCTAGCAAAGCTATCATTCAGAATTGAAGGTCAGATAAAAAGCTTCACAGATAAGAAAAAGCTAAAGGAGTTCATCACCACCAAACCAGTATTATATGAAACGCTGAAAGGTATTCTTTAAGAAGAGGAAGAAGAAGAAAAAGGTAAAGATAAAAATTATGAACAACAAGTACATATCTAAGTGAATCTAAAAATCAAGTGAATAAATAATCTGATGAACAGAATAAACTGGTGAATATAATAGAATCAGGAGCATAGAAAGGTAGTAGACTGACAATTCTTGGGGGAAAAGAGGTGTGGTGGTGCAGGAAGAGACTGGACAAAAATTGTACACTTATGGATGAGGACAGTGGGGGGGGGTAAGGGCAGAGTGTGGGGTGGGAAACGGGTGGAGGGGAGGTATGGGGGGAAAAAAGAGGAACAACTGTAATAATCTGAACAATGAAGATTTAATAAAAAAATTTTTTCTCAAAAAAGAGAATGAGTTTGCTCTTTTCTTATAAATGAGTGTAATATTACAGTATTTAAGCAGTATGTGAAGAAAAGGATGAAAGTTATCGTTACTGCAAGTGTTATTACTAGTTTCAGAGTTACAGTTTATAAAAGTTATGAATTATGTCTGAGAAGGAATACAGTTATGTTTTGTTTTCTCTCTTCCTTTTGTTTTCTTATTTTTCTAGAAAAAGCATACTTTTTTTCCCCTAAAATACACTCTATTCTTGAATTTAGGGTCTCTTTCTCAATATATGCCCTTCTCCCGTTACTTTGCACTTACGGAGACTAAGCTGACTAACTTAGAGAGAGAGCTGAGGAGCCTGGAGGCGGAACTGGACTGCATAAAAAATGTAAGCCTCTGCCTGCCCCCCTGGGTTCCCGCTCTCCCCTTGTCCTTGAGCGCTCTGGGTTTTCAGGAGGTGGAAGAGAACTAACAATTGTGAACACGGATTATATACAAGGGCCTGTGCTAGGTTGGCATTTTCTCATAACATGGTTTCATTCTGTCCCCTCATCACTGCTGTTTGTGAACATTATGCTTATTTAATTTACAAGTTAAAGGAAATAGGTCCAGGAGTTACAATTAATTCATTCAGCATCACCCAGGTGGGAAGCAGCAAAGAAAAGCTTGCATGGAGGTCTGCTGCCTCCAAATCCTTTCTCCTTCCTCAGCACCCGCTGTTCTCAGACGGTTGTCCCTGCCCCTTTCTATCCTGGGGTCCAAGCCTGGCAGCGGGGCCCACGCCTGTTTCCCTGTCCACCTGCACTGGGGCAGTTTGTGCCTGGGACTGTCTCCAGGACGGGCTCCCCCAGGAGAGGCGGGTTCTGCCAGGGCCCTCTCTACGCTAAGGAGCTTCCCCTCACTAGGACCTGACCTGAGGGGGTTGCACATGGGCTCCTCATCAGAGTCCTGACTCCCAGACAAGGGCATGGTCACCTCCTGGCCTGGGCTCCAGGCCAAGTCAATCCCACCCATCCTTTGTGATTTCAGTGCAAACCTTCTCCTTGGGCAAGAGATCTAGAAAGAAGCTCTATGTGACCAACGGTGAAAAGATGCCTTTTTCCAAAGTGAAGGCTCTGTGTGCTGAGCTCCAGGCCACCGTGGCCACCACCAAGAACGCCGAGGAGAACAAAGCCATCATGGACGTGGCCAATGACCATGCCTTCCTGGGCATCACAGATGAAGCTACCAAAGGCCAGTTTGTGTATGTGACAGGAGGGAGGCTGACCTATAGCAACTGGAAGAAGGATGAGCCTAATGACTTTGGCTCAGTGGGGACTGTGTGTGCCTACAGGAGGATGGGCTCTGGAATGACATCTTCTGCTCTGCCTCCTTCATGGCCCTGTGTGAATTCCCAGCCTGAAGAGGCATTTCCTCAGCCCCTCCTCGGCTCTGCTGAGCTCTCTGCTGTGCTAATAGAAAATTCAGGGATGTTTTTCTCATGCCCAGTGTTGACTCATTCTTTGGTGGGGATGGGAGGAAAATGAAGGGATAGATTTGATTATGGGATTAGGGAGTGAAAAGAGGCTGACATGAGGGTTTCTGATCCAGTTCTTGGCAGAAGACACCCTCTGTCTTGCCTAAGAGCATAGCACTGGGTCACAGTCAAACCATGGAAAGGGCCCAGTCTAGCCCTCTCCTTTCTCAGTGAGGACACTGTGGCCTTTCACAGGGACCCACGGAGGGCCACATCATTGTCAGTCAGCAGCGGGTCTCAGCCTCCAAGAAATCCAATTCCTTTTGTTGAAGTGCTGCCACCACTTGAACAAAAGTGGTCTTGATCTCTCCCCATGGCTAGCCCAGTCCTATCTGTGACATGGGCATGTCTTTAGTAGCTCATGTGCTGCACCAGAAAACCCTTCACCTACTGTAACACCTCGCAATATCCAATGTCCATAATAGAAGTCAAAACCTGTAGAGAATGTTTATAAAACTTTATTTGAACCAAACAGAAGTTACACCTGGAAGCCAGACCACTGCCTGAGAAAATGCTTCTCAGAATGACAGTTTGTAGCTTCCTTTGTGGACTTGGAAGTGAGGAGGGAACTAAGGGAGAAACTGAAGGTGGAGGAAAGCCAGGCAGGAAATGGATTGCAGGGTAGGTGAAGAGATTCTGTGCTCTCTTGAGGTTGGTTTCTCTTGAGGGGTCTGAAAAGAGGCAGTTCAAAGGTGTGTTAACCCTTTTACTAAAAACACTAGATGCCTGGAGTGTGACTACTCACTGTGACCTGCCCAGATAGAAATCTGTGATCAGATCACCCTGGGAGGTTACGTTCCCTGGAACCCCTTTTGCTTCCACAACAACACGGTACCATGACTAGTCCCAGGAATCCTCAAGTGGCTGTGGCCTCCTAATAGCCACCAGGGCAATCTTGAGGACAAAGGACAGCCTTTCCTCCCAGCATACTTTTAGGACTCATTTGATATGGCCCCTGCCAGCATCACTGAGGGGGGCAAAAGGTCAGGCAGATTCCTGACCTCCCTCTTCACAGGGCACTATCAGTCTCAGTCTGTCCGTGTTCAGTGTTCCCTTCCTCCTGGGACATCCTCATCCCATTATAGGTCAATGGATCCACTATTAGTAGACACAAGAGGAAAAACTCCCCAATGGTGAGCTTCATACCCTGAGGGCCAAATGCAGCGTCAATCAGTAGGCAGACCAAACCCCCTCTGAGCAGGATTCTGATGCTGTGGCGCACAGGCCTGCTCATGACCATGCATGTTTGTAGCAATCTCAGAGTCGGTGGAGCTGAGAAGCTGCAGAATCCATGCAGCAAACTGGGGAGAGAGTGAATTGCAGCTCCAATTAGAGACCATTCACCAAATAAGATTGAATAATAGTTCATGAATGTGCTAAAGGCTATTTAATAAAATGTTCATATTAAAATTAGTTTTCTATTCTATTTTTCTTTGTGTCTGAACTACCAGAGAGAGCACCATAAACTTAGGACATGCTGGATGAGTATTTGTTGAATGGGTATATCCCCCTAAAATCCCCACATGGGTGCATGGATTGGATCTGACAAACGAATGTAGGGAGAGGCCTCTCCCAGGTGCCTCCTCCTGCAGGACTGCAGGGCAGGGGTGAGAGGTGGCCCGGGAAATGCTGAAGGCTGGTTAAGTAGGGGTGACGGGGCAGGACCAGGCCTCTAGCACACCTAGGCTGTCACATCACTGTGTTTTCAATCCCAGGAGACTCTCCTTCAAGCACTGCACCTGAGGGCAATGCCAAGAGTAATTTCGTGATGTTGAGCAGAACAATTCTCTATTTTCATTAAAGTCCATTCTGCTTACCAGAGGAGTGGAAGACTACTTCAAGTTTAGAGGTACCTATCAAACCAATCATTAGGCAAATAGAAAAAGGAAAGACCAGAAACTTTTAAGAAGAAAGATACACATACAATGACTGAGCAAAGAAGATTTTTGCAACCAAGGACGAAAGTTAAGGCCTAAATTTTCCACAGCCAAGAAAACAAGGAGAAAACGGGCTGGTAACCATTATATAATTTTATTTTTTGTAGGGGGCAGTGGGGTCGTGCTCTATCTTGAGGGGAATGTCTTTGGGTTTGTACTGTGCATGAAGCACAGTGTCTTTAGATATAAAATTGTAGAAGCCTGTAGTCTACTTCACATGGATTGTTTCCTCCTTTGTAATGGCCATCCCCTAGTCAGGGAAACAGTAAAATCTATAGGACAAGCACAAATTCTTCCATTCCCCTTCCAGCCTTCTCCTCTGCCTGTTCTTCCCCTGACCTTGCACGTGATCCTCTTTTCAGAGCTCCTCTCTCTAAATGCATCTGACTGCCACCATTCTGCCTCGAACTAGGATTGAGGCCACCACCTCCCTGAAATTCACTTCCCAATTCTTATCAGCAATAGGGGGACCTATGCAAGTTAGCTCCTGTGAAGGTGGCATAAATCTAAAGATACAGGATTCTCATGAGCTTCTAAAGATAGTAACTACAGTTCATCCAGGCTTCCCAGGACCTGGAACAAGAGGGACATATGGATTCAAGGAGATTCTCCAGACAGCCTCTCTCACTCCCTCGCGGGCTAAGGGCAGGCAGTTCCCTTCACTCAGGGATATGGGATGACGACATCTCTTACACAGGGGACCTAATGAAACCAGGGGCTCCAAGGACAGACCGTGGGCCTTAAGCAGCACATTCCCCTTGGACATCAGGAATGGGGAGGACTGAGCAATATCTTGAGCCCCGCTGTTTGCTGTATCTCTCCTCAGGCTGGCTTTTGGACCAAGAAATGGCAGGCCTGTCTGAGCTGCAATTTTTCTCTGCTGCCTCTTGCAAAGAGTGAGGACCCGAAGGTCATGGCTCAGCGCATTCCTGGACAGGAGGCTGATGCTGAGACCTCTGTGGAGCCTGGGCTCTGACTCCAGGATTGTGCCCAAGGGAGAGCCAGGCCTGGGTGTCTGTGCCATGTTGAGGCTGGAGGAGAGGCAGTAGGTTGGTGGGAAGTGAAGGTTGTCAAGCATCTCCCTGACTAATGCACTGAGTGGCATGTGAGCTCCCGGGCCTCAATCTCTATCTAAATTGCTCTGTCAAGGCTTCTCCCTGCTAAAGCTGGAGGAGTCAATGGTCACACAGATTCAGTCAGATCAGTGGGGCCCATTTCAGGAGCTAATGCTACAGGATCTCAGAACTGTTTTCAGACTTTGTTACCTGCCATTTTGTCCAAAGTCATTGTGGCCTGAACACTGATCACCTGTTTCTCAAGTCCATAGAAAGCCAGACCGAGAAAGTTAGAATGGCAAGTCCAACTTGCTGTCAAGGTGGGAACCTTGAATTTAAACTATATGTAAGTCAACAGTCTCCTGAGGAAGTATAGACCCAGCCAGTGTGATTTGCTTCCGCAACCACAGGGGAAACAGCTACCAAAGCTTGCAGTGTTCAAGGCCCGGCTCCAGCTGGGCTCTGCGCCTGGAATTGCAGGGCTTCATTCCTGCAGGATCATCTTTCTGTGGAACCCTAAGGCTCTGCTGTTCTCACTCTCAGCCATGCCCCCGTCAGAGGATGGGGACATAAGGTACTGGCTAATGGCCTGGCATTCGCATTCCTCAGCCCTCCTTTGTGCCCTGGGCCACCTGCTTCCCTCTGTGTGGCCGTCAGAGATCCACCTGTGCCGGGTCACAGTCAGAGCTGGACTTGTATTTGCATGTGGCAGAGGGCCCCTGACCTGGAAGGTTGTTTGTCATAATTGTGTAACTGACCTGTGCATTAGAACCTGCCAAGAATCACGGATTCATTTCCCATTAACCAGGAAGAGACCGAATATCAACATGGGGATGTTGGGAAGTGAACTTTGCAAAGTGATGTTGTCTTTGTAACCCTGAGTGCCACCTCATGTGGCTCTTCAGAGGAGTGCCAGCAGAGCTACCTGGAAGGCTTGGCAGAGTCATAGGGTCAAGTTGGTTCCGCTCTGGACCCAGTGCATCAAAAGCTCAGTACTTCACCGTCCTGAGGTCCCTAGGCGATCCAGATGTTTGGCCAGTTTTGGAAACCACTGCTCAAGGAAATACAACCATCCTAGCAGCTCTCTGCCTGCCTTTTACCTCCACAAGGAGAACCAGAAGCCGTGGGGCCAGGGCTTCTACATCCGTGTAGCCCTTCAGAAGGTGAAGGGGGTCCTGCTTAACTCTACAGTGTATGATGCCAAATAATTTCCTTCAACTGCTCATGTCCCACTAGTAAAACGCACCTGCTGACCCAAATCCTTCCGTCTGCATTTCCAGGGTCTGACTGCCTCCTGGCTTCAGGCAATGGGCCTGGGTCTGGAACATCTCTGCCAATATCAGAGAAGGTGAGGCACAGCGCAGGTGAACCCTGAGTGGGGAATTGTGTGCACATGAATTTGGAGTCTTTGTGCATGTGTGAGTGTGTGAGTTTTTGTATAGAAACCAGGAGACCCAGTGGTTGAAATTCCCAGCAACCTGCTGTTAGCAACCTCACCCCCTACCTCCCCACCCCCCTACCCCCAGCCTATATCCAGGTGCCTTACTATGCACACCCCTCATGGAGCAGCATTGGCTTCGGTTGGTGTCAGGGGCTCTGAGTGAGGTACATGCATGGTTGGTCATGGACAAAGTCTCCACAGATGCCCTTGAGCTGAGCACCAGGACCCCTGGGCTCAACAGAGATTGGGTGGGTGATAACATGATCCCCCTCCTGCAGGTCCTGGCTCTTATTGTCACCATTGACCTCCCCTTCAAAGCCTTTATCTGACCATTGGATGTAAGGCTACTCCAACCCCAGTCCCCATTACAACACCCAGGTTTATTTTCTTATTGGCAGTTGTGGACATCTGAAATCATCCTGACCATTTACTTGTTGGATTTTCCCAGTGTAGCAAAGTCATTGAAAGCACGCTGGAGCCCTAGCTGGTTTGGCTCAGTGGATAGAGCGTTGGCCTGCAGAGAGAAGGGTTCAAGGTTCCATTCCAGTCAAGGGCACATGCCTGGGTTACAGGCTTTAGTCCCTGTGGGGAGCATTCAGGAGGCAGCCAATCAATGATTCTCTCTCATCATTGATGTTTCTATCTCTCTCTTCTTTTCCCTTCCTCTCTGAAATCAATAAAAATATATTTTTTTTTAAAAAGAGGACACTGGAGCCAGACTGCCTGTGTTCACACCCCATGCAGCTGAGGTCCTGAGCAAGTCACACACACCTGGGCATTAGTTCTCTTCGTGGTAAAGATGGGGTATGAATAGTGCCCTCCTCACAGGGCTGTGAGGAATAAATGGACTCGCATGAATAAGGCAGCCAGAAGAGCACTGGCCGTGATGAATGCCGTGCAAGCATTCCTTCTTGGTGTTACTGTGATTAGTATGATCACCTGAGTCATACAATGAAGTCCAGGGCCCATATCAGGGCTGGGGACCACCTCACTCTCCATAACTGTTGAATGAATAAATGAATAAGCAAATAAACGAAGGAACTGCAGTCCTCCCCAAAAATGTGCGACCCCACAACTTCTCTGGAGCTTGACTCAGCTCCAAGCTGGAACCAAGAGAGAAGCTGTGAGGCTTATTTTGGAATATGGCTCTGGGCACAGCTTCCTTTCTTGGGTAATTGGGCTTAGCTGGGCAGCAGGAGCAGTGGCTTCATGCTGCCCTCTGCTGGTGTCTCTAAGACAGGGCTAGCAAACTCAGTGGCCAACATTGGAGGTCAGGTGAGAGGTGGGGCCCTTGTCTGCAACTTCAGATGTTTCTGCTTTCTTCCCTTCTGCCCTGATTTCTATGCCCAGTTAGAATGCATTTCCTAAATGCCCCTCGCTGTAGGGCCAGATCCAGACACACTCTCCTACCGGGTGACTCCTGGGGTCTTTCCCACATGTACAAGGGTTCAGGATTCTGGAAAAGGGGCTGTGCATAAATGAATGAAGAGACTAGAGAAGAAATATGAATTTGGAAGGCATTTTGGGGGGCCAGAGGGAAACTTACTTCTAGTGATTAAGCTCTGTGGACCCCTGGCTTTTTATTCCCACATTTTGCCCTATAGCAAAGCACATATACATATCAAAGGTAAGGTTTGGTAAATAATAAAGTATTATCAGGTTAGGGCAGTGGTCGGCAAACCGCGGCTAGCGAGCAACATGCAGCTTTTTGGCTCCTTTGGTGTGGCTCTTCCACAAAATACCACGTGTGGGCGCCCACATACAGTGCAATTGAAACTTTGTGGCCCATGCGCAGAAGTCGGTTTTCAGCCTGGGCGAGTCTATTTTGAAGAAGTGGCCTTAGAAGAAGTGGGGGTGTTGGTTGGTCCGGCGAAGGGAGACTCCGCACAGGCGGGCCACAGGATACACAGCGCAGGGGAGCTGCCAAATAAAAACAGTACTTAAACTATATAGGTAGGTTAATAACAATGTACCTACCTATATAGTTTAAGTTTAAAAAATTTGGCTCTCAAAAGAAATTTCAATCAATGTACTGTTTATATTTGGCTCTGTTGACTAATGTGTTTGCCAACCACTGGGTTAGGGGAATTGCCCTCAGCTGCCTGGCAGAGGGCAATAATATATGCAGATCTTCAGCCCTGCTGAATATAGAAGCCCATCAACCTTTTGAGGACTTTTCACATTTATTATGACCTGGTGGACTTAGCCCCCAGCATATCCCCCTTCTTTGATTTAATAAATTTAAAAATCAGAAGCAGTAGCCCTATAAGTTGCTTGGTGTAAAAAAGAAAGAAAATTGTCTTAAAACACACACACACACACACACACACAAACACACACACACACACACACACACACACAAAATCAATCACATTCATGTCCTTTTAAATTGCTGCCAAGCATTAAAGGAATCAGTCTGCAGTAAACTCCTTTCTGAGCCAACAGTTCTTTGAGTTCCCTCTCCAATCACCATCCAACAGTTTTCCATGGGTTCCCTTCTCAATTAGTGTCCCTTGAGACATGACAGCAATGATATTCCAGTTCTGGATGGTGGAGAAACGGTGAGCAATGTCAATGCAGGTCCGAACTTCTTTGGCTTTGTCCTGGGCAACCTGCAGCGACACACAACTGATGTCTGCTAGCATGGCAAGGCGTCTTTACCATCCCCCATCTCTGCACTTTTTCTCCTCAGTCTCCTCAGGGTGTTGCTTGGGGCCTCCGCCATCTGTGGTTGGAGTAGTCTGGTCAGTTCCTCTCTCGGATCCATTGTTCCAGGAATCCACACGGGCTTGGAGGAGTTTCCTGGAAATATACAAACATATTCCTTGACCAAAGGTTAATAAAGGAATCCTTTCTATAAACTAGATTCGGGATATTTTCATTTTTCCAAACTATTTTCCTTTGGCTTATTCTGACACCATGTGTGTCTTGCTATCAGCATTACAAGTGAAAAAATTTTTAAGTAAAAAAAAAATTTTTTTTAAGTAATTAAGGCTTGATGTAATTTACTTATAGGAGATTACTATCTCCCCTTTTTTATTTAAATAATATTAAGAGGCTTTTGGAAACCTTGCAATGCAGCCTTGATAGCTTTTAATTTAATTCTTTGCACAGAAATATGACTTCTCTGGATTCATTGCAAGATAAACAGTTTTTACCATGAGATGAAGTATCAGTAAAAAATTAGTGAAAGCTCCAGGAATAGGTTCCTGCCTAGTACAACAAAGTTCCCCTGAATATATACTTATTTCAGTTTGCCAATTTAAATCAGTCAGAAATAAGGCTTATTTTCTAACTTTTTTGTCCTTGGGTGTGGACAGTAAATAACACTAATTGAATTTCTGCTACTAGTCTTTGAGTATACCCACATAAGCTTTGTTTAGGGAGGCAAGATGCAAATTATTTACTTTTCTTTTTAAGGCCTAATACATTAACTTTTAACTACAGTTTTCCAGACACTTGAAGGAAATCACCTTTTGTTTCTTCCTGGAGTAATTTCTAGGCCACCTTTAGAGAGATTCTTTTTAAAAAACTTTCTTCTTTTTTAAACCAAGTAACATGCATTGGTGTTTTTCAGATGCTGACAGCCCGCATACATTTCAAGTGACTCTCTTTTTATTTATGGTGACTACTAATGATCAGATTTAATGCTTGAATTATAACCTTCAGTTTACCCTGTAAATAGTAGCAGAAGAGATTTAAAAATTTCTCCTTTTATAAAGCTTACAATCTTACTTTAAAATAGCATTCTTTTCAGCTAGTACTCATTTGCATACACAGAGGGATTATGGGAGGTCTCAGTAACTTTCAGAGGACTTTACTAGAATTAATTGTTTAACATGTTGGCTTCTCATATAACTGAATTTATATGATTTCTTGATTATATTGTAGAAAGCTAATTTACTAAGTGATTAAAGTAGGCATCTTTATTGAAAAAGCAAAGTAAGCAAACTTATATATTTGATCTAGGAGGTACAAATGCTGTCTCCTTCCCCAGCCTATCTGGAAGGCAGGCTACCTGAGGGTTATTGCTTGCTTTTGTTTTTAAAATTCCAGTGCTGAAGAAATATTTAGCAATCCTGCCTTGCCCTCCCTTACAGGTTAAAACATTTAAAAAATACATATATAAATAAAATATAGTTATTAATTTTTATTGGATAAAGCTTTCCACATGATTTCAAGTATACTAAATTGGCCTAATTCAAAATTATTTCTTTTAAGTAGAGAGAATAAATTCTTGAACCACTCTGAGCCCTTGGAAATGTTCCAAAATTATCTCTCAATTGAAGTCTTGAAATGTAACTTGGAAAGATCATCAAATATACATATATATATATATATATATATATATATATATATATATCAAAGATTATATTATACTAGAAGCCCGGTGCACAAAAATTTGTGCATTGTGGGGGGGGGAGGGTCCCTCAGGCAGGCCTGTGCCCTCTCGCAGTCTGGGACCCCTCGAGGGATGACCACCTGCTGGCTTAGGCCTGCTCCCCAGGGGAATGGGCCTAAGCTGGCAGTCAGACATCCCTCTGGCAGCCCAGGAGCCCTCGGGGGATGTCCACTTGCCAGCAGGGAGCAGGCCTAAGCTGCAGTTGGACATCCTTAGCACTGCTGAGGAGGCGGGAGAGGCTCCCACCACCACCACTGTACTGGCAGCTGTCAGCCTGGCTTGTGGCTGAGCAGAGATCCCCCTGTGGGAGCCCACTGACCACCAGGGGGCTGCCACTGCAGTGAGCGTCTGCCCCCTGGTGGTCAGTGTGTGTCATAGTGACCAGTCATTCCCAGTCATTCTGCTGTTAGGGTCAATTTGCATATTACCCTTTTATTATATAGGCTATTTATAATTATTCTAAAATATATCAATTAAATTTAAACTGTTTTTTTATATTAAAATTTGGTTGAGAGCATAGAATTAATCCTCTTTCTTTAATTAGACCATATAAAATATTATATCTAAGTTTGAAATTTTACCACATGTATTACAATGTATTTTGAATTATTAATTTCTCTAGAGAAATTCCAAGAATTATTTTCTCAAAAATAAATTTCTATACTTTATGCATTTTGTTATTACAACTATATGATTTTTCCCAACTTAATTTGAACTTTAAACTCTTAGAAGCCTCAAATTTTTGGTGGCAAGTTATATACTTAACATTTCTCAGATTAATAATAACTTTACATTTTCAAAAATACAAGACATATTTAATTAATAGATTTAATTCTATCCTCTAGATTTCTCATATGAGGCAAACTCAGATTAACATTTCAGTACTTTGTTATTTCAAAATACCTAGGTATTTAATAAATTTTATTATTTAGTTCAGTAAACTTTAAAGCTTTAAGTTGCCAAAGGCTTTGGAAGCAGGCCTGGTCTATTTAAATGTAAATCGTCACTTTCTTCCCTTAGAGGTTGTTGCGGGATCAGCGCAGCCCCTTCCTCCAACAAGGAGTGAACCCAGTTTTCCCTGGGCTACTGGACCCCCACTATCAATATACCCATAATTATCACTGGAAAGCTTTACCACAAATTCTTTTAGTTACAGCCATGTTTCAACAATTTTGAGATTTTAAAGCCAATTATTATTATCCAAGGCATCTTCTTTGGCAAATTCTGTAACAGAGATAACTTATTGGCTTTTTTTGGCATTAAGGTTAACTTTGGAATGTGGTCTATTATTATTTAAAAACTACCCTTTATTATGGAAATACCAGTCTTATTGCTTAGAACCTGCCTGTATTTTTTCTTTTGGATTATCTCCACTATCTTTTTGAGGAAAAAAACAGCTTCAGGTTTATTCTGTAGCATCTGTAAAGAGATTAAATTTAGCCCCTAACCTGTCCAACATTGGATGGAGTGCTCTTTTGTTTTAAGCTAGCTTTTTCTCTTTCTGAGTACAGAAATCCCAGATGCATTCCTAAATTCTGTAAAACTTTTTAAAAAAATTTTTTATTGATTAAGTTATTACATAAGTGTCCTTATCCCCACGTTACCCCCTATCCCCCCACTCATGCCCTCACCCCCCTGTTGTCTGTGTCCATTGGTTAGGCCTATATGCTTGCATACAAGTCCTTTGGTTGATCTCTCTCCCTTACCCTCACCTTCCCCTACATTCACTCTGAGGTTTGACTGTCTGATCGATGCTTCTCTGTCTCTGGATCTGTTTTTGTTTATCAGTTTATGTTGCTCATTATATTCCACAAATGAGTGAGATCATGTGGTATTTATTTTTCTCTGACTGGCTCATTTCACTTAGCATAATGCTCTCCAGTTCCATCCATACTGTTGCAAATGGTAAGAACTCCTTCTTTTTAACCACTGTAAAACTTTTAAATGATGAATCAGGGAAAAACATGGCGAGAATGAGACTTTTTAATTGCACTCTCAGGAGTGGGCATACATTTTACAGGATCACCACGTGTCTCTCCACCCCCACATCCTGTTTCCTTGGGGGAAATTTAGCAACTGACCTGGCTGCCCAGGTGATTTCTTTTCCCAATTAAACTAAAGGCATGCTTAATGTACTAACAATAAACACATTAAACTAAACAAAAATGACAGATAAAACAGACAAGCAGTCACCCATAACACATGACTTAATAAATCACAGTTCTTTTCCGGAATCTTTTCCTATTCCGCTCTCCATAGCATTGACTGGCCTTTAAAGTTATTTAAGCTAAAACCTGCCTGTCCCAAGGAGTCCTATGGTAATTTTTAAACAAAGCATCAGAGTCTGTTCCCCAGTGAGAGAGCTGACAGCTCCACCCCCTCTAGCTGCCAAGTCTTTCCACTCCAGAGGCAGAGGATTGAGCAGCTTTTTAGTTTTTATAGACTTTCAATCCCCAATACGAATTAGGCATTTTGCAATATGAACAAGAATCCACATAGCTAAATATGACAAGGGCCCTCTTTTTCCTTGAGCATGATTTAAGAAAGTACCTTTTGACATTCCAATTTCTTTATCCTTGAGCAGATAGGCTAAAAATTTACAATGATATTTATGCCTTTGAATCGAAATCTTCCCCATTATTCTCTGGCTTGAAACAAAAGACATTCCCATTCAGTCTGGATTTCAGACTTCCAAAGCTGGTGCAGGCTTTATGCACAGTTAATCTCCCCACCGAATTTACCGGTGGACCCCTTTACCTTTACCAGTGATCTCCACCTTTACCGGTGGAAAACTATTTTTCTTCGCTCTGGTGAATCTTCTTCTCTAGATTTCTTTGTCTGAGACACCATAAATGCCGGGGTCATTTCTGCATCTGCTAGAGTTCAAGGAATCTGGAGAAGGCGCTGTGCACAAATTAATATAGACTAGAGAAGAAATATAAATTTGGAAGGCATTTTGGGGAGCCAAGACAGAAACTTAGTTCTAGTGATTAAACCCTCTGAATCTCCTGACACCTGGCATTTTATTCCTACATTTTGCCCTATAGCAAAGCACATATACGTATCAAAGGTAAGGTTTGGTAAACAATAAAGTATTATCAGAATAGGGGAATTGCCCTTGGTTGTCTGCCAGCAGGCAATAATAATGCAAATCTTCAGCCCTACTGAATATAGAAGCCCATCAACCTTTTGAAGACTTCTCACATTTATTATGACCTGCTGGACTTAGCTTCTAGCAGGAGACCAGACAGCCCTCATGTCCAGCAATCCCTGGAACTGGTGGAATTCTCTGCTCCTTGTCTGTATGTCTCTCATGTCCACACCTTCACTGTGAGCTCTTCAGAGTGCCACCCCCATCCTCCTCCTTACATTCCCGCCTCAGATCTCTGTGTCTAGGCTGATGTCAGAATCCCTGCAAAGACAGGACTGGCTGGTGGAGGCTGGATGTGTGGGCATCCCCTTTAGCTACCTCTGTGTATCTCTGTGAAGTTCAACCAGAATCAAGCTCTATACTGCCCTCTTCTCCCTCCCCTCAGCATCATCCAGGAGAGACTGTGCACTTCTCTCTGAACCAGGTTCCTTTTTACAACATTGCTAAGTGTTTACCTCTGACCTTTGTGGTGCAGAGGAGTTCAGGCTGAGGACCTGTAACTAAGGGAACTTGAGAGACTGCCCTGGGACCCATGAGGACACCTAGGAGACCTCAGCCCACATAGAGATGGTGGGGATTTCCTGCAGGTCTCCAATGGCGATGACATTGTTGTCCCACTAGATGTTACTCTGTGTTGTAACTGAACTTGGGCTTCCTGGAAGCCCAGCTGATGGAGGCACTGGGATTATTGCAGGAGACCCAGAAGGTGCCTTCACTTGCTCAGGGATGCAGCTCAGTGGCTCCCCTGGTTGGGTTCCCTCAGGTCCTGTGGAGCCCTGTCCTCTTACACCAAGAACAGCAAACACTAGCACACGTGTTGCCCCTCTCCTCCCCCATATCAGCAGCAGACATGGCCACTCAACTGCCACATACTCAGCCGGGATGAGATTCCGGGACCATTTTAACACTGCAGTGACTACCAACCGATCTGAGATGGTGTGTGTAAAAGAACCCACTGCCCAGCTCTGCCTGGTGCTTCTGCCAAGTCAGCTTTTTGTTCACTTAACAAACCGTGGCATTGGCAACCACAAAAGCACTATCAGAGTCCATAGGAGAGTTGCCTGTGTGACCCTTTACCCAGCAAGTGCATCCTCTGCAGAGAAAACCTTGGCCACCTGTACTGACCCTTTCTCCTGCTCGGTCTTCAGTTCCTGGTGAGCATCTCCCCTTACATGAGGCCTGGTTCCCAAGCATCCCAAGGGCAGGGACCAGGAAAGGTGGGTGCATTTAGGATGCACCATGTGGAAGGGGTCTGAAGAGTCCAGAGGTGGAAGCACCCACAGTCTGAGATGGAGGATGGATAGATGCTTCAGGGATGGCTTAACACCGCACTCAATGTCCATGCTTTTATGTTGCAATTTTTAATAATGAAAGTAAAGTACATTTTCTTCTGAGTATAGCTTGAACTCTAGTCCATAAATTTTTGGATGCTTATTGCTGTTTAATTTGAGATTCTTTAATTACTACTAACATTTTACATTTTTCATGTTTCATTACTATTGGCCATCAGTAAATCTTATTTCATGAATTTTCTCTTCTCATTCTTAGATATTTCTGTTCTCATTCCTACTTCAATAGTCATCATTTTCTTGTTGATTTATCTGTTATACTAGTGGCCTGGTGCACAAAAATTTGTGCACTTGGGGGGTAGGGGGGTCCCTCAGCCCGGCCTGTGCCCTCTTGCAGTCTGGGACCCCTCAGGGTATGACCACCTGCTAGCTTAGGCCCGCTTCCAGGGGGATTGGGCCTAAGATGGCAGTCAGACATCCCTCTGGCAGCCCGTGAGCCCTCAGGGAATGTCCACTTGCCAGTGGAGAGCAGGCCAAAACTGCAGTCGGACATCCTTAGTGCTGCTGAGTAGTCAGGAGAGGCTCCCACCGCCACTGCTGTACTGGCAGCCATCAGCCTGGCTTGTAGCTGAGCAGAGCTCCTCCCATGTGAGAGCGCCCTGGCCACCAGAGGGCAGCTCCTGCATTGAGCGTCTGCCCCCTGGTGGTCAGTGTGTGTCATAGTGACTAGTCATTCCCAGTCTTTCTGCTGTTAGGGTCAGTTTGCTTATTACCCTTTTACTATATAGGATAGAGGCCTGGTGCACGGGTGGGGGTCGGCTGGTTTGCCCTGAAGGGTGTCTCAGATCAGTGTGGGGGTCCCGCCTGGCCAGCCTGGATGAGGGGATAATGGCTGTTTGCATCTGGTCGCACCCCCTTCAGGGTGGGGGTTCCCACTGGGGTGCCTGGCCAGTCTGGGTGAGGGGCTGAGGGCTGTTTTCAGGCTTGCGGGTGACTGAAGCTCCCAACCTCTCTTTTTTTTCTTTTTTTTTTTATTCTGGGATTTATTTACCTTCTATGGCTGTCCCTGGAACTGAGAGCCGGCTTTAGATCTGAGACCTCAGCTGCTGAAAGCAGGTATCTGAGTTTGTTTGGCTTCTATAATTGAAACACTGTTGCAACTCCAGCTCTGAGGCCCAGCTGGCTGAGGCAGGTTTCTGGGGTTTGTTTAGTTTCTATAATTGCAACATTGTTTCTTAGACTGCAGCTCAGAGGCCAGCAGTGGCAGGGAACCTTGGCTTCCTTCATCACTGGAGCAAGCAAGCCTCCTGTTTGCTTCAGCTGCCTGGCTGCCGGCCGCCATCTTGGTTGGCAGTTAATTTGCATATCGCCCTGATTAGCCCATGGGAAGAGTGTCGGAGGTACGGTTAATTACCATGTTTGTATATTATTAGATAGGAATACTTTGCAAATAAATGAGCATTTCAATTTTAATCTTATATAGCTTTACTTTTTGGCAGAGAAGTTTTATATTTTAATTCAGATTTTGAATTTTATATGTAAGTAAAAAAATCTGATTTTATTTTTCCTCTAAATGCTTAACCATTTAACTGAGAATTATTAATTGAACCATTCATCATTTCCCTATAATCTTGGTAATCTATTCTTATGCATATAGGACATATATGTATTGACATACAAGGGCCTGGCTGTTTGCATCTGGTCGCACTCCCTTCAGGGTGGGGGTTCTCAGTGGGGTGCCTGGCCAGTCTGGGTGAGGGGCTGAGGGCTGTTTTCAGGCTGGTGGGTGACTGAAGCTCCCAAGCTCTCTTTTTTTTCTTTTTTTTTTTTATTCTGGGATTTATTGTTTCTTAGACTGCAGCTCAGAGGCCAGCAGTGGCAGGGAACCTTGGCTTCCTTCATCACTGGAGCAAGCAAGCCTCCTGTTCGCTTCAGCTGCCTGGCTGTATTCTATTACTATTAGATAGTATTCCTATCTAATAATAGACAAACATGGTAATTAACTGTACCTCCGACACTCTTCTCATGGGCTAATCAGGGCGATATGCAAATTAACTGCCAACCATTTACATTTGGCCCATCTGTTCCTGTGTTAGTAACACACTATCACAATTATGTTAGTTTTATAAAACCTTTTGACATAATAGGACCAACTCCATTCTCATTGTACTTAAAGTAATTTTTCTGACTGTTCTAAGTTATTTATTCCAGCATAAGACCCCCTGATGAGGTCCTCCCAGCCTCACTCTTTTTAGAAACTGAGTCTTTGGAGAACTCAAATCCCCCTCATCGTATTCCTATCCTGTCAGGCCCTCTGTGGCCAGGGCCAGGCGTCCTGAGCTTGCTCAAAGCCCAGCAGCATTTGTACCCTCCCCTTCCTGCCCTGATCCAGCCCTCTGATCACAGAATGCATTCTCTTGGCCTGAAGTTGTCATCTGACCTATGGCCTTGGCCTGACCCCAGCCACTTACATGTGAAATGAGGCATTCAGGGAATTAACAAAAGTGCAGAGAGGCTGGCAGTGGGGTCACTGTGCTATTTCCTCAGGTAAATGGGCCTGGAAATGTCTTGAAAACACTTTATTCAACCATACAAATAGGCTTACAAATAGGAATTCAGGATTTCATTCACTCAATTCTTTCATTTTTTCACTGTCTTCTTGTGAAACAAATATGAAAAGTACCATTTTGCTCAGGTAGGAGGGCCCTTGTGAGTCCCTTGTGAGTCCAGGTTGTTTGATCAGGCAGCCTGAGAGAGACTGTATTGCTTAGGTAACTGAAAGTCAAGTAGGTTAATATTCAAAATTCATGCAGTAAACGTGGGCTACATATGCTGCAGTGACAACCTCCAAATCTCACTCAAGGTCCAGGTAGATCCATCCAAGTGATCTTCAAGAGAAACTATTTCCCCTGCATTTGCTCAGGTTTCGGGAATGCTGGGTTACACAACATGTTATAAGCACCAATGCTGCTGTGCCCACCATGGCAGCAGAGAATAGGGTGTTTCAGACAGTGCAACTGCCCTTATCTGCTTCTACCCAGAAGCGACACAGGTCACAGGCCAGCCTTCATAAGGTCTCTCAGATTGAAATATTCACAGACACACAAAAGCAACAACAGTAAAGCCTATGGGAAGACACCTGCTATGGGCCATCAGGGGGCCTAATAGACACGGCGTCGACAGTAATAAGAAGTGTCTTGGTCTCTGAGTAGCTCAGTGATTGCACAAAGTCATGACTGTCCTCTGTGCTCCTAGTTAAAAGGTTTTACAATCATCCACTCATTGCAAATCTTCGTCTTGAGCGCCTCTATTGTGTGCAGGAAGAGTTCTTCAGCTTATCCCTCATATCAGGGCTTTTCAGGGCTTCTAGCATCTATGGGAGTATGACGAGGTGCCTGGATAAATACTTAGCTTATGAATATGTTGTCCCCTCTAGTAGATACCTGGGTTCTTGGCTCTAGTATATAAACACCGGTAGCTTGAAAAGTCAAGCACACCATTAAACTTGAATTAAGGATATCCAGAAGATAAGAGTGATTGAGAATATTCTGAACTAAAGCAACTCAGTTCTTGGTGTTTTATGTTGAGGGAATTCAGGACAAAGATAAATATTCTAACACCAGCAAACATCAGAGTGTGCCCCACCATTAGTTCATGATGGGAAGTGGGTTGGTTGGGTAGCAAGAGGGTTGAGAACCAGGAGGTGATCTGAGAATATACTATTGAACTGAGCAGGGACTTACCCATGGAGCTGCTGTGGTTGTCACCCTCTGCACATTGAAGGACCCCAGGCTGATCCCAGGATGTCACCTGGCACGGTGAGGGTCATAGCATCCCCTGAAAGGTCAGAGTTCTGCAGCCCTGGCTTCACTTGGCACCCAGGCTATTACACTAGGAAACAAGGCTACCATGGGTGGGGCAGGGCTAATACTGTTTAATGCCCTTGTTCACGTCTGCACATGAATGTGAGTGTAGGAGAGGTCTCTGTGCCATGAAAGGGTTAAAACCTGAATTTTTCTGAAATACTTGCCTTAGTCCTTGGCTTTCGTCGGACTGTGTCTACAGAACCCAAATGACCCTCCTTACTTGTTCTCTGTGCTGGAGAGCGAACCAGACCCCATGCTGAGTTGGATCTAAAGCTTCTCCCAGGGCCTGGGATCTCCACATTCCTGGCCTTCAACCCCACAGGACACGTCTTTTCTCCCTATTGAGTCAGTGTTGCCATTTCCCTCCACTCTTTTCAAAGAAACAGGTTGCCTTACCTGCTGGGATGGGAAGTGGTCACTTTTAGGACTGCCAGACCACCATGACCTTCCATGGGTCCCAATGGCCATACTGTGCTGTGGGGTCCACCCTCAGGCCTAGTCTATTGGGCCAGAGGTGGGCATCTGAGACAGGCAGATTCACTTCCACAGGAATTTTGACCTGATATCCAGCAAGCGTTTCTGATCTCTGTGTGACACATGACTCTGTGCTTGGGCAGCTGAGAGCCTGGAGCAGAACAAGGTGGTGGGAGAAGGAGGAAGAGAGGCGAGGATGCACAGAGGCAGAAGCAGGGAGACCGCACAGCGCTGCTTGTGCACCCGCAGTCCTTGAGCCACCTCAGAACTCTTCATTCTTACAAAAAATGCTTCCCTGGGCTTAAACCATATCCACTGCTTTTTCTTTTGTATTAGCAACGAAATACCTTTCTAAGCTCCCTGGTGGATGGTGTCCAGGTGTGACTCCTGAATTGAAGATTATTTGCTCACTGTTGTATAACTGACATATTTCAGAAGCTGCCAGGTCTTAGAGCTTTGTTTTTCAGTAACAGGAAAAAGGTCTCAGCAGAGAGACTGAGCTGTGTGCCATTGGGAAGTATGGTTTTTCTTTCTTTTTTTTTCTTTCTTTTTTTTTAACCTATCAATAATTACTTTATTCAATTTTTTTTCATTTTTAAATTATAGGTGACATACTGAGTTAAATTAACTTCAGGTGTACATCCCAGTGGATAGTCATTACATAACTTACTAAGTGATCATCCTGCTAAATCTGGTCCCCATCTGACACCATGGTAATTACATGTGCTTTTTGCTTTCAGACCTGCTGTCCTACATCTGAGGTGTGGCTGTGGAGTGGTGGGAAGAGGGGTGTGGCCTCCGGTCCCTGGGAACAAAGGAGGGCTGTTTTCCTGTTTTGTTGCCTCTCCTATGAGCCTGGGCTTCATCCAGGTGTCCTTCCAATTTCTTAAGCACAAGTGACAGTAAAGTCAACTGGTATACAGAGGCCTTTGGCCTAAAAGTTGACCGGCCAGAAATATAAGGTTTGGGATCAGATGACCTTTCACTAGACCAAGTTGTAGCACTGACACACCTGGGGCCTTGAGCAAGTCTCCCCCCTCTCTGTGGGAGGAGGAGGAGGAACTGGCCAGCTGTCTCTGAGGCGGCGTGGGGGAAGAACCTCCTGGAATGAGGCCAGGGCAGGGCTGGGGGTGAACCTGAGTGAGGCTGGACCCTCTGTGCCTGAGATCTCAGCTGGAATGGGGATTGTGCAGGTGGGACTCCCTCCCATGAGCCGACAGGCAGTCACAATGACAGTGTAGAATGAGGTCCTGGTGTGCAGGGATGCGGAGGAGGCTACTCAACTGGGCCACACAGTCCTGCCAGGGAGACAGATGACCTGCCAGGTCAGCCCATGGTGCTGTGCACCTTCTGGGGCTCAGGCCTTGAAACAAGGAGCAGCCACTGGAACTGCCCAGCCCTTGGGATCCAGCTGGCATTGGCCAAGGAATACGGGGTTCCAGAAGGTCCTGAGCAGGCACATAATGTGGGTGCCAGGGATCTGAGCCCTGGACAGAATGAGCTCATCCCTGGAGTGAGGGTGAAGAGGGGAGAGAACGGAGGGCTAAGGCTTGAGCAGGTCACCATTAAGTGGTCAAGAAGAGGAGGAGGGGCTAGCAAAAGAGGATGATAAGGAACTGGCATAAGGGGACACCAAAGCAAGAGGAGGGAGTGACAGAGGAGGGAGTGACAGAGGAGGGAGTGACTAGCTGGGTTGACAGTTTGAGTAGGCAAAAGGCTGAATAGAAGCCTTTGTATTTGGGCACCCAATTTTATCCCTTGCAACTGGGAAAGCAGGCTGGCCCCTTCTTCCTATAACAGAGCAGACAGTATGTGAAGCCAGTTTCACATTTTATTCTGAGAGAGGAGTTCCATGGGAGCCCTTGGTTGGCCTCATCCGATGGCTCTGTGCAGAAGCCTGGCCACCGAGCCCTCAGCTCATCCTTGTCATGTGGGCAACACACGGGTCTGGGCCCGGGTCCTGGACCACAGCTGCTCCACCCAACCCGAGGGCTCAGAACTCGCAGATCACAAGGCGCTTCGCTCCACAGGCCACATCATTCCACTTGCCGTTGGTCATTATCTCCACACAGTGCTCCCTGCCTTTACTGTTGTTGGGCTCCCCAGGGCCCCACTTGGAATAGACCAGGGGCCTCCCGTCTGGGTAGGTGAACCAGCCCTTCCAATAGTCAGTCCAGCTCAGGCACCCAGGACCCTTGTCCTCAATCTCAACCAGCTGTTGCAAGGCGTGGTTCTCGGCTTCAGACCGTGGGGAGGGCAGCTTCCCCCCGGCCTCTGTGCACATTTGCTCTGCCTGCACGAAATCTTTTACAAAGCCTGCTGTCTTGAAGATCTTCTGGCCAACAACTCGGCCGTGGGGGAAGAGCTCCACTAGGAGGAGAGGACAGTCAGGTTGGGGTTCTGGGGGCACCTTCCAACACTGGATGGTACTAAGAGCTTTGTGTTCCAACCAGAGCCCCAGGCCTCCCATATAGGGCCTCAGAGCACCAGGGAGGACAATGATTAGACCCCACCTCCGCAGTGTGCTCTGGGAGGTGGATCTGCCTGTCTAGTTACAGGTGAGAACACTGGGCTCAGAAAGGTTAAGTATGAGGCTAACATCATGTGACAATCACATGCAGAGTTGGGGGTCACCCTTATCTGATCTCACACTAGAGCTGAGACGTGCTCTTTCTATTGCACCCCATGTTGCATGGCAGAATCGGTTTCCCAGTTACTGGGCGGGACTGGGAAGCTTTGGCATCCTGCAGCGAAATGGCATCATGCAGCCTCTGAGAGCTGGAAACAAGGACGGTGCTCCCTCTGATCTCACTGTGGACGCTGCATAACAGCAGGGCATGTGGCATTGACAGGGAGGTCCATGCCGGGTGTGGACGTGGGAAAGAAGAGGAGAGGGTGGGCCATCTGAGGGCAGCGCTGTGCTAATCTCTGCACTGTGTGCGCCCAGTGCTGGCCTCTAGGTGTGCATGTGGGTGAGGCTGGAGAGCTGGGAGAGAGGACAAGGACAGCTGAGAGGTGTGCATGGGCATCAGGGGCAGGAGAGAGTCAGTGCTGGAGAGAGGGCTGTCTGGGAGTCAGAGGGCCAGGCATTCAGCCCCGCCTTGGCCATGACTGTCCAGGTGGACAAGGTAAAATCACTTCCTTTTTCGGGGTTTCCAGTTCCTCATCTCTAAGATGGGAATACAATTTATAAAAGCATCACCTGTGTGACATTCAACTATATGTTTTCATTCTATCTCATTTTCCATCCTTTATGTGTGTGTATGTGTGTGTGTGTGTGTGCACGCTTTAATATATTTGTATTGATTTCAGAGAGGAAGGGAGAAGGAGAGAGATAGAAATATCAATGATGACAGAGAATCATTGATTGGCTGCCTCCTGCACGTCCCCTATTGGGGGTCAAGCTCACAGCCCAGGCACATGCCCTGACCAGGAATCAAACCATGATCTCCTGGTTCATAGGCTAATGCTCAACCACTGGGCCATGCTGGCCGGGCTCATTTTCCATCCCTTTGACTTCTGAGTTGTGCATAGAAGCCTTCAGGACTCCTGAGAGGGCTGTGCTCCAGCCCCAAAGGGCTGGTGAGGAGCCCAGGCTGCACCCCAACACACTGTGACCCTTCCACAAGGGTTCAGGGGTCAGACTCTCAACAGGCTCAGGAGGGCACCCAGAGCGCCCTGGACAGGAGTTCCTCTGCCATTCACTACATGCACCCGGGTGGGTCTGTGTGTGCATACACGAATATGGCCACGTGCCCATCTGAAGGCACATGGGAACACTGAAGGCCCACCTGGTGTGTATGAATATGCGTGTGTGCTGGTGGGTGTAGATAACGTGAGGTGAGTGATGGCATATGTGTATAACACACATGTGTGTCAGGTGTATATCATGAATTTTCTTATGTTTGCATCAGTGTGCATATGAGGGAGTGAGCACACATGCATGTTTGTGGAGAGAGGGAGACATACCAAATGCTTAAAACCTCACCCTTGGTATGTGGGTACTCAGTGGCCTTAGGTATGTAAGAGCCAACCCTATATCTCACCCCTGCGTTCTCTCCTCATTCAGAAACTCCTCTTTGGATCAATGAGATTTGCTGAATGATTTGAGCTCAAAGCTGACATGGGGAAAGCGGGGAGGAGGGGGGAAATTAGGGACTGAGGTGGAGATGCCCACAGAGCACAGGCACTGGGCTGTGCTCCTGGAGCCTCTCACTCCTCAGCACCCAGGTTGGGGGAGAGTATCCACCATGAACACCCCGGGAGGAGGGGAGAGCTCAGCACTGGGCAGAGCCCAGAGGCAGCCTGTCCCCTGCCAGACCCAGGGCCTGTCTCAGGTGAGTCTCTCAATGGCCACATGCCAAGGTCAGACCCTCACAGCTGTGAACCCTCGCACAGCTTCCCAGCCTCCACTCTCAGGACAGTGTCTGGAGTCACTGCTGCTGTGACCTGGGCAGCAACATCTTGAGGAGTTTGCACACCCAGCCCCATAGAGATAAGAAATGCATCCTGGGTAGTGGGGTGTCCAGGGACCAGCACAGGTCAGCAGGAGAGAAGGTCTGAACTGCACTGGGCTTGGGGCATTAATCTGGGTCGGGTCACAGGTGGCTGTGATGGTGGGGCTGGAGCCTGGTAGCCTTGACCATGTTGGCGCCAGCCCACTGAGCTGGTGTAAGGGCCACACCCTGCTCCGTGTCCCTGGCATCTGCTTCCAGCTTCTGGAACATGTGGCTGCTTTGTTCTGCCCCGCCCTATGCTTAGCCCCAGGTCCTGCCACAGTCCCAGGTCCAGCCCATCGTCCAAACCCACTAGCATCCTAGAGCCCCTAATCCTAGAACCAGGCCTGCCTCAGGCCCGGCCAACCCCAAACTCAAACACAGACCCTGCCTGGAGCCTGCCCTTAGCAACTGGCTCAGGTTCAGGTCCAGGTCCAGGAACTCACCTTTCTTATACTGAAGGAAGTCTTCCTGCAGGCGTCTTACCTGCTGCCTCAGAGCAGCATTGTCTGCAGGAGAGAGAGGCCCCGTGAAGTCCAGTCCCTCAAAGCCAGGGATCGGCTCAGAGTCTGGGTCCCAAGGGAAGGGTGCTCAGTGACAGGCTTTCCTAGGGGAGGGTAAGGGGCTGGGCCCCAGGACGCCCACAGTCACTGTCACAGCTGCCCCTGCAATTCCAGGGTCTCCACGCTCACCAGGGACACCTTTCTCCCCTTTGAGACCTGGTGGTGGTGGGGGGGGTCTCTTGTCCCTACAGAGCCCTGCATGCCTGGGGCATCCACTTCTCCTGAGGAAGGTACAGATTAGGGCAAAGGCTGCTAAGAGTGTCTGCAGGCTGGATGATTTCCTCAGCTCCACGTGGAGAAGGGGAAGTGGGGGGCTATGCACCCCACTGTCTGGGCTCCTCCTGATGTGGGGGTTAGTGGCGGGCAGGGGCCACAGCAGGGCCTGCCAGTGGTGATGGCCTGGCTTCCCTGGCACGCTGAGCATCCTTAGGTCACATCATGGGTTGCCAACGTCATTCCTCCCTCTCCCTTCCGGACCTCCGCACACCAACCTCCTACCTTTGGGTCCAGGCTCTCTTTTGGGGGTTGGTTTACCTTGGGGTCCTAGATCCCTTTGTATTCTTGAGGGACCATCTCTCCCAGCTGGCCCACGCACACCTGCAGGTCCCAGAGGTCCTGGGAAAAGGACCAGCCAGTCAGTGCACGGAGTCTTCTCAGATGGGAGAGCGTGAGAAGGTGAGAGCAGTCATAGAGGTCAGAGAACAGCACCATCCTACAGACGCCGCCCAGCAGTATTACAGCCTTCCCTGTGTGAACCCAGTGCCATCTGCAGGTCACCCTCCTTCCTGGGATGGGTATGTGCATCCTCCTGCATGGCCTAGTGGCAGGCATTGCAGTCCATGCCCACTGCTCACCACGTGGCCACGAGTCTCCCTTGGGTCCCGGTTCTCCAGCAGATCCATTGTCCCCTTTGGGGACATCCAGCATCTCTATTCGCCCTGTTGCTCCTGGTGAACCTGCAGCAGCAGAAGAAATGGGCATAAACCTGGCCCTGGGCCTAGGAGTAGAGCACCTGCAGGTCAGCTCTGCATTCCTTCAGGTTCCGCAGGTGTAGACATTCCACCTCCACACTCCTCAGTCCAGTGGTGACTCAGGAGACGGGTGTGCACATCCCCGTTTCACAGGCGAGGAAACAGGCCTGCCAGAGCTGGAGCGGGGGGTGTTAAGCCAAGAACTGTCTGATTTCCATGCAGTGCACCCTCCCTGCCCCGTGGCTGAGTATTTACAGCAGGGGATCTGCCAGCTTTTACCCTGGTTCATGGACTCCTGGCTTTCCCCTTCCTAGGACCAAACTTCATATCAGAAATGATCCCTGACATGAGTCACCAGGGAAATGCAAATTAAACCCACGAGATGTCATCTCACCCCTCCTAGAGTGGCGACTATAAAAAACACTAAAGCTCGCAAGTGTTGTTGAGGATGTGGAGAAGAAGAACCCCTAGCACTATTGGTGGTATTGTAAATTGGTGCAGCCACTATGGATACCAACATGGATTTTCCTTAAGATATTAAAAATATCATTTTTTAAAAAATATGATTCAGCCATACCACTTCTGGGTTTTATCCAAAGGAAATAAAACACTAATTTTAAAGATATCTGTACCCTCATGTTCATTGCAATATTTTTTACAGTAGCCAAGAGTTGGAAACAACCTCATAGTGTCCATAATGGATGAATGGATAAAAATGTCACACACACACACACACACACACACACACACACACAGTGGAATATTATTCAGCCACAAAAAATAAATCCTACCATTTGCCATCAACATGAATGGATCTTGAAGGAATTATGCTAAGTGCCATCAGTCACACAAATTAAGACAGATACAGTATGATCTCATTTATATCTGGATTCTAAGAAACAAAATAAAGAACCTGAACTTATAAATGCAGAGATCAGATTATTGGTGGTTACATAAGATGGGAGCTGGGCGGTAGACTAAACAGGTGAAAATCAAAAGCTGCAAACGTCCAGTTATAAAACATGAGCTCCCTTTCCTCCCCTCTGTAGTGCATTTAGGTAAATCCTTTTGATCAGGCCTGAGTGTGGGACCACAGGGCCTCATCTTTGCCCACCTCTCATGCAGTAGAATTTAGTTAGAGATATTTCACACTCTGCACAGAAATCATTCAACCATAATGAACAACTATAAGTGCCGCAGCTTTGATCTATGGTGCCCTGAAGACCAGTCATTTACCCACAATTTGCTCATTGTTGGGGTGAGAGGAATCAGAAGATCCTAGGGGAGGAATCCAGACAGCTAGGGTAGGGGGGAAAACACCTCAAGGCTCAGGGCAGCCTGTCATTTGCCAACTGGTAACATGATATTTTAGGTGGACTGAATGTCTAGGGCAGTGGTAGACAAACTCATTAGTCAACAGAGCCAAATATCAACAGTACTTCTTCAAAATAGACTCGCCCAGGCCAAAAACCGACTTCTGCACATGGGCAACGAAGTTTCAATCACACTGTAGTGCAGGCCCGCACATGGTATTTTGTGGAACAACCACCTAAAGGGGCCAAAGAGCCGCATGTGGCTCGCAAGCTGCAGTTTGCCGACCAGGGGTCTAGGAGACTTCTTCCCAAGGAGGTGGGTTTCCATTTCCAGGGCTTCCACGCAGAACATGCAGACTTGCTGAGTTGGTTACATACAATTCCAGTGCCACCCATGCTCACCAGGACAAGCCCACGGTCCCAGCTCTACCTGGATCCCCCATCTCTCCCTGGGGGCTATCTTTCCCATCTTGTCCATCACGACCAGGCAGGCCAACCTTCACAGGGCTACACGTGACCAGGGTACAGTCATCAATCAAAGGTTTCTTGGAAAGGCTCTTCACTTCTGCTCCCCATGACCTTGGGGGCTGTGTGAGCAGGACCAGCACAGAGAGGAAGAGAAGCATGGCCTGCAAGGGTGGACAGAAAGAGAAGGACATGCTCCTGGCCACAGAAGTGCTTTCTTCTCCACATGCTGGTGGTTCTGGGCTCAGAGGACACTGTTTGTGCCAGTTCTTTCTCATTCTGAGTTTACCACTTCCTCGGGCATCATGGGAGTCTCTAAACACCAGGCAAGCTCACAGGCCAGCAGCGTGGCACTTGCTGGGGCAGAGGCTCGGCCATGAGCACCAAAGGCTCCAGCCAGAGCCAGGGCATTTCCCCCTGGTGTGCAGCTGCCACAATTCAAGGGCCCTGTGCCCACAACTGGGGAAGAATGAAAAGCCACAGGCATTCTGCCCCACAGCTCAAGATGGCACAGAGGGCACCACAGCTCATTGTAGCAGAAAGGTGTCTGGGCAGGAGCCCCTTCACAGGGTTGGAGACCTAGGACTGGGATGAGGCCTCATCGCTGGGCCTCTAGCAGTATTGGGCAGAGCCACATCTCCCTAAACCCACATTATGTTCACTTTATGCCTCAATGTCAGAATAAAGTATATTGAAAAATGACTCCTCTAAAAATTAATTTGAAATCAGTAAACTTGTCTAGTGGGCATATTTTTAAACAAAGATTTGAAGCTAAGAGGAAAGCCTGTGTATCCATGTCCAAAGGGCAGTTTGCACCAGGATGAACTTTGACCCTGGGCCTGGGAATGCCCGGGCTGTTTCTCCTCCACCACCTTCCTTTCTGAAGAAATCAGGGATGGAGAGAGCCAGGTGAGAAGTTGAAATTGCATGCCCACCTTAGGCTTCCTGACAATGGCATCTGGGGTCCGGGTGGGTGTCATATCACACTCACCCACCCTCCCCCAGCCCAGAAGGCAAATCTGCCACTGAGCAAAGGAAGCAGAGTGAGGGGCAGAAGAATGGTCCTTCTTCCCCACTATGCTGCCCTCTCACACCTACACCCACACCTCCCAGAGCAGAAGAGCTACATAGACCCTGTCTTCCTCAACACCAGTACATTAGAGCACCCCAAATGGGCAGGGGGACATTCGCTGGACACAGAGAAAACAAAAAGAGAGGCCAGCACTGACACTCACCATTGCTTCCTCGAGGGTCAGGGTCTCCAGGCAAATGAGCGCTTCCCTGGCCCACGGGCTCGGGCTATTTATGCTGCCCTGCAACCTGAGCCACGTGGTGTTGATCTTTTAAGAACTCCTTTGGACAATTTTCTTCCTTGTTGACTCACATCACCCCACCTGGATTCAGGAAAGTTGCCACTACACACATGTCACCTTAGAGTTTATAGAGCACCCTCAGTGCATGGCCTCATCTGCACCACACTGAGTTCTGTGAGTTAAGTGGCATCATCAATGTCTGGTTTTTACAGATTTCCAAGAATCTGAGGTGCAGGGAAGCAGAGCAAGGGGCAGATGAGGAAACAAGTTGCACAAAAACCTACAACTATTGCAAAGCATATGCATTTGCATATTTCAAGAGTCAGGGCTTGCTGTGCCAACTTCTCTTTGTCCTTCACCACAACATTACTGCCCAGATAGTGGGAAAGAGCTGGGAGCTTCTTGGCATTTCTGGGCAGGGGTGGAGGAGCTAGAGGGGTTGCAGAGGCTGCAGCATTCTGTGAGGACAGTGGCAGGGGAGCTGCCACCTGCAGGGGTCACTCCTTTGCTTCCTGGTCTAGATCTTGGAGAGCCCCTCACTTGCTTTCTATGGGATGGAGTCCTTACATCCTTGCTTTCATTTCTCCACTTCCTTAGCTGGTGTTTCCTCTGTGTATTGCTCTAGTAAGCAGTTTGGACACCTGAGCCCAACCAGCATTGCAAGAAATGCTGACGTGACTGTTGTAAGAAGAAAAAGAGAAAAGGGAGGGAAAGTAGGCATAAAGACTAAAAGTGGACATCAAAAACAATGCAAAAAATAAAAATACAGCACCAGATTGCTTCACTAGTAAATTCTACCAAATATTCAAAGATTTGATGCCTATTCTTCTGAAAACCTTCCAAAATATTGAAGAAGAGGCAATACTTTCTAACACATTTTATAAGGCCAACCTAACCCTCATACCAAAACCAGGCAAGAATAACACAGAAAAAGAAAACTACAGACCAATATCACTGACAAATGCAGATGCAAAAATCCTAAACAAAATACTAGGCAATAGAATGCAATAATGCATTTTAAAAACTAATACATCGTGATTAAGTGGGCTTCATTCTAAGGACAAAAGAATAGCTGAGCCAGCATATAGAATCAATCAGGGTAACACACCACAGTAACGAAATAAAGGATAAAAAGTCATATGATCTTATCAATAGATGCAGAAAAAGCATTTGATAAGATACAACATCCAGTTATGATTGAAATACTCAATAAAATGGATATAGAAGGAAAGTACCTTAACATAATAAAGACCATATATGATAAACCTCCAGGCTTTATCATACTCAATGGTGTAAAACTGAAAGTTGCAGTATATAAAGTCAACGTAAAAAATCCACTGCTTTCCTATATACTAACAACAAAACCTCAAAAAAATAAATGAAAAAAAGTCCTTCTGCAATTTCAAGAATAAAATACCTTGGAATAAGCTGAACAAAGGATGTGAAGGACCTATGTACTGAAAACTACAAAGCATGATTAAAAGACATTGAAAAAGACACAATGAAATGGAAAGATATTCCATATTCATGAAGAGGAAGAATCAATATAGCTGAAATGGCCATATTACCCAAAATAATATATTCATTTAATGTGAGCCCCATCAAAATCCAAAGGCATTTTTTTAAACAAACAGAACCAAGAACATCAGCTTTGTATGGAACCAAGAAGACCCTCTAATACCCAGAGCCATCCTGAGAAAAAGAATGAAGCCAGAGGTATCACATTACCAGGCTTCAAATTGTACTACAGAGCTATAATAATCAAAACAGTATGACATTAGCAGAAAAACAAACACAGAGACCAATGCAACAGAATTGAGAGCCCAGAAATAAAACCACATGTATATGGGCAAATAATTTTTGACAGAGGAGCCCAAAACACCATAAGGAGAAAAGAAAGTCTCTTCAATAAATGGCATTGGAAAAGTTGGAAAGCCAGATGCAAAAGAATGAAACTAGATTACAGTTTGTTCCCAGGTACAAAAATTAATACAAAGTGGATCAAGGACCTAAATATAAGATCTCAAACAATAAATTGCATAGAAGAAAACAAAGGTCCTAAACATAGAAACCTTGGATGTAGAGAATATTTTATGAATTTGACCCCAAAGGAAAGAAAAGAAAAAAATAAATGACATGAACTATGTCAAACTAAAAAGCTCTGTGCAGCAAAAGAAACTGACAACAAAATAAAAAGACAGCCAACTGAATGGGAGATGATATTTGCAAACAACAGCTCCAACAAGGGGTTAATATCGAAAATACATAAAGAACTCAGACAATACCAAGCAAACAAACAATCTGATTAAGAAATGGGCAGAGGACCTAAACAAGCAGCTCTCCCAAGAAGACATACAGTCAACAGAATATGAAAACATGTTAAACTGCACTAGCTACTAGAGAAATGCAAATAAAAACTACAATGTGATACCACATCACACCTGTTAGAATGGCTATTATCAACAAGACAGGTAATAACAAGTGTTAGAGAGGCTCTGAAGAAAAAGGAACACTCATTCACTGCTGGTGGGAATGTAAACTGGTACAGCCACTATGGAAAACAGTATGGATGATTCTCAAAAAATTAAGAATAATTATAGAATCCAACAGTCCCTCTTCTGGATATCTACCCCCAAGCTCAAAAACATTTATTCACAAAGATATATATACCCCTGTGTTCATTGAAGCATTATTCATGGTGGCCAAGACATAGAGACAACCCAAGTGTCCTTCGATAGAGGATTGGATAAAGATGTGGTGCATACATACTATGGCTACTGCTCAGCCATAAGAAAAAATGAAATACTGCCATTTGTGATAACATGAATTGATCCTCAGAATATTATCCTACGCAAAAAATGTCAGTCAGGCCCGGCCGCCATGGCTCAGTGATTAAGTGTTGACCTATGAACCAGGAGGTCATGGGTCAATTCTCAGTAAGGGCATGTGCCCAGGTTGTAGACTCGATTCGCAGAGTGGGATGTATAAGAGACAGCCGATCAATAATTCTCTCTCATCATTAATGTTTCTATCTCTTTCTCTTCCTCTCCCTTCCTCTCTGAAATCAATAAAAATACCTTTAAAAAGTGTCCATCAGAAAAACCTAAGAACAATATGATATAATTCATATGTGAGATATAAAACTGAAACTCATAGACACAGACAACACTATGGTGGTTACCAGACAAAAGAAGGTGGAGGGGTATTAGAGGGGAAAAAAATAAAAGCCAAATGTATGGTAATGGAAGATGATTTGACGAAGAGTTGTGGGCACACAATGCAATGTTTATGTCATGTATCATAGAAATATACATTTGTTAACCTATATGATCCTATTAACCAATTTTACCCCAATAAATTTAGTACAATAAATAAGTAGATAAATTTCGAAAGAAAGAAAAAGAATTAAATTATTTCATTCTAGTTGCCAAAATAATAGGGGCATTGAAATCACAAGGGTCTTGGCTACCTGAGAACACTGAAGCACAGAGATTAACTTGCCTGAGGTCCAACTCTAAGAAGAGGAATATGCCCAGAGGAACATAAAGCAGGTGAAAGTACGATTTTTAATTGGGGAAGTCAATGGCTGAGGTGCAGGCAGAGGGAGTTTCTGACTAGATTCCAGCATAGATCATGCCTCCCCCACCAAAATGAAGGATAAGCACCAGGAACAGACTTGATGGGCAGATGACCTCATGGAGGCCTGTGAGTCCTGCCTGTAGATGGGTCCTGGCTGCTGCTGGGAGTTAGAGGCCTGGAGAGCTCAGCCAGTGCATCTGGGCAGCACTAGGTGTTCTGAGGTAGGAGAGAGCGACATTTGCGGAGCTGGAAGTATTGAAGGTGTTTGGAGACTAAGAGAGCAAACCAAAGTAAGGTTCAGCCTAAACTAATTTATCTGGCTGCTTTTTTCCCTCCCCCACTAATCCAAAGTTCACATGAGGTTTTTTTGGTTTTATTTTTTCTCTCAGTACCTTGAATTCACACCAGGTGGCAACCTTCCCTGTGCCTCCTCTATCAAGCTGTTTCCAAAAAACATTTCCAGTATGTAATAGGGTGACCAGCAGAGATGACCACCAGGGACTCAGATCAAGATTTAGGAGCCTTTATTAAGCTGGCCAGCGACTACAGTTACAGCACCCTGCTGAAGCAAAGGCTGAACTGCAGTGCAGACTGCAGGAGTTACAGCGTTTTTATTTGCAAAAACCACAAAGTTAGTTACAAAGCCTTGTTTACACAATCTGTTCCAGACACAGTACAGCATCAGTACAGTGACGACCTTCCTATCTATGTGTTCTAGGAACAGAGAGTACAGCGTGCCCAGCCTGGCCGAAGTGCCAGATATTACTCCCAGCACATTGTAATGTTTCAGAAGACTGGAGAAAAACCAAACCAGGCTTAGAGAAAGGGAGCTACATTTTATTATTAAATTCTGTGCAGGCCCAGAGAAAAATGTGTCTTTCAAATTCTGGGCCTCCCAACATGGAGGAAACTCTATTTATACTTTTTCCAGTCCTTTGTCTCCTAAATTTGGAATGAGACTTCCGGGCCTTCTGAGAAAGAAGTTAAAGTACAGTTTCTACCTGAGATGATTGCTACCATACTTCACAGCAGACTTTCAATTCCTTGCTTTAATTCTTTTCTCAACTCCAGTCACTAGTGCCTCTGTTCCTACTCCATTATTTCAATCTCATTGGCAAAGGTCAACAAAGGCCCTAAGTTGCCAGCCTTATGGTTGATCTTCTTCCCTCAGTCATCAAAACTTTAAAAAAAAATTCTCTTACTTCAGATTCTTATTTTAAGCTTAGTTTCATGGCATATCCACCGAGTCCTTTATGCTTTGAAATATCCCATAACATATACCAGTGTATGGTATGTGAGCCTCGCACCCTGTGGGACTCTGAGGAAGGCCATCTGGAAGTGGACCGTGGGACCTTGGGAGCCTGGTGAGTGTGTGAGCCCAGACTGCAAACTGCAGGGAAACAGCTGGCATTTTGATCTCACACAGTTTGCACACAGGTACACTGTTGGGGTCCAGCCCCAACAGGTCCAGGGTTTCCCAAAGGTGTGGAAGGAGTCAGCGAGGAAGGAATGACACGGAGGCAGCGTTCAGTTGATCATCATAGCTAGGTTTCCCTAGCCAGGTTCTAGCCAGGTTCTGTATTTATTTCTCCTGTTACATCTGTATTTATACCAGTTGATTTTAATCCTATCCATTCTATTCCAAAGGTTAGGGCATTTCTTATCTCCATTCCAAGGTTACTCAATTGTTCTATTAAGCTACAAGGAATTAACTGAAGGAGATTATCCTAAGTAAAGATTATGTAGTTTAAGCGTGATTGTTTGTAGTTAAAGTGATTAACTACCCGCCTCGCACTTAGTTAAGGGGTTTTATTCTCACCCTAACTCCAGGGAAAAATCCCCACCTGGGGAAACAACCTTTCTCAGAGAGGTGACCTTGGTTAAAACACATAGGGCTAAAAAGGGGAGCAAACATATTAAGAACAGTATGCCATATACGCCAGGTCCCTTGAAACATATGCTGTGCAGATGTTTCTTCCCTGCAGCGACTGTGTCAAGCAGCAAGGATGGATCGGCTTCCAGCAGTACACCCCAAACCCCTGCCCACACCTGCTTGCTTTGTTTTCTGGACTCTTTATAACCATGAACTGTGAAAGCCTGTGATGGGGAAACCTTCACCAGCAGGCCACACTGGTGTCCACATAAGTCTAATAAACCCAGGTCCTTCACAGCCAGTCCTCTGGTTTATTTCTTTAAAACCAGCAGGCAAGCCCTAGCCGATTTGGCTCAGTGGATAGAGCTTAGGTCCTATGCTCAATTCCCGGTCAGGGCACATGCCCGGGTTGTGGGCTCAATACCCTGTAGGGGCATGAAGGAGGCAGCCAATCAATGATTCTCTCTCATCATTGATGTTTCTCTCTCTCTCCCTTGCTCTCGGAAATCATAAAAAAATTTGGCAAGCAACACACTGATGTTTTTCTCAGAACTCAGCTCTTTGCAGAACAAGTTGTATAGTCAAGTTGGTGGAGGCAGGACGGGAGGTGGTGTGAATGTAGTGGGGAAATCCTAGGTGGCAACCCTGATTGACAGTTGGGGACCACCTGGAAAATGCCAATAGGACTTTCTGGTCCTGAAATCAGTGGTGGGAAAGCTGCCACTGGCAAATGAAAGGAAAATAAAGAAAATGGTTCTCTTGCCTGGCCAGAGTGGCTCAGTTGGTTGAGCATCATCCCACAAACTGAAAGATCACCAGTTTAGTACCTGATCAGGGCACATGCCTGGGTTGCAGGCTCCATCCCCAGTAGGGGGTGCACAGGAGTTAGCCAATTGATGTTTCCCTCTCTCTCATTTTCCCTTCCTCTCTTTCTCTAAAATCAATAAAAACGTATTTTAAAAAGAAAAGTAAATGGTCCTTTTAAACCCCCAAAATTCCTCTGGAGGCCCTGAGGAAGCTGTGGTCCTGGAGACAGTGCAGGAATTGGTGCCACCCCAAAACTCTGTGTGGGCAGCAGGAGCAGTAGGGGTGACTGCCCCACCTCAATGTGTGATGGCAAAAACTGACACTTTTAAAACTGAAGTTGTCCAAGCCAAATACTCTCCCTCATCTCCAGCCTTTTTAAAAGTTGGCAAGGACACTAGGTAATTAAGATACACACTAAAGCCTTGGTAGGCAAACTGTGGTTCGCGAGCCACATGAGGCTCTTTGGCCCCTTTAGTGTGGCTGTACCACAAAATACCACTTGCAGGCGTGCACTACAGTGCGATTGAAACTTCGTGGCCCATGCGCAGAAGTTGGTTTTTGGCCTGGGTGAGTCTATTTTGAAGAAGTACTGTTGATATTTTGCTCTGTTGACTAATGAGTTTGCCAACCACTGCACTAAAGGAATGCAATAATTACCAAGAATTCAAATGGTGGTTTAAGTTTAGTGAAGGTCTTTCAAAATTATTAACGTAAAATACATGTTTGTTTTGGCCTGGGTTTACAAAACAAAGTTCATGTTATTTATCTCTGTTACAAAAGTTGTCAAGAAAATGGCTTGGGTAATAATTAACTTTAAAATCTCATAGCTGGTAAGGATAAATAAATTTGAATCTGTGAATGAATATATTTGGTACTTTATTTGAAGTATGTCACTTGAAAATGTGAGTCTATTTGCCAATGAAAACAACCTGTTTCTAGAAGTTGTGAAATGTATTCATAAATTTGTCAATCCAAAAAGATGCTAATTACTTGCTTTTAGATGTCACTACAAGTTAAGTTTTCTAAGAATTAAGAATTCTAATTCAGTTGGAAAAAAGTATATGGTTTTGGTAATGGAATGTGTAAGTTGTCTGTCTCCTTAGTAGCCTGGGAGAAACTCAGAGTCAAAGCTGGCGTGTCTGTGTCCCGAGCACAGGGTCCAGCACACCAGAGGTGGTAGCGGATGTTGGCTACACGGGATGAGATGCAATTCTTTCCCTCACTCTCTCCACTACCAGGTGAGGACCATGATCTGGTTTGTATCACTTCCCACCCTTCTGTGTGTGGTGACAGTGTCTTTCTCAGAACCCGCAACCTGTGAAGATGCCCAGAAGGCCTGCTCAGTGATTGCCTGTGGCATCCCGGTCACCAATGGCACCCCAGGCAGAGATGGGCGAGAAAGAACCAAGGGGGAAAAAGGAGAACCAGTTACCTGAGGGTGGTCAGACCTCTTGAATCTTTACTCCCCAGAGGGATCTGGGACAGAGCCAGAGCAGGCTCCCCTTACATTATGATGGGCTTGAATCACTCCCAATAATTCCTGTACATTGTCATTTTCTCCTAAACAAAGACACTGCTGTGACCTGGCTCCCACCTTTCCACGCGGGAATCAGTGGTATGTGTTTGTATATAAGAGGCGGTATCTGCAGCCCGGGCAGCTGGCGCTGGAGGCAGGAGGTCTTTCTTTCTCAGGTCACCACTAGTTTGCTGTGGTTTCTGGAGTCAACGTGAATCTAGTGCTGAGCTTTTGGAGGAAGAGAATGAGAGATAGACACTGGGTCACATGTCCTTCACCTTCTAACTGGGCAGGGGCTCTGAGGCTTGCAGGGCCCTCCAGGGAAACTGGAGCCTCCAGGAAGTAGAGGGGCTCCTGGGACATAAGGAGTGAAGGGCCAAAAAGGAGATCGTGGAGACAGTTCAGGTAAGAGGCTCATCTCAGCATGGCGTGGGTGAGGGGCCAGCCTGGGAACTGGAGGGCCAGGTGGGAGGGGCCCTTCTCCGCTGCCCCACTGGCAGACCTCCCTTCTGCTTCCTGACCCAGCACTCTCACTCCTCCCAGTCCTACTTGGGTACTCAAGGGATTCCCACAGGCGCCTGAGAACAGACTTGCTACCCTGCAGGACACCCCTCACAGCAACTCTAAATGGACCAGCTCCCTCAGCTGGAGCAGCCAATGCCAGGCTCCAGGATGTGCGGGAGAACACCAATCCCCTCGGGTGTTGGGTTTAAGTTTGTTGTCACAAGAGTGGCATGAAGATGGTCTGCTTCATAAGATCCCTGGTGCAATAGAGTAATGAATAGAGTTTTGTCCTTGCTAAATAAATTCATCCAAAGTGAAATAAAGAAATTAGTAACAAAAAATCAAAAATGACGTCCTCACATAAATATTTGCCCAGTGGCCCATCACAATTATAAGAATACTAGTGATCCCACCATGCCACGGGACACCCCAAGTCCCACTGGGCCTGGAGACCCAGAGTCAAGACCCCGCCCACCCGCACATGCCTCCCCAGGCACACAGCACCGCCCACCCGCCCAACCCTGGGCTTGCACACAGCCTCCTGGTGACCGGTAGTTCTTGGTTACAACGTGACAGCGTCCCGACCAAGGGGTTTTTATAATAGAAGTTAAAGAGCTCGCCTGGAAAAAGAAATGAAAGCATGATTAAGAAAATTTTTCAAAAGGAGAATGAGTTTGGTCTTTTCCTACAAATGAGTGTAATATTACAGTATTTAAGCAGTATGTGAAGAAAAGGATCCAGAACTAGAGTTTGAAAGTTACCGTTATTGTTAGTGTTATTATTAGTTTCAGAGTTATAGTTTATAAAAGTTACAAATTATGTCTGAGAAGGAATACAGTTATGTTTTGTTTTCTCTCTTCCTTTTGTTTTCTTATTTTTCTAGAATAAGCATACATATTTCCCCTAAAAAATACTCTGATCTTGAATTTAGGGTCTCTTTCTCAATATGTGCTCTTTTCCCATTGCTTTATAGTTACGGAGAATAAGCTGGCTAACTTAGAGAGAGAGCTGAGGAGCCTGGAGGCGGAACTGGACCGCATCAAAAATGTAAGCCTCTGCCTGCCCCACTGGGTTCCCGCTCTCCCCTTGTCCTTGAGCGCTCTGGGCTTTCAGGAGGTGGAAGAGAACTAACAGTAGTGATTATATACCAGGGCCTGTGCTAGGCTGGCATTTTCTCATAATATGGTTTCATTCTGTCCTCTCATCACTGCTGTTTGTGAGCATTATGCTTATTTAGTTCACAAGTGAGAGAAAATAGGTCCAGGATTTGTAGACAATTCATTCACCATCACCCAGGTGGGAAGCAGCAAAGGAAAGACTGCATGGAGGTCTGCTGCCTCCAAATCCTTTCTCCTTCCTCAGCACCCGCTATTCTCAGAGGGCTGTCCCTGCCCCTTTCTATCCTGGCATCCAAGCCTGGCAGTGGGGCCCACGCCTGTTTCCCTGTCCACCTGCACTGGGGCAGTTTGTGCCTGGGACTGTCTCCAGGACAGGCTCCCCCAGGAGAGGCGGAGCTCTGCCAGGACCTTTCCTACCCTGAGGAGCTCCTCCTCACTAGGACCTGACCTGAGGGGCTTGCACATGGGCTCCTTTTCAGAGTCCTGACTCCCAGACAAGGGCATGGTCACCTCCTGGCCTGGCTCCAGGCCAAGTCAATCCCACCCATCCTTTGTGATTTCAGTGCAAACCTTCTCCTTGGGCAAGAGATCTAGAAAGAAGCTCTATGTGACCAACGGTGAAAAGATGCCTTTTTCCAAAGTGAAGGCTCCGTGAGCTGAGCTCCAGGCCACCATGGCCACGCCCAAGAACTCGGAGAAGAACAAAGCCATCATGGAAGTGGCCAATGACCATGCCTTCCTGGGCATCACAGATGAAGCTACCAAAGGCCAGTTTGTGTATGTGACAGGAGGGAGGCTGACCTATAGCAACTGGAAGAAGGATGAGCCTAATGACTTTGGTTCACGGGAGGACTGTGTGTGCCTTCAACAGGATGGGCTCTGGAATGATGTCTCCTGCTCTTCCTCCTTCATGGCCATCTGTGAATTCCCAGCCTGAAGAGGCAGTTCCTTAGCCCCTCCTTAGCTCTGCTGAGCTCTCTGCTGCCCTAAAAGAAAATTCAGTGATGTTTTTCTCATGCCCAGTGTTGACTCATTCTTTGGTGGGGATGGGAGGAAAACGAAGGGATGGATTTGATTATGGGATTAGGCAGTGAAAAGAGGCTGACATGAGGTTTTCTGGTCCAGTTTTTGGCAGAGGACACCCTCTGTCTTGCCTAAGAGCATAGCACTGGGTCACAGTCAAACCATGGAAAGGGCCCAGTCTAGCCCTCTCCTTTTCAACGAGGACACTGCAGCCCTCCACAGGGACCCATGGAGGGCCACATCTGTGTCAGTCAGCAGCAGATCTCAGCCTCCAAGAGATCCAATTCTTTTTGTCCAAGTGCTGCCACCACTTGAAGCACTCAATCCCTCCCTATGGCTAGCCCAGTCCTATCTGTGACATGAATAGGTCTTTAGCTGCTCATGTGCTGCACCAGAAAACCCTTCACCTACTCTAACACCTTGCAATATCCAATGTCCATGTTAGAAGTCCAAACCAGTAGAGAATGTTTATAAAAGTTTATCTGAACCGAACAGAAGGTACACCTGGAAGCCAGAACACAGCCTGAGAAAATGCTTCTCAGAATGACAGTTTGTAGCTTCCTTTGTGCACTTGGAATTGAGGAGGGAACTAAGGGAGAAACTGAAGGTGGAGGAAAGCCAGGCAGGAAATGGATTGCAGGGTAGGTGACGAGATTCTGTGCTCTCTTGAGGGTGGTTTCTCTTGAAGGCTCTGAAAAAAGAGAGTTCAAAGGTGTGTCAACCCTTTTACTAAAAACACTAGATGCCTGGAGTGTGACTGCTCACTGTGACCTGCCCAGTTAGAAATCTGTCATCAGATCCCCCTGTGTGGTTACAGTTCATGGAACCCCTTTTACTTCCACACTAACATAGTAACATGATTAATCCCAGGAATCCCCAAGTGGCTGTGGCCTCCTTAGAGCCACCAGGGCAACCTTGAGGACAAAGGCCAGCCTTTCCTCCCAGCATACTTTTAGGACTGATTTGATATGGCCCCTGCCAGCATCACTGAGGGGGGCAAAAGGTCAGGCAGACTCCTGACCTCCCTCTTCACAGGCCACTATCAGTCTCAGTCTGTCCGTGGTCAGAGTTCCCTTCCTTTGGGGACATCCTCATCCCATTATATGTCAATGGGTCCATTATTAGTAGACACAAAAGGAAAAACTCCCCAATGGTGAGTTTCACACCCTGTGAGTCAAATGATGCAGCCTCAACCAGTAGGAGAACCAAACCCCCTCTGAGCAGGATTCTGATGCTGCCGGCTCACAATCCTGCTCATGACCATGCATGTTTGTAGCAATTTCAGGGTCATTGGAGCTGAGATGTTGCAGAACCCGTGCAGCCAATTGGGGAGAGAGTGAATTTCAGCTCCACTTTGAGGCCATTCACCAAATAAGATTGAAATATAGTTCATGAATATCCCAAAGGACACTTGATAAAATGTTTTTTATTAAAATTAGTTTTCTATTCTATTTTTCTTTGTATCTGAACTACCAGAGAGAGCACCCTAAACTTAGGAAGTGCTTGATGAGTATTTGTTGAATGGGTACACCCCAAAAATCCCCACATGGATGCATGGATTGGATCTGACAAGTGAATGTAGGGAGGGGCCTCTCCCAGGTGCCCTCCTTCTGCAGGACTGCAGGGCAGGGGTGAGAGGTGGCCTGGGAAATGCTGAAGGCTGGCAAGGTAGGGGTGACAGGGCAGGACTTGGCCTCTAGCACACCTAGACTGTCACATTTCTGTGTTTTCAATCCCAGGAGACTCTCCTTCAAGCACTGCACTTGGGTGCAATGCCAAGAATAATTTTGTGATGTCATGCAGAATAATACTCTATTTTCAATTAAAGTCCATTCTGCTTACCAGAGGAGTGGGAGACTACTTCAAGTTTGGAGGCAACTATCAAACCAATGGTCAAGGCAAATAGAAAAAGGGAAGAACAGAAACTTTTAAGAAGAAAAGAAGATACACATATGATGACTCAGCAAAGAAGGATTACTGCAACCAAGCATGAGTTAAGGCCTAAATTTTCTCACAGCCAAGAAAACCAGGAGAAAACGGACTGGTAACCATCATATAATTCTTTTTGTTTTCTGTAAGGGGTAGTGGGATTATGTTCTCCCCTGAAGAGAATGTCTTCATGTTTATACTGTGCATAAAAGACAGTATCTTTAGATATAAAATTGTAGAAAAGAGTCAGGTACTTCACATAGATTGTTTCCCCATATGTATGGTTGCCCCCTAGTCAGGGAAACAGTAAAAATCTACAGGATAAGCTCAAATACTTCCATTCCCCTTCCAGCCTTCTCCTCTGCCTGTTCTTCCCCTGACCTTGATCCACTTTTCAGAGCTCCTCTCTCTAAATGCATCTGCCTGTAACCATTCTGCCTCGAACTAGGATTGAGGCCACCACCTTCCTGAAATTCACTTCCCAATTCTTATCAGCAATAGGGGGACCTATGCAAGTTAGCTCCTGTGAAGGTGGCATAAATCTAAAGATACAGGATTCTCGTGAGCTTCTAAAGATAGTAACTACAGTTCATCCAGGCTTCCCAGGACCTGGAACAAGAGGGACATATGGATTCAAGGAGATTCTCCAGACAGCCTCTCTCACTCCCTCATGAGCTAAGGGCAGGCAGTTCCCTTCACTCAGGGATATGGGATGACGACATCTCTTACACAGGGGACCTAATGAAAGCATGGGGTCCAAGGACAGGCCTTTGGGCCTTAAGCAGCACATTCCCCTTGGACGTCAAGAATGGGAAGGACTGAGCAACCTCTTGAGCCCCGCTGTTTGCCATATCCCTCCTCAGGCTGGCTTTTGGACCAAGAATTGGCAGGCCTATCTGAGCTGCAGTATTTCTCTGCTGCCTCTTGCAAAGAGTGAGCATCCGAAGGTCATGGCTCAGCGCATTCCTGGACAGAAGGCTGGTGCTGAGACGTCTGTGGAGCCTGGGCTCTGACTCCAGGATTGTGCCCAAGGGAGAACCAGGCCTGGGTGTCTGTGCCATGTTGAGGCTGGAGGAGAGGCAGTAGGTTGGTGGGAAGTGAAGGTTGGCAAGCATCTCCCTGCCTAATGCACTGAGTGGCATGTGAGCTCCCGGGCCTCAGTCTCTATCTAAATTGCTCTGTCAAGGCTTTTCCCTGCTAAAGCTGGAGGAGTCAATGGTCACACAGATTCAGATCCGTAGGGCCCATTCCAGGAGCAAACGCTGCAGGATCTCAGAACTGTTTTCAGTCTTTGTTACCTCCCATTTTGTCCAAAGTCATTGTGGCCTGAACACTGATCACCTATTTCTCAAGTCCATAGAAAGCCAGACCGAGAAAGTTAGAATGGCGAGTCCACCTTGCTCTCAAGATGGGAACCTTGGATTTAAACTACATGTAAGTCAGTGTTCTCCTGAGGGAATATAGACCCAGCCAGTGTGATTTGCTTCTGCAACCAGAGGGGAAACAGCTACCAAAGCTTGCAGTGTTCAAGGCCCGGCTCCAGCTGGGCTCTCTACCTGGAATTGCAGGTCCTCATGCCTGCAGGATCATCTTTCTTTGGAGCCCTAAGGCTCTGCTGTTCTCACTCTCAGCCATGCCCATGCCAGAGGATGGGGACATAGGGTACTGGCTAATGGCCTAGGATTTGCATTCCTCAGCCCTCCTTTGTGCCCTGGGCCACCTGCTTCCCTCTGTGTGGCCGTCAGAGGTCCACATGTGCCGGGTCACAGTCAGAACTGGATTTGTATTTGCAGGTGGCAGAGGGCCTCTGACCTGGAAGGTTGTTTGTCATAATTGTGTAACTGACCTGTGCATTAACCTACCAAGAATCAGGAATTCATACCCATTAACCAGCAAGAGACCCAATGTCATCATGACGATGTTGGAAAGTGAACTTTGCAAAGTCATGTTGTCTTTGTAACCCTGAGTGCCACCTCATGTGGCTCTTCAGAGGGATGCCAGCAGAGCTACCTGGAAGGCTTGGCAGAGTCATAGGGTCAAGTTCGTTCCACTCTGGTCCCAGTGCATCATAAGCTCAGAGGCCATCACTGTGGTGAGGTCCCTAGGCAATCCAGATGTTTGGCCGGTTTTGGAAACCACTGCTCAAGGAAATACAACCATCCTAGCAGCTCTCTGCCTGCCTTGTACCTTCACAGGGAGACCCAGAAGCCAGGGGGCCAGGGCTTCTCCATCCGTGTAGCCCTTCAGAAGGTGAAGGGGGTCCTGCTTAACTCCACAGTGTCAGATGCCAAATAACATCCTTCAGCTGCTCATGTCCCTCTAGTAAAACACACCTGCTGACCCAAATGCTTCCCTCTGTATTTCCAGGGTCTGACTGCCTCCTGGCTTCAGGCAATGGGCTGGGTCTGGAACATCTCTGCCGAGTGTCAGAGAAGGTGAGGCACTGCACAGGTGAACCCTGAGTGGGGAATTGTGCACATGAATTTGGGATCATTGTGCATGTGTGAGTGTGTGAGTTTTGGTATAGAAACCAGGAGAACCAGTGCTTGAAATTACCAGCACCCTGCTGTTAGCAGCGTCAGCCCCTACCCCCGAACCCCCCCCCCCAACCCCAGCCTATATCCAGGTGCCTTACTATGCACACCCCTCACTGAGGAGCATTTGCTTCAGGTGGTGTCAAGGGCTCTGGGTGAGGTACATGCATGCTTGGTCATGGAAAAAGTGTGCACAAGTGCCCTTGAGCTGAGCACTATGACCCCTGGGCTCAACAGAGATTGGGTGGGTGATAACATGATCTCCCTCCTTCAGGTCCTGGCTCTTATTGTCACTACTGTCCTTCCCTTCAAAGCCTTTATCTGACCATTGAATGTAAGGCTATTCCAACCCCAGTCCCCATTACAACACCCAAGTTTATTTTCTTATTGGAAGTTGTGGACATCTGAAATCATCCTGACCATTTACTTGTTGGATTTTGTCAGTGTAGCAAAGTCATTAAGAGGACGCTGGAGCCCTGGCTGGTTTGGCTCAGTGCATAGGGCGTCTGCCTACAGACAGAAGGATCCCAGGTATGATTCCGGTCAAGGGCACATGCCTGGGTTGCAGGCTTGATCCCCTGTGAGGGTCATGCAGGAGGCAGCCAATTAATGATTCTCTCACATCATTGATGTTACTATCTCTCTCTCCTTCTCCCGTCCTCTCTAAAATCAATGAAAATATATTTTTTAAAAATGAGGATGCTGGCTCCAGACTGCCTGGATTCACACCCTGTGCAGCTGAGGTCCTGAGCAAGTCACACACACTCTGGGCGTTGGTTCTCCTCTTGGGAAACATGGGCTATGAATAGTGCCCCCCTCACAGGGCTGTGAGGAATAAATGGACTGGCACAAGTATGGCAGCCAGAAGAGCACTGGCACTGAAGAATGCCGTGCAAGCATTCCATCTTGGTGTTACTGTGGTTAGTATGATTACCTGAGTCATACAATGAAGTCCAGGGCCCATGATAGGGCTAGGGACCACCTCACTCTCCACAACTGTTGAGTGAATAAATGAATAAACAAATAAATGAAGGAACTGCAGTCCTCCAATATGTGTGACCCCACAACCTTCTCTGGAGCTTGACTCAACTCCAAGCTTGAACCAAGAGAGAAGCTGCACGACTTATTTTGGAATATGGCTCTGGGCACAGCTTCCTTTCTTGAATAACTGGGTTTATCTGGGTAGCAGGAGCAGTGGTTTCATGCTGCCCTCTGCTGGTGTCTCTAAGACAGGGCTAGCAAACTCAGAGAGCCAACATGGGGGCCAGGTGAGTGGTAGGGCCCTTGACTGCAACTTCAGATATTCCTGCTTTCTTCCCTTCTGCCCTGATTGCTATATCCAGTTAGAATGCCTTTCCTAAATGCCTCTCCCCTGTAGGGCCAGGTCCAGACACACTCTCTCACTGGGTGACCAGATAGCCCTCGTGTCCAGCAATCCCTGGAACTGGTGGAATTCATTGCTCCTGGTCTTTGTGTGTCTCTCATGTCCACACCTTCACTGTGAGCTCTTTAGAGTGCCACCCCCATCCTCCTCCTTACATTCCCGCCTCAGATCTCTGTGTCTAGGCTGATGTCAGAATCCCTGCAAGGACAGGACTGGCTGGTGGAGGCTGGATGTGTGGGCATCCTCTTTAGCTACCTCTGTGTATCTCTGTGACCTTCAACCAGAATCAAGCTCTATGTGTCCCTGTTCCCCGCCCTCAGCAACAGCCAGGAGAGACTGTGCACTTCTCTCTGAACCAGGTTCCTTTTTACAACATTGCTAAGTGTTTACCTTTGACCATTGTGGTACAAAGGAGTTCAGGCTGAGGACCTGTAACTAAGGAAACTTGAGAGACTGTCCTGGGACCCATGAGGACACCTAGGAGGGCTCAGCCCACATAGAGATGGTGGGGATCTCCTGCAGGTCTCCAGTAAGATGACATTGTTGTCCCACTAGCTGTTGCTCTGTGTTGTAACTGAACTTGGGCTTCCTGGAAGCCCAGCTGATGGGAGCACCAGGATTATTGCAGGAGACCCAGAAGGTGCCTTCACTTGCTCACTGATGCAGCTCAGTGGCTCCCCCTGGTTGGGTTCCCTCAGGTCCTGTGGAGCCTTGTCCTCTTACACCAAGAACAGCAAACAATAGCACACATGTTGCCCCTCTCCTCCCCCATATCAGCAGCAGGCATGGCCACTCAACTGCCATATACTCAGCCGGGATGAGACCCTGGGGCCATTTTAACCCTGCAGTGACTACCAAAGGATCTGAGATGGTGTGTGGAAAAGAACCCACTGCCCAGCTCTGCCTGGTGCTTCTGCCAAGTCAGCTTTTTGTTCACTTAACAAACCGTGGCATTGGGACCACAAAAGCACTATCAGAGTCCATAGGAGAGTTGCCTGTGTGACCCTTTACCCAGCAAGTGCATCCTCTGCAGAGAAAACCTTGGCCACCTGTGCTGACCCTTTCTCCTGCTCTGTCTGCACTTCCTGGTGAGCCTCTCCCCTTACATGAGGTCTGGTTCCCAAGCATCCCAAGGGCAGGGACCAGGAAAGGTGGGTGCATTTAGGATGCACCATGTGGAAGGGGTCTGAAGAGTCCAGGGGCTGAAGCACCCACAGTCTGAGATGGAGGATGGATTGATGCTTCAGAGATGGCTTAACACCACACTCAATGCCCATGCTTTTATTTATATATATATTTATATATATATTTATTTATATATATATATATTTATTGATTTCAGAGAGGAAGGGAGAAGGAGAGAAAGATAGAAACATCAATGACCAGAGGGAATCATTGATCGGCTGCCTCCTGCACACCCCACAACACAGGCATGTGCCTTTAACCGGAATTGAATCTGGGGCCCTTCAGTCCGCAGGCTGATGCTTTATTCCCTGAGCCAAGCCAGCTAGGGCTATTTTGCAATTTTTATTAATGAAAGTAAAGTACATTTTCTTCTGAGTATAGCTTGAACTCTAGTCCATACATTTTTGGATGCTTATTGCTATTTAATTTGAGTTTATTTAATTATTACTAAGATTTTACATTTTTCATGTTTCATTACTATTGGCCATCAGTATCTTATTTCATGAATTTTATTTTCTTATTCCTACTTTGATATTCACCATTTTCTTGTTGATTTGTCTGTTATATACTTTGCAAATAAATGAGCACTTCAATTTTAATCTTACATTGCTTTATTTATGGCAGAGAAGTTTTATATTTTAATTCTGATTTTACTTTTCCTCTAAATGTTTACCCAGTTAACTGAAAATTATTAATTGAACCATGGCTTATTTTCCTATAACCTTGGCAATCTATTTTATCATGCATATATGACATAAATGTATAGACATACTTGGGCCTGGTTTTGGTAGCCGATACATTTGGTCTATCTAGTCCTGTGTTACTAACACACTATCACAATTATGTTAGTTTTATAAAACCTTTTAGCATAAGAGGACCAACTCCATTCTCATTGTACTTTAAGTAATTTTTCTGACTGTTCTAGGTTGTTCACTCTATCATAAGACCTCCTGATGAGGTCCTCCAGCCTCATTCTGTTTTGGAACTGAGTCTTTGGAGAACTCACATCCCTCTCATCCTCTTCCTATCCTGTCAGGCCCTCTGTGGCCAGTGCCAGGCGTCCTGGGCTTGCTCAAAACTCAGCAACTCTTGTACCCTCTCCTTCCTGCCCTGATCCAGCCCTCTGATCACAGAACTCATTCCCTTGGCCTGAAGTTGCCATCTGACCTTTGGCCTTAACCTGACCCCTGCCACTTACATGTGAAATGAAGCATTCAGGGAATTAATAAAAGTGCAGAGAGGCTGGCAGTGGGGTCACAGTGCTATTTCCTCAGGTCAATGGGCCTGGAAATGTCTTGAAAACACTTTATTCAACCATACAAACAGGAATTCAGGATTTCATTCATTCATTTTTTCACTCTGTCTTCTTACTGAACAAATAGGAAAAGTACCGTTTTGCTCAGGTAGGGAGGGTCTTCGTGAGTCCCTCTGTAGCTCAAGGTTGTATGAGTCAGGCAGCCTGAGAGAGACTATATTGCTTAGGTAACTGAAAGTCAAGTAAGTTAATATTCAAAATTTAAGCAGTAAAGATGGGCTACATATGCTGCAGTGACTATCTTCATATCTCACTCAGGGTGCAGGAATTTCCATCCTGATAAATATTTAAATTACAAATATTTTGTTCCCTCTAGTAGATACCTGGGTACTTGGCTCTAGTATATAAACACTCTTAGCTTGAAAAGGTCAAGCACACCATTAAGCTTGAGTTAAGGATATCCGAAGACAAGAGTGATTGAGAATGCCCGGAACATAAGCAACTCAGTTCTCGGTGTTTTATACCGAGGAAATTAAGGACAAAAATAAAAGATCCTAACACCAGCAAACATCAGAGTGCGCCCCACTGTCAGTTCATGCTGGGAAGTGGGTTGGTTGAGGAGCAGGAGGGTTGAGAACCAGGAGGTGATCTGAGAATATACTACTGAACTGAGCAGGGGCTTCCCCATGGAGCTGCTGTGGTTGTCACCCTCTGCACGTGGAAGGACCCCAGGCTGCTCCCAGGACGTCACCTGGCACTGTGAGGGTCATAGCATCTCCTGAGAGGTCAGAGTCACACAGTCCTGGCTTCAGTTGGCACCCAGGCTACTACACTAGGGACCAAGCTACTATGCGTGGGGCAGGGCTAATACTGTTTAATGCCCATGTTCACCTCTGCCCATGACTGTGAGTGTAGGAGAGGTCTCTGTGCTAAGAAAGGCTTAAAACCTAATTTTCTGAAATACTTGCTTAGTCCTTGGCTTTTGCTGGGCTGTGTCTACAGAATCCAAATGACCCTCCTTACTTGTTCTCTGGGCTGGAGAACAAACCAGACCCCGTGCTGAGGTGGATTTAAAGCTTCTCCTAGGGCTTGGGGTCTCCACATTCCTGGCCTTTAACCCCACAGGACATGTCTTTTCTCCCTATTGAGTCAGTTTTGCCATTTCCCTCCACTTTTGTCAAAGAAACGGGTTGCCTCACGTGCTGGGATGGGAAGTGGTCACTTTTAGAGGGACTGCCAGACCACCATGACCTTCCATGGGTCCCAATGGCCATACTGTGCTGTGGGGTCCACCCTCAGGCCTAGTCTATTGGGCCAGAGGTGGGCATCTGAGACAGGCAGATTCACTTCCACAGGAATTTTGACCTGATATCAAGCAAGCATTTCTGATCTCTGTGTGACACATGACTCTGTGCTTGGGCAGCTGAGAGCCTGAAGCAGAAGAAGGTGGTGGGAGAAGGAGGAAGAGAGGCGAGGATGCACAGAGGCAGAAGCAGGGAGACCGCACAGCGCTGCTTGTGCACCCGCTGTCCTTGAGCCACCTCAGAACTCTTCATTCTTAAAAGAAATGCCTCCTTGGGCTTAAACCATAGCCACTGCTTTTTCCTTTATATTTGCAATGAAATACCTTTCTAAGCTCCCTGGTGGATGGTGTCCAGATGTGACTTCTGAATTGAAGACTATTTGCTCCCTGTTGCATAACTGACATATTTCAGAAGCTACCTGGACTTGGGGGTTTTTTTTTCAGTAACAAGAAAAAGGTCTCAGCAGAGACACTGAGCTGTGTGCTGTTGGGAGGTGTGGTTTTTCTTTTTGTTTTTTTTGACCTATCAATAATCACTTTATTTGAATGATTTTTCATTTTTAAATTATAGGTGACATACTGTGTTATATTAACTTCAGGTGTACATCCCAGTGGATAGTCATACATAACTTACTAAGTGATCATCCTGATCAATCCCCTACCCATCTGACACCAAGGTTATTATGTGTGGCTTTTTGCTTTCAGACCTGCTGTCCTACCTCTGAGGTGTGGCTGCCTGTGGTGGGAAGAGGGGTGTGGCCTCCGATCCCTGGGAACAAAGGATGGGTGCTTTCCTGTTTTGTTGCCTCTCCTATGAGCCTGTGCTTCATCCAGGTGTCCTTCCAATTTCTTAAGCACAAGTGTCATTAAAATGAACTGGTATACAGAGGCCTTTCGTCTAAAAGTTGACAGGCCAGGAAAATAAGGTTTGGGATCAGATGACCTTTCACTAGACCAAGTTGTAGCACTGACACACCTGGGGCCTTGAGCAAGTCTCCCCCCCTCTCTGTGGGAGGAGGAGGAGGAACTGCCCAGCTGTCTCTGAGGCGGCATGGGGGAAAAACCTCCTGGACTGAGGCCAGTGGAGGGCTGGGGGTGAAGCTGAGCGTGGCTGGACCCTCTGTGCCTGAGATCTCGGCTGGAATGGGGATTGTGCAGGTGGGACTCCCTCCCATGAGCCGACAGGCAGACACAATGACAGGGTAGAATGAGGTCCTGGTGTGCAGGGATGCGGAGGAGGCTACTCAACTGGGCCACACAGTCCTGCCAGGGAGGCAGATGACCTGCCAGGTCAGCCCATGGCGCTGTGCACCTTCCAGCGCTCAGGCCTTGGAACAAGGATCAGCCACTGGAACTGCCCAGTCCTGGGCCTCCTGCTAGCATTGGCCAAGAAGTCCGGGGCTCCTGGAATTTCTGAGCAGGCATGTAATGTGGGTGCCAGGGATCTGAGCCCTGGAAGGAATGAGCTCCTCCCTGGAGTGAGGGTGAGGAGGGGAGAGAACAAAGAGCTAAATCTTGAGCAGGTCACCATTCAGTAGTCAAGAAAAGGGGGAGGGACTAACAAAAAGAGGATGATAAGGAACTGCCCTAAGGGGACACCAAAGTGAGAGGAGGGAGTGACAGAGGAGGGAGTGACAGAGGAGGGAGTGACTTGCTGGATTGACAGTTTGAGGAGGCAGAGGCCTGAGGAGGAGCTTTAGATTTGGGGGCCTAATTTTATTCCTTGCAACTGGGAAAGCAGGCTGGCCCCTAATTCCTCTGCCAGAGCAGACAGTGTGTGAAGCCAGTTTCGTATTTTATTCTGAGAGAGGAGTTCCATGGGAGCCCTTGGCTGGCCTCATCCCAGGGCTCTGTGCAGAAGCCCAGCCACCGTGATGTCAGCTCTTCGTTGTCATGTTGGCAGCACATAGGTCTGGGCCAGGCTCCTGGACCAAGGCCGCTTCACCCACCCCAAGGGCACAGAACTCGCAGATCACAAGGCGCTTCACCTCACAGGGCCTGTCGTTCCACTTGCCATTGGTGTACATCTCCACACAGTCCTCATTGTCTCGATAGTTGTTGGGCTCACCAGAGGCCCAGTTTGAATAGACCATGGACTCCCCTCCTGGATAGATGAACTTGCCCTCCGTCTGGGAGTCAGTCATGCTCAAGAATGCAGCACCCTTGTTCTCAAACTCGACCAGCTGTTTCAAGGCCTTGTTCTCAGCTGCAGAGCGTGGGGAGGGCAGCTGCCCCCCGGCCTGTGCACAAACTTGCTGTGCCTCCTGGAAAGGCTTTACAAAGCTTGCTGTCTTGAAGACCTTCTGGCCAACACCTTGGCCATGGAGGAAAAGCTCCACTAGGAGGAGAGGACAGTCAGGTTGGGGTTCTGGGGGCACCTGCCAAAGCTCCATGGCTCTGAGACCTTTGTGCTCCAACCAGAGCCCAGGCCTCCCATATAAGGCCTCAGAGCACCAGGGTGGACAAAGGTGAGACCCCGGCTCCGCAGTGTGCTCTGGGAGGTAGATCTGCCTGTCTAGTTACAGGTGAGAACACTGGGCTCAGAGAGGTTAAGTAAGAGGCTCAACATCATGTGACCATCACATGCAGAGTTGGGGGTCACGCTTATCTGATCTCACACTAGAGCTGAGACGTGCTCTTTCTATTGCAACCCATGTTGCATGGCAGAATCGCTCTCCCAGGTACTGGGTGGGACCAGGAAGCTTTGGCATCGTGCAGCCTCTGAGAGCTGAAAACAAGGAAGGTGCTCACTCTGATCTCACTGTGGACCCTGCATAACAGCAGGGCATGTGGCATTGACAGGGAGGTCCGTGCCGGGTGTGGATGTGGGAAAGAAGAGGAGAGGGTGGGCCATCTGAGGGCAGCGCTGTGCTAATCTCTGCACTGTGTGCGCCCAGTGCTGGCCACTAGGTGTGCATGTGGGTGAGGCTGGAGAGCTGTGAGAGAGGACAAGGACAGCTGAGAGGTGTGCATGGGCGTCAGGGGCAGGAGAGAGTCAGTGCTGGAGAGAGGCCTGTCTGGGAGTCAGAGGGCCAGGTATTCAGCCCCGCCTTGGCCATGACTGTCCAGGTGGACAAGGGAAAGTCACTTCCTTTTTTGGGGTTTCCAGTTCCTCATCTCTAAGATGGGAATACAATTTATAAAAGCATCACTGTGTGACATTTAACTATATGTTTTCATTCCATCTCATTTTCTATCCCTTTGTTGTTGCTGTTGTTGTTATTGTGTGTGTGTGTGTGTGTGTGCTTTAATATTTTTTTAGTGATGTCAGAGAGGAAGGGAGAGGGAGACAGAGATAGGAACATCAATGATGACGGAGAATCATTGATTGGCTGCCTCCTGCCCACCCCTATTGGGAACCATGCCCATAGCCCAGGCACATGCTCTAACTAGGGATGGACCCATGATCTCCTGGTTCATAGGCCGACAATCAACCACTGGGCCACGCTGTCCGGGCTCTTTTTCCATCCCTTTGACTTCTGGGTTCTTGCATAAAAGCCTTCAGGGCTCCTGAGAGGGCTGTGCTCCAGCCCTAAAGGGCTGGTGAGGAGCCCAGGCTGCACCCCGACACACTGTGACCCTTCCACAAGGGTTCAGGGGCCAGACTCTCCACAGGCTCAGGAGGGCACCCAGAGCAGCCCTGGACAGGAGTTCCTCTGCCATTCACTACATGCACCCGGGTGGGTCTGTGTATGCATACACGAACAAGGCCACGTGTCCATCTGAAGGCACATGGGAGCACTGAAGGCCCACTTTCTATGTTGTATATGCGTGGGTGCTCATGGGCGTAGATGATGTGAGGTGAGTGATGGCATGTGTGTAATACACACATGTGTGGCAGGTGTATATCACGAATTTTCCTTTGTTTTCATAAGTGTGCATATGAGGGAGTGAGCACACATGCATGTTTGTGGAGAGAGGGAGATATACTAAATGCTTGAAACCTCACCCTTGGTACATGGGTACTTAGTGGTTTTAGGTACATAGGAGCCCTAATTCTCACCCCTGCATTCTCTCCTGCTACAGAAACTCCTCTTTGGATCATTGAGATTTGCTGAATTACTTGAGCTCAAAGCTGACATGGGGAAAGCAGGGAGGAGGGGGGGAAATTAGGGACTGAGGTGGAGATGCCCACAGGCACAGGCACTGGGCTGTGCTGCTGGAGCCTCTGACTCATCAGCACCCAGGTTGGGGGAGAGTCTCCACCATGAACACCCAGGGAGCAGCGGGAGAGCCTGGCACTGGGCAGAGCCCAGAGGCAGCCTGTCCCCTGCCGGACCCAGGGCCTGTCTCAGGTGAGACTCAATGGCCACATGCCAAGGTCAGACCCTCACAGCCTTGAATGCAAGCACAGCATCCCAGCCCCAACTCTCAGGACAGTGTCAGGAGTCACTTCTGCTGTGGGCTGGGCACAACATCGTGAGGAGTTTGCACACCCAGCCCCATAGAGATAAGAAATGCATCCTGGGTAGTGGGGTGTCCAGGGACCAGCACAGGTGGGCAGGAGGGGAAGTCTGAATTGCACTGGGTTTGGGGCATTGATCTGACTCGGGTCACAGGTGGCTGTGATGGTGGACCTGGAGCCTGGTAGCCTTGAACATGCTGGCGCCAGCCCACTGAACTGGTGTAGGGGCCACACCTTCCTCCGTGTCCCTTGAATCTGCTCCCAGCTCCTGGAAGATGTGGCTGCTCTGCTCAGCCCCACTCTATCCTTAGTCCCAGGTCCTTCCCAAGGCCCAGGTCCAACCCATCGTCCAAACCCTCCACCCCGCTAGAGCCCCCAATCCTAGAACCAGGCCTGCCTCAGGCCCGGCCAACTCCAAACCCAACACAGACCCCACCTGGGGCCTGCCCTTGGCGACTGGCTCAGGTTCAGTTCCAGGTCCAGAACTCACTTTTCTTATACTGAAGGAAGGCTCCCAGCAGGCGTCCAACCTGCTCCTGCAAGGCTTCCACCTGCTGCCTCAGAGCAGCGATGTCTGCAGGAGAGAGAAGTTCAGTGGAGACCAGTACCTCACATCCAGGGGAAGAGTCCGGGTCCCAAGGGAGGGGTGCTCAGTGACAGTTATTCCTTGGGGATGGTAAGGAGCTGGGCCCCAGGAAGCCCACAGCCGCTGACACAGCTGGCCCCTGCTGCCCACAGGGTCCTTGAACTCTGTAGTGAGCACCCTGGCCCTGAGCAGGTCCTGGCATCCCACTAACTCTGATCCAGATGACATTTCACAGCAAATTCTGAGAGTCTGGGAGCACATTCCTGAAAGGGGGGTGGATTGCACGTCCTTCTGGTACTCCCCATCCCTGTGTTATTTGGTGCTCACAGCTCTCTCATGAACTGGGAAGAGAGCTGAGCTGTCCGAGTGATCAGATGGGAAGCTGCTCTGGCTTGCCTTCCCCCGTATATTAAGTCTAAGCCAGAGCTTCATATTCTTGCCTTCAGTCCAACAGCCTTTCCTGCTTTCATACACCACCCCCCACACAATGAGCTAACCACTGACCTAGAAGGCCTTCCTCCCTCTGCACCCTAGTGGGATATCCAGAGCTAAGGAAGGTGACCTTACCTGTTAGCCCACTCTCTCCCTTTTCTCCTCTGGACCCAGGATCACCTCTGTCCCCCTTCGGTCCTGAGAGGCCCCAGGCACCTGGAATTCCCGGTATACCCATGGGTCCTGCAGGGCCTGAGATCAGACAAGAAGAGGAGGGTGAGCTCGGCACACATTTTCCCACATTTTCCCCCTCTCAGCATATGGGCTGTGCTATTGTCCAGCAATACACCCTCCCACATACAGTCTGTCCCATAGCCAGCCACGCCCCCTCTCTGCACACTACTGACCCATCACCCAGTACCCGGCCTTCCCAGGATGCAGACTGTCCCTGCTGCTCACACCGCACTCTCCCCAGTTACAGAGCTCAAGCCCAGCGAGGCACCTCCTTGCACAGATGCCCCAAGGCCCAGTGTTGCAGCTCTGAGCTGGCAGGGTGATGGGGGAGGAACAGGCCTCCGCAGCTTCAGGTGGACACAGGAGGACCGAAGGCCCGCCCCAGCTTTTCCCATCACTCACCTGCTTCCCCTGGAAACCCAGGGGCTCCACACTCACCAGGGGCACCTTTCTCTCCTTTGGGACCTGGGGGGCCTCTTGTTCCTGCAGAACCCTGCACATCTGGGGCACCCACTTCTCCTGAGGAAGGAACAGATTGAGACAAAGGCTGTTGAGAGTGTCTGCAGGCTGGATGATTTCCTCAGCTCCACCTGGAGAAAGAGAACTGGCGGGGGCTGTGCACCCCACTCTCTGGGTCCTCCAGAGCTGGGAGTGCGGGGGGCAAAGGCCGCAGCAAGGCCTGCCAGTGGTGATGGCCTGGCTTCACTGGCATGCTGAGTATCCTTAGGTCAAATAATGGGTAGCCATCGTCATTCCTCCTTCTCCTTCCGGACCTCCACACACCAACCTCCTACCTTTGGTTCTAAGCTCTCTTTTGGGGGTTGGTTTACCTTGGGGTCCTACATCCCTCTGTATTCTTGAGAGACCTCTCTCTCCCAGACAGCCTGGGCTCACCTGGAGGTTTCGGAGGTCCTAGGAAAAGGACCAGCCAGTCAATATGTGGAGTCTTCTCCGAAGGGGGAGAGCGTGAGAAGGTGAGAGCAGTCATAGAGGTCAGAGAACAGCACCATCCTACAGACGCCGCCAAGCAGTATTACAGCTTTCCCTGGGTGAACCCAGCGCCACCCGCAGGGCACCCTCCTTCCTGGGATGGGTATGTGCATCCTCCTGCATGGCCTAGTGGCAGGCATTGCAGTCCATGCCCACTGCTCACCACATGGCCCCGAGTCTCCCTTTGGTCCAGGTTCTCCACCAGGACTGTTGTCTCCTTTGGGGACATCCAGCATCTCCATTCTCCCTGTAGCTCCTGTTGAACCTGTAGCAGCAGAAGAAATGGGCATAAACCTGGCCCTCAGCCTAGGAGGAGACAGCACTGCAAGGCTGGCCCCTGCATTTCTTCAGGTTCCGCAGGTGTAGACAGTCCATCTCCACATTCTTCAGTCCAGTGGTGACCCAGGAGATGGGTGTGCACATCCCCGTTTCACAGGTGAGGAAACAGGCCAGCCAGAGCTGGATGGGGGGTCAAGCCAAGAACTGTCTGATTTCCATACAGTGCACTTTCCCTGTCCCAAGGCTGAGGATTTACAGCACGGATCTGCCAGCTTTTACCTTGGCCATGGACTCATTGCTTTCCCCTTCCTAGAACCAAACTTTATATCAGAAATGATCCCTGACATAAGTCACCAGGGAAATGCAAATCAAACCCACGAGATATCATCTCACCCCTCCTAGAATGGCGACTATGAAAAACACAAAAGATCTCAAGTATTGGTGAGGATGTGGAGGAGAAGAACCCCTATGCACTATTGGTGGGATTGTAAATTGGTGCAGCCACTATGGGGACCGATAGGAAGTTTCCTTAAGACATTAAAAAGATAATTTTAAAAAGTATGATCCAGGAAATACCACTTCTGGGTTTTATCCAAAGGAAATGAAACACTAATTTGAAAAGATATCCGTACCCTCATGTTTATTGCAACATATTTTTACAGTAGCCAAGAGGTGGAAACAACCTAATAGTGTTCATAATGGATAAAAATGTCACACACATACACTGGAATATTATTCAGCCACAAAAAAAAAAATCCTACCATTTGCCACAACAAGAATGGATCTTGAAGAAATTATGCTAAGTGCCATAAGTCATACAAATTAAGACAGAGACAGTATGATCTCACTTACATCTGGATTATAAAAAACCAAAACAAAGAATCTGAACCCTTAAATGCAGAGGTGAGATTATTGGTGGTTACATAAAATGGGAGCTTGTTGGTGGGCAAAATGGGTGAGGACAAAAGCTACAAATGTCCAGTTATAAAAAATGAGCTCCTTTTCCTCCTCTCCATAGTGTATTTAGGTAAATCCTTTTGATCAGGCCTGAGTGTGGGGCCACAGGGCCTCATCTTTGCCCACCTCTCATGCAGAAGAATTTAGTTAGATATTTCACACACTGCACAGAAATCATTCAACCACATGAACAACTATAAGTGCCGCAGTTTGATTCTACGGGGCCCGAAAGACCAGTCATTTACTCACGATTTCCTCATTCTTGGGGTGAGAGGAATCAGAAGATCCGAGGGGAGGAATCCTGACAGCTAGGGGAGGGGAATAACATCCCAGGGCTCAGGGCAGCCTGTCATTTTCCAACTGGTAGCGAGGTGCTTTAGGTGGACTGAATGTCTAGGGGACTTCTTCCCAAGGAGGGGGGTTTCCATTTCCAGGGCTTCCATGGTAGAATATCCAGAGTTGCTGAGTTGGTTACAATTCCAGTGGCCACCCATGCCCACCAGGACAAGCCATGGTCTCAGCTCTACCTGGATCCCCCTTCTCGCCTCGGGGGCCGTCTTTCCCATCTTGTCCATCACGACCAGGCAGGCCATTCTCCGCAGGGCTACACGTGACCAGGGTGCAGTCATCAAAGGTTTCTGGGGAAGGATCGTCACTTCTGCTCCCCATGAAGTTGGAGACTGTGTGAGGAGGACCAGCACGGAGAGGAGAAGAAGCATGGACTTCGGGGTGGACAGAAAGAGAAAGGACGTGCTCTTGCTTTCAGAACACGGGTTAGTGTTTAGCCCAGCGCCCGGAAGTCAGAGAGGCACTTTCCTACCACCTCGCCCCTTCTGTGGGATCAGGAGTAGCAGGACTCTGAAAGCAATTTAGGACAAGGCGGCCATACAGTCTGGCCTGGGAGGGCATGAGTTACCCAGCTGAACTCTGACATGGTTATCAGCAACATCTACCTCTTCTCAGATGCCCCGTTTTGTCCCTTCTAGTGACTTCCCTTTCACTGCCATCGGCACGGCTAGGATGTGAACTCCTCACTGAGGCCACCTGTCACATCAGGAAGGACTCATGAAGTGCCTTTGGGCAGGACAGTTCCCTCTTTGAACCTCCTTCTCCCTGTCTGTGTCAGCAAGGTGGCTGGGCAATCCCATTTCCTGTCACTTGTAGCCTTGGATGGACCAGCACTGGCGGTTTCAGAGCTTATCTGTAAAGGAGCCAGAATGCTCAGTGACATGTGTCCTAACACAAGATGGGCACATGGCTACATGTTTGCCAGGTGGCCTGCCATTCCTGGACTAGACGCTGTCTCCGTGAAGAAAGTTCCAGATGGAACCCAGAAAAAGTTCTCAGAATAGCTGGAGAGACCCTGGGACGCATAGAGTGCTGCCCCTCCACCTGGGACGACTTGGGAGAGGGGCCTCGTGGAGGAGGGCATGTGAGGTGAGCTCTGTCAGAGAAAGGGGGGTTTTAGGTGGAGAAAAAGCAGATGTTCAATAGGGTGTCCAGTGACATGTGAGAGGGACTCCACAGCTAAGTGAGGTCAGGGTGGGTGCAGGGCCTGGTCACTCCCAATGGTGGGCTTCTTTCCTCTTGAGAGAAACCGTAAAGTTAGGAGCCAGGAAAGCGCACACGGGAGATGCAGAGGCTGGGAACAAGCCTGAGGGACAGAGCAAAGGAGAAGGGATCGCCAGGCAGCCTGAGGGGGAGGCAGTGGAGGGCCTTCCTGGCCACAGAAGTGCTTTCTTCTCCACCTGCTGGTGGTTCTGGGCTGCGGAGGACCCTGTTGGCACCAGTTCTTTCTCATTCTGAGTTTACCACTTCCTCGGGCATCATGGGAGTCTCTAAACACCAGGCAAGCTCACAGGCCAGCAGCGTGGCACTTGATGGGGCAGAGGCTCGGCCACGAGCACCAAAGGCTCCAGCCAGAGCCAGGGCATTGCCCCCTGGTGTGCAGCTGCCACAATTCAAGGGCTCTGTGCCCACAACTGGGGAAGAATGAAAAGCAACAGGCATTCTGCCCAACAGCGCGAGATGGCACAGAGGGCACCACAGCTCATTGTAGCAGAAAGGGGCCTGGGCAGGAGCCCCCTCACAGGGTTGGAGACCTAGGACTTGGATGAGGCCTCCTCCCTGGGCCTATAGCGGTATTGGGCAGAGCCACATCCCCTTAAACCACATAGTGTTCACTTTATGCCTCAATGTCAGACTAAAGTATTATTGAAAAATTATGCCACTAAAAATTAACTGAATATCAGTAAACTTATCCAGTGGGTGTACTTTTAAAAGAAAATATAAAGTTAAGAGAAAATCATGTTTATCCATGTCCAACGGGCAGTTGGTACCAGGATGGACTTTGACTCGAGCCTGGGAATGCCGGGGATGTTTCTCCTCCACCACCTTCCTTTGAAGAAATCAGGGATGGAGAGAGCCAAGCGAGAAGTTGAAATTGCATTCCCACCTGAGGCTTCCTGACAATGGCATCTGGGGTCCGGGTGGGTGTCATATCCCACTCACCCACCCTCCCCCAGCCCATAAGGGTAATCTCCAAGTGAGCAAAGGAAGCAGAGTGAGGGGCAGAAGAATGGTGCTTTTCCCCACTATGCTGCCCTCTCACGTCCACACCCACACCTCCCAGAGCAGAAGAGCTACATAGACCCTGTCTTCCTCAGCACCAGTACAGTAGAGCACCCCCAATGGGCAGGGGGACATTTGCTGGACACAGAGAAAACAAAAAGAGAGGCAGGCACAGACACTCACCATTGCGTCCTCCAGTGACCAGGGTCTCCAGACAAATGAGCACTTCCTTGGCCCACACACACGGGCTATTTATGCTGAGCCACCAGATATTGGTCTTTTAAGAACTCTTTTGGACAATTTCCTCCCTTGTTGACTAATTCACACTCACCCCACTTCGGTTCTGGAGACTTGCCACTACACACATGTCACCTTAGAGTTTACAGAGCACCCTCAGTCCATGGCCTCATCTGCACTTCACTGAATCCTGTGAGATAAGTGTCATCACCAGTGTCTGGTTTTTACAGATTTCTATGAATCTGAGTTCCAGAGAATGGCATCTGGGTTCCGGGTGGGTGTCATATCCCACTCACAAAAGGCCAAAGCCAGGGAAGCAGAGTGAGAGGCAGATGAGGAAGCAAGTTGCACAATAACCTACAACTATTGCAGAAGCATATACATTTGCATATTTCAAGAGTCAGGGCTTGCTGTGCCAACTTCTCTTTGTCCTTCACCTCAACATTACTACACAGATAGTGGGACAGATGACCCAAGAGCTGGGAGCTTCTTGGCATTTCTCGGCAGGGGTGGAAGAGTTAGAGGGGTTGCAGAGGCTGCAGCATTCTGTGAGGACAGTGGCAGGGGAACTTCCACCTGGCTTTGGTCACTCTTTTGCTTCCTGGTCTAGATGTTGGAGAGCCCCTCACTTGCTTTCTATGGGATGGAGTCCTTACATCCTTGCCTTCATCTCTCCACTTCCTTGGTGTTTCCTCTTGTATTGCTCTAGGAAGCAGTTTGGACCCCTGAGCCCCTGATACACTATTGGGGGCGTCCCTCAGGAAACTCTCACTTCCAGTGGCCATGGGGCAGTTGCCTGCCCTACTGCTGACACTGTCATCTCTGCTCCCTTCGAGATCCCTATGGCTTCATCTCTTGCATCAAGCCTTTGCCTAGGTCCACACACCAGCTGCCTATGCCCGCAGTGCTCTCCTTTGGCCACTCTATTGGTCGTGGCGATTGCTCCTGGGTGTAGTTCCTGCTGTGGCATCTCCTTGTGTGTTGTAGAGGCTCTAATGCCAGTTTCCTCAGCTGGTAGAAGAGGCTCTTGTTTCCCTTAATGCAATTTCTTTGAAGCAGGATCCCATAGTAGAGCCACTTGTGCCCCAAATGATAAAACTCTTTCATTATTAACATCCCCATCCTAGGATGCTTGTGTGCCTCCCAGAGATCTGGATCAGCTTGGAGGCTGAACTGAACTGACCCATTGCTCTTCACTCCCCACACAGCCTTCCTGACAAGTCTTAACCTGGTAGCTAAACAAACACCTATTTATTTCAGACTTTTATTTCAGAAGCCCTATATGTTTTCTGTGTTTGCAACTTAGCTTCTATTAACTGCTACCTCCTAGCCTATTAAGTACTCCCACTCAATGCCCTGGGATCCCCCTATAACACAGAGTATAGTGTTTCCTTCGTCTAACTCCACATTACAACAAAGTCTAATTTTATTTATGATCTAACCCAGACACTTCTGTTACAATGATAACCTTTGCCTTCCTCAGTTACACTACCATAGGTGAGAAGAGTCAGATCTCAAATGATGATCACAATGGCTTTCATGAATAAGAACCAGTCAGAAATGAAGTTTCTCATAGCTGACATCAAGAATACACTGAAAAAAATTTGTAAATAGGCTGGAAGAAGCAGAGGAGAGAATCGGTGATCTAAAAGACCATGTAAGAAAAACAATCAAGCAACAAAAACAAAAAAAAAATTTTTGAAAAAACCAAGGATAGTGTAAGGGAACTTTGGTACAACATGAAGTGTAACAATACACACAAAGAGGGGTACCAGGGGGAGGGGAGAGGGAGAAAGGGAGAACAAACCTGTTTGAAGAAAGAATGAAAGGAAACTTCCTACCCTGGAGAAGGAAAATGTCATACAAGTTCAGAAAGTGCCGATAAAGATGAAGACAAAGAGAACCACATCAGATACATCACAATTAAAATGGAAAACTTTAAAGACAAAGACAGAATCTTAAGGGCAGCAAAAGAAAGACAGTCAGTTACCTACAAGTGAGCTCCCATAAAGCTGTCCGTTGATTTCTCAACAGAAACACTATAAGCCAGAAGTGAATGGCATGAGGTATTCAAAGTCATGAAAAGCAAGGATCTGAATCCAAGACTACTCTATCCAGCAAAGCTATCATTCACAATTGAAGGTGAAATAAAAAGCTTCCCAGACACACACACAAAAACACACAAAAAGCTAAAGGACTTTATTGCCACCCAACCAGCATTGCAAGAAATGCTAAAGAGACTGTTGTAAAAAGAAAAAGAGAGAGAAGGAAGAGAACGTAGGCATAAAGACTAAAAATGGCCATAAAAAAACCATGCATAAAAATAAAAATACAGCACTAGACGTCTTCACTAGTAAATTCTACCAAATATTAAAATATTTGATGCCTATTCTTCTGAAAAACTTCCAAAATATTGAAGAAGAGGCAATACTTTCTAATACATTTTATAAGGCCAACCTAACCCTCATACCAAAACGGGGCAAGAATAACACAGAAAAAAGAAAACTGCAGACCAATATCACTGACAAATGAAGATGCAATAATTCTAAACAAAATACTAGGCAATGGAATGCAATAACACATTTAAAATAATAATACAACATGATTAAGTGGGGTTCATTCTAAGCGCACAAGGATAGCTCAGCCAACATATACAATCAATCAGAGTAACACACCGCAGTAACAAAATAAAGGATAGAGGGTTGGAAGATGGCGGCGATATAGGCAGACGCGTCCCAGGTCTTGTCCCGGAGCAAACGGAGTAAGCAGCTGAAACTAATAACACCCACCCCGAATTGGCAAATTTACTCAGCTGGTGAGACGGCTTGCAGCCTGGAAGGGCAGACCTCCCCTGGAAAGGTTAAAAACCAGGGATCTGGGCAGGAAAGTCTGCCAGACCTGAGCCCAGAGGGTCGGAGGGAGACCGCATGGCAGACAGCCGCGTCTCTTGGGACAGACACAGACCCTGACCAGGGTAAGGAGTTCCGCGGGTTTGCTGGCGCCAGGAGATTTGAGATTTGGATTTTGTGACTGCGGAGAACTGAGACTAAAGGGGGCATCCTGAGGAACTGATCAGACCATGCAGTGCCCATAAGAGAGGAGCGTTTCCCAGACCGATCCAAGCAACAGCAGCCCCCTGAGCACCGCAGCCTCCTGATCACCACAGCCTCCTGATCACCACACCCTCTGTCTGTGGAACAGCAACTGTACTTGAAGCCTCCCCCTACCAGCCAGAAGAGCCAACACAGCTGTGAACAACACCCACCAGAGGAGCTGCTGCCAACTGGAAAGCAGCTGCTACCGCAACCATCTGAGCAGCAACCACAACCCAAGGAGCCCCTGCCACCCAGGGAGCAGCCACTGAACATCTCAACATCTACATATGTCAGCGAGATCAAACATGGGTAGGCAAAGAAACCCCCAAAGGAAAGAAAAGGAGGACTCCCCAGAAAAGCAGCTAAGTGAGACAGAGATATGCAACATGACGGAAAAAGAATTCAGAATAAGGTTCCTAGAGTACATGCACCACATGTTCAAGAAGCAAGAAGAAACAGATGAAAAACTCAACTACTTATGCAAGAAGCTAGAAGAAACAGATGAAAAAATCAACAACTTAAGTAAGTCCCAAGAAGAAATGAAGAGTGACATAGCTTCAATAAAAAACTCCATTGAAAGTATCAACAGTAGACTGGGAGAAGCGGAGGACCGAATTAGTGAATTAGAAGACAAGGAAGCAAAACACACTCAAACTGTACGGCAAATGGAGAAAAAAATTAAAAGACAGGAGGAGAGCCTAAGGGAGCTTTGGGACAACATGAAACGAAACAACATACGAATAATAGGGGTGCCAGAACAACAGAAAGACGAACATGGATTAGAAAACCTATTCGAAGAAATAATATCAGAAAACTTCCCTGAGGTGGGGAAGAAAAAAGTCACAAAATAAAGGATAAAAAAAACCATATGATTGCCCTAGCCGGATTGGCTCACTGGATAGAACTGTGGGCTGGGGACTAAAGGGTCCCAGGTTCCATTCCGTTCAAGGGCATGTACCTTGGTTGCAGGCACATCCCCAGTAGGGGGTGTGCAGGAGGCAGTTGATCAATGTTTCTAACTCTCTATCCCTCTCCCTTCCTCTCTGTAAAAAATCAATAAAATATATTTTAAAAAGTCATATGATCTTATCAATAGATGCAGAAAAAGCATAAAACCCAGTTATGATTGAAATACTCAATAAAATGGGTATAGAAGGAAAGTACCTCAACATAGTAAAGACCATATATGATAAACCTCCAGCCTTTATCATGCTTAATGGTGTAAAACTGAAAGTTACAGGATATAAAATCAATGTAAAAAATCCACTGCTTTCCTATATACTAACAACAAAACCTCAAAAAAATAAAGTCCTTTTGCAATTTCAACCATAAGAATAAAATACCTTGGAATAAACTGAACGAAGGATGTGAAGGACCTGTGTACTGAAAACTACAAAGCATGATTAAAAGACATTGAAAAACACGCAATGAAATGAAAAGATATTCCATACTCATGAATAGGAAGAATCAATATAGCTAAAATGGCCATATTACCCAAAATAATATATAGATTTAGCGTGAGCCCTATCAAAATCAAAGGCATTTTTTTAAACAAACAGGACCAAAAACATCAGCTTTGTATGGAAACACGAAGACCCTCTAATAACCAGAGCATTCCTGAGAAAAAAGAACGAAGCCAGAGGTATCACACTACTTAGCTTCAAATTATACTACAAAGCTATAATAATCAAAACAGTATGACATTAGCAGAAAAAACACACACAGACCAATGCAACAAAATTGAGAGCCAGAAATAAAGCCACATGTATATGGGTAAATAATTTTTGACAAAGGAGCCCAAACACAATAAGGAGAAAAGAAGTCTCTTCAATAAATGGCACTGGGAAAGTTGGAAAGTCAGATGCAAAAGAATTAAACTAGATTACAGCCTGTCCCCAGGTACAAAAGTTAATACAAAGTGGGTCAACAACCTAAATATAAGATCTCAAACAATAAATTGCATAGAACAAAACATAGGTCCTAAACATAGGAACCTTGGTTGTAGAGAACATTTTATGAATTTGACCGCAAAGGAAAGAAATGGAAAAAAATAAATGACATGAACTATATCAAACTAAAAAGCTCTGTGCAGCAAAAGAAACTGACAACAAAACAAAAAGGCAACCAACTGAATGGGAGATGATATTTGCAAACAACAGCTCCAACAAGGGGCTAATATCCAAAATACATAAAGAACTTATACAACACCAAGCAAACAAACAATCTGATAAAGAACTGGGCAGAGGACCTAAACAAGCAGCTCTCCCAAGAAGACATACAGTCAACAGAATATGAAAACATGTTAAACTTCACTAGCTACTAGGGAAATGCAAAGAAAAACTACAATGTGATACCACATCACACCTGTTAGATGGCTATTATCAACAAGACAGGTAATAACAAGTGTTAGAGAGGTTGTGAAGAAAAAGGAACGCTCATTCACTGCTTGTGAGAATGTAAACAGGTACAGCTGTTATGGAAAACAGTATGGATGATTCTCAAAAAATTAAGAATAATCATAGAATCCAACAGTCCCTCTTCTTGTGTATCTACCCCCAGGCTCAAAAACATTTATTCACAAAGATATATATACCCCAGTGTTCATAGCAGCATTATTCACGGTGCCAAGACATGGAGACAACCCAAGTGTAGTACAATAGAGGACTGGATAACGATGTGGTACGTACATACTATGGATGTTGCTCAGCCATAAGAAAATGAGATACTGCCATTTGTGATAACATGAACTGACCTTGAGAATATAATCCTATGCAAAAAATGTCAGTCAGGCCTGTTCGGCATGGCTCAGTGGTTAAGTGTTGACCTATGCACCAGGAGGTCACGATTCAATTCTCAATAAGGGCAGGTGCCCAGGTTGTTGGCTCAATTCCCAGAGTGGGGTGTGTAAGAGACAGCTGATCAATGATTCTCTCTCATCATTAATGTTTCTACCTCTTCCTCTTCATCTCCTTTCCTCTCTGAAATCAATAAAAATAGATTTAAAAAGAAAAAAATGAAAGTGAGAAAAACTTAAGAACAATATGATTTAATTCATATGTGAGATATAAAACTGAAACTGATAGTCACAGACTACACCATGGTGGTTACCAGACAAAAGAAGGTGGACGGTAGTAGAGGGGGAAAATAAAAAAAAATAGCCAAATGTATGGTAATGGAAGATGATTTGACGAAGGTTTGTGGGCACACAATGCAATGTTTAGGTCATATATCATAGAAATATACATTGCAAACCTATATGATCATATTAACCAATGTTACCCCAGTAAATTTAATACAATAAATAGATAAATTTTAAAAGAAAGAAAAGAATTAAATTATTTTATTCTAGTTGCCAAAATAATAGGGGCATTGAAATCACAAGGGTCTTGGCTACCTGAAGACACTGAAGCACAGACATTAACTTGCCTGAGGTCCAACTCTAAGAAGAGGAATATGCCCAGAGGAACATAAAGCAGGTGAAAGTACGATTTTTAATTGGGGAAGTCAATGGCTGAGGTGCAGGCAGAGGGAGTTTCTGACTAGATTCCAGCATAGATCATGCCTCCCCAACCAAAATGAAGGATAAGCACCAGGAACAGCTTGATGGGCAGATGACCTCATGGAGGCCTGTGAGTCCTGCCTGTAGATGGGTCCTGGCTGCTGCTGGGAGTTAGAGGCCCTGAGAGCTCAGCCAGTGCATCTGGGCAGCACTGGGTGTTCTGAGGTAGGGGAGGTGACATGTGAGAAGCTGGAAGTGTTGAAGGAGTTTGGAGACTAAGAGAGCAAACCAAAGTAAGGTTCAGCCTAAACTAATTTATCTGGCTGCTTTTTTCCCTCCCCCAATAATCCAAAGTTCACATGAGTTATTATTTTTTTTTTATTTTTTTCTCAGTACCTTGAATTCACACCAGGTGGCAACCTTCCCTTGTGCCTCCTCTATCAAACTGTTTCGAAAAAACATTTCCACCAGACTTTCAATTTCTTGTTTTAATTCTTTTCTCAACTCCAGTCATTAGTGCCTCTGTGCCTACTCCATTATTTCAATCTCATTGGCAAAGGTCAACAAAGGCCCTAAGTTGCCAGCCTTATGGTTAATCTTCCTCCCTAAGTCATCAAAACTTTGTTTTTACAATCTCTTACTTCAGATTCTTATTTTAAGCTTAGCTTCATGGCATACCCACCGAGTCCTTTATGCTTTGAGAAATATCCCATAACATATACCAGTGTATGGTATGTGAGCCTCGCACCCTGTGGGACTCTGAGGAAGGCCATCTGGAAGTGGACCGTGGGACGTTGGGAGCCTGGTGAGTGTGTGAGCCCAGACTGCAAACTGCAGGGAAACAGCTGGCATTTTGATCTCACACAGTTTGCACACAGGTACACCCACCCCTCCCCACACCTGCTTGATTTGTTTTCTGGACTCTCTATAACCATGAGCTGTGAAAGCCTGTGATGCGGAAACCTTCACCAGCAGGGCCCACCGGTGTCCGCATAAGTCTAATAAACCCATGTCTCTCCAAGCCAGTCCTCTGGTTTATTTCTTTAAAACCAGCAGGAAAGCCCTAGCCGGTTTGGCTCAGTGGATAGAGCTTAGGTCCCAGGCTCAATTCCTGGTCAGGCACATGACCGCGTTGTGGGCTCGATCCCCAGTATGGTACATGCAGAAGGCAGCCAATCAATGATTCTCTCTCATCATTGATGTTTCTCTCTCTCTCTCTTGCTCTCTGAAATCATAAAAAAAAAATTGGCAAGCAACACACTGATGTTTCTCTCAGACATCAGCTCTTTGCAGAACAAGCTGTATAGTTGAGTTTGTAGAGGCAGGATGGGAGGTGGTGTGAATGTAGCGGGGGAAATCCTAGGTGGCAACCCTGATTGACAGTTGGGGACCACCTGGAAAATGCCAATACGAGTATTTTTGGACCTGGAATCAGTGGTGCCAAAGCTGCCACTGGCAAATGAAAGGAAAATAAAGAAAATGGTTCTCTTGCCTGGCCAGAGTGGCTCAGTTGGTTGAGGATCATTACACAAACCGAAAGATCACCAGTTCAGTTCCTGATCAGAGCACATGCCTGTTTCAGGCTCCATTCCCAGTAGGGGGTGCGCAGGAGTTAGCCAAGTGATGTTTCTCTCTCTCTCCCTTCCCCTTCCTCTCTTTCTCTAAAATCAATAAAAACATATTTTAAAAAGAAAAGAAAATGGATCTTTTAAATCCCCCAAATTCTTCTGGGGGCCCTGAGGAAGCTGTGGTCCCGGGGACAGTGCAGGAATTGGTGCCTCCCCCAAACTCTGTGTGGGCAGCAGGAGCAGTAGGGGTGACTGCCCCACCCCACTGTGAGAGGTGGTGGAAGTTGTCCAAGCCTAATACCCTCCCTCATCCCCAGCTATTTTAAAAGTTGGCAAGGTCACTAGGTAATTAAGCAACGCACTAAAGGAATGTAATAATCACCAAGAATCCAAATGTTGGTTTAAGGTTAGTAAAGGTCTTTCAAAGTTATTAACATAAAATACATGTTTGCGTTGCCTGCGTTTACAAAACAAAGTTCATGTTATTTATCTCTGTTACAAAAGTTCTCAAGAAAATGGCTTGGGCAATAATTAACTTTAAAATCACATATAGTTGGTAAAAACAAATAAATTTGAATCTGTGAATGAATATATTTTGTACTTTATTTGAAGTATGTCACTTGAAAATGTGAGTCGATTTGACAATGAAAAACACCTATATCTAGAAGTTGTGAAATGTATTCATAAATTTGTCAATCCAAAAAGATGCTACTTACTTGCTTTTAGATATCACTACCAGTTAAGTTTTCTAAGAATTAAGAATTCTAATTTAGTTGGAAAAAAGTATATGGTTTTGGTAATGGAATGTGTAAGTTGTCTGTCTCCCTAGCAGCCTGGGAGAAATTCAGAGTCAAAGCTGGTGTGTCTGTGTCCCGAGCACAGGGTCCAGCACACCAGAGGTGGTAGCGGATGTTGGCTACACGGGATGAGATGCAATTCTTTCCCTCACTCTCTCCACTACCAGGTGAGGACCATGTTGTGGTTTGTATCACTTCCCACCCTTCTGTGTGTGGTGACGGTGTCCTTCTCAGAACCCACAACCTGTGAAGATGCCCAGAAGGCCTGCTCAGTGATTGCCTGTGGCATCCCGGTCACCAATGGCACCCTAGGCAGAGATGGGCGAGATGGAGCCAAGGGAGAAAAAGGAGAACCAGGTACCCAGGCTGGTCTGACTTCTTGAATCTTTACTCCCCAGAGGGATCTGGGACAGAGCCATGAGCAGGCTCCCCTTACATTATGATGGGGATGAATCTCTCAAGATAATTCCTGTACATTGTCATTTTCTCCTAAACATAGATGCCGCTGTGACCTGGTTCCCACCTTTCCACGCGGGAATCGGTGGTGTGTGGTTGTCTGTAGGAGGCGGTATCTGTAGCCCGCGCAGCTGGCGCTGGAGGCAGGAGGTCTTTCTTTCTCAGGTCACCACTAGTTTGCTGTGGTTTCTGGAGTTAATGTGAATCTAGTGCTGAGCTTTTGGAGGAAGAGAATGAGAAACAGACACTGGGCCACATGTCCTTCATCTTCCAACAGGGCAGTGGCCCCAAGGCTTGCAGGGCCCTCCAGGGAAACTGGGGCCTCCAGGAAGTAGAAGGGCTCCTGGGCCGCAAGGAGTGAAGGGTCAAAAAGGAGATCGTGGAGACAGTTCAGGTAAGGAGCTCATCTCAGCATGGCATGGGCTGAGGGGACCAGCTCAGGACCTTGAGGGCCAGGTGGGAGGAGCCCTTCTCCGCTGCCCCACTGGCAGACCTCCCCTCTGCTTCCTGACCCAGCACTCTCACCCCTCCCAGTCCTACTTGGGGCCTGAAGGGATTCCCAAAGGCGCCTGAGAACAGACCTGCAACCCTGCTGGCCACCCCTCACGGCCCCTGCAGATGGACCAGCTCTTTCAGCTGGAGCACCAGTGCCAGGCTCCAAGATGTGCGGGAGGATACTGCTCCCCTCGGGTGTTGGGTTTAAGTTTGTTGTCACAAGAGTGGCAGGAAGATGGTCTGCTTCATAAGATCCCTGGTGCAATAGAGTAATGAATAGAGTAACTGAATAAATTCATCCAAAGTGAAATAAAGTAATTAGTAACAAAAAAACAAAAATGACATCCTCACATAAATATTTGCCCAGTGGCCCATCACAATGATAAGAATACTAGTGATCCCACCATGCCACGGGACACCCCAAGTCCCACTGGGCCTGGAGACCCAGAGTCAAGACCCCGCCCACCCGCACATGCCTCCCCAGGCACACAGCACCGCCCACCTACCCAAGCCTTGGCTTGCACACAGCCTCCTGGTGACCAGTCTTTCCTGGTTACAACATGACAGCATCCCGGCCAAGGGGTTTTTATAATAGAGGTTAAAGAGCTCGCCTGGAAAAAGAAATAAAAGCATGATTAAGAAAATTTTTCAAAAAGGAGAATGAGTTTGATCTTTTCCTATAAATGAGTGTAATATTACAGTATTTAAGCAGTGTGTGAAGAAAAGGATCCAGAACTAGAGTTTGAAAGTTACCGTAATTGCTAGTGTTATTACTAGTTTCAGAGTTACAGTTTATAAAAGTTATGAATTATGTCTGAGAAGGAATACAGTTATGTTTTGTTTTCTCTCTTCCTTTTGTTTTCTTATTTTTCTAGAATAAGCATACATTTTTCCCCTAAAAAATACTCTGTTCTTGAATTTAGGGTCTCTTTCTCAATATGTGCCCTTCTCCGATTGCTGTGCAGTCACGGAGACTAAGCTGGCTAACTTAGAGAGAGAGCTGAGGAGCCTGGAGGCGGAACTGGACTGCATCAAAGATGTAAGCCTCTGCCTGCCCCACTGGGTTCCCGCTCTCCCCTTGTCCTTGAGCGCTCTGGGCTTTCAGGAGGTGGAAGAGAACTAACAATTATGAACACGAATTATATACCAGGGCCTGTGCTAGGTTGGTATTTTCTCATAATATGGTTTCATTCTGTCCCCTCATCACTGCTGTTTGTGAGCATTACGCTTATTTAGTTCAAAAGTGAGAGAAAATAGGTCCAGGATTTGTAGATAATTCATTCACCATCACCCAGGTGGGAAGCAGCAAAGGAAAGACTACATGGAGGTCTGCTGCCTCCAAATCCTTGTTCTTTCCTCAGCACCCGCTCCTCTCAGATGACTGTCCCTGCCCCTTTCTATTCTGGCATTGAAGCCTGGCAGCGGGACCCATGCCTGTTTCCGTGTCCACCTGCACTGGGCAGTTTGTGCCTGGGACTGTCTCCAGGACAGGCTCCCCCAGGAGAGGCGGGTTCTGCCAGGGCCCTCTCTACGCTAAGGAGCTTCCCCTCACTAGGACCTGACCTGAGGGGGTTGCACATGGGCTCCTCATCAGAGTCCTGACTCCCTGACAAGGGCGTGGTCACCTACTGGCCTGGGCACCAGGCCAAGTCAACCCCACCCGTCCTTTGTGATTTCAGTGCAAACCTTCTCCTTGGGCAAGAGATCTAGAAAGAAGCTCTATGTGACCAACGGTGAAAAGATGCCTTTTTCCAAAGTGAAGGCTCTGTGTGCTGAGCTCCAGGCCACCGTGGCCACCCCCAAGAATGCCGAGGAGAACAAAGCCATCATGGACGTGGCCAATGACCATGCCTTCCTGGGCATCACAGATGAAGCTACCAAAGGCCAGTTTGTGTATGTGACAGGAGGGAGGCTGACCTATAGCAACTGGAAGAAGGATGAGCCTAATGACTTTGGCTCAGGGGAGGACTGTGTGTGCCTTCAACAGGATGGGCTCTGGAATGATGTCTCCTGCTCTTCCTCCTTTGGGGCCGTCTGTGAATTCCCAGAGAGAAGAGGCAGTTCCTCAGCCCCTCCTTGGCTCTGCTGAGCTCTCTGCTGCCCTAAAAGAAAATTCAGTGATGTTTTTCTCATGCCCAGTGTTGACTCATTCTTTGGTGGGGATGGGAGGAAAATGAAGGGATGGATTTGATTATGGGATTAGGGAGTGAAAAGAGGCTGACATGAGGGTTTCTGGTCCAGTTTTTGGCAGAGGACAACGTCTGTCTTGCCTAAGAGCGTAGCACTGGGTCACAGTCACACCAGTCTAGCCTTGCCCTTTCTCAGAGGGGACACTGCGGCCTGTCACAGGGACCCATGGAGGGCCACATCTGTGTCAGTCAGCTGCGCATCTCAGCCTCCAAGAGAACCAATTGCTTTTGTCCAAATTCTGCCACCATTTGATGCCCTCGATCCCTCCCCATGGCTAGCCCAGTGCTATCTGTGACATGGATATGTCTTTAGTTGCTCATGTGCTGCACCAGAAATCCCTACACTGACTGTAACATCTCTCAATGTCCAGTGTCCATGTTAAAAGTACAAACCTGTAGAGAATGTTTATAGAAATTTATCTGAACTTAATAGAGGATATACCTGGAAGCCAGACAACAGCCTGAGAAAATGCCTCTCAGAATGGCAGTTTGTAGCTTCCTTTGTGCACTTGGAAGTGAGGAGGGAACTAAGGGAGAAAACTGAAGGTGGAGGAAAGCCAGGCAGGAAATGGATTGCAGGGTAGGTGAAGAGATTCCGAGCTCTCTTGAGGGTGGATTCTCTTGAAGGCTCTGCAAAGAGGCAGTTCAAAGGTGTGTTAACCCTTTTACTAAAAACACTAGATGCCTGGAGTGTGACTACTCACTGTGACCTGCCCAGTTAGAAATCTGTGATCAGATCACCCTGGGAGGTTACAGTCCATGGAACCCCTTTTGCTTCCACACCAACACGGCACCATGATTAGTCCCAGGAATCCCCAAGTGGCTGTGGCCTCCTTATAGCCACCAGGGCAATCTTGAGGACAAAGGACAGCCTTTCCTCCCAGCATACTTTTAGGACCCTGATTTGATATGGCCCCTGCCAGCATCACTGTGGGGGGCAAAAGGTCAGGCAGACTACTGACCTCCCTCTTCACAGGGCACTATCAGTCTCAGTCTGTCCGTGGTCAGAGTTCCCTTCATCTGGGGACATCCTCAGCCCATTATAGGTCGATGGGCCCATTATTAGTAGACACAAGAGGAAAAACTCCCCAATGGTGAGTTCACACCCTGTGGGTTAAATGATGCAGCATCAACCAAACCCCCTCTGAGCAGGATTCTGATGCTGTGGCCCACAGTCCTGCTCATGACCATGGATGTTTGTAGGAATCTCAGGGTCATTGGAGCTGAGATGCTGCAGAACCCACACAGCAAACTGGGGAGAGAGTGAATGGCAGTTTTAATTTGAGGCCATTTACCAAATAAGACTGAAATATAGTTCATGAATGTGCCAAAGGCCACTTAATAAAATGTTTTCATTAAAATTTGTTTTCTATTCTGTTTTTCTTTCTATCTGAACTACCAAAGAGAACACCCTAAACTTATGAAGTGCTTGATGATTATTTGTTGAATGGGTACATCCCAAAAAATTCCCACATAGATTGGATCTGACAAGTAAATGTAGAGAGAGGCCTCTCCCAGGTGCCCTCCTTCTGCAGGACTGTAGGGCAGGGGTGAGAGGTGGCCTGGGAAATGCTGAAGGCTGGTTAAGTAGGGGTGATAGGGCAGGACCTGGTCTCTAGCACACCTAGACTGTCACATCACTGTGTTTTCAATCCCAGGTGAGTATCCTTCAAGCACTGCACCTGGGGGCAATGCCAAGAGTAATTTTGTGATGTCGATCAGAACAATTCTCTATTTTCAATTAAAGTCCATTTGGCTAACCAGAGTAGTGGGAGACTACTTCATGTTTAGAGACACCTGTCAAATCAATCGTCAAGGCAAATAGAAAAAGGAAAGAACAGAAACTGTTCAGAAGAAAGGAAGATACACATACACTGATTCAGCAAAGAAGGATTACTGCCACCCAGCATGAAAGTTAAGGCCTAAATTTTCTCACAGCCAAGAAAACAAGGAGAAAATGGACTGGTAACCATTATATAATTCTTCTTGTTTTCTGTAAGGGGTAGGGGGATTATCCTCTGCCCTGTGGGGAATGTGTTCATGTTTATACTGTGCATAAAGGACAGTACTTTTAGATATGAAATTGTATAAGACAGTCATGTACTTCACATGGATTTGTTCCCAGTATGTAATGGTTACCCTCTAGTCAGGGAAACAGTAAAAATCTATAGGATAAGCTCAAATTCTTCCATTCCCCTTCCAGCCTTCTCCTTTGCCTGTTCTTCCCCTGACGTTGCACCTGATCCTCTTTTCAGAGCTCCTCTCTCTAAATGCATCTGCCTGCCACCATTCTGCCTTGATCTAGAACTGAGGCAACCACATCCCTGAGATTCACTTTCCAATTCTAATCAGCAAGTAGTCGAACCCATACTAGTTAGCTCCTGTGAAGGTGGCATAAATCTAAAGATACAGGATTCTCATGAGGGTCTAAAGATAGTAACTACAGTTCATCCAGGCTTCCCAGGACCTGGAACAACAGGGACATATGGATTCAAGGAGACTCTCCAGACAGCCTCTCTCACTCCCTCACGGGCTAAGGGCTGGCAGTTCCCTTCACCCAGGGATATGAGATGATGACGTCTCTTGCACAGGGGACCTAATGAAACCAGGGGCTCCAAGGACAGGCATTTCGGCCTTAAGCAGCACATTCCCCTTGGACGTCAGGAATTGGGAGGACTGGGGGACCTCTTGAGCCCCACTGTTTGCTGAATCCTTCCCCAGGCTGGCTTTTGAACAAAGAAACTGGCAGGCCTATCTAAGCTGCAGTTTTTCTCTGCTGCCTCTTGCAAAGAGTGAGGACCCGAAGGTCATGGCTCAGCGCATTCCTGGACAGGAGGCTGGTGCTGAGACCTCTGTGGAGCCTGGAATCTGAGGTCCAAGAGAGAACCAGGCCTGGGTGTCTGTGCCATGTTGAGGCTGGAGGAGAGGCAGTAGGTTGGTGGGAAGTGCAAGGTTGGCAAGCATCTCCCTGCCTAATGCACTGAGTGGCATGTGAGCTCCCGGGCCTCAGTCTCTATCTAAATTGCTCTGTCAAGGCTTCTCCCTGCTAAAGCTGGAGGAGTCAATGGTCACACAGATTCAGATCCGTGCAGCCCATTTCAGGAGCAAACGCTGCAGGATCTCAGAACTGTTTTCAGACTTTGTTACCTGCCATTTTGTCCATAGTCATTGTGGCCTGAACACTGATCACCTGTTTCTCAAGTCCATAGAAAGCCAGACCGAGAAAGTTAGAATGGCGAGTCCACCTTGCTCTCAAGAAGGGAACCTTGAATTTAAACTACATGTAAGTCAACGGTCTCCTGAGGGAGTATGAACCCAGCCAGTGTGATTTGCTTCTGCAACCAGAGGGGAAACAGCTACCAAAGCTTGCAGTGTTCAAGGCCCTGCTCCAGCTGGGCTCTGCACCCTGGAATTGCAGGGCCTCATTCCTGCAGGATCATCTTTCTTTGGAGCCCTAAGGCTCTCCTGTTCTCACTCTCAGCCATGCCCATGCCAGAGGATAGGGACATGGGGTACTGGCTAATGGCCTAGCATTTGCATTCCTCAGCCCTCCTTTGTGCCCTGGGCCACCTGCTTCCCTCTGTGTGGCTGTCAGAGGTCCACCTGTGCGGGTCACAGTCAGAGCTGGACTTGTATTTGCAGGTGGCAGAGGGCCTCTGACCTGGAAGGTTGTTTGTCATAATTGTGTAACTGATCTGTGCATTAGAACCTGCCAAGAATCACGGATTCATTTCCCGTTAACCAGGAAGAGACCGAATGTCATCATGGGGATGTCGGGAAGTGAACTTTGCAAAGTGATGCTGTCTTTGTAACCCTGAGTGCCACCTCATGTGGCTCTTCAGAGGAGTGCCAGCAGAGCTACCTGGAAGGCTTGGCAGAGTCATAGGGTCAAGTTGGTTCCACTCTGGTCCCAGTGCATCATAAGCTCAGAGGCCATCACTGTGGTGAGGTCCCTAGGCAATCCAGATGTTTGGCCAGTTATGGAAACCACTGCTCAAGGAAATACAACCATCCTAGCAGCTCTCTGCCTGCCTTTTAACTTCATGGGGAGACTCGGAAGCCAGGGGTTAGGGCTTTTCCATTCGTGTAGCCCTTCAGAAGGTGAAGGGGGTCCTGCTTAACTCCACAGTGTCAGATGCCAAATAACACCCTTCAACTGCTCATGTCCCACTAGTAAAATGCAACTGCTGATCCAAATCGTTCCCTCTGCATTTCCAGGGTCTGACTGCCTCCTGGCTTCAGGCAATGGGCTGGGTCTGGAACACCTCTGCTGAGTGTCACAGAAGGTGAGGCACTGCACAGGTGAACCCTGAGTGGGGAATTGTGCACATGAATTTGGGATGTTTGTGCATATGTGAGTGTGTGAGTTTTTGTATAGAAACCAGGAGACCCAGTGGTTGAAATTCCCAGCATCCCGCTGTTAGTAGCCTCAGTCCATACCTCCGCACCTCCCACACTTATCCTATATCCAGGTGCTTTACTATGCACACCCCTCATTGAGGAGCATTGGCTTTGGGTGGTGTCAGGGGCTCTGGGTGAGGTATGTGCATGCTTGGTCATGGACAAAGTGTCCACAAGTGCCCTTGAGCTGAGCACTACGACCCCTGGGCTCAACAGAGATTGTGTGGGTGATAACATGATCCCCTCATGCAGGTCCTGGCTCTTATTGGCACCATTGTCCTCCCCTTCAAAGCCTTTATCTGACCATTGAATGTAAGGCTACTCCAACCCCAGTCCCCATTATAACACCCAGGTTTATTTTCTTCTTGGCAGTTGTGGACATCTGAATTCATCCTGACCATTTACTTGTTGGATTTTGTCAGTGTAGCAAAGTCAATAAGAGTATGCTGGAGCCCTGGCTGGTTTGGCTCAGTGCCTAGAGCATCAGCCTGCAGACAGAAAGGTACCAGGTTTGTTTTTGGTCGAGGCCAATGCCTGGGTTGCAGGCTTGATCCTCTGTGAGGGGTGTGCAGGGGGAAGTTGATCAATGATTCTCTCTCATCATTGATGTCTCTATCTCTCTCTCTCTTCTTCCTTACTCTCTGAAATCAATCAAAATATATTTTAAAAAATAAAGAGAAGAGCCTGGAGCCAGACTGCCTGTGTTCACACCCTGTGCACCTGAGGTCCTGAGCAAATCACACACACTCTGGGCATTAGTTCTCTTCTTGGTAAACATGGGCTATGAATAGTGCCCCCCTCACAGGGCTGTGAGGAGTAAATGGACTGGCACAAGTAAGGCAGCCAGAAGAGCACTGGCCCTGATGAATGCCATGCAAGCATTCCTTCTTGGTGTTACTGTGATTAGTATGATCACCTGAGTCATACAATGAAGTCCCAGGGCCCATAACAGGTCTGGGGACCGCCTCACTCTCAATAACTGTTAAATGAATAAATGCATAAACAAATAAACAAAGGAACTGCAGTCCACAAAAATGTAGTCCACAAATGACCCCACAACCTCTCTGGAGCTTGACTCAGCTCCAAGCTGGAACCAAGAGAGAAGCTGTAAGACTTATTTTGGAATATTGCTCTGGGCACAGCTTCCTTTCTTGGGTGCTGTAATTGGGCTTAGCTGGGCAGCAGGAGCAGTGGCTTTATGCTGCCCTCTGCTGGTGTCTCTAAGACAGGGCTAGCAAACTCAGACAGCCAACATGGGGGCCAGGTGAGTGGTAGGGCCCTTGACTGCAACTTCAGATGTTCCTGCTTTCTTCCCTCCTGCCCTGATTGCTATGCCCAGTTAGAATGCATTTCCTAAATGTCCCTCCCCTGTAGGGCCAGGGCCAGACACACTCTCCCACTGGGTGACCAGACAGCCCTCATGTCCAGCAATCCCTGGAACTGGTGAATTCTCTGCTCCTTGTCTGTGTGTCTCTCATGTCCACACCTTCACTGTGAGCTCTTCAGAGTGCCACCCCATCCTCCTTCTTATCTGCCCTCCTCAGATCTCTGTGTCTAGGTCAGTGGTGGCGAACCTATTAGACGTGTGTCAGAGGTGACAAGTGAACTCATTTTGAGGGGGTTGATTTTTCTTTGTTAAATGGCACTTAAATATCTACACTAATAAAAGAGAAACATGGTAATTGGCGTACGACTGCTACCCTTTTCATTGGCTAATCAGTGAGTATATGCAAATTAACTGTCATCCAAGATGGCGGTCGGCAGCCAGGCACTGAAGCGAGCATGAGGCTTGCTTGCTGCGGACTCCAACGTTCCCCGCCTCACTTGCCGGCCTCGAAACTCTAAGCAACTATGTACTATGTTGCAAATAAGAAGCTAAACAAAACACCAGAAATCAGCTGGACTGAAAGCCAGGCAGACCGAAACTTTGTATCGATGTTTTCAGCAGCGAGGCCTCAGAGCTAAAGCTGGCCCAGAATAAAAAAAAAAAAAAAAAGAAAACAAGGAGCGGTTGGAAGCTTCAGTCACTCGCCACCCGGAAAACAGCCCTCAGCCCCTCACCCAGACTGGCCAGGCACCCCAGTGGGGACCCCCACCCTGATCCAGGACACCCTTCAGGGCAAACCAGCCAGCCCCCAGGCCTCTATCTTATATAGTAAAAAGGTAATATGCCTCCCAGCACCGGGATCAGCGGAGCAGCGAGGCTCCTGGCACCGGGATCAGCGTGACAGGGGGCAGCGCCCAAACCCCCTGATCGCCCTGCGGCTCTGTGTGTGAAAGGGGGCGGGGCCACAACCTCCCTATCTGCCCTGCTCTGTTCGTGACAGGGGAAGGCACCCCAACCTCCTGATCAGCCCTGCTCTGTGCCTGATAGGGGGGAGCTCCCCAATCCCCTGATTGCCCTGCGGCTCTGTGTTTGACAGGGGGGAGCTCCCCAAACCCCTGATCCACCCTGCTCTGTGTGTGACAGGGGGCGGTGCCCCAACCCCCCAATTGGCCCTACCCTGAGCGTGACTGAGGGTGGCATCACAACCTCCCGATCCACCCTGCTCTGTGCATGACGGGGCAGTGCCCCGACTCCCCAATCGGCCCTGCTCTGAGCCTGACCAGGGGCTGCACTTAGGGATTGGGCCTGCCCTCTGCCACCCGGGAGCAGGCCTAAGCCAGCAGGTCGTTATCTCCCGAAGGGTCCCAGACTGCGAGAGGGCACAGGCCGGGCTGGGAAACCCCCCTCCCCCTGCCCCCCGAGTGCACAAATTTTTGTGCACCGGGCCTCTAGTATAAAATAAATATCAAAAATATAAGTCTTTGTTTTACTATGGTTGGAAATATAAAAAAATTTCTATATGTGACACGGCACCAGAGTTAAGTTAGGGTTTTTCAAAATGCTGACACGCTGAGCTCAAAAGGTTCACCATCACTGGTCTAGGCTGATGTCAGAATCCCTGAAAGGCTAGAACTGGCTCTGTGGAGGCTGGTGTGTGGGCATCCCCTTTAGCTACCTCTGTGTATCTCTGTGAATTTCAACCAGAATCAAGCTCTATGCTGCCCTCTTTCCCTCCACCCCCTTTACCCCCACCTCAGCATCAGCCAGGAGAGACTGTGCACTTCTCTCTGAACCAGGTTCCTTTTTACAACATTGCTAAGTGTTTACCTCTGACCTATGTGGTGCAGAGGAGTTCAGGTTGAGGACCTGTAACTAAGGGAACTTGAGAGACTGCCCTGGGACCCATGAGGACACCTAAGAGACCTCAGCCCACATAGAGATGGTGGGGATCTCCTGCAGGTCTCCAGTGGCGATGGCATTGTTGTCCCACTAGCTGTCAGTCTGTGTTGTAACTGTCCTTGGGCTTCTTGGAAGCACAGCTGATGGGAGCACCGGGATTATTGCAGGAGACCCAGAGGTGCCTTCACTTGCTCAGGGATGCAGCTCAGTGGCTCCCCTGGTTGGGTTCCCTCTGGTCCTGTGGATCCCTGTCCTCTTACACCAAGAACAGCAAACACTAGCACACATGTTGCCCCTCTCCTCCCCCATATCAGCAGCAGGCATGGCTACTGAACTACCACATACTCAGCCGGTATGAGACCCTGGGGCCATTTTAACCCTGCAGTGACTACCAAAGGATCTGAGATGGTGTGTGGAAAAGAACCCATTGTCCTGCTCTGCCTGGTGCTTCTGCCAAGTCAGCTTCTTGTTCACTTAAAAAACTGTGGCATTGGGACCACAAAAGCACTATCAGAGTCCATAGGAGAGTTGCATGTGTGACCCTTTACCCAGCAAGTGCATCCTCTGGAGAGAAAACCTTGGCCACCTGTGCTGACCCTTTCTCCTGCTCTGTCTGCAGTTCCTGGTGAGCCTCTCCCCTTACATGAGGTCTGGTTCCCAAGCATCCCAAGGACAGGGACCAGGAAAGGTGGGTGCATTTAGGATGCACCATGTGGAAGGGGTCAGAGGAGTCCAGAGGCGGAAGAACCCACAGTCTGAGATGGAGGATGGATAGATGCTTCAGAGATGGCTTAACACCACACTCAATGTCCATGCTTTTATTTTGTCATTTTTTACAATGAAAGTAAAGTACATTTTCCTCTAGTATAGTTTGAACTCTAGTCCATAAATTTTTGGAAGCTTATTGCTGTTTAATTTGAGTTTCTTTAATTACTACTAAGATTGTACATTTTTCATGTTTCATTACTATTGGCCATCAGTATATCTAATTTCATGAATTTTCTCTCCTCATTTTAGATATTTCTGTTCTCATTCCTGCTTCAATATTCATCATTTTCTTATTGATTTATCTGTTATATAAATTTATTAATAAATTTATATAAATTTATGTAAATTTACATAAATTTATGTAAATTTACATAAATTTATTTGCAAATAAATGGGCATTTCAATTTTAATCTTACATTGCTTTACTTTTTGGCAGAGAAGTTTTATATTTTAATTCAGATTTTGAATTTTATAAGTAAGTAAAAAATCAGATTTTATTTTTCCTCTGAATGCTTACCCTTTTAACTGAGAATTATTAATTGAAACATTCATTATTTTCCCATAACCATGGTAATCTATTCTTATGCATATAGGACGTATATGTATAGACATACTAGGGCCTGGTGGCCTTTATATTTGGTCCATCTGTTCCTGTGTTAGTAACACACTATCATAATTATGTTCATTTTATAAAACCTTTTAACATAAGAGGACCAACTCCATTCTCATTGTTTTTTAAATAATTTTTATGACTGTTCTAGGTTGTTTATTCTATCATAAGACCTCCTGATGTGGTCCTCCAGCCTCACTCCATTTTGGAACTGAGTCTTTGGAGAACTCACATCCCTCTCATCCTCTTCCTATTTTGTCAGGTCTCTGTGGCCAGGGCCAGGCGTCCTGGGCTTGCTCAAAACCCAGCAGCATTTTTACCCTCACCTTCCTGCCCTGATCCAGCCCTCTGATCACAGAACGCATTCCCTTGGCCTGAAGTTGTCCTATGACCTTTGACCTTGGCCTGACCCCAGCCACTTACATGTGAAATGAAGCATTCAGGGAATTAATAAAAGTGCAGAGAGGCAGGCAGTGGAGTCACAGTGCTATTTCCTCAGGTCAATGGGACTGGAAATGTCTTGAAAACACTTTATTCAACCGTACAAACAGGCTTACAAATAGGAATTCAGGATTTCATTCACTCAACTCTTTCATTTTTTCACTGTCTTCTTATAAAACAAATATGAAAAGTATCATTTTGCTCATGTAGGGAGCACCCTTCTGAGTCCCTCTGTAGCTCATGGTTGTTTGAGTCAGGCAGCCTGAGAGAGACTATATTGCTTAGGTAACTGAAATTCATGTAGGTTAATATTCAAAATTTATGCAGTAAACATGGGCTACGTATGCTGCAGTGACAACCTCCAAATCTCACTCAAGGTCCAGGTAGAACAATCCAAGTGATCTTCAAGAGCAGCTATTTCCCCTGCATTTTCTCAGGTTTCGGGAATGCCGGGTTACACAACATGTTGTAACCAGCAATGCTGCTGCGCCCACCATGGCAGCGGAGAAAAGGGCATTTCAGACAGTGCAACTGCCCTTATCTGCTTCTACCCAGAAGCGACACAGGTCACAGACCAGCCTTCATGAGGTCTCTCGTATTGAAATTCGAGACACACAAAAGCTACGACACACAAAAGCTACAGCAGTAAAGCCTATGAGAAGACACCTGCTATTGGCCATAAGGGGGCCTAATAGACACAGCATGGACAATAATAAGTGTCTTGGTCTCTCAGTAGCTTCTTGATCCCACAAAGAGGTGGCTCTCCTCTATTCTCCTGGTTAAAAGGTTTTACAAATATCCACTCATTTCAGATCTTCCTGTTGAGCGCCTCTATTGTGTGCAGGGACACAGTTCTTCAGCTTATCCCTCATATCAGGGATGTTCAGGACTTATAGCATCTATGAGGGTATGACGAGGTGCCTGGATAGATATTTAGCTTATAAATATGTTGTCCCCTCTAGTAGATACCTGGGTTCTTGGCTCTAGTATATAAACACTGGTAGCTTGAAAAGGTCAAGCACACCATTAAGCTTGAATTAAGGATATCCAGAAGACAAGAGTGATTAAGAATGCCCTGAACTTAAGCAACTCAGTTCTCGGTGTTTTATATCAATGAAATTCAGGACAAAGATAAAAGACTCTAATACCCACAAACATCAGAGTGTGCCCCACTGTCAGTTCATGATGGCAAGTGGGTTGGTTGAGTAGCAGGAGGGTTGAGAACCAGGAGGTGATCTGAAAATATACTATGGAACTGAGCAGGGGCTTCCCCATGGAGCTGCTGTGGTTGTCACTCTCCGCACGCGGATGGACCCCAGGATGCTCCCAGGACATCACCTGCCACTGTGAGGGTCATAGTATCTCCTGAGAGGTCAGAGTCACGCAGTCCTGGCTTCACTTGGCACCCAGGCTACTTACACTAGGGACCAAGGCTACTATGGGTGGGGCAGAGCTAATGCAGTTTAATGCCCTGTTCACCTCTGCCTATGAATGTGAGTGTAAGAGAGGTCTCTGTGCTAAGAAAGGGTTAAAACCTGAATTTTCTGAAATACTTGCCTTAATCCTTTGCTTTCGTGGGGTTGTATCTACGGAACCCAAATGAACCCTCCTTACTTGTTCTCTGTACTGGAGAGTGAACCGGACCCCGTGCTGAGGTGGATCTAAAGCTTCTCCCAGGGCCTGGGATCTCCACAGTCCTGTCTTCAACCCCACAGGACAGTTCTTTTCTTCCTATTGAGTCAGTTTTGCCATTTCCCTCCACATTTGTCAAAGAAATAGGTTGCCTTACATGCTGGGATGGGAAGTAGTCACTTTTAGAGGGACTGTTGGACCACCATGACCTTCCATGGGTCCCAATGGCCATACTGTGCTGTGGGGTCCACCCTCAGGCTGTCTATTGGGCCAGAGGCGGGCATCTGAGACAGGCAGATTCACTTCCACAGGAATTTTGACCTGATATCCAGCAAGCTTTTCTGATCTCTGTGTGACACATGACTCTGTGCTTGGGCAGCTGAGAGCCTGAAGCAGAAGAAGGTGGTGGGAGAAGGAGGAAGAGAGGCGAGGATGCACAGAGGCAGAAGCAGGGAGACCGCACAGCGCTGCTTGTGCACCCGCAGTCCTTGAGCCCCCTCAGAACTCTTCATTCTTACAAAAAATACCTCCCTGGGCTTAAACCATATCCACTGCTTTTTCCTTTGTATTTGCAATGAAATACCTTTCGAAGCTTCCTGGCGGATGGGGTCCAGGTCTGACTCCTGAATTGAAGATTATTTGTTCACTGTTGAATAACTGACATATTTCAGAAGCTGCCAGGACTTGGGGCTTTTTTTTCAGTAACAGGAAAAAGGTCTCAGCAGAGAGACTGAGCGGTGTGCTGTTGGGAGGTGTGGTTTTTGTTTTCCTTTTTTTTTTTAAACCTATTAATAATCACTTCATTTAAATTATTTTCCATTTTTAAATTATCGGTGACGTACTGTGTGATATTAACTTCAGGTGTACATCCCAGTGATTAGTCATTACATAACTTGCTAAGTGATCATCCCGATCAAACTCTTCCCCATCTGACACCACGGTTATTACGTGTGGCATTTTGCTTTCAGACCTGCTGTCCTACATCTGAGGGGTGGCTGTGAGTGTTGGGAAGAGGGGTGTGGCCTCCGGTCCCTGGGAACAAAGGAGGCCTGGTTTCCTGTCTTGTTGCCTCTCCTATGAGCCTGTGCTTCATCCAGGTGTCCTTCCAATTTCTTAAGCACAAGTGTCATTAAAATCAACTGGTATACAGAGGCCTTTGGTCTAAAAGTTGACCGGCCAGAAGTATAAGGTTTAGGATCAAATGACCTTTCATGTGACCAAGTTGTAGCACTGGGGTCTAGAGCAAGCCACGCCCTGCCCCTCTCTATGGGAGGAGGAGAAGGAACTGCCCAGCTGTCTCTGAGGCGGTGTGGGGGAAGAACCTCCTGGATGGAGGCCAGGGCAGGGCTGGGGGTGATCCTGAGCGTGGCTGGACCCTCTGTGCCTGAGATCTCAGCTGGAATGGAGATTGTGCAGGTGGGACTCCCTCCCATGAGCCGACAGGCAGACACAATGACAGGGCAGAATGAGGTCCTGGTGTGCAGGGATGCAGAGGAGGCTACTCAACTGGGCCACACAATCCTGCCAGGGAGGCAGATGACCTGCCAGGTCAGCCCACGTAATGTGCACCTTCCTGGGCTCAGGCCTTGAAACAAGGAGCAGCCATTGGAACCGCCCAGCCCTGGGGCTCCAGCTGGCATTGGCCAAAGGAGTCAGGGCTCTGGGAGGTCCTGAGCAGGCATGTAATGTGGGTGCCAGGGATCTGAGCCCTGAACAGATGAGCTCATCCCTGGAGTGAGGGTGAGGAATGGAGAGAAAGGAGAGCTAAGGCTTGAGCAGGTCACCAGTAAGTGGTCAAGAAGAGGAGGAGGGGCTAGCAAAAGAGGATGATAAGGAACTGCCATAAGGGGACACCAAAGCAAGAGGAGGGAGTGACAGAGGAGGGAGTGACAGAGGAGGGAGTGACAGAGGAGGGAGCGACAGAGGAGGGAGAGACAGAGCAGGGAGTGACTTGCTGGGTTGACAGTTTGAGGAGGCAGAGGGCTGAGGAGGAGCCTTTGGATTTGGGGGACTAATTTTATCCCTTGCAGTTGGGAATGCAGGCTGGCCCTTCTTCCTCTGACAGAGCAGACAGTGAAGCCAGTTTCGTATTTTATTCTGAGAGAGGAGTTCCATGGGAGCCCTTGGCAGGCCTCATCCCACAGCTCTGTGCAGAAGCCAGGTCACAGAACCCTCAGCTCTTACTTGTCATGTCAGCAGCACACAGGTCTGGGCCAGGCTCCTGGACCAAGGCTGCCCCACCCACCCTGAGGGCTCAGAACTCGCAGATCACAAGGCGCTTCGCTCCACAGGGCTTGTCGTTCCACTGGCCGTTGTTGTACATCTCCACACAGTGCTCATTGCCGTTTTCGTTGTTGGGCTCCCCAGGGGCCCAGTTGGAATAGACCAGGGGCTTCCCTCCTGGGTAGGTGAACTTGCCCTTCGTCTTGAAGTCAGTCATGCTCAGGAACACAGCACCCTTGTTCTCAGCCTCCAGCAGCAGTTGCAAGGCGTGGTTCTCAGCTGCAGAGCGTGGGGAGGGCATCTGCCCCCCGGCCTCTGCACACACTTGCCGTGCTTCATAAAAAGTTTTCAGAAAGCCTGCTGCCTTGAAGACCTTCTGGCCAACACCTCGGCCGTTGGGGAAGAGCTCCACTAGGAGGAGAGCACAGTCAGGTTGGGGCTCTGGGGGCACTGGCCAAAGCTCCATGGCTCTGAAACCTTTGTGCTCCAACCAGAGCCCCAGGCCTCCCATATAAGGCCTCAGAGCACCAGGGAGGACAAAGGTGAGACCCCGGCTCCGAGGTGCGCTCTGGGAGATGGATCTGCCTGTCTAGTTACAGGTGAGAACACTGGGCTCAGAGAGGTTAAGTAAGAAGCTAAACTTCATGTGACCATCACATGTAGAGCTGGGGGGGTCACCCTTATCTGATCTCACACTAGAGCTGAGACGTGCTCTTTCTCTTTCACCCCATGTTGCATGGCAGAATCGGTTTCCCAGGTACTGGGCGGGACTGGGAAGCTTTAGCATCATGCAGCGAAAGGGCATCGTGCAGCCTCTGAGAGCTGGAAACAAGGATGGTGCTCCCTCTGATCTCACTGTGGACCCTGCATAACAGCAGGGCATGAGGCATTGACAGGGAGGTCCGTGCCGCGTGTGGATGTGGGAAAGAAGAGGAGAGGGTGGGCCATCTGAGGGCAGCGCTGTGCTAATCTCTGCACTGTGTGCGCCCAGTGCTGGCCTCTAGGTGTGCATGTGGGGGAGGCTGGAGAGCTGGGAGAGAGGACAAGGACAGCTGAGAGGTGTGCATGGGCGTCAGGGGCAGGAGAGAGTCAGTGCTGGAGAGAGGGCTGTCTGGGAGTCAGAGGGCCAGGTATTCAGCCCCGCCTTGGCCATGACTGTCAAGGTGGATAAGGTAAAATCACTTCCTTTTTCGGGGTTTCCAGTTACTCATCTCTAAGATGGGAATACAATTTATAAAAGCATCACCTGTGTGGCATTCAACATCACTTTTCAGTCCATCTCACTTTCCATCCCTTTAAGTGTGTGAGTGTGTGTGTGTGTGTGTGTGCTTTAATGTGTGTTTTTTTTTTCATCTATTTTAATGAGTTTTTACAGAGAGGAAGGGAGAGAGATAGTTAGAAACATCAATGAGTATTGTCAAGGGCGGCGGGGGGGGGGGGGGGGAAAGGACACATATGTAATACCCTTTGTAATGCTTTAAGCAATAAAAAAATAAAATAAAATAAAATAAAAAAAAAAAAGAAAATGGAGAAAAAAAAAAAAAAGAAACATCAATGAGAGGAAACATCGATCAGCTGCCTCCTGCACACCTCCCACTGGGGATGTGCCCGCAACCCAGGTACATTCCCTTGACCGGAATCGAACCTGGTACCTTTCAGTCCACAGGCCAACACTCTATACACTGAGCGAAATCAGTCAGGGCTTAATATATTTTTAGTGATATCAGAGAGGAATGGAGAGGGAGAGGGAGATGGAAACATCAGTGATGACAGAGAATCACTGATTGGCTGTCTCCTACACACCCCCTACTGGGGATCATGCCCTGACCAGGGATCGAACCATGATCTCCTGGTTCATAGGCCGACACTCAACCACTGGGCCACGCTGGCCGGGCTCATTTTCCATCCCTTTGACTTCTGGGTTCATGCATAGAAGCCTTCAGGGTTCCTGAGAGGGCTGTGCTCCGGCCCCAAAGGGCTGGTGAGGAGCCAAGGCTGTACCCCGATTCACTGGGACCCTTCCACAAGGGTTCAGGGGCCATACTCTCCACAGGCTCAGTAGGGCACCCAGAGCGCCCTGGACAGGAGTTCATCTGCCGTTCACTACATGCACCCGGGTGGGTCTGTGTGTGCATACACAAACATGGCCACGTGTCCATCTGAAGATACAAGGGAGCACTGAAAGCCCACCTGGTGTGTGTGAATATGCACGTGTGCACATGTGTGTAGATGATGTGAGGTGAGTGATGGCATGTGTGTAATACACACACATGTGGCAGGTGTATACCATGAATTTTCCTTTGTTTGAATCAATGTGCATGTGAGGGAGTGAGCACACATGCATATTTGTGGAGAGAGGGAGACATACCAAATGCTTGAAACCTCACCCTTGGTACGTGGGTACTTAGTGGTTTTAGGTACGTAGGAGCTAACTGCATGTCTCGCTCCTGTGTGCTCTCCTCCTTCAGCAACTCCTCTTTGCATCAATGAGATTTGCTGAATGATTTGAGTTCAAAGCTGACATGAGGAAAGCGGGGAGGAGCGGGGGGGGCGGGGGAGGATTAGGGACTGAGGTGGAGATGTCCACAGGCACAGGCACTGGACTGTGCTCCTGGAGCCTCTGACTCCTCAGCACCCAGGTGAGGGGAGAGTCTCCACTATGAACGCTCGGGTCACAGGTGGCTGTGATGGTGGGGGCTGGAGCCTGGTAGCCTTGACCATGCTGGCACCAGCCCACTGAGCTGGTGTAGGGCCACACCCTGCTACGTGTCCCTTGAATCTGCTTCCAGCTCCTGGAATATGTGGCTGCCCTGTTCTGCCCCACCCTATCCTTATCCCCAGTTCCTGCCCCAATCCCAGGTCCAGCCCATCGTCCAAACCCACTAGCATTCTAGAGCCCCCAATCCTAGAACCAGGCCTGCCTCAGGCCCGGCCAACTCCAAACCCAAACACAGACCCTGCCTGGGGCCTGCCCTTGGCGACTGGCTCAGGTTCAGGTCCAGGTGCAGGAACTCACCTTTCTTATACTGAAGGAAGGCTCCCTGCAGTCGTCTTACCTGCCCCTGCAAGTCTTCTAGCTGCTGCCACAGAGCAGCAATGTCTGCAGGAGAGAGAGGCACAGTGAAGGCCAGTCCTCCACAGTCAGGAATTGGCTCAGAGTCCAGGTCCCAAGGGAAGGGTGCTCAGTGACAGGCTTTCCTGGGGGAGGGTAAGGGGCTGGACCCCAGGAAGCCCACAGCCACTGTCACAGCTGCCCCTGAAAATCCAGGGTCTCCACGCTCACCAGGGGCACCTTTCTCCCCTTTGAGACCTGGGGGGGCCTCTTGTCCCTGCAAAGCCCTGCACGCCTAGGGCACCCACTTCTCCTGAGGAAGGTACAGATTAGGTCAAAGGCTGCTGACAGTGTCTGCAGGCTGGATGATTTCCTCAACTCCACGTAGAGAAGGGAAACTGGGGGGCTGTGCACCACACTGTATGGGCTCCTCCATATGTGGAGGTTTGGGGGGGGGACAGGGGCCACAGCAAGGCCTGCCAGTGGAGGTGGCCTGGCTTCCCTGGCACGCTGAGCATCCTTAGGTCACATCATGGGTTGCCAACGTCATTCCTCCCTCTCCCTTCAGGACCTCCACACACCAACCTCCTACCTTTGGGTAAAGGCTCTCTTTTGGGGGTTGGTTTACCTTGGGGTTCTACATCCCTCTGTATTAATGAGGGACCCTCTGGCCCAGCCGGCCCGGGCACACCTGGAGGTCCCGGAGGTCCTGGGAAAAGGACCAGCCAGTCAGTGCACTGAGTCTTCTCAGAAGGGGGAGAGCGTGAGAAGGTGAGAGCAGTCATAGAGGTCAGAGAACAGCACCATCCTACAGACGCCACCCAGCAGTATTACAGCCTTCCCTGTGTGAGCCCAGCGCCACCCGCAGGTCACCCTCCTTCCTGGGATGGGTATGTGCATCCTCCCGCATGGCCTAGTGGCAGACATTGCAGTCCACGCCCACTGTTCACCATGTGGCCCCGAGTCTCCCTTCGGTCCAGGTTCTCCAGCAGAGCTCTTGTCCCCTTTGGGGACATCCAGCATCCCCATTTGCCCTGTAGCTCCTGGTGAACCTGTAGCAGCAGAAGAAATGGACATAAACCTGGCCCTGGGCCTAGGAGGAGCAGCACCTGCAGGTCAGCCCTGCATTCCTTCAGGTTCCGCAGGTGTAGACATTCCACCTCCACACTCCTCAGGCCAGTGGTGACCCAGGAGACGGGTGTGCACATCCCCATTTCACAGGCGAGGTAACAGGCCTGCCAGAGCTGGAGGGGTGGTTAAGCCAAAACTGTCTGATTTCCCTGCAGTGCACCCTCCCTGCCCCAAGGCTGAGCATTTACAGCAGGGGATCTGCCCGCTTTTACCCTGGATCATGGACTCCTGGCTTTCCCCTTCCTAGGACCAAACTTCATATCAGAAATGATCCCTGACATGAGTCACCAGGGAAAGGCAAATCAAACCCAAGAGATATCATCTCACCCCTCCTAGAATGGCCATTATAAAAAACACAAAAGATCTCAAGTGTTGGTGAGAATGTGAAGAAGAAGAACCCCTATGCACTATTGGTGGGATTGTAAATTGGTGCAGCCACTATGGGGACCAATATGCAGTTTCCTTAAGATATTAAAAAGATAATTTAGCCCTAACCGGTTTGGCTCAGTGGATAGAGCTTCGGTCTGTGGACTGAAGGGGCCCAGGTTCAATTCTGGTCAAGGGCATATACCTTGGTTGTGGGCACATCCCCAGTAGTGGGTGTGCAGGAGGCAGCTGATCAATGTCTCTCATCGATGTTTCTAACTCTCTATCCCTCTCCCTCCATCTCTGTAAAAAATCAATAAAAAATATTTTTTAAAAAATAATTTTTAAAAAAAGTATGATCCAGCAATACCACATCTGGGTTATATCCAAAGGAAATAAAACACTAATTTGAAAAGATATCTCTACTCTCATGTTCATCGCAACATTTTTTACAGTAGCCAACAGATGGAAACAACCTCATAGTGTCCATATGAATCAATGGATAAAAATGTCACACACACACACTGGAATATTATTTAGCGACAAAAAAAATCATACCATTTGCCACAACAGGAATGGATCTTAAAGGAATTATGCTAAGTGCCATCAGTCATACAAATTAAGACAGATACAATATGATCTCACTTATATCTGGATTCTAAGAAACAAAATAAAGAACCTGAACTCATAAATGCAGAGATCAGATTATTGGTGGTTGCCTAAGATGGGAGCTGGGTGGTGGGAAAAACGGTGAAGGTCAAAAGGTACAAACGTCCAGTTATAAAATATGAGCTCCCTTTCCTCCTCTCCGTAGTGCATTTAAGTAAATCCTTTTGATCAGGCCTGAGTGTGGGGCAACAGAACCTCATCTTTGCCAACCTCTAATGCAGTAGAATTTAGTTAGATATTAATACACTGCACAGAAATCATTCAACCACAATGAACAATTATAAGTGCCGCAGCTTGGTTCTAGAGGGCCCCGAAGACCAGGCATTTACCCACAATTTGCTCATTCTTGGGGTGAGAAGAATCAGAAGATCCTAGGGGAGGAATCCTGACAGCTAGGGAGGGGGAATAACACCTCCGGGCTCAGGGCAGCCTGTCATTTGTCAACTGGTAACGAAGTGCTTTAGGTGGACTGAATGTCTAGGGGACTTCTTCCCAAGGAGGTGAGCTTCCATTTCCAGGGCTTCCATGCAGAACATCCAGAGTTGCTGAGTTGGTTACAATTCCAGTGCCCACCCATGCCCACCAGGACAAGCCCACGGTCCCAGCTCTACCTGGATTCCTCTTCTCGCCCAAGGGGCCCTCTTTCCAATCTTGTTCATCACGACCAGGCGAGCCTTTCTCCACAGGGCTACACGTGGCCAGGGTGCAGTTATCAATCAAAGGTTTCTTGGAAAGGCTCTTCACTTCTGCTCCCAATGACTTTGGAGGCTGTGTGAGCAGGACCAGCACGGAGAGGAGAAGAAGCATGGCCTTCAGGGGTGGACAGAAAGAGAAAGGACATGCTTTTTTCTTTTTTAGAATTTTTTAAAAAAATATACTTTATTGATTTTTTACAGAGGAAGGGAGAGGGATAGAGAGTTAGAAACATCGATGAGAGAGAAACATTGACCAGCTGCCTCCTGGACACCCCCACTGGGGATGTGCCTGCAACCAAGGTACATGTCCTCAACCGGAATCAAACCTGGGACCCTTCAGTCCACAAGCCGATGCTCTATCCACTGCGCCAAACCAGTTAGGGCAAAGGACATGCTCTTGATTCCAGAACACAGGTTATTACTTAGCTCCCGGAAGTCAGAGAGGCACTTTCCTAACACCTCATCCCTTCTGTGGGATCAGGAGCAGCAGGACTCCAAAAACAATTTAGGACAAGGCAGCCATACAGTCTGGCCTGGGAGGGCATGAGTTACCCAGCTCAACTCTGAGATGGTTATCAGCAACATCTACCTCTTCTCAGATGCCCCGTTTTGTCCCTTCTAGTGACTTCCCATTCACTGCCATCGGCACAGCTAGGATGTGAACTCCTCACTGAGGCCACCTGTCACATCAGGAAGGACTCATGAAGTGCCTTTGGGCAGGACAGTCCTTCTCTTTGAACCTCCTTCTCCCTGTCTGTGTCAGCAAGGTGGCTGGGCAATCCCATTACCTGTTACTTGTAGCCTTGGATGGACCAGCACTAGCTGTTTCAGTGCTTGTCTGTAAAGAGCCAGAATGCTCAGTGACATCTGTCCTAACACAAGATGGGCACATGGCTACATGTTTGCCAGGTTGTCAGCCATTCCTGCACTAGACGTTGTCTCCATGAAGAAAGTTCCAGATGGAACCCAGAAAAAGTTCTCAGAATAGCTGGAGAGACCCTGGGACGCATAGAGTGCTGCCCCTCCACCTGGGACGACTTGGGAGAGGGGCCTCGTGGAGGAGGGCATGTGAGGTGAGCTCCCTCAGAGAAAGGGGGGTTTTAGGTGGAGAAAAAACAGATGTTCAATAGGGTGTCCAGTGACATGTGAGAGGGACTCTGCAGCTAAGTGAGGTCAGGGTGGGTGCAGGACCTGGTCACTCCCAATGGTGGGCTTCTTTCCTCTTGAGAGAAACCTTAAAGTTAGGAGCCAGGAAAGCGCACACGGGAGGTGCAGAGGCTGGGAACAAACCTGAGGGACAGAGCAAAGGAGAAGGGATCGCCAGGCAGCCTGAGGGGGAGGCAGTGGAGGGCCTTCCTGGCCACAGAAGTGCTTTCTTCTCCACCTGCTGGTAGTTCTGGGCTGCGGAGGACCCTGTTGGCACCAGTTCTTTCTCATTCTGAGTTTACCACTTCCTCGGGCATCATGGGAGTCTCTAAACACCAGGCAAGCTCACAGGCCAGCAGAGTGCCAATTGCTGGGGCAGAGGGTTGGCCATGAGCACCAAAGGCTCCAGCCAGAGCCATGGCATTGCCCCCTGGTGTGCAGCTGCCACAATTCAAGGGCCTTGAGCCCACATCTGGGGAAGAATGAAAAGCCACAGGCATTCTGCCCAACAGCTCAAGATGGCACAGAGGGCACCACAGCTCATAGAAGTGGAAAGGGCCCTGGGCAGGAGCCCCTTCACAGGGTTGGAGACCTAGGACTGGGATGAGGCCTCTTCGCTGGGCCTATAGCGGTATTGGGCAGAGCCACATCCCCTTAAACCACATAGTGTTCCCTTTAAGCCTCAATGTCAGACTAAAGTATTATTGAAAAATGACTCCTCTAAAAATTAATTGGAAATCAGTAAACTCGTCCAGTAAGTGTATTTTTAAAACAAAGATTTGAAGCTAAAAGTAAATCATGTTTATCCATGTCCAACGGGCAGTTGGTACCAGGATGGACTTTGACCCCAGGCCTGAGAAGGCCGGGGCTGTTTCTCCTCCACCACCTTCCTTTCTGAAGAAATCAGGGATGGAGAGAGCCAAGCCAGAAGTTGAAATTGCATTCCCACCTGAGGCTTCCTGACAATGGCATCTGGGGTCTGGGTGGGTGTCATATCCCACTCACCCACCCTCCCCCAGCCCAGAAGGCTAATCTCCCATTGAGCAATGGAAGCAGAGAGAGGGGCTGAAGAATGGTCCTTCTTCCCCCACTACGCTGCCCTCTCATACCCACACCCACACTCACACCTCCCAGAGCAGAAGAGCTACATAGCCCCTGTCTTCCTCAACACCAGTACATTAAAGCACCTCAAATGGGCAGGGGGACATTCGCTGGACACAGAGAAAACAAAATGAAAGGCAGACACAGACACTCACCATTGCGTCCTCCAGTGCCCAGGGTCTCCAGGCAAATGAGCGCTTCCTTAGCCCACAGGCACGGGCTATTTATGCTGCCCTGCAACCGGAGCTATGCGGTGTTGGTCTTTTAAGAACTTCTTTGGAAAATTTTCTTCCTTGTTGACTCACTCACACTAACCCCATCTGGGTTCTGGAAACTTTCCTAACACCACACACATGTCACCTTAGAGTTTACAGAGCACCCTCAGTGGATGACCTCATCTGCATCTCACTGATCCCTGTGAGTTCAGCGGCATCATCAATGTCTGGGTTTTACAGATCTCCACGAATCTGAGTTCCTGAGAAAACCAAAGCCAGGAAAGCAGAGTGAGGAGCAGATGAAGAAGCAAGTTGCACAATAACCTACAACTATTGCAAAAACATATGCATTTGTGTATTTGAAGAGCAGGGCTTGCTGTGCCAACTTCTCTTTGTCCTTCACCTCAACATTACTAACCAGATAGTGGGAAAGAGCTGGGAGCTTCTTGGCATTTCTGGGCAGGGGTGGAGGAGCTAGAGGGGTTGCAGAGGCTGCAGCATTCTGTGAGGACAGTGGCAGGGGAGCTGCCACCTGCAGGGGTCACTCCTTTGCTTCCTGGTCTAGATGTTGGAGAGCCCTCACTTGCTTTCTATGGGATGGATGTCCTTACATCCTTACCTTCATCTCTCCACTTTCTTAGCTGGTGTTTCCTCTGTGTATTGCTCTAGGAAGCAGCTTGAACCCCTGGGCTGCTGATACACTATTGCGGGCATCCCCCAGGAAACTCTCACTTCCAGTGGCCATGGGGCAGTTGCCTGCCCTACTGCTGTTGCTGTCATCTCTGCTCCCTTCTAGATCCCTGTGGCTTCATCTCTTGCATCAATCCTTTGCCCCGTTCCACACACCAGCTGCCCAATGCCTGCAGTGCTCTCCTTTGGCCACTCCATTGGTGCTGCCAACTTCTCCTGGGTGTTATTGCTGCTATGGCATCTCCTTGTGTGTTGTAGAGGCTCTAATACCAGTTTCCTCGGCTGGTAGGAAAGGGTCTTGTTTTCCATAATGCAATTTTTTGAAGGAGGATCCCATAGTAGAGCCACTTGTGCCCCAAATGATAAAACTCTTTCATTATTAACGTCCCCATCCTAGGATGCTCGTGTGCCTCCCAGAGATCTGAATCAGCATGGAGGCTGAACTGAACCATTGCTCTCCACTCCCCACAGAGCCTTCCTGACAAGTCTGATCCTGGTAGCTACACAAACTCCTACCTATGGTGACTTTTATTTCAGAAGCCCTATATGTTTTCACTGTTTGCAACTTAGCTTCTATTAACTGCTACCTCCTAGCCTATTAAGTACTCCCTCTTAATGCCCTGGGATCCCCGTGTAACACAGACTATAGAGTTTCCTTTGTCTAATTCCTCATTACAACAGGGTCCAACTTTACTTATGACCCAACCCAGACACTCCTGTTACAATGATAAACTTTGCCTTCCTCAGTTACACCAACACAGGTGAGAAGAGTCAGATCTCAAATGATGATGACAATGGCTTTCATGCAGATGACCATGAACCTCCCTGTGTGAAAGATGAAGTTTAAGAAGATCACACGGTTTCTTAGGTTTCTGGGCACTGAGGCTATGCTGCAGCCTCAGCAATACCTGCAGCCCCTCATGGAGGTCAGTAGCTGCACTTTTGTCAGAGCTGAGCTGCAGCCTGATATTTGGTTTCCCAGGTGCTTGCCCACATCATTGCTGAAACTGCAGCTCAGCAGACCCATTACCTTTCTTATCAGTGCTAGACTGTAGGGCAAGCATGTCAAACTCATGGCCTGCGGGCCACACGCCTCATTTAAATAAGTAAACCAGGTATGTAATATGTTGGCCGTGAGTTGACATGCTTGCTATAGGGCAGCAACTGTCAAACAGTGCACTGCAAGAATCTTTAAAACATGCAATACCTGACTATTGAGTCAGAGGCACTGACCTCTTTTCTGTCGGATTGTCATATAAGCAAATGAGTGTAGCTGGGATTCCAGGATAACTGCAGAGTAGCTGGAAGCTGTGTCGTTTGCTTCCAGAGTCAGACCGGATTTACAGCTAAATTACAGAGCAATCCACTTAAAAAACAAACTAAACTAGAGCTGAGCTGAAATAGTAGAACCAAGGAGCACAGGAAAAGCCAAGTAGAGACTGGTAAGAGAGGTGGAGAAGCTGAAAGGGAGATCCCCCTCATGCGGGGACAGCTGAGAAGCTTCAGGGACAGCACAGCTGCAAAACTCCCTCCCCCTAGGAATGTGGGGTCTCAAGCCCACGCAGGGATCCCCAACCCAGAGCAACAGAGACAGGAGTGGAGCCCATGTACAGCAGGAGGTGGGAATCAGTGGGGATCCTGTCCACCTGGGAGACGCCGACCGACCATCCTAGGGAAGGAGCGCTCCCATTGCTGCAGCACCAGCCTGGAATTTGCTCTGGACTCGGCCATACTTGGGTTTCACACCCAGCAGTGACTTTGAGGGGCCCTCTGTTCTCTGGAAAGGCTTTAAGGAAAGACCCTGTCCGTGATTAAACTCTGTGGGCTGGTGGTGAGGAATGGTCTCTCCCACCTCACGCACAGAGTTGGCACTCCTTCCCCAACCTGTTGAGCTCCTAGGCCTGCCCTGTCCTGTTGGATGCAGAGGCACTAGGAACTAGCTCAGGACCGGGACTTTTCGGCCCATGCTGCTGGTAAGATGGTGCAGGAGAGCCGAAATGTCAGCCTGTCCAGCTGGGTTAGGAGCTGAACGTAGCTGAGAATTTCAACCCTACCCTGCTGAGACAGATGCATGGAGAAACCTGAGTGCTGTGCAAAGCTGATTTTCACTCCTCCTTCTTGGCCTGGCGGTGCAAGGGCTCCAGGGAGCTGCACAGAGCTGGGATTTTCGGATTGTCTCCCTAGGAGGCTTCTGTCTGGGAGCCAAACGAGAGCGCAGGCTGGTCTCAGAGGCTGCTTTGCAGGGAAGCAAATCTGAGCTCCGCTAATGACCCAGGACGAAGGAGTGCCTGCCCCGTCTCCTACAGGTTATGAGCATCATCACCAATGGGAGACTGGATCAGCCCTGCCAAGTCCCAAATATCCCCAGTGGGTGCAATTCTGTGGGGGGAGAGTGGCTCAGAGGGGAGGATATTGAAAGTGTGAGACCCTCGGAGGCTATTGCCTGTGACCAGGAAGAAATGCTTAGCCCATCCCTGCAGGCTGGGCCAGTATCATCCTCAATGGGAGACTCCTTTGATCTGTACCCCTAGCCAAGGGTGGCTGAACTGGCTCTTGAAGAGGAGACAGCTGGCTACACCCAACCTGAACCTACAGCAGGCCCTTCTAGGGGGAACTAGAGTTGTAAACTCTGGCAGAAACTGAGGGGTTTGGCTTTGAAACAGGTACTAATTTCCCCTCATTGGTGCAAACTCAGGAGGTATAAGAAGAGCCGACTGTTGAAGACAGGTCTGTCAGCAGCTCTAAGCTGGGAGATGCTGAACTTTTTACACAAATCGGCCCCTCCCACACACATGCAGGTCTAGCTCACACAGACACAATCAGTGACTGATGGCAACCTGCACATGACACCCACCCCAGTGGACCCGGAACCAACACAATCAGGGAAGGCCTTCAGACCTCACTAGAGCTCATCACAACTAGCCAAACAAGTGGCTCACCCAAAGGGGGATCCCAGCAGGCACCAGATTCTGCTGGGAACAGCACTGCCTGAGAGGGCAGCCCCTGCAGAGCATCTCATACCTGGTGATTGAGCTTCACCCCTATAGTCACCCAGCCTGGAGGCTTAACTCAAATGGGCCAACTTAACCCACACAAGGGACATTCCTAGAACACCCAAGTTGAGAGAACAAAGAGACCAGCACTGGGCCCCACAGACACCTACTTCATAAGGCCACCCCATGAGGATGGGGCGTCACAGCAGCTCTATCTCATGTTAAAGTAAAAAACCATTGAAACCTGTAAAGAATTTTTGTGAGTTTATTTGAGCCAAACTGTTGACATATGGCAGGAAACAGAACCTCAATGAATTGAGATAATGCTCCAGAGAATGGGGAGTTCACAGCTTGTTTTTCTAAATTTCCATCACAAGGAAAATACCTAAGTGGGTTCCATGAAATTCATTGGTGATAGATTAAGGAGGTGGGAGAAAGCAAAGGGAGGAAATCGCTGGGATAGGATAAAAAGTGAAATGATGGACATGTGCTTCTTTCACACACATGGATACAGGATAGTTTAACATAGTTAACAGTTGACGATTAACTTGATAACAATGACAATGAGGGGAAGCCCTGGTGCCATTTGTTGTGCCCTGATGGGTCTGGAAAACAAAAGGGAAGTTACTAGTACAAGTTACCCAGACATTTCACAGATATGTTATCTTAGATGCAAAAAACCAATGGGCTCAGTAAAGATCTAAGTTGATCTTTGTCAGGCCTAGCACATGACCACCCGCTATAACCTATTTTTAGTTAAAGTTTAATTTCAGAGCATCCTTTGTGGTTACTCTAGGTCTCTGATTTTGCAGGCCTTCCCTGAGCTTGTCAGTTAGCATGTAGCCCCTTTTGTCCACCTCATACAAGGAAACAAACACAAAGAGACAGCCAAAATGAGGAGATAAGGAAACAGAATCCAAATGAATAAAAGGAGGAGTCTCCAGAAAAAAACAGCTAAATGAAATGTATGCAAGCAATTTATCAGATATAGAGTTCAAAGCAATGGTTATAAGGAACTTAGTAAGAACTACTGCAGCATGAAAAAAAAGACCATAGAACTTAAGAGGGGAGGGGCAGTGGAGGTGGGGAAACAGAAATGAAGAATGATATCAAGAATACACTGGAAGGAATGAAAAGTAGGTTCGATAAAGCAGAGGATCAAATCAGTGATTTGGAAGGCAAGGTAGAAAGAAATACCCCATAAGAGCAGCAAAAAGAAAGAAGAATTAAAAAGCATGAGGACAGCTTAAGGGAACTCTGGGACAACATGAAAGGTAACAACATCCATATCATAGGGCAGTGATGGCGAACCTATGACACACGTGTCAGAGGTGACACTCGAACTCATTTTGGGTGACACGCATCAACAGAGACAAAAATTGCATAATTCAAATATTTGTCTCTTGCGACAACCAGAGTTGGGCATCACTCGAGTAATATTATTACTCACGTTACTCATGATTAATAATGCAATTCTAAAGCTGGATGTAAACATGTACATCGGTGTTGTGTAGCAAAGATACATAGTGAAAACATCCAAGACACATTGTTCCAATATTGACATTAATATAAAAAGGTTAAGAATTGCACTATAAAGAGATTAATCTTTACTTATGACATTTTATTTTTATTTTTTTAAATATATTTTTATTGATTTTTTACAGAGAAGAAGGGAGAGGGATAGAGAGTTAGAAACATCGATGAGAGACATTGATCAGCTGCCTCCTGCACACCCGCCACTGGGGATGTGCCCGCAACCAAGGTGCATGTCCTTGACTGGAATCGAACCTGGGACCCTTCAGTCCGCAGGCCAACGCTCTATCCTCTGAGCCAAACCAGTTAGGGTGACATTTTATTTTTACTCGAGTGACAAAATGCCCAATTCTGGAAACGGCCTCATTATTGTCAACATGTGCCTCGGGTAAGCTTCCCGTGCTTTTGGGTGCATTCGGCAAACGGACACACTTGATCGCCATGTTCGTTAGGAGACAGGAGTGGGAGGGTTAGAAGAAAAAGATATACAGTGCAACAGTGCTCAACAAGACATTCTGCACGTCGGATAATTGATTACAGCACCATATATTTGTTGGTTATACATACTATCTTTGAATTGTTTTGCAGCAGGAGTCAGTGCAACAACACTGCAAAAAGTTAATAGGTAAGAAACCTATCAACCTTTTAAAAAAAAACGCCTTGATTTATATTTATTTATTTTTACAGCTTTATGATGGAGAATCAAAAAAATAAAAAAGCAAGATTGAATGATAAAGGAAGTGGAAGTAGCAGTAGCTGACCCTTTCAAGACATATGGACCGAGATGTACAGGATTGTCGACAGAAACAACAGATCATTGTGCATACTGTGCAATGAAACTGTAGTAAGCAGAACGTGGGATACAAAGAGACATTTTGAAACTAATCATTGTCAGCTCTTGAAAAAAAGTATCAATGAAAGGAAGGAATACATTTCTAGGCAGCTACACCTCTATAAAAGTCAATCAAAGTCCATCATTAAATTTGTAAGATGCTCTACAAATTTAACATCAGCAAGTTACTGTATTGCTCACTCCGTAGCTCAGCATGGAAAAGCCCTCAGTGATGAAGAATTTATTAAGGAAACATTTCTAAGATGTGCACCAGCAAAAAAAAATATATATATATATATGTGCACCAGCTCTATTTCACGATATGAAAAATAAAGATGATATTATTAAAAGAATTTCTGAGTTACCACTCAGTAGAAATACTATCAAAGACAGAATAATAGATCTTAACAAAAAAGTACAACATCAATTAAAAAAAGACTTAAATAGTTGTAAATATTTTTCGATTTCTCTTGATGAAACTACTGATGTCACATCAAATGCTCAGTTGGCCATTATTGCTAGATATTCTGATGGTCTCACAATGAGAGAAGAGTTGATAAAGTTAGAATCAGTGTCAATAAGTACATCAGGAAGTGAAATATGTAAGGTTGTTATAAAAACATTCAGTGACCTAAACATTGATATCTCTAAAATTGTCAGTCACAACAGATGGGGCACCAAATATGGTGGGGAAAAATGTGGGATTCCTGAAATTGTTTATGGAAGCTATTAGACATCCACTTGGACCTTTTCATTGCATTATCCATCAGGAGGTATTGTGTGCCAAATCGGGATTCTCAGAATTGAATGATTTAATATCAGTTGTAACAAAAATTGGGAATTTTATAGCTTCTCAACCCCTTCACAAGAGAGAATTTTCTGCACTTTTACAGGAAGTTGATTCAACCTACAGTGGACTACTGATGTTCAATAATGTGAGATGGCTGAGTCGAGGTAAAGTACTTGAGCGATTTGTGGAGTGCTTTGAAGAAATTACGGTATTTATTGAGAATAAGGATCTGGCAAACTTTCCTCAGATCAATGATCATAAGTGGGTCAGCAATTTGATGTTCTTTACAGATCTCTCTGTTCATATGAATGAACTGAACTTAAAATTACAAGGTTTTGGCAAAAGTATTGACGTTATGTTTGGATACATCAAATCTTTTGAAAGTAAACTTAAAATTTTCAAGCGAGATGTTGAAACTAAAACTTACAAGTATTTTCCTCAGATTAAAAAGTATTTTGAGAAGGCCACTACAGCAAGTGTAATGGAGTCCATACTTATGTACCAGAACATAGTAAACTCGTTATTTGAAGAGTTCATCGAAAGATTCGACCAATTTAGAAGCCTAGAACAGGCCATTAAAATAATTAAGTATCCCGATGTAGTTGTTTACAGTTCTTTGGAATTAAAGGATTTACAATGGATGCAAATTGACGCTTTAGAGATGCAACTTGCTGATTTTCAAGGTAGCATTTGGACTCATGTGTTTGTCGACTTAAGGTCAAAACTTGAAAAGCTGCAACGAAATCATTTGAATAATGAAGAAGAGTGCAACTACGAACAAGAAATTTTGAGTGCTTGGAACAGAGTACCTGACACTTTTAACGACATAAAAAAATCTAGCGATGTCTTTGCTAACAATTTTTTCATCAACATATTTTTGTGAGACTTTGTTGTCAGCATTAAATAACATTAAAACGAACAAAAGAAACCGGCTAACAGATGAAGTTGGTGACACTTGCTTGGTTGGACTTGAAGTGCACCAAGTATGAACCTGCAATCAAAGAATTAGCAGACAAACTTCAGCACCAAAAAAGTCACTAATTTCTAGTTTTCATACCATTTGATTATCATTGTTTTTATGATTATTTTTTCCTAAATGTACATTGTTTTTCTGTTTTTGTTCATTTTATACATATTTTTGGTGGATTTTCTCTTTGTGAAATGGCATTTAAATATATAAAGTAAATACCAAAAATATAAAACTTTTTTTTACTATGGTTGCAAATATCAAAAAAAAATTATGAGTATTTCTATATGTGACACGGCACCAGAGTTAAGTTGGGGTTTTTCAAAATTTTGACATGCAGAGCTCAAAATTTTCGCCATCACTGTCATAGAGGTACCAGCAGAAGAAAGTAAGCAAGGGATAGAGAACCTGTTTGAAAAAATAGTAACAGAAACTTCCCTAACCTGGTGAAGAAAAAAGACACACAAATTTAGGAAGCCCATAGAGTCCCAATCGAGATGAACCAAAAGAAACCCTGCCACATCATAATTACAATGGCAAAATCTTAAAGGCAGCAAGATGGAGACAGTTGGTTACCTACAAGGGATTTCCCATAAGGCTGTCAGCTGATCCATCAACAAAAACACTTCAGCCCAGAAGTGAATGGCAACAAGTATTCAAAGTAATGAAAAGCAAGAATCTGAAACCAAGACTACTCTATCCAGCAAGGCAATCATTTAAAATTGAAGGTGGGCTCTAGCCGGTTTTGATCAGTGGTTAGAGTACAGCCTGCAGACCGAGGGTCTCGGTTTCGATTCTGATCAAGGGCATGTACCTTGGTTGCAGGCTCCTCCCCGGGCTGGGCCCTGGTCAGGGCATGGGCCAGAGGCAACAAATCAATGTGTTTCTCTCACATCAATATTTTCTCTCTGTCTTTTCCTCTCTCTTCCACTCTCTCTAAAAAATCAATGGAAAAATATCCTTGGGTGAGGATAAAAATAAATGAGTAAATAAATAAAATTGAAGGTGAAATAAAGAGCTTCCCAGACCAAAGAAAGAAAAAGCAGTTTTTACCACCAAACCAACATTGGGAGAAACGTTAAAAGGTCTGCTTTAAGAAGAAAAAGAAATAGAGAGATAGAGAGAACCATAGGTATAAAGTGGGAAAAAAGCCAAGGGTTTCAAGATGGTGGCAGGGTAGGTGTATTTTTCTTGTACCTCCTCCCAAAATAAATTGGGGGACATTACCCTGAATTACCAACTGAAGACTAGCTGAAGAGAAGACTCTTAAGGAAAGGCACAAACCACCTCAAGACTGGTAGAAAGGGCAGGGTCATGAGAGGGATGGTCCAGTTCCCACAGGTGCCAGGCCAATGGTGTGGAGTGATATCTTGGCTGTGGGGGTCTCCTCCTGAGAGGAGTGAGGCCTGCACCCAAGTTGGGCTCCCCAGTCCAAAGCACCAGAGCTGGGAGCAGCTGCCATGTAGCATCTAGTGGTGAAAAATGGTGAGGCTTATATTCACCAAGAAGAGACAGGGCCTGCTAGAGACAAAACCACTTCTTTTGGAAGGATCAGAGCACAGGATTTTCATTTGCAGTGTCTCACCCTGGGCTCCAGCAGAGGGAAGGTGGTGTGGACTAGGGTCACCTTGCCATGACCTGTGCGGCGGGGTTCAGGATCTGAAGGAGGGGCTGACACACAAATGAAAATACTATACAGGAAATATGAATTTAGAAGGCATTGGGGGCCAGGGGAGCCTCTTTCTTGAAGAGACACACCGAGACTGGGTCCCTTTTGCTTTTTATTTACTCTCAAAACACATTTGCCCTTTAGCAACGCATACAGGCAGATCAAAGGTAAAGTTTGGTAAACAATGTAAAACTTATCAGGTTGGGAAATTGCCTTGAGCGGCTGCCAGGACACGTGTGCTTGGTTATCTCACCCCCACCCATATGGTAGCAGCCATTTTTCCTGAGAAATGAAAGCCCCTCCCCACAGCAGCAGCCTGGAAAAAGGCAATTACCCCACACTCTAGATACAACTCCCCCCACCTTCTAGAATCCTGCTCACCCTGTTGTATCATCAATCAGCGAGCTAGACAAGACGCCTTAATGAGCCAATTAGTTAGGAGTCATCTTTATTGCGGGCAGGTTCAGAGCAGAATACCTCTGTCAAATTCTGAACAAACAAAGGAAGGAGCATTCCATTTTTATATCCTTCTATGTCAGCAGTTCTCAACCTGTGGGTCACGAACAATGAAAATACATTCTGCATATCAGATATTTACATTACGATTCATAACAGTAGCAAAATCACAGTTATGAAGTAGCAACGAAAATAATTTTATGGTTGGGGGTCACCACAACATGAGGAACTGTATTAAAGGGTCATGGCATTAGGAAGGTTGAGAACCACTGTTCTAGGTCTTTGTGCAAGTTATTTTTGCAAACATCTTGTAACCTTGAGTATATATCATATCTAACAAACACCTGTCATATCTATACAGACAACTTGTAACCTTGAGTACATATCTATACAGGCACCTGGCATGGGAATATTATCAGTATCAGAGTATCAGCCCCTTATGTTAAATGGCTAGCTTGCAAGTTCAGACAGTTAAGTTTATCTTTTCTATTATTCAAGCTGAAAAACAAAGTTATTTTTATAGAATAAGAGACAATCTAAAAATAACAGAGTTGACTTATGGAACAAGGGAGTAGCAAGAAATAGCAGAGAACTTCAAAACAGCAGTTTCAAACAGCAGTTTTCCCAAAGGAGGGATCATTACTATGCTTCAACCCCACCCTGTATCTTGACCCTGGCTGAGGAGGCAGCAGCAGAGGCCATGCCTGGGCAGTCTCAGGGAGCATTAGTGACTGGCTTTGGGGCAGGGCCACTTACCCCACTTTCCCGGGACCCTGACTGTCCCTTCCCCCTCACGAGAGAGCTGATAGAAACTCCCACCTTCCAGCAGACCCCACTGCCCTGCCTAAGAGGGCCTCTGCCCTGCCAAGGTCAGGGAAATATTCTAGTACAGACTCAAGCATGTGGCTCTGGGAGGGGCAACACAACCAGGATCTACCCTGGAGTCTTAATGGCTCCTCCCTCTCACAGGAGATCCAGTGGTCCCATCATCCTGATTCTGCCAAAAGCCCTTTCGAAAACAGCCTTTTCAGTGACTAAGTTTGACAGCTGCCTGGCAGGCGGGGCAGGCAAAGGCTGGCAGAGGCTGATCCCAAGGTGCCCTGGGATATATTCTGGGCTTCCCCTGGGCTCTGTGGTGCTAATAGCCACCCTTGGAGCTCAGTGTAGTCCTTACCACGTGCAGGCAAGCACAGTGGAGGCAGCCACAAACTGTGGATCATTTGAAGCTTTGAATAAGTTGCCAATAGTCCAATGTGGACAGCTTCTGTCCCACAGTATCTCCCAGGTAGCCAGGAACTGGCATACAAAACTATCAGTCTAGACAACATAAGAGCAGGATGCAAAGGGAGATCCAAGCAGGCACTAAACTCTGCCATGTCAAACCCCACTTTTTTTCTCATTATTTTTTTATTGTTTTGTTATTATTTTTTCTCTTTTTTTTCATTTCTCTTATTTTTCTATTTCAGTTGCTTACTCTATTTTTTCTTTTTCTTCTTTCACTTCTTTTTTTCCCTTTCATAATTCTTTTTCTTTTTGTATACTTTATTCTTATTTTTCTCTCCCTTATTTCCATTCATATTATTATGTCTTCCCCATACTTATTCTTGTTTTCTTTAAATTTAATTTAATTTTATTCTTGTTCTCTTTTCTAATTTTCTCTTCTTTGTGATTGATTTTGATGTTTTTGTTTGGTTTCTTTTTAAAAAACTTTTTGTTTGTTTGTTTGTTTGTTACTTTAAAAAAATTATTTATTGTTTAGAGTATTACACACAGTGTTACATATGTCATATGTCTCCTTTTCCCCCATTCTCTCTCCCCAGCTCCCCTCCCTCCCCCAAGTTGTTTGGTTTCTTGTTTGGTTTAGTTCTGTCAGTAAACAGCCTGCACAATGTGGTCAGGGTTAAGCCTCACAGTCAGCCAACCTGAGGGAAGATCCCACCAATAAAAGGAAGAACAACAATCAAGACCCAATTACAGCCCTGTCCGGTTTGGCTCAGTGGTTGAGTGTTGGCCCATGAACCAAAGGGTCACTGGTCTGATTCCCAGTCAAGGGCATGTACCTGTGTTACAGATTTGATCCCCAGCCCTTGATGGGGCATGTGAGGAGACAACCAATCAATTGTGTCTCTCTTGCATCAGTGTTTCTCTCTCTCTTTCTCTCTCCCCCCACTTTCTCCCCCTCCTTCCCACTCTTTCTAAAAATCAATGGAAAAAATATTCTCGGGTGAAGATTAACAACAAGAACAACAACAAAGACCCAATTATATCAGGACAGCTCAAATAACCCACACAAGAAACATTCCTAGAGCATCCAGCTCAGGAGATCAAAGAGACTGCACCACTGGGTCCCACAGGACACTTACTACACAAGGCCATCCCACAAAGACTTGGAGTCATAGCAGTTCCTTCTAATAATAGAAACAAATACAAAGAGACAATTAAAATGGGGAGGCAAAGAAACAATCCCAAATTAAAGAAAAGAGGGAATCTCCAGAAAAAGATCCAAATGAAATGGAGGCAAGGCATTTATCAGACATAGAATTCAAAGTAATAGTTATAAGGATGCTAAAAGGAACTTAGTGAGAACTATAAGGACCTTAATGGTAACTACAAAATATTTAGTGGAAACTACATTCACATGAAAAATGACACAGAAAATATGAATAAGAACCAGTCAGAAATGAAGATTGCCATAGCTGACATCAGGAATACAATGAAAAAAATTTTAAAGTAGGCTGGATGAAGCAGAGGATAGAATCAGTGATTTAAAAGACAATGTTGGAAAAACAAACAGAGCAACAAAAACAAAAAAGAGTTAAAAAAAAAAACACAAGGATAGTGTAAGGGAACTTTGGGACAACATGAAGCGTAACAATACCCACAAACTGGGGTACCACAAGGAGAGGAGAGTGAGCAAGGAAGAAAGAAACTGTTTCAAGAAAGAATGAAAGGAAACTTCCTAACCTGGAGAAGGAAAATGTCATACAAGTTCAAAAAGTCCCAATAAACATGAAGACAAAGAGACCCACATCAAGATACATCACAATTAAAAGGGCAAACTTTAAAGACAAAGACAGAATCTTAAGGGCAGCAAAAGAAAGACAGTCAGTTACTTATAAGTGAGCTCCCATAAAGCTGTCAGCTGATTTCTCAACAGAAACACTATAAGCCAGAAGTGAATGGCATGAAGTATTCAAAGTCATGAAAAGTAAGGTTCTGAATCCAAGACTATTCTATCCAGCAAAGCTATCATTCATAATTGAAGGTGAAATAAAAAGCTTCCCAGACACACACACAAAAACACAAAAAGCTAAAGGACTTTATTGCCACCCAACCAGCATTGCAAGAAATGCTGAAGAGACTGTTGTAAGAAGAAAAAGAGAGAAAAGGGAGGGAACATAGGCATAAAGACTAAAAATGGCAATAAATACAATAAACAAGTACCTATCTAGATATATAAAAGTCTAAGCAACCAGCCGACCAGACACTAACCATCAGGGAGCAGATGCTCAATGCAAGAGCTGCTGAGGAACAGCAACTTTGCAGAGTGCCCTCTCGCACTCCGGGACCCCTCAGGGGATGTCAGAGAGCCAGTTTGGGCTGATCCCCGCAGGCCAGTCTGAGGGACCCCACTGGTGCATGAATCCATGCACCAGACCTCTAGTCAATTATAACCTTAAATATAAGTGGACTAAGTGCTCCAATCAAAAGACATAGAGTAGCTGAATGGATTAAAAAAAAAAAAAAAAAAAAAGCAAGTCCCATATATATGCTGTCTACAAGATACCCACCTCAGAACAAAAGACTCACACAGGATGAAAGTGAGGGAATGGAAAAAATTCTCCAAGCACATGGAAATGAAAAAATAGCGGGGTAGCAATACTTATATCTGACAAAATAAATTCCAAAACAAAGATTATAACAAGAGCCAAAGAAGGTTGCTACATAATACTAAAGGGATCATTCCAATAAGAGAATATAAACCTGGCACACATATATCCAACCAATATAGAAGTTCCAAAATACATTTTTTAAAAAACAACAAAAAACTCTTGGAGGACATTAAGGGAGAGATTGACATTAATACAGTCTTAGTAGGGGATTTTAATACCCAACTGACATCACTGGAGAGATCTTCCAGACAAAAATTCAACCCAAAATCAGTTGCATAAAGGAAATAATAAAAATTAGAGTAGAATTGAATAAAATAAAGAGCAAAAAGACTATACAAAAAATTAATACAAAGTGCTGGTTCTTTGAAAAAATGAATCAAGTTGACAAACCCCTGGCTACACTCACTAAGGAAAAAAGAGAAAAGACTCAAATAAACAAAATCAGAAATGAAAGAGAGGAAGTTACCACAGACATCACAGATATACAAAGGATCATACTAGAATACTATGGAAGACTATCTGCCACATGATCAAGAATAGATGCATATGTTCCTAGGAATATATAACCTTCCTAAAGTGAACATGAAGAATTGAAAACTCTAAACAGACTGATAAACAGTGAGGAGATTGAAACAACCATCAAAAACCATGTAAAAAATAAAATTACATCACGAGATGGCTTCACCAATAAATGCTACCAAAGATTCAAAGATTTGATGCCTATTCTTCTGAAAATCTTCCAAAAAATTGAAGAAGAGGCAATACTTTCTAACACATTTTATTTTTTTCCTTTTATTTTTATTTTTTTTAAATTAAATATTTATTGTTCAGATTATTACAGTTGTTCCTCTTTTTTCCCCCATAACTCCCCTCCACCCGGTTCCCACCCCACCCTCTGCCCTTACCAGCCCCCCCCCATCCCCCGCCACCGTCCTCATCCATAGGTGTATGATTTTTGTCCAGTCTCTTCCTGCACCCCCCACACCCCTTTCCCCTCATGAAAATAGTTAGTCCATTCCCTTTCTATGCCCCTGATTCTAATATATTCACCAGTTTATTCTGTTCATCAGATTATTTATTCACTTGATTTTTATTTTTTTTAATTTTTTTTATAGATGTATATTTGTTGTTCATAATTTGTATCTTTACCTTTTTCTTCTTCTTCCTCTTCTTAAAGGATGCCTTTCAGCATTTCATAGAATACTGGTTTGGTGGTGATGAACTCCTTTAGCTTTTTCTTATCTGTGAAGCTTTTTATCTGACTTTCACTTCTGAATGATAGCTTTGCTGGGTAACGTAATCTTGGTTGTAGGTTCTTGGTATTCATCACTTTGAATATTTCTTGCCACTCCCTTCTGGCCTGCATGGTTTCTGTTGAGAAATCAGCTGACAGTCGTATGGATACTCCCATGTAGGTAACTGACTTTTTTTCCTCTTGCTGCTTTTAAGATTCTCTCTTTGTCTTTTGCTCTTGGCATTTTAATTATGATGTGTCTTGTTGTGGTCCTCTTTGGATTCCTTTTGTTTGGGGTTCTCTGTGCTTCCTGGACTTATAAGTCTATTTCTTTCATTAGGTAGGGGAAGTTTTCTGTCATTATTTCTTCAAATAGGTTTTCAATATCTTGCTCTCTCTCTTCTTCTGGCACCCCTATAATTCAGATGTTGGTACGCTTGAAGCTGTCCCAGAGGCTCCTTACAATGTCTTCATATTTTTGGATTCTTTTTGCTTTTTGTTTTTCCAGTTGGGTGTTTTTTGCTTCTTCGTATTTCAAATCTTTGACTTGATTCTTGCGATCCTCTAGTCTGCTGTTGGAACACTGCATAATATCCTTTATTTCAGGCAGTGTATGCTTAATTTCTAATTGGTACTTTTTCATAACCTCGAGGGTCTCACTAGATTTCTTGAGGTTCTCACTACATTTATCGGCGGTCTCACCAGTCTTTTTGAGGGTCTTACTAAATTTATTGGCGGTTTCTAGAAAGTTCTTGAAAAACCTTAACAGTGTGGTTTTGAACTCTATATCCAGTCATTTGCTTTCCTCCATTTCTGTCATTTGTGACCTGTCTCTTTGTCTCCCCATTTTTTATGCTTCCCTGTGTTGGTAGAGTGGCTTTGTGTGCTAGGTGTCCTATAGGGCCCAGTGGCTCAGCCTCCCTAATTACCTGAGGTGGACACTCTTGGTGCACCCCTTTGTGGGCTTTGTGCATAGTCTTGTTGTAGTTAAGCCTTGATTGTTGTAGGTATCACTGGGAGGAATTGACCTCCAGGCCAATTGGCTGTGAGAATCAGCTGTGTCTGCAGTGGGAGAACTTCTGTGCTGAAGACACCCTTATGAGGCAAGACTTGCTTCAGTGAGGGTTTGGTGCTCACTGAGTCTGCCCCAAAAGTGTGTCCCTTATGGATCTGAGGAGTTGTAATCTGGATGGTCCCACTCTGACCACTGGGTGCACTGGCTCTTGGATCTAAGGAGGTGCTAATTTAGCCTCTGCCTGAGGCTACCCAGCAGGAGCTCCGAGGAGATCTGCAGATTCCCCTTCCTTGTTTGGGGTTTGGAGGTGCCCAAATGAGGCCCAGCTGTGAAGCAATGCAAGCTCCTGTGGGGCCTTGGGCCTTCTCTTGGAAGTTCTGGGTCTGTCTGGCCCAGTTGCAGTTCGTTAGGTAATTATCAGATTGCAAAGGGCCAGGGCATTCATATGCAAAATCCTCTGCCAGAGCTTGGGTGGGGCCGGGTCTCAGGGAATCAACAGGGAAGAGCAAGCAGCTATGGCTGATCCTCAGCCCTGCCCTCAGTGTCCTGGTAATCGCTGCAAACACCTTTGAGAGAAAGCCACCCTCGAGTTCCAAGTTCTGCCCACTGCCAGACCACCCAGTTTCTCCCCGTATGAGTCTAGGTCCCCAGAGACTCACCCGGAACTGGAGTTCAGAGCAGTCGGGGGCTTGTGACTCCCTCCCAATTCAAAAAGACAGCTGAGTCCTCAGTTGCCAGCCCTTGCCATGTGAGGCCTCCATACCTCTGCACTTCCGCACCTCCTCTGAGTCTCAGTGTGCTTTTCTCTTTCCTTCTAGTTGTAGAGTTTCCACTCAGCCAGCCTTTCTGTAGTTCTGGATGATGTCCGTTTTGTCTTTTAGTTGTATTTTTGAATTTGTTGTGGGAGGCAGCAATTTCCGGTGTTTACCTATGCCGCCATCTTGGTTTTTCCCAGTATATCTTATTTCATGAATTTTGTCTCCTCATTTTAGATATTTCTGTTCTCATTCCTGCTTCGATATTCATCATTTTCTTGTTGATTTATCTGTTATATACTTTGCAAATAAATGAGCATTTCAATTTTAATCTTATATAGCTTTACTTTTTGGCAGAGAAGTTTTATATTTTAATTCAGATTTTGAATTTTATAAGTAAGTAAAAAATCAGATTTTATTTTTCCTCTAAATGCTTACCCATTTAACTGAGAATTATTAATTGGACCATTCATTATTTTCCCATGACCATGGTAATCTATTCTTATCATGCATATAGGACATATATATATAGACATACTAGGGCCTGGTTTTGGTGGCCTTTATATTTGGCCCATCTGTTCCTGTGTTAGTAACACACTATCATAATTATGTTCGTTTTATAAAACCTTTTGACGTAAGAGGACCGACTCCATTCTCATTGTACTTTAAGTAATTTTTCTGAGTGTTCTAGGTTGTTTATTCTATCATAAGACCTCCTGATGAGGTCCTCCAGCCTCACTCTGTTTTGGAACTGAGTCTTTGGAGAACTCACATCCCTCTAGTCCACTTCCTATCCTCTCAGGCCTCTGTGGCCAGAGCCAGGCGTCCTGGGCTTGCTCAAAACCCAGCAACACTTGTACCCTCACCTTCCTGCCCTGATCCAGCCCTCTGATGACAGAATGCATTCCCTTGGCCTGAAGTTGTCATATGACCTTTGGCCTTGGCCTGACACCAGCCACTTACATGTGAAATGAAGCATTCAGGGAATTAATAAAAGTGCAGGGAGGCTAGCAGTGGGGTCATAGTGCTATTTCCTCAGGTAAATGGGCCTGGAAATGTCTTGAAAACACTTTATTCAACCATACAAACAGGCTTACAAATAGGAATTCAGGATTTCATTCACTCAACGCTTTCATTTTTTCACTGTCTTCTTATGAAACAAATATGAAAAGTACCATTTTGCTCATGTAGGGAGCACCCTGCTGAGTTCCTCTGTAGCTCAAGGTTGTTTGATCAGGCAGCCTGAGAGAGACTGTATTGCTTAGGTAACTGAAAGTCAAGTAGGTTAATATTCAAATTTATGCAGTAAACGTGGGCTACGTATGCTGCAGTGACTGCCTCCACACCTCACTCAAGGTCCAGGTAGAACAATCCAAGTGATCTTCAAGAGCAGCTGTTTTCCCTGCATTTGCTCAGGTTTCCAGAATGCTGGGTTACACATGTTATAACCAGCAATGCTGCTGTGCCCACCATGGCAGCAGAGAAAAGGGCGTTTCAGACAGTGCAACTGCCCTTATCTGCTTCTACCCAGAAGCGACACAGGTCACAGACCAGCCTTCATAAGGTCTCTCAGATTGAAATATTCACAGACACACAAAAGCAACAACAGTAAAGCGATGAGAAGACACCTACTATTGGCCATCAGGGGGCCTAATAGACACAGCATGGACAATAATAAGTGTCTTGGTCTCTCAGTAGCTTCTTGATCCCACAAAGAGATGGCTCTCCTCTATTCTCCTGGTTAAAAGGTTTTACAATCATCCACTCATTTCAAATCTTCCTGTTGAGCGCCTCTATTGTATGCAGGGACACAGTTCTTCAGCTTATCCCTCATATCAGGGATGTTCAGGGCTTATAGCATCTATGAGGGTATGACGAGGTGCCTGGATAGATATTTAGCTTATAAATATGTTGTCCCCTCTAGTAGATACCTGGGTTCTTGGCTTTAGTATATGAACTGGTAGCTTGAAAAGGTCAAGCACACCATTAAACTTGAATTAAGTATATCCGGAAGATAAGAGTGATTAAGAATGCCCTCCACTTAAGTAACTCAGTTCTCAGTGTTTTATATCAATGGAATTCAGAACAAAGATAAAAGAGCCTAACACCAGCAAACACCAGAGTGCGCCCCACTGTCAGTTCATGAAGGCAAGTGGGATGGTTGAGTAGCAGGAAGGTTGAGAACCAGGAGGTGATCTGAAAATATACTATGGAACTGAGCAGGGACTTCCTCATGGAGCTGCTGTGGTTGTCACCCTCTGCACGTGGAAGGACCCCAGGCTGCTCCCAGGGCGTCACCTGGCACTGTGAGGGTCATAGCATCTCCTGAGAGGTCAGAGTCACACAGTCCTGGCTTCACTTGGCACCCAGGCTACTACACTAGGGACCAAGGCTACTATGGGTAGGGCAGGACTAATGCTGTTTAATGCCTGTGTTCACCTCTGCCCATGAATGTGAATGTAGGAGAGGTCTCTGTGCTAAGAAAGGGTTAAAACCTGGATTTTCTGAATTAGTTGCCTTAGTCCTTGGCTTTCATAGGGTTTTGTCTACAGAACCCAAATGAACCCTCCTTACTTGTTCTCTGTGCTGGAGAGCGAACCGGACCCCGTGCTGAGGTGGATCTAAAGCTTCTCCCAGGGCCTGGGGTCTCAACAGTCCTGTCTTCAACCCCACAGGACAGTTCTTTTCTTCCTATTGAGTCAGTGTTGCCATTTCCCTCCACTTTTGTCAAAGAAATAGGTTGCCTTACGTGCTGGGATGGGAAGTGGTCACTTTTAGAGGGACTGCCAGACCACCATGACCTTCCATGGGTCCCAATGGCCATACTGTACTGTGGGATCCACCCCCAGGCCTAGTCTGTTGGGCCAGAGGTGGGCATCTGAGACAGGCAGATTCACTTCCACAGGAATTTTGACCTGATATCAAGCAAGCGTTTCTGATCTCTGTGTGACACATGACTCTGTGCTTGGGCAGCTGAGAGCCTGAAGCAGAAGAAGGTGGTGGGAGAAGGAGGAAGAGAGGCGAGGATGCACAGAGGCAGAAGCAGTGAGACCGCACAGCGCTGCTTGTGCACCCGCAGTCCTTGAGCCACCTCAGAATCTCCATTCTTACAAAAAAATGCTTCCCTGAGCTTAAACCATACCCACTGCTTTTTCCTTTGTATTTGCAATGAAATACCTTTCTAAGCTTCCTGGCAGATGGGGTCCAGGTCTGACTCCTGAATTGAAGATTATTTGTTCACTGTTGCATAACTGACATATTTCAGAAGCTGCCAGAACTTGGGGCTTTTTTTTTTTTCCAGTAACAGGAAAAAGGTCTCAGCAGAGAAACTGAGCTGTGTGCTGTTGGGAGGTGTGGTGTTTTTTTTTTTCCCCTTTTTTTAAAACCTATCAATAATCACTGTATTTATTTAAATTATCTTTCATGTTTAAATTATAGGTGACATACTGTGTTATATTAACTTCAGGTGTACATCCCAGTGATTAGTCATTACATAACTTACTAAATGATCATCCTGATTAATCTCTTCCCCATCTGACACCATGGTTATTAAGTGTGGCTTTTTGCTTTCAGACCTGCTGTCCTACATCTGAGGTGTGGCTGCTGGAGTGGTGGGAAGAGGGGTGTGGCCTCCGGTCCCTGGGAACAAAGGAGGGCTGGTTTCCTGTCTTGTTGCCTCTCCTATGAGCCTGGGCTTCTTCCAAGTGTCCTTCCAATTTCTTAAGCACAAGTGTCATTAAAGTCAACTGGTATACAGAGGCCTTTGGTCTAAAAGTTGACAGGCCAGAAATATAAGTTTTGGGATCAGATGTCCTTTCACAAGACCAAGTTGTAGCACTGACACACCTGGGGCTTTGAGCAAGTCTCCCCCCCTCTCTGTGGGAGGAGGAGGAGGAACTGCCCAGTTGTCTCTGAGGCGGCGTGGGGGAAGAACCTCCTGGACTGAGGCCAGGGGAGGGCTGGGGGTGAACCTGAGTGTGGCTGGACCCTCTGTGCCTGAGATCTCGGCTGGAATGGGGATTGTGCAGGTGGGACTCCCTCCCATGAGCCGACAGGCAGTCACAATGACAGGGCAGAATGAGGTCCTGGTGTGCAGGGATGCGGAGGAGGCTACTCAACTGGGCCACACAGTCCTGCCAGGGAGGCAGATGACCTGCCAGGTCAGCCCACAGCGCTGTGCACCTTCTGGGGCTCAGGCCTTGAAACGAGGAGCAGCCACAGGAACCGCCCAGCCCTGGGGCTCCAGCTGGAATTGGCCAAGGAGTCCGGGCTCCAGGAGGTCCTAAGCAGGCATGTAATGTGGGTGCCAGGGATCTGAGCCCTGGATGGAATGAGCTCATCCCTGGAGTGAGGGTGAGGAGGGGAGAGAACAGAGAGCTAAGGCTTGAGCAGGTTGCCATTAAGTGGTCAAGAAGAGGAGGAGGGGCTAGCAAAAGAGGATGATAAGGAACTGCCTTAAGGGGACACCAAAGCAAGAGGAGGGAGTGACAGAGGAGGGAGTGACAGAGGAGGGAGTGACAGAGGAGGGAGTGACAGGAGGGAGTGACAGAGGAGGGAGTGACAGGAGGGAGTGACAGAGGAGGGAGTGACAGAGGAGGGAGTGACAGAGGAGGGAGTGACAGGAGGGAGTGACAGAGGAGGGAGTGACTAGCTGGGTTGACAGTTTGAGGAGGCAGAGGGCTGAGGAGGAGCCTTTGGATTTTGGAGACTAATTTTATCCCTTGCAACTGGGAAAGCAGGCTGGCCCTTCTTCCTCTGACAGAGCAGACAGTGAAGCCAGTTTCATATTTTATTCTGAGAGAGGAGTTCCATGGGAGCCCTTGGCAGGCCTAATCCCACAGCTCTGTGCAGAAGCCCGGCCACAGAACCCTCAGCTTGTCCTTGTCATGTAGCAGCACATGGGTCTGGGCCAGGCTCCTGGACCACGGCTGCCCCACCCACCCCTCGGGCTCAGAACTCGCAGATCACAGGGCGACTCTCTTCACAAGGTATGTCGTTCCACAGGCCGTTGCTGAAGATCTCCACACAGTCCTCATTGCCCTCATCATTGTTGGGCTCTCCAGTGTTCCAGTTGGAATAGACCAGGGGCTCCCCTCCAGGGTAGGTGAACTTCCCCTTTGTCTTGGAGTCAGTCATGCTCAGGAACACACGATCATTTTTCTCAACCTCGACCAGTTGTCGCAAGGCCTCATTCTCAGCTGCAGAGCGTGGGGAGGGCAGCTGCCCCCCGGCCTGTGCGCAAACTCGCTGTGCCTCCTGGAAAGGTTTCTGAAAGCCTGCTGCCTTGAAGACCTTCTGGCCAACACCTCGGCCGTTGGGGAAGAGCTCCACTAGGAGGAGAGCACAGTCAGGTTGGGGCTCTAGGGGCACCTGCCAAAACTCGATGGCTCTGAGACCTTTGTGTTCCAACTAGAGCCCCGGGCCTCCCATATAGGGCCTCAGAGCACCAGCTAGGACAAAGGTGAGACCCCGGCTCCATGGTGCGCTCTGGGAATTGGATCTGCCTGTCTAGTTACAGGTGAGAACACTGGGCTCAGAGAGGTAAAGTGAGAGGCTCAACTTTATGTGACCATCACATGCAGAGTTGGGGGTCACCCTTATCTGATCTCACACTAGAGCTGAGACGTGCTCTTTCTATTGCACCCCATGGTGCATGGCAGAATCGGTTTCCCAGCTACTGGGCAGGACTGGGAAGCTTTGGCATCGTGCAGCAAAATGGCATCGTGCAGCCTCTGAGAGCTGGAAAGAAGGATGGTGCTCCCTCTGACCTCACTGTGGACCCTGCATAACAGCAGGGCATGTGGCATTGACAGGGAGGTCCGTGCCGCGTGTGGATGTGGGAAAGAAGAGGAGAGGGTGGGCCATCTGAGGGCAGCGCTGTGCTAATCTCTGCACTGTGTGCGCCCAGTGCTGGCCTCTAGGTGTGCATGTGGGTGAGGCTGGAGAGTTGGGAGAGAGGACAAGGACAGCTGAGAAGTGTGCATGGGTGTCAGGGGCAGGAGAGAGTCAGTGCTGGGCAGAGGCCTGTCTGGGAGTCAGAGGGCCAGGTATTCAGCCCCGCCTTGGCCATGACTGTCCAGGTGGTCAAGGGAAAGTCACTTCCTTTTTTGGGGCTTCCAGTTCCTCATCTCTAAGATGGGAATACAGTTTATAAAAGCATCACCTGTGTGACATTCAACTATATCTTTTCATTCCATCTCATTTTCCATCCCTTTGTGTGTGTGCGTGCGTGCTTTTATATATTTTTATTGATCTCAGTAAGAGAGGGGGAGAGAGAGATAGAAACATCAATAATGACAGAGAATCATTGATTGGCTGCCTCCTGCCTGCCCCCTACTGGGGATCAAGCCCACAGCCCGGGCACATGCCCTGACCAGGAATCGACCCATGATCTCCTTTTTCATAGGTCAATCTCATCTACTGGGCCACGCTGGCCGGGCTCATTTTCCATCCCTTTGACTTCTGGGTTCGTGCATACAAGCCTTCAGGGTTCCTGAGAGGGCTGTGCTCCCCAAAGGGCTGGTGAGGAGCCCAGGCTGCACCCCGATTCACTGGGACCCTTCCACAAGGGTTCAGGGGGCAGACTCTCCACAGGCTCAGGAGGGCACCCAGAGCAGCCCTGGACAGGAGTTCCTCTGCCATTCACTACATGCACCCGGGTGGGTCTGTGTGGGCATACACGAATATGGCCACGTGTCCATGTGAAGGCACATGGGAGCACTGAAGGCCCACCTGTGTGTGTGTGTGTGAATATGCGTGTGTGCTCATGGGTGTAGATGACGTGAGGTGAGTGATGGCATGTGTGTAATAAACACATGTGGCAGGTGCATATCACGAATTTTCCTATGTTTGCATCAGTGTGCATGTGAGGGAGAGAGTGCACATGCATATTTGTGGAGAGAGGGAGACATACCAAATGCTTGAAACCTCACCCTTGGTACGTGGGTACTCAGTGGCCTTAGGTATGTAGGAGCCAACCCTATGTCTCACCCCTGTGTGCTCTCCTCCTTCAGAAACTCCTCTTTGGATCAATGAGATTTGCTGAATGATTTGAGCTCAAAGCTGACATGGGGAAAGCGGGAGGAGGGGGGGAATTAGGGACTGAGGTGGAGATGCCCACAGGCACAGGCACTGGGCTGTGCTGCTGGAGCCTCTGACTCCTCAGCACCCAGGTTAGGGGAGAGTCTCCACCATGAACACCCAGGGAGGAGGGGAGAGCCCAGCACTGGCAGAGCCCAGAGGCAGCCTGCCCCCTGCTGGACCCAGGGCCTGTCTCAGGTGAGTCTCTCAATGGCCACATGCCAAGGTCAGACCGTCACAGCCTTGATCCCAAGCACAGCATCCCAGCCGAAACTCTCAGGACAGTGTCAGGAGTCACTGCTGCTGTGGGCTGGGCACAACATCTTGAGGGGTTTGCACACCTAGCCCCATAGAGATAAGAAATGCATCCTGGGTAGTGGGGTGTCCAGGGACCAGCACAGGTTGGCAGGAGGGGAAGTCTGAACTGCACTGGGCTTGGGGCATTGATCTGACTCGAGTCACAGGTGGCTGTGATATTGGGGGCTGGAGCCTGGTAGCCTTGAACATGCTGGAGCCAGCCCACTGAACTGGTGTAGGGGCCACACCCTGCTCCGTGTCCCTTGCATTTGCTTCCATCTCCTGGACCATGTGGCTGCCCTGCTCTGCCCTGCCCTATATTAGCCCCAGGTCCTGCCCCAGTCCCAGGTCCAGCCCATCGTCCAAACCCACTAACATCCTGGAGCCCCCAGTCCTAGACCCAGGCCTGCCTCATGCCTGGCCAACTCCAAACCCAAACACAGACCCTGCCTGGGGCCTGACCTTGGCGACTGGCTCAAGTTCAGTCCAGGTCCAGAACTCACCTTTCTTATACTGAAGGAAGGCTCCCTGCAAGGCCTCCACCTGCTGCCTCAGATTAGCGTTGTCTGCAGGAGAGAGAGGCCCAGTGTAGACCAGTCCCTCACAACCAGGGATTGGCTCAGAGTCTCGGTCCCAAGGGAAGGGTGCTCAGTGACAGGCTGACACAGCTGGCCCCTGCTGCCCACAGGTCACTGAGGCTCTGTAGTGAGCACACTGTGCCCTGAGCAGGTCCTGGCACCCGACTAACTCTGATCCAGATGGCATTTCACAGCACATTCTGAGAGGCTGGGAGCACATCCCTGGCGGGGTGGGGAGGGGGGAATTGCATATCCCTGAAGTACTCCCCATCCCTGGGTTATTTGGTGCTCACAGCTGTCTGATGAACAGGGAAGAGAGCTGAGCTGTCCCAGTGATCAGGTGGCCCTCCCCCGAGCACAGGGTCTATCCAGAGCCTCATCGTCCTACCTCCGGCCTGGCAGCTTTTCCCAGTTTCACACCCGCCTCCTCCCCCCACAATGGACTGACCACTGAGCTAGAGGGCCCTCCTCCGTCTGCACCTGATGGGGTGCGCAGAGCCAGGGGAGGCGACCTTACCTGAAAGCCCACTCTCTCCCTTTGGTCCTCTCTCCCCAGGAGCACCTCTGTCCCCTTTCAGTCCTGGGGGGCCTCTGGCACCGGGAGGTCCCTGTGGGCCCAGAGGTCCTGCAGGCCCTGAGATCAGACAAGAAGAGGTGGGTGAGCTCAGCACACATTTTCCCGCATTTTCCCCCTCCAGCATATGGACTGTGCTATTGTCCAGCAATACACCCTCCCACGTACAGTCTGTCCCAAAACCAGCCACGCACCCTCTCTGCACACTACTGTCCCATCACCCAGCACCCAGCCTTCCCAGGATGCAGACTGTCCCTGCTGCTCACACCGCACTCTCCCCAGTTACAGAGCTCAAGCCCAGTGAGGCACCTCCTTGCACAGACACCCCATGACCAGTGCTGCAGTTCAGAGCTGGCGGGGTGATGGGGGAGGGACAGGCATCTGCAGCTTCAGATGGACACAGGAGGACTGAAGACCCACCCCAGCTTTTCCCATCACTCACCTTCTTCCCCTGCACTCCCAGGAGCTCCACGCTCACCAGGGGCACCTTTCTCTCCTTTGACACCTGGGGGGTCTCTTGTCCCTACCAAGCCCTGCACGCCTGGGGCACCCACTTCTTTTGAGGAAGGAACAGATTGGGACAAAGACTGCTGAGAGTGTGTGCAGCCTGGATCATTTCCTCGGCTCCACGTGGAGAAGGAGAACTGGGGGGGCTTTGCACCCCACTATCTGGGCTCTTCCAGATGTGGGGGTTTGGGGGGCAGGGGCCAAAGCAGAGCCTGCCAGTGGTGATGGCCTGGCTTCCCTGGCACGCTGAGCATCCTTAGGTCACATCATGGGTTGCCACTCTCACTCCTCCCTCTCCCTTCCGGACCTCCACACACCAACCTCCTACCTTTGGGCCCAGGCTCTCCTTTGGGGCCTGGTTCGCCTTGGGGTCCTACATTCCCCTGCATTCCTGAGGGACCCTCTGGTCCAGCCGGCCCGGGCACACCTGGAGGGCCCGGAGGTCCTGGGAAAAGGAACCAGCCAGTCAGTGCACGGAGTCTTCTCAGAAGGGGGAGAGTGTGAGAAGGTGAGAGCAGTCATAGAGGTCAGAGAACAGCACCATCCTACAGACGCCGCCCAGCAGTATTACAGCCTTCCCTGTGTGAACTCAGTGCCACCCGCAGGGCACCCTCCTTCCTGGGATGGGTATGTGCATCCTCCTGCATGGCCTAGTGGCAGGCATTGCAGTCCATGCCCACTGCTCACCACGTGGCCCCGAGTCTCCCTTCGGTCCGGGTTCTCCAGCAGATCCATTGTCCCCTTTGGGCCCAACTGGGCCAGCAGGTCCAGGCATCCCCATGGGCCCTGGAGCTCCTGGTGAACCTGCTGCAGCAGAAGAAATGGGCATAAACCTGGCCCTGGGCCTAGGAGGAACAGCACCTGCAGGTCAGCCCCTGCATTCCTTCAGGTTCCGCAGGTGTAGACATTCCACCTCCACACTCCTCATTCCAGTGGTGACCCAGGAGTGGGCTGTGTACATCCCCATTTCACAGGCCAGGAAACAGGCCTGCCAGAGCTGTTATGGGGACATGAAGCCAAGAACTGTCTGATTTCCATACAGTGCATCCTCCCTGCCCCGAGGCTCTAGGATTTACAGCAGGGGATCTGCCAGCTTTTACCCTGGATCATGGACTCCTGGCTTTCCCCTTCCTAGGACCAAACTTTATATCAGAAATGATCCCTGACATGAGTCACCAGGGAAATGCAAATCAAACCCAAGAGATATCATCTCACCCCTCCTAGAATGGTGACTATGAAAAACACAAAAGATCTCAAGTGTTGATGAGGAAGTGAAGAGGAAGAACCCCTATGCACTGTTGGTGGGATTGTAATTTGGTGCAGCCACTATGGGGACCAACATGCAGTTTCCTTAAGACATTAAAAAGATAATTTTTTTAAAAAGTATGATCTAGCAATACCACTTCTGGGTTTTATCCAAAGGAAATAAAACGCTAATTTGAAAAGATATCTGTACCCTCATGTTCATTGAGACATTTTTTACAGTAGCCAAGAGGTGGAAACAACCTTATAGTGTTCATAATGGATGAATGGATAAAAATATCACACACATACACACACACACACACACACACACACACACACACACACACAGTGGAATATTATTCGGCCATAAAAAAAAATCCTATCATTTGCCACAACAGGAATGGATCTTGAAGAAATTATGCTAAGTGCCATAAGTCATACAAATTAAGACAGAGACAGTATGATCTCAGTTATATCTGGATTCTAAGAAACAAAACAAAGAACCTGAACTCATAAATGCGGAAATCAGATTATTGGAGGTTGCATAAGATGGGAGCTGGGTGGTGGGCAAAATGCGTGAAGGTCAAAAGGTACAAACTTCCAGTTATAAAATATGAGCTCCCTTTCCTCCTCTCTGTAGTGCATTTAGGTAAATCCTTTTGATCAGGCCAGAGTGTGGGGCCACAGGGTCTCATCTTTGCCCACCTCTCATGCAGTAGAATTTAGTTAGATATTTCACACTCTGCACAGAAATCATTCAACCACATGAACAACCATAAGTGCCTGCAGCTTAGTTCTATGGGCCCCCAATACCAATCATTTACACACAATTTGCTCATTGTTGTGGTGAAAGGAATCAGAAGATCCTAGGGGAGGAATCCTGACAACTAGGGAAGGGGAATAACACCTCCGGGCTCAGGGCAGCCTGTCATTTGCCAACTGGTAACGAGGTGCTTTAGGTGGACTGAATGTCTAGGGGACTTCTTCACAAGGAGATGGGTTTCCATTTCCAGGGCTTCCACAGCAGAACATCCAGAGTTGCTGAGTTGGTTACAATTCCAGTGCCCACCCATGCCCACCAGGACAAGCCCATGGTCCCAGCTCTACCTGGATTCCCCTTTTTGCAAAGGCGGCCGTCTTTCACATTTCGTCCATCACGACCAAGCAGGCCATTCTCCACAGGGCTACACTTGACCAGGGTGCAGTCATCAATCAAAGGTTTCTGGGGAAGGGTCTTCACATTTGCTCCCCATGACCTTGGAGGCTGTGTGAGTAGGACCAGCACGGAGAGGAGAAGAAGCATGGCCTTGAGGGGTGGACAGAAAGAGAAAGGACATGCTCTTGGTTCCAGAACGCGGGTTAGTGCTTAGCCCAGCGCCCAGAGTCAGAGAGGCACTTTTCACCACCTTGCCCCTTCTGTGGGATCAGGAGCATCAGGACTCTGAAAGCAATTTAGGACAAGGCGGCCATACAGTCTGGCCTGGGAGGGCATGAGTTATCCAGCTGAACTCTGACATGGTTATCAGCAACATCTACCTCTTCTCAGATGCCCCGTTTTATACCTTCTAGTGACTTCCCTTTCACTGCCATCGGCACGGCTGGGATGTGAACTCCTCACTGAGGCCACCTGTCACATCAGGAAGGACTCATGAAGTGCCTTTGGGCAGGACAGTTCCCTCTTTGAACCTCCTTCTCCCTGTCTGTGTCAGCAAGGTGGCTGGGCAATCCCATTTCCTGTCACTTGTAGCCTTGGATGGACCAGCACTGGTGGTTTCAGTGCTTGTCTGGAAAGAGCCAGAATGCTCAGTGACATGTGTCCTAACACAAGATCGGTACACGGCTACATGTTTGCAGGTGGTCTGCCATTCCTGGACTAGAAGCTGTATCCATGAAGAAAGTTCCAGATGGAACCCAGAAAAAGTTCTCAGAAGAGCTGGAGAGACCCTGGGACGCATAGAGCCCTGCCCCTCCACCTGGGACGACTTGGGAGAGGGGCCTCGTGGAGGAGGGCATGTGAGGTGAGCTCCATCAGGGAAAGGGTGGTTTTAGGTGGAGAAAAAACAAATGTGCAATAGGGTGTCCAGTGACATGTGAGAGGGACTCTGCAGCTAAGTGAGGTCAGGGTGGGTGCAGGGCCTGGTCACTCCCAATGGTGGGCTTCTTTCCTCTTGAGAGAAACCTTAAAGTTAGGAGCCAGGAAAGCGCACACGGGAGATGCAGAGGCTGGGAACAAGCCTGAGGGACAGAGCAAAGGAGAAGGGATCCCCAGGCAGCCTGAGGGGGAGGCAGTGGAGGGCCTTCCTGGCCACAGAAGTGCTTTCTTCTCCACCTGCTGGTGGTTCTGGGCTGCGGAGGACCCTGTTGGCACCAGTTCTTTCTCATTCTGAGTTTACCACTTCCTCGGGCATCATGGGAGTCTCTAAACACCAGGCAAGCTCACAGGCCAGCAGCGTGACACTTGCTGGGGCAGAGGCTCGGCCATAAGCACCAAAGGCTCCAGCAAGAGCCAGGGCATTGCCCCCTGGTGTGCAGCAGCCACATCAAGGGGCCTGTGCCCACATCTGGGGAAGAATGAAAAGCCACAGGCATTCTGCCCAACAGCTCAAGATGGCACAGAAGGCACCACAGCTCATTGTAGGAGAAAGGGGCCTGGGCAGGAGCCCCCTCACAGGGTTGGAGACCTAGGCCTGGGATGAGGCTTCTTTGCTGGGCCTACAGCGGTATTGGGCAGAGCCACATCCCCTTAAACCACATAGTGTTCCCTTTATGCCTCAATGTCAGACTAAAGTATTATTGAAAAATGACTCCTCTAAAAATTAATTGGAAATCAGTAAACTTGTCTAGTGGGTGTATTTTTAAAACAAAGATTTGAAGCTAAGAGAAAACCATGTTTATCCATGTCCAATGGGCAGTTGGCACCAGGATGGACTTTAACCCTGGGCCTGGGAATGCCGGGGCTATTTCTCCTCATCCACCTTCCTTTCTGAAGAAATCAAGGATGGAGAGAGCCAAGCGAGAAGTTGAAATTGCATTCCTACCTGAGGCTTCCTGACAATGGATGTGGGGTCCGGGTGGGTGTCATATTCCACTCAACCACCCGGCCCCAGCCCAGAAGGCAAACCTCCCACTTAGCAAAGGAAGCAGAGTGAGGGGCAGAAGAATGGTCCTTCTACCCACACTATGTTGCCCGCTCACACCCACACCCACACCCACACTCACACCCACACCCACACCAATACCTCCCAGAGCAGAAGAGCTACACAGACCCTGTCTTCCTCAGCACCAGTACATTAGAGCACCCCAAATGGGCAGGGGGACATTCGCTGGAGACAGAGAAAACAAAAAGAGAGGCAGGCACAGACACTCACCATTGTGTCCTCGAGGGCTCAGGGTCTCCAGGCAATGAGCGCTTCCTTGGCCCAAACGCACTGGCTATTTATGCTGAGCCACCCGGTGTTGGTCTTTTAAGAACTCTTTTGAACAACTTTCTTCCTTGTTGACTCACACTCACCACACCTGGGTTCAGGAAACTTGCCACTACACACATGTCACCTTAGAGTTCACAGAGAACCCTCAGTGCATGACTTCATCTGAACATCACTAAGCTCTGTGAGTTCAGCGGCATCATCAATGTCTGGATTTTACAGATTTCCATGATCTGAATTCCTGAGAAAACCAAAGACAGGGAAGCAGAGTGAGGGGCAGATGAGGAAGCAAGTTGCATAATAACCTACAACTATTGCAAAAGCAATTGAATATTTCAAGAGCAGGGCTTGCTGTACCAACTTCTCTTTGTCCTTCACCTCAACATTACTACCAGATAGTGGGAAAGAGCTGGGAGCTTCTTGGCATTTCTGGGCAGGGGTGGAGGAGCTAGAGGGGTTGCAGAGGCTGCAGCATTCTGTGAGGACAGTGGCAGGGGAGCTGCCACCTGCAGGGGTCACTCCTTAGCTTCCTGGTCTAGATGTTGGAGAGCCCTCACTTGCTTTCTATGGGATGGATGTCCTTACATCCTTGCCTTCATCTCTCCACTTCCTTAGCTGGTGTTTCCTCTGTGTATTGCTCTAGGAAGCAGTTTGGACCCCTGAGCCTCTGATACACTATTGCGGGCATCCCCCAGGAAACTCTCACTTCCAGTGGCCATGGGGCAGTTGCCTGCCCTCCTGCTGTTGCTGTCATCTCCGCTCCCTTCTAGATCCCTGTGGCTTCACCTCTTGCATCAAGCCTTTGCCTAGGTCCAAACACCAGCTGCCTATGCCCGCAATGCTCTCCTTTGGCCACTCCATTGGTGGTGCCGACTGCTCCTGGGTGTTGTTGCTGCTGTGGCATCTCCTTGTGTGTGCAAGAGGCTCTAATGCCAGTTTCCTCGGCTGGTAGGAAAGGGTCTTGTTTTCCATAATGCAATTTTTTGAAGGAGGATCCCATAGTAGAGCCACTTGTGCCCCAAATGATAAAACTCTTTCATTATTAACGTCCCCATCCTAGGATGCTTGTGTGCCTCCCAGAGATCTGCATCAGCATGGAGGCTGAACTGAACTGAACCATTGCTCTCCACTCCCCTCAGAGCCTACCTTACAAGTCTGATCCTGGTAGCTACACAAACTCCTACCTATGGTGACTTTTATTTCAGAAGCCCTATATGTTTTCTCTGTTTGCAACTTAGCTTCTATTAATTGCTACCGCCTAGCCTATTAAGTACTCCATCTCAATGCCCTGGGACCCCGCTGTAACACAGACTATAGAGTTTCCCTTGTCTAATTCCACATTACAACAGAGTCTAATTTTATTTATGACCCAACCTAGACACTCCTGTTACAATGATAACCTTTGCCTTCCTCAGTTACACCAACACAGGTGAGAAGAGTCAGATCTCAAATGATGATGACAATGGCTTTCATGCAGATGACCATGAACCTCCCTGTGTGAAAGATGAGGTCTAGAGAGATCACAGGGTTTCTTAGGTTTCTGGGCACTGAGGCTATGCTGCAGCCTCAGCAATACCTGCAGCCCCTCATGGACGTCAGTAGCTGCACTTTTGTCAGAGCTGAGCTGCAGCCTGATATTTGGTTTCCCAGGTGCTTGCCCACATCATTGCTGAAACTGCAGCTCAGCAGACCTGTTACCTTTCTTATCAGTGCTCGACTGTAGGGCAAGCATGTCAAACTCATGGCCTGTGGGCCACACGCCTCATTTAAATAAGTAAACCAGGTATGTAATATGTTGGCCGTGAGTTGACATGCTTGCTATAGGGCAGCAACTGTCAAACAGTGCACTGCAAGAATCTTTAAAACATGCAATACCTGACTATTGAGTCAGAGGCACTGACCTCTTTTCTGTCGGATTGTCAAATAAGCAAATGAGAGCAGCTGGGATTCCAGGATAACTGCAGAGTAGCTGGAGGCTGTGTCGCTTGCTTCCAGAGTCAGACCGGATTTACAGCTAAATTGCAGAGCAGTCAACTTAAAAAACAAACTAAACTACAGCTGAGCTGAAATAGTAGAACCAAGGAGCACAGGAAAAGCCAGGTAGAGACTGGTAAGAGGTGTGGAGAAGCGAAAAGGGAGATCCCCCTCATGCGGGGACAGCTGAAAAGCCTCAGGGACAGCACAGCTGCAAAACTCCCTCCCCCTAGGAATGTGGGGTCTCATCCCCATGCAGGGATCCCCAACCCAGAGCAACAGAGACAGGAGTGGAGCCCATGTACAGCAGGTGGTGGGAATCAGTGCGGATCCTGTCCACCTGGGAGACGCCGACCAACCATCCTAGGGAAGGAGCGCTCCCATTGCTGCAGCACCAGCCTGGAGTTTGCTCTGGACTCGGCCATACTTGGGTTTCACACCCAGCAGTGACTTTGAGGGGCCCTCTGTTCTCTGGAAATACTTTAAGGAAAGACCCTGTCCGTGATTAAACTCTGTGGGCTGGTGGTGAGGAATGGTCTCTCCCACCTCAGGCACAGAGTTGGCACCCCTTCCTCAACCTGTTGAGCTCCTAGGCCTGCCCTGTCCTGTTGGGTGCAGAGGCACTAGGAACTAGCTCAGGACCGGGACTTTTCGGCCCATGCTGCTGGTAAGATGGTGCAGGAGAGCCGAAATGTCAGCCTGTCCAGCTGGGTTAGGAGCTGTACGTAGCTGAGAATTACAGCCCTGCCCTGCTGAGACAGATGCATGGAGAAACCTGAGTGCTGTGCAAAGCTGATTTTCACTCCTCTTTCTTGGCCTGGCGGTGCAAGGGCTCCAGGGAGCTGCACAGAGCTGGGATTTTTGGATTGTGTCTCCCTAGGAGGCTTCTGTCTGGGAGCCAAACGAGAGCAAGGGCTGGTCTCTGAGGCTGCTTTGCAGGGAAGCAAATCTGAGCTCCCCTAATGACCCAGGACGAAGGAGTGCCTGCCCCGTCTCCTACAGGTTGCCAGCATCATCTCCAATGGGAGACTGGATCAGCCCTGCCAAGTCCCAAATATGCCCAGTGGGTGCAATTCTGTGGGGGAGAGTGGCTCAGAGGGGAGGATATTGAAAGTGTGAGACCCTCGGAGGCTATTGCCTGGGACCAGGAAGAAATGCTTAGCCCATCCCTGCAGGCTGGGCCAGTATCATCCTCAATGGGAGACTCCTTGGTCTGTACCCCTAGCCAAGGGTGGCTGGTCTTGCTCTTGAAGAGGAGACAGCTGGCTACACCCAACCTGAACCTACAGCAGGCCCTTCTAGGGGGAACTAGAGTTGGAGACTCTGGCAGAAACTGAGGGGTTTGGCTTTGAAACAGGTACTAATTTCCCCTCATTGATGCAAACTCAGGAGGGGCAGAGGGGTAAGAAGAGCTGACTGTTGAAGACAGGTCTGTCAGCAGCTCTAAGCTGGGAGAAGCTGAACTTTTTACACAAATCGGCCCCTCCCACACACATGCAGGTCTAGCTCACACAGACACAATCAGTGACTGATGGCAACCTGCACATGACACCCACCCCAGTAGACCCGGAACCAACACAATCAGGGAAGGCCTTCAGACCTCACTAGAGCTCATCACAACTAGCCACACAAGTGGCTCACCCAAAGGGGGATACCAGCAGGCACAAGGTTCTGCTGGGAACAGCACTGCCTGAGAGGGCAGCCCCTGCAGAGCATCTCATACCTGGTGATTGAGCTTCACCCCTATAGTCACCCAGCCTGGAGGCTTAACTCAAATGGGCCAACTTAACCCACACAAGGGGCATTCCTAGAACACCCAAGTTGAGAGAACAAAGTGACCAGCACTGGGCCCCACAGACACCTACTTCATAAGGCCACCCCACGAGGATGGGGCGTCACAGCAGCTCTATCTCATATTAACATAAAAAACCATTGAAACCTGTAAAGAATTTTTGTGAGTTTATTTGAGCCAAACTGTTAACATATGGCAGGAAGCAGAACCTCAATGAATTGAGATAATGCTCTGGAGAATGGGGAGTTCACACCTTGTTTTTCTAAATTTCAATCAAAAGGAAAATACGCAAGTGGGTTCCATATAATTCATTGGTGATAAATTAAGGAGGTGGGAGAAAGCAAATGGAGGAAATCGCTGGGATAGGATAAAAAGTGAAATGATGGACATGTGCTTCTTTCACACAGATGGATAGAGGATAGTTTAACATAGATAACAGTTGAGGATTAACTTGATAACAATGACAATGAGGGGAAGTCCTGGTGTCATTTGTTGAGCCCTGATGAGTCTGGAAAACAAAAGGGAAGTTACTAGTACAAGTTAACCAGACATTTCACAGATATGTTATCTTAGATGCAAAAAAAAAAAAATGGGCTCAGTAAAGATCTAAGTTGATCTTTGTCAGGCCTAGGACATGACCACCCACTATAACCTATTTTTTAGTTAAAGTTTAATTTCAGAGCATCCTTTGTGGTTACTCTAGGTCTCTGATTTTGCAGGCCTTCCCTGAGCTTGTCAGTTAGCATGTGGCCCCTTTTGTCCACCTCATACAAGGAAACAAACACAAAGAGACAGCCAAAATGAGGAGACAAGGAAACAGAATCCAAATGAAAAAAAGGAGGAGTCTCCAGAAAAAAACAGCTAAATGAAATGTATGCAAGCAATTTATCAGATATAGAGTTCAAAGCAATGGTTATAAGGATGCTCAGGAACTTAATAAGAACTGTTGTAATGTACCCTGCGAATCACAGAAGGACGCCTCAAGAAGTCAAATTAAAGAGTCACATTTATTGCAATCCAGGACTATGAGGGGTCATTCCCAAATCTCATAGTAGTTATTTGGGCACAGTTCCAGGGTTATATAGGCAAAAAATCACAAAGGTATTGATTACATCTCAGGTTTTGGAGTGAGGAACCTGGTTCACAAAAAAAGCAGTTTACAGAAGCAGAAATTAAGCATGTGAATTACAATTTTTGGTCTCTGGATCACTGAGTTGACAGAAACACATCATCTGGAACCGCTGGGTTGACAGGAACACATTATCTAGAACTCTCGGGTCTCGAACCACTGAGTTGGCAGGAAGTCATTATCTAGAGCCATCGAGGCAATTTAGAGTAATTGCACTGTCCTGGTCTTAGGACCACTGTGTTGACTGAAACACATTATCTGGAAACCTCGGGTTTTGGAAAAATTGTGCTGTCCTGGTTCCCAGGTACAGAGGAATGTGCTTTCTAAAACCAGTAAGATAACAATCAATGGGATAGTCATTCAATCGAATGGGATGATTTATACAATTCAGAAAATCAAAGTAACTTTTCTATTGTTAAGCCAAACAACAGGGTTAGAGTTAAACTACAGTTTCAATCTGAAATGATTGCTACCATACTTCAGAACTACAGCAGCATGAAAAAAAGACCTTAGAACTTAGGAGGGGTGGGCAGTGGAGGTGGGGAAACAGAAATGAAGAATGATATCAAGAATACACTGGAAGGAATGAAAAGTAGGTTCGATAAAGCAGAGGATCAAATCAGTGGTTTGGAAGACAAGGTAGAAAGAAATACCCCATAAGAGCCGCAAAAAGAAAGATGAGGATAGCTTAAGGGAACTCTGGGACAACATGAAAGGTAACAACATCCACATCATAGAGGTACCAGCAGAAGAAAGTAAGCAAGGGATAGAGAACCTGTTTGAAAAAATAGTAACAGAAAACTTCCCTAACCTGGTGAAGAAAAAATACACACAAATTCAGGAAGCCCATAGAGTCCCAGTCAAGACGAACCAAAAGAAACCCTGCCACATCATAATTACAATGGCAAAATCTTAAAGGCAGCAAGATGGAGACAGTTGGTTACCTACAAGGGATTTCCCATAAGGCTGTCAGCTGATCCATCAACAAAAACACTTCAGCCCAGAAGTGAATGACAACAAGTATTCAAAGTAATGAAAAGCAAGAATCTGAAACCAAGACTACTCTATCCAGCAAGGTGATCATTTAAAATTGAAGGTGGGCTCTAGCCGGTTTTGATCAGTGGTGAGAGTGTCAGCCTGCAGACCGAGGGTCTCGGTTTCGATTCCAATCAAGGGCATGTACCTTGGTTGCAGGCTCCTCCCCGGGCTGGGCCCTGGTCAGGGCATGTGCCAGAGGCAACCAATCAATCTGTTCCTCTCACATCAATATTTTCTCTCTGTCTTTTCCTCTCTCTTCCACTCTCTCTAAAAAAATCAATGGAAAAATATCCTTGGGTGAGGATAAAAATAAATGAGTAAATAAATAAATAAAATTGAGGATAAAATAAAGAGCTTCCCAGACCAAAGAAAGAAAAAGCAGTTTTTACCACCAAACCAACATTGGGAGAAACGTTAAAAGGTCTGCTTTAAGAAGAAAAAGAAATAGAGAGATAGAGAGAACCATAGGTATAAAGTGGGAAAAAAGCCAGGGGTTTCAAGATGGTGGCAGGGTAGGTGTATTTTTCTTGTACCTCCTCCGAAAACCAATTGGGAAATAAAAATAAATTGGGGGACATTACCCTGAATTACCAACTGAAGACTAGCTGAAGAGGAGACTCTTAAGGAAAGGCACAAACCACCTCAAGACTGGTAGAAAGGGCAGGGTCATGAGAGGAATGGCCCAGTTCCCACAGGTACCAGGCCAATGGTGTGGAGTGATATCTTGGCTGTGGGAGTCTCCTCCTGAGAGGAGTGAGGCCTGCACCCAGGTTGGGCTCCCCAGTCCAAAGCACCAGAGCTGGGAACAGCTGCCATGTAGCATCTAGTGGTGAAAAGTGGTGAGGCTTATATTCACCAGGAAGAGACGGGGCCTGCTAGAGACAAAACCACTTCTTTTGGAAGGATCAGAGCACAGGATTTTCATTTGCAGTGTCTCACCCTGGGCTCCAGCAGAGGGAGGGTGGTGTGGACTGGAGTCACCTTGCCATGACCTTCAAGGCGGGGTTCAGGATCTGAAGGAGGGGCTGACACACAAATGAAAATACTATACAAGAAATATGAATTTAGAAGGCATTGGGGGCCAGGGAGCCTCTTTCTTGAAGAGACACACCGAGACTGGGTCTCATTTACTTTTTATTTACTCTCAAAACACATTTGCCCTTTAGCAATGCATACAGGCAGATCAAAGGTAAAGGTTGGTGATCAAAAGTAAAGTTTGGTAAACAATGTAAAGATTATCAGGTCGGGAAATTGCCTTGAGCGGCTGCCAGGACACCTGTGCTTGGTTATCTTACCCCCATTCATATCGTAGCAGTCATTTTTCCTGAGAAATGAAAGTCCCTCCCCACAGCAGCAGCCTGTGGAAAGGCAATTACCCCACACTGTAGATCAGTGATTGCGAATCTTTTGAGCTCGGTGTGTCAGCATTTTGAAAAACCCTAACTTAACTCTGGTGCCGTGTCACATATAGAAATTTTTTGATATTTGCAACCATAGTAAAACAAAGATTTATATTTTTGATATTTATTTTATATATTTAAATGCCATTTATCAAAGAAAAATCAACCAAAAAAATGAGTTCCCGTGTCACCTCTGTCATGCGTGTCATAGGTTCGCCATCACTGCTCTAGATACAACTCGCTCCACCTTCTAGAATCCTGCTCACCCTGTTGTATCATCAGTTGGTGAGCTAGACAAGATGCCTTAATGAGCCAATTAGTTAGGAGTCATCTTTATTGCAAGCAGGTTCAGAGCAGAATACCTCAGTCAAATTCTGAACAAAGTAAGGAACATTCCCCTTTTATATCCTTCTAGGTCTTTGTGCAAGTTATTTTTGCAAAGATCTTGTAACCTTGAGTATATATCATATTTAACAAACACCTGTCATATCTATACAGACAACTTGTAACCTTGAGTACATATCTATATAGGCACCTGGCATGGGAATATTATCAGTATCAGCCCCTTATGTTAGATGGCTAGTTTTCAAGGTCAGACAGTTAAGTTTATCTTTTCTATTATTCAAGCTAAAAACAAAGTTATTTTTACAGAATAGGAGACAATCTAAAAATAACAGAGTTGACTTATGGAACAAGGGAGTAGCAAGAAATAGCAGAGAACTTCAAAACAGCAGTTTCAAACAGCAGTTTTCCCAAAGGAAGGATCATTACTATGGTTCATTCCCCACTGGTTTTATGTAAATGAGTCAAATCATTGACTCTTTTGGGTCATTGTTGGGGAGGGGGTTGTTAACATGGTTAACCCAGTCAACTTTAAGGTTTCCTTTACCAAGTCTTATAAAGAGAATTAATAACACGGTGCATGTGAAAGTTTTATTTTTAGAGGATCTGATGAGTCCTGGATTCTCCATTCTGCCTGTGCTGCCTTGAGCCAGATGTGATGAAGCACAGTGGGACCCGTTGACCTTGGCTGCCATAGGGGTGGTGAGGATGACGGAGTGTGGTCTCTTCCAGGTAGGAGTCAGTTCTTGAGTGGTAAATTTCTCTACCCAAACAGAATCACCAGGGTGGAAGGGATGAACTGGATCAGAAGTTGGTACAGGTAGAGCATCTCAGACATGCTTCTGGACGGCTCTTTGGGTGGACTGTAAAGCTATAAGGACTTGAGTAAAGATTGGTTATGGATTTCAGCTTTTATTAATTTTTTTCTAAATCTGGGGACTATTTCCTGGAGTGGCTATTTCTGTCTTAGTCGGGTAGGTCAGGTTCTCGAAAAGTCACTAGAATCTGTAGAGGCCCCACTGGTTTTTAGGGCAGCCTCCTGGGCCACTTTGTCCGCAGCTCAGTTCCCTCTTGCTTCTGAGGAGTCCCCTTTCTGGTGCCCCTTACAGTGGATCAATGCCACTATCTTAGGTGGCTAGATGGCTTCTAGTAGTGCCAGAATTTCTTTCTTTCTTATTTTTGACTAGAGGCCCAGTGCACAAAAATTTGTGCACTCAGGGGGGAGGGGGGTCCCCCAGCCCGGCCTGTGCCCTCTCGCAGTCTGGGACCCCTCAGGAGATAACGATCTGCTGGCTTAGGCCTGCTCTCGGGTGGCAGAGGGCACGCCCAATCCCTAGGTGCAGCCCCTGGTCAGGCTCAGAGCAGGGCCGTTTGGGGAGTTGGGGCACCACCCCCTGTCATACACAGAGCAGGGCGGATCAGGGGGTTGGGGTGCCGCACCCTGTTACACTCAGGGCAGGGTCAATGGGGAGGTTATGGCTCTACCCTGTCACACACAGAGCAGGGCCCGTGGGGGGGGGGGGGGTAGGACCGCACCCTGTCAAACACAGAGCCACAGGCGATCAGGGGATTGGGGAGCTCCCCCCTATCAGGCACAGAGCAGGGCTGATCAGGGGGTTGGGGCGCCTTCCCCTGTCACAAACAGACCAGGGCGGATAGGGAGGTTGTGTCCCCGCCCCCTGTCACACACAGAGCCACAGGGCGATCAGGGGGTTTGGTCGTTGCCCCCTGTCACGCTGATCCCGGTACCAGGAGCTTCGCTGCTCTGCTGATACCGGTGCTGGGAGGCATTAATATACTATACACCCTTTTACTATATAGGATAGAGGCCTGGTGCACGGTTGGGGGCTGGCTGGTTTGCCCTGAAGGGTGTCCTGGATCAGGGTGGGGGGTCCCCACTGGGGTGCCTGGCCAACCTGGCTGAGGGGCTGAGGGCCGATTTCAGGTGACTGAAGCTCCCAACCGCTCCTATTTTTTTTTTTTTTTTTTTTTTTTTATTCTGGGCCAGCTTTAGCTCTGAGGCCTCGGCTGCTGAAAGCCGGTTTCTGGCCTTTGTTTTTCCTTCTGTATTTGATACAATGTTGTGGTCAGGCTGGGCTGACTGAAAACTGGTTTCTGGGGTTTTGTTTAGCTTCTATATTGGCAACATAGTTGCTTAGAGTTGCAGCTCAGAGGCCGGCAAGTTAGGCGGGGAACGTTGGAGTCCGCAGTCACTGGAGCAAGCAAGCCTCATGTTCGCTTCAGTGCATGGCTGCCAGCCACCATCTTGGCTGACAGTTAATTTGCATAAGGATATGCTGATTAGCCAATGGGAAGGGTAGCGGTCATACGCTAATTACCATGTTTCTCTTTTATTAGTGTAGATGTCCTTCTCAGCTGAAGTTAAAAAGTCCCTGCTCCTTGAAAATAGCACTGTGGACGCGAGTCATTGCAAACGCATACCTGCTATCAGTATAAATTGTTACTGATTTGTTTTTTGCCTCAGGAAGGCCTGAATAAGGGTTATTAATTTGGCCTTCTGTACTAATGTCCCCCGGGTGAGTGTCTGAGACCAGATGGTTCTGTCTAAGCCCCTTATCTTATATATATAGAGGTGGAAAGACTTAGTTACATCTGGTAGTGCCAGTTGGCCCATCATCCTTGCTCTGCTCATGTCTGCCTCACTGCCTAATATATTACCTCAAGGATGCTGGCTTTGAATTCTTTTAGGGAAAATGGACATCGGTGGGGCTCCTCTGGCTACTTCCATGCTGAAGAGGGGCAGAGTTTTCTTTTCAGAGCCAAGGGGTCCTTGCTGTCTGTCAGAGAGACAATGAGGCCTGGGCACAGAAGGAGGTGGGCTTGTGACCTGGTGGAGACAAACTCTATTATAAAATGTAGTATTATTGAGCAATTAGAATAGCAAGAGTTACAACAAATGGTCTGGTGAAAGGGAAAGAAAATATTTCAGTTCTAATAACTTCTATTGAAATGGAATTTTTCTCCTTAAAATCACCCTTCTGTTTATTAAAAGAGCTAAATCAAGACTAATTCATCTATTGTATTTAATTTGGCCTGATTGTTTGCATAAACATAATAAGAATGGTAATTAACCACTTTTGCTGGAATTTCATGATTAAATCTTAATGTGCCCCATAGAGCCTGGAAGCCAAGCCATCTAGCTGCCATCAGGTTCCCTGCAGTATCTGCTGAGTTAGGTGAATTCCTCACCTGCAGTGGCTCTACCCAGGCCCATGCCCTAGGCTTTAAGGCCCATCTCAGTAGCCCTACTACTCTTTGTGGTCCAGAGTGTGTGGGGGTCCAGGGATTCAGAGGCACCCTTATTGCTCCCCTTCTACTCTGACCAACCGCCAGTGATAGTAGGGTATGGGCCTGATGTTCCAGTGCCATACATTTTCAGGGCTACCAAGCAGGATACCAGCCTTTTCCATGGTGCTCCTATTGGCTTCAAGTCTTCAGAGTTCAGACAGGGCTCTTTAAAACATGATACTGCAGTCAAAGTTTTTGTCAATAAAACCACTATTGAACACCGGTCTTATTGAATTTATGCAAAGAAATGTATTGCCATGATTTATTTATTAAGTGTTGCCAAATTTTGGAGGAATTATATAAGGAGGAAAATATACTGACCTGCTTTAAGATTTTTTGATTTTCCTTGCCCATTTGGGCACCTGCTCTTTTACCAGTTAGGTACCCTTTACTTCTTTTGGGATTCAACCCAACATAACCCTCTTCCAGGACGGATAACATAGGGCCATAACAATGACACTTATTGTGGGAAACTGGACACTAGCCAGTTACTCTCAAAGACTACTAAGGTCTGTAGACTAGCACAGGTCTATAGTAATTTCTGGCAGCTGTATTCAGATCTGTAAGAGAATCAAAGGTTAATATAACATATTGACATAATGAAGTACAATATTGGCACTGTGGACACTTTTGGCAGCCAAATTTTCTGCTACCAAACATGACACATTGTAAGGCTATACAAACATTTCAGGGAGGTGACTACAGTCCATTTTTGACCTTCCCACACCAAGCAAAATTGTCCTTGTCTCTCTGGAGTCATGTCCATGAAGATGCAGGATTATCTAAGCCCATTATACAGTTTTCTGCAGCCACTGTCAGGGTTGTGCATGGCAGCCGGTTCTTCTTTCTAGCCACAAACACAGGCTGTCCAATTTCCCGAAAATGCATTCTGGCACGGGAGAAAATTGTTTGCTGCACACAGGCAGCTAACCTTTACACATCTGCCCAGCAAACTGTAGTTTACAAGTTCAACATGCGGCCTCAGGTCCTCCCAGCCCAGTGGGGTGTCAGCCAGTCCCTCAGTCAGACTCTTCTTCTCTAGGAGAGTCTGAAAGTCCTGAAGGCTCTCCGGTCCATGGAGAGTGCCTTCCGTTTACCCTGTCCTGTTAACCCTGTTTACCAGTTATAGTGCCTTGCCATCCCTGTCTCTCACCACTGCTTGGTTCCTAGTGGTGAGCCAAACACAGCTGTGGCTGCAGGGAGAGACAAGTTTGCAAATAGCAAAGTGCTAGGATGGCAACTTGCGCATCAGGCCCTTGCCTTCCCCCCTGACCTCTTTCCTGGCAGAGACCTTGACTTTCCCACAGGTTTCTCTATAAGTAAGAACAGAGTATCTACGCCACCGCCCCCCCCCCCCGCCCCCCAACCGGGTGTCTTGGTCCACCCCTTAACTTAAGGGGTTAAATTTTTTAGCTTCTCTGGGAGAATTCAAGACACTGGAAGCCCTCCAACTCAAAGGGAATGTTTTCTTTTTTATACTTTTATTAATTTTTTGTAGTTTTAACCTTTTAATTAGTAAGCCAAATGCTTAAATCCTTTACTTTATTGGGCAGCAGCTCAGGTGTCCTCCATCTGGCTGTCAAGACCACTGAGAAGTGTCTCTGGGGCCCTGGAAAGCATCGGAAGGTGGTACCTCCCCCTAGAGATCCTCAGGGCCTGGCAGCCAGGCCAGGGAGGCTGTCTGTCCCAGGCGTCCGAGACTAGGTGTGGGTAGACACCTGTCTCTTATCTCGCTGGGGCCTCCAAATGTTGTATCATCAATCAGTGAGCTAGACAAGGCACCTTAATGAGCCAATTAGTTAGGAGTCATCTTTATTTCACCCAGGTTCAGAACAGAATACCTCTGTCAAATTCTGAACAAACAAAGTAAGGAGCATTCCCTTTTTATATCCTTCTAGGTCTTTGTGGAAATTATTTTGTAGACAACTTGTAACCTTGAGTATATATCATATCTAACAAACACCTGTCATATCTATACAGACAACTTGTAACCTTGAGTACATATCTATACAGGCACCTTGCACGGGAATATTATCAGTATCAGCGTATCAGCCCCTTATGTTAGATGGCTAGTTTTCAAGGTCAGACAGTTAAGTTTATCTTTTCTATTATTCAAACTGAAAAACAAAGTTATTTTTACAGAATAAGAGACAATCTAAAAATAACAGAGTTGACTTATGGAACAAGGGGGTAGCAATAAATAGCAGAGAACTTCAAAACAGCAGTTTCAAACAGCAGTTTTCCCAAAGGAGGGATCATTACTATGCTTCAACACCACCCTGTATCTTGACCCTGGCTGAGGAGGCAGCAGCAGAGGCCATGCCTGGGCAGTCTCAGGGAGCATTAGTGACTGGCTTTGGGGCAGGGCCACTTACCCCACTTTCCCGGGACCCTGACTGTCCCTTCCTCCTCACGAGAAAGCTGATAGAAACTCCCACCTTCCAGCAGACCCCACTGTCCTGCCTAAGAGGGCCTCTGCCCTGCCAAGGTCAGGGAAATATTCTAGTACAGACTCAAGCATGTGGCTCTGGGAGGGGGACCACAACCACGATCTACCCTGGAGTCTTAATGGCTCCTCCCTCTCACAGGAGATCCAGTGGTCCCATCATCCTGATTCTGCCAAAAGCCCTTTCAGAAACAGCCTTTTCAGTGACTAAGTTTGACAGCTGCCTGGCAGGCGGGACGGGCAAAGGTGGGAGGAAGAGGGCAGAGGCGGATCCCAAGGTGCCCTGGGATATTTGCTGGCCTTCCTCTGGGCTCTGTGGTGCTAAATAGCCATCCTGGGAGCACGGTGTAGTCCTTCCCATGTGCAGACAAGCACAATGGAGGCAGCCACAAACTGTGCATCATTTGAAGCTTTGAATAAGTTGCCAAGAGTCCCGTGTGGACAGCTTCTGACATTGGCTAGCACCAGGAACTTGCATACAAAACTATCAGTCTTAGACAACATAAGAGCAGGATGCAAAGGGAGATCCAAGCAGGCACTAAACTCTGCCATGTCAAACTCCACTTTTTTTCTCATTATGTTTTTTTATTGTTTTGTTATTATTTTTTCTTTCATTTCTCTTATTTTTCTCTTTTAGTTGTTTACTTTATTTTTTCTTTGACTTCTTTTTTGCCCTTTCATAATTCTTTTCCTTTTTTCTACCATTTTCCATTTTGTATACTTTATTCTTATTTTTCTCTCCCTTATTTCCACTCATATTATTTTTCTTCCCCTTACTTATTCTTGTTTTTTTAAAAATTTAATTGTATTTTATTCTTGTTCTCTTTCCTAATTCTCTCTTCTTTGTGATTGATTTTGCTGTTGTTGTTTGGTTTTTTTTTGCATGTCTATGCTTGGTTTCTTTTTTTAAAACTTTTTGTTTGTTTGTTTCTTACTGTTTTTTAAAAAAATTCTTTATTGTTTAAAGTATTACATACCGTGTTACATATGTCATATGTCTCCTTTTTTCCCCATTGATCTCTCCCCAACTCCCCTCCTCCCCCAATTGTTTGGTTTCTTGTTTGGTTTAGTTCTGTCAGTAAACAGCCTGCACAATATGGTCAGGGTTAAGCCTCACAGTCAGCCAATCTGAAGGAAGATCCCACCAATAAAAGGAAGAACAACAATCAAGACCCAATTACAGCCCTGTCCAGGTTTGGCTCAGTGGTTAGAGTGTTGGCCCATGAACCAAAGGGTCATTGGCCTGACTCCCAGTCAAGGGCATGTACCATGTTACTGGTTTGATCCCCAGCCCCTGCTGGGGCATGTGGAGAGGCAAACAATCAATTTTTTGCATCAATGTTTCTCTCTCCCCCTCCCTCCCACTCTTTCAAAAAATCAATGGAAAAAATATTCTCAGGTGCGGATTAACAACAATAACAACAACAAAGACCCAATTATATCAGGACAGCTCAAATAACCCACACAAGAAACATTCCTAGAGCATCCAGCTCAGGAGATCAAAGAGACTGCACCACTGGGTCCCACAGGACACTTACTACACAAGGCCATCCCACAAAGACTTGGAGTCATAGCAGTTCCTTCTAATAATAGAAACAAATACAAAGAGACAATTAAAATGGGGAGGCAAAGAAACAATCCCAAATTAAAGAAAAGAGGGAATCTCCAGAAAAAGATCCAAATGAAATGGAGGCAAGGCATTTATCAGACATAGAGTTCAAAGTAATGATTATAAGGATGCTAAAAGGAACTTAGTGAGAACTATAAGGACCTTAATGGCAACTACAAAATACTTAGTGGAAACTACATTCACATGAAAAATGACACAGAAAACATGAATAAGAACCAGTCAGAAATGAAGATTGCCATAGCTGACATCAGGAATACACTGAAAAAAATTTTAAAGTAGGCTGGATAAAGCAGAGGATAGAATCAGTGATTTAAAAGACAATGTAGGAAAAACACTCAATCAGAGTAACAAAAACAAAAAAAGAATTAAAAAAAAAACCACAAGGATAGTGTAAGGGAACTTTGGAACAACATGAAACGTAACAATACCCACAAATTGGGGTACCAGAGGAAGAAAGAACCTGTTTGAAGAAATAATGAAAGGGAACTTCCTAACCTGGAGAAGAAAAATGTCATACAAGTTCAAAAAGTCCCAATAAACATGAAGACAAAGAGACCCACATCAAGATACATCATAATTAAAATGGCAAACTTTAAAGACAAAGACAGAATCATAAGGGCAGAAAAAGAAAGATAGTCAGTTACCTACAAGTGAGCTCCCATAAAGCTGTCAGCTGATTTCTCAACGGAAACACTATAAGCCAGAAGTGAATGGCATGAGGTATTCAAAGTCATGAAAAAGAAGGATCTGAATCCAATACTACTCTATCCAGCAAAGCTATCATTCACAATTGAAGGTGAAATAAAAAGCTTCCCAGACACACACACAAAAACACAAAAAGCTAATGGACTTTATTGCCACCCAACCAGCATTGCAAGAAATGCTGAAGAGACTGTTGGAAGAAGAAAAAGAAAGAGAAGGAAGGGAATATAGGCATAAAGACTAAAAATGGCAATAAATACAATAAATAAGTACCTTTCTATATAAATAAAAGCCTAAGCAACTGGCCAACCAGACACTGACCATCAGGGGGCAGACGCTCAATGCAGGAACTGCTGATCAACGGCAACTTTGCAGAGTGCCCTCTCACACTCCGGGACCCCTCAGGGATGTCAGAGAGCCGGTTTTGGCCGATCCCTGTAGGCTAGTCTGAGGGACCCCACTGGTGCATGAATCCGTGCACCAGACCTCTAGTCAATTATAACCTTAAATATAAGTGGACTAAATGCTTCAATCAAAAGACATAGAGTAGCTGAATGGATTTAAAAAAAAAAAAAAGCATGTCCCATATATATGCTGTCTACAACATACCCACCTCAGAACAAAAGACTCACACAGGATGAAAGTGAAGGGATGGAAAAAATTCTCCAAGCACATGGAAATGAAAAAATAGCGGGGTAGCAATACTTATATCTGACAAAATAGATTCCAAAACAAAGATTATAACAAGAACCAAAGAAGGTCGCTACATAATACTAAAGGGATCATTCCAATAAGAGAATATAAACCTGGCACACATATATCCAACCAATATAGAAGCACCAAAATACATTGAAAAAAAAAAAAAAAACAACTCTTGGAGGACTTTAAGGGAGAGATTGACATTAATACAGTCATAGTAGGGGATTTTAATACCCCACTGACATCACTGCAGAGAACTTCCAGACAAAAATTCAACCCAAAATCAGTTGAAGAAAGGAAATAATAAAAATTAGAGCAGAATTGAATAAAATAAAGAGCAAAAGGACTACACAAAATATTAATACAAAGTGCTGGTTCCTTGAAAAGATGAATCAAGTTGACAAACCCCTGGCTACACTCACTAAGGAAAAAAGAGAAAAGACTCAAATAAACAAAATCAGAAATGAAAGAGAGGGAGTTACCACAGACAACACAGATATACAAAGGATCATACTAGAATACTATGGAAGACTATCTGCCACATAATCAAGAATAGATGCATATGTTCCTAGGAATATATAACCTTCCTAAAGTGAACATGAAGAATTGGAAACTCTAAATAGACTGGTAAACAGTGAGGAAATCGAAAGGACCATCAAAAACCATGCAAAAAATAAAAGCACAGCACCAGATGGCTTCACTAGTAAATGCTACCAAATATTCAGATATTTAATGCCTATTCTTCTGAAAATCTTCCAAAAAATTGAAGAAGAAGCAATACTTTCTAACACATTTTATAAGGCCAACCTAAACCTCATACCAAAACCTAGCAAGAATAACACAGAAAAAGAAAACTACAGACCAATATCCCTGAAAATTGAAGATGCAAAATTCCTTAAAAAAAAAATACTAGGGAATGGAATGCAATAATACATTTTTTTTTTAATAATACATCATGATTAAGTGGGGTCCATTCTAAGGGCACAAGGATAGCTCAGTATATACAACCAATCAGGGTAACACACCACAGTAACAAAATAGAGGATAGAAGTCAAATGATTTTATCAATAGATGCAGAAAAAGCATTTGATAAAATACAACATCCAGTTACGATTAAAATACTCAATAAATGAGGGTGGGGATAAGGGGGAGAGATCAACCAAAGGACTTGTATGCATGCATACAAGCTTAACCAATGGACACAGACTACAGGGGGGTGAAGGCATGAGTGGGGGTTATGGGAGGGTAATGGGGGGATAAGGACACATATGTAATACCTTAATTAATAAAGAAATTTAAAATATAAAAATAAATAAATGAATGAATAAATAAATAAATAAAATACTCAATAAAAGGGATATAGAAGGAAAGTACCTGAACATCATAAAGACCATATATGACAAATTTCCAGCCTATATCATACACAATGGTGTAAAAATGAAAGTTGCAGGATATAAAATCAATGCAAAAAATCCACTGCTTTCCTATATACTAACAATAAAACCTAAAAAAATAAATAAATGAAAAAAAGTCCTTTTGCAATTTCAACCATAAAAATAAAATACCTTGGAATAAACTGAACAAAGGATGTGAAGGACCTATGTACTGAAAACTACAAAGCATGATTAAAAGACATTGAAAAAGACACAATGAAATGGAAAGATAATCCGTATTCATGAATTGGAAGAATCAATATAGCTAAAATGGCCATATTACCCAAAATAATATACACATTTTTTTTACTTTTTTAAAATTAAATCTTTATTGTTCAGATTATTACATTGGTTCCTCTTTTTTCCCCACCATAACTCCCCTCCACCCAGTTCCCACCCCACCCTCTGCCCTCACTCCCCACCCACTATCCTCATCCACAGGTGCAAGATTATTGTCTAATCTCTTCCTGCATGCCCCACACCCCTTCCTCCCCCCCCCCCCCGCCCCCGCCAAGAATAGTCAGTCCATTCCCTTTCTATGTCCCTGATTCTATTACAATCACCAGTTCATACTGCTCATCAGATTATTTATTCACTTGATTTTTAGATTCACTTGTTGATAGATGTGTATTTGTTGTTCATAATTTGTATCTTTACCTTTTTCTTCTTCTTCCTCTTCTTAAAGGATGCCTTTCAGCATTTCATATAATACTGGTTTGGTGGTGATGAACTCCTTTAGCTTTTTCTTTATGTGAATCTCTTTATCTGACCTTCACTTCTGAATGATAGTTTTGCTGGATAAAGTAATCTTGGTTGTAGGTTCTTGGCATTCATCACTTTGAATATTTCTTGCCACTCCCTTCTGGCCTGCAAAGTTTCTGTTGAGAAATCAGCTGACAGTCATATGGGCACTCTTGTAGGTAACTGACTTTGTTTCTCTTGCTGCTTTTAGGATACTCTCTTTGTCTTTTGCTCTTGGCATTTTAATTATGATGTGTCTTGGTGTGGTCCTCTTTGGATTCCTTTTGTTTGGGGTTCTCTGCGCTTCCTAGACTTGTAAGTCTATTTCTTTCACCAGGTAGGGGAAGTTTTCTGTCATTATTTCTTCAAATAAGTTTTCAATATCATGCTCTCTCTCTTCTTCAGGCACCCCTATAATTCGGATGTTGGTATGCTTGAAGTTGTCCCAGAGGCTCCTTACACTATCTTCGTATTTTTGGATTCTTTTTTCATTTTGCTTTTCCAGTTGGGTGTTTTTTGCTTCTTTGTATTTCAAATCTTTGACTTGATTCTTGCGATCCTCTGGTCTGCTGTTGGGAGTCTGTATAATATTCTTTATTTCAGTCAGTGAATGCTTAATTTCTAGTTGGTCCTTTATCACAACCTGGAGGGTCTCACTAGATTTCTTGAGGATCTCACTACATTTATAGGCTGTCTTTTCAAGGGTCTTACTAAATTTATCGGCGGCTTCTAGACAGTTCTTTAAAGACCTTAAAAGTGTGGTTTTGAACTCTATATCCAGCAGTTTGTTTTCCTCCATTTCTGTCATTTGTGTCCTGTTTCTTTGTCTCTGCATTTTTTATGCTTCGCTGTGTCGATAGAATGCCTTTCTGTGCTAAGTGTCGCAATTACCTGAGGTAGACACTCTTGGTGCACCCCCTTGTGGGCTTTGTGCACAGTCTTGTTGTAGTTAAGCCTTGATTGTTGTAGTTATCACTGGGAGGAATTGACCTCCAGGCCAATTGGCTGTGAGAATCAGCTGTGTCTGCAGTGGGAGAACTTCTGTGCTGGAGACACCCCACTGGAGCAAGACTTGCTTCAATGGGGCTTTGGTGCTCACTGAGTATACCCCTTGAGTGTGTCCTTTATGGTTCCACAGAGCTGCAAACTGGATGGTCCCACTCTGACCTCTGGATTTCCTGGCTCCGGGATCTCTAAGGAGGTGCTAATCTAGCCTTTGCCTGAGACTATCCAGCAAAAGCCTCCCTGCAGGGCTTGCACGGGGCGGGTCCCACGGGATCAACAGAGTGGGGCTAGCAGTTATGGCTGCTCTCAGTCTTGCCCTCAGAGGCTCTGCTTCTCAGTGTCCCGGTAATCGCTGCAAGCCCCTCAGAGAGAAAACTGCCCTCGGGTTCCGACCGATGCCAGACAGTCCAGCTTCTCCTGTATGAGTCTGGGTCCCTAGAGACTCACCCGGAATTGGAGCTCAGAGCCTGAGACTCCCTCCTGATTGAAAATGACAACCGCGCCCTCAGCCTCCAGCCCGCTCCGCATGCACCTCCGCACCTTAGTATTTTACTTCCATACTGCACCTCCTCTGAGTCTCGGTATGCTTTTCTCTTTCCTTCTAGTTGTAGAATTTCCACTCGGCAAGCCTTCCTGTGGTTCTGGATGATGTCTGTTCTGTCTTTTCGTTGTATTTTTGAAGTGGTTGTTCGAGGCAGCAAACTCCCGTGTTTACCTATGTTGCCATCTTGGTGTTTTTTTCCCCAAAATAATATATACATTTAATGTGAACCTTGTCAAAATCCAAAGTCATTTTTTTAAACAAATAGAAACAAAAACATCACCTTTGTATAGAACCACAAAGCCCCCCTAATACCCAGAGAAATCCTGAGAAAAAGAATGAAGACAGAGGTATCACACTACCTGGCTTCAAATTATACTACAGAGCTATCACAATCCAAACAGCACGACATTAGCAGAAAAACAAACACACAGACCAATGCAACACAATTGAGAGCCCAGAAATAAAACCACCTGTGTATGGGCAAATAATTTTTGACAGAGGAGGCCAAAACACCATAAGGAGAAAAGAAAGCCTCTTCAATAAATGGCACTGGGAAAGTTGGAAAGCCAGATGCAAAAGAATGAAACCAGATTACAGTTTGTCCCCAGGTACAAAAATTAATACAAAATGGATCAAGAACCTAAATATAAGATCTCAAACAATAAATTGCATAGAACAAAGCATAGTTCCTAAATGTAGGGACCTTGGTTGTAGAGAACATTTTATGAATTTGACCACAAAGGACAGGAAAGAAAAAAATAAATGACATGAACTATATCAAACTAAAAAGCTCTGTGCAGCAAAAGAAACTGACAACAAAACAAAAAGGCAACCAACTGAATGGGAGATGATATTTGCAAACAACAGCTCCAACAAGGGGCTAATATCCAAAATATTTAAAGAACTCAGACAACACCAAGCAAACAGACAATCTGATTAAGAAATGGGCAGAGAACCTAAAGAAGCAGCTCTCCCAAGAAGACATACAGTCAACAGAATATGAAAACACGTTAAGCTTCACTAGCTACTAGAGAAATGCAAAGAAAAACTACAATGTGATACCACATCACACCTGTTGGAATGGCTGTTTTCTACAAGACAGGTAATAACAAGTGTTGGAGAGGTTGTGAAGAAAAAGGAACACTCGTTCACTGCTGGTGGGAATGTAAACTGGTACAGCCACTATGGAAAACAGTATGGATGATTCTCAAAAAATTAAGAAGAGAGTTATCATAGAATCCAACAGTCCCTCTTCTGAGTGTCTACGCCCAAGCTCAAAAACATTTATTCACAGAGATATATATACCCCTGTGTTCATTGAAGCATTATTCATGGTGGCCAAGAATTGCAGATAACTCAAGTGTCCTTTGATAGAGGATTGGATAAAGATGTGGTACATACATACAATGGATACTGCTCAGCCATAAGAAAAAATGAAATACCACCATTTGTGATAACATGAATTGACCTTGAGAATATTATCCTATGCAAAAAATGTCAGTCAGGTCCCGCTGGCATGGCTTCAGTGGTTAAGTGTTGACCTATGACCCAGGAGGTCACGATTCAATTCTCAGTCAGGGCACGTGACCAGGTTGCAGGCTCAATCCTTAGAGTGGGGTGTATAAGACACAGCCGATCAATGATTCTCTCTCATCATTAATGTTTCTATCTCTTTCTCTTCCTCTCCCTACCTCTCTGAAATCAATAAAAATACATTAAAAAAGAAAAAATGGCCCTAACCGGTTTGGCTCAGTGGATAGAGCGTCAGCCTGTGGACTGAATGGTCCCAGGTTCGATTCCAGTCAAGGGCATGTACCTTGGTTGTGGGAGGTATGCAGGAGGCAGCTGATCAATGTTTCTCTCATCGGTGTTTCTAACTCTCTATTCCTCTCCCTTCCACTCTGTAAAAAATCAATAAAATATATTTTAAAAAAAGAAAAAATGTCAGTCAGAGAAACATAAGAACAATATGATTTAATTCATATGTGAGATAAAAAACTGAAACTGATAGACACAGACAACACTACGGTGGTTACCAGACAAAAGGAGGTGGAGGGTAGTAGAGGGGAAAAAAAAATAAAAGCCAAATGTATTGACAAAGGGTTGTGGGCACACATGCAATGTAAAGATCATGTATCATAGAAATATACATTTGAAACCTACATGATTCTATTAACCAATGTTACCCCAATAAATTTAATACAATAAATAAATAGATAAATTTCTAAAGAAAAGAAAGAATTAAATTATTTCATTCTAGTTGCCAAAATAATAGGGGCATTGAAATCACAAGGGTCTTGGCTACCTGAGGACACTGAAGCACAGAGATTAACTTGCCTGAGGTCCAACTCTAAGAAGAGGAATATGCCCAGAGGACCATAGAGCAGGTGAAAGTACGATTTTTAATTGGGGAAGTCAATGGCTGAGGTGCAGGCGGAGGGAGTTTCTGACTAGATTCCAGCATAGATCATGCCTCCCCCACCAAAATGAAGGATAAGCACCAGGAACAGCTTGATGGGCAGATGACCTCATGGAGGCCTGTGAGTCCTGCCTGTAGATGGGTCCTGGCTGCTGCTGGGAGTTAGAGGCCCTGAGAGCTCAGCCAGTGCATCTGGGCAGCACTGGGTGTTCTGAGGCAGGAGAGGCGACATGTGCGAAGCTGGAAGTGTTGAAGGAGTTTGGAGACTAAGAGAGCAAACCAAAATAAGGTTCAGCCTAAACTAATTTATCTGGCTGCTTTTTTCCCTCCCCAATAATCCAGAGTTCACGTGAGTTGTTTTTTTGGTTTTATTTTTTCTCTCAGTACCTTGAATTCACAGCAGGTGGCAACCTTCCCCGTGCCTCCTCTATCAAGCTGCTTCCAAAAAACATTTCCACCAGACTTTCAACTCCTTCCTTTAATTCTTTTCTCAACTCCAGTCATTAGTGCCTCTGTGCCTACTCCATTATTTCAATCTCATCGGCAAAGGTCAACAAAGGCCCTAAATTGCCCAGCCTTATGGTTAATCTTCCTCCCTCAGTCATCAAACTTTTTTTAAAAAAAAATCTTACTTCAGATTCTTATTTTAATCTTAGCCTCATGGTATACCCACCGAGTCCTTTATGCTTTTGGAAATATCCCATAACATATACCAGTGTATGGTATGTGAGCCTCGTACCCTGTGGGACTCTGAGGAAGGCCATCTGGAAGTGGACCGTGGACCTTGGGGCCCTGGTGAGTGTGTGAGCCCAGACTGCAAACTGCAGGGAAACAGCTGGCATTTTGATCTCACACAGTTTGCACACAGGTACACCCCACCCCTGCCCACACCTGCTTGCTTTGATTTCTGGACTCTCTATAACCATGAGCTGTGAAAGCCTGTGATGCGGAAACCTTCACCAGCAGGCCTCACTGGTGTCCACATATGTCTAATAAACCCAGGTCCTTCACAGCCAGTCCTCCGGTTTATTTTTTAAAACCAGCAGGAAAGCCCTAGCCGGTTTGGCTCAGTGGATAGAGATTAGGTCCCTGTGGACCAAAGGGTCCCAGGCTCCATTCCTGGTCAGGGCACATGCCCCGGATGTGGGCTCAATCCCTAAGTACGGGGCGTGCAAGAGGCTGCCATCAATGGTTCTCTCTCATCATTGATGTTTCTATCTCTCTCTCTCTTGCTCTCTAAAATCATAAGAAAAATAAAATCAGCCAGCAATACACTGATGTTTCTCTCAGACCTCAGCTCTTGGCAGAACATGTCGCGTAGTCCAGTTGGTGGAGGCAGGATGGGAAGTGATGTGAATGTAGTGGGGAAATCCCAGGTGGCAGCCCTGATTGACAGTTGGGAACCACCTGGAAAACATCAATAGGAGTATTTTTGGACCTGGAATCAGTGATGTGAAAGCTGCCACTGGCAAATGAAAGGAAAATAAAGAAAATGGGTCTCTTGCCTGGCCTGAGTGGCTCAGTTGGTTGAGCATCATCTCATGAACTGAAAGATCACCAGTTCAGTTCCTGATCAGGGCACATGCCTGGGTTGCAGGCTCCATCCCCAGTTGGGGGTGTGCAGGAGTTAGCCAATTGATGTTTCTCTCTCTCTCCCTTTCCCTTCTGCTCTCTCTCAAAAATCAATAAAAACATATTCTAAGAGGAAAATGAAATGGTTCTTTTAAGCACCCTAAATTCTTCTGGGGGCCCTGAGGATGCTGTGGTCCCGGGGACAGGGCAGGAATTGGTGCCTCCCCCAAACTGTGTGGGCAGCAGGAGCAGTAGGGGTGACTGCCCCACCCCACTGTGAGAGGCAACAACTGACACTTTTAAAACTGAAGTGGTGGAAGGTGTCCAAGCCTAATACCCTCCCTCATCTCCAGCCTTTTTAAAAGTTGGCAAGGACACTAGGTAACTAAGCAACACACTAAAGGAATGCAATAATCACCAAGAATTCAAATGGTGATTTAATTTTAGTGAAGGTCTTTCAAAGTTATTAACATAAAATACATGTTTGTGTTGCCTGGGTTTACAAAACTAAGTTCATGTTATTTATCTCTGCTACAAAAGTTGTCAATAAAATGGCTTGGGTAATAATTAACTTTAAAATCTCATATAGTTGGTAAGAACAAATAAATTTGAATCTGTGAATAAATATATTGTGTACTTTATTTGAAGTATGTCTCTTGAAAATGGAACTCTACTTGCCAATGAAAAATACCTGTTTCTAGAAGTTATGAAATGTATTCATAAATTTGTCGATTCAAAAAATGCTAATTACTTGCTTTTTGATGTCACTACAAGTTAAGTTTTCTAAGAAGTATGAATTCTAATTAAGTTGAAAAAAAAGTATATGGTTTTTGTAATGGAATGTGTAAGTTGTCTGTCTCCTTAGTAGCCTGGGAGAAACTCAGAGTCAAAGCTGGCGTGTCTGTGTCCCGAGCACAGGGGCCAGCACACCAGAGGTGGTAGCGGATGTTGGCTACACAGGATGAGATGCAGTTCTTTGCCTCACTCTCTCCACTACCAGGTGAGGACCATGTTCTGGTTTGTATCACTTCCCACCCTTCTGTGTGTGGTGACAGTGTCCTTCTCAGAACCCACAACCTGTGAAGATGCCCAGAAGGCTTGCTCAGTGATTGCCTGTGGCATCCCGGTCTCCAATGGCACCCCAGGCAGGGATGGGTGAGATGGAGCCAAGGAAGAAAAAGGAGAACCAGCTACCCAGGCTGGTCTGACTTTTCAATCTTTACTCCCCAGAGGGATCTGGGACTGAGCCATGAGCAGGCTCCCCTTACATTATGATGGGCATGAATCACTCCCGATAATTCCTGTACATTGTCATTCTCTCCTAAACAAAGATGCTGTTGTGACGTGCTTCCCACCTTTCAACGGGGGAATCTGAGGTGTGTGTTTGTCTGTAAGAGGCGGTATCTGCAGCCCGGGCAGCTGGCACTGGAGGCAGGAGGTCTTTCTTTCTCAGGTCACCACTAGTTTGCTATGGTTTCTGGAGTCAACGTGAATCTAGTGCTGAGCTTTTGGAGGAAGAGAATGAGAGACAGACACTGGGCCACATGTCCTTCATCTTCCAACAGGGCAGTTGCCCTGAGGCTTGCAGGGCCCTCCAGGGAAACTGGGGCCTCCAGGAAGTAGAGGGGCTCCTAGGCCACAAGGAGTGAAGGGTCTAAAAGGAGATCATGGAGACAGTTCAGGTAAGGGGCTCATCTCAGCATGGCGTGGGTGAGGGGCCTGGCTGGGAACTGGAGCACCAGGTGGGAGGGGCCCTTCTCTGCTGCCCCACTGGCAGACCTCCCCTCTGCTTCCTGACCCAGCACTCTCACTCCTCCCAGTCCTACTTGGGGCCTGAAGGGATTCCCACAGACGCCTGAGAACAGACTTGCAACCCTGCTGGCCACCCCTCACGGCCCCTGCTGATGGACCAGCTCCCTCAGCTGGAGCACCAGTGCCAGGCTCCAGGATGTGTGGGAGGAAACCAATCCCCTCGGGTGTTGGGTTTAAGTTTGTTGTGACAAGAGTGGCATGAAGATGGTCTGCTTCATAAGATCCCTGGTGCAATAAAGTAATGAATAGAGAAACTAAATGAAATAAAGTAATTTAGTAACAACAAAACAAAAATGATGACCTCACATAAATATTTGCCCACCAGCCCATCACAATTATAAGAATACTAGAGGCCCAGTGCACAAAAATTTGTGCACTGGGTGGGGGGTCCCCCAGCCCGGCCTGTGCCCTCTCGCAGTCTGGGACCCCTCGGGAGATAACGACCTGCTGGCTTAGGCCTGCTCCCGGGTGGCAGAGGGCACACCCAATCCCTAGGTGCAGCCCCTGGTCAGGCTCAGAGCAGGGCCAATTGGGGAGTTGGGGCGCCACCCCTGTCATGCACAGAGCAGGGCAGATCAGGAGGTTGCGATGCCACCCTCAGTCACGCTCAGGGTAGGGCCGATTGGGGGATTGGGGCACCGCCCCCTGTCACACTCAAGGCAGGGTCAATGGGGAGGTTGCGGTGCCACCTCCTGTCACGCACAGAGCAGGGCTGATCAGGGGGTTGGGGAGCTGCCCCCTGTCACTCACAGAGCAGGGCCAATCAGGGGGTTTGGGCGCTGCCCTCTGTCACGCTGATCCCGGTGCCGGGAGCCTGGCTGCTCCACTGATCCCAGTGCCGGGAGGCATATTACCCTTTTACTATATAGGATAGAGGCCTGGTGCACGGGTGGGGGCTGGCTGGTTTGCCCTGAAGGGTGTCCTGGATCAGGGTGGGGGTTCCCACTGGGGTGCCTGGCCAGTCTGGGTGAGGAGCTGAGGGCTGTTTTCCAGAAGCGGGTGACTGAAGCACCCAACAGCTCCTTTTTTTATTTTTTTATTCTGGGCCAGCTTTAGCTCTGAGGCCTCGGCTGCTGAAAACATCAATACAATGTTTCGGTCAGGCTGGCTGAAGCCCGGCTTAATGAAAGCCGGTTTCTGGGGTTTTGTTTAGCTTCTTATTTGCAACATAGTACATAGTTGCTTAGAGTTGCAGCTGAGAGGCCGGCAGCGGCAGGCGGGGAACGTTGGAGTTCGCCATCACTGGAGCAAGCAAGCCTCCCTGATCGCTTCAGTGCATGGCTGCCAGCCGCCATCTTGGCTGACAGTTAATTTGCATAAGGATATGCTGATTAGCTAATGGGAAGGATAGCAGTCGCACGCTAATTACCATGTTTCTCTTTTATTAGGGTAGATTAGTGACACCAAGGCACTGCAGAACTCCCCCAAGTACCTCCAGCGCCGTGTCGGAGGACCCAGAATCAAGTCCAGCCGGCCTTGGGACCCAGATCAAGTCCCTGCCCAGCCATGTGCCCTTAGCCAGGCATGTAGCCCCACCCACCAGTGGGTGCATCATCTGGCACAGAGCTTCATGGTGACCAGTCTTTGGTCATTACAGTGTGATGACGTCATGGCCAAGGGGTTTTTATAATAGAGATTAAAGAGCTTGCCTGCAATAAGAAATAAAAGCATGATTAAGAAAATTTTTCAAAAAGGATAATGAGTTCGGTCTTTTCTATAAATGAGTGTAATATTACAGTATTTAAGCAGTCTGTGAAGAAAAGGATCCAGAGCTATACTTTGCAAGTTACCGTTATTGCTATTGTTATTACTAGTTTCAGAGTTACAGTTTATAAGCGTTATGAATTATGTCTGAGAAGGAATACAGTTATGGTTTGTTTTTGTTTTTGTTTTTTACTTCCTTTTGATTTCTTCTTTTTCTGGAAAAAGCATACTTCTTAATAAGCTTTCATTCCCCCCAAAATACTCTGTTCTTGAATTTACGGTCTTTTTCTTAATATATGCCCTTCTCCTGTTGCTTTACAGCAGGGGTCCTCAAACTACGGCCTGCGGACCACATGCAAATACAAATATTGTATTTGTTCCCGTTTTGTTTTTTTATTTCAAAATAAGATATGTGCAGTGTGCATAGGAATTTGTTCATAGTTTTTTTTAAAGTATAGTCTGGCCCTCCTTCTGTCTGAGGGACAGTGAACTGGCCCCCTGTTTAAAAAGTTTGAGGACCCCTGCTTTATAGTTATGGAGACTAAGCTGGCTAACTTAGAGAGAGAGCTGAGGAGCCTGGAGGCGGAACTGGACCGCATAAAAATGTAAGCCTCTTCCTGCCCCACTGGGTTCCCGCTCTCCCCTTGTCCTTGAGCGCTCTGGGCTTTCAGGAGGTGGAAGAGAACTAACAGTTGTGAACGCGTATTATATACCAGGGCCTGTGCTAGGTTGGCATTTTCTCATAATATGGTTTCATTCTGTCCTCTCATCAATGCTGTTTGTAAGCATTATGCTTATTTAATTTACAAGTGAAAGAAAATAGGTTCAGGATTTGTAGACAATTCATTCAACACCACCCAGGTGGGAAGCAGCCAAGAAAAGCTTGCATGGAGGTCTGCTGCCTCCAAATCCTTGCTCCTTCCTCAGCACCCACTGTTCTCAGACGGCTGTCCCTGCCCCTTTCTGTCCTGGCGTCCAAGCCTGGCAGCGGGGCCCACGCCTGTTTCCCTGTCCACCTGCACTGGGGCAGTTTGTGCCTGGGGACTGTCTCCAGGACAGGCGCCCCCAGGAGAGGCGGGGCTCTGCCAGGGCCTTCCCTACACTGAGGAGCTCCTCCTCACTAGGACCTGACCTGAGGAGGTTGCACATGGGCTCCTTTTCAGAGTCCTGACTCCCCGACAAGGGCGTGGTCACCTCCTGGCCTGAGCTCCAGGCCGAGTCAATCCCACCCGTCCTTTGTGATTTCAGTGCAAACCTTCTCCTTGGGCAAGAAACCTGGAAAGAAGCTCCATGTGACCAACGGTGAAAAGATGCCTTTTTCCAAAGTGAAGGCTCTGTGTGCTGAGCTCCAGGCCACCGTGGCCACCCCCAAGAACGCAGAGGAGAACAAAGCCATCATGGACGTGGCCAATGACCATGCCTTCCTGGGCATCACAGATGACATGACCAAGGTCAGTTTGTGTATGTGACAGGAGGGAGGCTGACCTATAGCAACTGGAAGAAGGATGAGCCTAATGACTTTGGCTCAGGGGAGGACTGTGTGTGCCTTCAAGAGGATGGGCTCTGTATGGAATGACGTCTCCTGCTCTGCCTCCTTCGTGGTCCTCTGTGAATTCCCAGCCTGAAGAGGTGGTCCCTCAACCCCTCCTTGGCTCTGCTGAGCTCTCTGCTGCCCTAAAAGAAAATTCAGGGGTGTTTTTCTCATGCCCAGTGTTGACTCATTCTTTGGTGGGGATGGGAGGAAAATGAAGGGATGGATTTGATTATGGGATTAGGGAGTGAAAAGAGGCTGACATGAGGGTTTCTGGTCCAGTTCTTGGCAGAGGACACCCTCTGTCTTGCCTAAGAGCATAGCACGGGGTCACAGTCAAACCATGGAAAGGGCCCAGTCTAGCCCTCTTCTTTCTCAGTGAGGACACTGCGGCCCATCACAGGGACCCATGGAGGGCCACATCAGTGTCAGTCAGCAGCGGATCTCAGCCTCCAAAGGATCCAATTCCTTTTGTCCAAAGCTGCCACCACTTGATGCCCTCGGTTCCTCCCCATGACTAGCCCAGTCCTATCTGTGACATGGATATGTCTTTAGTTGCTCATGTGCTGCACCAGAAAACCCTTCACCTATTGTAACACCTGACTATGGCGGGATCTCTTTTTTCCCCGTCCAGTGAGGAAAGAGAGTGGTCTGGTTATTTGAGTAGAGGTGGCTGGGGGTTTGAGAAATGGAAGAAAGAGACAAGACACAAAGATGGAAGGAAAAAGCTGGGACTGGGTGGGACCACCATTCTCTTCTGAAGGAGAGACAGAGTCAGGGACAGGAACCCAGCACTGGAACCGCATGTTTAATTTATACCCCAAATAACAGGAAGTTACGTCATTTCTGGGCGGGCCTGAGTCCTACTCATTCCTGGTGAGTGGCTGGATTTACATAATAAAACCCACTCCCAGACACCTGGGCAAAGGTGAAAGTCAAAGCTGAGAACACTCCTGCCTTTTTGGTAAGATGTGTATCCAAGACAGGGCTCTGCCAGTCGCCTTGGGTTCAGCTGACAATTATTAAGGAAAAATGCACATGTGCCTTCCCAGGGGGCCCTCTACATCTCACCCGTTTTCATTTTTAAATGTATCTTGTGGACATATAGTTGGAGCCTTTGGACTGACTTGAGATCGAAGGAGCTTGCTGATGACTGAAAAAAAGCAGGATAAGATTAGTAGTACACAAAAGAATCCAATTAGGTACCAGGCGGTGTTTTTTAACACATTCCATGGATTAAATTCTTTTAAATCATCCAGCAATTCTTTTGCCAGTTTTGCCAGAGATATAATTTCATCATGACTATTCTGAATGGCTTGCACACGTTTGTGTAGCCGCACTAAGTCTATACTGATATTATTACGATGCCATATTCCCTGTAGGTGCATCTTGATTTTATTCCAGTCCCATAAAGAACTGTTATAGCAGGCTGAAATCACACAAATTCATGTAAAAGCAGCATGGCATTGCAGCTGCTGTCTAATCTTGATACTTTCTAATTGATTACCTAGTCCTATCACTACAGTTTCCAAAGCATTTAGCTTTGTTTCTAGCCTTTTGTCTATATCTTCTTGATCATGAAATGTAGTTGAGGTGTTCTGAGCCAATTCATTGACAAACTTTGCGTTCTGGATGCTTTGGGTCTATGCAAGAGAAGCAGTTACAGCAGATGCAATAACAGTAACTAGGGTAACAATACCAAAAATAGTAAGTCCCAAAGCACGCTTTTCCCGGGACAGCTGATTATGTAATTCCTGCAATGCCTGAAGGCCTGCATCATGATACCATTTTCCTGTCAGGTTGGTAGGAAGCATAATAAAAGAAGGCTGCTTTAAAATTAATATATCTTCATCAGGTTATGCCTTGAAACTCCGCTGGTAAGGTTATAGTAATGGCATTGGACAGCATAATGGGTGTCCAATCTGGTGATGTTCACATTTTCAGTTACCAATACATATGGGGACTTACAGGCTCATGAGCCATAGCAAGGGCTCAATGAACATGCTCCTTTAGTATTAGCTAAGAAAGAGCCCGTAAAATTAAGAAAGTCAAGGGTAGCGGCTAAACGCCACAGATCTTTCTGTAAATTTCCTGTTTTCATGGTCAGGGCATTACCTACAAAACCTCCTGGTGACATAGGCTCATGATAGGGATATTTAGCATCAAGCCTGTGGGACCAATCCAATACATACAAGTCAGAGCCAGAAATATTATGTCTCACTGGTACAGGATTGGCGCAATCTTACCATTGAGGAAATGCTCCCAACTCAGTAGTGATGCTATTAGGGCAGGAGGGGAGCCGGGGATGCTTATCAGACAGCCATCGGGTGGCCTTAGGAAACCCCGTTTAGTAACTGTCTGAATATATTTTCCCATATCCCAAGAGCCTGCAATGTTAGCAATGTTTGTGCCTCCATAGAACGTCTTATTTTCTTGGCCAAGCTGCAAACATCCTAAAGTCCCCCTTTCAGATAAACAAATGGGAGCTCCCCACTGAAGCCATTATAAGTATAATCACCTTGGGAAGAAGGAGTTATATGCTTGTCGGAGCTAACCCCGACCATATTAGTGTTGTTAGTAAACACTGACACTGGTTCCCCGGTCCAGGTGCCTGGATTGACCAAAGTGGGGTCTGGAACATAAGTCCAGTAAGTTTCTGCTGCAGCCATACCTACCTGGCAGCTGACAAGCACCAGCATAGCAACAAAAAGGTTGAAGGGGGTTACCTGGACCCCCTGTTCTTTCACCACTTGCTGAGCATCAGTGGTCAGCTTCTTCAGTTGACCCCATGTGGGGACACTAGCTTCTTGGGTGACCTTGGCCAGCTGCCTTCTGCTTTTCTCCTTCTTTGGGGTGAATGGCTGAGCTGGCATCATCACGGGAGGTGTGATCTTCAGCTTCTTGAACAACTGGATGAGCTGTTCTCCCAGGTCCATGGTCGTGACACACTGCTCGCTCTGGCACCCAGATGGGGTTAGAAGCACCTTCTGGAAAGATACAAACATGGCCTCTTCCCCACATCATTACTGGATCTGGTAAAACTCATCTTGTTTGTGCTTCCTCCCACCAAGCTATTGTACAAGAGGCCTGATGCCTTTCGGCTGCTGTACAACCCTCTGCATCGCAATTCAAAAAATTTAAAATATAAAGAGCATGACTGAGTTTGTTTTCAGGTGACATATAACATCCGTCTCCCCCTTTTTGTTTTAGTCATTGCATTTTAAGAGTATGTTTGGCTCTTTCCACTATTGAATGACATCCATTTGCCAGATTTGATTAGGTTTAAGTACTAGGGGATTTACCCCTAATGCTGGCACAGGGATGTGGATAACACACTGAGTGCATTGCTCAACAACTTGGCGAACCTGCTCTCGGGAAATATGGAGTTCCCTGCGTAAGGCAGAGGCATTTTGACAATGCCGGGCATGAGAGTCCTGTGCCATGGAAAATGGAGTGACCTCCTCTACTGAGGCAATGAGGCGATCTACTTCCTCATTACCTGTAGCCAAGGGACCTGGAAGGCCAGATGGGATCTAATATGGCCAATAAAACATGGAAATTGTTGTTCTCAAATAACCTTTTGAAGGCTGAAAATTAAATGAAAGAGTTCCTCCGAATCAGTGTGCCCTATAGTACCTGTTTCATTAATTTTGGCCATACTTACCACATAAGTACTATCACTATAGGCTGATGGGCTCCGTAGCAAAATCTGTCAAGGCATAAATAAGAGCTTGTATTTTTACTCATTATGCTGAAATATAAAGGGTTTGAAGGACCTTTGCTCCCCTGCTGCAGTAGATCCAGCCTTTCCAGAATTGGATCCATCTGTAAAATTGGTTAATGCCTGAGGTATAACATCTCTTTCAATGCAGCAGCTAATACCATTCCCTGAATGTAGACTGGTCCAATATCAGCATGAATACAGATAAAATGCTTCCATGAGTCATCTCCAGATGAGAGACAAGCCGCTGCGACAATATTAAGCCTCTAGTAACCTTCTACTATTAGCTCCTTTGAACTTTATCCGACCTTCTCTGGTTTGGTCCTGGGCAAACTGCAGCGACGCACAGCTGCTAACCGCTAGTATGGCCAGGCGTCTTCACTATCTCCATTTCTGGGCTGTTTCTCTTCTGTTGTTCTGGGGCCACTGCTATTCTGTGGCTGAAGCAGTCCTGTCAGTTCCTCTCTCAGATTCCGTTGCTGCAGGAATCCACATGGGCTTGGAGGAGTTTTCTGGAAATATACAAACATTCTCGACCAAAGGTTAATAAAGGAATCTTTTATAAATTAGACTTGGAGTCCTTTTAATTTTTGCCCAAACGATTTTCCTTTGGCTTATTTTGACACCATGTGTGTTTTTATGGGTGTCTTATTATTAGCATTACAAATGAAAAATAATTTTCAAGGTAAAAAATTTCAAAGCAATTAAGGCTTTTACTTACAGGACATTATTCCACTATCCCCTCCCTTTTTTATTTAAATATTATGAGGCTTTTGAAAATTTTACAATGCAGTCTTGATAACTTTTAATTTTTCTGTTCAGAAATATGACTGTACTGGATTTCATTGCATGTTAAGCAATTTTACTATGAGATGAACTATCAATAAAAAATTAGTTAATGTTTCAGGAATAGTTTCCTGCCCGGTACAATAAAGTTCTTGGATATTCACTTCTTTCAATTAGCCAATTTTAAATTACTCTGAAATAACACCACACTCAATGTCCATGCTTTTATTTTGTCATTTTTAATAATGGAAGTAAAGTATATTTTCCTCTGAGTATAGCGTGAACTCCTGTCCATAAATTTTTAGATGATTATTGCTGTTTAATTTGAGTTTCTTTAATTACTACTAAGATTGTACATTTTTCATGTTTCATTACTATTGGCCATCAATGTATCTTATTTCATGAATTTTCTCTCCTCATTCTTAGATATTTCTGTTCTCATTCCTGCTTTGATATTCATCATTTTCTTGTTGATTTATCTGTTGTATACTTTGCAAATAAATGAGCATTTCAATTTTAATCTTACATTGCTTTACTTTTTGGCAGAGAAGTTTTATATTTTAATTCAGATTTTGAATTTTATATGTAAGTAAAAAAATCCGATTTTTATTTCCTCTAAATGCTTAACCATGTAACTGAGAATTATTAATTGAACCATTCATTATTTCCCTATAATCTTGGTAATCTATTCTTATCATGCATATAGGACATATATGTATAGACATACTAGGGCCTGGTTTTGGTGACCTTTACATTTGGCCCATCTGTTCCTGTGTTAGTAACACACAATCACAATTATGTTAGTTTTATAAAACCTTTTGACATAAAGTGACCAACTCCATTCTAATTGTACTTTAAGTAATTTTTCTGAGTGTTCTAGGTTGTTAATTCCATCATAAGACCTCCTGATGAGGTCCTCCCAGCCTCACTCTTTTTAGAAACTGAGTCTTTGGAGAACTTAAATCCCTCTCATCCTCTTCCTATCCTGTCAGGCCCTCTGTGGCCAAGGCCAGGCATCCTGGGCTTGCTCAAAACCCAGCAACACTTGTACCCTCCCCTTCCTGCCCTGATCCAGCCCTCTGATCACAGAACCCACTCCCTTGGCCTGAAGTTGTCATACGACCTTTGACCTTGGCCTGACCCCAGCCACTTGCATACGATATGAAGCATTCGGGGAATAAATAACAGTGCAGAGAAGCTGGCAGTGGGGTCACAGTGCTATTTCCTCAGGTCAATGGGCCTGGAAATATCTTGAAAACACTTTATTCAACTGTACAAACAGGCTTACAAATAGGAATTCAGGATTTCATTCATTCAACTCTTTCATTTTTTCACTGTCTTCTTATGAAACAAATATGAAAAGTACCATTTTGCTCAGGTAGGAGGGCCCTTGTGAGTCCCTCTGTGGCTCAAGGTTGTATGAGTCAGGCAGCCTGAGAGAGACTGTATTGCTTAGGTAACTGAAAGTCAAGTAGGTTAATATTCAAAATTTATGCAGTAAACGTGGGCTACGTATGCTGCAGTGACTGCCTCCACATCTCACTCAAGGTCCAGGTAGAACAATCCAAGTGATCTTCAAGAGCAGCTGTTTTCCCTGCATTTGCTCAGGTTTCCGGAATGCTGGGTTACACATGTTATAACCAGCATTGCTGCTGCGCCCACCATGGCAGCGGAGAAAAAGGTTGTTTCAGACAGTGCAACTGCTTTTATCTGCTACCCAGAAGCAACAAAGGTCACAGGCCAGCCTTCGTAAGGTCTCTCATATTGAAATATTCACAGACACACAAAAGCAACAACAGTAAAGCCTATGAGAAGACACCTGATACTGGCCATCAGGGGGCCTAATAGACACGGCCTGGACAATAATAAGAAGTGTCTTGGTCTCTGAGTAGCTCGGTGATTGCACAAAGTCATGAATCTCTATTCTCCTGGTTAAAAGGTTTTACAATCATCCACTCATTTCAAATCCTGTTGAGCGACTCTATTGTGTGCAGGAACACAGTTCTTCATCTTATCCCTCATATCAGGCCTGTTCAGGGCTTATAGCATCAATGTGGGTATGACAAGGTGCCTGGGTAGATATTTAGCTTATAATTATGTTGTCTCCTCTAGTAGATACCTGGGTTCTTGGCTCTAGTATATAAACACCGATAGCTTGAAAAGGTCAAGCACACCATTAAGCTTGAATTAAGGATATCCGGAAGATAAGAGTGATTGAGAAGGCCCCGAACTTAAGCAACTCAGTTCTCGGTGTTTTATGTCAAGGGAATTCAGGACAAAGATAAAAGAGCCTAACACCAGCAAACACCAGAGTGTGCCCCACTGTCAGCTCATGATGGGAAGTGGGTTGGTTGAGTAGCAAGAAGGTTAAGAACCAGAAGGTGGGAGAGAACCAAGATGGCGGCGTAGGGAGTGGACCTGTGCGTGCTGCTCTCTCACAGCATCATTGAAACGACCAGCTATGAGGCAAACAACCACCACTCAGAACCATGGGGAAGTTGGCCCAGTGGGAGATCTACAACTGGAAGAAAAGAAAGAAGCGCAGTGAGACTGAGTGGGAGCTACGGAGGCACCAAAAACAGAGGTACGCAGTCACATGCCAGGCGGGCTGCAAATGGATTCTCGGTTTTTTTTTTCAATCGGAAGCGGTTACAAACCCTCGAATCCTCTGGGCTTGCTCAGGGCGGGTCTCTGAAGCCCCAGATCCCACAGGGAGAGGCGGCCACGGCCTTGCAGTGGTTGGAGAGCGAGGGAAGCTCTGACGCGGCTGCTCATCGGCACTGAGGGACAAGAAGTCCTGGTGTCCCGGGGAGGCGAGGGGCGCGGAGACACCGCCATCGCTGTTTCCTCCGCGCTGGCAACTCCCTGAGACCCCGCCCTATCATCCGGGCTGTGCCAGAGGCACAAGAGGGAATGACTGTGCTTTTACAAATTCTCAAATCCACTGAGCTGGTTCGGGCGGGTCTCTGAGGCCCCAGGCCCCAAGGCGAGAGACTGCACGGCCTTCCAGGGGTCAGAAAGCGAGGGAGGCTTTGGCGCGCAGCTGCTCGCCAGCACTGGGGGACGAAAAGTCCTGGTGTCCTGGATAGGCAAGGGGCCGCTGAGTCTCCGCCCCGGCGACTCCCTGTGACCCCGCCCTACGCAATTCACATTCCCATCTGGGCTGTGCCAGACTCACAAGTAGAAACGCCTTTGCTTTTGCAAACTTTCAAATCCACTGAGCTGGTTCGGGCGGGATCATGAGGCACCAGACCCTATGGGGGAGAGGCAGCACGACCTTGCAGCCATCAGAAAGCAAGGGAGGCTCTGTCGCACAGCTGCTCGCCGGCACTCGGGGACACAAAGCCCTGGCGGAGAGGCAAGGGGCCGCGGAGACCCAGCCAGTGCTATTTGCTCCGCCAAGGCGACTCCCTGAGACTCAGCCCTAATCAATTTACATCCCCATCCAAGCTGTGCCAGGTGCACAAAAAGACCCACCTGCGCTTTTGCAGCCTAACCCAACAAATTGCAGACTTCAACTGCTCGCAGCCATGGGAGACACACTCAAGAAGCAGACCCAGGAGAACCAGAATGGCGGCTAAGGAAGAGACCTGTGCGTGCTACCTCACACAACAACATCGAAACTACCAACTATCGGACAAACACCTATCGTACAGAACCATGGGAAAGCTGGCCCAGTGGAAGCTCTACAACTGGAAGGAGAGAAAGAACATTGAGACTGAGTAGGATGTGCAGAGACACCAAGTACAGAGCCCAACCCAACAAACTGCAGATTTCAACTCCTCGCATAGAAAGGAGAGCATTGAGACTGAGTAGGATGTGCAGAGGCACCAAGTACAGGGCCCATCCCAGCAGGCTGCAGATTTCAGCTCCTTGCAATTGGGGGGGGGGGGGGGGGGGGGAGTCGGGTCCGGGGCAGGCCAGGGCTGGGCCCGGCTGGGCCGGCACTGTCGAACCACTGTACCAGCAGGCGCACAAACATGCCCACCGGTTCCAGTCTCGTGTGGGGCGCTGGGGGACGGTAGACAGGCAGTCTGTGCACTTGGTGGAGGGCATGATCTGAGCAGGAGTGCTGGATGGGGAGCTGCTGCCAGGGGACAGAGGACCAAACTTCCTGTTTCCCGGGTAAGGCTGGGATGGCCCCTGTGAGGTTAGGACAGCCCCGGTGAGAACGATACGGCCCCGGTGAGGTCGGGACAGCCCCGGTGAGGTTAAAACAGCCCCGGTGTGGTAGGGACGGCCCCGGTGAGGTTGAAACTGCCCCGGTGTGGTAGGGACGGCCCCGGTGAGGTTGAAACGGCCCCGGTGTGGTAGCGACGGCCCCGGTGAGGTTGAAACTGCCCTGGTGAGGTTGAAACGGCCCCCGTGAGGTAGAGACGGCCACGGTGAGGTTGAAACGGCCCCGGTGAGCTCAGGACGGCCCCCGTGAGGTTGAAACGGCCCCCGTGAGGTAGGGACAGCCCCGGTGAGGTTGAAACGGCCCCTGTGAGGTCGGGACGGCCCCTGTGAGGTCGGGATGGCCCCGGTGAGGTCAGGACGACCCTGGTGAGGCTGTAACGGCCCTGGTGAGGCTCAGACGGCCCTGATGAGGTTGAGACTACTCCAGTGAGGTTGGGACAGACAAAGGGGACCAGTATAGACTGATGAACAGGAGTAGATACAGAGGTAGAGCAACATTGAACAGACTGTCAAACTACAGTGGGAAGTCTTGGGAGGGTTTGGGGTGGGGATTAAGAGATCAACCGAAGGACTTATATGCATGCATATAAGATTAACCAATGGACACAAGACACAGGGGGGGGGGAGGGGCGGTGGGTAGGGGCCGGGGGAATGTCAAGGGGGGGGGGGGGAAGGAGACATATGTAATACTCTTTGTAATAATTTAAGAAATAAAAATTATTTAAAAAAAAAAAAAAAAAGAACCAGGAGGTGATCTGAGACTATACTATTGAACTGAGCAGGGGCTTCCCCATGAAGCTGCTGTGGTTGTCACCCCCCCACGTGGAAGGACCCCGGGCTGCTCCCAGGATGTCACCTGGCACTGTGAGGGTCATAGCATCTCCTGAGAGGTCAGAGTCACGCAGTCCTGGCTTCACTTGGCACCCAGGCTACTACACTAGGGATCAAGGCTACTATGGGTGGGGCAGAGCTAATGCTGTCTAATGCCCGTGTTCACCTCTGCCCATGAATGTGAGTGTAGGAGAGGTCTCTGTGCCAAGAAAAGGGTGAAAACCTGAATTTTCTGAAATACTTGCCTTAGTCCTTGGTTTTCACCGGACTACTCTGTGTCTACAGAACCCAAATGACACTCCTTACTTGTTCTCTTTGCTGGAGAGCGAACCAGACCCTGTACTGAGGTGGATCTAAAGCTTCTCCCAGGGCCTGGGGTCTCCACATTCCTGGCCTTCAACACCACAGGAAACATCTTTTCTCCCTATTCAGTCAGTTATGACATTTCCCTCCACTTTTGTCAAAGAAACAGGTTGCCTCACATGCTGGGATGGGAAGTGGTCACTTTTAGAAGGACTGCCAGACCACCATGACCTTCCATGTGTCCCAATGGCCATACTGTACTGTAGGGTCCACCCCGAGGCCTAGTCTATTGGGCCAGAGGTGGGCATCTGAGACAGGCAGATTCACTTCCACAGGAATTTTGACCTGATATCAAGCAAGCGTTTCTGATCTCTGTGTGACACATGACTCTGTGCTTGGGCAGCTGAGAGCCTGAAGCAGAAGAAAGTGGTGGGAGAAGGAGGAAGAGAGGCGAAGATGCACAGAGGCAGAAGCAGGGAGACCGTACAGCGCTGCTTGTGCACCCGCAGTCCTTAAGCCACCTCAGAACTCTTCATTCTTAGAAAAAATGCCTCCTTGGAATTTTCCCTTTTTATTTGAAATGAAATACCTTTCTAAGCTCCCTGGCGGGTGGTATCTAGTTGTCACTTCTGAATTGAAGATTATTTGCTCCCTGTTGCATAACTGACATATTTCAGAAGCTGCCAGGACTTGGTGCTTTTCTTTTCAGTAACAGGAAAAAGGTCTCAGCAGAGAGACTGAGCTGTGTGCTGTTGGGAGGTGTGGTTGTTCTTTTCCTTTTTTTCTTTTTTTAAACCTATCAATAATCACTTTATTTAAATTATTTTCCATTTTTAAATTATAGGTGACATACTGAGTTATATTAACTTCAGGTGTACATCCCAGTGATTAGTCATTACATAACTTACTAAGTGATCATCCTGATCAATCTCGTCCCCATCTGACACCATGGTGATTACATGTGGCTTTTTGCTTTCAGACCTGCTGTCCTACATCTGAGGTGTGGCTGCTGGAGTGGTGGGAAGAGGGGTGTGGCCTCTGGTCCCTGGGAACAAAGGAGGGCTGCTTTCCTGTCTTGTTGCCTCTCCTATGAGCCTGTGCTTCTTCCAAGTATCCTTCCAATTTCTTAAGCACAAGTGTCATTAAAGTCAACTGGTATACAGAGGCCTTTGGCCTAAAAGTTGACAGGCCAGAAATATAAGGTTTGGGATCAGATGACCTTTCACGTGACCAAGTTGTAGCTCAGACACACCTGGGGCCTTGAGCAACCCAACCCCCCCTACCCCTTCTGTGGAATGAGGAGGAGGAACTGCCCAGCTGTCTCTGAGGTGGTGTGGGGGAAGAACCTCCTGGACTGAGGCCAGGGGAGGGCTGGGGGTGAACCTGAGCCTGGCTGGACCCTCTGTGCCTGAGATCTCAGCTGGAATGGGGATGTGCAGGTGGGACTCCCTCCCATGAGCCGACAGGCAGTCACAATGACAGGGCAGAATGAGGTCCTGGTGTGCAGGGATGCGGAGGAGGCTACTCAACTGGGCCACACAGTCCTGCCAGGGAGGCAGATGACCTGCCAGGTCAGCCCACAGCGCTGTGCACCTTCTGGGGCTCAGGCCTTGAAACAAGGAGCAGCCACTGGAACCGCCCAGCCCTGGGGCTCCAGCTGGCATTGGCCAAGGAGTCCAGGGCTCCGGGAGGTCCTGAGCAGGCATGTAATGTGGGTGCCAGGGATCTGAGCCCTGGACAGAATGAGCTCATCCCTGGAGTGAGGGTGAGGAGGGGAGAGAATGGAGAGCTAAGGCTTGAGCAGGTTGCCATTAAGTGGTCAAGAGGAGGAGGGGCTAGCAAAAGAGGATGATAAGGAACTGCCATAGGGGACACCAAAGCAAGAGGAGGGAGTGACAGAGGAGGGAGTGACTTGCTGGGTTGACAGTTTGAGGAGGCAGAGGGCTGAGGAGGAGCCTTTGGATTTGGGGGACTAATTTTATCCCTTACAACTGAGATTGCAGGCTGGCCCTTCTTCCTCTGACAGAGCAGCCAGTGAAGCCAGTTTCATATTTTATTTTGAGAGAGGAGTTCCATGGGAACCCTTGGCGGGCCTCATCCCACAGCTCTGTGCAGAAGCCCGGCCACAGAGCCATCCCCTCTTCCTTGTCATGTCGGCAGCACAATGGTCTGGGCCAGGCTCCTGGACCACGGCTGCCCCACCCACCCTGAGGGCTCAGAACTCGCAGATCACAAGGCGCTTCTCTCCACAGAACTTGTCGTTCCACTTGCCGTTGGTGTACATCTCCACACAGTGCTCATTGCCTCCATCGTTGTTGGGCTCCCCGGGGGACCAGTTGGAATAGACCAGGGGCTTCCCTCCTGGGTAGGTGAACCAGCCCTTTGTCTTGAAGTCAGTCATGCTCAGGAACGCAGCACCCTTGTTCTCAACATCGAGCAGCAGTTGCAAGGCGTGGTTCTCAGCTGCAGAGCGTGGGGAGGGCAGCTGCCCCCCGGCATGTGCACACACTTGCCGTGCTTCAAAAAAAGTTTTCAGAAAGCCTGCTGACTTGAAGACCTTCTGGCCAACATCTTGGCCGTTGGGGAAGAGCTCCACTAGGAGGAGAACATAGTCAGGTTGGGGGGTGGGGGTCACCCTTATCTGATCTCACACTAGAGCTGAGACGTGCTCTTTCTATTGCACCCCATGTTGCATGGCAGAATCGGTTTCCCAGCTACTGGGCAGGACTGGGAAGCTTTTGCATCGTGCAGCGAAATGGCACCACAGCCTCTGAGAGCTGGAAACAAGGATGGTGCTCACTGATCTCACTGTGGATCCTGCATAACAGCAGGGCATGTGGCATCGACAGGGAGGTCTGTGCCGGGTGTGGATGTGGGAAAGAAGAGGAGAGGGTGGGCCATCTGAGAGCAGCGCTGTGCTAATCTCTGCACTGTGTGCGCCCAGTGCTGGCCTCTAGGAGTGCATGTGGGTGAGGCTGGAGAGCTGGGAGAGAGGACAAGGACAGCTGAGAGGTGAGCATGGGCGTCAGGGGCAGGAGAGAGTCAATGCTGGAGAGAGGCCTGTCTGGGAGTCAGAGGGCCAGGTATTCAGCCCCACCTTGGCCATGACTGTCCAGGTGGACAAGGTAAAATCACTTCCTTTTTTGGGGTTTCCAGTTCCTCATCTCTAAGATGGGAATACCATTTATAAAAGCATCACCTGTGTGACATTCAACATCACTTTTCAGTCCATCTCATTTTACATCCCTTTATCTGTGTGTGTGTGTGTGTGTGTGTGTGTGTGTGTGTGTGCTTTAATAAATTTTTATTGATTTCAAAGAGGAAGGGAGAGGGACAGGGAGATGGAAAGGAAACATCGATGACAGAGAATCACTGATTGTCTGCCTCATGCACACCCCCTACTGGGGATCATGCCCTGACCAGGGATCGAACAATTATCTCCTGGTTCATAGGTCAATGCTAAACCACTGGGCCACGCTGGCCGGGCTCATTTTCCATCCCTTTGACTTCTGGGTCTGTGCATAGAAGTCTTCAGGGCTCCTGAGAGGGCTGTGCTCCAGCTCAAAAGGGCTGGTGAGGAGCCCAGGCTGCACCCAGATTCACTGTGACCCTTCCACAAGGGTTCAGGGGGCAGACACTCCACAGGCTCAGGTGGGCACCCAGAGCGCCCTGGACAGGAGTTCATCTGCCGTTCACTACATGCACCCGGGTGGGTCTGTGTGTGCATACATGAATATGGCCACGTGTCCATGTGAAGGTACATGGGAGCACTGGAGGTCCACCTGTGTGTGTGTGAATATGCGTGTGTGCTTGTGGGTGTAGATGTCATGAGGTGAGTGATGGCATGCATGTAATACACACATATGTGGCAGGTCATCATGAATTCTCTTTTGCATCAGTGTGTATGTAAGGGAGTGAACACATGTGCATGTTTGTGGAGAGAGGGAACATACTAAATGATTGAAACCTCACCCTTGGTACGTGGGTACTCAGTGGCCTTAGGTAGGTAGGAGCCAACCCTATGTCTCACCCCTGTGTACTCTCCTCCTTCAGAAATTCCTCTTTGGATCAATGAGATTTGCTGAATGATTTGAGCTCAAAGCTGACATGGGGAAAGCGGGGAGGAGGGGGGGAATTAGGGACTGAGGTGGAGATGCCCACAGGCACAGCCACTGGGCTGCGCTCCTGGAGCCTCTGACTCCTCAGCACCCAGGTTAGGGGAGAGTCTCCACCATGAACACCCAGGGAGGAGGGGAGAGCCCAGCACTGGCAGAGCCCAGAGGCAGCCTGCCCCCTGCCGGACCCAGGATCTGTCTCAGGTGAGTCTCTCAATGGCCACATGCCAAGGTCAGACCCTCACAGCCTTGAATGCAAGCACAGCATCCCAGCCCCAACTCTCAGGACAGTGTCAGGAGTCACTGCTGCTGTGACCTGGGCAGCAACATCTTAAGGGGTTTGGACACCTAGCCCCATAGAGATAAGAAATGCATCCTGGGTAGCGGGGTGTCCAGGGACCAGCACAGGTTAGCAGTAGGGAAGGTCTGAACTGCACTGGGCTTGGGGCATTGATCTGGGTCGGGTCACAGGTGGCTGTGATATTGGGGGCTGGAGCCTGGTAGCCTTGACCATGCTACCGCCAGCCCAATGAGCTGGTGTCAGGCCTACTCCCTGCTCCGTGTCCCTGGCATCTGCTTCCAGGTGCTGGACCATGTGGCTGCACTGCTCTGCCCCACCCTATCCTTAGCCCCAGGTCCTGCCCCAGTCCCAGGTCCAGCCCATCGTCCAAACCCACTAGCATCCTAGAGCCCACAGTCCTACAACCAGGCCTGCCTCAGAGTGCCAGGGAACAAACAAACTCACAAACTCCAAACCCAAACACAGACCCCACCTGGGCCTGCCCTTGGCGACTGGCTCAGGTTCAGGTCCAGGTCCAGAACTCACCTTTCTTATACTGAAGGAAGACTCCCTGAAGGTGTCCTACCTGCCCCTGCAAGGCCTCCACCTGCTGCCTCAGAGCAGCATTGTCTGCAGGAGAGAGAGGCTCAGTGAAGACCAGTCCTTCACAGCCAGGGATCGGCTCAGAGTTCGGGTTCCAAGGGAAGAGGGCTCAGTGACAGGCTTTCCTGGGGGAGGGTAAGGAGCTGGTCCCCAGGAAGCCCACAGCCGCTGACACAGCTGGCCCCTGCTGCCCACAAGTCCCTGAGGTTCTGTTGTGAGCACACTGTGCCCTGAGCTGTTCCTGCCTCAGTCCCAGGTCCAGCCCATCGTCCAAACCCACTAGCATCCTAGAGCCCATAGTCCTACAACCAGGTCTGCCTCAGGCCCGGCCAACTCCAAACCCAAACACAGACCCCGCTTGGGGCCTGCCCTTGGCGACTGGCTCAGGTTCAGGTCCAGGTCCAGTACTCACCTTTCTTATACTGAAGGAAGTCTCTCTGAAGGCGTCCTACCTGCCCCTGCAAGGCCTCCACCTGCTGCCTCAGAGCAGCGTTGTCTGCAGGAGAGAGAGGCACAGTGAAGACCAGTACCTCACATCCAGGGATTGGCTCAGAGTCCGTGTCCCAAGGGAAGGGGGACAGGCTTTCCTGGGGGAGGGTAAGGAGCTGGTCCCCAGGAAGCCCACAGCCACTGTCACAGTTGCCCCTGCTGCCTTCTCTGAGGCTCTGTAGTGAGCACACTGTGCCCTGAGCAGGTCCTGGCACCCGACTAATTCTGATCCAGATGACATTTCACAGCAAATTCTGAGAGTCTGGGAGCACATTCCTGAAAGGGGAGTGGATTGCACGTCCCTCAGGTACTCCCCATCCCTGGGTTATTTGGTGCTCACAGCTCTCTCATGAACTGGGAAGAGAGCTGAGCTGTCCCAGTGATCAGATGGGAAGCTGCTCAGGCTGTCCCTTCCCTGAGTACTGAGTCTAAGCCAGAGCCTCATCTTCCTACCTTCAGCCAGACAGCCTTTCCCAGTTTTTCACCCGGCCACCCCTACAATGGGCTGACCACTGAGCAGTGAGCCTCCTCCCTCTGCAATCTAGTGGGGCACCCAGAGCTAAGGAAGTCGACCTTACCTGGAAGCCCACTCTCTCCCTTTGGTCCTCTCTCCCCAGGAGCACCTCTGTCCCCCTTCAGTCCTCGGGAGCCCCTGGCGCTTGGAGGTCCCTGTGGGCCTGAATGTCCTGCAGGCTCAGAGATCAGACAAGAAGAGGAGGGTGAGCTCAGTACACATTTTCCCCCATTTTCCCCCTCCCAGCATATGGACTGTGCTATTGTCCAGCAATACACCCTCCCACGTACAGTCTGTCCCAAAGCCAGCCACACACCCTCTCTGTACAGTACAGTCCCATCACCCAGCACCCAGCCTTCCCAGGATGCAGACTGTCCCTGCTGCTCACACCGCACTCTCCCCAGTTACAAAGCTCAAGCCCAGCGAGGCACCTCCTTGCACAGACACCCCATGACCAGTGTTGCAGCTCTGAGCTGGCGGGGTGATGGGGGAGGGACAGGCATCTGCAGCTTCAGGTGAACACAGGAGGACCAGAGGCCCGCCCCAGCTTTTCCCATCACTCACCTGCTGCCCCTGCAAGCCCAGGGTCTCCACACTCACCAGGGGCACCTTTCTCTCCTTTGGGACCTGGGGGGCCTCTTGTCCCTGCAGAACCCTGCATGCCTGGGGCACCCACTTCTCCTGAGGAAGGAACAGATTGGGACAAAGGCTGCTGAGAGTGTGTGCAGCCTGGATCATTTCCTCGGCTCCACGAGGAGAAGGAAAACTGGGGGGCTGTGCACCCCCCTGTCTGGTCCTCCAGATGTGGGGCTTGGGGGGCAGGGATCACAGCAAGGCCTGCCAGTGGTGATGGCCTGGCTTTCCTGGCACGCTGAGCATCTTTAGGTCACATCATGGGTTGCCACTGTCACTCCTCCCTCTCCCTAGAGCTGAACACCAGTCTCTAAAGACCAACCTCCTACCTTTGGACCCAGGCTCTCCTTTGGGGCCTGGTTCACCTTGGGGTCCCACATTCCCCTGCATTCCTGAGGGACCCTCTGGTCCAGCCGGCCCGGGAACACCTGCAGGTCCCAGAGGTCCTGGGGAAAGGACCAGCCAGTCAGTGCATTGAGTCTTCTCAGAAGGGGGAGAGCATGAGAAGGTGAGAGCAGTCATAGAGGTCAGAGAACAGCACCATCCTACAGACGCCGCCCAGCAGTATTACAGCCTTCCCTGCGTGAACCCAGCACCACCCGCAGGGCACCCTCCTTCCTGGGATGGGTATGTGCATCCTCCAGCATGGCCTAGTGGCAGGCATTGCAGTCCACGCCCACTGCTCACCACGTGGCCCCGAGTCTCCCTTCGGTCCAGGTTCTCCAGCAGAACTCTTGTCCCCTTTGGGGATATCCAGCATCCCCATTTGCCCTGTAGCTCCTGGTGAACCTGTAGCAGGAGAAGAAATGGACATAAACCTGGCCCTGGGCCTAGGAGGAGCAGCACCTGCAGGTCAGCCCTGCATTCCTTCAGGTTCCGCAGGTGTAGACATTCCACCTCCACACTCCTCAGTCCAGTGGTGACCCAGGAGAGGGGTGTGCACATCCCCGTTTCACAGGTGAGGAAACAGGCCTGCCAGAGCTGTTACGGGGACATGAAGCCAAGAACTGTCTTGTTTCCATGCAGTGCACCCTCCATGCCCAGAGGCTGCAGGATTACAGCAGGGGATCTGCTAGCTTTTCTCCTGGATCATGGACTCCTTGCTTTCCCCTTCCAAGGACCAAACTTTATATCAGAAATGATCCCTGACATGAGTCACCAGGGAAATGCAAATTAAACCCACGAGATATCATCTCACCCCTCCTAGAATGGCAACTGTAAGAAACACAAAAGATCTCAAGTGTTGGTGAGGATGAGGAGAAGAAGAACCTTTTGCACTGTTGGTGGGATTGTAAATTGGTGCAGCCACTGTGGAGACCAATATGGAGTTTCCTTAAGACATTAAAAATATAATTTCTTTAAAAAGTATGATCCAGCAATACCACTTCTGGGTTTTATCCAAAGGAAATAAAACACTAATTTGAAAAGATGTCTGTACCCTCAAGTTCATTCCAACATTTTTTACAGTAGCCAACAGATGAAAACAACCGAACAGTGTCCACAATGGATGAATGAATAAAAATGTCTCACACACACACACACTCTGGAATATTATTCAGCCATAAAAAAATCCTACCCTTTGCCACAACATGAATGGATCTTGAAGAAATTATGCTAAGTGCCATAAGTCATACAAATTAGGACAGAGACAGTGTTATCTCACTTATATCTGGATTCTAAGAAACAAAACAAAGAATCTCAACTCATAAATGTGGCTATCAGATTATCGGTGGTTGCGTAAGATGGGAGCTGGGTGGTGGGCAAAATGGGTGAAGGTCAAAAGCTACAAATGTCCAGTTATAAAATATGAGCTCCCTTTCTTCCTCTCTGTAGTGCATTTAGGGAAATCCTTTTGATCAGGCCTGAGTGTAGGGCCACAGGGCCTCATCTTTGCCCACCTCTCATGCAGTAGAATTTAGTTAGATATTAACACACTGCACAGAAATCATTCAACCACAATGAACAATTATAAGTGCCGCAGCTTGGTTCTAGAGGGCCCCGAAGACCAGGCATTTACCCACAATTTGCTCATTCTGGGGTGAGAAGAATCAGAAGATCCTAGGGGAGGAATCCTGACAGCTAGGGAGGGGGAATAACACCTCCGGGTTCAGGGCAGCCTGTCATTTGCCAACTGGTAACAAGGTGTTTTAATGGACTGAATGTCTAGGGGACTTCTTCCCAAGGAGGTGGGCTTCCATTTCCAGGGCTTTCACGGCAGAACATCCAGAGTTGCTGAGTTGGTTACAATTCAAGTGCCCACCCATGCCCACCAGGACAAGCCCACGGTCCCAGCTCTACCTGGATCCCCCTTCTCGCCTCGGGGGCCCTTTTTCCCATCTCGTCCATCATGACCAGGCAGGCCTTTCTCCACAGGGTTACACATCACCAGGGTGCAGTCATCAATCAAAGGTTTCTTGGAAAGGCTCTTCACCTCTGCTCCCCATGACCTTGAAGCCTGTGTGAGCAGGACCAGCATGGAGAGGAGAAGCAGGGCCTTCAGGGGTGGACAGAAAGAGAAAGAACGTGTCTTCGTTCCAGAACATGGACTATTACTTAACCCAGCGCCCAGAAGTCAGAGAGGCACTTTCCTACCACCTCACCCCTTCTGTGGGATCAGGAGCAGCAGGACTCCGAAAGCAATTTAGGACAAGGCGGCCATACAGTCTGGCCTGGGAGGACATGAGTTACCCAGCTGAACTCTGACATGGTTATCAGCAACATCTACCTCTTCTCAGATGCCCCGTTTTGTCCCTTCTAGTGACTTCACTTTCACTGCCATCGGCATGGCTGGGATGTGAACTCCTCACTGAGGCCACCTGTCACATCAGGAAGGACTCATGAAGTGCCTTTGGGCAGGACAGTTCCCCTCTTTGAACCTCCGTCTCCCTGTCTGTGTCAGCAAGGTGGCTGGGCAATCCCATTTCCTGTCACTTGTAGCCTTGGATGGACCAGCACTGGTGGTTTCAGTGCTTGTCTGGAAAGGAGCCAGAATGCTCAGTGACATGTGTCCTAACACAAGATGGGCACATGGCTACATGTTTGCCAGGTGGCCTGCCATTTCTGGACTAGATACTGTCTCCATGAAGAAAGTTCCAGATGGAACCCAGAAAAAGTTCTCAGAATAGCTGGAGAGACCCTGGGACGCATAGAGTGCTGCCCCTCCACCTGGGACGACTTGGGAGAGGGGCCTCGTGGAGGAGGGCATGTGAGGTGAGCTCCATCAGGGAAAGGGTGGCTTTAGGTGGATTAAAAACAGATGTTCAATAGGGTGTCCAGTGACATGTGAGAGGGACTCCGCAGCTAAGTGAGGTCAGGGTGGGTGCAGGGCCTGGTCACTCCCAATGGTGGGCTTCTTTCCTCTTGAGAGAAACCTTAAAGTTAGGAGCCAGGAAAGCGCACACGGGAGATGCAGAGGCTGAGAACAAGCCTGAGGGACAGAGCAAAGGAGAAGGGATGGCCAGGCAGCCTGAGGGGGAGGCAGTGGAGGGCCTTCCTAACCACAGAAGTGCTTTCTTCTCCACCTGCTGGTGGTTCTGGGCTGCGGAGGACCCTGTTGGCACCAGTTCTTTCTCATTCTGAGTTTACCACTTCCTCGGGCATCATGGGAGTCTCTAAACACCAGGCAAGCTCACAGTCCAGCAGCGTGGCACTTGCTGGGCAGAGGCTCGGCCAGGAACACCAAAGGCTCCAGCCAGAGCCAGGGCATTGCCCCCTGGTGTGCAGTTGCCACAATTCAAGGGCCCTGTGCCCACATCTGGGGAAGATTGAAAAGACACAGGCATTCTGCCCAACAGCTCAAGGTGGCACAGAAGGCACCACAGCTCATTGTAGCAGAAAGGGGCCTGGGCAGGAGCCCCCTCACAGGGTTGGAGACCTAGGCCTGGGATGAGGCCTCTTCGCTGGGCCTATAGCGGTATTGGGCAGAGCCACATCCCCTTAAACCACATAGTGTTCCCTTTATGCCTCAATGTCAGACTAAAGTATTATTGAAAAATGACTCCTCTAAAAATTGATTGTAAATCAGTAAACTCGTCCAGTGGGTGTATTTTTAAAACAAACATTTGAAGCTAAGAGAAATCCATGTTTATCCATGTAAAATGGGCAGTTGGCACCAGGATCAACTTTGACCTGAGCCTGGGAATGCCAGGGCTGTTTCTCCTCATCCACCTTCCTTTCTGAAGAAATCAGGGGTGGAGAGAACCAAGCGAGAAGTTGAAATTTCATGCCCACCTGAGGCTTCCTGATAGTAGCATCTGGGGTCCGGGTGGGTGTCATATTCCACTCACCCACCCTCCCCCAGCCCAGAAGGCTAATCTCCCACTGAGTAAAGGAAGCAGAGTGAGGGGCCAAAGAATGGTCCTTCTTCCCCCCACTATGCTGCCCTCTCATACCCACACCCACACCCACACCCACACCCACACCTCCCCGAGCAGAAGAGCTACATAGACCCTGTCTTCCTCAACACCAGTACATTAGAGCACCCCAAATGGACCGGGGGACATTCACTGGACACAGAGAAAACAAAAAGAGAGGCCGGCGCAGACACTCACCATTGCGTCCTCCAGTGCCCAGGCAATGAGCGCTTCCTTGGCTCACAGGCTCGGGCTATTTATGCTGCCCTGCAATCTGAGCCACCTGGTGTTGGTCTTTTAAGAACTTCTTTGGACAATTTTCTTCCTTGTTGACTCACTCACACTCACCCCATCTGGGTTCTGGAAACTTTCCTAACACCACACACATGTCACCTTAGAGTTTACAGAGCACCCTCAGTGGATGACCTCATCTGCATCTCACTGATCCCTGTGAGTTCAGCGGCATCATCAATGTCTGGGTTTTACAGATCTCCACGAATATGAGTTCCTGAGAAAACCAAAGCCAGGAAAGCAGAGTGAGGAGCAGATGAGGAAGCAAGTTCACAATAACCTACAACTATTGTAAAAGCATACGCATTTGTGTATTTCAACAGACAGGGCTTGCTGTACCAACTTCTCTTTGTCCTTCACCTCAACATTACTGCCCAGATAGTGGGAAAGAGCTGGGAGCTTCTTGGCATTTCTGGGCAGGGGTGGAGGAGCTAGAGGGGTTGCAGAGGCTGCAGCATTCTGTGAGGACAGTGGCAGGGGAGCTGCCACCTGCAGGGGTCACTCCTTAGCTTCCTGGTCTAGATGTTGGAGAGCCCTCACTTGCTTTCTATGGGATGGATGTCCTTACATCCTTGCCTTCATCTCTCCACTTCCTTAGCTGGTGTTTCCTCTGTGTATTGCTCTAGGAAGCAGTTTGGACCCCTGAGACCATGATACTCTACTGCTGGCATCCCCCAGGAAACTCTCAGTCCCAGTGGCCATGGAGCAGTTGCCTGCCCTACTGCTGTTGCTGTCATCTCTGCTTCCGTCTAGATCCCTGTGGCTTCACCTCTTGCATCAATCCTTTGCCTAGGTCAGTGATGGCGAACCTATGACACGCGTGTCAGAGGTGACACGCGAACTCATTTTTTTGGTTGATTTTTCTTTGTTAAATGGCTTTTAAATATATAAAATAAATATCAAATATATAAATCTTTGTTTTACTATGGTTGCAAATATCAAAAAAATTTCTATATGTGACACAGCACCAGAGTTAAGTTAGGGTTTTTCAAAATGCTGACACGTGGAGCTCAAAAGGTTCGCCATCCCTGGCCGAGGTCCACACACCAGCTGCCCAATGCCTGCAGTGCTCTCCTTTGGCCACTCCATTGGTGCTGCCAATTGCTCCTGGGTATTGTTGCTGCTGTGGCATCTCCTTGTGTATTGTAGAAGCTATAATGCCAGTTTCCTCAGCTGGTAGGAGAGGATTTTGTTTCCCATAATGCAATTTTCTGAAGGAGGATCTCATAGTAGAGCCACTTGTGCTCCAAATGATAAAATTATTTCATTATTAACATCCTCATTTTAAGATTTTTGTGTGCTTCCCAGAGATCTGGATCAGCCTGCAGGCTGAACTGAACCATTGCTCTCCACTCCCCACAGAGCTTCCTGACAAGTCGTATCCTCATAGCTCGACAAACTCCTATTTACGGTGACTTTTATTTCAGAAGCCCTATATGTTTTCTGTGTTTGCAACTTAGCTTCTATTAACTGCTAGCTCTTAGCCTATTAAGTACTCCATCTCAATGCCCTGGGATCCCGCTGTAACATAAACTATAGAGTTTCCTTTGTCTAACTCCACATTACAACCGACTCTAATTTTATTTATGACCCAACCCAGACACTCCTGTTACAATGATAACCTTTGCCTTCCTCAGTTACACCAACAGAGGTGAGAAGAGTCAGATCTCAAATGATGATGACAATGGCTTTCATGCAGATGACCATGAACCTCCCTGTGTGAAAGATGAGGTCTAGGAAGATCACACGGTTTCTTAGGTTGCTGGGCACTGAGGCTATGCTGCAGCCTCAGCAATACCTGCAGCCCCTCATGGACGTCAGTAGCTGCACTTTTGTCAGAGCTGAGCTGCAGCCTTGATGTTTGGTTTCCCAGGTGCTTGCCCACATCATTGCTGAAACTGCAGCTCAGCAGACCTGTTACCTTTCTTATCAGTGCTAGACTGTAGGGCAGTGGTTCTCAACCTTCTGGCCCATTAAATACAGTTCCTCATGTTGTGACCCAACCATAAAATTATTTTCGTTGCTGCTTCATAACTGTAATGTTGCTACTGTTATGAATCGTAACGTAAATATCTGATATGCAGGATGGTCTTAGGCGACCCCTGTGAAAGGGTCATTCGATTGCCAAATGGGTTGCGACCCACAGTTTGAGAACCGCTGCTGTAAGGCAAGCATGTCAAACTCATGGCCTGCAGGCTGCAGGCCTCTTTTAATAAGTAAACCAGGTATGTAACATGTCAGCCATGAGTTTGACATGCTTGCTATAGGGCAGCAACTGTCAAACAGTGCACTGCAAGAACTTTTAAAACATTCAATACCTTGAGTCAGGGGCGCTGACCTCTTTTCCGTCGGATTATCAAACAAGCAAATGAGAGCAGCTGGGATTCCAGGATAACTGCAGAGTAGCTGGAAGCTGTGTCACTTGCTTCCAGAGTCAGACTGGATTTACAGCTAAATTACAGAGCAATCCACTTGAAAAACAAACTAAACTACAGCTGAGCTGAAATAGTAGAACCAAGGAGCACAGGAAAAGCCAGGTAGAGACTGGTAAGAGGGGTGGAGATGCCGAAACGGAGATCCCCCTCATGCGGGGACAGCTGAGAAGCCTCAGGGACAGCACAGCTGCAAAACTCCCTCCCCCTAGGAATGTGGGGTCTCATCCCCATGCAGGGATCCCAAACCCAGAGCAACAGAGACAGGAGTGGAGCCCATGTACAGCAGGTGGTGGGAATCATGGGGATCCTGTCCACCTGGGAGACGCCGACCGCCCATCCTAGGGAAGGAGCGCTCCCATTGCTGCAGCACCAGCCTGGAGTTTGCTCTGGACTCGGCCATACTTGGGTTTCACACTCAGCAGTGACTTTGAGGGGCCCTCTGTTCTCTGGAAAGGCTTTAAGGAAAGACCCTGTCCGTGATTAAACTCTGTGGGCTGGTGGTGAGGAATGGTCTCTCCCACCTCACGCACAGAGTTGGCACCCCTTCCCCAACCTGTTGAGCTCCTAGGCCTGCCCTGTCCTGTTGGGTGCAGAGGCACAGGGAACTAGCTCAGGACCGGGACTTTTCGGCCCATACTGCTGGTAAGATGGTGCAGGAGAGCTGAAATGTCAGCCTGTCCAGCTGGGTTAGGAGCTGAACGTAGCTGAGAATTTCAGCCCTGCCCTGCTGAGACAGATGCATGGAGAAACCTGAGTGCTGTGCAAAGCTGATTTTCACTCCTCCTTCTTGGCCTGGTGGTGCAAGGGCTCCAGGGAGCTGCACAGAGCTGGGATTTTTGGATTGTCTCCCTAGGAGGCTTCTGTCTAGGAGCCAAATGAGAGCGAGGGCTGGTCTCAGAGGCTGCTTTGCAGGGAAGCAAATCTGAGCTCCGCTAATGACCCAGGACGAAGGAGTGCCTGCCCCGTCTCCTACAGGTTGCCAGCATCATCACCAATGGGAGACTGGATGAGCCCTGCCAAGTCCCAAATATGCCCAATGGATACAATTCTGTGGGGGGAGAGTGGCTCAGAGGGGAGGATATTGAAAGTGTGAGACCCTAGGCTGCTATTGCCTGGGACCAGGAAGAAGTGCTTAGCCCATCCCTGCAGGCTGGGCCAGTATCATCCTCAATGGGAGACTCCTTTGGTCTGTACCCCTAGCCAAGGGTAGTTGAACTTGCTCTTGAAGAGGAGACAGCTGGCTACACCCAACCTGAACCTACAGCAGGCCCTTCTAGGGGGAACTAGTGTTGGAGACTCTGGAAGAAACTGAGGGGTTTGGCTTTGAAACAGGTACTAATTTCCCCTCATTGATGAAAACTCAGGGGTGGGGGTGGAGGGGTCAGAAGAGCTGACTGTTGGAGATAGATCAGTCAGCAGCTCTAAGCTGGGAGAAGCTGAACTTTTTACACAAATCGGCCCCTCCCACACACATGCAGGTCTAGCTCACAAAGACACAAACGGTGACTGATGGCAACCTGCACATGACACCCACCCCAGTGGACCCGGAACCAACACAATCAGGGAAGGCCTTCAGACCTCACTAGAGCTCATCACAACTAGCCACACAAGTGGCTCACCCAAAGGGGGATCCCAGCGGGCACCAGATTCTGCCGGAAACAGCACTGCCTGAGAGGGCAGCCCCTGCAGACCATCTCATACCTGGTGATTGAGCTTCACCCCTATAGTCACCCAGCCTGGAGGCTTAACTCAAATGGGCCAACTTAACCCACACAAGGGACATTCCTAGAGCACCCAACTTGAGAGAACAAAGAGACCAGCACTGGGCCCCACAGACACCTACTTCATAAGGCCACCCCACGAGGATGGGGCGTCACAGCAGCTCTATCTCATGTTAACGAGGATGGGGCGTCACAGCAGCTCTATCTCATGTTAACGTAAAAAACCATTGAAACCTGTAAAGAATTTTTGTGAGTTTATTTGAGCCAAACTGTCGACATATGGCAGGAAACAGAACCTCAATGAATTGAGATAATGCTCCAGAGAATGGGGAGTTCACACCTTGTTTTTCTAAATTTCCATCAAAAGGAAAATGCGTAAGTGGGTTCCATGAAATTCATTGGTGATAGATTAAGGAGGTGGGAGAAAGCAAAGGGAGGAAATCGCTGGGATAGGATAAAAAGAGAAATGATGGACATGTGCTTCTTTTACACAGATGGATACAGGATAGTTTAACGTAGTTAACAGTTGTCGATTAACTTGATAACAATGACAATGAGGGGAAGCCCTGGTGCCATTTGTTGTGCCCTGATGGGTCTGGAAAACAAAAGGGAGGTTACTAGTACAAGTTACCCAGACATTTCACAGATATGTTATCTTAGATGCAAAAAACCAAAGGGCTCAGTAAAGATCTAAGTTGATCTTTGTCAGGCCTAGGACATGACCACCCACTATAACCTATTTTTTAGTTAAAGTTTAATTTCAGAGCATCCTTTGTGGTTACTCTAGGTCTCTGATTTTGCAGGCCTTCCCTGAGCTTCTCAGTTAGGATGTGGCCCCTTTTGTCCACCCTCATACAAGGAAACAAACACAAAGAGACAGCCAAAATGAGGAGACAAGGAAACAGAATCCAAATGAAAAAAAGGAGGAGTCTCCAGAAAAAAAACAGCTAAATGAAATGTATGCAAGCAATTTATCAGATATAGAGTTCAAAGCAATGGTTATAAGGATGCTCAGGAACTTAATAAGAACTACAGCAGCATGAAAAAAAAGACCACAGAACTTAAGAGGGGGGGGCAGTGGAGGTGGGGAAACAGAAATGAAGAACGATATCAAGAATACACTGGAAGGAATGAAAAGTAGATTAGATAAAGCAGAGGATCAAATCAGTGATTTGGAAGACAAGGTAGAAAGAAATACCCCATAAGAGCATCAAAAAGAAAGAAGAATTAAAAAGCATGAGGATAGCTTAAGGTAACTCTGGGACAACCTGAAAGGTAACAACATCCACATCATAGAGCAGTGATGGCGAACCTATGACACATGTGTCAGAGGTGACACGTGAACTCATTTTGGATGACACGCATCGACAGAGACAAAAAATTGCATAATTCAAATATTTGTCTCTCGCGACAGCCAGAGTTGGGCATCACTCGAGTAATATTATTACTCACGTTACTCATGATCAATAATGCAATTCTAAAGCTGGATGTAAACATATACATCAGTGTTGCGTAGCAAAGATACATAGTGAAAACATCCAAGATACATTGTTCCAATATTGACATTAATATACAAAGGTTAAGAATGGCACTATAAAGAGATTAATCTTTACTCATGACATTTTATTTTTATTTTTTTAAATATATTTTTATTGATTTTTTACAGAGAAGAAGGGGGAGGGATAGAGAGTTAGAAACATCGATGAGAGACATTGATCAGCTGCCTCCTGCACACCTGCCACTGGGGATGTGCCCACAACCAAGGTGCATGTCCTTGACTGGAATCGAACCTGGGACCCTTCAGTCCACAGGCCAACGCTCTATCCAGTGAGCCAAACCAGTTAGGGTGACATTTTATTTTTACTCGAGTGACAAAATGCCCAATTCTGGAAACGGCCTCGTTATTGTCAACATGTGCCTCAGGTAAGCTTCCCGTGCGTTTGGGTGCATTCGGCAAATGGACACACTTGATCGCCATGTTCGTTAGGAGACAGGAGTGGGAGGGTTAGAAGAAAAAGATATACAGTGCAACAGTGCTCAATGAGACATTCTGCGTGTCGGATAATTGATTACAGCACCATATATTTGTTGGTTATACATGCTATCTTTGAATTGTTTTGCACCAGGAGTCAGTGCAACAACACTGCAAAAAGTTAATAGGTAAGAAACCTATCAACCTTTTATTAAAAAAATGCTGTGATTTATATTTATTTATTTTTGCAGCCTTGTGATGGAGAATCAAAAAAATAAAAAAGCAAGATTGAATGATAAAGGAAGTGGAAGTAGCAGTAGCTGACCCTTTCAAGACATATGGACCGAGATGTACGGGATTGTCGACAGAAACAACAGATCATTGTGCATACTGTGCAATGAAACTGTAGTAAGCAGAACGTGGGATACAAAGAGACATTTTGAAACTAATCATTGTCAGCTCTTGAAAAAAAGTATCAATGAAAGGAAGGAATACATTTCTAGGCAGCTACACCTCTATAAAAGTCAATCAAAGTCCATCATTAAGTTTGTAAGATGCTCTACAAATTTAACATCAGCAAGTTACTGTATTGCTCACTCCATAGCTCAGCATGGAAAAGCCCTCAGTGATGGAGAATTTATAAAGGAAACATTTCTAAGATGTGCACCAGAAAAAAAAAGATGTGCACCAGCTCTATTTCATGTTATGAAAAATAAAGATGATATTATTAAAAGAATTTCTGAGTTACCACTCAGTAGAAATACTATCAAAGACAGAATAATAGATCTTAACAAAAATGTACGACATCAATTTAAAAAAGACTTAAATAGTTGTAAATATTTTTCGATTTCTCTTGATGAAACTACTGATGTCACATCAAATGCTCGGTTGGCCATTATTGCTAGATATTCTGATGGTCTCACAATGAGAGAAGAGTTGATAAAGTTAGAATCAATGCCAATAAGTACATCAGGAAATGAAATATGTAAGTTTGTATAAAAACATTCAGTGACCTAAACATTGATATCTCTAAAAAATTGTGTCAGTCACGACAGATGGGGCACCAAATATGGTGGGGAAAAATGTGGGATTCCTGAAATTGTTTATGGAAGCTATTAGACATCCACTTGTACCTTTTCGTTGCATTATCCATCAGGAGGTATTGTGTGCCAAATCGGGATTCTCAGAATTGAATGATTTAATATCAGTTGTAACAAAAATTGGGAATTTTATAGCTTCTCGACCCCTTCACAAGTGAGAATTTTCTGCACTTTTACAGGAAGTTGATTCAACCTACAGTGGACTACTGATGTTCAATAATGTGAGATGGCTGAGTCGAGGTAAAGTACTTGAGCGATTTGTGGAGTGCTTTGAAGAAAGTACGATATTTATTGAGAATAAGGATCTGGCAAACTTTCCTCAGATCAATGATCATAAGTGGGTCAGCAATTTGATGTTCTTTACAGATCTCTCTGTTCATATGAATGAACTAAACTTAAAATTACAAGGTTTTGGCAAAAGTATTGACATTATGTTTGGATACATCAAATCTTTTGAAAGTAAACTTAAAATTTTCAAGCGAGATGTTGAAACTAAAACTTATAAGTATTTTCCTCGGATAAAAAAGTATTTTGAGAAGGCCACTACAACGAGTGTAATGGAGTCCATACTTATGTAGTGAACTCCTTATTTGAAGAGTTCAGCGAAAGATTCGACCAATTTAGAAGCCTAGTGTTATGCCCAGATTTCAAGATCCCCGCAGACCAACAGGGAGCCATGTTCGATGCAAAAGCAAAGGATCCTTTATTGAGCTAGCTCGCCTCCCCTTCCTGGCCGATGCAGCAACCGGAAGCAGAGTGAAACCGCCTGGGAAAAACAGGGTTTTAATAGGGGGTGGACTGAGGGGACTGTGGGCCCTGCCAATTGCCAGGCGCAAGCCAGGTCTTGTTACATAGGATGCGGTAATTCTTATGGCATGCACACCCCTCAACCGTCATTGGTTAGTTTAAAGAAATCCCAGGCGTGGTCAGCAGAGGCCTGGGCTTCCAGGAAGAAGGGGGTCTGAGCACATGGCTCCTAACCCAACATGGAGAATACGGGGCAAGATGGAGGGCATAGCCCTCACCCTTTCACCTAGAACAGACCACTAAAATAAATAAGTATCCGGATGTACTTGTTTACAGTTCTTTGGAATTAAAGGATTTCCAATGGATGCAAATTGACGATTTAGAAATGCAACTTGCAGATTTTCAAGGTAGCATTTGGACTCATGTGTTTGTCGGCTTAAGGTCGAAACTTGAAAATCTGGAACGAAATCGTTTGAATAATGAAGAAGAGTGCAACTACGAACAAGAAATTTTGAGTGCTTGGAACAGAGTACCTGACACTTTTAACGACATAAAAACATCTAGCGATGGCTTTGCTAATAATTTTTTCATCAACATATTTTTGTGAGACTTTGTTCTCAGCATTAAATAACATTAAAATGAACAAAAGAAACTGGCTAACAGATGAAGTTAGTGACACTTGCTTGGCCTTGAAGTGCACCAAGTATGAACCTGCAATTGAAGAATTAGAAGACAAACTTCAGCCCCCAAAAAAGTCACTAATTTCTAGTTTTCGTACCATTTGATTATCATTGTTTTTATGATTATTTTTTCCTAAATGTACATTGCTTTTCTGTTTTTGTTCATTTTATACATATTTTTTGGTGGATTTTTCTTTGTTAAATGGCATTTAAATATATAAAATAAATATCAACAATATAAAAATTTTTTTACTATGGTTGCAAATATGAAAAAAAAAATTATGAGTATTTCTATATGTGACACGGCACCAGAATTAAGTTAGGGTTTTTCAAAATTTTGACACGCCGAGCTCAAAAGTTTTGCCATCACTGTCATAGAGGTACCAGCAGGAGAAAGTAAGCAAGGGATAGAGAACCTGCTTGAAAAAATAGTAACAGAAAACTTCCTTAACCTGGTGAAGAAAAAAGACACACAAATTCAGGAAGCCCATAGAGTCCCAATCGAGATGAACCAAAAGAAACCCTGCCACATCATAATTACAATGGCAAAATCTTAAAGGCAGCAAGATGGAGACGGTTGGTTACCTACAAGGGATTTCCCATAAGGCTGTCAGCTGATCCATCAACAAAAACACTTCAGCCCAGAAGTGAATGGCAACAAGTATTCAAAGTAATGAAAAGCAAGAATCTGAAACCAAGACTACTCTATCCAGCAAGGCGATCATTTAAAATTGAAGGTGGGCTCTAGCCGGTTTTGATCAGTGGTTAGGGTGTCAGCCTGCAGACCGAGGGTCTCGGTTTCGATTCCAATCAAGGGCATGTACCTTGGTTGCAGGCTCCTCCCCGGGCTGGGCCCTGGTCAGGGCATGTGCCAGAGGCAACCAATCAATGTGTTCCTCTCACATCAATATTTTCTCTCTGTCTTTTCCTCTCTCTTCCACTCTCTCTAAAAAAATCAATGGAAAAATATCCTTGGGTGAGGATAAAAATAAATGAGTAAATAAATAAATAAAATTGAAGATAAAATAAAGAGCTTCCCAGACCAAAGAAAGAAAAAGCAGTTTTTACCACCAAACCAACATTGGGAGAAACGTTAAAAGGCTGCTTTAAGAAGAAAAAGAAATAGAGAGATAGAGAGAACCATAGGTATAAAGTGGGAAAAAAGCCAAGGGTTTCAAGATGGTGGCAGGGTAGGTGTATTTTTCTTGTACCTCCTCCCAAAATAAATTGGGGGACATTACCCTGAATTACCAACTGAAGACTAGCTGAAGAGAAGACTCTTAAGGAAAGGCACAAACCACCTTAAGACTGGTAGAAAGGGCAGGGTCATGAGAGGAATGGTCCAGTTCCCACAGGTGCCAGGCCAATGGTGTGGAGTGATCTCTTGGCTGTGGGGGTCTCCTCCTGAGAGGAGTGAGGCCTGCACCCAGGTTGGGCTCCCCAGTCCAAAGCACCAGAGCTGGGAACAGCTGCCATGTAGCATCTAGTGGTGAAAAATGGTGAGGCTTATATTCACCAGGAAGAGACGGGGCCTGCTAGAGACAAAACCACTTCTTTTCAAAGGATCAGAGCACAGGATTTTCATTTGTAGTGACTCACCCTGGGCTCCAGCAGAGGGAGGGTGGTGTGGACTAGGCTCACCTTGCCATGACCTGTGTGGCGGGGTTCAGGATCTGAAGGAGGGGCTGACACACAAATGAAAATACTATACAAGAAATATGAATTTAGAAGGCATTGGGGGCCAGGGGAGCCTCTTTCTTGAAGAGACACATGGAGACTGGGTCCCTTTTGCTTTTTATTTACTCTCAAAACACATTTGCCCTTTAGCAATGCATACAGGCAGATCAAAGGTCAGGTTTGGTGATCAAAGGTAAAGTTTGGTGATCAAAAGCAAAGTTTGGTAAACAATGTAAAGATTATCAGGTGGGGAAATTGCCTTGAGCGGCTGCCAGGACACCTGTGCTTGGTTATCTCACCCCCCACTCATATCATAGCAGCCATTTTTCCTGAGAAATGAAAGCCCCTCCCCACAGCAGCAGCCTGCGGAAAGGCAATTACCCCACACTCTAGACCAGCCGTGGGCAAACTACGGCCCGCAGGCCGGATCCAGCCCATTTGAAATGAATAAAACTAAAAAAAAAAAGACCGTACCCTTTTATGTAATGATGTTTACTTTGAATTTATATTAGTTCACACAAACACTCCATCCATGCTTTTGTTCTGGCCCTCCAGTCCAGTTTAAGAACCCATTGTGGCCCTCGAGTCAAAAAGTTTGCCCACCCCTGCTCTAGATAAAACTTGCCCCACCTTCTAGAATCCTGCTCACCCTGTTGTATCATCAATCAGCGAGCTAGACAAGATGAGCCTTAACGAGCCAATTAGATAGGAGTCATCTTTATTGTGTGCAGGTTCAGAGCAGAATACCTCTGTCAAATTCCGAACAAACAAAGGAAGAAGCATTCGTTTTTTATATCCTTCTATGTCAGCGGTTCTCAACCTGCGGGTCGCGAAAAATGAAAATACATCCTGCATATCAGATATTTACATTACGATTCATAACAGTAGCAAAATTACAGTTATGAAGTAGCAACGAAAATAATTTTATGGTTGGGGGTCACCACAACATGAGGAACTGTATTAAAGGGTCGCAGCATTAGGAAGGTTGAGAACCACTGTTCTAGGTCTTTGTGTAAGTTATTTTTGCAAACATCTTGTAACCTTGAGTATATATCATATCTAACAAACACCTGTCATATCTATACAGACAACTTGTAACCTTGAGTACATATCTATACAGGCACCTTGCATGGGAATATTATCAGTATCAGCATATCAGCCCCTTATGTTAGATGGCTAGCTTCCAAGGTCAGACAGTTAAGTTTATCTTTTCTATTATTCAAGCTAAAAAACAAAGTTATTTTTACAGAATAAGAGACAATCTAAAAATAACAGAGTTGACTTATGGAACAAGGGAGTAGCAAGAAATAGCAGAAAACTTCAAAACAGCAGTTTCAAACAGCAGTTTTCCCAAAGGAGGGATCATTACTATGCTTCAACCTCACCCTGTATCTTGACCCTGGCTGAGGAGGCAGCAGCAGAGGCCATGCCTGGGCAGTCTCAAGGAGCATTAGTGACTGGCTTTGGGGTAGGGCCACTTACCCCACTTTCCCTGGACCCTGACTGTCCCTTCCCCCTCACGAGAGAGCTGATAGAAACTCCCACCTTCCAGCAGACCCCACTGCCCTGCCTAAGAGGGCCTCTGCCCTGCCAAGGTCAGGGAAATATTCTAGTACAGACTCAAGCATGTGGCTCTGGGAGGGGGACACAACCAGGATCTACCCTGAAGTCTTAATGGCTCCTCCCTCTCACAGGAGATCCAGTGGTCCCATCATCCTGATTCTGCCAAAAGCCCTTTCAGAAACAGCCTTTTCAGTGACTAAGTTTGACAGCTGCCTGGCAGGCGGGACGGGCAAAGGTGGGAGGAAGAGGGCAGAGGCGGATCCCAAGGTGCCCTGGGATATTTGCTGGCCTTCCTCTGGGCTCTGTGGTGCTAAATAGCCATCCTTGGAGCATGGTGTAGTCTTTCCCATGTGCAGGCAAGCACAATGGAGGCAGCCACAACTGTGCATCATTTGAAGCTTTGAATAAGTTGCCAAGAGTCCCGTGTGGACAGCTTCTGACATTGGCTAGCACCAGGAACTGGCATACAAAACTATCAGTCTTAGACAACATAAGAGCAGGATGCAAAGGGAGATCCAAGCAGGCACTAAACTCTGCCATGTCAAACTCCACTTTTTTTCTCATTATGTTTTTTTATTGTTTTGTTATTATTTTTTCTTTCATTTCTCTTATTTTTCTCTTTTAGTTGCTTACTTTATTTTTTCTTTCACTTCTTTTTTTTCCCTTTCATAATTCTTTTCCTTTTTTCAACCATTTTCCATTTTGTATATTTTATTCTTATTTTTCTCTCCCTTATTTCCATTCATATTATTTTTCTTCCTTATTCTCGTTTTTTTTTAAATTTAATTGTATTTTATTCTTGTTCTCTTTCCTAATTCTGTCTTCTTTGTGATTGATTTAGCTGTTGTTGTTTGATTTCTTTGCATGTCTTTGCTTGGTTTCTTTTTTAAAAACTTTTTGTTTGTTTGTTTCTTACTTTTTTTTTCAAATTAAATCTTTATTGTTCAGATTATTACAGGTGTTCCTCTTTTTTTTTCCCCATAGCTCTCCTCCACCCAGTTCCCACCCCACCCTCTGCCCTTACCCCTCCCACTGTCCTCATCCATAGGTATACAATTTTTGTCCAGTCTCTTCCTGCACCCCCACACCCCTTTCGCCCCAAGAATTGTCAGTCCACTCCCTTTCCATGCCCCTGGTTCTATTATAGTAACCAGTTTACTCTGTTCATCAGATTTTTTATTCACTTGATTTTTAGATTCACTTGTTGATAGATATGTATTTGCTGTTCATAATTTTTATCTTTACCTTTTCTTCTTCCTCTTCTTAAAGAATACCTTTCAGCGTTTCATATAATACTGGTTTGGTGGTGATGAACTCCTTTAGCTTTTTCTTACCTGTGAAGCTCTTTATCTGATCTTCTGTTCTGAATGATAGCTTTGCTGGATAAAGTAATCTTGGTTGTAGGTTCTTGCTATTCATCACTTTGAATATTTCTTGCCACTCTCTTCTGGCCTGCATAGTTTCTGTTGAGAAATCAGCTGACAGTCGTATGGGTACTCCCTTGTAGGTAACTGACTTTCTTTCTCTTGCTGCTTTTAAGATTCTCTCTTTGTCTTTTGCTCTTGGCATTTTAATTATGATGTGTCTTGGTGTGGTCCTCTTTGGATTCCTTTTGTTTGGGGTTCTCTGTGCTTCCTGGACTTGTAAGCCTATTTCTTTCACCAGGTAGGGGAAGTTCTCTGTCATTATTTCTTCAAATAGGTTTTCAATATCTTGCCCTCTCTCTTCTTCTGGCACCCCTATAATTCTGATGTTGGTACGCTTGAAGTTGTCCCAGAGGCTCCTTACACTACCTTCATATTTTTGGATTCTTTTTTCTTTTTGCTTTTCCGGTTGGGTATTTTTTGTTTCTTCATATTTCAAATCTTTGACTTGATTCTTTGGATCCTCTTGTCTGCTGTTGGATCTCTGTATATTATTCTTTATTTCAGTCAGTGTATGCTTAATTTCTAGTTGGTCTTTTTCATATCCTCCAGGGTCTCACTAAATTTATTGGCGGTCTCCATAAAATTCTTGAAAAACCTTAAAAGTGTGGTTTTAAACTCTATATCCAGTCATTTGCTTTCCTCCATTTCTGTCATTTGTGACCTGTTTCTTTGTCTCCACATTTTTTTATGCTTCCCTGTGTTGGTAAAGCGGCTTTGTGTGCTAGGTGTCCTATAGGGCCCAGTGGCTCAGCCTCCCCAATTACCTGAGGTGGACACTCTTGGTGAACCCCCTTGTGGGCTTTGTGCACAGTCTTGTTGTAGTTAAGCCTTGATTGTTGTAGGTATCAATGGTAGGAATTGTCCTCCAGGCCAATTGGCTGTGAGAATCAGCTCTGTCTGCAGTGGGAGAACTTCTGTGCTGAAAACACCCTTATGGGGCAAGACTTGCTTCAGTAGGGCTTTGGTGCTCATTGCGTCTGCCCCCTGAGTGTGTGCCTTATGAATCTGAGGAGTTGTAATCTGGATGGTCCCACTCTGACCACTGGGTACACTGGCTCTTGGTTCTAAGGAGGTGCTAATTTAGCCTCTTTCTAAGGCTACCCAGCAGGAGCTACGAAGAGATCTGCAAATTCCCCTTCCTTTTTGGGGGGGTTTGGAGGTGCCCAGATGAGGCCCAGCTGTGAAGCAATGCAAGCTGCTGTGGGGCCTTGGGCCTTCTCTTGGAAGTTCTGGGTCTGTCTGGCCCAGCTGTAGTTTGTTAGGTACTTTTTAGATTGCAAAGGGCCAGGGCATTCATATGCAAAAGCTTCTGCCGCAGCCTGGGTGGGGCGGGGTCTTGGAATCAACAGGGCAGAGCAAGCAGCTATGGCTGATCCTCAGCCCTGCCCTAAGGGGCCCCGAGTCTCAGCATCCCGGTAATTGCTGTAAGCACCTCTGAGGAAAAGCTGCCTCAAGTTCCGAGTTCTGCCTGCTGCCAGACAGTTCAGTTTATCCCCATATGAGTCCTGAGTTCCCAGAGACCTCCCAGAACTGGAGTTCAGAGCAGTCGGGAGCTAGTGATTCCCTCCCGATTCAAAAAGCCACGTCCTCAGGTGCCCGCCCCTTTCTGAGTGCGCTCGAGCCTCCGTACGTCTGCACTTTACTTCCGCAGCTCCTCTGAGTCTCAGTGTGCTTTTCTCTTTCTCTCTAGTTGTAGAATTTCCACTCAGCCAGCCTTCCTGTAATTCTGGATGATGTCCGTTTTGTCTTTTCGTTGTATTTTTGAAGTTGTTGTCAGAGGCAGCGATTTCCCGTGTTTACCTATGGCGCCATCTTGGTTTCTCTTCTTCTAATAGTTTTTCTGTTTCATACTTTTTTAAAAAAAATCTTTATTGTTTAAAGTATTACATACTGTGTTACATATGTCATATGTCTCCTTTTTCCCCCATTGATCTCTACCCAACTCCCCTCCTCCCCCCAGTTGTTTGGTTTCTTGTTTGGTTTAGTTCTGTCAGTAAACAGCCTGCACAATGTGGTCAGGGTTAAGCCTCACAGTCAGCCAACCCGAGGGAAGATCCCACCAATAAAAGGAAGAACAACAATCAAGACCCAATTACAACCCTGTCCGGTTTGGCTCAGTAGTTAGAGTGTTGGCCCATGAACCAAAGGGTGACTGGCCTGATTCCCAGTCAAGGGCATGTACCTGTGTTACAGGTTTGATCCCCAGCCCCTGCTGGGGCATGTGGAGAGGCAAACAATCAATTGTGTCTCTCTTGCATCAATGTTTCTCTCTCTCCCTCCCTCCCACTCTTTCAAAAAATTAATGCAAAAAATATTCTCAGGTGAGGATTAATAACAACAACAACAAAGACCCAATTATATCAGGACAGCTCAAATAACCCACACAAGAAACATTCCTAGAGCATCCAGCTCAGGAGATCAAAGAGACTGCACCACTGGGTCCCACAGGACACTTACTACATAAAACCATCCCACAAAGACTTGGAGTCATAGCAGTTCCTTCTAATAATAGAAACAAATACAAAGAGACAATTAAAAGGGGGAGGCAAAGAAACAAATCCCAAATTAAAGAAAAGAAGGAATCTCCAGAAAAAGATCCAAATGAAAGGGGGCAAGGCATTTATCAGACATAGAGTTCAAAGTAATAGTTATAAGGATGTTAAAAGGAACTTAGTGAGAATTATAAGGACCTTAATGGCAACTACAAAATACTTAGTGGAAACTACATTCGCATGAAAAATGACACAGAAAATATGAATGAGAACCAGTCAGAAATAAAGATTGCCATAGCTGACATCAAGAATACACTGAAAAAAATTTTGAAGTAGGCTGGATGAAGCAGAGGATAGAATCAGTGATTTAAAAGACAATGTAGGAAAAACACTCAATCAGAGTAACAAAAACTGCCAGGAGCCGGTCCATCCTTGCTGCTTGACACAGTCGCTGCAGGGAAGAAACATCTGCACAGCATATGTTTCAAGGGACCTGGCGTATATGGCATACTGTTCTTAATATGTTTGCTCCCCTTCTTGGCGCTATGTGTTTTAACCAAGGTCACCTCTCCGAGAAAGGTTGTTTACCCAGGTAGGTATTTTTCCCTGAAGTTAGGGAGGGAATAAAACCCCTTCACTAAGTGCCAGGTGGGTAGTTAATCACTTTAAGTAAGAACAATCACCCTTAAGCTACATAATCTTTACTCCATGGAATGGAGATAAGAAACACCCTAACCTTTGGAATAGAAATTGACAGGATTAAAATCAACTGGTATAAATACAGATGTAACAAGACAACAGGAGACAGAATCTAGGCACAGAACCTAGAGACAGAACCTACACAGAACATGGCAGGAGAACCTGGATAGATCCTGGCTAGAGATCCTGGCAAGAGAGCCTCCCAGCAGAACCTGGCTGAAGAACCTAGAGATAGAACCTGGCGACCGAACCTGGCTGGAGAACCTAGCAAGAGAACATGGCTAAAGATTCTGGACAGAAACTGGCTAGAGAACCTGGTGATCGAACCTGGCTGGAGAACCTGGAGAACCTGGCTGGAGAACCTGACCAGAACTTTGCTGGAGGTCCTGACCAGAACTTCGCTGGAGAACCACCAGAACTTCACTAGAGATCCTAACCAGAACTTGGCCAGAACTCCAGCAGAACTTGGCTGGAGATCCTAGAGGGAGAACCTCGCTATGCTGATGAACTGAACCCAGTCTCCATGTCATTCCTTCTTTGCCGACTCTGTCCACACCTTTGGGGACCCCTGGACCTGCTGGGGTTGGACCCCAGCAAAAAACAAAAAAGAATTAAAAAAAAAAAAACAAGGATAGTGTATGGGAACTTTGGGACAACATGAAACGTAACAATACCCACAAATTGGGGTACCAGAGGGAGAAAGAACCTGTTTGAAGAAATAATGAAAGGGAACTTCCTAACCTGGAGAATAAAAATGTCATACAAGCTCAGAAAGTCCCAATAAACATGATGACAAAGAGACCCACATCAAGATACATCATAATTAAAATGGCAAACTTTAAAGACAAAGACAGAATCTTAAGGGCAGAAAAAGAAAGATAGTCAGTTACCTACAAGTGAGCTCCCATAAAGCTGTCAGCTGATTTCTCAACAGAAACACTATAAGCCAGAAGTGAATGGCATGAAGTATTCAAAGTCATGAAAACGAAGGATCTGAATCCAATACTACTCTATCCAGCAAAGCTATCATTCACAATTGAAGGTGAAATAAAAAGCTTCCCAGACACACACACAAAAACACAAAAAGCTAAAGGACTTTATTGCCACCCAACAAGCATTGCAAGAAATGCTGAAGAGACTGTTGTAAGAAGAAAAAGAAAGAAAAGGAAGGGAACATAGGCATAAAGACTACAAATGGCAATAAATACAATAAATAAGTACCTATCTGTATAAATAAAAGCCTAAGCAACTGGCCGACCAGACACTGACCATCAGGGGGCAGACGCTCAATGCAGGAACTGCTGATCAACGGCAACTTTGCACAGTGCCCTCTCACACTCCAGGACCCCTCAGAGATGTCAGAGAGCCGGTTTTGGCCGATCCCTGTAGGCCAGTCTGAGGGACCCCACTGGTGCGTGAATCCATGCACCAGACCTCTAGTCAATTATAACCTTAAATATAAGTGGACTAAGTGCTTCAATCAAAAGACATAGAGTATCTGAATGGATTTAAAAAAAAAAGAAAAAAAAAAAAAAAAGCATGTCCCATATATATGCTGTCTACAACATACCCACCTCAGAACAAAAGACTCACACAGGATGAAACTGAAGGGATGGAAAAAATTCTCCAAGCACATGGAAATGAAAAAATAGCGGGGTAGCAATACTTATATCTGACAAAATAGATTCCAAAACAAAGATTATAACAAGAACCAAAGAAGGTCACTACATACTACTAAAGGGATCATTCCAATAAGAGAATATAAACCTGGCACACATATATCCAGCCAATTTAGAAGCACCAAAATACATTTAAAAAAAAACAACTCTTAGAGGACTTTAAGGGAGAGATTGACATTAATACAGTCTTAGTAGGGGATTTTAATACCCCAATGACATCACTGGAGAGATCTTCCAGACAAAAATTCAACCCAAAATCAGTTGAAGAAAGGAAATAATAAAAATTAGAGCAGAATTGAATAAAATAAAGAGCAAAAAGACTATACAAAAAATTAATACAAAGTGCTGGTTCTTTGAAAAGATGAAGCAAGTTGACAAACCCTGGCTACACTCACTAAGGAAAAAAGAGAAAAGACTCAAATAAACAAAATCAGAAATGAAAGAGAGGGAGTTACCACAGACATCACAGATATACAAAGGATCACACTAGAATACTATGGAAGACTATATGCCACATAATCAAGAATAGATGCATATGCTTCTAGGAATATGTAACCTTCCTAAAGTGAACATGAAGAATTGGAAACTCTAAATACACTGGTAAACAGTGAGGAAATCGAAAGGACCATCAAAAACCATGCAAAAAATGAAAGTACAGCACCAGATGGCTTCACTAGTAAATGCTACCAAATATTCAGATATTTAATGCCTATTCTTCTGAAAATCTTCCAAAAAATTGAAGAAGAAGCAATACTTTCTAACACATTTTATAAGGCCAACCTAAACCTCATACCAAAACCTACCAAGAATAACACAGAAAAAGAAAACTACAGACCAATATCCCTGACAAATGAAGATGCAAAAATCCTAAAAAAAAAACAAAAAAAAACAAAACTAGGAAATGGAATGCAATCATACATTTAAAAATAATACATCATGATTAAGTGGAGTCCATTCTAAGGGCACAAGGATAGCTCAGCATATACAATCAATCAGGGTAACACACCACAGTAACAAAATAGAGGATAAAAAGTCATATGATCTTATCAGTAGATGCAGAAAAAGCATTTGATAAGATACAACATCCAGTTATGATTAAAATACTCAATAAATGAGGGTGGGGATAAGGGGGAGAGATCAACCAAAGGACTTGTATGCATGCATATAAGCCTAACCAATGGACACAGACTACAGGGGGGTGAAGGCATGAGTGGGGGTTATGGGAAGGTAATGGGGGGATAAGGACACATATGTATTACCTTAATTAATAAAGAAATTTTAAAAATATAAATAAATAAATAAATAAATAAATAAATAAATAAAAATAAAAAATAAAATAAAATATTCAATAAAAGGGGTATAGAAGGAAAGTACCTCAACATCATAAAGACCATATATGACAAACTTCCAGCCTATATCATACACAATGGTGTAAAACTGAAAGTTGCAGGATATAAAATCAATGTAAAAATTCCACTGCTTTCCTATATACTAACAATAAAACCTAAAAATAAATGAAAAAAAAAGTCCTTTCGCAATTTCAACCATAAAAATAAAATACCTTGGAATAAACTGAACAACGGATGTGAAAGACCTGTGTACTGAAAACTACAAAGCATGATTAAAAGACATTGAAAAAGACACAATGAAATGAAAAGATAATCCATATTCATGAATTGGAAGAATCAATATAGCTAAAATGGCCATATTACCCAAAATAATATATACATTTAATGTGAGCCTTGTCAAAATCCAAAGTCATTTTTTTAAACAAACAGAACCAAAAACTTCAACTTTGTATAGAACAACAAAGCCCCCCTAATACCCAGAGAAATCCTGAGAAAAAGAATGAAGCCAGAGGTATCACACTACCTGGCTTCAAATTATACTACAGAGCTATCATAATCCAAACAGCACGACATTAGCAGAAAAACGAACACACAGACCAATGCAACACAATTGAGAGCCCAGAAATAAAACCACATGTATATGGGCAAATAATTTTTGACAGAGGAGCCCAAAACACCATAAGGAGAAAAGAAAGTCTCTTCAATAAATGGCACTGGGAAAATTGGAAAGCCAGGTGCAAAAGAATGAAATTAGATTACATTTGTCCCCAGGTACAAAAATTAATACAAAGTGGATCAAAGACCTAAATATAAGATCTCAAACAATAAATTGCATAGAAGAAAACATGGGTCCTAAACATAAGGACCTTGGTTGTAGAGAACATTTTATGAATTTGACCACGAAGGAAAGAAAAGGAAAAAATAAATGACATGAACTATATCAAACTAAAAAGCTCTGTGCAGCAAAAGAAACTGACAACAAAACAAAAAGACAACCAACTGAATGGGAGATGATATTTGAAAACAACAGCTCCAACAAGGGGCTAATATCCAAAATACATAAAGAACTCAGACAACACAGAGCAAACAAACAATCCGATTAAGAAATGGGCAGAAGACCTAAACAAGCAGCTCTCCCAAGAAGACATAGAGTCAACAGAATATGAAAACATGTTAAACTTCACTAGCTACTTGAGAAATGCAAATAAAAACTACAATGTGATACCACATCACACCTGTTAGAATGGCTATTATCAACAAGACAGGTAATAACAAGTGTTAGAGAGGTTGTGAAGAAAAAGGAACACTCGTTCACTGCTGGTGGGAATGTAAACTGGTACAGCCATTATGGAAAACAGTATGGATGATTCTCAAAAAATTAAGAAGAGAGTTATCATAGAATCCAACAGTCCCTCTTCTGAGTGTCTACCCCCAAGCTCAAAAACATTTATTCACAGAGATATATATACCCCTGTGTTCATTGAAGCATTATTCACAGTGGCCAAGAATTGCAGACAACTCAAGTGTCCTTTGATAGAGGACTGGATAAAGATGTGGTGGATACATACTATGCATACTGCTCAGCCATAAGAAAAAATGAAATACCGCCATTTGTGATAACATGAATTGACCTTGAGAATATTATCCTATGCAAAAAATGTCAGTCAGGTCCCGCCGGCATGGCTCAGTGGTTAAGTGTTGACCTATCAACCAGGAGGTCACGATTCAATTCTCAGTCAGGGCACGTGCCCAGGTTGCAGGCTCAATCCTTAGAGTGGGGTGTGTAAGACACAGCCGATCAATGATTCTCTCTCATCATTAATGTTTCTATCTCTTTCTCTTCCTCTCCCTACCTCTCTGAAATCAATAAAAATACATTAAAAAAGAAAAAATGGCCCTAACCGGTTTGGCTCAGTGGTTAGAGCGTCAGCCTGTGGACTGAATGGTCCCAGGTTCGATTCCAGTCAAGGGCATGTACCTTGGTTGCGGGCACATCCCCAGTGGGAGGTGTGCAGGAGGCAGCTGATCAATGTTTCTCTCATCGGTGTTTCTAACTCTCTATCCCTCTCCCTTCCACTCTGTAAAAAATCAATAAAATATATTTTAAAAAAAGAAAAAATGTCAGTCAGAGAAATGTAAGAATAATATGATTTAATTCATATGTGAGATATAAAACTGAAACTGATAGACACAGACAACACTATGGTGGTTACCAGACAAAAGGAGGTCGAGGGTAGTAGAGGGGAAAAAATAAAAGCCAAATGTATTGACAAAGGGTTGTGGGCACACATGCAATGTAAAGATCATGTATCATAGAAATATACATTTGAAACCTACATGATTCTATTAACCAATGTTACCCCAATAAATTTAATACAATAAATAAATAGATAAATTTCAAAAGAAAGAAAAGAATTAAATCATTTCATTCTAGTTGCCAAAATAATAGGGGCATTGAAATCACAAGGGTCTTGGCTCCCTGAGGACACTGAAGCACAGAGATTAACTTGCCTGAGGTCCAACTCTAAGAAGAGGAATATGCCCAGAGGAACACAAAGCAGGTGAAAGTACGATTTTTAATTGGGGAAGTCAATGGCTGAGGTGCAGGCGGAGGGAGTTTCTGACTAGATTCCAGCATAGATCATGCCTCCCCAACCAAAATGAAGGATAAGCACCAGGAACAGACTTGATGGGCAGATGACCTCATGGAGGCCTGTGAGTCCTGCCTGCAGATGGGTCCTGGCTGCTGCTGGGAGTTAGAGGCCCTGAGAGCTCAGCCAGTGCATCTGGGCAGCACTGGGTGTTCTGAGGCAGGAGAGGCGACATGTGCGAAGCTGGAAGTGTTGAAGGAGTTTGGAGACTAAGAGAGCAAACCAAAGTAAGGTTCAGCCTAAACTAATTTATCTGGCTGCTTTTTTCCCTCCCCAATAATCCAGAGTTCACATGAGCTTTTTTTTGGTTTTATTCTTTCTCTCAGTACCTTGAATTCACACCAGGTGGCACCCTTCCCTGTGCCTCCTCTATCAAGCTGCTTCCAAAAAACATTTCCAGCAGACTTTCAATTCCTTGCTTTAATTCTTTTCTCAACTCCAGTCACTAGTGCCTCTGTGCCTACTCCATTATTTCAATCTCATTGGCAAAGGTCAACAAAGGCCCTAAGTTGCCCAGCCTTATGGTTAATCTTCCTCCCTCAGTCATCAAAACTTTTTTTAAAAAAACTCTCTTACTTCAGATTCTTATTTTAAGCTTAGCTTCTTGGCATATCCACCGAGTCCTTTATGCTTTTGGAAATATCCCATAACATATACCAGTGTATGGTATGTGAGCCTCGCACCCTGTGGGACTCTGAGGAAGGCCATCTGGAAGTGGACTGTGGGACCTTGGGAGCCTGGTGAGTGTGTGAGCCCAGACTGCAAACTGCAGGGAAACAGCTGGCATTTTGATCTCACACAGTTTGCACACAGGTACACCCCACCCCTGCCCATACCTGCTTGCTTTGTTTTCTGGACTCTCTATAACCATGAACTGTGAAAGCCTGTGATGCGGAAACCTTCACCAGCAGGCCCCACCGGTGTCCACATAAGTCTAATAAACCCAGGTCCTTCACAGCCAGTCCTCTGGTTTATTTCTTTAAAACCAGCAGGCAAGCCCTAGCCGGTTTGGCTCAGTGGATAGAGCTTAGGTCCCAGGCTCGATTCCCAGTCAGGGCACATGCCCGGGTTGTGGGCTGGATCCCCAGTACGAGGTGTGCAAGACGCAGCCAATCAATAATTCTCTCTCATCATTGATGTTTCTATCTCTCTCCCTTGCTCTCTGAAATCATAAAAAAAATAATTAGCAAGCAACACACTGATGTTTTTCTCAGACCTCAGCTCTTTATAGAACAAGTCGCATAGTCCAGTTGGTGGAGGCAGGATGGGAGGTGGTGTGAATGCAGGGGGAAATCCTAGTTGGCAACCCTGATTGACAATATGAAAAACACCAATAGGTGTGGGGCGCGGTTACGGTGTTTTGGCCAGGTTCAAGCCTCGGACTAATGAAAGGACAGGGTCCTCTCATTGCCATGTGCAAGTCCCAGCTGGAGGTCAGGTCCCTCCCAGCACAATTATAGCCAACGGCTGTGGTTGTAAGCTTGAACCTATAGTCCAAACACGTAGCCCCACGTGCCTTGTGCTATAGTTCAGGTGCATGAAGTTGAGTAGGGTTGGAACTCAGGAGAATGCTGTAAACAATGTGATCACGCCCCTGCTTTGCCTCGTGGCATCTGCTATAAAATAAAGACATGGCTTGTGGGCGCTGTCGTTGTCTCCTCATCAGGGAGGCAGCGTCCCACCGAGACCCAGCTATTACTCTCTTATCTGTCTTTCCTTAATCCTTTCACCTCCCACCCCCCCTACTCAGTTTACCTTTGGCCGCAACATATGGCCTCTGACCAGAGACTGAGTTCTGGGACCAGGGAGCGCCAGAGCAGGCCCTTTGGCCGCAACATATGGCTCTCGACCAGGGGCTGAGTTCCGGGGAGATAAAAAAGGTGGTCAGGTGAAAGGAGGCTCCAAGGCGCACGCAGAGAGTAAGCTTAAAGAAACAAAAATAAGAAAATAAGAAGTTATGCTAAAAGCAGAAAGTTAAGCTAAAAAGCAGAAAGTTAAGCTAAAAGCAGAAAAGTTAAGCTAAAAGCACAAAGAAGCTAACAACTGAAGCCCAGCAAATAGCAGAAAAGCAAGGAGTGGAAGCTACTCCTTCAGCCATGTTTATGGCTATGTTAGCATTAGTTAGCTGTCAGTCCTCTACAAAATCTTGTGCAGCCAAAACCAAAGACTAAGTTTGGTTTTGCTGTGTTCATAGGTTTAAGAAATAAGTTGTAGAAATAGTGAGATAAATACGAAAGTAAGCAGTAGAAAATAAGCCGTAGAAATAGAGAATAGGAAATAAGTTGTAGGAATAGAGAAATAAGCGGGGGGTTGCAACCCAGGAAGGTTTAGGCAGGGGTAGCCAAGCCCACCTATAGTTCATAGTTTAGAGATAGAAATAAGTAGTAGAAATGTAGAAATAAGCGGTAGAAATAAGTAGTAGAAATAAGTAGAAAATAAGCAGTAGAAAATAAGAAGTAATTAGGAAATATAAAATAAGGTAGAAATCGCCTAGGTTTTGTTTAAACCACTGTAAAGCAGAAGATGTCTGTGGTGGTTGATGTTTAAGGAAGTAATTTTTATTTTAGACCTAGATTGTAAGCTCTTGCAGCAGTTGCATTGTTTCTAGGCTTTGGTTATCTTTGCATTTGCGACCTGATAGCTTCCTGGGACTTTGGGTCTGTGTGAAACGCCAGACTCAGAGTTGGAAGTCTCCAGCTCTGTAGGACCGAGGACTGCTCATTTCCATGCAGCAGCGGCTAAAGAAAGAAGCTGAGAAGGGACCAGACTTCCAACTGCATGGACGAGGCTGATTTGACTGGGACTGGTTCGGACTCAGTGTCGAGGTCAACCGTCCAAACAGCGTGATCCAGAGGACTAGTTTTGCATCAACGACATCTTTGCATCAGCGACATCTTACTACGCTAGTGACCAAGGTATCAGCATGGAGTCAGCTGAAGAAGATGGCGACTAAGGCCAAGCAAATGTTAAGAAAGCAAGTGGAAGCTATGCTAGCATTGGTGAACTGTCAGTTTTCTGTGAAATCTTGCAGAGCTAAAATCTAAGGACTTTGAGTAAGATATTTTGCGTTGGTATTGCTTTGTTATTAGCCAGAATTTTGTTCTCATTACTGTTTATGGTTTTGTTAATAACCAGGGGTTTGTTTTGATGTTTTGATTATGTTGAATAATTTATTTAGAGTTTTTTGGATAATGTAGATAGGCGTATTTAAAAACAAAAGTAAAGGGGGAGATGTGGGGCGCGGTTACGGTGTTTTGGCCAGGTTCAAGCCTCGGACTAATGAAAGAACAGGGTCCTCTCATTGCCACGTGCAAGTCCCAGCTGGAGGGCAGGGTCCTCCCAGCACAATTATAGCCAACGGCTGTGGTTGTAAGCTTGAACCTATAGTCCAAACACGTAGCCCCACGTGCCTTGTGCTAGAGTTCAGGTGCATGTAGTTGAGTAGGGTTGGAACTCAGGAGAATGCTGTAAACAATGTGATCACGCCCCTGCTTTGCCTCGTGGCATCTGCTATAAAATAAAGACATGGCTTGTGGGCGCTGTCGTTGTCTCCTCATCAGGGAGGCAGCGTCCCACCGAGACCCAGCTTTCATTCTGTTGTCTGTCTTTTCCTTAATCCTTTCACCCCCCCACCCCCCCACTCAGTTTATCTTTGGCTGCAACAATAGGACTATTTTTGGTCCTGGAATCAGTGGTGTGATTCTGGCAAATGAAAGGAAAATAAAGAAAATGTGTCTCTTGCCTGGCCAGCGTGGCTCAGTTGGTTGAGCATCATCCCATGAACTGAAAGATCACCAGTTCAGTTCCTGATGAGGGCACATGCCTGGGTTGCAGGCTCCATCCCCAGTAGTATTTATCTCCCTTTCCCTTCCACTCTCTCTCTAAAATCAATAAAAACATATTTTAAAAAGTAAATGGGTCTTTTAAGCACCCTAAATTCTTCTGGAGGCCCTGAGAATGCTGTGGTCCCGGGGACAGGGCAGGAATTGGTGCCTCCCCCAAACTGTGTGGGCAGCAGGAGCAGTAGGGGTGACTGCCCCACCCCACTGTGAGAGGCAAAAACTGACACTTTTAAAACTGAAGTGGTGGAAGTTGTCCAAGCCTAATACCCTCCCTCATCTCCAGCATTTTTAAAAGTTGGCAAGGACACTAAAGGAATGCAATAATCACCAAGAATTCAAATGGTGGTTTAAGGTTAGTGAAGGTCTTTCAAAGTTATTAACATAAAATACCTGTTTGTTTTGCCTGAGTTTACAAAACAAAGTTCATGTTATTTATCTCTGTTACAAAATTTGTCAATAAAATGGCTTGGGTAATAATTAACTTTAAAATCTCATACAGTTAATAAGAACAAATAAATTTGAATCTGTGAATTAATATATTTTGTACTTTATTTGAAGTATGTCTCTTGAAAATGTGAATCTATTTGCCAATGAAAAACACTTGTTTCTAGAAGTTATGAAATGTATACATGAATCTGCCCATCTAAAAAATGCTAATTACTTGCTTTTAGATGTCACTACAAGTTAAATTTTCTAAGAATTAAGAATTCTAATTCAGTTGGTAATGGAATGTATAAGTTATGGTAATATATACATATTTTTTTGTCTCAACAAGTGTCACCACCAGCTTTATTTACATAAAGAAAATGTTCAACAATAGCTTCATTCCATACCTCCATGAGTATTTTTAAAACCAAACCCTCAAAGACATTTAGACTTGGTGCCTGATAACTTGATGACCATCAGAGTCCTGGGAAAAGAGCAAATCGGGCAGCAGGTTTAACTGGGAGCCTATCCTGGCACTGAGCCCAAGGGCTGTTAGGAGCCTGCCCTAAACCCTGGTTATGGCTCAGAAAGGAACTCTAGAGTTGTGAGCAATGACCCGCTGGCCCTGAGAATCCTCAGTGAAAAGCAGACTCCCAGAGTCCATGTCTTTCTTTTCACTGGAACAGGAACAGGACAAGACCTTTGTCTCACTGCTTCTGTGTTTTCTGCACTCCAGGACTCCCGGTGTGTGAGAACGAGGACAGGGGCCTGCCTATTCTCTCTGGCAGACACTTTCCCCATGTAGGCTTGTCCCAGGGCTGTTGGCCCTTGCCCCCAGGTGGTTTACTGCATCTCACCATACTCTGTCGTTCTTTCTCTTGATCCATGAAGCCATTCCCTTTTCCAGGAAGAATCCTTCTCCCCCTCCTTTTGGTCCAGCAAGCAAGAACTTTCCAAGTCCTGGGCGAAGGAACAAGCCAGTGAGTCTTGACTCTCTCCAGCACAGACTAAGTTAGTCTCAGGCTGAAACAAAGACAACACGGTCAAGAATGGGGTTCCCAGTCTGTGGTGGCCAGAAGCCTGGAGGGACTGAGGAGAAAGTCCAGCTTCCTGGACGTCTGTAGGGGTTGAAGTGGCTAAGGGGGTGCCACGCAATCATCCCCCAAGCCCCCTGGATCAGATGGTCTAGCTGTGTTGCATCTTTCTTAGACTCTCTGTTGGTCTGACTTGCTGTATATGATGAAACACTCCCCTGATCACCCCCATCTCTCTTTCCTGACTGCAAGGTGAGGAAGGAGGCAATGCTGGCTGCCGAATGCCTGCAGGTGGCGTTCTTTGAGTCAAAGAGATCTTAGCCTTTCTCTCTCCAGGAAAGAGTGTTAGCCTTTTGGTGCTTGACTTGATTAAATGTGTCCTGTAAGGATGCCCTAAACAATCCAATCTCAAAGAACATATGCCCTCCATCCCAAAGAGTCTCTAGTTCTTTGGTATAACGCATTCATGGCCCCATCAAGTTTTCTTTCTGAGTGGTGGAAGGACAAACCGACTTCCTATAATGACTGAGCTCCTACTCTTGTATTACAAGGATCCTCCATGATATCTTCCTACAGAGTGTGATGCTTTTTTTCGGCTGCAAATCATCCCAAATGTGTGATCTTTTCTTATACTCCACAAAGTATCGAAGCAGATTTGGGATCATATACTTCACTCCTGTTATCATTAGAAAATGTTTCATTCTTCCACAGCATTTAAATTCAGTTTAGCCATCATTCGATCTTTTTCTCTTCTGATTATTTACCTGTAGCTTGTCTTCAAGTTCTGCTTTCAAACCAGTTGAATTCCTTTCTCTATGATTCATGTGGCCTTCAGTACAAGTCTAATACACAATTTGATCCAACTTTCTTTTCTATAATAATCACTCTGGTCTTGAATTTATGGACGAAGTCTCACTGTACCTATAAACTAACATAGCTGCACTTTCTGCCTCTTCGAAGCCACATCCATGCCACAGGCCTCCTCCTTGGGATGAGCACCTCATGGCCACTGAGGAGGCCTAGCCACTCTCCTGTGGGGTCGGGCTCCAGCCGCCTCTATGGTAACAGATTTTTAAAGACATAAGAAAAATGGGTTATTGTAAAGTTGGTTATTTCTGAGTGAGTCCAAGAACAGGTCAAGCTGGGAAGGGACATTACACCATCCTCTCTCTCTGATTCTGGTATGTGTAAGTCTTTTGTTATTCCTTTGCTGTATGCTATATAGTTGCTGTAGAAACAGATGCAATGGCTCACCCATTCTCCTTCCTCCCCAGGATATATGCGGAAGATGTAAGGAAGAGATGGTACGGGAGTGAAGAAAGAAGGTACCCGTGTTGGGTGGAGTGAATAGTATGTGAGAACATGGGCCCCTTCCCAAGCTCTGACTCCCCCTCCCAAACTGTGGGAATCTGATGAAGGCCGCCTGTAAGTGAACTGTGAGACCTGGGGAGCCTGGCCAGCTCCTCGGCACATTCAGAAAGAAGCTGTTCTAGATGTGAGGCCAGACTGTAAACAACTACAGAGAAACAGCTAGCGTTTGATCTCACACAGCTTACACACACACATACACCCCAACCACCACCCCCCTCCCCCCCCCCCCCCCCCCGCCACATACACACCCCACCTGTGCCATTGCTTTGTTTTCTGAATTCTATTGAAGCATCGGCACTCCATCTTGTTCCTGTAACCTCAATGTTGTAAAAACTTCTGTTTGACATTTTCCACTAAACATAGTTGGTCCTTTGTTCTCTGAATTAACTCTGCTATTCTTGGCTTCTGTAAACACCCGTGCTCAAATAATAGGGAAAATAAGCTCAATTATCTGGCCTTGTGGGTCTGGTCTGTCCCTGGTTACTCCCATGCCAGGTGTCTTTTAGTTTCCTGAATTATGTTGTGCTCACGGTTACTGAATTGTGCTGTGCTCAAGGCTACAAGCTTCCTGCAAAATATCTCCCAGTACATAGGGCTCTTTGTAAAGCCTACAAAGAAATCGGGAGGGTATAAAGGGAAAACTTCCTCCATGTCGCTTTGCTTAGACTCTGGAGATAACTCCTCTGAGATCGCCGGCGTAATAAAGACTCCAAATTTGGCTTACTGATTGATTAAGGCGTCCTCTGTTTGGCTCGCTGATTTCCAATATAACACTATATAACCCTGACCTCGGAAAGCCTGTGCTGTGGAAAACTTCACCAGCCGGCCGCCACTGGTGGACACATAAGTCATAATAAAACTCTCCTTCATGGCCAGTCCTCTGGCTTGTTTCTTTGGAATCAGCAAGAAAAAGCTGACGTTTTCTTGGACCTTAGCTCTTTGCATAACACCAGATATATATTGAGCCCTGTGAATGCAGTCTCTGCTCTCAGCAAACCAACATTCAGTAAACTTTCACTCCCAATCATCATCAGCAAGGGGAAGTCATAACTCACTACTGTGCCTAAGAGGGAGTTTCAGGACTTGCCCACTACTTCCCTTTCAGCCTCACCTTGGAAACTCTGTGGCATCCTGCTTGTTATGCCCAGATTTCAAGATCCCCAATAGAACACACCAGGGAGCCAGCTGAGTCCGATGCAAAAGCAGAGAGTCTTTTATTCGAGCTAGCTCAGCTCCCTGACCACAATCACCGATGCAGCAGCAAGCCAAGTGGCAGAGAGAGCAAACTCTGTGTGGAGAGAGGTTTTATAGGGGGTTGGAGTAAGGGAAGGAGAAAGGACTGTGGGCCCTGCCGATTGGCCAGGCACAAGTTGGTGTCTTGTTACACAGGATGTGGTCATATCTATGGTGCGCACGTGCCTTGATTGTCATTGGTTAGTTTAAAGAAGTCCTGGGTGTGGCTAGCAGAGGCTTAGGCTTTTGGGAAGAAGCTCCTTGCCGAGCACATGGCTGCCCAAAGATGGAGGACACAGGGTAAGATGGAGGGCGTAGTCCTCGCCATTTCATTCCCCCCTTTGTCTTGGAACTTCCGGCTCAATCATGAGACGGACTGCATTTCTATTTCACCGTTGCTAGAGGCCCGTACTGGGCACACAGAACTATCAACTGAACTATCCCTATATGCTTAACAAATGGTCCTGTGGAAGGGAAAGAAACCATTTTAGCTTTAACAACTTCTATTGAAATAGGATTTTTCTTCTTAAAATTCCTCCATGGCTATCAAAAAGCCAAATCAAGATTAATTTATTTACTGTATTTAATTTGGCCTGATGTTTGCATAAACACACAAGAATGGTAACTGATCACCTTTGCTGGAATCTCATGGTTGAATCTTAATGTGCCCCGTAGGGCCAGGAAGCCAAATCATCCAGCTGCCATCAGGTCTGCCTGCAGTATCTGCTGAGTTAGGTGAATCTCTCACCTATAGCAACTCCACCTGAGCCCACGCTCCAGGCTTTAAGGCCCATCTCAGTAGCCCTCCTACCCATTGCGGTCCAGTGTGTGTGGGGGTTCCGCAGGGATGCAGAGGCATCCTTATTGCTCCCCTTCTACTCTTACCAACCGCCAGTGATGGTACGGCATGGGCCTGACACTCCAGCGCCAGCCATCTTCAGGGCTTCCAAGCAGGATACCAGGCTTTCTTTGTGGCATTCTTACTGGCTTCAAGTCTTTAGAGCTCAGACAGGGCTCTTTAAAACATGATACTCCAGTCAAAGTTTTCCGTTAATAAAACCACTATTAGGAACCAGTCTTATTGAATCTATGCAAAGAAATGTATTGCCATGACTTATTTAGCATTGCCAGATTTCGGAGGAATTACATAAGGAGAAAAACATATTGATCTACTCTAAGATTTTCTGACTTTCCTTGCCAATTCCTTTTCATGGATTTATAACAAAACAGTAACTGTTTTTGTTTTTTTTAAATCTTTATTGTTCAGATTATTACATTTGTTCCTCTTTTTTCCCCCCATAACTCCCCTCCTTCCAGCTCCCACCCCACCCTCCACCCTCACTCCCCACCCACTGTGTTCATCCATAGGTGCATGATTTTTGTCCAGTCACTTCCCGCATCTCCCACACCCCTTTTCCCCCCAAGAATAGTCAGTCCATTCCCTTTCTATGTCCCTGATTCTATTATAATCACCAGTTCATTCTGTACATCAGGTTATTTATTCACTTGATTCTTAGATTCATTTGTTGATAGATGCATATTTGTTGTTCATAATTTGTATCTTTACCTTTTTCTTCTTCTTCCTCTTCTTAAAGGATACCTTTCAGCATTTCATATAATACTGGTTTGGCGGTGGTGAACTCCTTTAGCTTTTCCTTATCTGTGAAGCTCTTTATCTGACCTTCAATTCTGAATGATAGCTTTGCTGGATAAAGTAATCTTGGTTGTAGGTTCTTGCTATTCAGCACTTTGAATATTTCTTGCCATTCCCTTCTGGCCTGCAAAGTTTCTGTTGAGAAATCAGCTGACAGTCGTATGGGTATTCCCTTGTAGGTAATTGAGCCTCTTTCTCTTGCTGCTTTTAAGATTTTCTCTTTGTCTTTTGCTCTTGGCATTTTAATGATGATGTGTCTTGGTGTGGTCCTCTTTGGATTCCTTTTGTTTGGGGTTCTCTGCGCTTCTTGGACCTGTAAGTCCATTTCTTTCTCCAGGTGGGGGAAGTTTTCTGCCATTATTTCTTGAAATAGGTTTTCAATATGTTGCTGTCTCTCATCTTCTGGCACTCCAATAATTCTGATATTAGACCGCTTAAAGCTGTCCCAGAGGCTCCTTACACTATCTTCACACTTTCGGATTCTTTTTTCATTTTGCTTTTCCAATTGGGTGTTTTTTGTCAAATCTTTGGTTTGATTCTTGAGCTCCTCTGGTCTGCTATTGGGTATAATATTCTTTATTTCAGTCCGTGTATGCTTACTTTCTAATTTCTTTATCGTAGCATCGAGGGTCTCATTAGTTTTCGTGAGGCTCTGCACAAATTTATGGCAAGCCCTCAAAATTGCGATTCTTAGCTCCATATCCTCCATTTCTGTCATGTTTTTTTGTCTCCGCATCTTTTATGCTTTCTTGGTGCACCCCCTTGTGGTCTCTGTGCGCAGTCTTGTTCTAGCCAAGCCTTAATTGTTGTAGTTAACACTAGAGGGATTTGACCACCAGGCCGACTGGCTGTAGGAATCAGCTGAGCGGAAAACGTCTGTCTTCTCAAAACAGTAACTGTTGGCATAAAACCTTCTTTCTATGCATAACCATGCCTCAGACCTTCTATTCCAAACAGGCCTTTCCCAGCTTTACTACCCCTGACATGGGCATGGTTACGCAGGCTTGCAAGACAGTATACAGGCTGCCAACCGTTAACTGTCTCTCAACAGAGACCAAAACCTGATGGGCACCCTTCCCTGCCCAGTTGGGCACCTGCCCTCTTGGCAGCTAGACACCCTTTACTTTTGGAGTTCACCCCACACAGTCCCCTTCCAGGACAGCCAGCATACATTCAAACCTGCAAAAGAATCAAAGGTCAATATAACATATCAACACAATGAAACATAATATTGGCATCATGGCTGCTTCAGGCAGCCAAATCTTCTGCTACTAAACATGTGATACTAAAGTCTATTCTTGACCTTCCTATGAATTGTCCTTGTCTCTTTGGAGCCATGTTCATGAAGATGCAGGTGTTATCTAAGTCTATTCAATGTTACCAGCATCAGGCAAGTAGAGCACGCCGTAGCTTGAGCTTGAGCGGGTTGCATTGATCTCGATCGACGCTCCATTTGGTGACAAAGTCTTCCTGGATCATGGATGGGTCCGCTGACTGGACGTGAGTGTGATGGACCCAGGTCATGACGCCGTCTACCTTGAGAGCGGTGGGGTTCGTCAGCACCACAGTGTAGGGACCCTTCCAACATGGCTCGAGAGTCTCCCAGCGGTGCCTTCTGACGTAGACCCAATCTCCTGGTCTGTGCTGATGAGGAGTTGGGGTTGGGCCGGTCTTGTAGATGGCGCGGAGGCGCAGCCAAATGTCCTCATGCGCCCTCTGGAGCCCTCTCAAGGAAAGAGATAGTTCTTGCAGCAAAAAAGTCAGCTTTAAGGTTAGGAATGATAGGGGGTGGCCTGCCAAACATGATAGGAGAGCCACCCAGTCCCCGCCAGTTTCCATGGTTCCTTTCTACCTGCCCTGAACTCTGGGGCCTATAAGCACAATGTAATTTCCAATTTGCCCCAAAAGCCCTGGTTACTACCTGCGTTATTTGTGAAATAAAGGCTGGTCCATTGTTGGATCCTATCATAGCCTCCGGTTCTCCCAACCCAATGAGGTTTTGGCCAGTCTCCGAGTCAGATTCCTCCTCTCTTGGAGAACTTCAAAGTAACCCTGTTTATTAGTTACAGCACTCTGCTTTCTTGCCTTTCTACCAGTTCCCTTTGTGGCAGAGCAGCAACCAGGACTCTTTCAAGGGAGTATGCTAGAATGGGATATCAGCCCCTCCTTTGCTAGCAGCAACAGGTGCCAAACCCTTTCAGTATATTTGACCAGCTTCATTCCCGCCCACCTTTACAGATTCCAAGGCTCATTGTCTTCCTTTAACCAGCAAGCCAAATGACACTGGCCTGTATTATTTAATTCAGCACAGGCAGGGGGGCCCATAAAATCTCTGCCCTGAGGAACTGTGAGCCCCACCCCTAAATGTCCCAATCAGACTAGAAAAGCCACAAATACCTTTTAAATCTACCCCAGAATTCCAAAATCCCAACCCAGCACAGAATATCACATAGCAAATCAAAGTTCCCAGCAAACAAACAGACAGAGATGTTTACTAGTTAGGCTGGCCAATTCCACCTCTGACAGAGAGCAAGCGCCCTTGGGGAAAGCCACTCGGGGCACTTGCTATTGGTCAGAGCACTCAGCCTCAAAGAAATCAAGTGTGTGGTGTGTGTTTTTTCGCAGACTTCCACACTTACATGAACAAATAATTATACCCAAGTAGACATACAAACATCAAATAAACATTTACACTTACACCCTTTCAGTGAACAAGTACTTTTACAGTCTTGGGATCTTGAGCAGATAACAGGAACACTGCCCAGGTCCCCTGATGGGGGCCTGACAGGAACAGATGTGGGGGCCTCCCTTTCCCACATCCCAGGACAGGATTCTTGACCTATATCTCATCCAGATAGAAACAGTACTCATCACAAACAAACAAACAAATCCAAAACCAAAAACCAAGAAAACCAAGGCCAGAAGTACCCTCTGACATTTCAGGGGTACCAAGGAAGGAGAAGTTAAGCCGTGTCCAGCCCTTCTCACAATCCACCACCAGTGACCAGTCCCAGCTCACTGGCCTACCATTCATTCAACATTTTTTTTCCCTCCCATCACACCAAAGCCATGCTTTCCAGTTAGTTAGAACTCTTAGCCTTAATTTTTAGGTGACATGTAAATAATTAACATTCCTCAGATTAGCAATACATTCAAAAAAAATTTTTAAGAGACACAGATACATATTTAAGCAATAAGGACAGATCAATTTACAGAAGCAGAGACAGCATGCAATCTAAACCACAGCTTTGGGTAAACACATTATCTAGAACCTAGGTTAAACTTAGGCATGTCCTGGGTCTCCCGAACACTGAGTTGGCAAGTTAACTGGAGCCCTCCTGACCCTGGGACAGCTGCACTGTCCCTCCCAGGCAAAGGAAAAATGTGCCCTTTAAGATCAGTATGAAACCACAGTTTCTACCTGACTTTAGAAATTGGATTACTGCTATCAGCCCCTTTTAAAGACTTTGACATAACCTTTAATTGTTCTTAGTTTAAGGAAAGCAGGGTTTTCTAGATTTAAGAGATTAGCTTAAAAATAAATCCGAGAGGCAAGCACACTTCCTGCCCCATCCACATTTCTGCAGCAAAACTCCACCTTAAAGCTCCACCCCTGACTAAATCAGAGGGAGGGGCCTTTGCTGTTTCAATATGGCAGCCCCCAGGGTAGCGGCAAGTCATGTGGCTGTATTGTAGATAAACAGAAATCTTATTAACTGTTTATATCTTTTATAATCATTTTAAAGAATATCAATTAAATTTAAACTGGTCCTTGCATCAAAAATCTTCAGTTGAGGTTACAAAATCAATCCTCTCTTCTCAATCAGACCAATAAGCAAAGGCATTTAGTTATAGTCTTGCAAAACAGGTTCTGGCCTACCTGGTCTTTTCAGATGTAAATTGACCACATTCTTCCTTGGGAAGCCAGCCTTAACATTCTTCCTTAGCATTTAAAAACTGTTCTTTATTATGGAAATGCCAATCCTGCTGCTAGAATTTAGCTAGCATCTTTTTTCCCTGGGTAAATGATCAGTCTTGGGCTCGATCCTGCACATGTGTAAGGAGACTCCAGCTCAAAACTCTATCCAAAATCGGATGGTGTGCACATTAGTTTTAAGCCAGCTTTTCTCTCTACACATGCACAGAAATCCCAGATGCATTTACTTGGGGAGGGGGTGACCTGTTTTCACAGATCCTTACTCAGATGCCCACCTGACCGAAGTCCTGGAGCCACACAAAGGAGGGGAGAGGGCAGGCCCCCTCCCTGCACACTCACATACTTTCACCAGACATTCATTCAGAGTTTAAACAATAACAACTTCCCAACTCCTGAGGGAGCTTTAAAGCCTCCCCCAATCTCCTTGAAATGATCAATCACAATACCCAAAGGAGCAATCTGAGTCCGTCATAACATCCGTCCAGCAAGTCCACAAAATAAAACCGAAAAAAAAAAACACCACAAACACAAACAACTAAAGGGCCTGAAAATACAGTCTTCCAACTCCATGGAAGCAAAACCAAAACAGTCTTCCAACTCCATGGAAGCCAAACCCGAAAGCTAGACGATGGCCTTACCCCAAACCAGCGGGAGCAACCCGCCTCATCTCAAATCTGTGAGGGGAAACCACATCCCTCATGAGGGGAATACGCATCCCTCCTGGGGGGCAGAACGTCTTCCAACTCTCCCCCGCCCATGGTCCTTCCACAGTGCATCCACCTAGACCGTTCAGGCAATTACAGATTTCAGAAGTGAGCTCACACAGGACAGATACAGAACAAGTCCCTGAAAACAGAAGCAGTAGAAAACTGCCTAGGAATGCTTCTCTTCTACCTTTTTTAAAAGATAGGCCAGATTCGAACCTTAGTCAGTCCGAGTTTTGACTTCCCTCCGGAAGTCCCAGAGACGGTGAATACCATCTAGAAGCCATTCCTCCAGATACAGGACAAGTCCCTTCGAGATAACATATATCACACAGAACAGAATACACAACACACAGACACTTACCGCGGTCAGTCAGTCAGACTCTCCGGATCGGGGGTCCCTCGAGGGTCTTGGGGATCCCGGCGAGCCCCCAAATGTTATGCCCAGATTTCAAGATCCCCAATAGACCACACCAGGGAGACAGCCGAGTCCGATGCAAAAGCAGAGAGTCTTTTATTCGAGCTAGCTCGGTTCCCCGACCACACTCACCGACGCAGCGGCAAGCCAAGTGGCAGAGAGAGCGAACTCTGTGTGGAGAGAGGTTTTATAGGAGGTTGGAGTAAGGGAAGGAGAAAGGACTGTGGGCCCTGCCGATTGGCCAGGCACAAGTCGATGTCTTGTTACACAGGATGTGGTCATATCTATGGTGTGCACGTGCCTTGATTGTCATTGGTTAGTTTAAAGAAGTCCTGGGTGTGGCTAGCAGAGGCTTAGGCTTTCGGGAAGAAGCTCCTTGCCGAGCACATGGCTGCCCAAAGATGGAGGACACAGGGTAAGATGGAGGGCGTAGTCCTCGCCCTTTCACTGCTAAGGCTCAGCTCTCTAATCAAGCTGGGCTATTTCCAGGTGCTGAGATATTTCCTGGCCTATACATCTGCTTCAGGTGCTACAAAGACCAGTTCCAGGTCACCTTAGAAAAAAAGACTTAAGTCAAAAGCAAGTTGATGAACATGCAATTTGATTAAAATGATCATCTAGTTAAAAAGAAAAAGGCAACAACAGCAACCAGTGACTTTAAGACTTTGGTGTTCCGTAGAGCAGCTTTGTTTTCCTTAAGTGTTTTTCTCCCAGATCTCCTCACTCCAAGAATCTGGAAACACATTCTCCACTTTTTTGGGTCCCAAGAATTTTTAAAATTCATTTTCCACATTGCCGGAGACCAATTCCAGCAAGTCATAATTTCAAGAGTTTCATCAAAAGGTTGTGAGACTTGGGGACTCAACAGGGTTGAGTCACACATGTAGTCACCTGTTGGGAATGGCTAAAGGCATTTCCCCAAACCTGAATAGGAAATTGATTGTGGATGCCAGACAGTTAAAGGGCATCTTAATCTACATGTTATTGCCTCCTACTGGCCAAACACCTGAACAGCTGTAGGCTAATTCCCCCATTCTGACAATGGACTCCTTACCAAGCCCTGACCCTTTGAAGTGTATATCTCTGCCTCGCCTCAGGACAAGTTGTGTTTTGAAAAAAGCTTGGGGTCCTGGAGACAAGGAGAACCTAAGACCTTAGACCAGTGGTTCTCAACCTTCCTAATGCCGCGATCCTTTAATACAGTTCCTCATGTTGTGGTGCCCCCCAATTTCATTGTTACAAATTGAACATAATTAAAGCATAGTGATTAATCACAAAAACAATATGTAATTATATATGTGTTTTCTGATGGTCTTAGGCAACCCCTGTGAAAGGGTTGTTCGACCCCCAAAGGGGTCACGACCCACAGGTTGAGAACCGCTGCCTTAGACTTAAGATCTTGGATCTTAGCTCCTTTAGCTAAGCTCTCTGACCCCCAGTGCCTTTCAAAATTATATTTTGTGTCCAGATTCTTTATTAGTCTCTGGATTCCTATTAAATCTATGCACAGCCCATTCTCCAGATTCCTGAACCCTTCTTGATGCTGGGACAAGAACTCTGGCACCGCATTATTTTTGTGATGTTAAAAATTAAACTTAGCCCTAACCGGTTTGGCTCAGTGGATAGGGCGTCGGCCTGCGGACTCAAGGGTTGCAGGTTCGATTCCGGTCAAGGGCATGTACCTTGGTTGTGGGCACATCCCCAGTGGGGAGTGTGCAGGAAGCAGCTGATTAATGTTTCTAACTCTCTATCCCTCTCCCTTTCTCTCTATAAAAAATCAATAAAATATATCTTTTAAAAAAATTAAACTTAAATGACCAAAACTCTGGTTAGTCCCTCAAGTTTGTCTAATTAAAAAAATGTAACATTTTCCTTCTATATATGTAGATATTTGAAACAGTATTTCATCCATTCATTTATTCAATAAATATTTCTGAGCTTCTACTGTGTTCCACAATTGCTGTATGCACATCCCAAATTGCCCTACAGTTGAACACCTTTTCGTGTTTGTCATACCCAAATTTGGGTCATTTTGTCTTTGTTTTTTATTTTTTTATTTTTACAAAGATGTTACATTTGCCTCCAGGTGATACTCTTTTCTCTCTTCATATATGTGTTCAAAGGGAAATTATTAAGCATTTTCACTTCCTTCCACTCCTACCCTATCTTGAAATACTGTTTATTCATGAGAAGTTGAGCTCTGTCAAATTGCAAGCAATGTGCAGCAATATTCCACAAGAAAGAGTAACATTATTAACCAGGAGTGAGGATGCCGGGTAGTAGTAAACTGGGAACAGGCCGAAGGGCCCTGTGGGAGTCCCAGTACTGGAAGTCAACATCTGGATTTGTGGAAGAAAAAATAAGGGCTTACTTTCTCACAGCCATATCTACTTCTAACTAATACAATATACCACCTGAGAAAATGCCTAAAAAAAACCCCACACCTTTAAATATTCTAAAGGTCAGTAAAACAAGAAATGACATGTTAAAGGATTCACAAAATATTCCTATAAACAGAAAGTTGCTCCATGACCAAGAGTAAACATGTCTGACAAAGCTATTTAACATCCCTATTAAAGTATTAGAGCCACACTCCATAAATCTGATGAATTTCGAAAACTGACAATTCAGCAAATTGGCTTTGAGCACATCGAGTTTGGTTGAGATGATTTTGTGTAAATTGCCTGTTCATTGAATTGTATTTTCTCAGAGTGAATTTTAGCCATTTGCTTGCCTCATCCTCCCTTATCACTGCACTTATTTCATTAAAGTGTAACAGTAGTAAAAAGAATAGCTAACATTTATTAAAATTGTACTTTATGCCTCCTCCAAACTAACCACTTCAAAGGGCGTATTTTTAAAAAATCAGTGTTCCATAGGCCAACATCCTGCATAAAACCTAATCACCACCATCACCATCATCATCAATCATCATTATTTGAATTTGAACATTTTAGGCAAGCACACACTAGTTTTACCACACACACTACCAGATTACCTCTGCCCCTTCATTCATGTGTCGATTTAATGCCCTGAGGATATTTTTCTCTGTAACCGCTAAATGCAAGATCTCATACTTGAAGGTCAAAGTGGTCAATGTATTAAAACATTGTTATGCTGCCTCTAGTAAATCCCTATTGGTTTGCTTGTCATCAGACCTACACTGTATCCACCCTGACACCTAGACTGCATTGGTCTCATTCATTTCATCTTGTTTATCTCTACAGCCTAGCAGCAAGCCTGACCCTAAACAGATCCTTGGGAATATTTTTTGAATATCTGAATGAATAACGTAACCTTTTCTCCACTCCCATAATTTTACTTTATCAGCCCTTCATCTTCCTTGCTTCCAATTTTACTTCCATCCAATGAACACCAAACATTTTCACTCCACTGATGTAAAACAAAACCAAAACCAAAAAATACTGGTCACTGACTCACCTTGGCTAAGGGATCAAATCAAAACTCCTTAGTTTGACAACGAATGCCATTAATGACCAGGACCCTACCACCTGCCTTTTCAGCCTCCCCTCAAATGCACATTTTCCCTCTTGCAACAATAAATTGCTAATTCTCTGGACACACACTGCTATCCATATTTCCGTAAGTTTGCTTAGATCGCTCTCGCCTTCCATGATCCTGGGACAATGTGGGTGTTTTTTTTTTCTGTATCGGCACATGCTCATCCCACTCTACATCAGAACTTCCCTAGAGGGACTATTATCTCTGTACCTCATGTGACTGCATTATTTGCATTTCTCTGTTGGGTTGAGGGTAGAGTCTTAAATATTTTTCCCAAATAGATAACCAATCATCCAAAAATAGTTTAATGAATAATCATTCTTTCATCCTTTATTTGAAATGTCAGCTTTATCCTAAAATAAATGTCAGATCTATCTCTGGAGTATCATTTTCCACTGACTTGTGTGTCAAATACCAGATGCTTTTTACTATAGTTCTTTGTAGTGTGTCTTGATACCTTGTAGGCCAGTCCTATTGGGGAGGGGGAGAGTAGATGGTATCTTATTTTTGCTTTGTTTTGCACATCCCAAATTGCCCTACAGTTGAGCACCTTTTCGTGTTTCTTGGCCATTCGTGTTTTCTCTGTTAAGGAGGTCCCATTCATATCCTTCACTCATCTGTCTAGTAGTATATATATTGAAGAATTCCTTCTCCCAGGTCTTTCAACTTGATGGTGCCTTTCATAAGAATGAAGTTTTAAAATTTAGATGCCATTACATTTTCAATCTTTCCCCCTACGGCTTTTAATTTTAACAACTTGCTCAAAAGTTGTAAAACTGTTCTCCATATTTCCCGCACTATTTTCAATGTTTAGGTCATTGATCCATCCAGAGGGGAGAGAGCTAAATGATCACGGGGCGAGAGATGAGAGTTATGATGGGGATGGCGACACAGGATCCTGGAGGATGAAATCCTAGCCACGCCTATCACCTGTGGAGAGGGCGAGTTAGAAGTTAAATGGAGGCACAGAAGGGTTAGTCTAAGCTTCCGCAAAAAGTCAGTGGCAGAGCCGCGGCTTAAACCCAGTAGTATATATATACTCCACAGCCTGCTCATAGCTGCTGTGCCCTGAGGTTTCAGACATCGAACGACAAGGAAGAGCATTGCTTCCCACAGGGCACGGCCAAGCTGAAGTTCCAATATGAGGCTCCTGGTTAGTATTCTACGTAAAGCACCACCTAGTTCCACACTTTATCTTAAACGCGGGAACGTGACTCTGAGAGAGGGGTCTACCCTGCAGGTGAGGGCCAGCCACCGGGCCAGACTCCAGCAACAATCGCCCTTGGCGTTTCCGAACCCGCAGAATCTGCTCCCGAGAGGGAGGAGGGAGGGGCGCTGGCCGAGGCCCCGCCCCCGGCCCCGCCCCCGGCCCGCCTCCGAGCGAGCGGGGCCCTGCGCGCTCCCGGGGGCGAGCTGCCGCGATGGGGAAGGCGGCCGGCGACGAGGCGTACTTCCAGAGGGGCAACCTGTTCTGGTTCGCGGTCATCACCCTCTCCTTTGGCTATTACACGGTAAAGGCAGCGAGGGGAGCGAACGAGCGCCCCATTGAACGCGGGGCCCGCGCCTGCGGGAGGGGCAGGCGGTCGCGCAGGCGCAATTGGGCTCCGCTGCTCTCGGAGCCGCGGGAGAGACTAGCCCGGAAGGAGACGCAGGCGCACTGGTCGGCCCGCGCCCCTCGCCGGCGCTCCCGGCCCTGAGACCGGCTACGCAGGCTTTCCCGGTATGGGGCTGGGGCGGGGGCGGGGCGGCTCTCCACACCACGGCTCAGTGTCAAGATGGTGGTGGCGAAGTCGGAGGGCGGCAGGGCGGCCACCGCCTACTTCCGCGCAGCCAGACCCTTGCCCTCGCTGGCCACAGCCCTGGCGCTGGGATATTTCGCGGTGAGGCGTGGAGGGGCGGGGCACCTGCTTCCGCCCGGCGGGCTCTCCTAGGGCGAGGGGCTCCTAGGGAGCGCGGTTCTGCGCCTGCGCTCCGGGCGGTTGCCTAGGTTACTGGAGTAAGCGGAAGTTATTGGGTCACAGGCCTGTTTCTACTCAGGAGGGTTCCTGCCGTGGCGTTCCCTCCGCTCCAAGGTTACTGCGATTTACCGGAGTCTCAGAACTCACCCAGGAAGCCCGATTACGGCCTACCAAGTCAGAGTAGGGCTTCCGAAGCAGAATGTTGGGGCAGTTAAAATTGCTTAGAAAACGGAGATAAAGCTAAAGGATGGGTGAGACTTAATTGGTAAGAAGGGATAGAGAGGATGTAAATGTTATGGTGTAGATGTGGAACCAAGGCAGATGATCTCTGATGAGAAGAGGGGCGATTTTTGTTTTGACAGTTCGTTTATAAAAGATAACGGGGAAAACTTCTGGAAAAATAAGTTGGGGACTGAATTGGTATAATTTTGAATGGAGGCAAGACTATTTGGATATTGCCCGGTAGATCCTGGAGATTGGAGATTAAAAGTGCGTCTGTTGTGTCCACAGTGTGTGTTGTGAAACCGGACCACCTTTATCCTGATTTCCCCATATGAACTGAAAAATTTCAAAGGCGCATTTCTGTCCTATGATTCTGCATCTCTGATTAGTTAGAATATTGATGGAGGAAAGCTTTGATGGCCTCAAATTGGGTTATTGTGGATAGGTACTGCCCCTCCCATTCCCCTTGGTTTGGGAGAATGGAGTGCTGTTTTATGCTTTATTTAAATTTTAGGTGTGTAACAACATAACTGGAGAGGTAGTACTGCTCTTGGCTGAATATGAATGGGACAATAAATTTGGACCTATTGGGACTTAATTATTCTCAAAAGCTTAAGGTGACAGAGGTTATAACACAGAGACTGAGGGAAAATGGTTACGATTACAAAAACCTTATGTGATTAAGTGGTTGCTATTAGCACATCACGAACCTGATCTCACTTATTTTCCAATTCTGTGCAGTGGATCAGTCCCAGTTTTAGATATAGGAAAAGTGAAAGGAGGCCATGGGATTATAAATTAAATGGAGATCTGCCTCAAGCCATAGTTTCTGCGGCAAAGAAAAGAAACTAGTCAGGGCACATAAACTCTTAAAATTCGTTAATAACCTGTGTAAAATCATGTTTTAATGGAATTCATTAAGAATAGAAGCCACCCACCCTGAGCACTGAGTCTGATAACCACATAGTTTCCTCGGAATAAATCTCCCACTAGAACAGTGTTTAGAAAATAGAAGTCCAAGAGTGGCACCTCAGATGTCTTAGTGCACAGTTACTTTGGTCTGTTCTTACTGTAGAATCAGGATTATTTCCTAGCTTCTCTCAAGAATAAACATTTGCTGGTTTCAGTGACCTAACAGGTATTCTGTGCCTCTGGTTCTCTTTCAGTGGGTTGTCTTCTGGCCTCAGAGTATTCCTTACCAGAGCCTCGGGCCCCTGGGCCCCTTCACTCAGTATTTGGTGGACCATCATCACGCCCTCCTGCGCAATGGGTAAGGAGGGCTGCGGAAGTGGGACGCGGACACTGCAATTCTAGTCCCACTGTAGACTGGGAGGCCTGCAGTGGCCTTTAGCTATCTGAGTGGTGCTAGTTCACAGTAAAGCACTTTTTTTTATGAAGGTTTCTGGGTTAGATTTCATCAGCAGATAACCATCACCTTAAACCTGGCTAACTTTTGTTCCAGATACTGGCTTGCCTGGCTGATTCACGTGGGAGAGTCCTTGTATGCCATGGTATTGTGCAAGTAAGTGTTTGTAGTAGGTATTTGTTGCTTTGCTCTTGGTATCTAATTTGAGAGGAGCCACATTTAAATAATTCATGGACTTGTAGACTGAGAGCATTCTCCGGGTAGAGTTGAATCCCCACACCTAATACTGGGCCTCGCCCAGAGGGAGTACTCAATAAATATTTAATGAATGAATTTATTTCATTTGTGATAGCTAATCAGTTATTTAGTTACTTAATTTAGATGATTTTTCTTATTTTTTATAGAAATGTCTGTATGATCCCCTGAAAAAAGAGCTTAGTCCCTGACCAGGGCTGATGATTCTCAGTCCTAGTTTTACAACTGAGTCACCTGAGGAGCTTTTTCAAAATACACAAGCCTGGTTTCCAGACCCACAAGATCCTGGTTTGCTCAGCCTTGCTTCAGACATGGGAATGTTATTTTTACAAGCCCCACAAATAATTCTGGGGTGCAATGCAAGCTAAAAGCCCCTGGATTAAACGTCACTCAGTGTATGCCAGTGTAGGCTACTACTGTGTGAAAGTACTAGAAAAGATTCTCTTTACATTTGTACTTCATGTAGCATATACAGAAAGGATGCTGTAATGAAAGAGGTGGTTATAGTGATGCCAAATTGCTTTGCAGTTGATTTTCTTTCTAGTCAAGATTAACAGTCACCTCTATTATTGCTGTATTATTTCTAAAAGTGGAAAATGTAGTACTTTATTACTACTGTGTTTTAATAATAAAAATAATATTTCTTGGGTACACACTTGCTCTGAAGCCATCGCAGTGCTATTTAACCCATCCACTCATCAAAATCATGTGAGAAACAGTTTTGTGATACAGCTCTAGGCAGTAGCCAGGCTGCTTCTCAGGGAAGAGTGTACCGTCCTCACTGCACAAGGAAAATGAAAATAAATGAACTAACCATTCGAGGTAAGAAGCTGGAAGAAAGGGCAAGATAAACCCAATGAAAGTAGATAGAAGAGTACGTTTTTTAAAAATAGAAGAGAATAACTATGAAACCATAATATTAAAATTGTTTCTTCTTCTTTTAAGGTCTAAAGGCATCACGAATGGTCGGGCTCAACTGCTCTGGTTCCTGCAGACATTCCTCTTTGGGATAGCCTCCCTCTCCATCTTGATCGCTTATAGACCAAAACGCCAAAAGCAAACTTAAAGGACATCTCCAACCCTTTCCCTGCACTGACATCCAGCCTCACTCTTGTCTGAGGATGGCGTGTTTACTCCACCTTTCTGTTTTCTGGAAAGTTACGACCCTCTAGTCAGTCATTATCTCATATTCTCTGGTTGGACTTGAGTAGATAATAGGAAAAGGTTTTATCTTTCCAATTCTGAAGACTAACCTATTTGGCAGAGTATTTCCAGCTACCTCTCTCTCTGCCACCTGGTTTAAGCCACGCACTAAATTTGCTTGTTGGTATACCTGTGCTCCCACCTTTTGACTAAAACACCTTATCCAACCAACCTCCATCTTAGCTGATGAGGGGTTGCTTTTTGGTAAGGTAAAATATTTCAGAGTTAATGGATGGAAATCCAACTCAGATTCTGTAAAAGCATGGTCCTCTCCAAGGGAAATAATGACAGTAGTATTAAGGGTGCCGGGAACAATATGGTGCATTATTGAATGAAATGGATTAAGGAATAAAATGCTGTGAATTATCTCTCCATTCAAATGCTGTATTTATATGTCAGTTTTGATATGTTGTCACACATTTCATCCTACCTTTTCTCAAATAGACTCTATTATAGAACTGTCCGGCCAGTTCAGATAGCAGGGGCATTTTTCCCACTGAGAAAGAAATGCAGAAAGCCCTGGTTGTGGTTCGCATGCTCCTCATTATGCTTAGAGAGCTGCCCACAGCCCACTTATAACTTCTCCACACACACTGAGCCACAGGCTGGCATGAGAGTCTCCTTTTATTGCAGGATTATTCTCTAGTTTCCATTAACACTTAATTTAGCTTATGATACAATCTACACAGCAAGTGAGAGGAGTATTCTGACTTCCTTTTTTTATTGTTGACAGTATTGCAGATGTCTCCCATTTTCTCCCTTTTTGCCCCCCTTCAACCAGCCCCCACCCTATACTATTGCCTGTGTCCATAGATTATGCATATATGTTCTTTGGTTAATCTCTTCCTGTCCCCTTCCACTGCCCCCACCCCTGAGATCTGATATTCTGTTCCATTCATCCAAACCTCTGACTTTTCTGGTTTTTTAAATGCCAAAAGTCTAAAATCCTGTAATCTTATTTGGGGCATTATCATGGTTTGTAGCACAAAAGGATCTTAGTGGACAAATGGTGCCGGTCATTCATTTTACAGACCCATAGATGCATCCCACCCAGGTGAGGTAACCATCGCGCACAGAGGCCGGGCTCTCACTGGGCCTTGTGTTTCTCCCCTCCCCACAGCACAGGTGCTTAGAAGTAAGTCTGTGAAGCAAAAAATAAACAAACATGGAGACATCTTGGCTTTGAATGGCAGTCATAGTGGTGATACAGAGAAACATCTTTATGATGAGTTTGGATGAGAAAAGGCTAGAGGCATTTTGGTGAAAGTGGCAGGATAGTAAGAAGCCAGGCAAATTTCTTGACAAGTGGAATAAAGGAACAGATGAAATAATTAAACAAGGCCAGACAATTTGAGCAATTTACAGCCAGCTAATGAGTCACAAGGTTTTATCTCCCCTAACCAAAGACACTTAGAAGCAAATGGTTTACACATTCCAGACCATCCTGGTCCTGATTCCTCTTTAATAACCTTCTTTAAAAATAAAGCTAATCAGTCCAGCTGGTATGGCTCAATGGTTGAGCATGGACCTATGAACCGGAGGTCACGGTTTGATTCCTGGTTGGTTTGGGGCTCAATCCCCGGTGTGGGGCATGCAGGAGGCAGCCGATCAATGATTCACCGTTGATGTTTCTAACTCTTTCCCTTCCTCTCTGAAATGAATAAAAATATATTAAAAACCTCAAGCAGCTATTTTAATATATTAAAAATAAAAACCTCAAGCCTGGTATCTCCCCCGCCTCTTCAGCCTTGTAAAAGGCATCAAGGACAGTAGGCAATGAAATAGCTCACTTTTGAGCCCACTAAAGAAATGCAGTAATCACTAAGAATCCAAATAGATCATTTAAGTTAATATCTTTTAAAGTTATTAGCATAAAACATGTTTGTTTTGACTGGGTTTACCGAAAAAGTTCATGTTATCTCTCATACCTCTTAAAAATAAGTATTTTCCAATGCAAAAAACAAAAACAAATCCTGTTTCTAAGAGTTATGAAATGTATTCATAAATTTGCCAATCTAAAAATACTAATTACTTTTTGTTGTCACTAAAAATTAAGGTATCTAAGAATTAAGAATTCTGATTAAGTTAGAAAAAAACTATATGGCTTTGATAATTAAAGGTGTAGGTTATGGCAATATATTTGTAAGGAAATAGAAAAAAGATAGTTATTTCTAACTCCAACTAAAAGGAACTAGGAAAGTCGCAGAAGGATTGTGTACATCACAGAACCATTCCAGACCATCCCAGGCCAGACAGGCCTTGGTTTTAGTCCCTGTTTAATGACATTCTTGATTTTTTTTTTTTTAAGAGGAAAGGGAAGGAAAGAGAGACATCGAAGTAAGAGAGAAACATAGATTGCCTCCCATACACTCCCCCTAGTGGGGATCAAACACACAACCTGGATATGAACCCTGACTGAGAATCAAACCCTCCACCTTTTGGTGTGCAGGACAATGCTCCAACCAGCTGAGCCACACTGGGCAGGGCATGACATTCTTTAAAAATAAAACTAACCAGCCTAGTCAGTTTGGCTCAGTGGATGGAGCATCAGCCTGTGGACTGAAGGGTCCAGGATTCAATTCCAGTCAAGGGCACATGCTAGGTTGCCAGCTTGATCCCTAGTGGGGGGCGTGCAGGAGGCAGCCAGTCAATGATTCTCTCTCATCATCGATGTTTCAATCTCTACCTCTCCCTTCCTCTCTGAAATCAATAAAAATATTTTTTTAAAGTTAATAAAACTAACCAGAAAATAACCCTGACCTCTCTCTGCACACATTTTGATAAATTAGCATATTAAAGGACACGCCTAAAAAGCTAATTATTCTGTTAAGACCTTCCCCTGAGTTCTCCCCTAGGATTTCCACCAGCCAAAGAAAGAAAAAAAGCCCTCAAGACAAAGGACCCACAGCAGGCTCTCACTAGAGCACACCCATGCCTTGTATCTGCTGTATTTCTCCTCAACTCTGTGGGTCCCCATGAGACTTACAACCAGGGGATTAGTGGGCAGCAGCAGCGAATTCTGGGCCTACCTCCTGAACCTGTCTCCAAGGCTGCCGTGTTCTCTGACTCCTGTTGCTTCTTCTAAAACCTTTCCTTTGTTGCACTCTAATAAACGTACTCTCAAGATCACCTGGACTCGTTTTGTGAAATCTTTCCTACATGAAGTCAAGAACCCACACACTACCAGTGGGCCCAAGGCAGACCCTCTCCGGCCCCAGACCTTGTCTGGAAACAGAAGCAGCCATGGAGGCCAAACTAAACCGTTTTCTTACCCACTTCCTCCTCCCACCCCAAAATAATTGTCAAGAGCTTGTAGAGTTTGGAAGAACAAGAAAGGATCAATAGAAAAAAACACTCAAAAAGCCAATGACCTCACAACTTAAACAGCAACAGGCCAGATTAGTAAACTAACACTATTTCCTACATTCACAAAGTTTATTATTCGGCAATCCAAATCTAAATGTGTTTTATAAATCATGGTTTTAAAATGAGTCTTGGTTTTTTTAAGAGGTTATGTTTCTATTTTAAAGGTTATATATTTTGCTAAAGAGGTCTTTAGCAAAACACCTTACCATCTGAGATCCTGTATGTATTTACATGGAGAGTCTGAAAACACAGATATTAGATAACTCGCCATTGAGGTCAGAGTACAGAGAGCAATCATATTTTTATCTTTGACCCAGCCCTTCCTGGAGCCTCCTTAATTATTTATTTAGATGCTCAAATTTGGCCAGTGGGAACCCCTTCAAGGTGGTTCCGTGTCCTTTTGAAATGCCCTCATCAGTTTTTTTAGTATTTTCAACAAGTTGTCATTTTCCTACCCTAGTCCTAGAATTAGCCATTTTTCCAAGCAGTTTGGCTTCCTTTTATTGGAGAAAAGTATTTTAAAACAACATCTGTTGTGTACGAAATTCGTGCCTGGGTGGAGTTCCTAGGCCTGGCTGGTGATTAGGGCCAATCAGGGCCTTCCGGCTGCCGGCCAGGGCCTTCCTTCATTCTGTGCTGCCCCCTGGTGGTCAGTGCACATCATAGTGAGAGATCAAACTCCAGGTCTCCCGGTCAAACTCTCAAGGGGACAATTTGCAAATTAGGCTTTTATATATATAGATACTGACACCTTGTAATTCCAATTCTTCCCACAAGAGAGCATTCTTCCTCTCCTGTGTCTCCTCCCACAGGGAGAACTGTAGTTGGAACAATGTCAGTGTATTTATTTAATCACTCAATCCTACAGCAAGCACAGAATAGTTTCCAAATATCTCAGTTTGCTAGCCAATAATACTATGAACAGCAAACTTTCTTTGAAGTTTTTTCCATTTTTACAATATATGTCATAGGAGTTATAGTTTTTTTCTTTTTGTGAATATGCTGTTAACTGGTATTAGGTTTTAGATTCATTTGCTAATTTGTATTCAATTTTAGGGTTTTCTTTTCCCTCCATCCTTGATAATTTTCTCTTATATCCTTTAACATGGTTCTTACATCCATCAAGAAGGTTCAAAAGGCAACACTATATAAAAAGACATCAGAGAAGTCTATTCCCTCCTCTGTCCTGTCAGCTCATTCACACCCACCACCTACAGATAACTGTATTTTAAAATCTCCTGCTAACCCAGAAAATCCTCTCCGCAAATGTAATAAAGAAAGAACAGTTTTATTATTGAATAAGCATTAAACCAGACTGTAATATGTGTCACAGGCAATCAGTCTGCTAATGAGATTGCAATGACAGAAAGAAATATCACCCTCTATATGGCCAAGCAAATACCAACCATTACATACATGTTCTCAAGACAAATGGTAGAGCCCTGGCTGGTGTGGCTCCATTGACTGAATGTTGCCCTGTGCACCAAGAGGTCACTAGTTCAATTCCCAGTCAGGGCACATGCCTGGTTGTGGGCTTGATCTCCAGTAGGGAATGTGCAGGAGGCAGTTGATCAATGTTTCTCTCTTATTAATGTCTCGCTCTCCCTTTCTCTCTCTAAAAGCAATAAACATATATTCTCTTTTAAAAAAATAAAAAAGATAAATGGTAGCTAGTCCTCCTGTGGAGTACTTGGTAGCATCATTTTCTGTACATTCTTTCGTAATTGCTCCTAAAGTCCCCTGGTAATTGGGTGTCATCTGTATTAATTGCCTCCATCTTCTTGTAGTTACAGCTTCAAGCAAGGCTAAACTTTCACCATGGCAGGGCGATTAGAGAGCTATCTTCCTTGGTATTTACATTTCAAGGAAAACATTCCTGGGTGGCAATGCTGTTAAGAGACTTATTTAGCTTTTACATGTTTTATATGCATGTTAAAGGGATAGGGAAATGACTTATAAATATGGTTTATTCATAAATACAATTATATTGTTTAATATGTTCTATTAGTTATATATTTTAATATGTTATTAATATATCTTGTTGTATATAATGTTTATTATATTATATTAACTAGAGGCCCAGTGCATAAATTCGTGCACAAGTGGGGTCCCTTGGCCTGGCCAGCGATCAGGGCCAATTGGGGAGGGGGAGCGGGGTGGCTGGCCTGGGGGAAGGGCCACGGGAGGTTGGCTGTGAGAGTGCACTGACCACCAGGGGGCAGCTACATTGAGTGTCTGCCCCCTGGTGGTCAGTGCGTGTCATAGCAACCAGTCGACCGGTCATCAGTCATTCAATCGCTTAGGCTTTTATATATATAGATAGATTATAGACTCATAAATATAATTTCTCAAGGAAATGCTCTAAAAAAAGAGAAGGGGGAAAAGATCTTTCCCTTTTAGCAATAGGGAAAATTCAATCCTATTTTCATTTACCTTACATAACAAATATCATTCATTTCTACTTTATTTTTCCTGTGTGAAATTTTGCAAAGCAAACACATATGAATGTTCTTATTTTGCCTTTTTCCTAGGTGTCAATTCCTGTACTAGATGCCACCATAGTGTAGATTCCCCAGACAAACATAGGCAGAGGCTGTTTCACCAAACACCTGCCATGGTATTTTGAGTATTCATCCCTGGGAGAATGGTATACCAGATTAAGAAATAAATTTTGAAAAACTTTCCACTTTCTAACCCTCTAGAGTCCTCATGTTCTCAAAATAAATGGTAGAGCCCTGGCCAGGTGACTCAGTTGGTGGGAGCATTATCCCATACACCAAAAGGTTGCAGGTTTGATTCCTGATTTGGGCACATACGTAGGCTGCAGGTTTGAAAACCGGTGGGGCATGTGTGGGAGACAACTGATCAATGTTTTTCTCTCATATCAATGTTTCTCTCTCTTCTCTTTTTCTCTCTAAAATCAATTTTTAAAAAAGTCCTAGTGGTACATACAAAAAAAAAGGAGAAAGAAATAAAGAAAAAGACAGCAGAATATAATGGAATAGGGTCCTTGGCTTTTGAATGACAGCTCCATTCAAATTGTTACCCACTATTCACTAGCTACATCATCTTGGGTAAATTTTATCCTCTTTTTGAGTCTCAGAATCTACTTCCCTCTTGATTTATTTCCTTTTATCATCATTTTCCTCCTGCCCTCACTCCCAGGCAATGATTCCAATGTGTTTGCTGTGCATGTATTCTTGCAAAATGTACACTGTTGTTTTGTGAGCATGTGTTTTTAATTAACAGTGTTTTAAATAAACAGTGTTGTGATAAGACCCAATCATGTTGTCATCCAGAGTGGGGCAATAGTAGGTTTACCATTGTTCCTTTGGAAAATAATACAATAATTATAAAGTTATACAAGAATAAACGAAGTGTTTCCCATATTCACAATTGTAAACCTGCTTTTGCCCCACCCTGAATGTCAACTGCTGCTGAACTCTGACATCTTGAGAACTCTGAGGACAGTGTGAGTTTGGTTACTTCATCTGATTTTCATTTAATTCTTGACAAGTTGCCAACAAGAGCTGAGTTGCCCACATTCCATGTTGCTCCCTTGGCGGAGGGAAAAAAATCTGTCTCCAAAACAGTGTGAGAGCCAAGTGGGACCCACGAGGTTTGAGAACAAGACAGATAACAACAGAAAAAGAAAACCCAGGCTGGCCGAGTAGCACAGCTCATCCTGGATGCCTCCGGAAATCTATCTTCATTTTGCTCGGCTTCACCAGAATCGTATTAAACTACACAGGATGTGAGATAAAACCACACTATGGCCACTTGTAATCAGGATGCTGGAAGGGACTGCAGCAAACTTCAGCTAGACCCCCTCACTCGACACGGGGAGAAACCGAGGGCCTAGGAAGCAAGGTAACCAACCAATGTCACACAGCCAATTTGGCGGCAGGCCTCGGTCCCTGACTCCTCAATATTTCACCAAGCTGCCTGTCAGCAGTGTTGGATGAAACATCCAAAGATATTTTCTCAACAGCATGCCTCACCTCCCAAATATTTTACAAATATTATCCAAGAATGACCCATTAAGAGTGAGAATACTTTCCATCGTTGTTAGCTGCCCTAAACCCCTACATCCTGTTCATGTTCCTGGCGCCTGCCTCTGATACTGTATCCATAGCAATGGACAAATACCATAAACACTCTGCAGAGCCAGAGGTTTCTTAAGGTGCAGCAATAACACGTTGCACATGCACACAGAATAGAGGTATCTGTAGCATTGATGAAGCTGTGATATCTGCACAGCTACAGAGCTTGCTGGGTTTTCAGAGGATTACAGAGTATTTCCTAGGAAACTCAAAATAAATATATTAAAAAATTTCAATTTCAATGTGTCACTAATATTGTCCTGGCAGCCTGGCGTGCCGGTTGCAAAACACACTGTTGGCCAGAGGCAGGAATTCCTTATGTACTCTCATCATATCCTTTGAAGCTGCAGGAATCCCACAGAATGTCCTCTTTACTAACAGTAAAAAGAACAAACACTAACAGAACACGCACTGTGTGCCAAGCATTATGCTTGGCCATTTTCCAGTTAGAAAGTTGAGGCCTAATGAAACTGAGTAGCTTGTTAGCAATCAGAGCTAGCGCGTGGCCGAAGCAGGGTCAAATCTAGATCCCTGTGTCTCCGAAGGCTATGTTTGTAACATCTGTGTGCTCATGGGCTATCGGTTGTAAATTACAGGTATAGCCATAGCATCTAAAATCACTCCCTGGCAACCATATTTTTACAGTGAAACATGCGGCTCTGTGAAATACGTATTTAAAATGGACTCCACCATCTAATTTCTTATGTAGAAATTATTTCATTTCTATTTCAAGCAGGGGATCCAGTTGAAATGTCTATTTGAAAGGGTATCTAGTAGGAAAAGACGTTTCCATCGGAACCTGAGTCTGAGCAAGGATTGGCTAGAGCTGCCTGCTGGGGCCATTGGGAAACAGTGCCAAAGAAGCCCAGGCCCTGTAAAAGATGGCAGTGGCGCTTCCTGATTTCTCACCACAAGGAGTTAATTCAAGCGAAGGAGGAGGGGCCACTCAGGAGCACAGAGCCAGCCATGAAGCATGATCCAAGGGCATGTCAGTGACACTGAGGGCTGCTGGGATAGGTGTGGCCAGGCCCCAGTTCTGAGCAGGTACCAAGCCTTTCTTCCATGATCACCGAGGGGGAGAGATCCCCAAGCAGGTCAGCGATACCCGCTGTATCTGGACTAATGGAGGGGTAGGTAAATGAACATTAGCCTCCAGGGCCTCAGAGACCAGGCAGCTTCAAGCAGAGTCAAGGTCAAGATTAAGGTCAAGGTGGGACTAGTGGGGGCTAGGCACTCAAAATGTTACATCCAGGAACAGAGAGGAGCTGAATCAACCCTGTGACCCTGAGATAGGCTGGGAGAGGATTGTCCTGCAGAATGTAGAAAGAAGAACCTGGACTTCATTGTCCAGCAGTTCTGAAATAGAGGCTCTTATCCTGGGTCCATGGGTGGGTGAGTGAACTTTTGATATTGTCTAGATTAGAATCCAAATAGGCCCAGCAAACAGATAGTTCCTCTTCCTTTTCTCTTTTGGATCTTTTCCCCGTGGTTGTGTTTTTCTAAATCAACTTTAAAATCAGCATATCCTATCTAATAAAAGACAAAAAGGGTAATTAACCGTACCTTCTCTACACTTCCCATTGGCTAATCAGGGCGATATGCAAATTAACTGCCAACAAAGATGGCGGCAGGCAGCCACGCAGCTGAAGCGAACAGGAGGCTTGCTTGCTCCAGTGATGGAGGAAACCAAGGTTCCCCGTGCAGCCCAGCTCTGAGCTCCGGAAGCAACAATGTTTCAATTATAGAAGCTAAACAAACCCCAGATACCTTCTTTCAGCAGGCCAGGGCCCCAGAGCTGGGAGCACCAGTGACAGCAACAATGTTTCAATTATAGAAGGTAAATAAATCCCAGAATAAAAAAGAAAAGAAAAAAAGGAGAGGCTGGGAGCTTCAGTTGCACGCCAGCCTGAAAACGGCCCTCAGCCCCTCACCCAGACTGGCCAGGCACTCCAGTGGAGACCCCCACCCTAAAGGGGGTGTGGCTAACCTGAAAACAGCCATCAGCCTATCATCCAGGCTGGCCAGGCACCCCAGTGGGGACCCCCACCCTGAAGGGGGTGTGACCAGCTGCAAACAGCCATCAGCCCCTCACCCAGGCTGGCCAGGCACCCTAGCGGGACCCCCACCCTGATCTGGGACACCCTTCAAGGCAAACCAGCCGGCCCCCACCCATGCACCAGCCTCTATCCTATATAGTAAAAGGGTAATATGCAAACTGACCCTAACAGCAGAAAGACTGGGAATGACTGGTCACTATGACACACACTGACCACCAGGGGGCAGACGCTCAATGCAGGAGCTGCCCTCTGGTGGTCAGTGCGCTCTCACATGGGGGAGCTCTGCTCAGCCACAAGCCAGGCTGATGGCTGCCAGTACAGCGGTGGTGGTGGGAGCCTCTCCTGCCTCCTCAGCAGTGCTAAAGATGTCTGACTGCAGCTTAGTTCTGCTCCCCACTGGCAAGTGGACATCTCCTGAGGGCTGCCAGGCTGCCAGAGGGATGTCTGATTGCCATCTTAGGCCCAATCCCCCGGGGAGCAGGCCTAAGCCAGCAAGTGGTCATCTCCCGAGGGGTCCCAGACTGCGAGAGGGCACAGGCTGGGCTGAGGGATTCCACCCCCCCCCCCCAGCCCCAGTGCACAAATTTTTGTGCACCAGGCCTCTAGTATGATAATAAAAGGATTCCATTTATATTTCATGCTGGGGTCCAACCCCAGCGGGTCCAGGGGTCCCCAAAGGTGTGGAAGGAGTTGGCGAAGAAGGAATGACACGAAGACAGCCTTTAGTTGATCAGCAGCCTAGTCGGGACCTCTAGCCAGGATCTCCAGCCAAAGTTCTGGTCGGAGTTCTGGTTAGGAGCTGATGAGGATCTGATGAGGATCTGATGTTTATTGTCTTGTTACATCCGTATTTATACCAGCCGATTTTAATCCTGTCAATTTCTATTACAAAAGTTAGGGCATTTCTTATCTCCATTCCAGGGAGTAAAGATTATGTAGCTTAACTACCCGCCTGGCACTTAATTAAGGGGTTGTATCCCCTCCCTAACCTCAGGGAAAGATCCCCACCTGGGGAAACAACCTTTCTCGGAGAGGTGACCTTGGTTAAAACACATGGCGCTAAAGGGAGCAAACATATTAAGAACAGTATGCTATATATGCCAGGTCCCTTGAAACATATGCTGTGCAGATGTTTCTTTCCTGCAGCAACTGTGTCAAGCAGCAAGGATGGACTGGCTTCCGGCAATTTCATTTGTGGCTTATTCACATTATAGAATGACTTAGGGGAAATTGACATCTCCATGATCATGATTCTTCCTATCCAAGAACATGGTACATCTTTTCATTCGTTCTAGTCTTTTTTTGTATCTGCCATTAGCATTTCCAAGTTTTCGTCATGGAGATTGTATCAGTTAGGTCTTGTTTTTATAATAAATCATCCCCAAATTTGATAATTTTAAACAATAGCCATTATTTAGCTCATGAGTCTGCACATTATCAATTCGGGCTGGGCTCAGCTGGGTGGTTTTTCTGCTGATCTTCGCTGATCTCAGATGGACTCACTTGAAAACCTGTTTGGGAGGACTAGAACGACTTAGGATTCTACATGGTATCTCATCCTCTAGAAGGTTAGTTTGGGCTTGTACTCGATGTCTCATGCACTGAGATTGTTCAGGAGGTCTTTGAAATTATACGCAAAGGTGCTGTGCTTATGTGTGAGTGTAGGTACTCAGGGCACAAGTCCTCTGCTTTTATTAAATCCTAAAAGGGATCCGTGTTCCAAAAGAGATTAAGAAGCAAAGGCTGTGATCCTCCTGCACCTACTTCAGGAAGCAGAGTCAGCTGCTGGCTTTTAACTTGGCCAGTAGCTGACTTTTCTGACTCCTTGGAAACCTTGAACTTCTTCCAAGGGCCTCCAGAGGCCTGTTAGGCACTCCTCACACCCTTTCTACCCTCAGGAAACTCCCAACCTGCGAATAAATAAGGTAAGGAAACAGCGATGCTCAGGAAAGCTGGAAAAGCAGGTCAGAGGCAAGCCAGGGAATTCACATTTTCCACTGGGACGTAGTTGTTATTGTCATACCTCTTTGCTGGTGAGGAGATTGAAGCTCAGAGGAGGGAGATGACCTGCCTACAGCTACCCAGCAGTAAGGACAGAGTCAGGGTTTAAAGCCTCCCCTTCCTGAGGGATTCTAGTGGAAATGCTTTGAGTAGTCAGGAGGCAAACCAAGTTCTCAGACAGTTGACATTTTACCCAACTCCACCCTAAAGGGGCAAAATGAGATGCTCCTAGAGAGCCCTGCAAACAAGGCATAATGAATGCCTAGGGGACATGCCACCCATCTCCCTAACCCCCAAGCACACAGAGGATCCTGGAATTGTGGATTAACTGAATTGCCATGAGCAATGTGAATCTGTGCAAAAATATCTCCAAGCCAAGAAGGTACAACCCCATTACACCATCTTTAAATGTGGATTCATCACTTCAAAGCACACTGTTGGGAAACTGCTATTGCCAAACTCTGGAGTTACCACAGAACCCACCTCGTACAGTGAGTAGTCCCAAATTAACCGAGAAATGAAGCACATGGTGCTTTGACCAGGGCTTGACACACACTCAGAATCGATGAACGTGGGCTGTTAGGCCTGTGACTACTGATATTATAATCATTAAGAATACACCTCTCCCCTCCTTCCTCACTTCACTTCTGCCTGGACCCAGCAGATTTTCCCTACCTGTGAGGAGTCAGGCCTACACACACACACACACACACACACACACACACACACACTTCTTAAATCTCAACATGTCAAGCCCCCCTTCTTTTTATTCCCCCAATAGAGACATTCATACCCACACCCCACTGGTTCTACTTCGACCATGATGTGTGTGGCCCTGGGCCCCGGCATCTATGTGGGGAGGCAGAGGCCTGGCCCACAGGGCTGAGGGTCTCCTGGCCCCAGTCTTGCCTGAGCCAAGACGGGAGACAAGGAGGCTTTGTGCAGCTCCCACCTCCCGGCACCAAGGCCCTTTCACTCGGCTGTCCCTCACCCGCCTCCACCCTGACAGGAATGGCCAGCCCCTATTTCCTGTCTCCCTGGCCCCCTGCCAGACTCCCCACATTGGTGCCCTCAGCACTGCCAGGCTGGGAGGCCCGTGGGCATCCTGTGCCATTGCCTCTGAAGGCATAGGTGCCCTGGGAATGCACCCTCACATTTCTACATGGGCACCTCCCAACTTCTCCAACCTCACACTGTGCTCACTGTGGACCCTGACGCTGCCTGCCAGGGTGACAGGAGCCTATGGCACTTCCTTTATGCAGGAGGCTGTGGGTGGGCTCCCCCTAACTGCTAAGAACTTGCTACTCTGAGCCCACAAAGGCCCCATTTGCCCTCTTCTCCTTTCCACATCTCTCCGATTCCCTCACTACCTGGCTACTCCCCTGGGGCCCGACAGTGAGCAGGCCTGATAATGCTTAAGAGCATGGGTTTTAGAATCAGATCTACCTGCTTGCAATCTTGGATCTGCCACCCTCTGACCTTCATCAAATAGATCATATTTGAAAAATGGAGATAAGGATACCTACCTTATAGGTTTAATGGTGCGAGGATTACATGAGCTAACACAAGTACAGCCTAGCACAATACCAGGTTCAAAGAAGTTTAGCAAATAACAGAATAGTGATACATAATGATACTTATTGCCATTAATCCCAGCTGGCCATCAACTTGCTTTGAGGCCTGGCATATGGGTGGCATATTTCCCAAGTTGCTGGCACTGATGCCAGTTTCCATTGGTCATTTCTAGAGAATGTTGGAAGGAGGACATCAGCAAACTGAGTCCTTACTGTCATCTTGCCCAGAAGTGTTCCTTCATGGGTTTAGGCTGCTTTCCGTTGGCGTGAGGAAATAAATGATTTCCCAACATTATCTCAGTTCTTTTAGTTCTACTGAATTTTCTAAAAAGCAACAGAATCTTCCACTATCACCAATATTTTGTGTCCTTTGGAATTCCTCTTCTTTTAGTTTGTGCTTCATTGGTCAGACCACGGCTAATTAATAGTGGTGATGGTGGCATTTTTACCTTGTGCCTGGCTTAATAAGAATGCCTTCTCTCCTTCCTCCTTGCATGTACATGTAAACTCTTTGTTTAAGATAAAATAGCTATCTTGTTAAGGAAATGCCCCTTTATTTCCGTTATTTCTGCCTCTTAGAGTTTGTTGTTGTTTTTAAGTCTGGGTGGCTGTTTAATTTCATCAAATAATAGTTTCAGTATTTATTAAAATGATAAGCTTTTACTTTAGCTTCCTTGACCTCATGATAGACATGATGGCTAGAGATGTTCTGGAACTCCACTTAGGGATGAACAGCTAACCAACAATTTATTTTATATTTAAATTAGTGGCTAAAGGATGAACTATGCAATAAAGAGCATTAGGATTTTAAATGTCCATTCAGGAAAAAAATTAAGTTTGAATCTTTTTTTACAACCAATACAAATTCTAAATGGACTAGAGATTATGCCTTTAAAAAAAAAACACACACACAAAAAAACCCTTTTAAACTATTTGAAGGAAATATTGGAAAATATTTTTATAGTCTTGGTATAAGGAATCATAAACAAGTTGTAAGACCTAGAAGCCATAAAAGGAAATAGAGAGATAGGACTACCTAAATATAGAAATCTTCTGTATGATGAAAGACACCACAAAGAAAGTTAAAGACAATGGGAGGATGGAAAGAACATTGCCAACATACACAACAGACACTGATTTAATACTCAGAATATGTGAAAGAAAGGCGGGGGGAGTACTTGAATTGGCAAATAAAGCTCAACTTCACTCATAATAAATAGCATATAAATAAACTTTTTTCATCATCAAATTGCCTATATTTTAAAACCTATATATCCAGTGTTGGAGTATGTACAAGGCTACTAGATCTACAACTTTAGGTCTCCCCACTACAGAATTCTTTTATGTAAATAGCGCCCCCTGCAGCACAACTCCCACACAGAACAAGATTAATTGGGGACCCTGGAGAGTAGCTCTCAGTGCCAGTCCCTTGCAATGGGCTTGGTGAGAATTTTTGGCATATCCAGCAAAATATAAAAGGCCCTCTGACTCAATGATTCCTCTTCCAGGGACCTAGCCTTTCAGAAATACATGAGTACATGACATGTACATAAAGGTATACACAAAAGTATGTTCCCTGGAGCACAGGGGGGAAGAGAAACAAACCACATGTCCATCAGTAGAGGACTGTCTGGACAAATAATGGTGCATACATTCATGAGATATTCTGCAAGTCTTCAAAGGAATGAAGTGGATTTGTGTGAACTAACATAGAATGATCTTCAAGATTTGATGCTATGAGTGAGATAAACATGAATGTGAAAGCAAGTTCCAAACATATCTATTTTTCAATCCCAGGCACATGCTTGTGTGTGTGTGAATATACATTAGGTAGATAGGGCGTGCACACACAGGAATGGGAAGAGTCCGCCACGCCGAGGGGATGGACTAGAATCACTGTGTAGGGGCGCTAGTGCCAGGGAGGAGTTTCACATTGTCCTCTGCCTGCTGTTCTACTCTGTGACTCACCACAAGAAAGCATTGCATGTGTGTCAGTTTCATTGCAAATTCAAATATTAGGTAGGTAACCCACTGATTCTGGGCCATTCTTTTGACAATTTCTCACCTGACTAACCTACCCAGGAAAGTCCTACTAACAAGTGTGAGGCTTTCTTGGCATTCTTGAAAGAAACCCCTCTGAGCAGCTCATCTGGTTATCCTAATCCCCATGAGAGCATCTTAAAAACTAGATCCACGTCTCTGTCCAAGACCTGCTGCTTCAGAACTGGAATTTCTGTGCCTAAGGCTATTATCTGGGGGAGGAAGTGAGCAGTGAGGGCTGCTGGGTAGTGTGGTGACTGAATTGGAGACCTGCACGGCCACAATTGGGAATGAGAAGACAGAGACCTGCCTTGTCTGCAAGGACTCCCATTAACCCTGACGGGGCCCTGGCTGGAGATACAGTTTCCTGAGCTTGGTGATGAAGGCGCTCCACTGACACCAGGCTGTGCGCGCCAGGCTCTGCAGCGCAGATGTCAGGGCTGCTGCAGCTTTGGCTTTTGTTTTCACTAAAACTTGGGTTATTTTGCACTTGTTGTGGGGTCGGGGGGGGGGGGGGGGGGGCTGTCCCATGAATGAGGCTTTGACTGTTGTGTTCTAACCTGGAGGAAGGTGGATTTGAAGTTCACTGGAAAAGCCACCCAGCTCCTGCTCTGGCTTGCTTACATGAAGAAAGACAACTTAGTTCTCAGGAATGCTGTGAATATTATTATCTAAGGCAGTGATTTTCAACCCGTGTGCCATGACACACTGGTGTGCCACATTTTAAAACATGCAACACCTGACTATTCAGACAGGGGCACTGACCTGTTTTCCTTTAGATCAGTGGTTCTCAACCTGTGGGTCGCGACCCCTTTGGGGGTCGAACGACCCTTTCACAGGGGTCGCCTAAGACCATTGGAAAACACATATATAATTACATATTGTTTTTGTGATTAATCACTATGCTTTAATTATGTTCAATTTGTAACAATGAAAATATATCCTGCATATCAAATATTTACATTATGATTCATAACAGTAGCAAAATTACAGTTATGAAGTAACAACGAAAATAATTTTATGGTTGGGGGTCACCACAACATGAGGAACTGTATTAAAGGGTCACGGCATTAGGAAGGTTGAGAACCACTGCTTTAGATTGTCAAATAAAAATGTCAACAGCCAACACAACAATAGCCATCCAATATGAATGAGTAAAAAATATACCTATTTTATTTTTATTTGGTATACCTATTTATTTATTATCAGATCGGCAAAAAAAGAGATAATTTTTGATGTGCCACAGAATTTCAGTAGTTTACTTGTGCTATGAGATGAAAAGGTTGAAAATCGCTAGTCTAAAGGCTGGCCTGCAGAGACAGCAGGACTGGATTCAAACCCTGAATCCAGCCGGGTGATGTCGGCAAGGAGATATCAGGCGGGCAACTATGGGCAAGGTGATACCAGCTGGGTGACTGGGCAAGGAGATACCAGCCGGGCCACTGTCGGCAGGGAGATACCAGCCGGGTGACTGTCGGCATGGAGATACCAGCCGGGCTCCTGTAGGGAGATACCAGCCGGGCGACTGTCGGCAAGGTTCTTAACATTTCTGGGTCTCAGTTTCCTGGGTTGAAGAATGGACGTAATGATGGGGTTGCAGTGAAGAGCAGAGAGAGGGTGTATGGAGAGGTTAGTCGATCAAAGCTCAGCTACTGTTTATTAATATTATGGTGGTTACTAGGCCGTTAGCTCCTGGAGGACAGACATACGTGAACGAGAAGTCTTTCATCCAAGTCTACCTACCACTGAATCAGAATCAGTGCTCAAAAACAGAGCTGAACACCAATTCTGATTCTAGTAGGGCTCCGGGCCTTTCATTCCTTTAAGCTGTTTAACGAGTCTGTAAGTCATAGATAGGAATGCAAAGTAATGTTTGCCCAAATGTATGTAAACTATTCCTGTGATGGGCTCAGTTAATTCTCCCCAGGGTGTGGACGAAGCCAGTTTTATCTATTTGCACATTCATATCCATATTCCAGATCTGTGTCTGTCCTTTGGCTGGTTGTCACCTCTTACTGAGTCCCTCATTCATGAGTTAAATAAAATCTTCAGCACATGCTCGTTTTTCACCTGTCATGATTTTACGTTTTTTTGAAAATTATCTTCTATTACTATGACTCCTTTAGCAGAACAGCACTTTTCTATAGAAGGCAGATACCCTCAGGGCCATGTAATGAGAGCGAATGACTTGTTCGTATGGGGCAGAGAGCAGCTCCCACACTCCGTGCAGATCCTGCGCCAGGGCTGCGGGTGACTCGGAGGATGAAGGCACTGCTCTCCGCTTCGGTTGGCCGACCAGGCTGTATAACCGACTCATAACGAATGCGGGGTCGGGAGCGGGCCCTCACCCTGACCCCCTCGCCATTCTCCCTCTCCTCTGCGCCCGGGCCCCCGGAGGCGCGGGGATGGAGGGCAGCCCCTCCCCGGGCAGGCGCCCAGGCTGGCACGTCCGCCCTCCGCCCTCGGGGTCTCTGGGCTCCGCGCGGCCCGCGGGTGCAGAGGGGCCTCTGGAGGGGGCGGGTTCGCTCGAGCCAGAAAGCCCGGAGCCGCCCAGGAATCTTGGCTGGGACTGCGAGCATTTCCTCCCGAGCGAGCGAGCAAGCGGGCGGGCGGCGCGATCCCGGGGAGGCGGCGGGCAGTCGGCACCATGCGGCCCCTGCTGTGCGCTCTGGCTGCGCTCGCCCTGCTCCGCGCCGCGGGCGCCGACCGTGAGTGGGGCCCGGACGGGCGGGGACCCGGAGAGACGCACTGGGCGCGACAGATGGAGGAGGGAGGGACAAGGAAACAGCCAGATGGAGAGAGAGAGATGGAGAGAGAGGGGGAGATGGTGAGAGAAAACGGAGAGAGAACGATAGGAAAGGGCAGGGAAATAAAGGCAGACGGTTAGAGAGAGGACAGCGGGAAGAAGAGAGAGAGAAAGGTAGGGACTGAGACAGGGACTACGGAGATAACGGGTGGGTGTGAACTGTGAGCTATGAACCACGATGGAAAGAAAAAGGAGTTTGAGAGGCAAATGGAACAAGAGGGAAAGAAATAGAGGAGCTAACATGGCAAGAGAAGTGGGTGGGGGAGAATCTAGAGGAAAAGAGGAAGATTTGAGACCAAAGGGAAGAGAGATTGTGGGGAAACCCCAGGTCTGAAGGAGAGAGCGGAGGCGACAGGGGTCACAGGGTGGGAGGCCAGCCTGCAGGTGGGGCAGCCCCCCTCATCCCTCCGCCCCAGGGTCAACAGAGGCTCCTGGCCTGGCTCAACACGCCCATGACCCAGCCGGGCAGGGGGACAGGGCGGGGCAGGCCGGCCCAGGAGGAAGGCCCCTGCTTCACCTGTCAGGTGGCCTGAGGGGGCTGGTAGCTGGGGTGAGGCAGCCAGTCCCCAGGCTGCAGGAGAGGTCCCTGAGAGCCTGGGGAGGGTGTGGGAGGGAGAAGCCTGTGGGTGCTCTGCTGGCTGGTGCTTTGTCTTGCTCTGTCCCCTCTGCCCTTCTCAGGTGAGGCTCAGGTCAGGTGGCTGCAAGTGCATTTATTTTTGTACACACAGACACTCTGCCTATTGTACTGTATGTTGCAGTTTACAAGCCACATTCCCATTTTCCGACGTCTCATGAAGGCCTCGGCCAGGGCAGCTGGTGCCCATCCCAGTTGTCCAGGTGAGGGGAAGGCTCAGGTCTCACCAAGGTGCCAAGGCAGAGCCCTCACGAAGCACCCAGCCTCCTGCCCCAGGCCAGGCTGCTCCCTCATCAACCTGGAGTCAGTGGGTGTTGAGTCACCCAGACCAAGTGCTCTGCACCAGGATGGAAGGCCCAGCCCCAGGCCCCCTCGGGGTACAGCGAGCTGTGGGGGTACACACCAGGGGAAGAATCGGGCCAGTCCTGAACCTGGGCAGCCCTGGCTGAGTAGCCCTGGGTAAGTCACTCCACCCCTCTGAGGCTGTAGGGGAGAAAGGTACCCACCCCATAGAGTTGACTGCGGGGATTGGAGGAAAGAGGAAGTGCCAGATGTATCAGCACACATTGGCTCCTCCCGTCCCCTCAGCAGCCCCACTGCTCCCTCTGAGCCTCAGTTTCTTCACCTGTTAGGAGGACCTCACAGGCTGTGTAAGGAGTGGCTCAGCACAGTCCTTCTGCCCCCGCTCCCCACAGCCCCCTCCTCCTGGAGCTGAGGAGACAAAGAGGGTCTGTGTCCCCAGAAAGAGGAGTTGGCCACCTGCCCACTAATGGCTGACGTACGGTGGCCCCTTTAGCCACAACTGGTATAGAGCCTTTAACGTAAAACCACTTCAAAAACATTATTTTCTTCCTGGTTATGCATGCTCATTGCTACAGATTAAGTAAGAAAAAGGATAGTAATGAAAAAAAATAAAATAAAGAAAAAATATTAAAATTTAAAAATAGAAAGGAGGAAAGTATAAGTGCAATTTCACACTGAGTTCACACATTTTTGTGTATAACCTTTCAAACTTCAGACAATGTACCATTGTTTTTCTTAACTTTTAATTGTGGAATCATTGGGTATAAAGGCATACCTCAGAGAGATTGTGGGCTCGGTTCCAGACCACCACAATACAGTGACTATTGTAAAAGAGTGAGTCACATAATTTTTTTTGGTTTCCCAATATATATAAAAATTATATTTATACTATGTCTTAGTTTATTAAATGTACAATAGCATTATGTCTAAAACCCCAATAATTTAAAAATATTTTATTGCTAAAAAAAATGCTAACCATTATCCAAGCTGTCACTGAGTCATAATCTTTTTGCTGGTGGGGGCTCTTGCCTTCAACCTGTAAGAAACGCAATATCTTCAAAGTGAAATAAATCAAGGTATGCCTGTAAAACAGAATAGTACAATTAACCCCATGTACCTATCACCCAGCTTGAAGAAAATTCCAGATATCATATATATATATGATATATATGAAATCAATATATATATATTGATTTCATAGAGGAAGGGAGAGGGAGACAGAAACATCAATGATGAGAATCATTGATTGGCTGCCTCCTGCACCCCCCTCAGCCCGCAACCGGGCTTGTACCCTGACAGGGAATCAAACTGTGACCTCCTGGTTCATTGATCCAAACTCAACCACTGAGCCACACTGGCCAGGTTATTTTTATTTCTAAAGATTTTCTGATGTATCTCTAAAAGATAAGTAACCTTTTAATAAACATAAGTATGATACCATTATCATAACATAAAAATGGACAAAAATCCCTTATTATCATCAAATATTCAATCAGGGTTCAAATGTCCCTGATTATGTCATGTTTTTCTATTTGGTTTGTTTGGTCCAAATAAGGTCATACATTGCTTTTGGTTGAGATGTCTGATGAGTTTCTTTAAATATGTAAGTTCTCTTCTCCTATTTGGTTGTTGTTGTTTTTTCTTAAAATTTATTCATTGAAGAAACTGGGTTGTTTGTCCAGTAGCTTTCCACATACAGATTTTAGCTGGTTGCATCCCCCAGGTGTCATTTAAATGTTCTTTTCACCCCTGTATTGTCTTTAAACTAGTAGTTAGATCTAGAAACTTGATCTAATTCCAGTTAGAATTTTCCCCCCAAGAATACTTTAAGACAGTCATATATATATACTAGAGGCCCGGTGCACAAAAATTTGTGCACTCGGGGGGGGAAGGGGGGTCCCTCAGCCCGTCCTGTGCCCTTTCGCAGTCTGGGACCCCTCGGGAGATAACGACCTGCTGGCTTAGGCCTGCCCCCGGGTGGCAGAGGGCAGGCCCAATCCCTAGGTGCAGCCCCTGGTCACGCTCAGGATAGGGCCGATTGGGAGTTGGGGCACCACCCCCTGTCACACTCAAGGCAGGGTTGATGGGGAGGTTGCGGTGCCACCCACTGTCACGCACAGAGCAGGGCCCATCAGGGGGGTTGGGGCTCCGTACCCTGTCACGCACAGAGCAGGGCCCATCAGGGGGTTGGGGAGCTCCCCCCTGTCATGCACAGAGCAGGGCCCATTAGGAGGTTGGGGAGCTCCCCCCTGTCACGCACAGAGTAGGGCCGATAGGGGAGTTAGGGCACTGCCCTCTGTCACACACAGAGCAGGGCGGATCAGGGGGTTGGGGCGCCACACCCTGTCACACACAGAGCAGGGCGGATCAGGGGGTTGGGGCGCCACCCCCTGTCACACACAGAGCAGGGCGGATCAGGGGGTTGGGGCGCCGCCACTGTCACACACAGAGCCGCAGGGCGATCAGGGGGTTTGGGCACTGCCCCCTGTCACGCTGATCCGGTGCCAGGAGGCCTCCCAGCTCCGCTGATCCCGGTGCTGGGAGGCATATTACCCTTTTACTATGTAGGATAGAGGCCTGGTGCATGGGTGGGGGCTGGCTGGTTTGCCCTGAAGGGTGTCCTGGATCAGGGTGGGGGTCCCCACTGGGGTGCCTGGCCAGTCTGGGTGAGGGGCTGAGGGCTGCCTTCAGGCTGGTGATTGACCGAATCTCCCAACCGCTCCTTTTTTTCTTTTTTTTTATTCTGGGCCAGCTTTAGCTCTGGCTCTAGCTCTGAGGCCTCCGCTGCTGGTTTGTTTGCTGTTCTATAAACGAAACAATGTATAACTTCAGCTCTGAGATCCCAGCCGGCTATATTTGTTACAAAGTTTCAAACTGTCGGCTGAGAGTTGGAGTCTGCAGTCCCTGCAGCAAGCAAGCCTCATGTTCACTTCCAGCTGCCTGGCTGCCGGCCGCCATCTTGGCTGACAGTTAATTTGCATAAGGATATGCTGATTAGCCAATGGGAAGGGTAGCGGTCGTACGCCAATTACCATGTTTCTCTTTTATTAGTGTAGATATACATATATATATATATATATATGTGTGTGTGTGTTTATTTTATTTCAGAGAGTAAGGAAGAGGGAGAGAGAGATACAAACATCAGTGATGAGAGAATCATCAATCAGCTGCCTCCTGCATGCCCCACACTGGGGATCAAGCCCGCAACCCAGGATAGGATGACGGTCAACCACTGAACCACACTGGCCGGGCTAAGACAGTTTTTACTGCTTTCATTTGCATTTCTTTGATTAACTACCAAGATTGGACTTTTTCCTCAAATACATATCGGGCATTTCTACTAAATCATTTTTTACCTTTTCAGTCATGGTGTTGGGATAGTTCATATTGGTCTGTGAAAGCTCTTTATGTATTGAGTGAGGCAAACTGTTTTGTGTCACTTGTAGAGAATTTTTTTAGGTTCAGGCTTGGCTGAGTTCCTCTCCTGTTTTGCTCTCAGAGGGATCTGCAGTCCCAGAGGCTGGTCCTTTTGGCCAGCATCCCCCTTGTCACCCGTGCCTCGGGGCCCATCAGGGAAGCTCCCACTCTCCACCACCGGCCACTCCAGGTCCCTGTGGGCATCTGCCTTCCCTGGGAGCCTGCTTTTTGCTGTGGGTGGAAGAGGAAGGTACCGAAGGGCTGTGGTGAGGATCCCAGCATTTCTTCTTACAAAAATAGATGTTGTGGGGAGGGAAGCACTCAAGACAGTGGGGTCCAAAGCACCAACACATGTGGGCTCTTTTGGGGCTTAAGACAGCTGCAAAGGTGTCAGGTGTATAGGCCCCCACACCCGCCCAGCCCTTCATTTTATAGAAGAGACACCTGAGGCCCCAAGTGGGAGGCCTTTGACTTACACAAGGTCACACCACTGTCAAGGCACAGTATAGACAGTGTCAGACAGGTTGAATCCAAATCCTGTCCTCACCACTTACTGGCTGTGTAATCTGGGCATCAACATCTTTGATCTTGGTTTTCTAAACTGTAAAAAAGAGATGTAAGAGTTCTGAGCTCACCGCTAGAATTAAATGAGATAATGCATTTAAGAAATCACCTAACCTTGGCACATAGTAAGTGATCACAAGTCAGGAGTAGCTTCGAGGAGCCCATCAGTGTGGCTCAGTGGTTGAGCATCGACCTTTTAGTCAGGTGGTCACGGCTCAATTCCCAGTCAGGGCACATAACCGGGTTGCAGGCTCAGTCCCCAGTAGGGGGAGTGCAGGAGGCAGCTGATCAATGATTCTCTCTCATCATTGATGTTTCTATCTCTCTCTCCCTCTCCCTTCCTCTCTGAAATGAAATATATATATATTTAAAAGAGTAGCTTTGAGGAGGTCAAAGGGGGGAGGAATGGGGGGGCATCTATAATAGTGTCAACAGAAAAAAAAAAGAGTAGCTTTGAATAGAGAGTATGCTTATGTCCATTCTAAAGGTGAAGAAACCAAAGATCCAACAATGGGATTGGCTTAAAGGAGCCCAGGGAGCTGGGTCAGCCCTGAGCCCTTGGGTGCTTGTTGGAGAAGCCCCTCCCAAACATCCTTTGGGCCCCTGCTTGGGTTTAGGTCTCGGGCAGATGCCGCCCCACCATGAGGAGAGCTGGTTGGAGTGATCTAACCAAGAGCACTGACCCAGGCAGAGGGGCAGCCATGGGGGCTCTCACCGACCCGCTCACTCTTCAGCTCACCTGGGCAATGCCCTGCGTGGCATCTGTACATCACTTGGCAGTTCCGAGGCACCTTCAAGTACAGGATCCCCTGTGACCCACACAGTCATCCCACAATGTGGAAGAGCAGGACAGTTCCCTTGCAGACAAGGAAGACAGTGAGAGGCAGGGCACAGTCAGTGAGCAGGGGAGGGGCACTGCGTCTCCAACCCCCAGCCTTGCATGCTTTCCACAGCACGCGGAGAGAGGTTAGATATCCAGGACAGCTTCTTAGACCTGCTCCACATTACAGGGGTTTGGGAATGTTCTAGCACATTACAACCAGGTGGATTAAGAAGCGCAGTATTCCCAGGTAGAAGAAATCTTGGGTTCTGTATGGCCTCAGGGAGCAGAGCCGCCTGCCAGCCTTGACCACAAGTCAGTCTACCTCTGAACTGATACATGAGAAAGACATTAACTCGTGTGTAAATGAGGGGGGCTCTTTGTTACAGCAGCCTAGCTTGAATCCTCAGCAAAATACTAACTTAACCAGGTAGTGAAGGTATTGGAATGGCATTGCTAAGCTCTCAGAGTGGTTGGCAAAGCTCCAGCCACATCTGGAAAGTGACCAGAGACCAAGGGAGCAGCGCATGTCTCGCCCAAATGAAAACAAAACTAAACTAAACAAGAATGTTCCTCAGAATCTGACCTCGCTCTCTCCGGGGACCTTTGGGTCCCTCTCCTGTTTCAGCCAGAGCAGTTCCACAGATTGGAGTTCTTCACATAACTATTTGGAAATAATGTTCTTCTGGCTTTAAAAAATCAAAAACCACTGATGGCTTTAAATGGATCACACATTTTAATACAAATATCAAATGTGACAAGATGTATTATTCTATTATATTTAATGTGGTCAAATAGAATTAACCCACAGTGACAAGAGCTGCTGGTCAAGCAGAGTGTCTCTGATGACTCAGGAGGCTCCCCAGCACCTGCCAGTGTCACCCCCTGGCACGGCAGAAATCATTTGTGTCCTGGGCACTTCCTTAGCGTTTGGGACCCACATAACAAAGGTCTCCTCTGTTTGCAAGTGGAGGGGCCATACTTCCTGCCCCGAGGGGGACCCAGTGGCCAGGCCCCTTTAACGGAGCAGTTAGCCCTGCGCCTCCGCCTGGGCTTCTGGCCTCTACTGCAGCGTGTTCTCACCAGCGCGCGACATTCCACCCCTGGCCACCGTCCAGGGTCCAGGGCCCACAGAGGCCCGAGCAGGAGCCAGGCCAGGGAAAACAGCCCGGCGTCCAAGAAGGTCCGTTTCCCAACTGGCCGCGCAGGGCGGGCGGGCAGAGGAAGGAAGGGAAGACGGAACCCCAGCCTTGGCTCCTCAGGGTCCATCATGGCAATCCTTCCGCCTCCCCCACGCCTTCCCTTTCTGGAAGCCCCGTGAACCAGGCCTGATGGTGAGCCCCTTTCCACTGATGAGGTACCCGAGGCTCCGAGGTGTGTGTGTGTGTGTGTGTGTGTGTGTGTGTGTATGTACAAGCTAAAAAAAAAGAAGAAAAGAAGGCACCCAGGTCTTGCCTTGCTGGAGGGTCTGGTCCAGGAAGCCACTTGGCCTTGACTCCTCTGGGCAGGCTCTGGAAGACCCACCAGGGCAAGGATGAGCTGTATCTGGGCGGCAGTGCCTCGAGGGGCCACCCCACCCGTGTTGCAGGGGCAGCTGCAGAGGCTCAGGGAGGAGGGAAGTTTCCCACAGGCCCACAGCAGCGCATGGCCAAGCTCGGCCAAGAACGCGGGGTCCGGGGTGTTTTCTGCCGTCATGCGTTGAGCTCAGTGCCGTGGGACCCCGCTACGATGAACCGGTCGGGAGGCCTGGCTGAGCTCATGGGCAGTTGGGCGGTGGAGCCCGGACGAAGCTCTGTCCAGATGTGAGAGATTAGCGTTGTGCGCCGTGGAGAGCAGCTCGGGCCAGCCTTCTCCCCGGACGGATTTGGAGCCAAGTGAGATCTCATCACAGACACGTAAAGAACAGTGGGTTTTAGGCCAAGGGGAGGAGCATGTCCGTGCTGTTCGTGACTTACAGGGCTGGCAGGGCCCCATGGCCCCCAGGGTCACAGTGCTTCCTCTTGGCCTGAGCTGGGGGAGGGGAGGGGGAGAGGAGGGGAGGGCCTGGGAGAGGGCAGGCGAGGCTCAGGGGGGAAATTTGGCCAAAGGGCCCTGGACAGACCTGCACAGGGTGGGTGTGGACACAGACCCACGCTGAGTCAGCCACCTCTTCCCCAACAGCCCTCGCTGTGGGAGGAACAGCTCCTCCCGCCCCTCCAAGCCTTTCCTCTCCAGGCTGAGCAGCCCCATTCCTCCAGCTGAGATAAATGAATCCAAATGTGGGTCCCTGCATCCTGGCACAGCTAGGCCTCCCTAGGGCGCGGCTAGGCCACCCTAGGGCGTGCGGCCCAGATGGGGTCTCAGACCACCCCTCTCTCATCAGGAACATTTCACACCAATGCATGCCGCCCACCGTGGCTTCTGTGCTTTGCTAAAAACCTATCAGACAACTGGCTTTTCTTATGGAAAATTTCAAACCATACACACACACACACACACACACACACACACACACAAAAGTAGAGAGAAGAGTGCGGTGAACTCCCATGTTCCCATCACCCAATTTCAACAATTACTAATCTTGTTTGCTCTATACTCCCGCCCATGCCTCCTCCACTCCCAGGCCTGGGTTATTTTGAAATAAATCCAAGACATCATAGCATTTCATCTGTAAATATTTTAGTGTAGATCTTGAAAAGCGTCCCTTTAAAGAAGTAACCAAAGCTCCATTATAACACACACACCCCCAAAGGCAACAAGAAGCCCATTGTCTTATGAAGAGGCTTTTGTGGGTTCCATGGAGGGAAACAGTGGAGTGGAGAATGTAAGACACAAATTGTTCGCCACAAAAGATGCTCAGAGTGGAAGGAAGTTTTGTCCCTGCTGGTGGTCCTGGCCCCCGAGGGGAAGAGCTGGGGTCCAGACGGAGTTGGGACCAGAGAGTCTCAGGGGGGGCGCTCTGGCAGAGCTCCCAAAGGCCAGCCTGCTGAGGGGGGTCAGGAGAAGGCCGGTGCTTGGGGTCCAGTCATTTGCTGACTGTGTGACCTCGAGCCAGTCACTCAACCTCTCACGGTGGCATTCATCACCAGCAAAATGACTTAGCAGCCCCATTCTTAACTCAAGACCTGCCGACTTCTGGGCAATTAAATGTCCCCTTGGACAACCCAACCCACACCGAGGCCTCGCAGTCCCAGGAGCTCTGCACCTGCAGAGACCAGTGCGGTATCCCGTACCCCCTGCTTCAGGGTCCCATCCATGGCCACGCCCGCATATTGTCACTGCTCCGCCCATACCGCCTGCTCCTGTCTCTCCATCATCACATCAAGGCCTCCAGTCCCTTCGCCCCTCCATCTCCCAGTTGCTGTGCTTGTTGGCCTCTTTTCTTCCCTGTCCAAGCCAGACTCCAGAGCTCATTCCCTCCGCCCCTTGCTGGTCAAACCCTCACTTCCTTTGCTCTCTTGCCTTCGTTCTCTGCTCTCGCCACACGCATCCTGCAGACTCCCAGGTTCAGCTCCATCCAGCCACCCATCTTTGCTGCTCTGCACCAGCCTGCGGGCCGCTGGGGGAGGGCTGGTGCTTCCAGAGTTGCTCCCTGAGGTCGGGCCAACCTGCAGGCCTCCTGCGCTGCCTCCAGGTTTCCTCCTCTCCTTCGGGACCCCCCCCTTCATGCGAGCCCTCTACCCAATGGCACGTGGTCAGTGCTCTCATGGGGCTTCTATTTTAGTGGCTGTTTAACAACCCACTCACAGAATTCCTGAACAGTCACCACTGCCTCTCCCCTTCTCTAACCCCACCCGAGTTTCAGCAAATGATTCTCCTCTTACTTTACAAAGCGAGCAGAGGCCATCAGGTGGGAAGTCACTCAACTTTCTAGCCCGCTAAGTAGAACTTTTTCACCCATTTTTGCTGCATCCCCTCTCTCTTCCCTCATGGGTTGCCACTACCTGTCAGCCGCCCCCCCCCTCCCCCACCACTTTCTGGATTCCATGACCTCTCTCAAATGGGTTCCTTCAGTTCTCCTTTCTTCTTGTTCCTCGGGCTCTAAGCCTGGTGTGTTTCTCCAGTGCGTAAAAAAGTGGAAGGGACAACAATACACTTTCTCTAGACCTGTGATCTGCTCTTTTTCCTTCAGCCACACTTCCTGAAAACAGTTCCCAGGATCTAGGTCCCCCTCTGACCTCTCCTTCCCTTCTCATCCCACCGCAGCCTAAACCCTGCTCGGCCTCAGCCAGCACCAGGAAGGGCAGGGGTGGGATCTAGCAGTGACTGCTCTGTTTTTCTCCCTGTTCTTGCTCGGCCTCTGGCTGCTTTAGGTCTCACTGGCCGCTTCCCCTCCCTAAAGCTCTTTGCTTCTCTTAGTTTCTGGAACGGTATCCTCCCTCGTGAAGGCCGGGTTCTTCCAGGTTCCAGCCACTCCGATGGGCCCAGGCATCTCAGAGCCACCAGCTCTGACACCTGAGCTAGGACCAGGGTCTGAGACCTCCATACGAGGGTTGGTGGTGCCAAGAGGAACCAAGGAGGAATCAACATTGGGGAGAAAAATGACGAATCAGGGGTTGAACGGGTTGAACCTCAAATCTTCCACTTACCAGCGGTGTGACCTCGGACAGATCATGTCACCCGTCTGTGCACACATTTCCTGTGTGTATGTTAAGGACAATAACAGGTTGTTGTGGGATTGACTGAGTTACTACATTTGTTTAGCACTGTGTGTGCATGTAAGCACTCCTGGGTGCCAACTGCTCACCAATGTCAATGCTACTACTCAAATATCTCCACTCATTTTCTTTTTAAAAATATATATTTTATTTATTTCAGAGAGGAAGGGAGACAGAGAGAGAGATAGAAACATCAATGATGAGAGAGAATCTGTGTTTGGCTGCCTCCTACACACCCCACACTGGGGATCGAACCCACAACCTGGGCATGTGCCATGACCGAAATTGACCATGATCTCCTGGTTCATAGGTCGATGCTCAACCATTGAGCCACGCTGGTCGGGCTCTCCACTCATTTTCTTCCTTTCAGTTCCTACTACTACTGCCCCTTGCCTCACCTCTTACCCTGATTACTGCAAAGACAAATCCCTCCAATCCCGTCTCTGTATTTTAAAAATTCATCTGTGGCTATGTGACCCTTGTGTTAAACCCCCAAGCAAGCACCGTGACTGGGTTGTTAGGGCCTCTGGCTTGGTTTCTCTGACCCACCTCTCCAGCCTCCTCTCCCAGCCACCCTCTACTCCGCTCTAACTGCCAGGGCTTGTGCGCTGAGCCATGCTATGCACGCTTCCCTGTCTTTGCACACGCCATTCTCCCTGGTGGACGCCCACCCTCCCTTCCTTGTTCAGGCAGCGCCTCGAGGAAGCCTGCCTGGACTGTAGGTGAGCCTCTAGAGACAAGTGAGTGATGGGGGCAGCCCCTCTCTTGCCCTGACCCCACTGAGGCTGCCTTCGCTTCTCTCTGTGACTGTGTTCAGGGCCCACCCCACTGAACCCAGGGCTTTACAGGGAAACGGGGACCCGTAGTGACAGGACCTGTCTTCCACAGCCGCTGACCCCTCCATCCCCTCCAGAGGAGACCCAGCTCGGAGCACAGGGTGTGACACACATGTGGCTGTCCTCGGCCGCTTGGACGTCATAGAGGAGGTAATAAGGGTGACCTGGGAGGACATGCACCTTCGGGACCACCTGTGGGGCTGCTGGCTTTATGGGGCTCGGCCAACCTTGCTTTGGAAAATTAGGGAAATCCAGGCCAGTCCTGCTCCCTTGCCCTACCTGGGCTATCAGGCTGACCAGCTCCTTGCCCTACCCGGGCTGTTGGGCTGACCAGCCCCCTGCCCTATCTGGGCTGTCAGGCTGACCAGCTGCAGGGCACTCTGCCGCCCCTGGGGCTCAGCCAGAAATCTCCACAGAATCACCAGGTGAAAAGATAGAAATTTGATCACTGTGTTTTGTTATACAGCCAGTTTGTAACCTGGGTATACTTTATTTTCAAAAACCTTAGCATTCACATTTATTATAAACTAGAGGCCTGGTGCATGAAATTCGTGCACTGGGGGGGGGGGGGGGTCCCTCAGCCTGGCCTGTGACCTCTCGAAGTCCTAGAGCCCTCAGGGAATGCCCGAATGCCGGCTTAGGCAGGGAGTGGGCCTAAGCCATCAGTTGGACAACTTTAGTGCTGCTGCGGAGGTGAGAGAGGCTCCTACCACCGATGCTGCACTCTCCAGCCATGAGCCTGACTTAATGAAGCATCTGCCCCCTGGTGGTCAGTGTGCATCATAGCGACTGGTCATTCTGCTGTCGAGCCAAAACTGGCTCTCTGACATCCCCCGAGGGGTCCTGGATTGCGAGAAGGCGCAGGCCAGGCTGAGGGACCCCACCGGTGCACAATCAGGGCTGGGAGGGGAGGGATATGGGAGGTTGGCCAGCTGTGGAGGGACTGCAGGAGGGCTCCAGGGCGTGTCCAGCCTGTCTTGCTCAGCCCTGATTGGCTGGACCCCAACAGCAAGCTAACCTACCAGTCGGAGCGTCTGTCCCCTGATGGTCAGTGCAGGACATAGCGAGTGGTTGAATGGCCTTAGTATATCATTAGCATTTTACGCTTTGATTCGTTGAATGGCTGACCAGACAACTGGACACTTAGCATATTAGGCTTTTATTATATAGGATACAATAAACCATAGTAGTATTATCAGTATAAATAGCACTGTGATTTTTGTCATCAATAGAAATCAGGTATTTTCATCCCCTTACAATTGTTTCAAACATCTCAACATATCACTCAGTTTAATCCATATTTCAAAATTGCAGTAGTTATTAGACTTTATGGTGGATCATGTTGTTTAGTGAGGTAATAAAAACAAATTTTTACATCAAAAATTTAATTTTGAATACTTGAATGACATGTTAATGAAATTGGGGTCCTTGGAAATACTATATGTTTTATTATTTTTTCAATTAGATCATTTTTCTAAGATGGAGTCTGTAAGTTTCACCAGACTGTTAATGGGATTCATTCATGAAAAAAGTTAACACTGAATAAAGAAAATTTCAAAATCCCAAACTTGTCATTTGGCAGAGTTGCCACCAGGGGGCGAGGCAACCAAAGGAATGTGAGCTTCTGTGATGAAGTCCTTGAACGAAGTGGAATCTTGGTCACTCCAAACATATGACAGAGAAAAACCCATGCCAGGAGCAGCCCCAGAGAGGGGACCCCTAAGATTTTGTCATCTAGGGAACCCGGAGGCGGGCAGGGCAGAGACTGAACAAGAAGGGCCCAGATCCCCTGGCAGCCAGTTCTCTCCCCGCTGCACACCAGGTGCTCCTGACGAAGCAGGACTGCGCACCACTCGTGTCCTCTGCTCCTCTGCCCCACCCCACCCTGTTCCCATCTCTCTTGCTTAGACGGTGGAGAAGACGGTGGAGCACCTGGAGGCCGAAGTGAAAGGCCTGCTGAGCCAGCTGGAGGGGCTGGCCTGGAACCTGCCCCCGGGGCCCTTCAGCCCAACCCCCGACCTCCTGGGAGATGGTAAGCGCCTCAGGTGGCAGAGATGACAGCCCTGGGGCTGGGCAAGCAGGGTAGGATGGTGCTCTGGTGTAGCCTGGACAGGAGGCCTCCAGCTCCTCCGGACAGAAGTGGGCAGGCATTTCCCCAGCTCACTCCAAGTGTTCTCAGCCCCCACCCCGGGTGGCTGCAGGCCAACGTCCAGTCAGGGCTCCTGGGACACACTCCTCCGATCCTCTCATCTCCCTTCCAAGGACCACCCCTGTGCCACCAGGAACCCTTTCAAGAAAGACTGGCGTCCCTCTGACTGGGCAGTGGAGGGATTGCACCTGCTCCCTCCTTTCCTTGAGCCCTGTGATCCCCGGCACAGTTCCCGGGACCCAGGGGTGGGGCAGGGTGCCTTCAGCACCCCTCACTCTGAGCCACCCTTTCTTCCAGATCGTTAGTGAGTCGGGAGATGGAGTCGCCCAGCAGCTGGAAGTAATACACCTGCCCGACAGCTCTCCTCTGAGCCTTGCACCTGGCCTTCCTCCCTCTGCTTTGTGCAAATAAAGCCACTCCTCTGACCCCGCTGACAGAGTGGACCCTACAGCGGCTGCCCTTCTCCACCTACCCGCATGCCCTGAGGCCCACTTCCCAGCTGTGCTTCAGCCCTCCTTACAAGGCGGGCAGGGCAGGGTTGGCTCACAGAGGTGAGGCACCTGAAGCTGAGAATCGTAAGATGACTCAGTGGAAGGGCCTTTGGGGAGCCTGGCTACTCAAAGTATGGGCTCACCTGGGAGTTTGTCAGAAATGCAGAATTTGGGGCCCCAATCACACCTCCTGAATCAGAATTTACATTTTAATGAGATCCACCAGGGGATTTGTGTGCCCATTAAGGTTTTAAAATAGATTTCTATTGAGGTAAAATTCACTTAGTACAAAATTCAAAATTGTAACCATTTTAAACTGCACTAGTTCAGTGGCTTCACAACATTGTGTAGTCAGCGCCACTCACTGATTCCAGGACATTTTGATCAGCCCAAAAGGACGCCCTGCCCCTACGAAGCATCACTTCCCGTTTCCCCTCCCACCGTCCCTTGGAAAGCACTGACATTCTGTCTCTATGGACTTGCCTGTTCTGGACATTTCCTATAAACGGAATCATACAATATGTGATCTTTTGTGTCTTTCTTCCTCCCACTTATCATGTTTTCAAGGTTCATCCATGTTGTAACATGTGTCAGTCCTTCACTCTCTTTCATGTGGACGTATGCTTTCATTTCTATTGGGTCTATACTAGGGATGGAATTGCTGATTCAAATAGTAACTCTGTCTAAAGTTTTGAAGAATCACCAAGCGTTTTCGCATCGCAGCTGGACCAATTCACCTTCCCGCCAGCAATGTTTGTGTAAGAGTTTCAACCCTTCTGTATCCTCGCCACGTCTTTTTTGTTACAGCCACCATGCTAGGTGTGCAGTGGTATTTCGTGGTTTTAGGTTGCATTAACCTAATGACTAGTGATGCTGAGCATCTTTTCATGTGTTTGTTGACTATTTTTATGTGTTTTTGTGTTCTTGTTGTTTTTGTTTTTTTCATTTTTTGCAGCAAAAAGCTTTATTGTTTCATTTGGCCCAATTCATGGGAGAGGGTTTCAGGGTGGTTAAAAGAATGGCTAGTAGTTCCGGGAAGAGGCTCAGGCAAAAGCCAGACTCCAGGGGGTTGCAGAGGGGCCCTCAAAGGCCTCTGGGCTCCAAAGGCTCCTAGTCCTGCTTGAGGGTGAGCCTTTCGAAGAGATACTCGCCCAGCCCAGCCTGGGGGCCGCCAGCCTGCGGAGGTGAGTCAGGTACCGCCCATCTTCTAGATGAGTTTCACCTGCTCACCCAGGCAGTAGTTCTCCAGGAAGTCACAGAGCTGAGGTCTGTGCGGGTAGAACCCGGGCCTGCAGCTCCAAAGGGCCTGGTTCAGGTTCTTCTCCAAGGCCACGGCGGCTTCCATGGCGTCCTGAGTGTTACCCACTCATCTGTGGAAGGCCCTGCACGTCCTGGAGGAGAATGCGGCCACCGCGCAGGTTTTGCATCTTTAAGAGACGCTCAGCACCCTCGAGCTTCTGTACCAACCAGGGAAGAAGTGCCCATGCCCTCCAGAGCCACATGTCGTGGTCAAAGTAGAAGCCCAGAGAGAGGTAGGTGGGGAGGCCCGCAGGTGCAGGCCAGCTGTCCAGCTGTTGACCACAGCCCGCACCTCCGTGGAATAATTCTGATGAATTTGAGAGCTCATGGTTGCTCGGCAATGAGTTAAGGTAGAAAAAAAGAAAAAGCGGTATGTTGGCTGGTCTCGGAGGTGGTTCTGAAGGTGGTGACTGGATAAGACGCAGGAGAGTGGCCGGAGGCTGGAAGAAGGGGTGTCCCTGGGTCTGTTCCATCCAAACACTGTTGAAGCAAGAGACAGATCAGGGACGCCGAGGGCACTGCCTTTATGTGTGTGATTTTAAATGGCTATTCAAGTATTTGCCCATTTTAAAAATTGGATTGCCTTTTGTTAGAATTCTCTATGTGTTGTGGATACTAGGCTTTTATCAGATATGTAATTTGCAAGTATTTCCTCCTATTCTGTGGGCGGTCTTTTTACTTTGATAGTGTTCTTTATCAAAAGTTTTAATTTTGATAAAATCCAATTTGCTGTTGTTGCTTGTGCTTTGGGTGTCATGTTTAAGAATCCAGTGCCAAATCCAAGGTCACGGATATTGTTTTCTTCTAAGATTTTTATAGTTTTAGGTCTTACATTTAGTTCTTTGATCTATTTTGAATTAATTTTTGTTTATGATGTGAGGTAGGGATTCAACTTCATTCCTTTGCTTGGGATACCTAGTTGTCCCAGCACTGTTTGCTGAAGGTAATATTCTTTCCCCAATGAATGGTTCTGGGACCCTTATCAAAATCAATTGAGCAGAGATGTTTAGGTTGATTTTTCAATTCTATCTCATTGACTTTGTGCCTATCTTTATGCCACTATCATACTATATAAATTACTGTAGATTTGCATTAAGTTTTGAAATTAAGATGTATGGGTTCCCTGACTTTGTTGTTCTTTTCCAATACGGTTCTGGCTATTTGGGGACCAGTCCTTTGCAATTCCATAGGAATTTTAGGATCAGCTTATCCATTCCTGCAAAAAGGCAATTGGAATTTGATAGGGATTGGACTGAATCTGTAGATCAACTTGCAGAGTACTGCCATGTCAACAATACTGTCTTCCAACCAATGAGCACAGGATGTTTTATGTTTTTGTATTTTTCAGTGTACAAACCTTACACCACATTGGTTAAATTTACCCTTAAATATTTTATTCTTTTTGATATTACTGTAAATGGGATTGTTTTCATTTCATTTTCAGATTGTTCATTGCTAATGTTTAGAAATACAAGGGATTTTTGTATGTTCATCATGTATCTTACCCTGCAACTTTGTTGAATCCCTTTATTAACTCTAGTAGTTTTAGTGTGGATATTTTAGGATTTTCTATATATACAATCATGTCATCTGTTACTTTCCAATTTAGATGCCTGTTATTTCTTTTTCTTGCCTAATTACCCTGCTGGCTAAAACTTCATTCTTTCATCATGAAGTACATCAACTGTTTTTTCACAGATGCCCTTTATTTCAGTTTGATAAATATCCCTTCTATTCTTAGTTTCTTGGGTTTTTTAATCATTAAATGTTGTTGGGTTTTCTCAAATGCTTTTTCTGCATGGCGATGATCGTGTAGTTATTTCCTGTTAATAATAATGTATTACATTGATTGATTTTTGAATATTGAATGATTTTTGTATTCCTTTGATTTATCCCACTTGGTCATAGTAAATCTTTTAACCTGCTGCTAGATGCAGTTTGCTAGTATTTCATTGAGGATTTTGGCACTTTTCTTGTGATGTCTTTGTCTGGCTTTGGTATCTGCTAACACTGGTCTCAGACTGAATTAGGAAGTGTTACTTCTATATTTTGAAATAGTTTGAGAAAGATTGATGTTACATCTTTAAACATTTGATAGAATGCATCAGTCGACTTTTTCTTTATTGGGAGTTTTTTAAATTACGGATTCAATCTCATTATAGGTCTATTCAGATTTTTTATTTCTTCTTGAGTCAGATTTGAGAATTTGTATGTTCCTAAGAATCTTCTAGTATTTCCTCTAGGTTACCTAATATGTTGACATACAATTGTTAACAGTATTTTCTTGTAATCCTTTATTTGTATAGAGTTATTAGTAATATCCCTTTCATTTCTGATTTTAGTAATTGAATCATCTCTCCTCCATCTAACTAAAGGTTTGTCAATTTTGTTTCATTGATTCTATTGTTTTTTCTTCTACTCTCTATTTTATCTGCACTCTAATATTTATTTCCTTCCTTTTGGTTGCTTTGGGTTTAGTTTGCTCTTCTTTTTCTAATTCCTTAAGATGGAAAATTAGGTTATTGGTTTGAGATCTTTTTCCTTTTTTTAAGGTAGGCATTTACAGCTGTTTCCCTCTGAGCACTGCTTCCACTGCATCCCACCTTTTGGTATATTGTTTTCATTTTCATTAATCTCAAAGCATTTCCTAATTTCTCTTGTAATTTATTCTTTAACTCGTTTGGGTTATTTTTTTAAGAGTATGTTACTCAGCCCTGGCCAGTTTGGCTCAGTGGGTAGAGCGTCGGCCTGTGGACTGAAGGGTCCCGGGTTCGATTCCGGCAAGGGCACATGCCCGGTTGCGGGCTCGATCCCCAGTGTGGGGCGTGCAGGAGGCAGCCAATCAATGATTCTCCTCATCATTGATGTTTCTATCTCTCTCTCCCTCTCCCTTCCTCTCTGAAATCAATAAAAATATATATTTTTTAAAAAGAGTATGTTACTCAGTTTCCATATATTTCTAAAATTTCCAGATCTCCTCCTGGGTATTTCCCATGTGCATTTGAGAATGTATATTCTATTGTTGGGTACGCCGTTCTATATGTCTGTTAGGTCTCGGTAGTTTGTAGGGTTCAAGTATAGTTTCCCTTTTTCCTTGCCTAATTGTTCTAATAGAGAAAGTGGGATGTTGAAGTCTCCAACTCTAATTGTTGAACTATTATTTCCTGTCAGTTGTCTTTCAAACTTTCCTGGGGCTCTTCATTTTCCAAAGGGGCAAGAGGCCCAAAGAGGGGAAGTGACCTTTCCAGGATCACACAGCAAATCGGTGGCTCAGCTGAGATCAGAACAGGGATGCTGATTCCCGGGCCAGCGCTTTCTACTTCAGGACTAGCTCAGCTCTGGTTGTTGGGAAGGAACCAGGTTCAGGGTGGACCCCAGGATTAGGCAAAGGAGAGCTTTCCAAGGAGCCAGGGCTGAGGGTAAGAGCCCCTCGCAGAGTTGGGGGCCTGACTGATTGGATCCTTTGCTGAGAGGGAGCCCTGTATGTGGCCAGGTGGAGGACTGGTAATGACCCGTCTCTCAGAGGAGCACAGGTGGTAGGTGTGGTGGGTGAAAATGTAAGCTATCTTCCTGGGGAGATGGTTTAGGTTGATTTCTGTTTCTAGGTCTGACGCCACGTCATATCAGCCAGGGTAAGAAGCTGACAGTAGAAATAGGGTCAAATCGCAGGCTAGGATTAAAACTCCCCATCAAAGTAAGAGAATGGGCATGGTGTGGCCATCCAGCTGTTGCTTGGACCAGGGGTATCTGCAAAAGTTCACCTCTCAGATCCTTCTTCCCAAAGCTGGGAGCGGACATGTTCCATCTCCCATTACCTAACTGGATTCCAAACACCCTGCCACCTGTACAAATACCCTCTGTGTGAACACATCGTTCTCAGAAGTTCTCTGTCTCAGTGCTTAGATGGGCATTAGAATCTCAAGGCAAACAGGTAACAGATGCAGGTCCTGGGCCCCATGCCGGCTCTGAATCTGAGGGTGGGGCCCAGGACCTGCATCTTTAATAAGCTCCTCAGATGATCCTGATGCACACTCAGGTATTTACTATCTTTATCTGATTCAGTGACACAGAAACACGTATCAGACAGATCAGTGTTTAAAAGGCTCACATCTGATAGATAATTCCACACCTCCCTTTGTCTCCGTTGCAGGGACATTGTTTCTGCAGCTTCCTCATACATGAAAGCACTGTCAAAATTATTGTGGTTAAGCCGTGACTCGGTTTGGCACCGTCCCCTGCACCAAAAGGTTGCCGGTTTGCGATGCAGTCAGGGCACAACGTGTCCAGGTTGCAGGCTTGATCCCTGGTGGGGGCAGGAGGTGGCTGATAGATATACCCCTCTCAATCAATGTTTCTCTCTCTTCCTCTCTAAAAATCAATCAATATATATATATATATTTAAATTTGTGGTTAGCCCAGCTGGCATGACCCAGTGGTTGAGCATCAACCTATGAACTAGGAGGTCAGGGGTTAATTCCTGGTCAGGGCATATGCCCAGGTTGCAGGCTCAATTCCCCATGGGGTGTGCAGGAGGCAGCCAATCAATGATTCTCTCTCCCGCTTCCTCTGAAATCAATAAAAATATATTAAAAAGAAAAAAAAGACTGTAATTAAGAAGGTGGTGAATATAGAGCTGGAGTTTTACCTCCCCTTTTGCTTCATTTTTCATTCTATTTTCAAATCTGAAGTGCTCAGAACCAACCTTGGTACAGGCCTCCACTTGGACAATTACAGCTCGATGGAAATATTGAATGGGCTTTGGTGGAGACAGAAGTATTCTCAAAGTATTATCCATGGAGTTGATGGTGTTTAACAGTGGAGGCTACCTGCTGGGTCTCTCCCGCCCCCTGCCCCCCCCCCGCCCCCCCACTTCTATTGTCTGGGCTACCCAGTTCAAGCCTCAGTTCATTGGGTCCCATTACAGCATATTGAGTCCCTGACTCTGCAATAGAACTGCTTTTTCTTTTTTTAAAATGTTCCTAGTTCCTTTCCTCGGTATTTTATGTCACACTAAGGTTTAAGAACAACCACGTCAGGGCCATTTCCCCAGAAATACAAAGTGTGCATTCCAAGGTTCCTTCCCTAAATGTTACAGCCGAGAAGAGTGACTCACTTGCCGCACCCTAGTCCCAGTGCTACCCTTAGCACAGTGTTCCTTCCGGGGCCCCACCGCTGTTGAAAACTTACTAAGGGCTCAATTCACCTGGAGCCACATCCTCTATTCTGGAAGTGACATTAGACGTGAACCATGGACTGGCCTTGACCAACAACCCAACAGGCTGCAGAAAACCCTGTGTAGTCCTCTCCCAAAATGATGATCTGTAAGGTCAAATGCCTCCCTCCCCATCTTTTTTTGTTCTGAGAATAATCACTGTTAACAACCTCCCACTGACCTTAAAAGCCAGGTACCTTGGCCCCTGGAGAGATCTATGAGTTCACAGCCCTCCAGCCCAAACTTACTATGGATTGGGTCCCCTGGACATGAGCAAGAAGGCAGCCAGAGGGACAGGAAGGCAAGGGGAACCAGGACCAGGATGAGCACAGGTGTCCCAAGTGCAAAAACTAGGGTCTCAAATTCAAAGGCCTGCAGGGGCCAAATAGGTAACATGTGATGGTGGAGCACATTAGGGAGTGGTGGGTCCTATAGCGAAATGAAGAGTATATGCCTAAAGGGGGCAACAGCAATTTGGCTCCAGCAGCATCTGCTGTGCAGGAATGCTAGGCCAATACTGCCAGAATTTTTGGTTTTTCAAGAGAAGCCAGGAATGCCCTGGCCGGTGTGGTTGTTGGTTGAGCTTCCTCCCGTATTCCCGTCAGGGCACATACCCAGGTTTAGGGTTTGATCCCTGGTCAGGGCGTGTGTGGAAGGCAGCAGATCGATTTTTCTGTCTCTCCCTCTCCCTTCCTCTCTCTCAAATCAATTTTTTTAAAAAGAAAGAAAACAGCATCAATTTTCTTCCTTTATTTTAAAAAGTCTAAACTTGTGTAAACATGAAATCTTTCAGTACTTAAATGTTGGTAACAAGTTCAAATATCTAAAAACTCATTGGAGACCAAAGTCAATGCATGTGCAGTTAGACAGCGCCTGCTGGGCACCAGGCTGGAACCCTGGTGTAGACAACCGGGCAGGCATGTCACAGACATCAGCAGTCAATCGGAGCAGACCGAACCCAGGCACCCAGCTCTGAGGCGGCTGGGTCAGCCTGAGTTCACGGCAACTTGGGCAATGCCAAGCGGTCCATCCCGCCAGGCAGGGCACACCTCCACCCAAGGGCAGGGGCCTGCCCTAGGGAAGGAACACCTCAGCCAAGCATACTGGGTCTTGGGCAAGAGGCTCCAGCACGGAAACTGAGGCAGAGCTGGCGTGACAGGAGGGCCTGCCACCGGTGCCAGTGCCCACACCAGTCTCCTCTGGCTGGGGAAGGCAGGTCTAGGTAGACCAGGCTCCTGTCCTGCTATGGCTGCTCCATGCCCCTTGGGCGATCCCCTCCTCTCACCATGTCCAAGGGGCAGTGAGGAGGTCTCCCCAAGCCTTCACAGTCTCGGGATTCTCTCCTTTCTACACTCTCCACATAGGAGGTCAGAAAGGGAGTGAATGGAGACCAGCAAGCTCTGGGTTCTGGACAGGACAGTGACTTCTGGACACTCTGCCCCTTCTGGACTTGCCCTATCCTCACACCATCAACCAGGGGGCAAGGAGCCTGCCAGGGCCACAGCCAGGACCACCCGCTCAGAGGGTCCTCAGGGAACCTGGCAGTAAGGCCTGCCCAGGAGGCACGCAGAGGCTCCTTCCCGTGTGCCTCCTTCGGACCTGAGCAGCCCCCCCGCCCCCCCGGCTCTCATGTGACCCAAATCTCTGCGCCTTCGCAGTGCCTGGGCCCCGCATGGATTTCAGAAGCATCCTTACAACCTGGGTCCCTGTGAACTGCTCATGCCCAGGTCCCTGAGCACAAGCTTCTGTGTAAAGCCACATACATTTCACTGGCTAATAATGTTGGAACCCCTGGGGACAGGGCAGAATCACGAAGCAGAAGAAAAGAGGCTGGCACCAGGGGACCGTTTCCAGAATGTTCCAGAGCTGGCTGGCTTTAATTTAGAAACAGCTTTGGCCATCAGCATCCAGGTGTAAGGCACATTCTCCATTACAAAGAGCCCTGTAACAGGGGGTTGGCTCTGTTCCCTGCTTTTACATGAAGAAGGAACAGATGACTTTCTGGCATTTTTTTTTTGTTTTTTCTTCTCTAAAAAGCAGTGAGTTTGGCAATAACAAAGCTCATGACATATCCTCACCAGATTCAAAAATTGCCCTGAAAGGTCCTCCCTTTTCCTCCTCAGTGAGGACATGGCACTGCCCCCCGACCGCTCGCACCCGAAATGTGTGGCAGCGGAGTAGACGCACCTGCCTGGCAATGACTATAAAAATGCCTCCAAAAAACATTAAAAATCATGTGACTAAAATGAAGCCGAGTGTCTCAGCTACAAGCAAAGTGGAATGGCTGCATGAGTCAGAGATAAAACATCTACTTTAGCAGCAAGAGGCTGTGAGGGAGGTGGAGGGAAGGAGACGGTGTCCTGAGCAACCAGGCCAACCAGGCCCATGGGCATGACCAGGAGGGGCAGGTGGGCACGGTCAGGAGGGGCAGGTGGGCACGGTCAGGAGGGGCGGGTGGGCACGGTCAGGAGGGGCAGGTGGGCATGACCAGGAGGGGCGGGTGGGCATGGTCAGGAGGGGCAGGTGGGCACGGTCAGGAGGGGCAGGTGGGCATGACCAGGAGGGGCGGGTGGGCATGGTCAGGAGGGGCAGGTGGGCACGGTCAGGAGGGGCAGGTGGGGGACAGGGCCAAGGCTCCACGGGTTGTTGGCTCTGGGGTTGGGGGCTATTTTGTGGGTTTGGTAGAAATAGACATTCTTTTGGCCTTTTCCTAGCATCACTGCTGCTGGCAGGTGGACAGAGTGGGCCACTGGTCACCGCTCAGTCGTTGCCACCACAGATCTTCAGCAGAATCTTCCGGTAATCCCCCGAGGTGTCCCCCTGTCAGAGAAATGGGTGCATCAGTCGAGGGAGACGTAGCCAGTCTGGGCCTCCTGGCTCCTCATTTTCTTCTGCCCCAAGTGCCCTTACAGAGCGGCAGGCCCATCCCAGGGAAGTGCCCCGCCACGCAGGTGCCAGAGTGGCCAAGACTCCCCCACTCGGCAGCTAGGGCCTTGGCCATGCCGTTGGCCTCCCCCAGCCCCCTTAAAAAAACAGAAAGCTACAATCACCCCAATGTCAAAGTCAGAATCTGAGAAATAAACCCACACAAATTTTAAATGGTCAGACACACCACCCAGGGCTAACTAATGGCGCCACTTTCCCGCGCATTTTTGTTGCGCCCGATGGGGTTTATACTGTAACAGTGGTGTGTCCCACTCAGGAAATGTGCCAGACTGACAGTGGGAGGCGCTGTATTAACTGGGCACCCAGTTCACACTGCTGTCTCCTCCCCCCGAGCCCACGGGACTGACCTCAAAGTGCAGCCTCGCTTAGCTAATGTGTAATCAGTTCCTTCCTTAAAGGCAAGGCCTGTGGGGCCTTGCAGATGCCCACAGCCGCTGGCACAGAAAATGATACTTTGTGGCTAATTACTAATTCTCTTCTACAGAGAGCATCATCGTTATAGCCAGGGCAATGGAGTTAGCTTCTCCCAGCGACACTCCCAATAGTACATGCTAATGGTTTGAAATCGGGACTTGGTCATGGTGACTGCAAGGCTCACACGAGTTCGGAATTTAACTGTCAGGCCACGCAGACAGTACGCCTGTCACACAGCTCCGCACACGGTGACTGTCAGACCCGTACGCGTGTCACTCGATATGCTTTATAGGGGCCTCGTTCAAGTTCACCACTCCCAGGGGAGCACAGCCCCTTGCCTTTCGATGGGGGGTGGGTTTTGAGGGTTAAGGTAGCTGCTCAATCACACAGATCTCCAGCGCCAGGGCTGGGCTCCGCGCTGCAGGACTGACCCGAGCCCTCTGCACCGTCCTCCCTACTGCTGAGGACGCGGGGTGGGGTGGCAGCAGGGAGGACCTGTTTGGGGCAACTGGATGCAGAAGTAAAAGCTGAGAGAGAAAGTACAAGGTCCACAAACAAGACCCGGCAGAGGCCGAGGCCGAGCCGTGGGAGCTGAGGGAGGTAAAGGAGGCAGTGAGGGGGCAGGGTGCCTGCAGGCCAGCGGGCGGCCCAGCTACCCTGAGGCCCGTACCGTGATGTCGTGGTACAGCGACTTGCCGTACAGCCGCTTGTACTCCGTTCTGATGTCCAGGAGGTCAATCTCGCTGCGAGACACCATGATGCGAATCAGGGTCCGGTCCTTTGTTCCTGCTCCCTAGAGAGTCCACCGAGGGTGTGAGCAACGGGCCTCACCACCCCACCTTCCCGGGTCCTTGGTGCCCTCCTGCCTGGGGCCCTCGTCCTCTTGGCTGAGGGGTAGCTCTCCCCATGCCTTCTACCAGGAGCATTGGTCCCAGCCAGAGGTGAGGCTGACCCGCCACCCCCCGCCCCTCCAGGGGAAGTTGCATACCCTCATGGCCTTGTTGAGCCTTTCAGCAAAGAAGGCAGGGGTGTTCTTGAGACATTTCACTGGAAGAGAGAAACACAGCATAACTCGCTCTGCAGGGAACAGTCCAGGGGGCCACCTCCTCCCCCTTCTCCTCCAGGTTCAGTCAATCAGCCACGGTCTCAGCTGCAGTTCTTTGGAAACATGCAGGGCCTGGACAGCACCCCGGCCTCTTTCCTGGCACCAGCAGGGCGAGGAGCCGAGTAGGGAAGACACGGGAGGAGCGGTGTAGGGCGACCCCCGAGGTGCTGCTCAGGTGGGAGGGGCAAACTGGAGAAGCCGAGAGAACCTCGTGGAGAAAGGATGGCCGAGGGGGATGTCTCCCCAGAGTTCTCAGGCCACGAGGCCTACCGTAGGGGACACACAGAAAAGCAGGAGGGTTCGTCACCTCTCCCATCAGAAGCTCCAAGAAAAGCCAAGCAGAAGATGGACAAACCATGAGTTTCCCGAGTGGGTTTAAAGAGGGGCCAGCCCTGAGGGGCGGGACCTGGAACACTGGCTTCAGAGGGCAGGGGGCGGGCCTGCCAGGCGCACACCGTCGCCCGGGCGCTGGGCCAGCTCTCCTCCAGCGAGGCTGGTGTTGCTGTTGCAACCACGTGTTTCCATCACAAACATCTGACAACTGCCTGCAGGGATGTATTTTTAGAGGAAACTTGGCAGGACGTGAGTCATCTCTCCCAGCAGGGCAGCTGGTTGCTCTCCCCCTAATGCCCACACTGCACGCCCTTCCCAGAGCTGCGCTTGAAATAGAAACAAGACACCTCCAGGCGGCTGGGGCGCAACCACACGGTGACGGGGGAGCAGGGCGACCTCCCACATGTAGCCACTGGACTTGGCAATCTTGGGTCCTGTGGTTCTTTCACTGCTCTGCCTGCCCTCGATAGAGGATGGTGAGCACCCTGAGAGCTTACAGTGCATGCCAGTCCTGGCGGACACGCAGGCCCAGGACACCTACCCACGGCCAGCATGCCCTGCTCCAGGTCCCCGGACATCTCCCGGCAGATGCTCTTCTCAATGTCTCGGCCTGTCATTCGCTGATACTCGTTGAAAACTAGTGAGAAGAGAGAAGGAACACGTTGTGGGGTGAATTCTGTCCTCCCTAAATTCCTATGAAGTGCTAGCCCCCAGTATCTCAGAATGCGGCTGTAGTTGGAGAGACCAAGGTACCTTTAAAGGAGTAATTAAGTTTGCCCTGGCCGGGTGGCTCAGTTGGGTGGCTCACATACACCACCTTGGGGAAGTTGCGTACCCTCATGGCCTTGTTGAGCCTTTCAGCAAACAAGGCTGGGACCAGGGCTCTGGGTAGAAGGCATGGGGAGTCACACCTCCTGAGTGGACCTCTTGCCATCCCAGAACCTCAAACACTTCTTTTTTAAAAAAAAAAAAAATGTTTTTTATTGACTTCAGAGGACCCCGGCCCGAAATAACTACAAAGCTGAGCCTTGTGGGTTATGGTACTGTCTCCTTGTCTATCTTTTTTTTTTTTAAAAAAAAAATACATCTTTATTGATTTCAGAAAGGAAGGGAGAGGAAGAGATAAAAACATTAATGATGAGGAAGAACCATTGATTGACTGCCTCCTACACATCCCCTACTGGGGATTGAGCCCAGAACCCTGGCATGTGCCCTGACCAGAAATCAATCGCTCAACCACTGAGCCACACCCGCTGAGCCCATTGGCTGATTCTTGCATGTGCCCTAACTAGGGATCGAACCTGCAAGCTTGGGGCATTGGGACAATGCTCCAACCAACTGAACTATCCAGCCAGGGCCAAATCTCTTTTTCAGTTGGAGATCACCTGGCCATAGTCACATAGATCCAGACAGGATGTAGGAAGAGATTTGTAATCCACTTTAAAGGTGAAGTGAAATGTTTTGCTCATTGTTTGCCCGAAATCTTGGCTTACCTTAATATTGCATTGTGTGCCCACCACCCAAAGTCAAATCATCTCCGTCACCATATACTTGGCCCCCTTTACCCGTCACTACGAGGAGGCGAAAGCCCCATGCAGAGGAGCTGCTGTTGTACCTTGTCTGCCCTGGTTACCTGGCCCCGGGAGGTCTGGGACTGCCTTACCTGCCACCAGGTGGGCCCGGCTCCGGGCGCACAGGATTGCATTGAACTTGGACTCATCTGTTCCCAGGCGGTTCTCCCCAGCTGCGTACAGATCCTGGACAGACAGAGGGGAAGATGGGCATGCCATGCAGGCTCAACCAGACACCAGGCCCAGGTCACCTACCGGAGCTGGGCAGAGACTCCGGGCCCCACAGGCCCAGAGGGGAAGGGAACAGGGCCAGTGACCCTGCTGTGCTCCATTCACTGTGCAGAACCAGACACCATCCGCACCTCCCTTCCCTGGCAACATCTCGGATCCTGAAGCTGGGGAACACAGACCCAGGAGAACCAAGGCCGACGGGAGCCAGGATGGGGCAGGAACTGCTTTAACCCAACCAAGGGCGCAGCAGCACCCAGGATAAAAGAACGAGGGGCCTGGGCCCGAGTCCTCGCTCACAGCCAACTTGCCGCGAGGCTCTAGGCAGGCCACTGGCCCTCTCAGAGGCTCGTTTCCTCATCTCTACAATGTGAACGTTGGATTAGGTTTGGGGTCACAAACCCAAAAGCCCAAAGGGCCAGCTAGGTCACCTGAGGATACAGGGCCAGAGAGAGGTGGGGACCAAGGCTAACCACAGAGGGCGGCTACTTCTCAGCACCAGCCAAGTCCAGCGACCGAGCAATGCAGGCTCACTCTGCCAGGCTCACTCTGCCAGGCCCACTGCACACGAGCAGCCAGATGCTGATTTCTAAGTGAAGTTCCCAGTTTTTCAGAGGAACATGTGAGATAAGTATGACAACAACTGTTAAGTCAGTGACAGATGTGGGATTCATATGCGAGGCACTTCCCTGTGGTTGCATTGCCATTATGTTTGCAAATGGGCAGAATTTGCATTTGCCTGTTAAGCTTTTGAAAGTGCAAGTCCAAAATATTTGCCAATTTGCAACCCCTGCAACAGATGGCTCAAAATCATGGATAATAAAGACCATTACAAACTTTTGAACAATAATAGATACAGAGGCAGAGCTGCCTCAAACTGATTGTCAAACTGCAGTGGGAAGGCCAGAGAGAGTTGGGGGGCAGGAGGGAGGGGAGTAAGAGATCAACCGAAGGACTTGTATGCATGCATATAAGCATAACTAATGGACATAAGACACTGGGGGGTAAGGGAGGGTAGTGGTTTGTCAAGGGCGGGGGGGGAGGGGGAAAGGATACTTATGTAATACCCTTTGTAATACTTTAAGAGGAAAATAAAAAAAAAACAAACAAAAAAAAAAAAACACAAAATATTTGCCAATTTGCAACCCCTGCAACAGATGGCTCAAAAGTGCCTTCCAGACTCAGGTAACAGCTTTTAGATCTAGAGGCACCAACATGCAGGGGAGAGGGTGGCCATCAGGGGCTCCAAGACCCCAGCTCAAGGGAAGGCAGGAGCAGGTCCAGGCCATGAAGGCAGAGCAGCAGGCACAGACCTTGAGACTGAGGCCACTCCCGCATCAGCTGGGAAACAGTTCACACAGGAAACAGGAAAAAGGAATATTCCCACCGAGACCAGAACCAGAGCCCGGAGCTTTGAAACTGTCCGAGTCTAGAAATGGGGATGGGTGTCCCCAGCAGGGGGATGTTACGGCAGACCCTCAGGAGGGCATCTGGGACCAGGGGTCAGTGCTCCCTGCAGAAACAGAGCCAGGAGCTGGGCCCTTGTCCAGGCTCTGCCTCCACGTTTCTCTAGGCACAATGTCAACCTTTCTTAGTCTCAGAAAGCAAAATGGACCAGACTGTAAGAGTGGCTCTCTTCCGACCCTAACAAGAGGGCACTCCACAGAGGTGCTCTTCAACCTGACCGCTGGGGGAGACGGGAGACCACGGCAGTGCCGGGGATGCTTGCCGAGGTGGCAGGGGCAGTGACGAGGGAGAGGGATGGCCGCTCCGTCCACCAGGGAGCTGGGCTCTCTCCAGACTGGATGCTCTGAATTCGTTCGTGGGCAACCCAAACTCCTGCAGAGGGGCACTCAGATGCCTGGACCAAGAGAGAAATGGGGACTTGCCCCCTCTGTTCTGCAGTTCACACCAGACTGGGGACAGGACAGAATTCTAAGGCTGCACAAATAACGTGACAGCTAGTTTCCAGGCTCAAACCTTCAAAAGCTTCACAAGCAAGTGTGGACTCTGCCCATTTGCAAACATCATGCATATGCAACCAACAGAAGAGCCAGCTCACACGAAGTCCCAGCTTCGTAACCGTGACCTACCAACTGCTCTGACGGTCCCCGCGGTAGCTCCCTCTACAGGCAGGGAAACAAGCCCCGGTGGGGACCTGCTCAAGGCCGCACCGCTGATGAGCAGCAGGGCCTCTGAAAGCCACAGCATCGGGACCCACTCCTGTCGGTTCTCGTTCCATCCCAGACCCCCTCCCTCAGGAAGCAAGGAAGTGGCCCCCCACCAGCTCAGGAAGCCCAGGCAGGTGCCTGATTGGCCACCACACTCACCTGGACATCTCTCTGGACGAGCGACATGTCCACATTTGTGCTTTCATCCCTGTTTCCCTGAAAAGAAACAGGCTGTGTGGTCCAGGCCACTCCCTGGAGTTGCCCCTCGCTCCCCATCCTTTCCCTCCCTGCCCAGGGAGGCCCCTCTCTGCTGCGTGGGAAAGGTACCTGAGAGAGAGAGATGAGGAGCCGCTGGAAGTGTCCTGACGTGTCGCTTCGAATGGCCTCCTCCAGGGTCTTTCTGAATTCTGGGGGACACACAAAGGCCCACCTTGTAGCCCGGTGGACAGAGCTGCCCACTGCAGACAGTCAACAGTGGGCACTGGCAAGAGAAGAGCCGGGAGTCCTGGGCTCGAGGAGGCAGGTGGCCCACGTGGCTCTCCAGGGACACACATTGGGAAATCCTGGGGGGCTGTGAACGCCAGGCTGACCTGGCCTCTCTCCAGGCTTGGCCCAAACCATGCCCAAGAGGTTTCTCAGCCCTCGCTTCCTTTAGTCACCTGTCCTGTGTGCAAACAGCAGGCAGGGTTGGGTCTTGGACCAAAGCCCCATGTGCTGGTTGTGGCTGGGGAGTGAGGTGATGAGAATCCAGGAAGGAACAGAGGCCCTGGGAGAGGGTGTGGCCAGGCCTGGATCACACCGGGATCTGCGGAGGGCATGGGGCCTGGGGCCTGGGGCAGCCTACCTGCTTGGTAGGCTCTGCTCAGTTCCCGGATGTGGTCATTGTTGCGGGAGGCGAGGATCTCGATCAGACAGGCTTCGTCTGTGCCAGCCCCCTGCAGAAGGCACAGCAAACCGCAGGTTTGTTACGCTCCCTCACTGGCACCCAGGAAAGAGCAGGCGCCGTGCCACTGCCCTGCTCCCCAGGGTACAAATCCCAGCAACAGAAGTCACAGAGCCCCTGGTGCTGCTGACCCTCTGAGAGCAGCCATGCCATCCTCCGCAGCCCCAGGGCGGCACCAGGTGACAGCGACGTGATGATGAGGGGACCACACGGAGGATCGTCCCCCTTTTACCCACCGGGAACCTGAGAATCAGAGGGGTAGTGACTTGTCCTAGGCAAAGTGGGTTGAGATGGGGACTCAGAATGTGTTATCCCAAGTTCAGCGCGTGAATGAGATGAGAAACAACTGAGAGTGGGCATGTGGGAAAACGAGCCTCAGAATGGACCGTGGGCATCGGCAGACGTCCAGGGAAAGGCAGCAACAGTGAGGCGGGAAGACGGCAGGGACAGTGAGGGCGAAGGACAGGGCACCAGCCTGGCTTCTGTCGGTCTGAGTCCCAGCCCTACTGCTGACTAGCTGTGTAACTGTACACACGCCACTCAGACCCTCTGGGCCTCAGCTCACCGGTCCATACAATGGGCAGCCACAGTTCCATTTCACACATGGTCAAGGACACACAGCTAGTCAGTGACAGCTGACCCCACACCTGGTTGTTTCCAGCACCCCAAACCACCACCACCTCATGAATGGCTGGAGCGGGGGCTGGGCAGGGGTCTAGGGGGCTACTCCCAGGTGCCCTCCCCAATGCCTCCTGACCCCTCAGTAGAAGAAAGCACACGGAGTGTTTCAGGGGAGGCCTCTCCCTTCCAGCTCCACACCGAGTGCTCTCCCTCTCCTCCTGGGGGCAGGCAAGGTCACTGCGCCTCCCCGCCTCGCCTCTCCGCCACGGAGGAAATGTTAGATTCCTCCCAAAGCACCCCTCTGTGGGCTGCCCTGCCATCCACAGGGATCCCCACTGTGGGTCTGGGATCCCCTGGGGTGTACAGTATGCAGAGGATTCTCCGCTTGGTCACAACTGAGAGGCTGGGCAGACACTAAACCAAACCGAGACATTCACAATCTGGACTCAGGAGCCACTGGCTTCTGTGGCTGGATCTCTGCCGGGCAAATGGACAGGGACCCTCGCCGAGCAGACGAGGAGGGAGCAGGAAGCAGATGGAAGCACAGAGTGGACTCAAAAGCAGCGGCGAGAGCTCCCGCCTGGTGCCTGTGTGTGACATCCCTGTCCCATGCCAGGCTGTTCCTCTCTGTGCTCATAACCGATGCCTCTCTGTTCTGCTTTAAGTGCTCCGGTGCTTCTGTCATTTGCTAATGAATGAGGATGAGCCACCTGTGCCTCATGCCCCTCTACAGCCCCAGCTCCCGCCACGCCGTGAAGATGGAGACACTTGGACGTTCCCTGACCATGAATGGCACTCGGCTTTCCTCTTGGGGAGTCCCCGGAAGGTCCCCTTCCAGAGCACTTGGCGTCCAGCCCGAGGGGCTGTCGGAGCCAAAATGACAACAGTAGCTAGTGAGCGGCTAAGACATACCATGTGGTCCAGGCCCCCCCTGGGCTGTGTCCACAGTGTGAACACGCACACACGCACGCTTACACACCTTGATGGCTTCCTTTATCTCGTAAACATCAAAGAGGATTGGGGTCTTCATCAGAGCCAAGATAGTCTTCTCGAAGTTTCCTGACAGTTCAGATTTCAGATCTTTGATCAGATCCTGATTGGATATTCAAACAAACAACAACCCTACTTAGAGACTCCACAGGTGACAAACAGGGACAACTTCACAGATGTGAGGAGGGAGCATTGGCAGAAAAGCCGACTCTCCACCCCAGCCCAGCCCTGAAGAACCGGAGCTGCATCTGAGCCCGTCCCCGGGGGCCGTGGCACACTGATACTAGTCTACTCAATACTTACCCAGGTTTCACCTTCCAAAGATTCAAAGGTCAAAATATGCCCCTTGCATCTGTTCAGTCCTGAAAGCCTTTTCCTTCAAGCCCTTCTACCAGCCAAGCCTCCAGGGTGGCCATGAAGAGGGCAGGACAGCAGCCAGGTTCCCAGGAGGGGACCAGGCCAGGGGGAGGGAATACTTTGCTTAGGGGCTCAGTGATCATGGCAGCGCCGGGGCGAGAACCCCGATCTCTGGCGCCTGTCATCAAATCTCCGTTCCCTGTGGACTCCGGTTTCTCCCTCAGAGCATCGTTCACCCCTAGAAAGTGCCATCAGCCAAGGCCACTGGCTGGATGGGCAGCAGGAACACCCTAATATGCCTCACTGCCCCAGGGAAGAGCAGGGCTGTGCTGGAGGACGCCTCATTTGGGGGACCAGCCTCCCTGGCCCCTCCCCGGCACCCTCACCTTCCCATACGCTGTCTTGAAGGACAGGAGGATCTGCTGCCGCTGCTTGTTGGAGCGACTCCCCAGGCAGTCGATGATGGCCTGCTCGTCAGTCCCTGGAGGAAGAAGAGGTGGGAGTGGGCAGGGCTGGGGTCGTGGGATGCTCTGCAGCTGGTGACTCCCTAGGCCTGGCGCCTCCCCTTCTTCTGGGCACCCCAATGCACCCCCACATTCATCTTTCTCCACTGCCACTAGGGCCAAGCTGCCTTGACCCCGCGACCCCAGCCCACAGAGCCACTGGGTAACTGCTTGGGGTATGGGGGTGAGGGATGGGTATGCATTTGAGCCACTGGGACCACTCACCAAAGCCTTTCATAGCTTTCCGCAGAACCTCGGCATCTCGCAAGGGGTCAAAACCAGGAGCATCGGTGATGGTACCTCGCTTCCCAAACTGCTGGGACAAACAGACTTAGGTAAGAGGCTGCATCCCCAGGTGCGACTGCCCCACCCAACTCTGGGAATGACCTTTTCTCTGAAAGGTGGGGTAGCTGAAGGAGCTCACAATTAAGAGCACAGAGGAACCCACTGAGTGGTCCTATGTGGCCATTATCTGTCCTGCGTCCTGGTACTGACGCTCTGCCTGGCTCCCGTGGCTAGGAGCCCATCTCCAGCTGAGTCCTGATGCTGAAAATCGGCCCTACACCCAGGTCCTGGGGGCTGGCCTGGGCTCCTGCTGAAGGGGAGGCCTCAGGCACAGGAGCACTGGCTTCTCCTCGATGCCTTACCACCAAAGCATCATCTAATGGCTGGTCCATGGAGCACCTCTGTGCAAATTAGAAAAAGGTGACTCCTCTGGGGGGATGCTGGTGCCCACCCTTCACGATGGTTCAGCAGCCTGACTACCTCCTGGACCAGCACCAGCTCCTGGCACCTCTTCTAAACTCTACAACCTGCTGCTGCCGCCTCACTTCTTCCTGACACTGGCAGCCGTGCTCCCAGCACACTTGAATTTCCCTGCCTCAGCCGTCTCATGGTGGGCTATCTTCTGTGGCTAATGCAGACTGATTTTAACAGTTAAGGAGATAAACTCAGAGTTAAAGAGATAAACTCAAGAGAAGAGATGAGGTGGAAGGGAGGAAGGGAGGGAGGGAGGGAGGGAGGGAGAGCAGGGCAGGGGTGGGGGAATGTGAGGGGCAGGGAAGAGAGGGGACCGCCGTCTGAAAATAGTCATCAAGCACATAGCACTAGCATTGCACTTTGCTGGGGTGGCCATGTAACCATGACAATGAACTCTAGGTTCTGCAAACACAAACTGCTCTCCCAGAGGAGCCAAGAGCAACTCTGAAGGAAAGGCCAACCATCTTCCCTACACGGAGGTTTTACAAATCCTCTCAAGTGAGTGGGATGGGAGGTGGGAACCATCCAGGAGCTGAAGACTCAGAGCTGTTGGGCATAAAACCCAGGCAGTAAGTAAACAACACAGAGGAATGAAGAGCACCCCGGACACTCACACCAACTCGCACTCAGAACATCTAACCAAACCGGGAGACAGGGCAGCTCCCTGCTCTTCAGGAATTCAAACCAGGGCTGGGGAGTCTGAGAAAGTGACACTGTTAAAACAAGAAGTAGTTACAGCCCTAGTCGTGTTGGCTCAGTGGATAGAGCGTCAGCCTGGGGACCAAAGGGTCCCGGGTTCGATTCCGGTCAAGGGCACGTTCCTCGGTTGCAGGCTCCTCCCCAGCCCTGGTTGGGGCACGTGCAGAAGGCAACCAATCGATGTGTTGTTTCTCTCACAACGATATTTCTCCGTCTTTTCCTCTCTCTTCCACTCTCTCTAAAATCGATGGAACAATAGCCTCAGGTGAGGATTAAGATAAGACGTTACAGGGGGAGGACTGAGCCTCGCTGGCAGGACACTGGGCCACCCATCTTGGGCCTTTGGAGCCAGGCTGGGACTGAGGGTAGCACAGGGCTGGCACTCACCTGAGATGGGGGCACCGCAGGGGTGACGGTCCCGGACCCTTGATATGCTGGGTAGCTTGGCACCGGCTGCTGGTGCTGCCCAGGAGGCGGCATTGGTGACTGCCCAGGGTAGGTCATTGGCGGCTGCCCAGGGTAGGCTCCTGGGTGCTGCTGTCCGGGAGGTGGCATGGGCTGGCCTGGCACAGGGGCCCCTGGGTATGCCGGGTATGAAGGCATCCCAGAGGGTGGGTTTCCGCCAGGGGGCGGGTACATTCCATACGGAGGAACAGGCTGCTGGGTGGAAGGGGGCTGCCCAAAACCCCCAGGGGGCAGAGGAGGGTAACCGCCCCCAGGGGCCCCAGGGGCGCCAGGGTACGGGTTTGGCACGTTGGCTCCTCCGAACGTCCCGGACATGTTGGCTGCCTGAAAGTCCACAAAGCAGAGAAGAGCCTAAGACTAACGAGGAGGCCAAGCAGGGCCCAGGACAAACCTGCAGACCACACAGAAACACCCAGGGGACAAAGTCCAACCAGCCCCCTGTCTGGGGAGAGGGAGCCCTCCCTCCTCCCTTCCCGCCCTGAGCCTGCAGACCCCCGGCGCTGCCCTCGGAGGCCGAGCACCTGACATCGTCCCACCACACCCCACCTGCACTGCTGACCCCCACCTGCTCTTGTGCCCAAAGCCCCCACACTGGCTCTAGCACCGCATGGTTACCATGGCAACTGCCCATCTATTCCCAGTGGTAATCAGTACTCCAGGGCTAAGGCTGTGGTGTATTTCATCCACATATCCCAGTACCCAGGATGGGCCTGGCACATATTAGACTGCCCACTGGTTACACTATTTACATGGAGCATACATTTGCTTAGATTACAAAGTATACGATTTTAAAAGCAAATCAACAAGGAAAAGTAGCACGTTACCAGGAACCCACTCCCAGGCCCAAGCAGAACAGCCACCCACACATACGTACACACACTCACATTCACACACACACACTCACACATACACACAAAGATGGACATTTGTACACGGCACATACAAATACCCACCCTCCACCTCCCTGCCGGCCCTATTCTGAGCTCATACAAAAGGCTCTCAACACATTTGAAAAGGGCACCACCCTACCCAACCCCGAAGAGCCGGAAAGGACCTAACAGACTGTGCGCCCAGCGCGTTCCCCTCCCTGCTTTTACAGCTGGGCAGATGTAGAGGCAGAGAGGGACGGTGAGCAGGTGAGAGCCCTGACAAAAGCCCCTATGTCCTAAGATACCCCTCAGTATACTCAGCATCACGATAACACACAGCCCCCTTGACACCCTGGAAGCCAGCAGCCTCACGCCCTGGCCATGCAGGAGTGGGCCTAGGCAGCCCAGCAGGAGGGCTGGACTCACCATTCCCGAGAGGTAGTCCTGGTTGAACTGCCCTGCGTAGTTGGCCACGTTATCCAGCCCAATAGGGGGCATGTTGGGCTGCGGGTAGCCAGCACCTCCCCAGGCACCGCCACCTAAAAGCAACACCAAGCCCGTTAGCCCCTGGTCAGCCCCCCAACAGGGAAAGGCAGAGACGGCAAGCTCCCAGGTGGCCCAGGGGCAGGTCAAGCAGGGTCTCGGAGACGGCACTACAGACCACACAGAACCCCCAGGCAAGCAAGTCTAGCCCGGTCCCACTGCCGGAGGAAGGGAAGAGGGGGCCTTCCTCTCCGTCCAGGGAGGGAAGGAGCGGTTCAGCAACACTCCCAAGCCCTCTGTGGGGTCCTGAGGATGCAGGAGGTCAAGGGCAGATCTGCCCCCCACCCCCACCCCAGGCTCCCATCGTAGAGCAAGATTGCAGACACAAGGACAGGTCATTTTAGGACAATGTGCTGAGTCCATGACAGCAGGAGCTCAGGGAGCACCGAGAATCCAGGGAGATGCAAACGCATGGTGGAGGGGGAGGCTGCCACTGTGGCTGTTTGCTATGGCAAGTCTGCAAGAGGCAGGGAGGAGCAGGTTGGAGGAGGAAAGCAGATGGGCCTGAGTCACGTTAAACAGACACCGTCCTTGTGGGGACAATGGGGGACATCAGTGAAAAGCCCAGCTCTGGAACCAGCAGAACCAGGGACTGTGTCCTGGGGCGGGGCACCCACCACCGAAGTTCCGTTTCCTCTGGGGACAAGGGGGGATAATAACTAGTGTTTGCTTCAAGTTGCCGTGCTGAGGCCGTTAATGCCCATGCAGGGCCTAACTGGGTGCCCAGGGCACTATGGTACCGCTGTCACTGACAGGCAGCACGCAGCTCAGCTGGCGTCATCATGCCGGCTGCTGGCCTGTTAGATGCATTTCTGTTCTCAGCAGCAAAAGGGCCCTGGGGCCTCCAGTTTGGCTTTTGCGCTGCAGAGCTCCAGACACTCAGGACAGAGCCTTCCCGAGTCACCTGCCTGCTCTCCTGCTGCTCAGACGATAGGATTCCTACTAGAGAGGGACTCAGGCCAGCGCTGGCAAATCAGGACAAGGGCTTGCTCGGAGCGCAATGGCCCAGCTCCACCGATGAGCCAGAGGCTGAGGCCTGACCTTCACCAGGTGATGAGGGAGTGAGTCCAAATGGCCTGTAGGGCCCTCAGTGCTCAAACTCCAGAGCCTCAGCTCTAGAGAAATGAATGTGCCCAGGGATGAGGGGCATCACAGCTGAGGCCACTGCAGGATGACCAGCCTGGAATGGTCCCTTCTCCCCCCTTGTCCCAGGAGCCCTCATGTTTCCCTCCTACCCTGGGGGCCAGGCCAGAGAAGATGACCTCTAGGTATGCAGAGCAGCACTGTGGCTAGTGCAGTCGCAGGACACCTGTCCCTCAAAGACCGCCTTCACCGCCCCCCCCTCCCCAACCCCGCAGGGGGACCCTGCACTGCAGGACCCTGCGCCCGGAGCGCAGAAGTGACAAGTCACCTGACAGCTCCGAGGACACCATGCCAGATGCTTTAGCTGGCTCTCTTGTTAGCATCTGGGACAGCCCAGTGGGAGAGATCCGTGAAGCCATTTGTAAAGGAGAAGCCTTTGCCCACCGCTATCAGCTAACAAGTCACGAGACCTGGTCCTGGCCTCCCAGAGGCAGCTTCAAACCCAGGCTCTCCTGCCTCAGGTTCCCTGCCCTCCTCCAGCCGCCACCCCACCTGGCTACACTGTGGGGGACAATCTTATTCCTCCCCTCCCCACACACATGCTTACCTGGTGCAACTGGAGGGTAGCCACCTGCGGGCGGGGGGTAGCCTGGGTAGCTCATGGTCAAATCTGAAGGGAAGAAAAAAACCGCTCAGGCTCTGCCGGGAGCTCCCACCAGCCTAACCAGAAACTTGTCGGGAAGCCACAAGCCAGGCCCCTGCAGGAGAAATTGCATCAGTCTGGACTGTGGCAACCAGTTTACCCTCTACCTGCCAGGGCCTCCAGCTCAGGCACAGGCACACCCACACCCACACCCACACCCACACTCACACCCACACTATAGACTCGCCACCCACGAGCCGTGGGCTTCCCTGAAAACCCCTTTCACCTAAGCTTCACTCCCACCTCTCTCTCTGTCTCCATCTTCCAGTGCCCTTATCACCATCCATCCAGCAGGGGGCCAGAGCCCATCTCCCAGTGCCCAACCTGCGAAGCTCTTGTGGCAGCCCACCCCCCCAATCAGCCCCAGGCTACACTCTCATTCTCCAACCTCGGGTTCATCCCTCAAGGGAACCTGGCAGGAACCATTGTTCCAGAAACAAGGAGGGAGCTCAGGAGCTCACCTGATCCAGGAGGGGGAATCAGGCAAGTGAGGCAGCACCATGCGGCTCCTAAGATGAGGCCTGGAGCTCAGCAAGGGTAAGCGACTTGCAGATCAGAAGTAAAAGGAGGACACAGGCCTAGAAGCCAGGCCGCTGTGAATACAGACCCCTCTGCCGTGCCCCGTGCCAATTAAACTGCCCAGGAGCGACACCGATCTGCCGTGATATCAGCCACTCTTGCTAGTCAGTGGCTGCTGCGGTTTGCAGAGAGTGTGACGAAACCTGTAGGCCCCTAACAATCACACCTGCTGGCCCAGTGAGCTGCTCCTTCCATGCTGGGCCCCACTGGCTCCCAAATTGCAGGGCACCAGAACCACCTGGAGGGCTTGTTTAACACAACAGTGGGCTCCACCTACAAAGTCTGCATTTCTCACAAGTTCCCAGGTGATGCTGCCTGCTGGTCCAGGGCCCCACTTTGAGAAACTGCTACCTACCTATGAGATTCTAGTTACTCTTCTTAGCTGTGTTGGAGAGCTGGGAATGCATTTTCATGGGGGCTGCAGGCCTTTCTTACAGTACTACCAGTCCCCACAGGGTGGGCCTGGTTCTTAGCCCGATGGCTGAGGTCATTTGTTTTGGACTATGGGCCCAGCGGTGACCGTAGGCAAAGCAATCTTGAGGCCAGACAATGGCTAAGTGACCTTGGAGAGAGCTAGAACCCGCTACCTGCAGCGTGGACCACAGACCCCCTTCCTTGTATACAGTGGTCTGAATGTCAAGACCCCAATGGGGCTGCCCTAAGGCTGCTTCATCTCCCTGTGGCTGGTGAGTGGTCAACACAAAGCCCTCCAGGTCCTGCCCTCAGCCTGACCCTCTGCCAGGACCTCAGACCTTGCTGGTGTGGAGGTCCCGGGGATCTGAGGGATGGGTGAGCCGGGAACCTTCTGATGGGAGGAAGAGAGAACAGGCGAGCTGCAGCTGTGTCCTGACATCCTTCTCTCTGGAGACCATCACTATGCAGAAGCTTTGGGCGCCAAAGACCCCTGTCCACTTCTCGTCTCCTCCCAGAGCAATGAAGCCAAAGGGCCACAGCCACAGCATGGTGGCAGAAAAAATCCACCACGAAATCAAGAAACTACCGTTCCATACCCCAAATAAAATTCAGCCAGATCAAAGATTTCAATGCAAGAAGTGGCCCCAAACCCCAAAAATATAAAAGTAATGTTCTGCATGATAAGAAACAAATAAGGACAACAACATAAAGACAAGCGAGCCGAGCCAGTGTGGCTCTGTGGCTGGACACCGACCTATGAACCAGGAAAGTCATGGTGAGATCCCAGGTTGCGGGTTTGATCCCCAGTAGGGGGCGTGCAGGAAGTACCCGATCAATGATTCTCTCTCATCATTAATGTTTCTGTTTCTATCCCTCTCTCCCTCCCTCTCTCTGAAATCAAAGAAAAACAGATATCTACATATTTTTAAAAGACAAGAGAAATGACAAACTTAAGAAAAATGTTTTATAATAAAAAGACCACTAGAAAAACTCAAATGATGTGAGCAGGCAATTACAGAAAAGGAACTAAAGATTAAAGATGTTCACTCTCACTATATGCTGAGAATCACCAATGAAAAGTACAGCCATGTCAAATTTTAAAACGACACCCTCTTTGACCCAGAGACTGGACTTCTGGAAGTGCACTTCCCAGGCACATTGACACCGTGGGAGGGGACATCCGCACACGGCAATTGCAGCACTAGTTACAACAAACCCCTACATGTGCCCTAAGTACATCGCAACGGAGTCATCCAATGGATACTCTAGCTACTTTTAGAATCAGCCAGCTCTATATATGGGGATATGAAATGATCACCGTTATTAATCAAGGTATAATACTAATATTTTTTTAAAAGAAAACCTACACATACAAACTTAGTGGTGTGTGTATATATACACACATGCACAGAGGCCATCCCTGGAACAATAAACAAGAAACTGGGTAACACTGGTTGCCTTTGGAGAAAAAAGTGGAGGCAGAAATGAAGCTTACTGTTTATATTTGCATTTTTTACCACGTAAGTATTGCCTATTAAAAACAACTTTAAAAGGGCCCAATTCAGGTGGGGATTTCTGAGCTCACTGGAGGCTGCGGCTGTTCTTGCAAGATTTGTATAACACACAGGGTCCATTCAGTCCAAGACAGCCCCTCTCTGAGCCTGGGGTTAGCATGACTGTATAAATATACCGGACTCGGGCTTGGACCCTGACCGCTGGTGTCCCCTGCCTGGGTGTTCCCGCCTGGGGCAGGGCGGCAGGTCAGCCTCCACCTGCCTCCAGGGTGCTCCTTCCCACGTGGGCTCAGAGTCCCCAGCAAGAGCCAGGATATTCCCTGGCAATGAGCTCTGCCCTAGGTGCCCGCAGGCCAGGTCTAATCCCACGGCCAAGGAGCAGTCCTTCCTCTCGAGGTCTCCCTCTCCCGCCCCCCACCAGACCTCCGGGCTTCCCTCCTGAGAACAGTCATTTCCCCGCCACCTCAGGGCTACTATGCACTCCCTTGTTTTCTCAGAGGCCCCAGGTGTGGTCTGGAGAGTGCAGGGCGGGACCATCCTCTCCTTCCCCCTCCCACCTCCTGTACTGGCAACACTGGGGTGTTCTGGATCGAGACCTGAGGCAGATTCCTGTTAAATTCCTCCCTTACCTTCTGCCCGAGCTCAGCCTACTGAGATCTCCTGGGAGGCTGACAACATCAAACATCTCCGCGCTCACTCAGCTTTATTTCACATCCACCGATACAGAAAGGGCCAAGGACGGACGCTCCCAAACTGTCCCTTCTGACCACCCCCAGCTAGACAACAGCGGGTACCGGTACCCACCAGCCATCGGGCCACCTAACTAACCACAAAACAGCGCACATTGCCCTACGGTGTTCACAACAGCGTAAGGAGGGTCTCCATCAGGTAAGGGTGCTGACACTCTCCCACACCTAGAGCCCTCTAATCTAACCACCAGGAGAAAAGCTGGCCAGCGGAGAGCCTGGGGCGGCCTCGGGGTGCAGCACCCTGGCTCCCAGTGCCCCCTGTTCCCTTCCCAACTATGGCATGTCCCGGGAGGCTGCAGGGATCCTCCTGCTGCTCTAACTCCACATTCACATTCTTCCCCACTTTTTTGAAAATTAAGAAACCTGCTCATCCCCTAGTCTTTGGGTAACTTTGGCCTCTGATTCTTCTCAAAAGAAGCCACCACCGGGGCCTGTTGTCTTGGCAAAGTTGTTCCCGGGACCCTGGGGCTGCCATATCTCAGGCTCAGAAGGGAGCTCAGCAGGGCTTCCAGGCACCCCCTTCCCCGACCCTCCCAATGCCTGTCCAACCTCACTGCCCAGGACAGCCGGGAACACAGTCATTACAACCCAGCAGGCCCACTCTCTCCTTGGCATCCAGGAGCACCCCTTCTGCGCTCCCCAAGGCCTCTCCTATTCCTGTCCTCTCCCAGAGGAGAACGGTGCCTGGGTGGGGATTCCTCCACTGCAGTTCCGACAGGGCACAGCCCGCTTTACGCGGCTCTGGTCACAGACCTCTGACAGGGACTCAGGGCCGGCAGATGGCCTCTCAGGACTTCTCGTTCTTAGAAAGCAGCTTCCAGGGAACCTCAGGCCCCTGGTCCTGCCTCTTGGGGCTGCTGCAGCTGACACTACCCTCCCTTCCTCGAAGGGCCCATCTACCTGCAGCTGCACACGGACTTCATCCAGCTGTGGCCCTCCCCCAGCTGTGGCCCTTCGGCTTCTCAACCTTCAGTCTACAGCACTTCTTACTCCAGATTGCCGGGTCCCTCCCCCGTGTCTGAGTCAGCAGGGCTGGGAGCGGACCCCAAATGCTGCTTGACTATGAAACACACTCTGAGCAGCACTGGTCACCACGCATGAGAATCACCTGGAGAGCTCGCTACAAACTGCAGCCGGCTGGGCCCCGTCACTCTGGGCCTTTCAACCTGGATGGGCCCGGGAATCTGAGACTGAAACAGCCGCCATCACCCCCAGCAATTCTGTGCTCCACACTCTAGGAAACACTCCTTCCAGGTGCTTGCACACTGTCCAGCTTTTATTCGCAGCAGCTGCCTGAGGAAAAGCACCAGAGCCCGGGCGTCCCTGAATCTCATCAGAACCGAGCCTCAGAGGCGAGGGGACGCGGGGACAGGAAAAGGACCTGTTCCCTCAGGCTGTGCGTGGACACACAGGTGCACCATCAAATCCCAAGGCTCCATAAGGCACCAGACAGAGCCTCAGGCACAGGAAATGCTGTGCTCGGGGAAGAGGCAGAACCTCCCAGAACAAGAAGCTCCCTCCCCACCCAACAACTCGAGATGGGGACACAGCAGGACTCTGCACCTCCAGCTTCTTCTGCTGTCGCCTGACTTGCAGGGACGCAGAGGAGGGATGGAAGGTGCACATGTGTGCAGGCAGGGGGCATATGGGAAATCCGAGTTTTCCACTGAAATTTTGCTGTGAACCTAAAACTGCTCTAAAAGTAAATTACATTTAAAATTAGAAAATAAAAGGAACAGCCCTGGCCCAGTTGACTGGAGTGTCATTCTGTACACCAAAAGGTTGTGGGTTCAATTCCCGTTCAGGGAGTGTACAGGAGGCAACAGATCAAGGTTTCCCTCACATTGATGTTTCTCTCCACCTCCCCCCACCCCCTCCTCTCTCTCTAAAAAGCAATGAAAACAGCCCTAGCCGATTTGGCTCAGTGGATAAAGAATAGGCCTGTGGACGGAAGGGTCCCGGATTTGATTCCCATCAAGGGGACATGCCCGGGTGCGGGCTTGATCCCCAGTAGGGGGCGTGCAGGAGGCAGCCAATCAATGGTTCTCTCTCATCGCTGATGTTTCTATCTCTTTCCCTCTCCCTTCCTCTCTGAAATCAATAAAAATAGCCCTGACAGGGGACTTCACTTCTCAGGGCTCTTCCTTCTCTGAGTTTTGGACTCCTGAAGGGGACACCTCTTTAGGTTTTCAGCCCAATCCTAGATTTACAGACTCCAGAACGTCCATACTGGAGGGGATCTTGAAGATGATCTAGTTTCCAGCCACCTCAGTTTTGTAGTTAAAATACGCCAGGGACATGGCTTACTCAAGTCACAAACACACGCTAGGGCTCGGCCTGCTGAGGGCAGAGCTGCCTTCGGTGGGCACAGCTGGTCCTGCAGTGGGTGACCTACTTTAACACCCTCCTCCAAGGGCAGTGGGAAGACACTGCAGTAACTGTGCTTTGGACTGGGGTCAGCCAAGGCCATTCCTCATGGCCAGAAGGTTCCAGAAACCCTCAGGAGCCTCAGCTCACATCACTGCCCTCTCCCCACACCTATGAGGAGGGAAGGGGGAGGCCACATGCAGCCATTCAAAGCCTGTCTCGGGCCTAACCTGCACCCCAACCCCCAACTCAGACTTGCTGAGCATAAACAGGCTGCATGGGGTACTCTGCTCGGTGCTTCCTGAACTGGGTTCTCTGACACCAACTTAACATCTTGCAAGTTGAGAATTTACCTGGTGCCCAGGTAAAAAAAGAGAGATTAGTTGTCCAAAATCTTCAGAAAGCAAAGCCTGCTACATCCCCTTCCAGGAAAATGCTCATTCATAACAGAATAACAAAGGCTCTGACAAGGCCTGTAACAAAGGAGCTTGCTTATTAACTCTATCCCCAAATTTCCCAAACTTATTAGGCAATAATAGCTAACATTTATTGACTATTTCGTATGTACTAGGCACTGTGTTAAGTGTTTTACATGGAATTTAATTTACAAAAACTTTATAAAACAAATACTAAATTTATGATTCCCATATTAGAGATAAGGAAACTGAGAAATTATATAACTTGCATAGGCTATAGCTGGTAAATGACTGAACCAGAATTCAAACCCAGGCAGCCAGGCTCTACTTCCCACGGAGCCCACCCACAGGCTCAGAAATTAGTATTTCAAAGACTGAAATGTTAAACAGTCGTGTGGCTCAATGGTTGAGCATTGACCTGTGAACCAGGTGCTCACGGGTTCGATTCCCACATACCCCACGTGCCTGGGTTGCTGGCTCCACCCCCAGTGGGGGGGGTGGGAGGTCCTACAGGAGGTAGTTGATGGATGATTCTCTATCATCATTGATGTTTCTATCTCTCCCTCTCCCTTCCTCTCTGAAATCAATAAAAAAAATTTTTTTAAAAAAAGAACATGAAATCTGAAGCCAAACTGCCCAGGTTCAAATTCCACTTCTGTCCTCTATTAGGTGTGTGGGCCTCCCTTTTCCATATTTGTAAAATGGGAGTGGTAACAGTTTAATATCAAATGTTCTCATATCACTTAACCTTTCATCATATCAGCTTCCCAGTATAAAACAGCAGTCAGGATTAGAGGGGTCCCAGGGTCTGGCCCATGTGATAATACTCAGGATGAGGAACGTGGGGGCAGGGTGGGGATGGGCTGGGGGAGCAACAGGAGATGTGGGAGTCAGGACAGCGCGAAGGACAGAGGAAGGGAGAAGTGAAGGCTGCAAGTTCCTTCTCCCACACCAGCCCAGCTCTGCTGCAGCAGCCCTGTGAATGGCTGGGCTGCATTTTCCAATCACCCCAAGGAGAAATCACTAACAGGAAACTGGCAATGTTTTCTTTCCATCCTCTGCATGCCTGAGTGCCAGCGCCTGGTCCATGCTGGGGACAGGCAGGAAGCAGAAGTGGAAGGTTGTGGGGGAGGAGAGGCACCTTTGAAAAGGCCTCTAGAAGAGGAAACCGGCCTGGGAAGAGGGACTGGAGGAGGCAGGGCCTTGGCCTGTGGAGGCCCAGCTCTGGGGGGCACCCAGGAGCCTGTTGTCGATGGAGCCCGCCCTCCATATCTGCAGATTCCGCATCCATTCATTCATCCAATTGCTGATCAAAAATATTTGAAAAAAATTGCAGAAAGTGATCCCCAAACAATACAGTATAACAACTCTTTACATAGCATTTACACTGTGTTAGGTATTATAAGTCACCTAGAGATAATTTAAAGTATTTGGGAGGGTATACACAGGTTATATGCAAATACTAACCCATCTATCTATATATATAAAAGCCTAAGTGACCAGTTGGCCAGCCGGTAGGTATGACGCACACTGACCACCAGGGTGCAGACGCTCAACGCAGGAGCTGCCGAGCGACAGCAAGTTTGCAGAGTGCCCTCTCACAGTCCGGGACCTCTCGGGGGATGTCGGATTGCTGGTTTGGGCCTAATCCCCACAGGCCAGGCTGAGGGACCCCACCTGCAGGAGAGACCCCGCTCACTCTGCAGACGTCCTTCGAGCTCCGGCGCCACCCCAGGTGCGTGGGGAGGGACTGCGGGAGGTTGGCTCCAGGGCGTGTCCAGTCTGTCTTGCCCAGTCCCACCCCACCGGCCACCTTCTAATTAATTTCCTTTCAATGTGCATGAATCCGTGCACCAAGCCTCTAGTTTTATATAAGTGACTTTAGCATCCTTGGGTTGTGGTGTCTAATCCCCTGCAAATACCAAGTGACAGCTATACTTCCACTCTGGGCCCCCCGCCTGACAGACATCATGTTCTCTCCTCTCAGCTGCCTTTCCAGACCAGGTCCTTAGAACTGAGAAGGGGGCGGATCAAGGCAGGAAGGACCACTTTCATGTGCACAGAGATTCATCCATGAAGTCTCTCTACCAACCCTCCTCAGCACAGCTCTCTGGCAGACCCAGCCCATCCCCGTTCATGGGGACAGGCCCCTCAGACACCTCCCCACTGAAGGGGCTTCTGGAATAGCCATCACTTAGCCAAATGCCAAGCCCAGTTTGGAATTTCGAAGGAGTGGAAAGCAGACAGCAGAGGAAGGTGAACCCAGATATGGTGTCAATATCTGGCTGAAACCAGGCCAGAATGTCACAGGGCTCAGGTTGTGGTCCTTGTAGACATCAGGTCCTTATGACAGTGGCAGAAATTTAAAAAAAAATTTTTTTTTAAAAGCCCTCACCCAAGTCTAAGTTCAAGGTATGGTCAGGACGAGGAAACACCTCCCCCGTCAAAAAAAGGGGGAAATTGCGGGCTGTGCTTCTAAGCGCAGCTCAGACTGGGGAGGCAGCCCTGTGTCTTTGTTTCACCACTTCCGCCCCGGAGGCTGCTCCCAATTACACCACCTGCCAGTGGGCTCCCCCCAGGACCAGCCTGAGAAACCAGGTAGGAGGGACCAGCAGATGTTACCCCAGCACAAGTCCCCGAGATGTCTAAGCCCCCCTTGCCGCCCCACTTAGCTCTCAAGTCCCTCCATCTCCTGCAAAGTCCAACCCCAGTGCTGTTTCTCCATGATCACCTCGGCCCACAGGGGAGCCACACACACGCCCAGCCCCGCTGCAGTTAATGTAAAACACAGCTGTGCCGGAAGGGAACTTGGGGAGCCCCCTCTCTGAACCCCTCCCTCGTCCGGGTGGGGAAAGGGGAAGCTCAGTGGTTCATCCCAGGTCATGCAGCCAAGCGGCACCAACACTGGGTCTCAGAATGGCCAACTCCAGATGCTCTGCAGTTATTCCACCACCCGTTATTCTCTTCCATCTCTAAGCCAGTTCCCCAACTGCACACAAGCCACACGCCCCCGCAAGAGCCACCAACATCACAGGGCAGTCACAAGACTTCTCGGCTCTGCTGCGTGAGTTTCATCCACAGCCCACAGATCTGATACCATCTCCTAGCTCTGCTGGGGAACCTGAGCGACACAGGAACTTTGGAGCCAATATTCTAGCTCTACCCCCTGCTGGCTGTGACAGGAAGTCGCTTCACCTCTCTCCAGCCTTTCTCCGTACCTGTGAAACTGGGGAAATACCCCATCTTACTCTGGCTGTGAGATGCTGATGCAATGATACACACATAGAAAGCTATCCCCCATGTGCTTATTAGCATAGAGTAGGTACTCAGTTCATTTTTAACTTACCCCCTATAAAAAAAAAAAGTGGTTCTGTGAAAAGTAGCCTCACAGGGTGATCTGATCATAAATTCCTAATGGGGCAGGCCAGGGTGGGTAGTCGCACCCCAGGCATTTAACTTCTTAGTAAAGGGTTTATTTTTGCCTTAAGCAAGTTTGTCTATTGCTTCTGTGCATCTAGGTTAACACACCTTTGAAATAAGCCCCAAGAGAGCACATAATCTTAATTTATCCTGCAACCCCAGTTGCTTCCTCCCACCTTCAGGTAACCTTCCTTAAAAAAGAATCAGCAAATGTTCTGTTAGTCTCAGAAGCATTAACCTCAGTCTGTTGAAATCTGGCTTCCAGGCTCAAATAAATTTCTATTTCAATTCTCTACAGACTTGGACTTTTCTTACCTCAACCTCCTAAGAAGCATTATTAGCCTGGCAGCCAGGGTTTGGGTCCCAACTCCAACACCTGCTAAGTGACTTTCCCTGACAGCCCCTGTGACCGTCCCGAGATGGGCTCCATTGGAGTTACCGAGGACTGAATGAAGCGAGAACAGGGAAGACCTTTGTAAAGTACGGACAGTTCTCACTGTAACCAGCTCACCCAGTGTCGCTCTCTCCCAAGTGGCTAAAGAGGGACAGGCCCGGATGCTCAGTTCACAGGTGTCCGGCTCACACTGTGGGGTCAGGAAAGGGGAGAGGGGAAGACTTTTGAAAGCACAAGTTCAAGGCACCATCAGGTTCCTTGATTAGGTCCTTCAAAACCACCCCCAACTGATAGTCCCCACCCGGATCCCCCGGAACCTGTGACTGGTACCTTACCTTACGTGAGAAAAGCTACTTTGCAGATGTGATTATAGTTACCAACCTTGAGATGGGGAGATGATCCAGGTAGGCCTAATCTAATTACATGAGTCCTTTCCTGGTTGTGTTAAGGATGAAAAGAAAGAATAAGGAGAAATTAAGGATGAAAAGGAAAAGATAAGCGTGAGAGAGACGCCATCTGTGGAGGAACCAGCCGGGGCCACGTGCCTTGAGAGGGAGAAGACAAGGATTCGCCTCTAGAGCCTCCAGAAAAGATGCATCCATGCCTACGAGCACTGAGAGACCTGCGAGACACCTTAGAAATAAAATAAAGTCAGCCCTGGCCGGGTTGGCTCAGTGGACAGAGGGTCGGCCTGCATATTGAAAGGTCCCAGGTTCGATTCCGGTCAAGGGCACATGCCCGGGTTGCAGGATTGATCCCCACCCAGTAGGCAGGAGGCAGCTGATCAATGATTCTCTCTCATCATTGATGTTTCTCTCTCTCCCTTCCTCTCTGAAATCAATAAAAATATATTTAAAAAAGGAAAAAATGTATTTTTTTTTTTAAAAAGTCAGTGGTGGTCCATTTCCAAGGCAAGGCATTTAACCCTGAATGGAAAATTACTGGCAGTCTTCTTGCATAGCAGCCTGCAGACGTGACAAAGTTCACGCACCTGGAGGGGCCCAGGGAGATAGGATGTTGTTGGGGAGGAGCCAAGTGACAAGGGAACTTAACTTGGGAAGGGGAAAGAGAGAATACCCTATAAGGATATAATGAATCTTAGGCGACCTCTGGGAAGATTGTACACCCCATGGTACTCAGCCAATGAGGAACTGGGGGCAGGACCTGTGCACTAGGGAATAAAATGCTGGTGGTAACCACTTTGAGCGTGCCTGCCCACCAGACACCTGATCTTGCAAGATCGACATTAAATGTCTCCCTTCGTGTCTCCATGTCCTTTTTTCTTTTTTAATTTTGGACTGGTGAGTGTTTCTCACAGACAGAACTACAAGACAAAGGCCCTGTGGGGAAATGGTGCTGCGGCAGCAAACAGTAGGGCGGTGCCTCAAAAAATTAAACATTTGACCCAGCAATTCCACTTCTGGGCATTTACCCAAAACAACTGAAAACAGGGACTCAAACATATGTATACACCCATGTTCATAGCAGTATTACTCATGTGGACAAAAAAGGAGCCACATACTAAACTGAGAAGCTCAGGGGAAGCCTGCATGGCAGCCTTACAAACTCCGAGACTGAAAGTAACCCCTAGGATGGTCTGAACACAGAAATCTCTAACTAACAGCGAGTCCTGGCCTGTAGCTTCCTTGACAAATGTCAGTCTTTACTGTGGTAGCAGTTAGACTGATGGGAGCAGAGCAGGAAGACGGCCACGTTCAGGTCACCAGGGTGGAAAGCCCTGGGGCCTACCTATGACAACTGTAGGGTGGGCCTCATCCCCAGAGATAAGATCTAGGCCTCAGTTGTGTTTCAGCTCTAGGCCCCAAAAAGCAGCAAAACCAGACCAGTGACCCCAAGGCTGACTCAGGACCAGCTGCACTGGATAATGACCTCCTGCCCTGGTGATGACCAATCAGTGGAGACTTCACCTGGAGAGCTGCTGAGTATTCTATTGAGATCCTCCCCCGAGACCTCCCCTAAAATGTCCACCCTTAAAACCCTCAGGATGGAGGGTCCAGCTCACTCTCCCCACCTCACACCTGCCTCTTCTTCTCTCCCCCTCATCCTCACCCTGTTCCCTTCCTCCCAGGAGCGCTACCTTTTCCTTCTTCATTCCAAGCTCCACGGGCTCTCCTTTGGCCTCTGTAACTTGTTTCCTGAGCCCATGTCTTCCAGCACTCACTTCCTCCACCTCTGTGATTTTCTAAATAAATGTCCTCTAGTTTGAGTCTTGGCTCTGAATTTGTTCCTAGCCAGAACTCAAGTACCAAGCTTGCTGAACTGAGGTCCAGTCTGACCCCACCAGTCTAACACATGGTGTCATTCCTGCTGCAACCACCGCTAACATTTACCTTTAAATGTTTATATACTGATTTGAGAGAGAGAAACGCTGATTTGTTGTTTCACTTATTTATGCATTCATCAGATTCTTGTATGTTCCCTGACCAAGGAACGAACCCACAACCTTGGAGTATCAGGACAATGCTCTAACCAACAGAATTACCCGGCCAGAGAAAGAACCTTTACCTTTAAGTAAGCCTGTATTTTCATATGTAAGATAACGTATCTTTGGAATGTCAGAGTAATCCCCCTTTTTCTGGACCCCTCACACCACAGTACAAAACCACAGAACCTCTCATTGTTATGTTGTTCCCTAAATACCATCTCTATGTGCTGTATTCATTGTTAACTATCCTATACCTACGAATGTAAAAGAAATATGTGTATAGGAGAAAAAAATAAAAGAAAGAGAAAAGACTAAGGGAAAAAAAAGTTTATTCAATCTCAGAGAATTCTCAGTTTTGCTTTCTCCCGCCTCCCTAATCTATCACCAATGGACTTCATGTAACCTACTTATGTCTCCTCCTTTGATTACCTATACCAGTGGTCGGCAAACTCATTAGTCAACAGAGCCAAATATCAACAGTACGACTGAAATTTCTTTTGAGAGCCAAATTTTTTAAACTTAAACTATATAGGTAGGTACATTGTTATTAAACTTAATTAGGGTACTCCTAAGGCTTGGGAAGAGCCACACTCAAGGGGCCAAAGAGCCGCAGTTTGCCGACCACGGACCTATACTAATAAAAGGGTAATATGCTAATTGGACTGGACATCTTCCGGACGACCTTCCGGATGTCCTTCTGGACAAAGTCATGGTGGTGGGGCCGAGGCAGAGGTGGTTAGGGGAGATCAGGCTGGCAGGGGAGAGCAGTTAGGATGATCAGGCTGGCAGGGGAGAGCAATTAGGGGCAATCAGGCAGGCAGGCAGAGGCGATTAGGTGTGATCAGGCAGGCAGGGGAGCAGTTAGGGGTGATCAGGCAGGCAGGTAAGCAGTTAGGAGCCAGTGGTCCCAGATTGGAGAGGGTGCAGGCCGGGCTGAAGGATGTCCCTCCCACCCCCGTGCACAAATTTCGTGCACCGGGCCTCTAGTCTATAATAATGAAAGCGTAATATGCTAATTAGACCGGATGTCCTTCCGGAAGAAGCTGGTGCCGGCAGCCAGGGGAAGGAAGGCCTACTCTTGCACAAATCTCGTGCATCGGGCCTCTAGTAATGTAGAAAAGAAGCTGAAAAACTGCCACTCTCCAGAGCATTTTCTCAATTCATTGAGATTTGCTTCCTAGCCACTATCATCAGTTTGGTTCAGATAAATTCATCAAAGTTCTCTACAGATTTGGACGTTTCTTACGTTGATATTTATAACAGTCAAAATATGTAAACAACACAAATGTCCATCAATAGATAAACAATAAACAGATAAACAAAATGTGGTATATACATAGAATATTAGTAGCCCTTAAATAGGAAGGAAATTCTGATGCATGCTACAACATGACTGAGCCTTGAAGACAATTATACGAAGTGAAATAAGCCAGTGCTAAAGAAAAAAAAAACACGGGCCCAAAATGGCATCACTCTTGCTAAAAGCCCTTGATACCAAACCTAGACTTACTACCTGATCTAACTGCAGTTTCATCCTTTCCCAGAAACAGAATCTTCATCTACAAGTCTGGGATTTCCTGATCACATACCAGTAAGGTAATCTGTCAGGTAGGCCCTCTCCACCACCCACCCCACAAAAAGAGGCCATCTACACCATCAAAGCCCTTCCATTTACCCTGGCCGGGATGGCTCAGCTGGTTGAGCATCACCCCATGCACCAAGAGGTCACCCATTCTGTCGCAGAGTTAGACAGACATGAGCAGAGCAGGGACAATGGGCCAGTTACGGAAGGTCACCAGGACAATGTCCCGGACACCTGGCAATGGGAAAAAAACTGGTGGAGCAAATATTGGAGATAAGTATTATTATTCAGTAGCTTGCCCCTGAGACCCCCCTCTTCATCCGAGAATGCCCTGGCTCATGCAGGTGGGATTCTCCTGACCCTTCTCCCCTGGCTCATGGTGAAGCCACGTGGTAGACCCTCACCCTCAAAGAACAAGGGGGCTGGAGGAAAGCCCCACCTAACTTCCATACAAGGACAGAAGACGACTGGACAGACCCTGACTGGTCAGTTTGAAGAAGAAAGCCGTTAAACCCCCTCCAGGGGTTAAAAGGAGCCCTAGCCCATGCCCCGGGCAGCTTTGAGTAGCCTGCTCCATTTTCCCTTTGCTTGCCAAATAAATCTTCTCTAGTGAGTTTGCCTTGGCTCTGAATCCTTTTCTTAGCCAGAACTCAAGTACTCAGGATGCTGAACCCAGGTCTGGTCTGACCCCATGAGTCAGACACCTGGTACCACCATTCCCAGGGCCAACAGTTCGAATGCTGAGCAGGGCACATGCCCAGGTTGTGGGCTTGTTCCTCAGTAAGGGGTATGCAAGAGGCAGCCAATCGATGTCTCTCTCTCACCCTCTCTCTAAAATCAATAAAAACATACTTTAAAAAACAACAACAAACCTTCCAGTTTTGCCCTGGCTGATGTGGCTCAGCTACTTAGCGTCGTATACCCTTAGTTCTGGGTTCAATTCCAGATCAGGGGAGGCAATTTGTTTGTTTGTTTGTTTGTTTGTTTTCCTCTCTCTCTCTCTCTCTCTCTCTCTCAATGGGGGGAGGGAGAGAAAAAAAACACTTCCATTTCCATTCTCTCCCTCCAAAGAAAACACATCTTGGAGTGCCCTTCTAGCTGCTAGGTGAGATGCTGGATTTGTGAATTGCATCAAATTTACTGGGTTAACACTGGTCACCAAAAGATAAACAATTCCACTTATGAGTATGAGGTACCAAGAGTAGTCAAATGGCTGGGGAAGGGGAAACGATGAGTTACTGTTTAATGGGGACAGAGTTCCAGTTACAAGATGAAAAGGCTCTGGAGAAGGATGGTGGTGACGGCTGCACAACAATGAGAATGTATTCTATGTCACGGAGCTTCACTCCAACGGTTAAAGTGGTAAATTGTATGTTATGTATATTTTACCGCAAAAAAGTAGTGCTTTTAAGTCACTAAGTCTGTGGTAATTTGTTAAACAGCAGCAGTGGAAAACGAATGCGGACAGTGAGCACTGCTTTCTCCCTCCCTCCAGATCCCTCCGCATGGAAAAGGCCTCTGCTCTCTGTCTAAGAGCCCTATGCGTTCCTCAAGCTTTCTCTGACAAGGGAAGCAATAAACCAAGGCCACACAAAAAGCCATCCCAACAGAGAACAAGGGCCCAAGGAACTCACCTCTCCTGCAGGGCTGGGAATAAGAGTTCAGAAAACCTTTGCTCACTGGTATTGTCAGTTAACAGTCACCATGGCGAGACTCTGAATGGGTTCCCTATGGCCAGAGCAGGCACACCCAGCAGGCAATGCAAATGCTCTAGGGAGGGAAAAGGTCCCAGTGTGATCTAGTGAGCAAGCCAACCTGCCCATGGGCTAGGGCCTGCGACTGCGACACCAGAGGTCACTCAGCCCTGGAGATGACTCAGTTCATTCCTACCCACCCCACCTCCACTCATTACACAAATGGGGAAACTGACAACCAGGGAGGAGGAAGAGACGTGCCAGGTGACGCAGCAAGATCCTAATCGGCTGCCCAGGACCCTCACCTCCTCCCCCCAAGCCAAGAGCTCACTGTCCAAAAGGCAGGAGGCCAGCCAATTGCTGGGAAAGACCAGCATCAGAGCTACAGTAGACTCATACAATTCTTTAAGAACTGATATTCTCTGATAATTAAACAAATCATAAATTTCAGTCTAAAAAAAAGATCTTTTGTGAAAATGTATGATAAAGCAAGTGCTATATAATGCTATATGAGTATTTGACATGTTTACTTCTGTTATTGTAAAAAGTTATTAAAAATAGAGAAGCAAACTTAAAAATATATCTGTAAGTTACTCATTAAAAAAAAAAAATAACAACAGCATCTACCGGGAAGGTCCAGGTTATGTGGGGCTAGGAGCGTGTACAATTTTAGGGACCCTCTTTAAGAAAATGAATACGGAACACTTTTTGGCAAATTTTACAAAAGCACATAATTTTATGAATTCCCTCCCAGGGCGGGGCCCACGGGCAAGTGCTGTGAGAGGGGTCTGAAGCTGGAGCTTAACTTTCCTTCGCTTCACAGTAGACCACCTACGGACTAGACTCCTGGGACAGAGGGGGGAAGCAAAGGCTCAGCCTGCGCCAGGCTCCAGGCTCGGGCTCTTATCTGGGGAGGGAAACACAACAGCAGTTACAGGAAAACCCACAAGGACCTCCGTTTCAGAGCCATTCCCAGGAAGAATGGAGATAAGGCTGACAATCAGGAAATGTGATCTCTGGAGCTGGGGGCGGAGGGGGGGGGGGGGGGGGGAGGGAGTGTCTAGAACACCACTTCTCTGCCACAAACCACGGCTCTGCCGAACACATCACCTATCAAATGAGTGGGCCTGTAGGAATCCGCGTTGTTAGCCCCCGCTGCCCAGAACCTGGGCTCTGTGAAGGTTTTGTAATTCACAAACATTTACTTCTCTGTGGAAGGGGTGCTGCTGCAAAAGAGACTCTCTGACTTAATTTTGTCATTATGGAAAAATCAGAGACCGGGCAGTATTCTGTGGCTGTAGCAGCTGCCCCGTCCCCACCTGGGCTGTGCCTGAAGGCACCGTAATCAATGGGACAGATGTCACCGGGGCCCTGCCAGTTACATGCGTGAGCCATCTCACCTCCATATGACAGTCCTCCCTAGGTCCTCTCTCAGAATGAAATGGGGGATAGGTGGTAGGTCAGGTTACGACTGAAGATCTGAAGGCAGCAGCGTTCCCCGGCCTCTACCAGGGAGGTCCTGACCCGCCCAGGACTCGGGGCCTGTTCAAACAGCTTTGGAAAACAGCAGTCCCTTCACACCCAACCTGGGAGGACCTCTCCACCTCTCAGTGGCTGCGCCACCCTGGCCTTGCCAGCAGCAGCAGGGACACTCTCCTTCAAACAGCACTTGCTGAGGGCTGCTCTCCAAATGGTGACAGGTCCCCAGGCAGCCTGGCCCGGCTGGAAGCTGAACAGAAACTCCCACCGGAGCCAACAGAACACACTAGAGAAGCTTCCTGCGGAGCTCAGGTACGGCTGACCCTGTGTCTGTAGGCGGGATCCTAAGCTCTGCCAAAAGACGCTGGGCCGAGTGACAGCGCGCCATGGCCAGAAAATGGACGGTCCTGGAGATGTATGTGTGACAGAAAGAACCACAGGAAATGTGTGTCCATAGCTCAACCAAGCCGATTCCTCAGCACTTTGCATCTTCAGGACTTCAGCTCAGAATCCCTCGACTTGCTCCATGCTCCCGTCACCTTTCTTAAGCTTGCGTCAATCCTGGTCTTCCTTTAGGCCAGAGAGAGCTCACTTCTTTCAGGAAGCCCACCCTGATAGCCCCTCTCACCATGATCCTTACCAGCACTTGGCCTAAAAGGTTTTCTATGTCCTCTAGTGTTCTAATAACAGTCCTGTTTTCCAGTACCTACCATAGGCACATATATTACTTTATTACACATTCCTCATTAATCTTCACAGTGTTCCTACAAGGCAGGTATTAGCACCTCAAGGGAGCTAAGGTTCAGAGGTGATTCTTGACAAGCAAGGGTCAGACACCCAATTTGTGCCCCGGCGAGAGTTACTTTTTCCTCGGCCTCCCAATGAGATATAATGTCCAGGACAGGCCTTTCCTTCTCCTGCCACTGGCTGGTACAAGGCTGGGCACAGCGAGGCCCGACACATGCCAACGAGACACCAGTGGACCCTGACTCATCTCTTCCACACCCCGGGTAGCACCTGTTCTGAAGGCCTCTCTAGGCGGAGTTTCTGGTACGTCAGCTCCAGGAATTGTGGGGGCAGACGACACATCTAGGACATTTCTCTCTCCCTCCCATGCCAAGGCAGGCCCTCATGGGTGTATGAACATCCCTAACTCTGCTGAGAAGGGAGTAGGTGGCCCTACTCTCTGCGCCCCAGTGCCCTGCCCACGTTGGGCTCTGTCTCACCACTGAGGTGTGGGTCACGGGTGCCATTAAACCACAGAAACAAGCCAGGGAGGGCCCCAGGGCAGCACTCTACCAACCCTGACGGTATTTCCCACGCAGTGAACAAAAAGCCCACAGAGGTGCTGTTAAACATTCAGCTCCCCACCCACACACCAGGAATTAAGAATAGTTGGAGCCTACGTCAATCATTAGCCAGGCAGTGCCTCAGACCTTGCCCTGCAAGGGCTGGCACCTGGGGCTGCCCAGCCGGGAGAAGGCTGGGCAAAGCTAGCTGGGAGAGTGGCAACGGGGCGGTGTCTAGGCTTGACCAAGGGGCTGCACTTGAGCAAGCAGGTTCTGAAAGAGGCCTCTTAGAAATAAAACATCAATCACACAAGAACCCTACAACATCGGAGCTGGAAGGGGCTTCATGAAATCGTTTGGTTCAAATGGCTCATTTTACTGAGGTGGGAGCCCAGGCCCCGAGTGCAGGCCCAAGGTCTCAGGACTGGCTGCGGCAGGACAGACTCCAGAACCACGTTTCTCTACTTCCAGGCAGATGCACTGTGACCCAGGCTGGCTCCCCTCCACTCTGCACACTTCCTGGGCTCCATTCCACGTTCCTGGCTGGAGAATGGCCTTGGGAAATGTAAAGAAAGTGACTCTGCTGCCTCCCAAATCAATCCCACAGAACCGAGCCACACAGGCAGTGTCATCTGCTCCAGGGAAGTCTGTGACATCGTTTCCCCCCAAGTCCACCTCCCTAAGACTTAGCAGCTGCCGACAGCAGGGTTGGCAGCCCCTGGGGTACCAGGAACTGCAGAAACCACGGGCCCCAGCTCAGTTCAGGGTTCAAACGGCCTCTGCCCCCAAGCTCTCCCAGAAACAGTCACCTATGTGTAATACCTGAAGTTGAGGGAGCTCGGGAGGCGGGAGAAGCACAGCAAGATACCCTGCCTCCCAAAGCTGGGCCGTGGAGCCCCCACCCCGTGCTGTGGGGCCTGTAAAAGCGGGAGGTGGCTGCAGGTGGCAGAAGGTGGGGCTGCCAGACCTGACTAGTGGGAATCGGCACATCAGCAGCTGCCGGTTTCTTCACCAGTCGCAGGACTGGAGGCCGCAGGGCTCGCACTGCCTGCCGGCTCACCACTGCCAGGAGACACCCACCATTCCCACTTCCTAAGCTGAAGAATAGTGGCTTAGCCGATGGCAACACTGACAAGCACAGTTGTAGCTTCGAATTAAGGACAGCAGTGGGTGTTGTTCCACAAACTTCTGATTGTCCCTTTAAACCATCTGTCCCCCCTTCCTTCTACACAGAACACTAGCTGCACTGCAGCACATGGCAGCCCCCAATAAGGACTATGTATTGAAGTCTCCCTGGCAGCCAGGCAGGCCTGTCAGGTAGCTGTGAGGGCCAGCTGTCCTGGGCCAGGCAATAAGGGAAGTGCTGCAAATGAGGAAGAGCAGGGCAACCCAACGTGTGGTCTCTAGACTGGCGGCATCAGCACAACTTGGGCACCTGTCAGAAAGGAAATTCTCAGGCCCCACCGCAGACCTCCCACCTCAGACCCTTTGGGAGTGGGGTCCAAGAATCTGTGTTTTAATAAATCTTCCAGGTTGTTCTCAAGTTTGAAAACCATAGCCCTACAGAATGCTGGGAGCAACTTTACATATGGAGTGTGGTGCCTGCACAACCTCACAGAACAGACACTAACCCTCCAACTTCTGAAGAGAGAGAGAGAGATAAGCAACTCTCTTAACTCATAACCAAACCTGAATCCTAATACAGGCAGGTGGGGAAGAATGATGAGGAACTTAACCAAGATAGCAGCAATCAGGAAAGAAATAACATCCAAGTATAATAAATAATAAACAGAAAACAAGACGCAAGGTATAAAATCAAGACTATCAGGTATGTGAACAGTCTGAATTTTCTACCAAAGACACAGGTCACCACATTCAGTTTCTTGTTGTCATCATTGTCTTCTGCATTCCTTTCTCCCTCCCCTGCACCAGTCATGTGCTGGTTACAAGAGAAAACACTCTTTTTTAAAATAACATTCTGCCATCCTTTCTCCCTCCCCATCTGAGTCATGTGCTGATTACAAGAGAAACATTTTATTTGTTATTGAGAAAGAAAGTTTAAAAATTAAGGTTAGCAGAGCCAGCACACCTAGTGGACAGCTTCAGACCACATCGAAGCATCACTACCCAACCACCTCCACAAGCAACACACTCAAGGGACGGACTCAGTGAGCACCAGAGCCCAGCTGTCCGCCACAGTGGTCAGCCAGTCCTGGCAGCTGATCACCCTGGGGGGAAATCCCTCCCAATGACATGCCCACAGCAATCAAGGCTCAACTACAAGAAGAGGGTGTATGTACATAGGCCACACAGGGGGCACACCTCGAGTGCTCAGCTTGAGTGGTTGGGGAGGCTGTGTCATTGGACCCTATAGAACACCGACTACATAAGGCCACTCTACCAAGCCTGTGCTATGTACCAGCTTTACCTAATACATAGGAACAAACACAGGGAGGCTGCCAAAATGAAGAGACAAAAAAGCATATTCCAAATGAAAGAACAGAAGAAAACTCCAGAAAAAGAACTAAACAACATAGAGACAAGCAATGTACTAGATGTAGAGTTCAAAACACTGTTGTAAGGATGTTCAATGAACTTAGGGGAAGAGTAGATGAACTTAGTGAGAACTTCAACAAAGAGATAGGAAACATAAAAAAAAAAAACAGAAATGGAGAATACATTAACTGAAATGAAGAATACATTAAAGGGAATTAACAGTGGAGTAGATGAAGCAGAGGATCAAATCAGAGATTGATAAGATAGGGAAGTAGGAAAAAAACAATCAGAACAACAAAAAGAGAAAAGAATCTACAAAAATGAGGATAGTGTAAGGAGTCTCTGGGACAAGTTCAAGCATGCCAGCACTGGCATCATGGGGGTGTGAAAAAGACAAGAGAAAGAGCAAGAAGTTGAAATCCCATTTGAAAAAATGACAGCAAATTTCCCTAACTCAGTGAAGGAAATAGACATACAAGTCCAGAATATGCAGATTCCCAAACAAGATGGACCCAAAGAGGCCCACACCAAAACACATCATAAAAAAAAAAGAGAGAGAAAAGTTAAAGGTTAAAGACAAAGAGAGAATCTTAAAAGCAGCAAGAGAAATGCAGTTAGTTACCTACAAGGGAGTGCCCCTAAGACTGTCAGCTGATTTCTCAACAGTAACTTGCAAGCCAGAAGAGACTGGCAAAAAATATTCCAAGTGATGAAAATCGAGGACCTACAACCAAGGTTAATCTACCCAGCAAAACTATCATTTAGAATTGAAAACCAGATAAAGAGCATCCCAGACAAGGGAAACCTAAAGGAATTCATCACCACCACCAAACCAGTATTAAATTTTAAAGGGTCTTCTTTAAGAAGAAAAAAAGATAAAAAATGTGACCAACAAAATGGCAATAAATACATATATCAACAATTGACTCTAAAAAAAAAAACAACAACCAGTGAATAAGCAGAACAGAAACAGACTCATAGAAACAGAGAACATTTCGATGGTTGCCAAATGGGAGGGGGGTTGGGAAGATGGGTGAAAAAGGTGAAGGGATTAAGAAGTACAAATTGGTTGTTACAGAATAGTCATGGGGCTGTCAAGTACAGCATAGGGAATACAGTTAGTAATCTATAATAATAAAAGCATAATATGCTAATTAGACCAGACGTCCTTCTGGACAAAGCTGGGGCTGCAAGGGAAGCCCGGGTCCCGGGTGCCAGAGGGAAACTGGTGCTGGCAGCCGGGGGAAGGAAGGACTACTCTTGCATGAATTTCATGCATTGGGCCTCTAGTATTGTAATAACTATGTACGGTGTCAGATGGGTGAGAGATTTATCAGGATGATCACATAGTAAGTTATGTAATGTCTAATCACCAGGGTGTATACCTGAAATTAATATAATAATGTTTGTCAACTATAATTGAAAAATAAAATTGCTTTTAAAAATTTAATTTGAGCCCTAGCTGGTCTGGTTCAGTGGATAGAGTGTCAACTGTGGATCAAAGGGTCCCGGGTTCGATTCCAGTCAAGGGCATGTACCTTGGTTGCAGGCTACTTCCCTGGTCAGGGGTCATGCAGAAGGCAACCAATCGATGTGTTTCTCTCACATCGCTGTTTCTCTCTGTCTTTCCCTCTCCCACTCTCCCTAAAAATCAATGGAAAAATATCCTTGGGTGAGGATTAACCAAAAAAAAACATTAATTTGAATAAGAAAAAATATTAAAGGTTCGGCAAAACCATATTAAACAGAAAAACTAGAAGTGAAAATATTAACATTAAAAATATGTTGAGAACTTTTCAATAATCCTGTCTCAGCAAGCTGAGGGTTTTTCCAGCCATTTGCCTTTATCTTGAAAACCAGAACTTGGAAAACCACTCCCTAGGAGTTCATGGCACAAGGCTTAGCTATTCCAGTCCCTTTAAATAGTGTATGTGACTTAATACACACCACAGAAAAGAACATAAGACTTGGAGGCCTAAGTCTTTACATATGACATTTGGCCCTGGGTTCTTTTTGTGTACTAACTTTTTTGTCTGATTCCTTGGGGGACAGAGAAAGTCCATCTTGCTGCCACAAATGAGGAAGGATACACACAATTGCAATCAGAGCAATTGGACCATCTCCTTGAACCTAAAAAAAAGCAGGTGGAACCACAAGAGAGAAGAGAGGACAAAGGCCTGACCCTGGGGTTTGCCTACAAATCTCATTTCATCCATCCCTCCAAATCTGGTTTTCAATGCAGGAGGGGGAGCTCATGATAATGGAGAGCTGAGAATAAAGTGGGGGGACACCCGATTACTACCTACTCCACAGCCTGAATTGAAACTAAAGGGGCATGGATGACCCCCATCGGCCCCAAGGCTGACACCTGCCTCTAAATTTCTGAGCCTCTCACTGTTTCATAAAATGCACTTATTTATTAACTTTAGGACTATATAAAAAGAGGGGTTCCTCTTTTTATAGAGATCCTTACCAATATATTCTCCTAAGCACAGATAATATGGAATTAATGGCCAAAGGTCAAAAGCATTAAATAAGCAACAAATGACACAGGGCACAATGCACAAAGATAAGCTTGATAAAACTGTACATCAAACATGAAGGCTGAATTCATAAAGCTAGAACAAATACAAGCAGAGCTTGACTTAAAAAAGAGATCACAGTGAGACTTTTTGATATACTTCTCAGAATCAGAGAGATCAATAAGCAAGGATAGAGGACAAGCTCAAGTTAACAGAAAAATCTCAAGTGGTCTCCCACAGAGAATAGTCTTCTCTCATGTCCATGAACCTTTTAATATTAATCATGTAGTTGGCCACAAAGAAAATCTTAGTACAGCCCAACAAAAGAGATTTTGCTGATCCTATTCACTAATCATCATATATAATAAAAGGGTAATATGCAAATTGACCCCAATGGTGAAACGACCAGAACAACTGGCCGACTATGAGGCGCACTGACCACCGCTCGGTCCCTTCCCCCGGCCATCAGGCTCCGATCCCCCGATGGTGAACGGGGAACCAGGGGTAGGTGGCAGTGGGAGACAGGGCCAGCTGCGGGCAACTGGGGACAATGGCCTTGATCGCAGGCCAGGCCTAGGGACCATACCCACGCACGAATTTCAAGTGCTGGGCCTCTAGTAACCCAATAAATGTAGCAGTCAACAATAAAATATGAACATACCCCACCCCCCACAAAACTAGTCAGAAATTCAGAACCCCATCTTATAAATAATCCTTGGATCAAAATTTATCTACACAATGACTAGAAAGCCATGGAAAGGTGAGCATTTCTTGCAAAAGCCCATTACCTAGAGCTGCATTCAAAAGGAAATATGGAGCTTCATAAATTAAAAGACTAAAAATAAATGAAGCAACTTATATAGTAAAAGTAGAGCAACAAAATATGCCAAAAGTAAGAAGGAATGAAGAAAGATAAAGGTTGAACTTAATGACCAAACATAAAATAGAAAGGATACAAAAAATCCCGGGTGCCTGCCGGCAGCCAGAGGGAAGCCCGTGCCAGCAGCCAGGGGAAGGAAGGCCTACTCTTGCACAAATTTTATTCATGGGCCTCTAGTGTGTGTGTGTGTGTGTGTGTGTGTATGTATATATATATATATATATATATATATATATATATATATATATATTTTTAAGTTCTAGCATAGCCAGTTAGAATTCCATTCACACTATCTAGTAAAGACATATTACAAGGTCTGTAATCTATCCTTGACTCGGAAAAGTTAGTATCATAAAAATGTCTACTCTTCCTTATAAATACTAAATACAGCCAATGACATTCCAATTAGCATCCTATAGGTTTTAAAAAGAGCCTCCTTGTATGCATAGATGCACGCAGACAGTGGGGTGGAGAGGGCCTGGGGAGGGGGGCGGGGTGGGCTGGAGGGGGCCAATGGGGGGAAAAGGGGGCATATGTAATACTTTCAACAATAAAGAATTATTTTTTTAAAAAGAGTAATGGTCTCAATACCCATCAATAAGGGAAAAGCTCAGTAAATTATGGTACATCTGAACATCATATACAGACCTGCTACTGGCGTGGAAGAACAGTAACCTGAAGTCACTGGCCATGATAAATTAATCAAAAGCACAAGCTAGAATGCAGAATATACATGAATCCATTTGGTGAAACATGCAGTTTTACAGCTGCCTGTGTCTGTGACAGGGAGAGAGAGGGGATCCTTGACTGCAGGCCATCCACACTAACTTCTCAGGTGAAATGGGGGGAGAATGGGCTGAGGAAACAAAAACAAACACCCCTCAAGGTATCCTCCAGCATCACCCAATCTTTCTCCTCCCCTTCGAAGCCCACATCTTCAAAGCTTGTCTATAGTTAGTAACCCCAGATCATCACCTCGGGCTACTCCCCACCCATTCATTCCCTAAGGCTTCTGCTACTATCATCCCACAAACACAGTCCCAGCTAAAGTGACCAATCTCCTCCACATCACTTCCCACAGTAGCCATGGCCACTGCCGGAGGCTTCTGTGTGGGACACTGTCTGGGTTTTCTTTCCTGCTCTTGAACTGCTCTTTTTCTGGCTCCTTTACAGGCTCATCTTCCTTTACTCAGCTGTTCTAGGTTGAGTTCCTCAATCTCACCATGTCTTTGACATAGGTTACAACCTAGACAAAGTGTCCTTCTAGCCCAGACTCCTCCTGAGCCCCAGACCCATCTGCCTCCTTGGTATCTCAAACACATGTCCAAAACTGAATGCATGATCTTCCCCATTCTCCAGACTAGTTCCCATCCAGTGTCTCCTTATGTCTTATGTCTCAGGGGAATGCAGGGAGCAACCCAGGCTGGGTGGGGCTGGCCTCTGCTTTGGTGCACACAGCACGGGGCTAGGCAAACAGTGGGTACTCATAATAAGGAGTTCCACAGAAACATGCCTTGTCACCCTCTTCCTAAAAATAGCCGTGACCTTTTAGGTGGACACATCAGGCTCACATCTAGGATCACCAGCACCCCCTCCCCCCCAAACACACACACCCTTTTCCCCAGGATGCCACTCCCCCAGGCTTAATCTGCCTTATACTCCCTCCACCTCCCTGTTAACAGCCTCTGAATTTCTCTCTCCCCTCACTCTGATTGCTTTCATCTTGTTAGGGACAAAAATAGAATAGTGGGAACTAGCTATGGTTATGGGAAATAGAATCATGCTCTGTTAACTCTGATTGCCTTGTTCTGGTTAAAGGACATTCTAACCTGGCTGGGGATTGTACGCCCAGGGACTTGGTGTCCACCTTGGACCTGGAAGTCAACCTTGGATTGGGGTCCATTCTCATTCAAGAACTGCCTATTATCATGGAAAGATTCATTACTGTTGCCCAAATAATGGAGTCCTTATTTCCCATTTTGCATACCCATTATTCCTTCTGCCTACTTCCCCATGTAATCTTTGTCCTACCCAATAGAAGCAGTTGGCTTATGGGGGGTGCAGAGCAGATTTTTGTGGATGACCTGCTGCCCTCCCATACTGCCAGCGTTACTGGAATAAACACTCATCTATGATTCAACCCTGTAGTGACCCGCAGCCTTGTCCGCGTTCAATTCCTTCCCTTCTGTTCTGCTAAGGCAGTGGGACCTTCAGGAGCACAAGCACCTGGCAGACCTGAGCGTGCCACTCCCAGCTTCAAGGTCCCTTGCAGTAACACACCCAAGGTATCACCACCCGTAACCGAGCTCAAACCCCTTTTGCAAACATCTCACTGGATTCTGCAAACAACCATTTGAGGCAGGAGTTTTACCATCCAGAACACTGAGAGTCTGTGTGGTTACATGGCTTGTGCCTGGTCATCTAACACGAATAAGCTCAGTCTCCTGACTCTGTGGTTGCCCTCACCCATTAAGTTCTCACATCAGTGTAGCATGGTCAGCTGTGATTCGGGTCACTGTTCTGGCTTTACTATTAAGATCCTCACACCCTGTGACCTTTAATTTCGGGGTTAGGGTCAGTAGACTGAATGTATGGCTTCAGTAGTTACTAGATATGCCACTGCATTTCAGCAACTCCTTTTAAAAATGCAAATTCCCACCAAGGAAACTTCCGTTCCTTCCTTTTACCTAAGAGATGTCCTATGCAGGCAGCATTCAAATTCCTGATGTTCCAGGGAAATGAGATCAGAGGTGTTGAAGAGAAAAATCCAGAGAAACCTGAGTCTGTTTGGCTATGACTGTGACGCACACCCACATACTGATTCTCCCCCAAGTGTCCCTGGGAACCAAGTGCAAGGAACTGCTTCAGGCTTACGGGGAGATGATGGCAGCTAAGAGGGAGGAAGGAGGGAGAGCTCTAGGAAGGCCCAAGGGCCTCTAAAGAGATGTCTTTTCGCCAAACCGGTTTGGCTCAGTAGATAGAGCATCGGCCTGCGGACTCAAGGGTCCCAGGTTCGATTCCGGTCAAGGGCATATACCTTGGTTGCTGGCACATTCCCAGTGGGGGGCGTGCAGGAGGCAGCTGATCGATCTCTCTCATCGATGTTTCTAACTCTCTATCCCTCTCCCTTCTTCTCTGTAAAAAATCAATAAAATATATTTAAAAAAAAAAAAAAAAAAAGAGATGTCTTTTCTACATTCCCCTCCTTCCCACACTGGCTTTCTCTTTCTCTCTCTCTATTCTGCAGTGAATTCTGAAGAAGAACCCATACTAACCTATTCTAGCTGTTTTCCCGCCTTCATCCCGAACTACCCAGCCTCCTCCAAATCACGTGACCAAGGCACACTCCTCAATCTTGGCCTTCTAGGAACAGCAATCCAGGATGGGCCCTGTCTGTCACCGTCACCCTTGCCCTGGCCACATAAAGGAACTCAAAGGCCTTCCTACTTGGCCTCTCAGGCAGCTCCTACCACCACCCCTCAGTCTGGACTCATTTCCATCTCCAGGTCTAATGTTGTAACAACAGGGGAACCCTGCTTCCCTGGCCTGCCTCTTTCACTCAACTGACATCTACTGAGCACCCACATGAGGAAGGCCCGTCCTGGTGCGGTGAGGCTCAGAGATTTGTAAGAAACAGCCCTCAACTCCCAGAGACAGAGGTCAGGGCAGAGGTGAGACACATGGCCATATAAATACTACGAAAGGCCACTATGAGAAGTGGGTCAGTGCCAAAGGAGTGGAGAGCTCTGGGGACTCGCAGCATATCTTGTCCCTTCTCGGTGGGAGCAGGCACCCAGAGGGCTCCCAGGAGGGTGCTGAATAATGGGGCAGGAATGGGGGAAGGAGGGCATAACAGCATGAGCTAAGACAGAGGGCCAGGTCAGAAGAGCAGATCAACTTGGTTGGACCTTCAACTGCATGACGGGAGTGATAGCTATTACTACTGTATTATCACTGACACGGGCAGATGATTACTTATGCGCAAGGCCCTGCTGTAAGCTTTATGTCCAATCTGAGTGACATCCACCTGAGACACACAGGGATGGTATAACAGTCACCACCTATTCAGGTGCCTGAGCTGTATGGTTGGTTAAATATATTAATTCATTTAATCCTCACAATCACCCTGCGAGGTAGGTATTCTTATCACCCCCATTTTAAAGATGAGGAAACCAAGGTCTGAAGACTAGTTAAGAAGACAAGATTAGGGAGGGAGGGATGCAGGAGCCCGAGGGGAGGCACCAATGCCAGGGCAACAAACTACCCTGGCACCTCACCTGACCACTCTAATCGGGGAGCACCTTACAGCACAGAAAGTGCTTGGAGGGAAGGGTACCCGTTAATCCTCCCGGAATTCCCAACAACTGGCTGAAGCAAGAAAGGAATGAAGGAACTTAATGAGAGCCAGTTAGGGGTGAGCTACTCCTGGACTCAGCCTGGCCCTGCCTGCAAGCTTTGGCTCCTGTTGTGTGGGCAGCGCACAGGCTCACCCCTCACAGCGCCCCCCCATGCCCAGGTCAGGGCAGGAGGGGACACAGTGAAGGGCCTGGAGAGAGAGCAGAGTAGCCAGCTACCTCCACACCCAGGCTCGGTCCTCAACAGCCATGTCTACACAAAGCCACTGGTTAGATGGGCGGGCACAGAAATGGCCCAGGCGCACAGCTTCCTGCTTGAGCTGGGACCGCCTGGCTCCCGCCTGCCCTCCCCGTCTCTAGGTGAGGAACTCCATTCCCCACATCAGACGCCGTTTCCACCCTGTGAAGCCTTCAGGGGGCTGAGCTGAGGCCCCGGAGGAGATAGAAGTCCGAGAATCCCTCCCTGACACTGTCGCCGAGGCTGGAGAGGGTGGAAAGGCGGAAGAGGTGAACGCAGGTGAACACAGCACCGGGATGAGCCCCGATCTTCCAAATAAAGTGCCTACAAATGAACTCCAGCAGCAGAAACTCCCCGAAATTCGCGTGCTCCCGGTTCCGGGAGAAAGTTCCTGAAGGCAGCCTCCCCCCCCCCCCGTCCCCCCCCCAGCTCGCCCGGGGCAGCCTTTCCCGGAAGGGCGCACGCACACTCAGAACCAGCTGGGTCAGAGGGGACGGGCCGGCGGCCTCCCCACCCCGGCCCGTCGCCCCGGGTCCAGTATGACCCGGTCCCGCGCCGGCCCAGGCCGTTCAGCCCCGACCCCGGCAGCGCAGCGCCGTCACGAGCCCGGGCCCTGGGGGCCACGGGGAGGAGAGTCCCCGCAGCTGACAGAGCCGAAGCAGCCCGTCCGGGACCAGCCGGACACCGCCCCCACCCCACGCGGTGCAACGAGGGTCCCCGCACGGCCGGCCGAGACCCTTACTCACCTGGCCACCGGCCACGGGGCGCGGAGCCGCGAGGGGTCAGGGGGGCGCGGCAGCAGCGGCGCTCTGGGCGGGCGTCAGGGCGCGGCGCCTGGGTCGGTGTGAGTTCGGGCGTCGGTCCGCTCGGGCTCTCGGGGTTCTCGGCCCGGCGGGCACCGCAGCCGCAGGGAGGGGCGGAGGAGGGGCCAACTGAGCGGAAAACTCCTGGTCGCTGCGGTCCGCGCCCCGAGGCGGGGCCGCTGGTTCAGGGGCGGGGCCAGGCTGAGGGGCGTGGTCTGTGCGAAGCCCCGCCCCCAGGCGTGAGCCATCGGGGCCCCCTGGGGGCGGGGCCTCCTGGCGCGGGAGGCAGGAAGGCGTGGCCTCCGGCTCCCAGGCGAGGAAGGACTCCGCCCGGGCGCGGAGGTCTGGGTGGGGGGCTCCTCTAACTGGCCGAGTCCTGCCTTGCGCCGCCCTCCCGGGGTGGGGATTCCCCAAATCCCGTCCAGGCCAGTGTGCCCTTGTTAGTGACTCTCTAGGTGACTGTCTACTGTGGTGACGGCGCGCAGTGGTGCGGAAATGGAAGGGTGCGGGGAAACCTGACCGGCTACCTCAGCCCGGTGACCGGGTCCACCTAAGAGGGAATGGGGCTTCGCTCCGGCTGCCCCCGGGGAAGGCGAGAGCTAACGCCCAAGTCAGGGCCCTAACTCCCTCCCGCGGGGATCGCAGGGGGCGTTCAGGGGACGGGAGGCGCAGAATCGAGCAAAGCGCTCCTCGGCCGGAGGGGCCTGCGGACGAGGACTGGCTGCGCTCCTGCAGCTCCCGAATGGGCTGCACGGGTTTTCACCTGCAGTTCCTGCACCGGCCGCATCCCCCTAGGTGGGCGGGTAAATGGCTTGAGGTTCTGAAACAAAACTTGCTGGCTACGATAGTTACACACCTTGTGTAAAAGATGATGTGATTGTGGCTCTGAAGAAAGCTAACGGTGATGCCATTGTGAAATGCGAACCCCTTGCTCTCGGGCGCAGCGTCTCCAGTTTCAGGATGCACAGATTGTGCCTTCCGGGCAGCAGGGTCTGGTTTCAGGACTCAGGCAGAACAGTGGGAAAGAGGAAAAAGACTGCCAGAGCACAGATGGCTTAGAAGTCCAATTAAGCCACAGGGAAAGTAGATGGTGACAGAGGAATAGATCTACTTCCTATTAAAGATAGCAAATAGAAAAATGGAGGAAAATAAGGAGAGCATTGAAAGGTTTACAACTGCCTACAACATGCTTCAGAAAGAGAAATTTATATCCCAAAGAGGAAATCAATGAGAAAAATAATTCATATTCTTATTAGGGGCATAAATAGAACATTGGGGACTAGCATAGTTATAAGAAACTAGAGGCCCAGTGCACAAAAATTTGCTCCTGCATTGAGCATCTGCCCCCAGTGGTCAGTGTGTGTCATAGTGACTAGTCATTCCCAGTTGTTCTGCTGTTAGGGTCAATTTGCATATTACCCACTTGCAAACAGCCATCAGCCACTCACCCAGGCTGGCCAGGCACCCCAGCAGGACCCCCCTCCCTGAAGGGGGTGTGGCCAACCTCCATCACCGTGGCAACCAAGCCTCCTGCTTGCTTCAGCTCCTGGCTGCTGGCCCGCCATCTTGGTTGGGTTAATTTGCATATAGTGGCTCTGATTGGCTGGTGGGCGTGGCTTGGGCGTGGCGGAGGTGCAGTCAATTTGCATGTTTCTCCTTTTTCTTTCTTTTCTTTTAAATATATTTTATTGATTTTTTTACAGAGAGGAAGGGAGAGGGATAGAGAGTTAGAAACATCAATCAGCTGCCTCCTGCACACTCCCTACCGGGGGATTGGGCCTAAGCTGGCAGTCAGACATCCCTCTGGCAGCCCGGGAGCCCTGGGGGATGTCCACTTGCCAGCGGGGAGCAGGCCTAAGCTGCAGTTGGACTTCCTTAGCGCTGCTGAGGAGGCGGGAGAGGCTCCCACCACCACCGCTGAACTGGCAGCCATCAGCCTGGCTTGTGGCTGAGCAGAGCTCCCCCTGTGGGAGCACAATGACCACCAGGGAGCAGCTCCTGCATTGAGCGTCTGCCCCCAGTGGTCAGTGTGTGTCATAGTGACCAGTCATTCCCAGTTGTTCTGCTGTTAGGGTCAATTTGCATATTACCCTTTTATTATATAGGATAGAGGCCTGGTGCACGGGTGGGGGCTGGCTGGTTTGCCCTGAAGGGTGTCCCGGATCAGGGTTGGGTCCCCGCTGGAGTGCCTGGCCAGCCTGGGTGAGGGGCTGATGGCTGTTTGCAGGTTGGCCACAGCCCCTTCAGGGAGGGGGGTCCTGCTGGGGTGCCTGGCCAGCCTGGGTGAGTGGCTGATGGCTGTTTGCAGGCTGGCCATGGCCCCCAGCCACCCACGCTCCCAGTGGAGGCTGGCTGGAAGCAGGTATCTAGGATTTATTTATCTTCTATAATTGAAACTTTGTTGCCTTGAGCGGAGGCCACAGCCAGCCAGGGCAGGTGGGAAGCTTGGCTTCCTCCATTGCCGGGGCAACCAAGCCTCCTGCTTGCTCCAGCTCCGTGGCTGCTGGCCGCCATCTTGGTTGGGTTAATTTGCATATAGTGGCTCTGATTGGCTGGTGGGCATGGCTTGGGCGTGGCGGAGGTGCAGTCAATTTGCATGTTTCTCTTTTTTCTTTCTTTTCTTTTAAATATATTTTATTGATTTTTTTACAGAGAGGAAGGGAGAGGGATAGAGAGTTAGAAACATCAATCAGCTGCCTCCTGCACACTCCCTACTGGGGTTGTGCCTGCAACGAAGGTACATGCCCTTGACCGGAATCGAACCTGGGACCCTGGAGTCTGCAGGCTGACGCTCTATCCACTGAGCCAAACCGGTTAGGGCATATAGTGGCTCTGATTGGCTGGTGGACATGGCTTGGGCGTAGCAGAGGTGCGGTCAATTTGCATGTTTCTCTTTTATTAGATTAGATATTAGGCTTTGCAGACACAGCCGCCCCGAAGCTGCTCCTCAGCCATGGTGAACCCCACCGTGTTCTCTGACATCGATGGTGATCCCTTGGGCCGCATCTCCTTCCAGCTGTTTGCAGACAAAGTTCCAAAGACAGCAGAAAACTTCGGTGCTCTGAGCACTGGGGAAAAAGGATTTGGTTATAAAGGTTCCTGCTTTCACACAATTATTCCGGGATTTATGTGCCAGGGTGGTGACTTCACATGCCATCATGGCACAGGTGGTGAGTCCATCTAAGGCAGTGGTTCTCAACCGTCCTAATGCCGCGACCCTTTAGTACAGTTCCTCATGTTGTGGTGACCCCCAACCATAAAATTATTTTCGTTGCTACTTCATAACTGTAATTTTGCTACTGTTATGAATCGTAATGTAAATATCTGATATGCAGGATGTATTTTCATTGTTACAAATTGAACATAATTAAAGCATAGTGATTCATCACAAAAACAATATGTAATTATATATGTGTTTTCCGATGGTCATTCGACTCCCAAAGGGGTCGCGACCCACAGGTTGAGAACCGCTGATCTAAGGGGAGAAATTTGAGGATGAGAACTTTGTCCTGAAACATACAGGTCCTGGCATCTTGTCCATGGCCAATGCTGGACCTAACACAAATGGTCCCCAGTTTCTCATCCGCACTGCCAAGCCTGAGTGGTTGGATGGCAAGCATGTGGTCTTCGGCCAGGTGACAGAAGGCATGCATATTGTGACAGCCATGGAGCGTTTTGGGTCCAGGAATGGCAAGACCAGCAAGAAGATCACCGTTGCTGACTGTGCACAACTCTAATAAATTTGACGTGTTTTATCTTAACCACCAGACCATTCCTTTTGTAGCTCAGGGGAGCACCCCTTTACCCCGATTTGCTTGGAATATTCTATAATCTTTGTGCTCTTGCCAGTTTATTGGTTTCCATAATTTCCTTACCCCTTCCCAGTCTAACTGGATTGCAGAGTTAAGTTTATGATTAAGAAATAAAAACTAAACAGTAAAAAAAAAAAGAAATATTAAACATGCTCTATTAACCATGGTTGTTTTGTTCTGATGAAAGAATGCACATTCTAACCCAGCTGGGAGTTGTACGCCCCCAGGACCTGGAAGTCAACCTTGGAATGCGGTCTATTATCCTATTATCATGGAAAGATTAACCACCCTATTGCTTAAACAATGGCCTCCCGCCCACATTGCCTGTAACCTGTAACCATCACACCCATTTTTATTCCTTCTGTCTACTTCATGTCATCCTTGTCCTACCCAATATAAGCAGCTGGTTTATGGGGGGTGCGGGGGGGTGCAGAGCAAATTTTTGTGGAGGACCTGCTGCTCTCCCATACTGCTGGCATTATTGGAATAAATGCACATATATGACTCAACCCTGTCTCTGCTTAATTGGCTCAAGTAGTGACAGGCAGCCCAGGCCTATTGGTTGTCCAGTTTCATTCTCATAAGTGAAAATGAGAACATGGCAAATGTACTACTGAGAAAATTATAAAGAACTTGAAAATGATGGTCCAGGAATGAGTTACTATGGTCCCTGAAGATTACTAAGATTTGGTTCTAAAGTGTCTTTGGGTGCCCTGGCCAGTGGGGTTCAATTGGCTGAGCATTGTCCCATGCACCAAGATTGTTTGGTTCCTAGTATCCTGCTGGATCCCCAGTAGGGGGCAGTGCAGGAGGCAGCCCATGAATGACGTTTTTCTCACTCACTCTAAAGAAAAACACAAACATTTTTAAAAAATAAAGTGTCTTTGGTAGAATAATATTTCTATTAATGATTATTTTAGACATCAGAAAAGCAAGATTTAGTTTTCACTATATTTTATAGACACCCATCTTATAAACATAGATGCCTTTTAAAAATACTTGTGTATGTTTCCTCATTAAGTACCGTATTTTTCCGTGTATAAGACACTATTTTTTTCTAAAATCGTTAGACTGAAAATCGAGGGACATCTTCTACACAGAAGTCCAGGAGGGAGCCAGGCAGATGTGTAGCTGCCCATACCTCATCAAACAGGCTTCCTCCAGTCGCCAGCCTTATTGTTACTGACGTCAGCTTATGCTTTAAATGGAGGTGGAGAGTGCGCAGATGCAACAGGGACAGGAGCATTCTGAGCCCATAAAGATGTCAAAAAATAAAAAGATAAATACTGGTAAGTAATTGTCTCACTCTGCAAAATTCAAATTGAATGTAATCAGCTATGCAAAAGAGCATGGAAACAGAGCTGCAGAGAGACAATTTGGACCTCCTCCCACTGAGTGTACGATCAGACAGTGGAGAAAACAGGAAGAACAACTCATTAAGATGCCAAAAAAAAAGACCTTAAGAGGAAAATCAGCAAAATGGGAAAACTTGGAGCAGAGGCTTAAGACTTGGATAATGGAGCAGCACCAGAGTGGCTTATGTGTGTTAACCAAGCTTATTCAATGTCAGGCAAGAATGTTTGCAAGTGAAATGAACATTGTCAATTTTACAGGGAAGACAAAATGGTGCTTCAATTTCATTGGGAGAGAAGGGTTGGCCATGAGAACACAAAGTTAGCTCATAAAATGTCACCATTTATGAGGATGATCTCACATATATAGACAGTGACTCAAGACAGCAGTGATACAACAGAAGTTGAAGAAATTGATATGTCTGGAACTAATAGTGATGGTTTACATACCAGTGCTATGATATTATGCAGCATATCACTATTCAGCCTCTGTTGCAAATTGTCCCCTTGGGCGGTTGTTCGACTGCTCGCTATGACGTGTGCTGACCACCAGGAGGCAGTGCAGAACATGGCGGGCGTTGGCCATAGCTGCGACCTCTCGCTGGCTACTTGGGGGAGGGATGACAGGGATGGAGGTGCAGTGAGAATGCGGGGTGCCTGCTGAGCTCGCTCTCACTGCCCCTGCTACCCTCCCCCTGCTACCCTCCCCCAGGATGCCAGGGCTCATGCCTGGGAAGCTCCTGGGCTCAGGTACCGGGTGCCTGCAAGGAGCCCGCTCCACACCTGCGTAGCCTCTTCTGGGTGAGCCAAGCTGCAGCTACTGGGGCCACAGGGGCCGGTTGGGCTCCCCGTGGGTACGCAAAGGAGCCAGTCTGTGAGGCCAGCCAGGAGAAAGCACGCTGCCCACCCAACTTCCCTGTGGCGCCACTGGGTGGCCCAGAGGCCCATGTTACACCCAGGCCTGTGGTGTCCATCCGCACTCACCGCACCTCTGTGTGGGGACTCAGGTGCTGTGACTCAGGTGGAGGGGGGCCCGTGGGGGCCTGGGGGCCCAGGTGCTGCCCAGGGCCCAGAGGTCAGCTGGGACCTGCTCTTCTACACCAGAGGCTGGTGCTTTGATCATGGGCCAGGACTAGGGACTGCACCATGCATGAATTTTGTGCACTGAGCCTCTAGTATTCTATAAAATACCTAATCAGTAGTCTTTAAAACTGTGAAAGTCATCAAAAAAATAAGGAAAGTCTGAGACATAGCTCTGTCTCAGCCAAAAGAAAACTAAGGAGATGTGAAAATGAAATGTAATGTGGTATACTGGATGGGCTCCTGGAAAAAGAACATTTTGTTCTAAATTTAAAAAAAAAAAAATGTTTTTAAACTGAGATTTACTCTTCAGTCACCCAACCCACTTTTTAAAAAAAATATATTTTATTGATTTTTCACAGAGAGGAAGGGAGAGGGATAGAGAGCCAGAACCATCGCTGAGAGAGAAACATTGATCAGCTGCCTCCTGCACACCCCACCACTGGGAATGTTCCTGTAACCAAGGTACATGCCCCTGACCTGGATCAAACCTGGGACCCTTGAGTCTGCAGGGCGATGCTCTATCCACTGAGCAAAACCGGTTCTGGCCCAACCCACTTTTTAGGTGTGCACTTCCAGGTCTTTCTGCAGCACATTCTATGTATATACAGGGTGTCCCCCAAAAATGTATACACACTTTAACAGCCGATAGCTCAATTTTGGAAATGAAATGTATTTTAATAAATACTGCCTTTATAATGACTCAAAGTGTGTATATTCAGTTTGCTGGGGCACCCTATATATGTGTGTGCATATTCATGTGATATATCATTTACAGAGCGGCCTTGCAGTATTTTTCTGCAACGTGCTTTTTACACAGTATCTTGGAGGGTCTTTCCATGCAAGCGGAGCTGGATCAACTTGCTTCTTTCTAGTGACTGCACAGTATGCGTCACCGTGCGCGTCACCGTGCGCGTCACCATTCTTTATCACCTAGTTCTTACGGGAAGACATTCAGGTTGTTGGCTATTTGGGGTCTTACCAGCAGTGCTGCAGGTCGCATTTTGCCCTTATACAGTTGGCTGAGAGGGAAAGACTGGTCGCGGCTGGCTGAAGGGGAAGGCTCTGGCCTGTGCTTTGCCCTGGCAGGGGTGCAGGTACTGGGGAGCCGCGCCCTCTGGGCAGCTAGCCAGAGCCCGTGATGAGCCCTGGGACCCAGTCATCTTCCCCGGCCTCTCCAACAACCCCTCCTCCCTCAAGGCGTGGCTCCTTTTCCAGCCTGGACTGCATTTTTTGGAGATGAGTGGGCAAGTGAGGGCTAAACTGAGGCCAAAGATTCCAGAACAACTTAGAAAACACAGTGGTCATTACTGGGAGGTGGGGGATAGGCACAGTAGCTGGCCGGACTAGCAGGGCCTGTGCCAGGCCCCCATCTAACCCGCAGCATTGGAGGGAGCATTTGTCACCTCCCACCCCACCCCCTTCTTCCCCCACGCTCTCGTAGAGGGAGAGGGAAGGATTGGTCTGTGAAGGCCACCTGGCGCCCACCCAGCCCCTCTGCCTGGACACCCTGCTCCACCCACCCACACCCCCACCGCTGTCGCAACCACTAAGGCGAGCTTCTCTGAATGACTCCATTTTTACATCTGAGTGAGTGGTTCTTGAATGACCAGGTCATTTAGGGTGGAATTCCTTCTGCATGTAGCACACACTCTCCTGCCTCAGAACTGAGCTCTAAGGGTCAGAGGATTATTAATGTGGGGGCTAAAAAAGATACTCTCCCTCCCACTTTGTATGTTCTGGCTGGGCTAATCAAATTAACAGAGATATTAACAGGAGAAAAATCAAAGTTTCAAACATGCCCATGGGGAGTTCACATAGGCATGGAAATTCCAGCGACAGCGAGGCACCTTGGGAAAGGACATTTTGGACAAAGGAGAATGCAGGGGAGCAGGGTGTTTAGATTTCCGAAGGAGAATGGGTGATTTGCAGGTAGTTGAGGAAGAAGGGAACATGTAAGGTGCTTGCGGGAGGCAACCAATCGGTGTGCCTCTCTTACATCAATGTTTCTCTCTGTCTCTCCCCCTCCTTTCCACTCTCTCTAAAAATCAAACGGAAAATATCCTCCGGTGAGGATTAACAATAAAAATAAAATTAGCCCTGGCCGGTTTGGCTCAGTGGCTAGAGCGCCAGTCTGCGGACCAAAGGGTCCCGAGTTCGATTCTGGTCGGGGGCATGTACCTTGGTTTCAGGCTCCTCCCCGGTCCAGGCCTGGCTGGGGCAGGTGCAGGAGGTGGCCAATCAATGTGTTTCTCTCACATCGATGTTTCTCTCTGTCTTTCCCTCTCTCTTCCACTCTCCCTAAAAATCAATGGAAAAATATCCTTGGGTGAGGATTAACCACAACAAACAAACAAACAAACAAACAAACAAAAATTAAATGAGGCTCAAAGAAATGATTGAACAGGCTCTCCCTTTTTATTTTTTTAGACAAATTTGTGGTAACCTGACAGGGCATAGAAAGTGCTCATTAGAAAGGAATCTAAGCAAGTTTGGATATTTACTAGTGAGGAATCTAAACAAAGTTTGGTCTGGGGTAGTAAAGGAGTAACAGGGATTAGTTATACTGCTTTTTGGACTCTGGATTATTTTTGTAAATTTTAAAATCGATTCTTCACTGGTTGATTCTTATATGTGCCCTGACTAGGGATCGAACCTGAAACCTTGACCTATTGGGACGACGCTCTAACCAACTGAGCTCCCAGCCAGGGCATGGACTTCCTGTTTCTTGTGATAAGGTTGTCTCTCAGTCCTTCAGGAACAAGTAAATCTATCATGGTGATTTATTTCCAGCTTTAAGGGGGACAGAAGAAAGTCAGAGAACTCTTTCTGCATTGGTGCTTCTTCGGTGATTTTAATTCGAAATAATATGCCATTGTTGGAACATGTGGGGGCAGCGTGCCCTGGGCCCCGACACGTGAAATGAGGTAAGGAACGTAGGTGCCCTATGCAAAGGGCACGTGCTGCAGCGCTCTGACTAGTATAGTGCTGTCATCTTTCTTACGTGGCTGCTTCAGCAGACAGCGGTTGAGCACAGCCAGTGAGACTGGCCCTGTGCCTGGTGCCCCTGACAGAGGCACAGAAGAACCCTCTGTTGCTCTAAATAAAGGTCTTGGTCTAATGGAAGAACAAATCGTAAGTACCCCACCTAGCAGAGGCTTGTAAAGGGTCCCTGGTGTCAGTGAGGGGCTGGTGAGAGGATCTGATTCAGAAGGCTTGCCAGACTTTGCAAAGAACTGACTTTTAATTTTTAAAATTATGTTAAATCTTTAAAAAACAAAACAAAACTATTTATTGCTTTAATTCCTGCTTTTGTCTTTGAGTTCTGTTCCTTCTACTTTCTTTGGGTTTGTCCTGGTGTTCTTTTTCGAGTTTTTAGAGATGAACATTAGGGCATTAATTTTCAAATTCATTTGTTGCTGTTTTCTAGTAGATGTATATAAGACTATAACTGTCCTTATAAATCCTGCTTTAGCTACATATCACAAATTTTAATATGCCATGCTTTTGTTATCTCTCATTCATAAATATTTTGGGGATTTTTTTCTGTTAAGATTTCATCCTTAATTCATGAATTATTTAGAAATGTGTTTTTTTGTTTTAAAAATTATGGCTTTAACATGTTTTGTCATAGATTTCTAACATTAATGCTTGAAATTGAGAAAATGTGGTATTTTTAGAATTTATTGAGATGTTTTTGTGGCCTCCATACAGAATTTTTTTTAATGTCGCAGTTTTTGTGAATGTATATTCACGCTTTATATACACATGTTTCTCTCTCTACAGCTCTTCACCCAGTTTGCTAATCTGGATATTTAAATTGTTTTCCCAGTTATTGTTTTTTTAAAATTTTCAGTTCATTGATTTCTTTTTCCCAAACTATAAGATAAAGTTTATTGAGAAAGTCCCAGAGGCAGAAGTAAACACAGAAGAAATGGACTCAGGAAATGAGTTAGAGAGAGAGATACTCGCCTTGAAAGATGAAAGAGGGAGGAAAAGAGAGAGAGAGAGAGAGAGAGAGAGAGAGAGAGAGAGAAAGAGAGAAAGAGGGAGAGGACTCTTAAGGGCTTCTGTCAGGAGTAGCGGAGGAACTCAGGAGAATATTCACCAGCTTTCCGGGTGTGCCCCCTCAGGGTCAGGGCGGTGGTCTAACAGACTGGCAGGCACCAGGGGCAGGGGTCATTAATCCGTGCAGCTGGTCCCCATGTCAGCCATCTTATTTTGCTGCTCCTCTGGGCCTGGAGCTGAAACAAAACTGAGGCCTAGAAGTCATCTCCAGAGGTAAATGCTTAAGGGAGTGGTCATGCAAGAGCTTGTGGTTTTGCTGTTGCTAGGCACCCAGAGCTCCCGCCTTGGTAACCCTCTGCACCTGGCCTATTGTTTCTACTCTGCTCTGGGCATATGTACCTAGCTACCTACTACAAAAATGCCTTTCTTCTATTGATGTAATTGTTCCCCTCCCCCTTTGACGAATACCCATTGCCTTTGTCTCCTAATCAGAATGTTATTTGGGCTTCTGCCTGAATTGATGATTCCCAAGTAGTTATTCTTTTAAAAAAATATTTTTATTGATTTCAGAGAGGAAGGGAGAGGGAGAGAGAGATAGAAACATCAATGATGAGAGTAAAGCATCCATCAGCTGCTTCCTGCATGCCCCTCACTGGGGATCGAGCAGGCAACCTGGGCATGTGCCCTGACTGGGAATCAAACTGTGACCTCCTGGTTCATGGGTCAATGTTCAACCACTGAACCACGCCAGCCAGGCTAATTATTCTTTTTAATTTTTTTTTTTTTTAATTTAGAAAGTAAGAGAAAAGGAGAGGAAGATAGAGAAAATGATGTGGGAGAAACATCGATCCACTGCCTCCTGTTCACCCATCACTGGCCAGGGTGAGCCACACTAGCCAGGGTGAGACTGCAGAATTTGAGAGGGACTTTCATTTGAAACTGCTGGGAAGTAGGGTGAGGAGGAGACAATAGAAGGGGGAGAGGAAGCCTTGGCTGAGGTGGAACCGGAGGGAACTAGCTTGGCTGCAGCTCCCAGGCTCCCAGGGTACCAGCTGCTCCTCTTGTAGCAAGATGCTGGGCTCAACATCAAAGACTCTGGACCTTGCCAGCCAGGGACTGCATGGCCGCTCCTTGCAAAGGTCACATAATTGTCTCTGTATCTCTGGGCACCGAGGACAGCACTTTGCTCCAGGTGGTTGCTACTGCCTTTCCAGTGCTGGGGGATGTCCAAGTGGTTCCTGGTCACTGGAGGGTGTGGGTCCTCGGGGCAGGACTTCTCCCTGGCTCAGGGTCAGGGCTGTGAGAACCTGGGTGCTCTGTTGCTATGGCTACTGTTGCGTTCTCCGTGACGCTCCCACGGATGTGATGACCCTGGACTGTGCGTGTTGGACGTTTGGGCCTGCGTCTCCTTTCAGTTCCTTACCTTCTCCCACCACCAGCAGGGACCTCCTCTTCCTCCTGGCCACAGACGTGTGCCTAACACGCTGTGCTTGGACCGTTCGGTTCCCAGAGGGACCACGGAATACTTCTTGCCCCTCCCAAGCAGGGGAACACCAGAGATGGGGGGGCGGGGTGTGAATGTGACTGGTTCCAGGGGAGCTGCTGAGATTCTCTACCACCAGGAAGAGAAGGTACTTCGGGGGGGGGGGGGGGCATCTTTAGAGGTCCCCTAGGATTTCCTCTCGTGGGCCACTTTCCTTACTAGAGTGACTCGGGCAGGTGGCCTGCAGCAGCAGCTCCCGGCAGTAGCTGGTCCTGCTCCCTGCCTTCCCACAGACACTACCATTTCTTAGACTAAGGACTTAGAGGACACGCCCAGCTCCAACAGCCTGCCTTTCCCCAACCCAGGCAAGTCGTGGGGGGCGGAGGGCAGGAAAGAGCCTGGCACACAGGAACTTCTCCCTGATGTGGGTACCCAGTGTCTGGGCGTGTCCTGCAGGCTGCTGGGTTTGGCCTGGCCTCCTCCTCTGGGACAAATGCTCACCCTCACCAGCTGCATCTCACCAAACTTATCTGCTGATCCATGATTCTCTCTCATCATTGATGTTTCTGTATCTTCTCTCTCCCTTCTTCTCTGAAATCAATAAAAATATATATATATTTAAAGAAAATATTAATCCACTTGTCTGGCCTATTTGCTGACCAATTAGAGACTTAGAAAAGGTCCCAAGTGCTCCCTGGGACAAGCACGGCCTCTTTTGTTGCTACACCAGGTTGGGGGCACTATGAGGTCTTAAAATAGCCATCAGGATGGAAGAATTTCTTTTTAAAAAATATATTTTTATTGATTTGAGAGGGAGAGGGAACGGGAGAGGGAGAGGGAGAGGGAGAGGGAGAGGGAGAGGGAACAGGAGAGGGAGAGGGAGAGGGAGAGGGAGAGGGAAAGAGCGAGGGAGAAACATCAATGATGAGAACCATTGATGGGCTGCCTCCTGCATGCCCTCCACTGGGCATCAAGCCCACAACCTGGGCATGCGCCCTGACTGGGAATTGAACCGTAACCTCCTGGTTCATAGGTTGACCCTCAACCATTGAGCCACACCAGCAGGGCTGTTTTCTTTTTTTTTCTGAAGTATTTTGAATATCATGTGAAATATGCTTTCTCTCTGTTTCTTTTTTTCACTTTTCTATCTTCCTTTGGGTTGTTTGAATTTTCTTTGTTTAAACAGGGATGGGGGTTTGGGGGGATGGCACTAGAATTAAAAGTGTATCAATAAATACCTTTACCAGAATATTCCTCAAAAAACTCAAATTTATCATGTCAGAAAAATGAACCTACCACCTCTTCCTCTCAACCTGCCTTTTCTCCCGGGTCTGTATCCCACGTGGGATACCACTTTCTGCCAAGGCATCCGGGCTGGGGATCTGATGGCTACTTTGTCGTTTCTGAGTTTTCAAGTGCTACAGATTGAGAAGGATTCGCCACGAAGCTGCAGAGCCCCTTGCTTGCAAGGGGTTCTCATGGGAGAGGCTCGGGAATGCTTTACGTGGCCGTGTGTTTCTGTAGAATTTGCAAAAGGAAACTATTTTAAGTGCAAACAGTGAAGATGGATGGCTCTTTCTACTCTGACTTTTCCTCAAGCCCCTCATGTTGGCGTGGCCCTCGGCATCTTTGGGATCTCGCTAGGGAAAGGCGAGCTGGAGATACATTTAGTTTGGGTTTAGCCGGATATGTGTATGTTATTTGTGTCACTTCCAGGTGTAGTTATGTTGCTGCCCGTCTTCCCAGTGTAGGGATGGCTTCTAGGGTCACCATTCTGATTCAGCCAGCTCAGTGATAAACAGGTCCCACAGCACCTGTTTTAGGAAATCTATAGACAGCAGAGGAGAAACAAGATTTGACGTGGGACCAGAAGCCAGCCTATGGGAAATTCTTCCAGTTATCATATGTATAAAGTTTTAAGCATGAAGTCTATTCTCATCCATGCCTATTTGAAACGGAAGTTCTCTCCTAGCAAATATATTCGATAAGGCAACATCTGCAATTAAAACATACACACCTATACACACACATCTTTTTTGAACAATTCAGGAAATATATTTTACTAGAAATCTTGTGTAGTAAGGCACAAACTGCAGGAATACCAGAAACAGAAGCATTCCCAAGTGTGAAATTAAATGTATGCATCTACCAGATAAGATAGCATCTTAGTTTATCTAGCCCAGCTGGTGTGGCTCAACCCAGCCAGCGTTGCACAGTGGTTAAGCATCAACCTATGAACCAGAAAGTCACGGTATGATTCCCAGTGATGGCACATGTGTGGGGTGCAGGCCAATCCTCAGTAGGGGGAATGCAGGGGGCAGCCGATCAATGCCTCTCATCACTGATGTTTCTATCTCTCTTCCCCTCTCCCTTCCTCTCTGAGATCAGTAGAAAGATATATTTTTAAGAAGTGCTGATGCATAAGAGGATCTAACAAGTCCCGACTCAGTTTATTATGAAGGGAGGTGGCCCATTTCTGAATTGGCAGTGGAAGGTACCAACACTCCAAGTGAAATCCCAGCCTCACAGCCCCATGTGCTTTCTAACGCGTGGCTAAGAGAAAGGCTACTGTGGATGAGTGCTTGCGAAGTGCACCCTGGACTCACCTCTAGAGAGAATTTTTAATGTTGCCGCGTTAGCAGAGCAGTGGGGTTGCGTGCCTACCGCCTCCCATGGCTTCTCGAAGAATGACTGTTAGTGCTTTGTGCCTTGGTTGGTGGCCCTCAACCTACACTGAAGGACATTATACACAATTTGGTCTGTGACATTAATCCCCTATCTGTGTAGAGACACTGAGGGCGTCACTTCTTATGTCCACAGGGGTCCCTCTAAGGACCACTCATAGACGTGAACATGCTCTTTGGTCTCTCTATGTGGAACAGTTGCTTTTCCTTAGCAACCTGAAAGTACTCTGGATCTTACAATGGGTCATATCCCCCTCCCCATCAGAGGCTAGGGTCTTAGAGCTAAGTTGGTGAAAAACCATGAGACCCCACAAAGGGGACTAAATATCTCAGATTGGCGCCACCGGTGAGTATGGAGTCAGAACATGGTGTGTTGGCAAGATGATATAGGGCCGTGCTGCCATGCTGAGTGCCGGGGAACCCCTCCCTGGACAAGGGCTGGAGATGAACACAGGTCCCTCCAAACCAGTCTTACAGAGGTGCCTGCAGAGCATCCCTCCCGCTTAGAGTTAGGGTTAGGCTCAGCTATGGTAGGGCGATGACATGGAGACAGGCACATCTCCCTCACCGCTTTACCTCTTTTTACACGCATGGCATTGCTGGAACCCCGTGGGCACCGCATGTGAAATGAAGCACTGTGTGCTTCCCACTCTTTCACCATCCCATCCCCAAAGTTCGCTTCGGTTATGTAAGCCAGGGAAGCGGACGCTGTAGACATTAAAAGTGTGGGCTTTGAGTTAGAGGGCCAATTTCAAATCCTGCCTCCACACCCACTAGCTGAGTGGCTTGGGATAAGACACTGGGCCTCTTCATCTGTAGACAGGAACAAAAGCACTGCTCACCGAACACAGCTGCTACAGGAGACACGTGTCCTAACACTGTGCACCGCCTCGCGGGAGCCTGGCCCAGCAATGGCTGTGGGCTATGAAGAAACACACTCTGGTGCGTAGGAGTTGGGCCTTGGGGTTGGATGTGCCTGGGTTCACCTTCCAGCTCTTCCCTGCCCAACTGTGAAACTTTGGGCATGTTTCTAACTTCTTCTTTTTAATAATTTTTATTTCTTGAAGTATTACAAAGAGTATTACATATGTCTCCTTTTTCCCCCCCTTGACATTCCCCCGGCCCCTACCCCCTATAGACTGATGAACAGGGGTAGATGCAGAGGCAGAGCAACATTGAACAGACTGTCAAACTACAGTGGGAAGCCTGGGGAGGGTTTGGGGGGGGGATTAAGAGATCAACCGAAGGACTTATATGCATGCATATAAGAATAACCAATGGACACAAGACTCTAACTTCTTTATGCCTCAACTTTTCCATCTGCAAAATGGGCTCATAATCCGTTTAAAGCTCCTGGCACACATCCTGTGCGAAGTGTGTGCTCCATAAATGACAGCTCTCATTGCCTGCTGTTCACTGATCACACCTGCTGGGCAAGAGGGACCGCCTGAGGGAGGTGTGAGAGCCGTGTGGTAACAGGAACCCTTGGTGGTAACGGAAGGCTGAGTCTCAGTTTTCCAACTGAAAATGGGATTCTCCCGGCCCATTGCCGCCCCCTGCCCCCCACCGCCCCCGCGGCTTCTGTGGGCATCAGCCTTCCCTCAGGCTCCGGAGAGAGCAGACAGGTTCGTGCTCCCGTGGTGGACCCCCATGTTCACCACCACCATGTCCCAAACTGGAGCTTCTGGAAGATGCTCAGGGCATTTCCTCAGCAAAGGGGGAGGGGGTGGGTGCTTCCAACAGGAGCAACGGGCAATCCGAGCCCTGGCAGCAGGGTTTGTCGACAGGAAAAGAAAAACCAACTTTCTCCCATTAGACCTGCGGTGGGGAAGTTCGGAGCCGGAAAGCTAAATGCTGCCCCCTGCTGGTCGTTTTCTGTGTCGCAGCATCAAAATGTTAGTTACACAAGCTCTTATCTAAACTTAACCACAGGAAGAGGAAGACCCTGTGGACCGACCAGCACGATCTGCAGGCATCCAGAAGGAGGATGTTACAGGTGGTCAGGCCCATCTGGATAATCTCCCTCTTGATGAACTCATATTCCGTTGATTAGTAATCCCAGTTATACCCGCATACAAGGACCTGGAGACAGTCCCACAACCGAAAGGAGCTAAGTCTGCCACAACCCCAGGAGCTGGGAAGAGGACCCAGAAGTACGGAGGAGACCACAATCCTACCACCACCCTGATTTCAGCCTGTGAGACCCTGAGCAGAAAACCCAGCTGTGGCTTGCTCAGACTCTGGCCTGAGAGCAAACAAATGGGTGCTATTTCAAGCTGCTAAATTTGTGACATTATTCACATGTTAGACACTTGCAATATGTTCCCCGTCTCTCACTCACTTTTTCAAATCTTTCATTTTTTTCTTCTTGAGCATCAATTTCAGTGTTTTCTACTGTCCTAACTTCCATTTCCTTAAACTTCTGTTTTTAATATATATATTTTTATTGATTTCAGAGAGGAAGGGACAGGGAGAGAGAGGTAGAAACATCAATGATGAGGCAGAATCATTGATCGGCTGCCTCCTGCACACCCCCACTGGGGACTGAGCCCCAAACCCGGACATATGCCCTTTACCGGAATTGAACCCCTGACCCTTCAGTCTGCAGGCTGATGCTCTATCCACTGAGCAAAACCTGCTAGGGCAATCTCTTCTGTTTTGTCTAACTTGCTGTTAAACATACCTATTGGATTCTTACTCTCAATTATTCTTTTCAATCCTATAATTTCTATTTATTTGTTTGTTTGCAGTCACTACAGGTTTCCCTGTATTCCCTCCCCCCTTTTTCCTTTTTAAAATTGAGATATAATTGACATACAGCAATTGTGTAAGTTTAAGGTGTACAGTGTGCTGCTCTGATACATTTATATATTGTCATACGATTACCACTGCCGTCAGCTAACACCTCTATTGCGTCACATAATTATCATTTCTTTTTTTGTGGTGAGAACATTTAAGACCTGGTCTCTTGGCAACGTTGAAGCATGTACTACAGTGTTGCTGACTATCATCGCCATGCCTGCAGTGGCTGTCCTGACATTCATTTTCTAGTTGCGAGTTTTATTTAATTCCTCTCAAAAACAAATTCCAGGTATTGGTGAAATTCCCCATATTTTCATCTGTTCTTTATGACTATTAACCATGGTTATGTTTACATTTGTGTCTGATAACTTCTGATAAGAAGTGGGATCATTTGTGGGTTTCTTGCTATTTTTTTCTCTCTTGGTTTTCCATCCTTCGGCCCTGCCTCCTGGTAGACCAGGTGTCTGAACTGCAGAGACTAAGTGAGGGTGGTGTTACCTTCCACAAGAGGTGATGCAGGTTCCTCATTGTGCAGTGAGAGCCTGGGCAGGTCGCTGGCCGTCAGTGCCTGAGGTGGTTCGAAGCTGGGTGTGGGGCTTAGGGAGGGTGCTCTGTGCTCATTGTGTTCTAGGCACACAGCCCTTTCAACGTGAATGCTCCCAATGACAGCTGCACGCATTTCTTCAGGTTCTTTCCATGTCTATTATGTCTTGGGATACATTTTCCCTATACTGGACGCTCTTCATCTATCTTCCATATCTGTACTTTTCTCTCTAATCTGTTGAATTGTTTATTCATTCCAAGCACATGTCACTTGATTTGGGGTAAGATAAAGAAATACCCCATTTCTTTTTGAGTTTTCCAGTGTTTGTTCTTTTGCTGTTCCTGGTATATTGTTTATTTCTGATATGTTTCTTTTCACTTTCATTCTTTTTTAAAAATATGTTTTTATTGAGTTTTAGAGAGAGGAAGGTGGAGGGATAGAGAGATAGAATCATCAATGAGAGAGAAACATCATCAATCGGCTGCCTTTTGCATGCCCCTGGCTGGGAATCAAGCCCACAATCAGGGCATGTGCCTTGACTGGGAATTGAACCACTAGTCTGTGTGGACTAGTGTGTGTGTGTTGGGTGTGTTCACTTGAGGGTATGTGGGGGTGGGTGTAATGTGTGTGATGTGATGGTTGGTGTGTGTGATATGTTGTGCATGTGTGTAGATGGTGTGTGTGTTGTGTGTCTGCGCTGTGTGATGATGCGTATGTGTGAGTGTACATTAATGTGTGTGCGTGTGTGTGTGGTGGGTATGTTCTCATGAGTGTGGTCAGATGTGTGATGTGCAACCTGTGTGAGTCTACACAGCATAGTGTGTGTGTGTGTGTGTGTGTGTGTGTGTGTGAGTGTGGGGAGGGCAGGGCTGGACTGAGGGGCCAGCCAGGACACTAGCGCCTCTAGCAGCACATGTGTCAGGTTCACGGCCCCCGGGCGCCCACCCGGTGTCACGGCCCAGCTAGGTCTGCATGCCCAGCTGAGGCCTGCTCCATGTGTGCAGTACATGTTCCTTTGTTTTAAACACAGCCAAATTTTTGGCACAGACGGGATTTCACATGGGGCCCGTCCCTGACTGCAGACACTGTCCGGGTCAACCAGCTGCCCAAACTCCAGCAGGCCCTCCACCCACAGAAGAGCCCCCGTGCCCGGGACCATCACCAGCCAACCCAAAAGAGCCGTGTCCCCGCCCCCTTCCCTCCCCACCCCCGGAAAAGCCAAGCCCAGCGCCTGACGCCAGCATGCTAAGCACTCAAATCCGTGGCTGAGCTCCAGAGGCCTCAGCTGTCATCCTGACAGGGAGACACCCTCCCCCTCTTTGGGATTGCTGAGCCCCCTCCCCCCACTCACTCCTGACCCCTTTGTGGCCCCTTTTCCTCCTGGTCATTTACTCCACCTGTGTACTCCCTGTCCCCTCCCGGGAAGGCAAGCTCCTTGAGGGCAGGGACCTGCTCGGCCTGGATGAGGGAGTGCAGGACATTCAGAGGATATGTGCAGGGAAGGAAGAGAGGAGGGAGGGGCCTAACCCAACGTTCCGCCTGGCCTGGGCCTGTGGTGAGGGGCAGGGGGCAGCGCCCCCTCCCCACTGGGTCCTCCTGCTTACCACCTGGGCACAGCCAGAGGCGAGGGCAGCCTGGGGGCTGCAGGTGGGGGCCTGAGGGAGGGCACAGCGGGGGGGAGAGGGGAGCAGGAGGGAGGATGCGCTCCGTGTCTGGGGACGGAACCCCTGGCCTGGGATAGACTTGCTTTAGCCCGAGACTGGCCCTGGGAGGATGGATGCCTTTCTTCTCCAGGCTGGAGGCTGAGGCTGGGAGGCAGGGGGTGGTTCAAGTGTGGCACCGGCCACAGGGACCTGAGGACAGGCCCAGTGGGGGTGAGGCCAGCACCCCCTTGGGACAGTTCTTCCTCCAGGAGGACAGGCCGGCTGGGTCTCACCTGCCCGGGCCACAGCGAGTCACCACAGCAGGTTAAGGGCTGAACAGCCTGCACACCTTTCACAGGTGTGGTCTCATTTGGGCCCACAACCCCTGCCAGGGAACTCAGGTTTCCACTTTACTGGTGAGGAGAGGGAAGTGCGAGGGCGAGGCCTGCAGGAGCAGCTGGTGGCGGCGGAACCCAGGGCTCCAGGGGCTCGCTCTTCCTTCGCAGCCTGTGATGGACGGAGGCTGACACGCCTCTGCCTCCCGGGCTGTGGAATAGGCCCGCCGGGGAGGTGGCACCCAGGCCCTGTGCTGATGTCATGACGCTGGGAATCAGAGTACCCGGGTTTGGTCCCCAGCTTGGCTGCAGATTGGGCGAGCACCGCTGCTCCCTGGGACTCAGTTTCCCTACCTGGGCACCCAGGCCTGTCGCCTTGACGGTGCCCAGGTGGGCTTCAGTGAGACTCAGACAACACTAGGCTTTGGATTCCACAGACTCCTCTCACTTTCCAGAAGCTTCCAGAGGCTTCCCCGGGAGCCCTTTCTCTTTCCTGCCATCTTCCCCTTCTCTTCCCACCCTCTTGTCCCTCTGCTGGGCCATGTGATCTGAGTAAAGGCCAGAGCCACTCAGAGCGGCTCTTCAGGGCCCACCGCCCAGCAGCTGCTCCGTAAGCCACCGTGGCGGCCACAGCAGCTGCTGGGTGGGAAGGTGCCTCTCTGCCCGTCCCACTGTGTGGTCCCTTGTGAGGGGGGCTCCGGGCGGGGTCTTTCTGCTCACCCCGAGGTTTGAGTGATGATGGGGGCCCCAGGCTGTCAATACTTTCACTTCCAAATGGGGCCCACGCCCACCAGTGGATGAGTGGAGACAAGATGTGGCAACCCTTGCAATGGAACGTTGTCCAGCCATAAAGAAGAATGGAACGCGGGTTCTTCTATAACCTGAGGAACCTCGGGAAGCGTACGCTAAGTGAAAGAAACCAGTCACAAAGTCACATGCAGTGTAAACCCATGTATCCGAAACAGCCAGACAGGTAAATGCAAGAAACAGAAGAAGAGTTAGTGGCGCCAGGGCTGGGAAGGGGGGAGGAGGAGCCATTGCTTAATGAGTACGCGGTCTCTTTTTGTTGTGATGAAAACGTGATAAAGGCGGTGGTTGCACTAAATTTTAACTCTAAAATTGTTAATTGTATGTTACATGAATTTCACTTTGATTTTTAAAAGTTGGGCTAATGCCCTGGCCCCAGGGTGTCTGCACCTCCCCTCCCCCCCAGCTCCTGTGGCCTCCAGATCCCACTGCGAGCCCACCCCTCCAGATCCCACCCTCCTCTGCTGTCAGGAGAGCTTCAGCCCCTCAGCTCCTGGCCAGCACTCCCCCCGGGGCCCCAGGAAACTGAATACCGCGGTGCCTGTGTCACCAGCACCTGCTGTATACCAGCCCCTGCTGATTCGCACAACACCCCTGAGAGGCAGGACCTTTCTCTCCCCCCATGACGGTGGGATGTGAGGGGCCCAGTGCTGACACATTGCAGCTCCTTCGTGGGTGGCTGGACCTCAGGCCAGGCCCCTTGCACTGCCACACGAGGCCTGTTACTCCCCAAAACCACCCCAGTACAAGCTTCCCCTCTGTCCTACTCCCTCAGCCCTGCTGCCACGCACAGGGCCCTGTGGGCACAGGCCTAGACCTCAGGGGCCACATAACTGCAGCCCCCAGCCGGCACGCATCTACCTTCAGCCTGGGCCATGGCTAGAAAATGCCCAGACTTTTGGGCAAAGCCAGGCCTTCCTGGGACACCCACGTAAGATCAGCGCTTAACTCCCTTCCCCCTGAGATGGAATCCCAGGGCTTCGGAGATGGCCCACTGCTCCCAGTTTCTCCAGGAAGACCCACCGGATATGACAACCTGGATACAATAAGATTGTGGGGAAAGAGCTGCCAGTCTTTGCCAAGTCCCTTTACACTGTCATCTCCCTGCAGCCTCGCCAGGTCCCAGAAGTACAGTGTTACGGAAGGACCCACGGGCAGCCCCTGCAGCTGGAATTCCGGGTTCAGTCCCACTTCCACCACTTGGTCACCATGTGATCTTAAGCTACTGACCCTCTCTGAACCTCAAGTCCTTCATCTCAAAAACAGCTGCTCTAACATCATGGTGGGGAGGGCACCTTGGTTTTCTGCCTGTGTCATAGGAAGCACCACACAAGGTTGCTTCCCGAATTACGTTATGATTGCAGCCCGTACTGCACAGACGTCGAAGCTAAGCCTCGGAGAGCTGGTGCGAAAGGGCAGTTGGGTCCAGGATTACTTTAAGCCAAAACACAAGCTTTTGAAGCAGAAAAGAGCAGGCAGCACTTCTTTGGGGCATGGGGTCATCTAGTTGGTTTGGGGGAGCCCTGTGAGGACCCGAGCCTGGGTAGGATGTTGTCAGAACAGGGGACACCGAGCCAGGGGGACAGCGGGAGGTGGAGTTGTTGGGAAGCCAGGGAAGGCTGACAGGCCCACAGGCAACAAAGCTGCCTTTCTCACAGAGAACATGAGATGATGGCGCCGCCCTAGTGGCAGATCTAGCAGCCAGCCCTGAGCAAAGCAACCACTGGTGATGGGCAGAAGTTTCATGGGGCCCTAGGCAGGACATAGCTGGTACTGCAGTCAGCACAGGCTCCCAGGCCTGGTCCTGAGCTTGCCCTGGCCCAGATGGGTGCCCAGGGGCCTAGCATCTCATAGGGTGCTTGTCCAATAGCTGCACCTGACATGAGGTTACTGGGGCCCAGAGCGGGTGTCAGTGACTTGTTCAGGGTCCCACTACACAGCTGCATTGGACCCAGATCTCATTCCCCATCTAATACTCCTTCATGGCACCATGCGGAAAACCTAAAGGGGGAGGGACACAGGGAGCTCATGGCTCCCCAAGGCCCAGGTCCCAGTGTCCCCCAGCTCCCCCCAGACCCTAAGTCCCACTGTTAGAGGCGATTTCCTTGGTGGTAAGGAACAACCATTAGATGTTTGGGGTTAGTTTGTAAGCACAGGCAAAGACTGTATAGTCAAAAATTATCCTTGAAAACATCCTAAGAGACACCTGGTGGGTCCGTCCATGCAGCTCCTCAATGAAACCACAAGGGCCCCGCCTATCACTGTTTCTTTGGTGGGCTCAGGTAAAGAAGCTGACTTGTGTTTCAAGGTCACACACACCGCACCTTCATGCTCACCCGGAGTCACTCCCATCACGAAAAGGAACGTGCACTGCACCCGAGACTGGGGATCCAAAAAATAGCCAGAGACCTCCCAGCATATGGGCATCACAGGGTCTCCCGCGTGGGCTCCATCATTCTCATTCCTGGTCAGGCGTGTTCAGCTGAACTGGCTCAGGTCCATGGCTCACATGGTGATGGGGACATGGAAAGGGAAGTCAGAGGTTGGACACCTGGAATGTCACACATGACAGTACCTTTATGTAGGAAGGTAGCTGGAAAATACATATAGGGAGCTGGGGTGTGTGTGTGGGCGGGGTGGGGGGAGGCTTGTAGGTGTCCATGTGGAGGTGCACTGTGTAGCTGCCCTGTATGCTCCTGGGCCATAGCACTGGGCTGGCCTTTAGCAGATCATGCGGTTGAGGGGAGAAAGAGCATGGGCTCAAAAGTCGTTAGACCATGGGAACTGTGTTCAAATCCTGGCTTAGCCATATCATAGTTCTGTGAGTAAGTCAAGTTTCCTGTCCTCTCTGGTTCTGTATGTCCTTCTTTGACAAAGAGAAAAAGCAAGATAGTTGAGGATAAAATAGAACAAGCTTTTCATATAACAAACACACACACACACACACACACACACACACACCTCTGTGAAGTGGCAGGTGTTGATGGACATGGAAAGGGAGGTCAGAGGTCGGACACCTGGAAGGACGCACATAACAGTACCTTTATGTAGGAAAACAGCTGGGAAAGACATTAGGGAGCTGGGTGCGGCGAGGCTGGGAGGCTTGTAGGTGGGGTGCTGCTGAACCAAGAGGCCCCACCCCAAGTCCTGTCCCGCCCCCACACTGGGGAGAGGTTCTTGGGAAGCCCAGCAGCCAGGGGGCAAAGGGATGGACAAGAATCCAAACATCAAAGCCGGGGCCGAGGTTTCGGCCAAATGAAGAGCAGCAGGAAATGTCTCCGAGTTGTGTCTGAGCTGCCTGCGGCTGCAGAGACCTGGGCGGAGGGGCTGGGAGCCTCTTGGATTCTGTCCAGACGCCCGGCCAGCCCTGCTCCACGCCTATTTGGGGGGAGAGAGGAGAGAAAGCGAGAGGCACGCAGCTGTTCCTGAGCTGGGGCCTCAGAAATTCAAGCCGAGCCACAGGCTGCTGCAGCAGGGAGGGCCTCCTGGAAGGCGACTTCTGAGGCACTGGCCCAGCCTCCCCTGCAGCCCCAGGATTAGCTCAGCAGCCTCCCCGGAGCTCTGAACATCTGCAGGAGTCCACTTCCCTCTCTCCCAGCCCCACAGGGCAGCCCTTGTGACGGGGGAAGGGGAAGCAGACAGCTGCCACCTGGAGGGGGCCCCAAATGGCCTAAAACTCAGGGATTAGGACACAGCAATGGTACAGGGACCGCCCAGGGCTTCATTCCAGACATGCCATCCCCTCCCCCATTTTGTGGGCTTGAAGGAGAAGAGGCAAGAAGAAAAGGTGATACCTGCACCTGTGTCAAGGTTGGACTTACTGTTTCCATCCTTCAGCTGAGGAAACAGGCTCAGAGAGACTGAGTAACTTGCCCACAGTGACCAGTAAGCTAGGAGCAGGGCCCAGATAAAAACCCAGGCCAATCTAATTCAGAGTTCTGAGCCCTCTCTTTATCTGGGCCCCAAAGAATTAGAACCAGGTAGGTCAGATGGAAGCCAGGATGGGGCTAGCCTGCCCGAGGCTCAGGGCAGTCACTGGCTGCATCCCTGAGGTAGAGCCCTGCAGAGGAGGGGAGGGCAGCGGGCTTTGCAAATCGCTCCCGGACTGTCACGTCCAGTTCTCACGTTGCATTCTGTCCAGAAGCAAAGATCAGGCGAGAAGTTGACTAACTGTCACAGGAGGCTCGGCTGAAAAACTGGGGCTCGGGCTTAGACAAGACTTAGAGGAGGCTGGGTTGTTGCGGGCCCTGAGCAGACTTGTTCCGTGGGACGGATTCAGCCAGGATAGTTTAGGTTTTGCTGCAATAATGCACAGTCCCCCAATCTTAGTCGCTTACACAATTGAGTCTTATTTCTTGCTCATATCACATGTTCAGCACCGGTCAGGAGAAAGCTCGGCTTGTTCTAGTCAGTCTGGGATCCAACCCAAGTCCGTTTCCTCCATACGTGAGTTCCCCAAACACTGCAGTGAGAGTGAGAATATGCGCTGGCTCCTGAAGCTTCTCATTTGACTGGCTGAAGGAAGTCACATGGGAATACTGAACTTCAGGAGGCCCTGGAACTCAGTCCCACCCCGTGTCCAGGAGCAGATGGAATTCTTGGATGGGTAGCACTGACGGTTCAGGGCCCAAAGGCATAACTGGGGCTCTAGGTGAATGCATTATGACTCTAAGTCCATTTTAGCAGGAGCTTCCCAGGGAACAGAGGTGTGCGAGCCGAGGCAGGAGGGACGTATTGCAGGAAGGTGGTGGCAGAGACTCCACCATCCCTGGAGTGATGGGAGACGACCTATGTGGCAGTAAAGGGCAGTGGTGGATAAGGGCAAGGGCTGTGGAGCCAGAGGTGCCTGCATTCAAATCTCGTTCTCTTCGAGATGCTTTCTGGGACTTTCTCTTGCCTCCCTTTCCCCTATATATTTCCCTTTCCTGACTGCAAAGCAATTACCTTCTTCAGCTCATCCCCAAATCTTGTCAAGTTGTAATGTTGAATACATTACCTAACCTCTCTGGGCTCCAGTCTCCTCCTCTGTTATGTGGGGTTGCTAATAACCCCATAGGATTGTTGTGAGAATTAAATGAGATAGTATATGCACACCATACTGGCACATGTGAAGCTTAATCAAGTCAGTTGCTTTTGTTGGTCTCATTCCTACCCAAGATCCTGTGATCTCCTCTCCCGGAATCCTTGGCCACATCCCTTCCCAGGCCTCTCACATCCCTAAGACATTAGTCAGCAGTCAGCAGTCAGCAGCCAGGGCAGAGTTGGGAGAGTTCTATGTTCTGGACAAGCAGGCTGTTTTCCCCACAAGTGTCACATGGTCCATAGAGGCAGGATGCTTTCTGGGACTTTCTCTAGCCTCCCCTTCCCCTATATATTTCCCTTTCCTGTTGCCTTCAAGCCTGACTGCAAAGCAATTACCTTCTTCAGCTCATCCCCAGGTCTTCTCTGACAACAATTGATGTAACTATGATCTCCAGGATTTTAAAAGCCTTTTCCCACAAGTTGTCTGTTGTTCTCTTGTTTTTTCTGCTTTATTGAGGTTTGGCCACATTAGAAGGGAGATGACTCTGTCCCCTCGAGCTTCCTCCTTGTCCAGCTTGATCACTGGTATTTGTTCCTTAGTTGCTGTCTCTGTAACCCTAGTTAGTACGTGTGACCTTTAGCTGTAGACAGTGTTCCTCAGGCTCCACACTTTCTGTGATAAAGCTCTCGGTGTCCCTCAGGCTCTACAATGAGCACTTTAGAGACATCAGGAGGAGGAATGGCAAAGTGGGGTAGAGTGTTTCAGGAATGAGTGCTGCAGGAGGTTAGAGAGGAGGCGGAAGTTAAGAGAGGCTTTTTGGAGCAGGCAAGGTTTGAGCCTCATCCCCTTACTTTCCTAGGGCAGCTGCTGGTCAACCTGCTCTCTGGCTCTGCACATCTTGACCTGCAGTACCGCATATGGACACCAGGGGGGAGACAAGTGGCTTTGCTGGGACCCCTATGCTCAGATGGAAAGAAGGCCCACGGGGCTCTCCCCACCATTACACCTTTGAGCAGGGAGAGGAGGAGCTGACGCAGCTGTCAGCTCTCTATGCCCGCAGAGGCTTGAATCCATGAATATGGTCTGTAGTTTCCAGGCCTCTGTCCGTTGAAACTGACTCATCTGCCCTCCAGGTTCTCAAACTGTGGTCCCTAGACCCCTTGTATGGGAATCGGTTTGTAGACGTGTAGATTCCTGGGTCCTGCTCTAGCCCTCCAGTCAGGAGAGGGGGCCTGGGAATCTGCATGCTTAGCACTCAGCCTTCGGTCCTCTCATACACAGGAGAGACTGAGAACCTGAGGTTCGAGGCTTTCCATGGTCTTAGGATCTTAGCCCATCAAACCTCTTCCCCCTTTTCTCCCCTATTTTCCATATCACTTCCAGGTAAAGGATCTGTAATTTGGGGCATATTTGATTCCTGGAGAGTCGTAAGTTCATACCACTATGTTAAAAGCCCTGTATGACTTTGCTAAATGAAGCATTTTCCAAATTAATGGACAGGGCAACCCCTTTTCCCATGTTTCTTTTTCTTTTTTTTTAGTCCATGACTGGAATCGAACCTGGGACCCTTGGGTCCACAGGCCAATGCTCTATCCACTGAGCCAAACCAGTCAGGGCCCCTTTTCCCATGTTTAATACCAACTTACATCACGTAACACATCGTAGGAAGGTCACCCTGCTACCGCCAACCTGAACCAGCTGCTCCCCTGTGCTCCCTGCAAACATCATGCACTCCGCCGCTCCCATACCACACCCTAACTCTCCCTGAGACACGCAGGCCCAACTAACCCCCTCTCCCCCAAAAAAGTAGTCCCAGATCTCTGTAGCAAACCCAGGGCTTTTGGGGCGACAGCCTCACTACCTTTCCCCTTTATATTGCATTTTTTGTCACTTTCTGGATGCTCAGCTCTAACTATCTTAGTATAACAAAACCTCGTTCCTCCCTTCATTCTTTAGAAGTAGAGACACAGGGCCCTCAAGACAACATCTCCAAGAGAAAAAAAGACGAGACTCATCCCAATCCCCCACAAGTTCAACCCGGTCCATAAGCCTGAGCCCCAGCAAGTTAGCCTGGTCCCTTCCCGTTCACCGTCTCATCAACCATCCTGCCTAGTGCAAGCCACCAGCTCACTCATCATCTCCAGAGCAGCAAAGGTGAGAGCATATGCTCAGAGGGAACTAAAAGTCACTGCATCTAAAGTCAGAGCCCACCTCACCCTAGCTGGTTTGGCTCAGTGGAAAGAGTGCCGGCCTGGGGACTGAAGGGTCCTGGGTTCGAGTCCAGTCAAGGGCAGGTATCTTGGTTGCAGGCTCCTCTCGGTGCGGGCCCGATGTTTCTCTCTGTCTTTCCCTCTCTCTCCCACTCTCTCTAAAAGATCAGTGGAAAAATATCCTCAGGTAAGGATTTAAAAATAAATAAATAAATGAAGTCAGAGACCACCTGGATTTCTACTCTCCATTTATTCAGCCCTGGGGTTCTCAGGCTTTTGGATTCAAGGGCCTGTAAGTAACTCTCAATTTATAGGTCCAAATCAAGTTTCCAACTTTTAAGTTTGCCAAGAAGCCCATTAAAATATTATCTGATCTGCACTTCTTTGTTCCCAAAACATAGTTCCTGGAGACTTTGAATGGGAATAAGCCATCATTTTATAAAATAATTTTATTACAACTTTTAGTTTATTTATTTCTTATGAAATAGTTTAAAAGAATCCTTTTTATTATTTTTTAAAATCCTCACCAAAGGACTTGCTTAGAGAGAGGAAGAGAGAGAGAGAGAGAGAGAGTGAGAGAGAGATAAAGAAACAATGATGTGAGAGAGAAACATTGATCAGTTGCCTCCCATACATGCTCTGGCCTGGGATTGAACCTGAAACCCAGCTGTGTGCCCTGACCAGGAACTGAACTGGCAACTTTTCAGTGCACAGGATGATGCTCAACCAACTGAGCCACTCTCCGGGCACACATTTTAATATCAATATTTTTACTTTAATACCAAAACAAGAAAGAGAAACAGACTGTCCAAATAAAGAAAAGTCTTCTCAGTTAATAAATTTAACTTTGTGGAACATTCATTATATTTTCCTTATTTTTTCTATTTTTGCACAAACAAATGAAAAACTGACCACAAAGCAGCTTGTGTCCTTGGGCCAGGGTTTGGGGAGCAGGCCAGTGTGAGCGCCTGGTCTGCGCGTAGCTCCAGCCGTGTGGGATTGCAATAGTAAGGTGGTGTCGGTACTGGGAGTTCAGCACATTTTCCATGAAATATTAAGAACTGACATTTTCATAGCAAAGGAGGTATTATCGCCATTGCTTTCTATATTCGGTCCTTGTGCTATTCCAAAGATGGAGAGTTGAAGAAAATTTAAGAAAGTGATAGCATCTCTACACCTAGTGTCTCCTGTGAAGGGCTTAGTGTCTGTGGGCAGTATTAGGCCCTGCCCTTTGGGCAGGATGGTCAGGAGGGTGAAGGGTGGGAACCCGCATGGTGAGGGGGTGGGGGAAGGGAGGAGCTGGAAGTACACACTACAGAAGATGAGCCCCAAGAAGGTTATCGTTTGGCCATCTGTCTCTGAAGGACTGGCCCAGGAAGCAGTGAGCTGTCTTCATTCTGAGACCCCAGGAAAAAGAGCTAGGTCCAATGAAAAGGAATCACAGAGAGGCAATTTGAGTTTAACAGAGGAAAGAAGTTCTAGGAATCAGAGATGCTTAAATACAGCAAGTGAGCTTTTCATTACGGCATACAGAGGTGGAACAGTCATTAGTCTGGGAGGTGATAGAAAAGTTTACGCGTTTAAATGAAAATAGTAAAATTAAATAGAAAAAATTAAAACAATAATTTAAGTTTATAGTACTTGACAGCTAATAAGTAGTTTGGGTACAGCTGAGTTTTAAATTAGTCTTAACAGGTAGAGAAAAATTATTGTGACCTCAGGTTCAAGATGGCAGGTTGAGGATACACAGCACTGAACAAAACAGATAAAAACTCCTGCCCTTGAGGAGCTTACAATGAGAAACTCCACAGACTTTATATTATCCTGGAGACACTGGAAGAACTTGAGGATAGGGTAGACTAAGACAATGCAAGGGGAAAAGAAAGGCAATGATAAACTCCAAGAAAAAAAAAAGACAAGAAAAACAATAAAGGCAATGTAATTACAACATACTATTGATTACATTGTAAATATTATGTAGTTATAAGAATATAAACACTATTTTTACTTTTAGAAAAACTTATCAACAAAGCATAGAAGCTTAGTGATGATTAGAGAGAATGAAAATGTTAGCAATTTTGCCAATCTATAATAATAAGAGCATAATATGCTAATTAGACCAGACAGTAGAATGACCTTCCGAACGTCCTTCCGGATGACCTACCGGACAAAGTTGGGGCTTAGAGGGCAGAGGCAAGCTGTCTCAGCTGCGAGGGCCGAGCCCCTTGCACGAATTTCGTGCATCGGGCCTCTCGTATAAAAATAAATGCATAATAAATGTATACTCGAGGCTCTCCTCCCAGGAGCACGCCTGTGCCTTTCCCTTTTCCCTCTCCCTGCCCCCAGGCACGTTACCATTAGCTTCGCACTTCCAAGCTCCAAGGGCCCTTCTTTTACCTTCACAACTTATTTCCTAAGCCCATTTCTTCTAGGAATTGCTTCTTCCACCTCTTTAATTTACCAAATAAATGTTCTCTTACAAAAAAAAGTATACTTGAGTCGGGGGAAGGGAGGATGGGAAATAAAGATGGAGAAGTTAATAGTCTAATCCTCATACAGGTTTGTTGAGATACTGAATTGAGTTGATAAAACAAGGAAAAGAAGTATAAGTACATTTTTTAAATGTTCAAATGTAACCAGTAGATGACATAGATAAATGGTAGATAGATGATAGATGGATGGATGGATAGATAGATAGATAGATAGATAGATAGATAGATAGAATAGAGCTGAAGAGGAAAAGGAATGAATTTATATCAACTACATTTTCATTGTTTATACCATGGAGTCAATAGATTGCTTAAAGTTGGTAAAGCAAGAAATAGATTCATAGCATTTTATTTGAAATTATAGGGGCTAACATCCCTAAATAAACAAAAATATAATTTGTTTAAAAAAGGTTAGCTTGAGGCCCTAACCGGTTTGGCTCAGTGGATAGAGCGTCAGCCTACAGACTGAAGGGTCCCCGGTTCGATTCCGGTCAAGGGCATGTACCTTGGTTGCGGGCACATCCCCAGTAGGCGGTGTGTAGGAGGCAGTTGATCGATGTTTCTCTCTCATCGATGTTTCTGACTCTCTATCCCTCTCCCTTCCTCTCTGTAAAAAAATCAATAAAATATATTTTAAAAAAAGGAAAGTCTTTCCAGACAGTTTCAGAACCAGAGGCACCAACTATTTTTTTTTTTTTTTAAGTTAGCTTGGGGAAGTGAGTCAGGGTAGGGAGGATTCACCCAAGAAACTTGTTTTTTATTGCACAAATTGTATAGAACATTTCTTGATTTTAGGAGAATACAATGTAATTTGTTATTTTCATGTTTTAAAATCTACCTTCCCCATTTCGTAGACACTGAGGAGGGGCCAGGAACGGACACCACATATTATGATGCCAGCTCCAAATGACCTGCGTTTCTTCCCAGAAACTTTCTTCTGCTCCTCTGACTCACCAACCATCCTTCATCACCCCGACTCTCTTCTGTCCTTCCCTGCACTCTGTCCCCACTTCATATAATGTTTATTTAAATGTTTGCTTATCCACCTGTCTGCCCACCTTACTCTCTCATTTGCCGGCTGTGAACCCCTCAGAGGCAGAGGTTTGGTCCGATTCAACACTGGACCCCGGGTCCCACCCCAATGCCGGCCACTGGGCCTCCAGAAGTGTTGGGGGAATCTGTGAATGGGTGGAGTGCATGTGTCTTTGCCTCTAAGCTTCTGGGCTGGCGGCCCAAGGCGCTGGAGCCTGGCCACAAGCCTGACAGCTGTGGAGGAGGCTGCTTTATTAGGTTCGAAATCATCCCTCCTACCGCCAGCCTTCACATTCTCTCACCCTCCGGTTGTCTTGCTCTCCTGCATCCCAGGGCTTATCTGCAAATCTCAGCACTGCCCAAGGCATGCTTTAGGGGCCAAGTGGAGCCTTCCATCTGGAGCGCATTAACTCACCGACAGAGCTATGTCCCGAGTCAGCAGGGGCTAGAGGCTTTGGGGAAGGGCTTTGACCTTTTCCCCTGAGGAACTAAATCAGAAGAAAAATAACGTGCAGTCAATGGGTAAATGTTGCCCGAAGGGCTGGGAGCAGGAGATGGATGGATTGAGCAGCTCTCACCCCACGTGTTCCCCAGGCAGGTTCTCAATGCCTCTGGGCCTCCGGTTCTCACCCGGTGCCGGGAGGGGTGATGCCTTCTACCCGGTGGTGGGCATTCATTGAGACAAAGCGTGAGGGGCCGTCAGGAACAGCGCTGGCTCAGAGCGCGTGCTGTTTTCCTTCCGCTCTAGGTTTTGTTTTCTTTTTCTCTATTTTTGTTATTGATTTTTATCATGGACTTAGTTAAAGAGGTAACTTAGTCTTTTGTTACAACAACTGTTTCCCACCCTGTCCTCACTAATTATTTTTCCCTGGAGGCAACCACTTTCAACTCATTTTAACAATTCTCTTGGTATTTACTTCCACATTTACAAATAATTTGCTTGTATTGATACTTTCATTTATTTTATTTTTAAAGTTTTATTTATTTATTTTAGAGAGAGATTTGTTGTTTCACTTGTTTATGCATTCATTGGTTGATTCTTTTTTTTAAAAAAAATTGATTTCAGAGAGGAAGAGAGAGAGAGATAGAAACATCAACGATGAGAGAGAATCATCAATCGGCTGCCTCCTCCTGCAGGCCCCCCACTGGGGATCGAGCCTGCAACCCGGCATGTGCCCTGAACCTTGACCTCCTGGTTCATAGGTGGACACTCAACCACTGAGCCATGCTGGCCAGGCTCATTGGTTCATTCTTGTATGTGCCCTGACCAGGGATTGAATCCATAACCTTGGTACATCGGGACAACGCTTTAACCAGCTGAGCTACCTGGTAGGGCCTGTATTAATGCTTTTTAAATCCATCTGTTGAAGGACATCTTTGTTGCTTTTAGTTTTTAGCAACTATAAACATAGTTGCTATAAACACATGTGTTCAGGTTTTTGTGTGAACATAAGTTTTCAACTCATTTGGGTGAATACCGAGGAGCATGATTTCTGGATCATATGCTAAGAGCGTGTTTAGCCTTGTGAGGAACTTCCAGACTGTCTTCCAAAGTGGCTGTGAAATTTTGCATTTCCACCGGCATGAGATTTCCTGTTGCTTCACATCCTCACCGGCACTTGGTGTTGTCAGGGTTTTGGATTTTAGCCATTCAAATAGGTATGTAGTGTTACCTTGATGTTTTAATTTATAATTCCTAATCACATATGATGGTGAGCTTCTTTTCGTAATTGTCATCCATATATCTTCTTTGAGGGGGTATATGGTCAGACCTTTGCCTAATTTTAATTAGGTTGTTTGTTTTCTCATTGTTCAGTTTTAAGAGTTCTTTCTGTATTTTAGATACAAGCCTTTATCTGATGTGTGTTTTGCAAATATTTTCTCCCAGTCTTCAGCATGTCTTTTCATTCTCTTAATCTACTGAGATTTTATTCTTATTATGAGTTTAATTCCTAAGAGGTAGTTTTTGTTCTCTGGATGTTCTTTCTTCGAGTTCCTTCTTTTTTGTTTCATGGGTGCAGTAATTCTTGTCTCTCTGGAGATGTTCCTGACAATTTCCCCTGAAGTTTTCTTCTCCCTGCACAGCGTCTGTGTCTTCCAAGTTGCTTTTATTTCTCAGTATAGGCTCACTCCCCGCCCGCCCCCCCCTTTTTAAATCCTCACCCAAGGATATTTCCATTGATTTTTTTTAGAGAGTGGAAGAGAGAGAGAAAGACAGAAATATCGATGTGAGAGAAACACATTGATTGGCTGCCTCCCGCATGAGTGCTGACCAGGACCTGGGCCAAGAAGGAGCCTGTAACTGAGGCATGTGCCCTTGGCCAGAATCAAACCCAGGACCCTTCAGTCTGCAGGCCAATTGATGCTCTATCCACTGAGCTAAACTGGCTAGGGCAGTATAGGCTTCCCTTAAACAGTAGGTGGTTTTTGGCTGTCTTCTTGTCTGAGAAAGACACCGAAGATCTGACTGGATGCCGTGTGTGTGTGTGTGTGTGTGTGTGTGTGTGTGTTTGGGGTGCTTGGTGACTATGGGCTCCTTTCTAGAGTAATGGGGCTGATTGTTTTGTAGGGAGCCTGCCTGTATGTGCTAAGCCTGGCTGCTAGTGGTTTAGGATTTGAATGGGGGAAGAAGACTGGAAGTTTGAACATCCAGTACATACACTCCCATTAAATCTCCATTTTAATCCTCCACACATCTGTGCCTGGTGTCTTCCTGTCTGGATAGCCTCATTTCATCCTCTCTAGATAACGAGTCTTCAGGCTCCTGCTGAGGTCGAGAACACACAGTCCCCCAACTGTGTCCTGAGGAAGGGAATGGATCTGGGTGTTAAACTTCTTCTTAGACGTTTTTGGCATAATGTATTGCGTTGATTCCAAAGGGGAAATCTCATTTCCCCCAGCGCTTTAGTATTCTACAAGGAGAGCATTAACGTCTTTTTATGTTACGTGTGGACTAACATTTTAAAATCAGAAATGGTGATTTCTGTGTATTTACACTAATTCCCAATGATCTCTTTTAATAAAAATATGATGAAGTTATTTTTCTGTCACCCTATGATAAGATTTTACTAAAATGTATGCGCTTGTGTCATTTGTTCATCCAAAGATCTGTATTTATAATGACGGAACTTGGACAAAACATTCCTATTAGGAGATATTTCTATATATTCTAGTTGGGTAGATTATTCACGGTATTCGGGCTAGCATTATCTATTTATAGTTTCCAAGTATTTATTAAAAATAAACTTTCTATTAGGTATCATGTCTCCTTGGGCTCCTCTTAGCTATGAATTTCTGAGACGCTCCTGGTGTTTTGATGACCTGACAATATTGAGGCGTGTAGGTCAGGTATTTTGTAAAATGGCCCTCAGTTGAAATTTGCCTGACGTTTCTCTCATGATTAGACTGGGGCGATGTGTCCTCGAAAGGCCAGAGAGGTACAGGGCCATTCTCGTCACATTGTCCAGAACACATCACATCAACATGGCTTATCACTGATGTGCTACCTTTGATCCCCTGACCGAGGTATGTAAAGTGACGGTCTCCCCTCCCCCTCCCTCCTATTCTGTTGTCTTTGGAACGGAGTCACTATTTACAGCCCATATTTAAGGACTGGGGAGTTATGCTCCACCTCCTTGAGGGAGAGTATTTACATACATTATTTGGAATTCTTCTGCATGGGAGCTTGAGCTATTCTTTATTACTTTATTTAATCATTATTTATTTATATCAGTATGGACACATTGATATTTGTTTTATTCTTTGAGTTATAAACTAATCTTATTTCATGTAGTTGCTCAAATTGTTCCAACTTTGACGATGAGGATCTCTTTTAGTGTCCTTTGACATGCCCCCATCATTGTGGGTTTGGTGTGTGTGTGTGTGTGTGTGTGTGTGTGTGTGAATGTACTTCCTTACTTTCTGGAACCACAAGATACTCCGGGCTCATTTGCACATTTTTCTGCACCAGTTCTAGATCAGCAATTTCTCCAAGGAGTTCTGATTCCTCTTATTGGACAGGGCTATTAGCAACCAAAATCCAAGTGCTATGTGTGCTCATTGACACTGGGATGGTGTAGCCTGTAGGCCATTCTGGTCACATTGTCCAGAACACATCACAGCTGATAGAGCAAAAAATGTATGTGTGTATACTGAGTCATGTATATACTGCTGTCCATAAATATTCCCAGATGCAACTGTCTATACGGTATCTATATCAAGCTAAATATGTTATATATTGTTGCCTCCCGCTCTAATCCATCAACAAATAATCATTCTAGCCTCTTCTCCTTACTTATTTGTAACTTCCCACTGCAACAGTGAGAAACCAGGCTCCATCATTTACCTAATTGTTCAATTCCAAGATATGTGTATAGCAGTATCCAAATTGTTAATTAATTTACTCCTATAAATTAGATTAGAGTACAAAATAAAACTAGAGTGCAGTGATTATGCATAGTTTCCCTTGCCTTTAGTCTACAAACTCCACTCATTTCCAAAATTGCTTAGGTCAATACCTCCCCCCCCGCCCGACAACCCCTTTAGTCAGGTCGTTCATACAGCTGTAATACAGTTAGATTGTTTTGTCACATTATGCATCCCATCCTGGGATCTGATGACCTCCTGAATGATTTTTAAAAAATTGTTGCATAGCCCTGGGCAATTTGGCTCAGTGGATAGAGTGACAGCCTGTGGACTGAAGGGTCCCTGGTTTGATTCTGGTCAAGGGCACATGCCCAGGTTTCAGGCTCGATCCCTAGTAAGGGGCATGTGGGAGGCAGCCAATCAATGATTCCTTCTCTTCATTGATGTTTCTATCTTTCTCTTTCTCTTCCTCTCCCTTCCTCTCTGAAATCAATAAAAATATATATTTTAAAAATTGTTGCATATGTTAAAGTTAATTCATTGTTCTACAAGCTTCTATGGTTTTTAGAAATGCACCTTTACAGTGTCATACAAAGTAGTTTTATAGCCCTACAAAAATTCCCTGTGCGTTACCTACTTAACACTACCCCACTTCCTGTTTGTTTGTTTTTTTTAAACTTTTTCTATAGTTTTGCTTTTTCCAGAGTGTCATATATTTGGACTCATACAGTATGTAGCCTTTTCAAACTGGCTTCTTTTGCTTAGCAATAAAGATTCATCTGTGTCTTTTTACAGCTTCATAGCTCATTTATTTAATTAATTTATTTTCTTCATTTTTTATTTATTGATTTTTTTTTGAGAGAGAGAGAAACAGATTGTTGTTCCACTTATTTATGCATCCACTGATTGTTTCTTGCATGTGCCCTGACTGGGGATCAACCTGCAACCTTGGTGTATCTGGACAACCCTCTAACCAACCAAGCTACCCGGCCAGGGCCCAAGCTCATTTTTAAAGTTACTGGATATTATTCAATTCTATGAGTATCCAATTTTGTTTGTTTGTTTGTCCATGTTAAGGGACACCTTGGCTGTTTCCAGTTTGAGGCAACTATGAATAAAGTTGCTATAAGCATTTGCATGCAGGTTTTTGTGTGGGCAGACGTTTTCAAATCAGTTGGGTAATTAAACAGGCTTTTTGGCTCCACCTTCACGCCCACTTCCAGAGGAAAGGGGTGTTGCCTGTTCCCAGGCCTTTTGGGGTTTGGCTGTAAATGAACTTGCTTCATGGCTTTCCACCTGCGCTTTTATGATTCCGCTTTCTCTGTTCTACTAAGTGAAGTGACACTCTTACATCTGCTTTCCAGCCTGGAAAACTATGTTGCATCAGTCCTTTTCCAGTCCCATTATTTTGTGGGTTGACCTTTTCGTGACCTTTTACTGTCATTTTAGAAAATGATGGAGTGAAAGCTAATGTCAGTGTTCAACCCACCACGTGCAACCAGAAGCACCTCCCCTTCCTTTCTCAGAGGCTGAGACTTGGTCTCCCTGGGGATGGAGGAGGGAGTGTTTGTGAAGTTGTGGATCCTGCAACTCCAGTCATGTGAGAAGACCCTCTGCTTCAAATCTGTCCCAGACAGGGTCTCAGTCCCAACCCCTGCCCTTGATGAGTCCTTCCTTCGGACTGGGAAGGCTCAAACCTACTGGGAAGGGAGGGGCATTGGCTCAATGTTCTGAGCTGAAGGCCTCAGAGCTACCGCTCAGCTGGGGAAATGACACAAACAGTGGGGTGGGGGTTAGGGGCGAAAAGAGCAAGAATCCCACCAATAAATCTGTCTCTGGCACATCCATCCTCATCTCCCTAATGATGTCTGGCAGCAAACCTTCTGCGGGGAGCGATAGGGGTGGTGACTTCAGGGTTAGAGTCAAGAAACGGAATGATGGGTCACGGAGTAGAATCACCTCCCTCTGACCACTCCCTGATATCCTTTGCCTTTATCTCTCACACAGAGTGCCTTCTCCCGGGCGAGTCATCCACTCGGTGCCCTCACTTGCAGCCCGGATCCTAAGGACTCCCCAGGCTGTATCTCCAGCCACCCTCCCCTTCCTTACCTCCAGCCGAGCAGAGCTGCTCTCCCTAGATGTTTTGTGGTGATCACAGCGGTGTACTCTGCATCACACTGTCCTCTTTTGATCCAAGCCCATCAACTGTTTGGCGTTTCTTAAAGGTTCTCCGTGTTCCCGGTTCACTTATATATCGTCTTCTTACTTCTAAAAACTGTTATGTATTTATTTGGTGGCTTTTAAATATCTTTGCTGTAATATTTTATGTCTTTGGATGTGGGGGCGGGGGGGGGAGCAAAACAGCTGTGTGGCTTGAAACTTGGATGAACATGTGTGTCCTTTTCCTGGGGCTCATCTGTGAAGGGTCTTAATGTATTCCTTCAGCCCAGGCCGTCTCGCGATGAGCAAAAGCCTGCCTTCCTCAGAGAATGATGTTCCCAACCTCTTGCACAGATTCGGGTCTCACAAGCACTTGGCAGTGTTTTGTCAAGCTTATTCTGACTGTCATTCTCTCCTCCACCATTTGCTCCGCTCCAATGGGATAAGAACAGCTTCCCAGATCCCTGGCTTCCCTTTGGAAAATGCACTGGAGGTCTTGTTCCCATGGGAAGGATGGGATGAAAATCTGCTCCCAGGATGACCCCACAGCTATTTAATGGGGTTTGTGCAATGTTCTCACTGTCCCCAGGCCTGTCCCAGTAAACATTTGCTGCCTGCGGGACAGAGCCCGAATGCCTTGTCCTGTGACGAAAGCCACTCGACCCTGCAGCATTAGGGCTCTTCTCTCCAGGCTGCAAAGAGGCAGTAGAGCGAGGTCAGGACTGTGGGCTCTGCAGCAGACCCCCTGGGTTCCCATCTGACTCTGCCACGTCCGTGCTGGGAGACCTTGGGCAAGTTACTCCTCCTCTTCATGCCTCAGTTTCCTTCCTGGTACGTGAAAGTAATAATAGCATATGCCTCCGAGAGTTTTGGTGAAGATTGAATGATGGATAAATGGGAAGTGCTCAGCACAGTGCCTGGTGCTCAGAAAGTGCTCTGTAGCTGCCAGCTCCTACATTGCCTCTCTGCATCCCACTCAGACTGGGCCAGTCCCTGCTCCCTCCCCAGCTCTGAACGTCGGTTCCTTACAGTCTCCCAGGGCAGGTTAAATCCTCCTCTTCCTCCCCCTTTCTCCTTCTGTTATCAATGATAACTACGGTTTATTGAACATTTGCCACATGCTAGTTACGTTTGAAGTGTTATTTGTTCAAAACTCCCAATAACCCTGAAAGGCTGGTAATGTCACTCCTGTTTTACCGATAAGGAAACTAAGCCTGAGAAAGGAGAAGTGGCTCCGACCAGGGGCAGGGCTGGGAGCTGAACTGTGCCCCTCCGGCTCTGTCCTCCTCGCGGGCTGTCTCTCCTTCTTATTCTCAAGCATCTGCTGTCTGCCACCCACCCTGCAAGGCCACGCTTGGGGTTCTCCATGTGGTGAATTAAGTCACTCACGATTATTTTGGTTGCAATAGAAAGCCCAACTCAAGCTGACTTAAACCAGAGAGGGAATTTGTTGTTCATAAAAATGAAACATTAGAGCAGTGGTTCTCAACCTGTGGGTCGCGACCCCTTTGGGGGTCAAACGACCCTTTCACAGGGGTCGCCTAAGACCATCGGAAAACACATATATAATTACATATTGTTTTTGTGATTAATCACTATGCTTTAATTATGTTCAATTTGTAACAATGAAATTGGGGAGTCACCACAACATGAGGAACTGTATTAAAGGGTTGCGCATTAGGAAGGTTGAGAACCACTGCCCTAGAACAAAGGGAATGGAACGGGAGCGAAGCCTGGGAGAGGCGTGCAGAGGCCCAGAAGCCTGGAGCCAGGAGAGGACTCTGGAGGCCACACAGCCTGACCCAGTGGGGCTGCTGCAGGGCCCTCCTGTCTGTCCTCCAAAGGCACCTGTCTCAGCTCTTACACCTCTAGCAACAGGGGCCCATCCTCAGAGCAACCCACATTTGTTCTAGAGACGTCTCTAATAGAAATCTCTCCCATAGCGGGTTGGAATCTGTGTCTTCCCTGGGTTTCTAGCCCACATAGGCTTCATCCGCCCTAAATCTCAGCCTCCCAGGGAAGTGTAAACAGTGATTGCATTTCCAAGACTCCTCTGGACAAACCGACCCCTCCCAGGCTGTCTCCTCAGAGGTGGAGGCCACAGAAGGACCCGGAGGGGGGTCTGGGGGGCCCTCAGGGCAGGCACCTTGGAGCTGGTGGAGCCACAGGTGAGCTTCCTCCAGTCTCCAGGTCGCCAGTGTGCGGCTCAAAACAAATGCCTGGGTCACAGGGAGGAGCCCCGGTTCCCTGGTGGGCGTGCTTATTTGGAGGCTGTGATCTCCCAGACAGGCAGCGCTCCGCCTGCCCCTCCCCCGCAGCTCCCGCAGGAGCTCTGAAGTGTCTGGCCATGGCCACGTGCCCAGTAGCTGTAGTTCCCGAGGTCCACGCTGCTCCCATCTGGCCACACAATCGAGGCTCCAACCCAGCCCCAGCCCTGACCCCCCCCCCCCCCCCCCCCACCTCAGAGGGCTGCACAGGGTGAGGTGTACACAACAATGGAAGGGGTCCGAGCTGGCGTCAGGAGTCCTTCAGGGAATGTTGCTCCTCTGGGATGGGCGAGGTTGCCTCTCAGAGCCTCAGTTTCCCTTATCTGAACAGCAGGGGGAAAACTCATTTGCAAAGGTGCTCTGCTCTGGGAATGGGAGCACACACTGGGTTCCTAACAGGGATGTGATTATGGTGCGTGGTTGTGAAGGCCTCCCTCATGCTCCCCTGGTTGTCAGAATCTGCTGAGATGGCTACTGATCCTTTGTCGCACTATCCTTGCACCTTTGCAGGCACCAGATGGCAACTCTTCTGTCGTGGAAACACATCCAAACTCCTGCCGTCCTCCAAGATGCCCTCACAGACTGATCAGACAGGCAGTGTCCCTGTACTGTCCGTCTCCAACTTTTCCAGGGTAGACCCTGTAGAAGACATCGTGGTTCTGTCTCGCCTGCTTCTTCTTGGGAGGTGCTCACCCCATTCACATGGCTGTAGAGGGAGGCCCTTGCTGGATGACTACCCGTCCCCGGGTCCCCGTTGGCCTCATGTTCTTCCTCTATGACCTAAGCTGGGCTAAACAGTTCTCTGAGAGTCTTCATGTTGGATGTGGAAGAAAGAATGCTTCCTTCTCTAAGGTGCAGAGACCTGCAGCTGCTGGAAGCCATGTGGCAAACACCAGTAGCAGCGAGGGAACAAGGCTGACCCACCGAGGCAGGAGCAGGGGCAGATGACACAGCATGTTTGAGTCCGTGGGTCAGGTGTTCTTCAGCCTTCTGTCCCGCTGCTTGGTGGCACAGACCACCCTTAGGATACAAAAGGCATGGACTATTTTCCCGGCCTCTCCGAGGTCCAGCCGACTGGAAAGGGAATCTATCCAGAAGCAGGATTGGTCCGATCAGATTGTACATGTCCAGGAACTGGAGCACAGAGTGTCAGGGTCATATGGCAGCCAGTGCTGCCCTCTGGAGGGAAACAGACAGAGCCTTTGGGGGCAGTCATGTGGATTCTTACATAAGCAGAGGCAGAGCTTGGAGGAGAGACAAGAGGGAGGCAGGGAGCGGGCCTGCCTTGGTTCCCAGCTCTCCCTTCCTGTTTTCACCCCCTCCCCGTCCCCAGTCCTGCCCTGCCTGCCCACAGGCATCATGAACTATTTCTGCACCTGATAAATCTTCCCTTCTGCTCAAGCCACTTTGAAAGGGCTCCTTTTCCTGTCCCCACACTTCTTGTTTCCTCAGCACAGCCCAGGATAGAGGCAACAGAGTCTGTGTTCACCCATAGCGGGCGCTGGAGAATGGGAGTCAACATGACCTAGGGCAGTGATCGGCAAACTCATTAGTCAACAGAGCCAAATATCAACAGTACAACGATTGAAATTTCTTTTGAGAGCCAAATTTTTTAAACTTAAACTATATAGGTAGGTACATTGTTATTAACTTAGTTAGGGTACTCCTAAGGCTTAGGAAGAGCCACACTCAAGGGGCCAAAGAGGGCCGCATGTGGCTCGCGAGCTGCAGTTTGCCGACCACGGATCCTAGGCATTTACACTCGGCTTTTTAAATAAATAAATAAATAAATAAATAAATATTTTTATTTCAGAGAGGAAGGGAATAGAGACAGAGAAAGAAACATCAATGATGAGAGAGAATCATTGATTGGCTGCCTCCTACACACCCCACACAGGAGATCAAGCCGCAACCCGGGCATGTGCCCTGACCAGGAATCCAACCAGAAACCTCCTGGTTCATAGGTCAACACTCAACCATTGAGGTATGTTGGCCAGGACCTCACACCAATTTTTTACTACTCTCCACAGCCCCTGGGAACCCCTAAACTGCTTTCTCTCTCTATATATATAGACTTGCCTATTCTGGACATTTCATATAAATGGAATCATACAAAATGAGGCCTTTTGTGTATGGCTTTTTCCCCTTAGTGGAATGTTTTTAAGGTTTATGTTGTAGCATGTATCATTACTTCGTTTCTTTTTATGGCTGAATAATATTCACATTTTGTTTATCCATTCATCAGTTGATGGATATTTTGGTTGTTTCCACTGTGAATAGTGCTTCTACAAACATGTATACAGTATTTATTTGAGTACCTGTTTTCAATTCTTTTGGGTATATACTTAGGTGTGGAATTGCTGGGTCATATGATAATTCTATGTTTAACCTTCTGAGGAACCGCCAAAGCTGTTACATTTTACATTTGCACCACCAATTTCTCCACATCCTCATCAATGCTTGTTATTTTCTTCCTTTTTTTGAGCCATCTTCGTGACTGTGCAGTAGTATCACTGTGACTTTGATTTGCATTTCCCTGATGACTAATGATGTTGAGCATCTTCTCATGTGCTTATTGGCCATTTGTATGTCTTATTTGGAGAAATATCTATTCAGATCCTTGTCTATTTAAAAAAATTGGTTATTTGTCTCTTTATAAATGAGTTGTAATAGTTCTTTACATGGTCTAAATACAAATTCCTTATCAGATATATGAATTGCAAGATTTTTCTTCTATTGGTTTTTCTTTCACTTTCTTTAAAGCACCCCCAATTTTAATTTTGATAAAGTCCAATTTATGTATTTTTTCACTTGTTACTTCTGCTTTTGGTGGCCTATCTAAGAACATTCAGTCTTTTACCTTAAGGTCAAATTCTTTCCTTCTGTGGAGTTCCGAATTTTGCCTGATGTTTGCAAATGTCTTTTCTATTACTTGTATCTTCAGCAATTCTACCTGTTTCAAATTATAGAGTCTCAGGGGCTGTGACCAATTCTGAAAAACAAGTCCACGCTGTGAAATAATTAAAGTTTTAATGATGGCTGCGATAATGACCAGTGATCAGAAGGTCCTTCTCTGGGTCTAAGCACGTATTGCAGACAAATCCATTTCCCTTTCACGGGTTCGGAGGGGGACTCTGATGTGAAGGCCCCGCAAAGAGGGGAGACACGTAAACACAATGGAGGGGGTCGGCAGTGGCTGACCTGCTTGAAGCTTGTCCACTAACAGCAAGAATTTCCACTGAGCCTGGCTTCCCGCCAAGCCGAGGGCAGCAGTTTGTGGGGACAGTGGTGGGGGCTGGGACTTGGCACCGCCTCCCCCACTCCAAGAGAGAAAGACGGTGCTGCCTGGGCAAGACCCAGTCTCTAGCACTGGCAGCTCTGGCTAAGGGTGGGAGCATGGGCAAGGCAGGCAGGTTCGGGGAAGCGAGGAAGGTGCCGCTCAGCTCCTGATCTCCGTGCAGCTGCTATTGGTCATCTCTTCCCTATGGGAAGCTTGTCTCTGGGGCTCTTCTAGGTTCTGCCAGGGCAAGCCGGCCTGACCAGGCACAGTTGCCAGTGGACAGGAACCACAACAGATCTGCTCCAGCCCCAGGCTGCCCACACTCATGGACTTGGGCAGAACTCAATAGCACATTCTGATCCAGCATCACTTAGAAAGTTCCTACTGTGTGCCCGTGCCACCACAGGGCCCTCACCCCGGACCTCAGCACCGAGCCTTGCACACTGTGGGGTTTGGGTGGGAGTCCAGTGTCCTTGCTAAACTCACAGGCCCTGGAAAGAGCCTGGGTTTTGGTGTCAAAACAGTTTGTATGCTGAATTACCATTTAGTTCGAGGATGATTTGGGGAAGTCACTTAACGCTTTCAAATGTTTGTCCCACATCCAGGAAAATGATGTCACGGGGAGGTGAGAGCAAATGAGGTGAGGCATACCAGGGTCTAATGCAGTGGTTCTCAACCTTCCTAATGCCGCGACCCTTTCATACAGTTCCTCATGTTGTGGTGACCCCCAATTTCATTGTTACAAATTGAACATAATTAAAGCATAGTGATTAATTACAAAAACAATATGTAATTATATATGTGTTTTCCGATGGTCTTAGGCGATCCCTGTGAAAGGGTTGTTCAACCCCCAAAGGGGTCGCGACCCACAGGTTGAGAACCGCTGGTCTAATGTCTGGCTGGAGGGGCTTGATACATGGAAGCTCCTGTATCATGTACCGCAGAGCCAGCTCGCAGCCCTGGTCTGGCTTTAATCTCTTCCTTCATCCCCTAAATGGGCACCTCATCCTAGCTCTCTCCTGAACTCTTGAATAGCCAACCCATCCCAGGCCTGTCCACCTGGAGTCTCAGGACCCCCCAGCTCGGCATGTCTGTCCTGAACTCCGCGCCTCTCCCTGAAAACTTACTGCTCTTCCCATGCTGCCATCTCAGAAAGACCTGACTATCCAGTCAGAGCCTCACGCCAGAAAGCTGAGCGGCGTCCTAGAGCTTTGCTCTTCCATATCCCCTTCTGGGCACCTGATTGCATCCTTCCGGTCCCAGGGCCCACGTGCAGTGGGGGACATTGGTTTCCTAGGACACTGCGACATCGTCCACTCTCTCCATGTCTTCCTAGTGTCTCTCCTACCAACTCCAGCAGGCCTTTACACCCACACTGCCCCAGACTGCCCTCACGAAGATCTCCAGTGCCTCCACCAAGCCGAAGCCAGCAATTCCCAGTGCTCACCCTCCCTCGCCCACGGCCTGCATCTGACACAGTGGCCTCTCCCTGTCCTGAGATACCATCTGCATGAATCTCTTTTGCCCGATTGCTCTCCTAACCCTCAGGCTGCATCGCCTCAGTCTGCCTGGCTGGTTCACCCTCTTCTCACTAACTTCTAACTGCTGTTGTTCCCGGGAGCTCATTTCTTTTTTAAAATATATTTTTATTGATTTCAGAAAGGAAGGGAGAGGGAGATAAAAAGATCAATGATGACAGAGAATCATTGACTGGCTGCCTCCTGCACGCCTCCTACTGGGGATCGATCCTGTAACCTGGGCATGTGCTCTTGACCAGAATCAAACCTGGGACCCTTCAGTCCGCAGGCTGACACTCTATCCACTGAGCCAAACAGGTCAAGACAGGAGCTCATTTCTTAACTGCTATTTCCTACCTATGCGTACTCCACGATGCTCTCTCCTGTCCCATGGATCGCAATACCATCTCTATGTTGGTGGTTCCAGCTCTAGTCCAGACCAGTCTCTTTAATCTGTATCTCTACCTGCCTACCTGACAGCTCCATTAGAATGTCAAGCAGACATCCTGAATGAACCATGTTCCAAACTGAGCTCCTAATCTTTCCCACAAGCCCACTCTCCTGCAGTCTGTCCTTCCCGTCTCAATTAATGGCAACTCTGTTTTTCCAGTTGCTTGGGTAAAAAATGCTTGGTGTTATCTCTCACACTCTACAAGAAATCTGTCAGGAAGTTCTGCCAGCTCTACTTTCAGGATATATCCAGAGTCCAACCAATTCCCACCACCTTCTCAGCTAAGAAGCTAGTCCCAGCCACTATCATCTCTTGCCTGGATTGCCACAATGTCTTCCAACTGGTGTCCATGCTTCTGCCTCACCTTGCGTCTAAGTATAATTCACATCATGTCACTCTGCTCATAACCCTCCAGTGCCCCTCCATATCACACCCATAAAAGCCACGCTCCTCACAATGACCCTTAAAGGTCTGTGTGGGACCCCTTTCCCCTCCGAACCTATCGTCTTTTACTTACCCTCTTGCTGTCCTGGGTCCTACTCCATGTCTCTTGAATATGGCCAGCCTAGTCCCACCTCAGAGACTTTGAACTTGCTGTTTCGTCTCCCTGGAATGCTGTTCCTCCTGATATACCCAGGGTGTTATTCCCTCATTTCATTCAGGTCCTCACTTGTCACCTCCTCAGAGAGGCCTACCCTGACTGCCCCATGTAGAGCACCAACTGCTGGCTTTTCTTAGCCTCCTTTCCTGCTTTATTTGTTTTCTCCTTAGCACTTATAATTCCTAACATGTTATTTATTTTACTTATTTACTTGTTGTGATGGCTAATTTTGGGGATCAATTTGAGTGGGTGCCCAGATTCTTGTAAAAGAATTTTACAAGAATTTGGCTATGCGTGTGTCTGTGGGGTGTTTCTGGAGGAAATTCGCAGTGGGCCAGGGAAAGCAGATTGCCCTCCCCTATCTGACGGGCCTCATCCAATCCATGGGAGGCCTAACAGGCTAAGTAATGATTCTCTCTCTCTGCTGGGACACTGGTCTTCTCCTGCTTTTAGACTCAGACCTGGACTAGATGTAGGTACAGATGGAGAGATAGAGATGCAGATATCGGGGTTTAGGTATCTCCTATTGGTTCCGTTTCTCTGGAGAACCTGGACTAATGCACTTGTCTATTGTCTAAATTCCTTCACAAAAATATAAGCTTGTTGAGAGCAAAGGTTTTCTGTGTTTTGTGGACTATTTTGTCTCCAGTACCTAGAACAGGGCCTGTACAAAGCTGGTACTCGGTAAAGTTTTGGTGACTGAACACCTCCTCTCTCGCCCCTGCTTGTTAGGCCCTCCCCACAGGGTACCGTCAACATTGTGGCCAAGCATCTGCCAATCATGTCATACCTTCAACCAAGAACGGCGTGGCCTGAGACTGTGTGATTGATTGCCTGAAGTTGTCCAGCATCCTGTGATGGTCCAGGCAAATCCAGAGAAGGCTGATGACGGACAAATCTACACTGGACATTTTCTAGAAAGGTGAGATGCCAGGCCAATGGGACCAGTGGGATGCTGACAAGAATGATAGACAAGATATACCAAGACAAGTAAGGGATATGAGGAAAGAAGAAAAATGCAAGTAAGAGAAGGTGGGTGATGGAGTTGGAAGGAGCAGAGTTATGGTCAAAGAGAGATGTTTGCATTTGCACTGGCAGAGGCGGGCGATTCTGAGTGACGTGGCCAGAATGTGGCCAGGGCAGTGTGAGGACTGGAGTGCAGAGAGTGATGGTCCCTGGAAATGAGGCTGTCAAGGACTGAGAGGGAGCGTGGTGATGAGCCTTCACATTGTTTCCGGTCCACCTCGGGCAGTGAAAGGAGGTGTCATTAATGTACAGTCTGCACAGGGATGACTGTACTGAGCAAACTGAGACACAGCCATCCCAATACTTAGGCACTGGGGCTGACGGCAGGCCTCGGGACAGAAAAAGGCAGTGCCCCGGCGTGCTGTCACAGGGACGGAGGGGCTGCAGGCCTAGAAGCTCACCCAGAGGCAGAAGCCCTGGTGGGAAGCTTTGCTGCGGAGGTGGAGGGCACAGATCACACCTGCAGACCTGGTGGGGTTATGAAGCTAGACAGTGAGATTTTTCAACTTTACACACACACACAAGTCACACTTAGCACAGTGTTCTTTTTTGGGGGGCGGGGGGCGGGGTGTTCCTTAGAAGATATAGTCCTAGAGGGGGGATCACTGGGTCAAATGGCAGTTCCATATCTAATTTTTTGAGAAACTCCATACTGTTTTCCATAATGGCTGCAACAGTCTGCATTCCCACCAGCAGTGTATTAGGATTTCTTTTTCTCCATATCCTTACTAGCACTTATCATTTGCTGATTTGTTGACGGTAGCCATTCTGACAGGTGTGAGGTGATACCACATTGCTCCTGTTCTTAGGGGAAATGGTTTTAGCTTTTCCCCGTTGAGTATGATGTTGGCTATAGGTTTGTCATATATGGCCTTTATCATGTTGAGATATGCTCCCTCTATTCCCACTTTGCTGAGAGTTTTTTATAAAAATGGGTGTTGGATTTTGTCAAATGCTTTTTCTGCATCTATTGATATGATCATGATCATGTGATTTTGTCTTTCCATTTGTTTATGTGAGGTAGCCCATTTCGTGATTTGCGAACATTGTACTAGTTTTGCATCCCTGGAATAAATCCCACTTGGTCTTGGGGTGTGATCTTTTAAATATATTGCTGGATGTGATTTGCTAATATTTTGTTGAGGATTTTCGCATCTATGCTCATCAGGGATACTGGCCTTAATTCTTTTTCTTTGTAGTGTCTTTATCTGGTTTTGAATTAGGATAATGCTGGCCTCATAGAAAGAGATTGGAAGTGTTCCTTCCTCTTGGCTATTTTAAATAGTTTGAGCAGGATAGATGTTAGTTCTTCTTTGAATGTTTGGTAAAACTCCCCTGTGAAGCCATCCAGACCCAGGCTTTTGTTTGATGGGAGTTTTTTTGTTTGTTTGTTTTTCTAGTACTGCTTCTATTTCATCAGTTGTTACTGGCCTATTCAGGTTTTCTGAATCTTCCTGATTCAGTTTTGAGAGGTTGTATTTTTCTAGGAATTTTTCCATTTCATCCACATTGTCCAGCTGGTTGGCATATAGTTGTTCATGATATTTTCTTACAATCCTATGTATTTCTGTGGTGTCAGTGGTTACTTCTCAGCTTTTGTTTCTGATTTTATTTATTTGGGTCCTCTCTCTTTGTTTCTTGATGAGTATGGCTAATGGCTTGTCAATCTTGTTTATCCTTTTAAAGAATCAGCTCTTGGTTTTAATTAATTTTTTGTATATATATATTTTTTTAGTTCTATGTCATTTATTTCTTCTCTAATGTTTATTATTTCCTTCCTTCTATTTACTCTGGGCTTTTCTTGTTCTCTTTCTAATTCTTTAAGTTGTAGTGTTAAATAGCTTATTAATTTTTCTTGTTTCTTGAGGTAGGTCTATAGTGCAATGAACTTCCCTCTCAGGATTGCTTTTGCGGTGTCCCAGAGTTTTTGGGTTGTTGTGTGTTTATTTTCATTTGTTTCCAGGAAGTATTTTTTTTTTTTTATATATTTTATTGATTTTTTACAGAGAGGAAGGGAGAGAGATAGAGAGTCAGAAACATCGATGAGAGAGAAACATCGATCAGCTGCCTCCTGCACATCCCCTACTGGGGATGTGCCCGCAACCCAGGTACATGCCCTTAACCGGAATCGAACCTGGGACCTTTCAGTCCGCAAGCCAACGCTCTATCCACTGAGCCAAACCGGTTTCGGCATCCAGGAAGTTTTTTTATTTATTTCTTGATCTCATTGGTAATCCATTCATTGTTTAATAACATGCTATTTAGCCTCCATGTGTTTGAATGTTTTTTGGGTGTTTTCACTGTAGTTGATTTCTAATTTCATTCCACTATGATCTGAGAAGATGCTTGATATGATTTCAATCTTCTTGAATTTGTGGTGAATTGTTTTGTGTCTTAACGTGTGGTCTGTCTTTGTAAATGACCCATGTGCACTTGAGAAGAATGTATATTCTGCAGTTTTGGGGTGAAATATTCTATAAATGTCAATTAAGTCCATCTGATCCAGTGTATCCTTTAGAGTCACTGTTTTTTGTTATTTTTTTTGTCTGGAAGAACTATCCAGTGAAGTCAGTGGGGTGTTAAAGTCCCCTACTATGACTGTGTTGTTGATCTCTCCCTTCAAGTCCTCTAGAAGTTTTTAAAATATATTTAGGTGCTTCTAATTGGATACATATATGTTTCCCAGGGTTACATCCTCTTGTTGGATCTATCCCTTTAGTATTATGTAATGATCTTTCTTGTCTCTTGTGATGGCCTTCATTTTGAAGTCTATTTTGTCAGATATGAGTATTGCTAACCCACCTTTTTTTTCTTTTCCATTTGCATGGAAAAATTTTTCCATCCCTTCACTCTCATCCTGTATGGGTCTTTTGTTCTGAGGTGGGTCTCTTATAGATAGCATATAGTTGGGAGATGTTTTTGTATCCATTCAGCTACCTTTGATTAGCAGTGGTTCTCAACCTTCTGGCCCTTTAAATACAGTTCCTCATATTGTGACCCAACCATAAAATTATTTTCGTTGCTACTTCATAACTGTAATTTTGCTACTGTTATGACTCGTAATGTAAATATCTGATATGCAGGATGGTCTTAGGCGACCCCTGTGAAAGGGTCGTTCGACTGCCAAAGGGGTCACGACCCACAGGTTGAGAACTGCTGAATTAGAGCATTTAATCCACTTACATTTAAAGTTATTATTTATAGGTATTTATTTATTGCCATTTTAATTCTGTATGCCTAGGTTTCTCTATTTCTTCTTCTCATTACAGCAGTCCCTTTAGCATCTGGCTTGGTGGTGATGAACTCCTTTAGCCTTTTTAGCCTGGGAAGCTCTTTATTTCCCCATCTATTTTGAATGATAGCCTTGCTGGATATAGTAATCTTGGTTTCAAATCCTTGCTTTCCATTACTTTGAGTATTTCATGCCATTCCCTTCTGGCATAGAGTTCTGATGAGAAATCAGCTGATAGCCTTATGGGAGCTCCTTTGTAGGTAACAGTTTGCTTTTCTCTTGCTGCTTTTAAGATTCTCTCTTTGTCTTTAACTTTTGGCATTTTAATTATGATGTGTCTGGGCATGGGCCTGTTTGGGTTCTTTTTGCTTAGGACTCTCTGTGCCTCCTGAACTTGTGTGACTTTTTCCTTCATCAGGTTAGGGGAGTTTTCTGCCATTATTTCTTCAAACATTCTCTATCATTTCTCCTTTCTGCCTCTCCTGGCACACCTACTATGTGAATATTGTGAGGTTTCATGTTGTCCCACAGCTCCCTTGAGCTGTCCTCCCATTTTTTAATTGTTTTTTTCTTTTTGGTTCTCCGATTGAGTGATTTTTTCCTACCCTGTCTTCTAATTCACTGATCTGATCCTCAGCTTCCCCTAATCTGCTGTGTATTCCTTCTAATGTGTTCTTTATTTGTGCTATGTCATTCTTAATTTCCGTTTTCATAGTTAGTATACCTTTTCTCATATAGTTGAGCATCTTTACCATCATTATTCTGAACTCTATATCAGATAAATTTCTTATCTCCATTTAATTTATCACTTCTTCTGGAGAATTCTCTTGTTTTTTCATTTGGGGGTTATTTCTTTGTCTCCTCATTTTGGGTAGATCTGCTACACCTCTCAATTTCCAGTGCAAGACAGTGTCAAATGCTGTTTCTGACTAATTATATGAGGCAGACTCAAAGCCTCCAGAGACCCTCCTCTACTTACAGACTGATAGGATTCTGGCTTGAGTAGCCCGCAGGTAATCGTCCACAGGTGTGACAAGAGATTTCCAACAGAGTGGGATAATTGCTTCTTCCTAGAGGTGAATTGTTATTCTCAATCTCTTCATGGGCCTCAGAAACTCCCAGGGGTCCTCACACTTTTTAAACAGGGGCCAGTTCACTGGCCCTCAGACCGTTGGAGAGCCGGACTATAGTTTAAAATAAAACTATGAACAAATTCCTATGCACACTGCACATATCTTATTTTGAAGTAAAAAAAACAAAACGGGAACAAATACAATATTTGTATTTGCATGTGGCCTGCGGGCCATAGTTTGAGGACCCCTGCTCCGCACAGTGGGGAAAATTTTCCAATATGGTGGTCGACTGTCTCCCCGCCCCTGCCCCCCCACCCCCCCCACCCCCCAGGCAAAACCGCCTGGATAGCAATTTTCTGCCTGAGAAAGATGTTCGCAGCATGAGGGAATGACTCTGCACAGGAAACCTGGGTGTCTGCCTTCTGAGCTCTGACCCCAAAGCCCCCAATCCTGGCTTCTGCTCACACTGCTCCAGTCCACTCTGACCTCCCTTTGCTGGAGCACAAGGTGAGTGGCTGCACAGGGTATCTTGTGTGTTGGCCCTTTAAGAGGGTGCCTGCATTTCCAGCCATTTCTCCCTGGCAGATAGCAACCCTACTGCTTTTCACAGTCACATGTTATGTGGATACCTTTCTCAGTTCTGGTGGTCTCTATTGGGGGGCCCAGCTTGGGGATTAAACCCCAGAGTTCTCAGTGGCAACCCCCACTGCTGAGATATCTCTCCAGAACTTCAGCTGCTTCTGTGGGAGCCCAGCCAGCCCTCTCATGCCTTTGCACTTCCCACCAGTCTCTATGTGGTCTCCACTTTCTGTCCTTGATTATCAGGTCTCCAGCTAGTCTTCAGCTGATTATTCAAGATGGGGTTTTTTTTTTTTTGTATTTTAGTTGTAATTCCAGCTTGGTCCTGGGTCCTGGGAGCATGTCTGTGTCACGAATCGTTTTTTAGTATAAGTATGTCCCAAATATTGCACCGAGACATAATAATACTAAAAACATATTGTTTATCTGAAACTCAAATTTACCTGGGCAACCTTGTTTTTGTTTGTTTTGCTAAATCTGGCAATCAAGAAGGCCAGAGTGGTGGTGTGAATCAGGGAGCCTTGTTAGTGGACCAGGAGGCTGGGAGAGCAGGGCCAGATCTGAGTATGGCTGAGAAGAGTGGCAGCCAAAGGAGGCGGTTAGCGAGGGAAAAGGACTCTAAATGGGCAGAGTCAGCCTGTGGACACGAAGGCCAGGGTGGTGAATGCGAACGGCTTTCTGACACTGGCTCACATCAGGTAGAGCCCTGGAGTCCACAGAAGGTGCTCAGAGCTGTTACTCTAATTGGCTCCTTTAGCTCTGGGAAGTGGCCACAGCACAGATCCCTATGCCCGGAGCACTGGCAAGGGCGCTGAGGTTCAGGGAGGTTTTGTGAAGGTTCTGTAGTTGGATTCTTAGGAAAGGGTACCAGCTCAAGCAGGAGCCCTGGCAAGCCCTGCACCAAGCCCTGGGAAGCATGGTGCCACTAAGGGGGCGGGGAGGGGCGGGGAGAGGAGACGGAGCCTGAGAGAGCCAGCTTGGAGAGAGAGGAAGAGGCAGGGAGGAGAAAAATGACCAAAGCTCAGGATCCGCTAGTAAATGATTAGCCTTCCCCGGAACACAGAAGCTGTGGACTGTTTTATAAACGAATGAAATGAAATAAAGTGCAGCAAAAATAAAATAGCAAAACTAAAAGACTAAGGTGTCAAACCCTCTGATGAAGGTTCAGGAGAGCCTGAGGGGGCCTCAGTGCAAAGCCTTTGGCTACAGACTGGGAAGCCAGGGACAGCAAGGGACAGTGGTGTCAGGCAGCGATGCCCTCGGTGACCTTATGGCATCTCTTATCTCTTTGGGCCTCATATTCCTCTGCCATAAAGCACGGGGGTGAGCTGAATAGCAAGGGTTCTTCAGAGGAGCTCAGAGACCTTCAAGCTACCTTCCAATTGTCAGGAGATGATGAGTGTTGCCCCAGATGCTGGGGTCAGCTCATTCATTCACCAGCATGAACTGATGCCCTACTGTGTGCCAGGCAGCTTGCATATGCTGGGCAAGGTCTCTGCCTTCATGAGACCTACACCCTCGGGTGTGCCTGGTGGAGTGGGGAAGACAGACAATAAATAAATGAACAAATAAGCAGGCAGGGAGGAACGTTTGAGCCGAAGCCTGAATGATCTGTGCACGCAAATATTTGGGCCGAGAGGCCAGGCAGTGGAGCTGGCCAGTACAAAGGTCCTCAGGGGCAACCATGCTGAGGGTGTTAGAAGGATGGAAAGAAGGCCAGTGACTAGAAAGAAAGTGGGTGAAGTGAGAGGGAGGGGCAGGACCATGCACAGGTAAGGACTCTGGGCTTTTTCTGAGCATGGAAGCTATTGAGGGGTTTTGAGCAGCATTGTAATAGCATCTGGTAGATGTTTCAAAAGGTGGCTTAAGGAAGTGCATGTTGAAGACATTGTGCTAAGTGAAATAAGCCAGTCTCAGAAGGACAAATACTACTTGATACCACTAACTCAGAGATGGAACAATGATCGCCTGAGCTGGGAGGAGGGGGAGATAGGGAGCTATTAGTTGAAGGGTAAAAATTTTCAGGTATACAAGATGATTGAAGATCTACTGTACATCAAAGTGCCTATCGTTAGCAATATTGTATTGTGTACTTAAAAATATGCTAAGAGGGTAGATTTTAGGTTGTGTTCTTCTCTCTCTCTCTCTCTCTCTCTCTCACACACACACACACACACACAAGACAAAAGAAAGGGAAAAGAAAGAAATGTTGTATCATGACCAGGTACACAAGGATGTATACAAGTGTATGTTTTTTATAAATGAAATAAAAGTATCACAAAACAATAGATATTTTTCACAATGTATTCTGATAGTCTCGATTCTTCTATTTCAATAAAATAAATGGGTCTTAATCGGTCAAGACCCATTAAGTTAATTTCACAGCCCACTCATTGATTGTGACTTATATGTTGAGCTGCTTTCAGAATATCACTGGCCCCTGGGTGTAAAATATGTTGTGGGAGAGTGGAGGGAGGCAGGAGAAGCAGCAGGAAGGGCAGCAAGGAGGGAGTTGCACAAATCCAAGCACAAGAGGAGAGAGAACTGGACTGGCATATGGGAGGTGAGGACTGAAGGACTGAAGCAGGTGGACAGACATGGGCTATATATATTGGAAGCAGCATGGGTGGGACTTGTTAATGAATTAGATGCAAAGGGAGAGAGAAGGAGGAATTAATAATGACTTGGTTTTAGGCTTGGGTTTCCAGGGAACAGTAGTGATGACTAGTGACATGGGTTACCCAGGGAAGGAGTAGATTGCAGATAACCAAGACTTCTGTTTGGGCCATGTCAATTTCTTCTTCTTTTAAAAAATATTTTAAAATTTATTTCAGAGAGGGAGAGAGAGAGACAGAAACATCAATGATGACAGAGAATCATTGATTGGCTGCCTTCTGCATGCCCCACACCTTGGGATCGAGCTTGCAATGGTACACGTGCCCTGACTGGGAATCAAACTGTGACCTTTTGGTTCAAAGGTCAGCGCTCAACCCCTGAGCCATGCCAGTAGGGGCTGGGCCATGTCAATTTCATTCCTCTTAATTGTTTCTGTTCTAGACTTAAAATCAGCTGCAGAGAAAGTACACAATAGGTAGAAAGCAGCCCCACAGTGCATTGTTAAAGAAAAACAAAAAACTTAGTTAATATCTACTCAGGGCTTACTCCCTGTCAGGCAGTGTTAAGAGTATTACACATATTCATTCCACTCTCAAGGTAATGCTACAAAACAGGTGCTATCATTCATTGTCTTCATTTTACAGAAGATAACAGGGAGGTTATTTTACTTGTCCTTAGTCACACAGCAAATATGTACCAGAGCTGAGAGTTGAACTGGGCCAGCTTGACGGCAAAATATAGCTCTGCCAAGGGAAGAGGTACTCCATCTCTGGAGAGGGATGAATCGCGACTCAGAAAATGGCCACATTATATCACAGAGTCGAAAAACAAAAGCAGGATTCAGGCCATAAGCAGTGCATGCAATTTTTTATCTGCTTCTGTGGTAAAACTATGTTTGTATATCTGCACAGAGAAAAGACAAGAATGATGCATGTAACAGGGCGAACACTGGTTATCACTGGCTGGCGGGATTCCAGGCGGTTTACATTTACGACAATGATAATAGACAGCCATCGTAAAAGAATTTCTTTTAAAGATAGGAAACAAATTGCGACAGTGTTCTGTGCATCTAGCGTATGCGATGCGGACACGTGGGACAGGGAGGAGTGTGTTGTGGTAGAATCCTCGGAAGGCCTGGGCTCTCATCTCGGGACTGCCCGTGGCTCACCGTGTGGCCTTGGTCAAACCTCGAGGCCCTCTGGACCACAGGTCCTCGGAGGAGGATCCTAGGGACAGTGCCTGGGAGCAGTGGTGTCCTGGTTAATGTTTAGCAACCGGCTCTCAAAAAACAGTTCTTGATTTGTAGCCTCAGCTGATTTTTGTGCTACGGATACTCCCACCAGTTCCAAGTTTGTATTTAGGTGATGAACAGACTGGGGAGGGATGCTGGCAGCACATCGCAGAGCCTTCCACCATGAATGCAATGCGTGGACCACCTCACCAGCGTAGGTAAGAGCAAAACATACTCAAATCATTAGGGTGCGATGAGTTTTGAGTATTTATTACCTTTGTTTTTAATATAACTTATTTCATTGTAATCTTATATAATTTGATTTTTAACAATGTGTTTAACAAGTGGCTGACAAAATCCCTGAACAGTTAGAAATTGGCTCTTAGGCATCCAGCACAACCACACCACTGCCTAGGAGTCTGTGGGTCAGACAGGCTGAAGGTCCAGGCTGAAGGTTCGGAGGAGCTACGAGCCCTCTGAGTCCTTGGCCCCACAGACATCTTGGCCTGAATCACAGTTTCCGGAAGGAGAGAAAGGAAAGGGCACAGGAGACAAGGACTCCAACCAGGAAGACAAGCGGCAGGAAGGGCTGGTGGCCTCAATGTCATCGTGAGAGCTGTTTTTCTCTGTCTTATCAATGGCAGAGGCCGGGAAAACAATACCCCTGACTGAACATCACTTCAGGAGCCGACAGGAAACCCCCCGAGTGGGGGTCTGTGATGAGTTGGCCAACCGGGTGGGCCTGGAGTCCTTCCCCAGGCCCGAGCTCTCACGTGGCCTGCCTCTGCTTCCCACCTCCCAGCATGCTGACCACACAGCCGAGTCTCAGCTCCCCTGCTCTGAATTGGTCTCATGTGCCAGGTCAAGGAAGACATCGGAGGCAGTAGCTACCTGCCCTTCACCGTGAGGACCACAGCAGAAGCAAGGCCAGCCTTCTGGTTCCTTGGCTTCAGGTGTCCCTCATGGGTGCCACCTGCTCTCCACGCCATCTTCACGTCAGGAGCTGTGTGGGTGCTGAGCATATCAGCTCCCTGTCGCAGATTTGGAAACTGAGGTCCAGGGAGGTCAGGGAGCCTGCCATATTGTCAACAGAAGTAACAGCACACACATTTGGCCCAATAAAAAAGCCTGAAATCAAATGGTGGGGAAGGTGTGGGCCCACAGGACTCTCCTGTTAGAAATCCGTTAGGTGTATGTTGTAAAGGTGCACAATTACTGCCCTGCAGTGCAGCGGGTGCATGTCAGGAAGAGTCCCAGTGGCACTGGTGCAGAACCATCAAGAGGAGAGGGGCTGAGGAAACTGTGCCATAGTCTCGCACGGAAGAGAGCGCAGCTATCTGCATGAATGAATGAATGAGAGTGGCGTGCCTTCATAGGATTAAAATTTAGCAGTGCTATATGAAGTGAAATAAGCGAGTCACAAAGATATCCGACATCATGATACTCTTTTAAGAAAGTTAAACAACAAATCAAAGATATATACTTTTAAATAAATAAATAAATAAATAAATAAATAAATAAGAAAGACAAAGCCTCTAGTAATCCATATGAACACCCTATGGTTGAGAATAAAAGAGAATATCTAATGGGGATGTGTGAGAGTAGATGTCAATGTTGTGATGACAAAAGGCTTCTTTGAGAAAATAATTTTTTTCAGGGGGGTCGTGAAGGGTGAGAGAAGACTGCCAGGAAAACTGAAAAAGGAGACTCTTCCTGGCAGAACAGCATGTGCAAAGGCATGGAGGCAAGGAAGGCCTTGCTTGGGTGGGGAAAGGCCAGTTGTTTCGTTTCATTAGAGGGTAGGGGTGGCTGCCCATGTGGTATTGGGGTTGGAGGGTAGGTTGCACCTGGAATTAGGGTAGAAAGGTAGTCAGGAGTCAGGGGACAAAGGGCTGAATGTCATGCCCAGTAGGTGGTTGGACTTTATCCAATGGGCAGCCAGGGAAAGATTCTAAGTAGGCAAGGAAGACCAAGGGGTGACCAAGGGGCAGTTTCCACTCCTCCCAAAATGTCTGTTAGCCACTTCCCTGCCATTATTTGATTTGGGTAAGACTTTTCCCAACGTAGGGAGCTCTGCACACTCAACTTTAGGGCGAGTGTCTTAACCCCATCTTCCAAACAGATGCCCATTAAGCCTAAAAACATTCATATTCCAAAGCTGCTCTCCCTCGTCCCCCACAGGACATGTTCACACTCAACCACTGGTCCTGAGTGTTTACATCTCTCCAGCCCCGAAGGCCTGGGTTTTCTCCACAGGTTGAAGCTGTTGATAAAATCTAGTATATGGTTTGTTGTTGCTTTTTTTGGTTTTATTTTTACTTTTTGAGAAAAGTGGATATGAAATTGGAAGGAGAGGAGGAAAGTCATTTCTTGCCACAGCTCCTACGTGAGAAAGGGCCCAATGCCGCCCTGTCACTTTTCTGAGGGCTGTTCCTTGGGGAGCACCGAGGGTGGGAGGGAATGCTGCTAGGCCTATTTCTGTGATTTCTAGGAATCTGAGGTCCAGGGGTTCCTGCCAGCTTGCCCTGGGCCATGCCTAAAGAGCTGGGCGAAGGACCCTGGGCTTCTGACATCCAAGTCGACACCCTCATGCCTACCTCACAGTGTCCAGCCTTGAAAACAAGCAAACACTCTGCAAGGGCCTTCCAGATGCCGGGGCCTTCTGAGTGTCCATGCCTTCCTGTGTCCTGGGATGCAAGCAACCGTGGGAACATTTTACACATGAGCAAACTGTCCAGTAGAGGATACTCAACGTGCCAATGTCACACAGCTAGGAAAGGACGTCTCCAAGAGCCCAGGCACTTTCCACAACTCAGCGCCTGTATGGAGTTTAAGATTCATGGGTCTTGCCACCTTTTGTGGTTCTCTTATGGTCAAGAGTCTGGGGTTGGGGCTGGAGCAATCAGGTTGTCCCTAAGGTTTTACCATCATAGCACCGCACAAAGATATCTGGGGTTAGTGGTGCTGCAGTCAGGCTGAAATCTTATGCCCAGGCAACAATGGGGCCGCAAAGGTGCCTTCCGTACAAGATTTGAGCCCACTGCAGTTGAAGACAACCTCTTTTCTAATCTGCACAAAGTCACCGTATAGGTTAGAAAGGGTCCTGGAAGGGCGGATATAAGTCAAGGATGGTAAATTGTTTTCATCCACTGGGTCATTCCACCCTTAGCAGCAACACAGATGGCTGTGTTGGGAAGGAATCTGAAGTCACCTGGGAAGGGGCTCTGCACCCGGTGATTTGTGTCCTGGGTCGGAGATGGGCAGTGGCTCCTGCAGGGAGAGGATTTGCCATTTTGCTATCACTGCTGTAAACTGACACCTTCTGTGTCAACACACAGCCCAAAGGAGCCCAGTGCCCAGTTCTGGCCAGAGGAGGGGGAACCTCTGCCTCCCGGTGTGTTCTTCGCTGTTTATTCCTGAGGCATGGAGTGCGGGCAAGTTCAAGAGGGTTAGGGGTTGCTTTGTGTTATGAGTCACTGTGAGACGTGTTTTAGAGAAGACCCCTCTTCTGCTCATCTCTGCCCGCCTTTCAAGCCCAAACGGAAAGCTGATTCCCCCATGAAGACCCGCTTGCTCTTCTTTCTGAAGTTCTTCCTGCTTCTCTGAATTCAAAGCTCTTGGTTTGAAACTCCACTCAACACCTATCAGACCTATTACCTGGGCCACTTCAGGGGCAGACACTTCCTTACATGCACCCCCCTCCTCCCAACCACCACTCTAGATAAATGGAATGTTACTCTTATTGAAATTATTAATGCTGCCATGTGATTATTTACTGCCATGTGATTGCTTATTCACAGCTAGCAAACTGCCTTCCTGTCACATCCTCCTCTGACCCCATCAGTCACTGAGAGAGCTGAGGTTTCCAGAGAGGGCAGGCACTTGCCTAAGGCCACTCAGCCAGATTTCTTTTCTCCAAATCTGTCTTCTCTCCACTGTCCCATTCTGGAGCCCATGGGCTGGGCAGAGGCACCAGGAAAGGGGCAGGGGCTCAAGCCTCACCTGGGAGTTCCCTCCTACCTGCAGTTCTGAGGACAGTGCTGCCACACAGGAGACGGCCAGACCAGGACCAGACGGGAGTTAGGATGTGGAGTGGGTTACAGCAGGTGGCTTAGCCACCAGGCGTCCTGGGTGAGCCTCAACAAGTCCCTTTCCTTCTCTGGCCATGGTGCCTCCACCTCTGCCAGTGAAGGCGTGGCTATAGCCGACTCTTCTGGGCCTAGTACCCAGGCCTCTGATGCCCATTGGGCCACCCTCACCCATCACCCTGCCCCCACCCTACAGGAGGTGCTGTCTCAGGGGATCCTGAGAGGCCAGCTGAGGAGCTGACCTCAGGTCAATCAGCTGCTATCCAGGCGAACTGCCTGTCAGTTGCTCAAATTTATTGATCGCCCACTGAGTACAGAGCCCACGTGCTAAGCAGGTGTGCCGTGGGCAAGGGGAGGGAGAAAAGTACAAAACCAAGGGAGCCAGTCTTCAAAGGGGAGCATAATCTGACGGTCTCTCCATGGGCTCTTTAACCACCGACCCAGCAAACAGTTTTGGATTATTTACTATGTATGCACCAGGCCTTGTGTGGAGGTGGGGGTTGGGGGGGGGGTATGCGAAAGGGACAGAGGGCATCAGTCTGGTCACCAGGCATGACAAGCAACCTCACAGCATCAAGTCACTCTGAAGGACAGAGAACCCAGGACACGTGTCTCTCTAAGCAGGTGCCAGACCCAGGCTGAGCACCATGACAGAGGGTTTTGTGTGGCTAGCTCTTTAGTTCACAAGCACCATCACTACCTATTTACTGCCTGATACCTGGTGGTATCTGCCTGACCCCTAAAGCAATTTGAATTTGAATAGGACTACCTTCAAACTAACAAGACTACCCTGGCCCAGAGAGTGGGAGGCAGAAACAGAAAGCTCTAGCTCAGTGCTTCTCAACCTTCCTAATGCCGCGACCCTTTGATACAGTTCCTCATGTTGTGGTGACCCCCAACCATAAAATTATTTTCGTTGCTACTTCATAACTGTAATTTTGCTACTGTTATGAATCGTCATGTAAATATCTGATATGCAGGATGTATTTTCATTGTTACAAATTGAACATAATTAAAGCATAGTGATTAATCACAAAAACAATATGTAACTATATATGTGTTTTCCGATGGTCTTAGGCGACCCCTGTGAAAGGGTCGTTCGACCCCCAAAGGGGTCGCGACCCACAGGTTGAGAACCGCTGCTCTAGCTGGAGGTGGGTGCCTCAGGGGCTCCTCTGGGCTCCCCAACTACTTGCTCGTACAATTGGAAGATGACCCCTCTCTGAAGAGTAGTTTTCTCTATAAAATCCAGGGAAAGCCTAGATCAGTGGTTCCAAACTCTACCACCAAACCTCAAATATAGCAGCAGAGTTCCAGAGATGAGCCCCAATATTGTCAGGAGTAAAATGGTTATCACACACATTCCTAACAAATGTGTACCTTCTCTTTAAACAAATAGGTTTAATACTGTTTTTAAAAATAAAGGGTACTGTTTAGGTGTTTCTCTGATAAATGAAATTACTTATGAGTATCATGGTTTCTATCAGTAATTGCAAATCAGTTGATACACAAAATCTTAAAAATAAGATCAAATAAGATAGAAAAAAACCAAAGGGGTTCTTGGTTAGTGACATGGTGGGAACGAGCTTCATTGGCCATCACTGAAGTTCTTTTGGGCCCAAGCACCCACCGGGGTGGATGGATGCAGGTTGTGGGAGAAATCCCCATAGGGGCGGCAGGGAGCTGACCTTTATGGCATACCTTCTGATTACCAAGCTCAAACTGGTAAACTCACAAACATCTCGAGGCAGACGGTGACTGTCCCCATGTTACAGGTTCACTCTTGGAGGTTAGGTGCCAGGCCTAGGTTACTTAGCTGGAAGATGGCAGAGCTGGCACTTGGACGCTGGCAAAATGGCACCAGGTTTCAGGTGGGAGAGGTGACTCAGGTCCCCTCCAGGAGCTTCTAAGCCGGAATCTGGCGTTGGTGCAGCTGGTTACGCAGAGTGAGCGGCCGCAGGGCTTTCAGGTGAGTCAGTCGGAGCTGGGGCGGAGGAGGGGGGGGGGTGCAAACTTGGACTAGCTGGGTTGTCTGGGGTGGTGGTGGCAGTCGTCTTCTGAGCTCCCTCGGACCCATCTGGTGTTTTGGCGACTCGCAGGGCACCTCGAAGTGGGGGTGGGGGGGTGGGGGGTAGAAGGAGAAACAAGGTTGGTCCAGAGAAGAAACAGGAGAGAAAGAGGGGGTGGGAGAAGGCGAGGGAAGGGGCGGGGAGTCCTTCCTGGGGCAGGAACCCGGGCCCCCCTTGGCAGAGCCGCCCGGCAAAGCGATTCTGCAGATGGAAGGAATTAACGGGGCGGGGGAGGGTCCTACGGTGATAGGGAGGAAGGAGGGAGGAGTGTGTGTGTGTGTGTGTGTGTGTGTGTGTGTGTGTGTGTGTGTCTGGATCTGGGAGGTTGGGAGAGACAGACACATCAGACTAGACGGAAATGGAAAAGACGAAGGAGAAACACAGAGAGACACACAGCCAGGGAGAAGACAGACAGGGACAAGGGGCACAGGAGATATTCGTCTAAGGGAGAAGACAGAGTGTGAGAAAAGTGGGAAAATAGAAAAGAAAAAAACGAGTGAAAATGAAATAATTGGCGAGGATTTGGCAAGAACGCGAAACAGAGGAGAGCTGAGGGCAGCACGAGAGGAACTGGATCTGGACGGGGCTGTGCTGAGCTCCCGCGGGCTCGGGAGGACTGCGGGGGGCGCGGGGGCGGGGGGCCTGGGAGGGGCCGCCCAGGGACGGGCCAGCACCGGCTGCACATTTAGATCAGCTTCGCCTCATTTCCCTACTCGCCCCGTCCGGCTACTTTATATTCAAGGATACAGCCAATGGCGGGCGAGGACGGAGCCAGTGGGGGCGTGGCCTCCGTGAGCCCCACCCCGGGAGCGGTCGCCGAAGGGGTCAGCGTGGAGGCAGATAGCGGCTCGCCGCGCGGGGCGGGGCGGGGCGGGCGGCGCCGAGGGGGCGGGCCCAAAAGTTTCCTGCCCAACTTTCGCTGCCTCCTTCCTCCGCCCGCGCGCGGCGGCCGCAGTCTGGGGAGGCGGCGGCGGCGGCGGCGGCTGCGGGCAGCGCGCGGGGCGCAGGGCGCGGGGCGATCGCCGTCGGGGCTCGGGCGGCGGGCAGTGGGCTCAGGCTCCCCGGTGCCCGCCCCTCCGCTGGAGGTGGAGGGCGCGAGCGGGCTGCCGGGGAGGGGCCGGCACCGCCGCCGCAAAATGAGCCTGCTGTCGGCCATCGACACCAGCGCCTCGGTGTACCAGCCGGCCCAGCTGCTCAACTGGGTCTACCTGTCGCTGCAGGACACGCACCAGGCGAGCGCCTTCGATGCCTTCCGGCCCGAGCCGCCCGCCGGCGCTGCGCCTCCAGAGCTGGCTTTCGGCAAGGGCCGCCCGGAGCAGCTGGGCTCGCCCCTGCACTCCAGCTATCTCAACAGCTTCTTCCAGCTGCAGCGCGGAGAGGTGGGTGCCCCTGCGCGCCCCCGCTCTCCGTCGACAGCGCGGGGCCTTTTCCTATCAGACCCGCGCTTCCTGGCGGGGCCCGGCTCCGTACTGCCCGGCCCTCCTTGGCTTGGCTTTGCTCAGCTCTGCCAAACTCGCTGCCCGAAGTCCCCGGGGCGCCGGGAGCGCGTCACCTCCCGGCTGAGCCCAGCCGGGAGCAGCTCGGGCGCGGGCGGGGCCCTCCCGTCTCCTCTCCCAGCCCCCCGCGCCCAGCTTGAAGGGGGGGGGGGGGCGGGCAGGGAGGCGACGGGGCGGGGGGCTCCGGATTCTCTCCAGACAGCCGGGCGGGGAGCCCCTTCCAAGTGCCCTTCCCACACCCAACCCCATCCCCTTCTTGGCCACCGCTAGCTGGGACGGACAGGGGGACCTCAAATCCGTTCTCCATCGACCTCAGCGGTTTCCGACCCAAGGGGCACCCTGGAGAGCAGTGACTCGCCCAGAGGCCTTTACCTGCAGTTCGCACGCTGGGACCCCCAGAAACGTCCTCCAGCTGCTCGCCCTCCCCCAGCCACATAGGAAGTGGTTTTTGAGGGCTTGACCCCACCGACTGCGCTGTCCCCCGCCCTCCCAGCCTGGAAGGAAATGAAAGGGAAATCCTCTTGAGCTCTTGGGAGGGGGGCTGGTAGCGGGAGAGGTTCCAGCTGCCAGTGCCTTCCCCAGAAACCTGGGCCGGCTGCTTGCGAAGTCTGCTCCTGGGTGGATTCAGTTACAGAGTCGAGGGGCAGGGCATCTTCCCAGCTACATAAACACACAGACTGCCAGGAACTCCCAGCCCTTTTGAGGGTCTTCAGAGTCTTCCCATATCCCGCTCCCCTCTCTCTCCCGCTGGACTCCTCCTCCTCCCCCACTCCCACTTGCTCCTGCTTCATTTGTGAACTGCAGACACCCTTCTGTGGCCTTCACTCACTCCCCTCTGGCAGCTCCCCCTGTAAAAGTTCAGGGGGAAGGGGTGAGGGAGAGGACACACATGAGGGTAATTTTCCTTCAAGACTTGAACACACCAGTTAGTTTTAGGAGAGACAGAGGCCTGAACGTTTGGGGGAGAAGGCCTGTGTAGACCAGTGCACTGGGGATGAAGGGTGAGACAGAGGGTCACCCTTTCTGGCCCCATCACGTGTTCACCTCTGCCTTTATTGGCCAGGGGAGACTGGACATATAGCGTGCTGGCCTCAGAGCTAGAGGTGGGCTGGTGCCCGGGAACGGAGAGGGGACCTGTGCTGGGCTGGCTGGGCACAGCTGAAGGAGAGGAGCGTGGAGTGGCAGCCTTTGGTGCCAGGAGAAAGAATTTGTATGCCAAAGCTCTTTGTAAATTGTAAAGCACTCTCCACACGAGGAATTATTCTTGGCTGGGAATCTTTCTTTCTTGTAAGAGACTTTGCTGCCTCTTCAGGGAACTGGCTTTAGGGATCAGTGATTTGGAGGGACAGTGTGTGGGGTCTTTTTTCAGTGTGTGGGTCTTCTCTTACCAAACATTCGTTGAGCTCCGTGTGGGCCCCTGGGGATTCACTCACAGGCTCACGGGGCCCAGGTTAGAAGATAGACAGGAAGATACAGGGTGAATGGTTGCGTGATTTTATGGGGGTCCTGTGGAAGCCCTAAGGGAGGAGGGTGACTGTGACCCGCAGGACAAGTGGGGGTCCCTAATCAGCCCCTGCTAGCTTTCCAATGCCCCCACCCTATGGTGTGGCCGTGTTCCCCACTGAGAACAAGGGGTTTGGGGCCATCAGGAGTCCCTTATGGGAGGAGTTTGGTGTGCCTCCTCTCGGAAATTTCTGTCGCCCAGGATCCTGGCTGGCTCTCAGTGAGCCCTGGCTTCCTGTCCCTGCACTGCTGCTTACCTCAGTTTCCCCATGACGAGGCACATTCCTTCCCTGGGGCCCAAAAAGTCTCTCATGACCTGACTTTGGGGGAGCCTCTGTTCACCCATCTGTTACATCCCGTCTCTGCTGTTGTCAGGGAGGGGTGTATGGGGTCTGAGAGCTGTACAAACCGGGGAGGATGTGCCCACAGACAGGCTGCATTAGGGGAGGCAGCAGAGGCCCCCCTGTGCTCCGAGGCCGGTGGCTTCCTCGGAGAGGCTGAAGGCTGTGCCTGCTGGCTCTCCGAAGGCCCTCCTGGCTTTGGGCTCACCCACACTCACCTCCCAGCCACTTGCCTCCTGACCCCTCGTGGAGCCCCAGCTGTGCTGCTGCAGATGGGCCTTTCCTGCATCTAGGACTGGGCCGGGGACCTAATATGGCTCCAAAATAGCAACTAGCTGAGAAGGCAGGAGAAAATCCTGCCCACCTGCATGCTACCGAGGGGCTGGCCGGAGAGGAAGCAGGTCGTGTGCGGCCCGGAGGGGACTCTCCAAAGGGACCCAGGGGCCCAGGAGCGTCGCCATTCTGTGCGAGGCTGGCAGGCCCGGTGGCAGTGCCTGCGAATGTGACTTGCATGCTGACCGCTGACCACGGCCTGTCTGCGCCAGTCTCTGTGCCAAGAGCCCACCCCCTCCTGCACCACCCCCAGGCTGCTCCCACCACAATAGCAAAACACCATGAATGCAGCTGGGATTTGGGGGTGGGGTGGGGACATGGGGGCACAGAAGCCCATTGTGCCCCTGGAACCTCAGCTCTGGAAGCTGAAGATAAGCCAAGGGCTCTGAGTGGAGCACTGGCCCTGGAAGCAGAGCGAGGGAGAGAGATGGCAGAGTTCATGGGCAAGTGCAGGAGCATCGGCAGGTAACTTGGATGCCTGGGGTTGCTCCTCAGCGTCTCAGCTCGTGGTGAGGGTGCCAGGCCAAAGCAGGCACAGGCCCTTCGTGCAGCTTTTTCTTTAAAGGTCACTGGGTCTAGTAACTTGGTCTTCTTATGAACCCCTGTGACAACTATATGTCACTGGAGAGAGACTCCTGAGTGCCTTGGCGTAGCACATCTCTCTCTCCAGGTACCCAAGGAAGGCAGCTCTCAGAGGGAGTCAGGGCTGGGCATGGGGGCTTCCCTGCAAAGTTTTGTTTGGAATTAAAATTCACAGCAGTGTGCGTCCTGTGGGACTCCTTCCAGAGAAGTGCTTACCACCTGCTGCATTAGCTCTGTGCTCCTCAGAGGGATGCCCAGGGACCCTCCTGGGTAGCGTCTGTACCCGCAGATATGGCTGTGCCAGTCCAGGTTCGATGAGGGCAGCCGTTTTCTTTTCCTCTTCCTCCAGGGACAGGTTTGGCTTGGAGATGTGGCCTTAAGGTCAAGTGATGCTTTGTGGGGGTCAGGGAAAGACTTTGGGGTCAAATGCATTTGGAAAGCGTAGCATACTGTCCCTCCTTTGGAGACACACAATGCCCTCTCGCGCAGTAAATCAAGGCTCTGAGAAGTCCTGTAGCACAAAACCTGTTAGCCTTTCTTCAACCCCTCATTCTCCATACCTATTTGATTGGAGCACGTTTTTTAAAAAATATATATTTTATTGATTTTTTACAGAGAGGAAGGGAGAAGGATAGGGAGTTAGAAACATCGATCAGCTGCCTCCTGCACACCCCCTACTGGGAATGTGCCCGCAACCAAGGTACATGCCCTTGACCGGAATCAAACCTGGGACCCTTCAGTCCCCAGGCCGACGCTCTATCCACTGAGCCAAACCAGCCAGGGGATTGGAGCACATTTTTGGCACAGAACACCTACCAGTGTTCATCAGAACATCTCCAAGCCCAGGAGACGCCCCATCGGGCAGACCTCTCCCTTGTTCCTACCCACAGGAGGCTCCTCCTGGAGCTGTGAACCCAGGTCCCAGCACTTCTTCTGCAGCCCTGAGGACCCTCCTCTTTACCACTCTGGCCCACCCGTGGGAGATTTGAGGGAGATTTGAGAACAGCAGCAAGAGTGTCACAGGCTTAACAGCACTACTGCATAGACAGGGCTCTAAGAACCCCAGGAGGAGCGACTGTGGGCTCCTGTTTTAAAAGGGCCCCAGGTCTTGACAGTCTTCTGAAGGTTTTGACTTGTTACCTGTGCCCTCCAAGGTATAGATGAGCCACGAGGTCACCTGACCAGTGTGGATGTGTAGAACAAAGCCAAATACCTGTGTGAAGATGAGAGTTTGCCTCACTGGGCCTAAGAGTGGGGTTTCAGGAGCTGAATTTGTTCCCAGCAGCCCTTGCAGTCTGTGTGGGTGGGGTGGGAGTGCAGACCCAGGAGCTTGAGAGGATGCCTGGCTCCCTTCGGCCTCCCCCTGGGAATCTGAGCTCTGACTCAAGCAAGGAGGACTGTCATTGGAGGCCCTGTGGGCTGAGGTGGCCTGACCCTCCCATCAAATTAAGTTAACGGAGTGGGCCTAGCCTCAGAGAGACCTCACCTCAGGGACCTTTTGGGTCAGGTGGGAGTGAGGAAAGCAAGCAGCATTAGTAATTGCTAATCAGCAGCAGCATCCCCATTGTCCAGATGGGGAAACTAAGGCTCTTCAAAAGGAGAATGAACAGGAAATCTGTGGCAGGCCCAGGGCTCCAGCCCAGGTCTCAGGACGCTGGTGTGTGTGTGTGTGGGGGGAGGGGGGGGCGGGGGCGGGGTGTATAATCTTTTATTCTGTCCTCTGGCCATACTGGTCTGCTCGAGGTTTCTGAAAACACCAGGCAGTCCCACTTCTCAAAGCTTTTGCACTTGCTCTTGCTTCCACCTAAAATGCTATTCCCTGCCCTTGTACAACCGACAGACTCCAAATTACTTCTTTATGGCGCAAGCCCCTGCTCTGAGAGGCTTTACCTGGCTGTCACGGGGAGCACGCCTCCTCCAGCTTCTCTGTCCATGACAGAAGAATCGTATGTGCTTCCGGTAAAGCATGTCTTAACAGTTGGTCTTACCATGAAATGCACACTGGATGTGTCTGTCTCAATAGCACTGTTGTCAGCACTCTGAGAGCAGGAATCCTTACAAGCCCTAGCATCCGATGCTTAGTCAATGCCCAGGCCATATCGGTGCTCAGTTAACGTTTACTGGGTGGGTGTGTGGGAAGATGACTTGAATCGCACCTTCTCCTCTATTCTCCCTCCAGACACGTGACTATGTGAAAGCTCTCCTCAGTCCCTGGGCCTCTTGTTTTATCTCACAGAAGAATTGTTTATGGATCTTGATTAATTGGAAAGAGATGACTTGGAGATGGTGAAATCTTGTCCCTAGAGCAGTCTCAGCAGATGCCTAGATATGCTGATGATTCTTAACCTTCTTGGTTATCGACCTCTTTGAGAGTCTAAAGATGGCTAGAGTGGGTGGGGTGGGAGTGCAGACCCAGGAGCTTGAGAGGATGCCTGGCTCCCTTCGGCCTCCCCCTGGGAATCTGAGCTCTGACTCAAGCAAGGAGGACCGTCATTGGAGGCCCTGTGGGCTGAGGTGGCCTGACCCTCCCATCAAATTAAGTTAACGGGAGAATAGAGGAGAAGGTACACACATGGCTGTGCATGATTTCAAGAGGATCATGGCACCTTATATCAACAATGGAGCCCTAATCAAGGCCCCCTGCTATTGGAGCTGCAAGCCTCAGTGGTAGCCCAGACTGAGTAAATCTTAGGGTCCCTTCTAGTTCTCAGATTCAGATTCACACTTTGTGCATTCATTCAGCGAATGCATTCTAGCAGTGAGAGGCAGCCTGGTCCCCAGTGCTGATGAGCTAGCTGGGCAGAGGGCATATGGCTGTGAAACGTGAGCACCTGTCACTTGATTGGTGACTTGGGCCGGAGTAGGAAGGACTGGGAGGGGAGGGGGTCTCCCTGTGCCTCTGTGCCTTGTCCTGCTGCCACTGCTCCTCCACCTCCTGGTCCTTTTCCCATTTCTCTCTCCCTGCTCCTCCCCTACCAAAAAGAACATGGATTGCTTTTTAAAATTAGCATGTCTCACTTAGTGCAGGCTGTGTTTGCGGAACTGTGTTTTGCACGTCCTGGGTGAATGGACCTCAGGAGGCAATGGTGCCCTTGGGGGTCTTGGGTGAAGGGTTGCCTGGGTGAGGCTGCCAGCTCCTGACCTACAGGTCAGCTTGAACCATGGAAACAAAGAGGAGCAGGGCTGGGGTCTGACCTCGGCCAGGGAAGCCTCCCATCAGATGGGGCTTCAATTTCCCATTGGCTGACTCCTTGCCTTGACAACCTCTCCCCAAGCCCAGCCCACATCCGCCTCTGCTTGTGTGTACAGGGTGCGTGCCTGTGTGCGTGCACTTGACTCTGGGCCTGGAGCCCCAGATAGACGCGAGGGGTAGATGTGCAGGTCCCTTGGAGAAGGGGTGGGGTCATTTGTGAGATGAATGGTTTCTTGTCTCAAAGAGAGAAGCATGGGTGCGCGCGTCCGTGTTGAGCATACAGGGGAGACTTTGGGGTAAGAAAGCAGTTGTTGAACTGATGAAAGAACCCCCACAAAGCTGGAGATTAGCATCAGAGGTTCCCCCTCCAGATCCATCTCAGGCCTGCGGGGCAGGGCTCATTATTTGCTTGTGCCAGGCCCCCTGGGATGCTACCCTTGTCATTGCCTGGCCCCTCCATGCCCTTCCCAGCAGGTGCTGCTCCATGTCCGCCAGCAGTCCTACTTTTCTGCCCTGCACTGGGCTCTTCTCCCTCTCGCTGGTCTCGGAAGCTTCTGCCCACCTGCCCTAATCCTGGCCTGTCTCCCACCTACTTCACCTTCTTGCTGTGCTGGTGTGGGGAGGAGGGGCGGGGGATGGGAGGAGAGAGGGAGCACAGCTTGGCAGGCTGAGTCAGCCCTGGAAATCTCTGCCTCTGTTCCCCAAATCCCTCAGCAGAACCCCAACCCCAGGGCCCAGATCCCTCACGTAGCCCAAAAAAGCTGGTGCCTCATCTTGCTAGTGCCCAGGGGCTCGGCAATATGATGTCAGGAGGCCTCTGTGCCAAGAAGAGTGGTTCACACCTGGCACTTCCCTCTGGCTCCCCTTCCCGGCGGGGAAGCCAAGCCTTGGAGGCCGAGTGGTGGCTGACGTAGGACAGGCCACCAGACCTGCATGTGTGTGAATCTCCTCTCAGCCGTCCATGTGCTTGGGCAAGTTGCTGAGCCTCAGTTTCCAGTTCAGTAAAGTAAATGCCAAGGACTGAGAACCGGAGAGCTTCTAGTCTAGTATGTGACACAAGCGGGATGTCTTCCCACCTAACGTTCCCCAGCAGCCAAGCCAGACCTCGGAGAAGTTCCAGCAACGGGCAGGAGCCTGACTCTGTCCCCCAGGATGGTGTGAGGACCCCTCTCTTCCTGCTGGCTGCTTGGGCCGCTGACCCAGGGAGGAAGGACAGTGGCTCCCCCCTCCCAGGCTGGAGATTAGGGCCTTGATGGCCCAGAGGCTTCCGCCCATCACACTAGGGGCTGCTCCCAACCAGTGCCCAGAGCAGCTGAATCTGGGGTGAGACCACCCTGCGACTTAGTCCACAGGAGCTCAGAGCCCTCAACCTAAACCCTTCAAGGTGTTAAGGCATCCATTCCCTCTCCTGTCAAGTGGGACTCCCAGGCCCTCCCCTGCCTGTGGTGGTCGGCACCCAGGATCGTCCCGTTTAAGGAGCAGCCCAACCGTCTGGGCTCTGGAGGGACAAGGGTTGCAGGATCTTTGCCTTCAGGTATGTCCGGCCTTGTGGAGACATGAGGAGGCTCACCTTGCAAAGAGATCAGAGAGACTCAGAGCTCCTCCAGGCAAGGGCAGGGGGGTCATGGGTGCTCCTACCCCCACCTGTAGCATGGAGGGGAAGGGCTATGGCAGGGAGGCCCAGGGGCCCCGGAGGAGGCTGGGGCCTCTGGGACTAGTGACGCCTCGGGAGCACCTGAGTCTGGGCTTTTCACACTGTCCGGAGACCTGAGTGAGAGGAAGGGGTGGCTTCCAGGCCCCACCACTGGGTTAGAACTGGTCAGGAGCCGGGTCCTGGAGGAGGTTTGGATGGGCACAGAGGGGCCTCCGGGGCGGGAAAGTGCAGAACCAGAGGTGGGAAAGCAGTTGCTCCGTGGGACGCAGGGAGGAGCAGCCCGGCTGTTGCCCAGTGAGGGGCTGACGGATGCAGGGAGGGCGGCCCAGCCTTGCCCTCGGCCTTAGATGGCAGGGCCTAGGTCAGGCTGAGTGCTGTCTGCACGCTGGGCCCCAGGGGTATCTGTCAGCTCCTGGTGTCGGACCTTAAGAGAGTGAGGCTGCAGGGATGGTCAGGCCTGCCCACCGCCGCTGCTCCGTTTCACATCTCGCACATGGGAAACCCGGAGGTCAGGCCCGGCTCCGCACTCAGAAGGGAGGAAGCGGCGTCCTGACCTCCTCTCCATCCAGTCGCCACAGGCCGCCAGGCCGACTCACCTTTCACCTCCATGGCCCGAGCTCCTCCTGGGATTCGGAGAGGAAACAGTTTGCCGCCCCACCCACCCTTGCGACATTGACAGGCAGGCCTCCTGGCCCTTGGGCTGGCCCTGTGCCCGGGTCTGGGTCTCAGTTTCTCCATCTGTGAGGGTGAGGCTGTGTCAGCTCACCTCTCCTTCCAGCTCCAAGGTGGTACCATCTTGACTTGGGCTGGAGCACCGTGAGGGACAGGCCGGAGCCCGGAGCTGGGGCGGGAGGAGCAGTGAGGAGAGGACTCTGGCTCGCCCTCTGACCAGGAGCTGCTTTTGTGACGGGCAAAGTGTGACCCTCGTAGGTGTCGAGCTGCCAGCGAGAGGGCAGGCTGCTCAGAGGCCTCAGGCTGCCCAGGGATAGCAGCAGGGCCATGGGCAGGGGCACATGCCCACAAGACAAGGGAAAGGTTTGCGGGGGGGACTTCGTGCACTCTCTGGCACCCACCACGCTTCCCCTTCCTCTCGACGACTTGCTGCCAAAACAGTCCTGATGCCTGTGGACTTGCTTAAATCTCATCCAGAAAAGAAAAGGAAAAGAAAAGGGGGGAAAGAGGGTTGTTATTTGTGAAATTGCATTTCCCAGCCGTGAGGGTGACTCACGCATTTGGAGCTTCGAGTTTCTGTTTGGATGAACTTTTCTCTGGGAGGCTGGGCCGAGCTGCCCTGCCTCAGGCCAGTGGGTGAGGAGAGGCCTAGAGTCCACCTCAGGAGAGACCTGACAGTTGGAAAGTTCAGGTGCTCCCCCAGGTGACGCGGGGCTGGTTGTACTGAACTACCTGGGGGAGCTTTAAAAATGCAGATTCAAGTCCAGCCAGCATAGCTCAGTGGCTGAGCATTGACCTATGAACAAGGAGGTCGAGGTTTGATTCCCTGTCAGGGCACATGCCTGGGTTGCAGGCTCAATCCCCAGTAGGGGGCGTGTAGGAGGCAGCCAATCAATGATTCTCTCCCATCTATCTCTCTCTCCCTCTCCCTTTCTCTGAAATAAATAAAAATATATTTTAAAAAAAGAATTGCCAAAATGATAGACGTTATGTATGTATCATTTAGCACAATAACAACAGCAGAGTCCAGGTCCCCAGGTGGCTGCGTTCTAGGTTTGAAGCAGGGTCCAGAAAACTATATTTGTTAAGTTTCCCAGGCCATTCACTACAAGTTGGAACATACTCATCTAATCTGTACAAAGGGAGACAATGACTCATCGGTTTGTGAGCATCAGCTGTCTTAACATGCGTCAAGTTTGCAGGCCTTGGTACAAAGTAGATGCTCAGTTATCATCTCATCTCATTCCCACTGGAGCCCTCCCACACCCCCAAGGCTGTTCAGTCCTGGCTCCTACCCATCCAGGGATGGGGACCTTCCGTTTCTCAGGGTGGACCACCCCATCTTGGGCCATCTGAGGGCTGAAGAGTTGCCCTCAGACCTGCGGGTTTGTGTGGTATCTTCTACTGGTCCAGGGTGGCATGGTAGCACTGGGCAGTGGCAGAGCAGAGATGGCCATTGGGAGCCTTTGAGTTCTGTGCCCAGTGGCTGGAGGTGACTGTGTTGGGCCTGGGTTGCCCTGGACATGGTCTGTGTCTCCCTTCCAGACCTAGGCTCCAGGGCACACCTGCCCGAGGGAACAGGCTGAGAGGGGAGGGCAGGCCGCACTCACACGGCAGGGTGACGCTGAAGGCTCTGTCCTCTAGAAGGGGAGTGCAGACCCCAGAGACAGAACAAGTAGGGTGACTGAGGCGGACATGTGTGAGCGGTGGGGTCTGTCCTGGTTGTGGGGGTGTCTGCTCCCTTGGGGCAGGCTCTCAGCTCACCTCCTTCTCCTTCTCACACTGAGGGGACACAGAAAGGACCGTCGCCACCCTGGGCCGCTGTCTGCCCCATCTTTGTAAGGGAGCCAGAGGCAACTTCCTCTCAGGGCCTCTCCTCTCCCATCAGCCTGGGGACTCCTGAGAACAAGGCCCTGTCTCTCCATTAGACCCATGGCCCTCCAAGGCCACCGTTCATGCTCAGAGTTCTTGGGCACTAAACTGGGGTCAGGGTGCCCACTCCCATGCCCAGGCCTGTCACTGACCCTCCTGAGGAAGCTGCCTCTTCCCAGCCTTGGCTTTGACCCAGGAAAGGGAGCCATGGCCTCACCGCAGGCCCCACCTTCACCAAATTCCAGTGTGCCTGGCCGCGGAGCCGGGGACTCCTATAAATAGAGGGTGTATACAGCAGGAGGGGGCCTGGGCCTCGTCTGCTTTGAAGCCAGGCAAGACATCTGGTTCCTGTCAGCTGGAGGTGAGAGAGGTAGGAGAGGTGGGAGAGGTGGCCACTTCCTCCCTGGGCTCCCAGATAGCCGGCCAGGCCGGGCCCAGGGCTCCCCGGACACAGCCTGCACAGGCCTCGTGCTGCCGGAGACCCGGCAAGCGCTGGCTCTCAGTCTGCTCTCTGCTCAGTGGAAACCATGCTGCCCCCGCGTTCCACTTCCTTACAAGTGGAGGAAACTGAGTCAGCTCTGACATAAGGGACGTGTCCCCAGTCCCTCCACCAGTGAGTGGCAGAGCCCCTAACCCAGCAGGTGGGTCTTGCTGACCAGCGTATCTCCTGGCAGTGTGTGGAGAAGGACTAATGGGAAAAATAACTCGCACTGGAATCGGCATCACCGCCCTCTACCAACCGAGCGGATACGAGTGCCGGGCGGGAGACGCGTGCTATACGTTTGTGACTTCCGTTATCTTATAGAAACCCTAGGAGACAGATATCATTCTTCCCGTTTTCCAGATGGGCCACTGTGGCCCAGAGTGGCTAACTGGCTTGCCCATGGACCCACGACTAGATTTGGATTTGAACCCAAGCTCCAGGAGGCCAGAGCCCGTGGGCATCGGGGTCATTGTGAATTCGTGTGTGTGTGTGTGTGTGTGCGCGCGCGCGCGCGCGCACGCGCGCGCGCGCCCACAGGAAATGCCCCTGAAGTCATGGCTGTGGTTGAGTGTGTCAGGCCTTCTGGGCCCTCACAGCCTCTGTCCCCACAGGCCCTGAGCAGCAGCGTGTACAAGAGCACCTCGCCCTACGGCTCCCTCAACAACATCGCCGACGGCCTCAGCTCCCTCACCGAGCACTTCTCCGACCTGACCCTGACCTCTGAGACCCGGAAGCCCAGCAAGAGGCCCCCGCCCAACTACCTGTGCCACCTGTGTTTCAACAAAGGACACTACATCAAGGACTGCCCCCAGGTAAGGCAGCCTGGCCCAGTGCGGCTCTGGACGCCTGCTGCCCTGTGGGCAGCTTCTGTGGACGGGCAGCCCTGCTCTGCCCCCTTCCCGGAGCAGGGGGCCCTGGGCCCTCTCTGGTCTCCACCTTCTTGTCCCCCCTGGTATTCCTGAGGAAGCCTGGCTGGTGTGAGCGGGGCAGAGGCCCAGCGCGGACCTGTACAGTAAGGCAGCAGTCTGGGTGGGGGACCCCAAAATGAGGTTTTGGACCTTCAGTCTCTACCCGTCTTTCTGCCAGGGCGGGTCCTGTTACTGTGAGGCGTGAGGTGGGACAGGGGCCAGCAGCCTCCTCACAGCTCTCCCCTGAGACCCCATCTCCTCGCACTCACAGGGAAGGAATGCGGGCTCTGGGCCAGGAATCCAGATGTGCGCCCCTCCCCCAGACCCACCTCTGCCTGCTCTGCACCAGGCTTCCTCCTCAGCCCACTGCCTGCAGCGCGGAGGGGGCTGCCCCACCATGGGGCTGGGGAAGGCACTGTGGGGGGAGGAAAGGGGAGTAGGAGATTGGGGGTCTCTCACCAAATGCTTCGCCGAGACAGGGTGGAGCGCTGGGGCAGCTCCCACCCACGAGGTGAGCTGGAATCCTGGGGAGAGAGGTCAACAGTTGCTTTAAATGCGGTGCGAGATTATCAGCGATTTTCCCCTATTATTTTTTCATATTTTCCAGTGTTTTTATGATGTGGTACTACTTATTTTGTGTATGTAATGGAAATGGAATCCTGTAAACTCAGAAAACCCATGCTGTCTCACCCTCCAGATGTTGGAAGCCGAGGGCATGGCTGGGTGGGGCCGGTCCCCGAAGGACTGGGAGGCTGCGATGTGCTTCTTGCTCAGCACTCCCCTCACAGTGGCCCTGCCATGCTTTCTGTCCCCGCTGCTTCGAGCACAGTCAGGCGTGGCCAGTCAGTGTGGCCTGGGAGCGTGTGAAAGCACAGACGCGCAGGCCTCCCAGAGCTGCATTGTAGTGAGACCCCCTGCCTGTGATTCACGTCAGGGACCTTGGCCTCCCTCTACCCTGGGCAAGAGAGGCCCTCCCTAGTTAGGGGCAGCCGACCCACTGTGGCCAACCCACTGTGGCCATTCTCCAGATCCACATCCCGTAGGCCTGTCTTCCCCTCAGTATAGAGTCAGCAGGGCTCTGGCCTGAGATCTCAGCAGAAGGTGAGGCCCCACCCTCCAGGGGCTCTCTGAGTAGGACCAGGGCCAAAGGAGCAACTATGGACTCCGTTGGTCTTCAGAGTTGTGTCCGTGGCCCACCCATGGACAGCACCCCTAGTGCCCTCCCCAGCTGAGCCCGCCGCAGAGGGGTTCTCTGCTCTCAGTCATGCACAGCAACACCTCACAAACTGCCCTCCATCCCTCCCTGCCTGCAGCCTGGGAGGGGGCAGAGCAGGACACAGGCGCTGTGAGGAGTGGTCCTCCAGCATCATTGTGTTCAGTGCTCACAGCTACCCAGCGTGCCAAGTGCTCCTATTAGCCTTGTGCTACCTGATGCTTTGTGTGAGTCAAGGACTACACAGGACCATTGATCTAGGGGATCCAGGAATTTATCCCCTCCCCCCAGGTGGTGACAGTCAGACGCTTGGCCCAAGGAGGTGTGCTCACGCTGGGCTCAGCCTGGGAAGGCTTCCAGGAGAAGGAGGGCTTGAGTGGGGCTGGCAGGTTGATGGGAGAAGAGCGGCAGATCCTCCCACAACATGACCATTATCCCAAGGCAAAGGGTGGTGAGCCAGAGGTGAGGGTCTGGGGCAGAGGCATGTGCGTGTGTGTGTGTGTGTGTGTGTGTGTGTGTCTGTGATCGCAATGCCCTCTCCAGACAGGGCCAGAGCTCTTCTCAATGTGGGCAGGGGGTCCCTGCCCTCGGCGCCTCTCTTGCCAGAGCAGGGCTAACCTGGTTCTTCCTTTATGTGAATTGTACAGTGTGTTCACTTACCTTGTGCAGGGCTCTTAACACTCTGGCAGAATTAGGAGTAATAGCTCCATTTTACAGCTGAAGAAACAGAGCCCCAGGGAGGTGAGGTGCTGAGGAGAGGGCGGGGAATACGGGCACCCAGTCCTGGGACCTCTGTGCTCTTTGCCCCCTGAGCACCCAGGCCACCAGGTGAGACACCCATGGCCTGTGGAGCCTCAGTTTCTCCCTTCTGGCCCCATCACAAACCTGCTTCTATCTAGGACTCCTTCAGGCCCAAGAATCTCCCTCCATTCTTCACAAGAGGTAGAGGGCAAAGGCTGGAAACGTCAATTTCATCATCGTAAAGTGAAGCTAATGAGGACACTAACTCATAGGATTGTGAGGGTCCAGTGAAACAATGCATGGAAAGTGCTTGGCACAGTGCCTGGCACACAGTGGGCACTTAATAAACGTTGGCTAGCACTATTTTTCTGCCGTGGGTCACTGCGTCCCCCTGGCAAGGTACTAGGTGTTTCAGCAGGCTGGAATGTGGTTGGATGCTCCCCACTCCTCACCTGACCATAAGCTCAGGGGCAGTGCTGGGCTAGATTCAGCTGTGTACCCCTCGCTGTCTGACCCCCAAGAGATCACACATAGCAGGTGCTGAGGGCAAACCTTCCTGAATGGAGGGATGTGTGGAGAAGGCTTTTATAAGGCCTGGAAATCTTTGCTCAAGCAAAATATTATAAATATCTCAGAATATGTAATATTTAAAAGTGGAATGCTTATTTTGGTAATAACTAATGAGATATAATTTACTGACCATATAATTTACCCATTTAAAGTGTACGATTCAGTTATAGAACACTTTCGTCACCTCAAAAAGAAACCTCACACTCTTTAGCTGTCACTCTCTGTTCCCCAGCCCCTAGGAAACCATTAATCTACTTTCTGGCTGTATAGATTTGACAGTTCTTGACATTTCATATGAATAGAATCATATACTATGTGGTTTTTGTGCCTACATTCTTTCACTTAGCATATTGTTTTCAAGTTTCATTCATCATTTCCTAATTTAGGAAGTGTTCCATTCTCTTTTCTGGAAGATTTTCTAAGAATTAATATTAATTTTTTCTTAATTGTTTGGTGACATTCATCTATGAAAGCATTAGAGCTTGGGCTTTCTTTTGTGGGTAGGTTTTTTAAATTACTAGTTCAATCTCTTCTCTTGTTACAGGTCTACTCAGATTTTCTATTTCTTCTGGAGTCAGTTTCTGTAGTTTGTGTGTGTCTTTCTAGGACACAAACTACACATACAGTTGTTCATACTGTTCTATTATAATTCTTCTTATCTCTGTAAGCTTGGTATTGATGTCCCCCTCTTTCATCTCTGATTCTGGTAATTTGAGTCTTTTCTCTCTTTTTGCCTTGGTCAAGCTAGGTAAAGTTTTGTCAATTTCATTGAACTTTTCAAAGAACCAACATTGGGTTTAGTTACTTTCCTTTATTATTTTTCTATTTTCTATTTCATTGCTTTCCAGTTTATTCTTTTAAAAATTATGGCAAAATACATATAAATAAAATTTACCATCTTAACCATTTTTAAATGTATAGTTCAGTGGCATTAAGTACATTCACATTGTTGTACCACCATCAACGCCACCCAACTATAGACCTCTTTTCATCTTGCAAAACTATCCCCATTAAACAATAACTCCCTTTCTTTCTCTCCCCTAGCCCCTGCACCATTTTACTTTCTGTCTCTGTGAACTTGACTACTCTAGGAACCTCTTATAAGTGGAATTGTACAGTATTTGTTCTTTTGTAACTGACTTATTTCACTTATAATGTCTGGAAGGTTCATTCACGATATAGTATGTGACAAGATTTCCTTCCTTCCTTTATTTTTATATCCTTACCCGAGGATAAGTTTTTATTGATTTTAGAGAGAAAGAGAGAGGGAGAGAGAGAGACATACACACACATTTATGTGAGAGAGAGAAACATCAATGGGTTGCCTCCCCTACACACCCTGATCAGGGATTGAACCACAACCTTTGGTGCATGGGACAACTCTCCAACCGACTGAGCCATCCGGCCAGGGCGATAATATTCCTGTGTGTGTGTGTGTGTGTGTGTGTGTGTGTGTGTGTGTGTGTGATTACTACATTCTGTTTATCCATGTATTCTTCAATGAACAACTGGCATGCTTCCACCTTTTGGCTATTGTGAATAATGCTGTAATGAACATGGGTGTACAAATATTCTTCTGAGTCCTTGCCTTTTTAAAAAAATATATATTTTATTGATTTTTTTTTTTTTACAGAGAGGAAGGGAGAGGGATAGAGAGTTAGAAACATCGATGTGAGAGAAACATCGATCAGCTGCCTCCTGCATCCTCCCCACTGGGGATGTGCCCGCAACCAAGGTACATGCCCTTGACTGGAATCGAACCTGGGACCCTTGAGTCTGCAGGCCGATGCTCTATCCACTGAGCCAAACCGGTTAGGGCTGAGTCCTTACTTTTAAGTCTTGACTCTAATCGTATTTCCTTCCTTCAGCTTGCTTTGAGTTTCTTTTCTCTTCTTTTTCTAGTTTCTTAAGTGGAAGGTTGGGTTACTGACTTTACATTCTTTCTTCCTTCTCATATGTACAGCACATCATCATTCGGTGTGCCTTCATTGTAACATCGATGAGATGCCGTCGAAAGTTCACTCCTGTTTATATCAATTAGCCCATGATGAAATCGGTTTCGTTATTCGTGTTTCACTTAAAGTCACATAATCGTACCAATGACATTGAGGTTTACAACTACACATTTTCCTCTGAGCTGCATCCCATAGGTTTTGGAGTGTCCTGTCTTCATTTTAACCTATCCCAGGGTATTTTCTGATATTGCTTTTTTTTTTTTTTTTTTTTGGCGCACTGGTGATTTAGAAGTGCGTTGTTTAAAATCCACATATTTATGAGTTTCCCAGTTATCTTTTCAAAATGATTTCTAATTTTATTCTAATGTGGTCACAGAACATACTTTATGTTATTCCGATGCTTCTAACTTGATTGTGGATTATTCCGTAGCCTAGCATGTGGCTACCTTAGAGAACGGCTCGTGTGCACTTGAGAAGAATGTAGCCTGCGTTGTTGGGTGGGATGTCCTATAGATGTCTGCTAGGTCTGTTTGGTTTATAGTGTTGTTCACATCTTCTGAATCCTTGAAATTCTGCCTACTTCTCTGTCATTATAGTAAGTAGGGGTACTGAAATCTCCATTATTGTTTAATTGCCTATTTTTTCTTCAATTCTCTTCAATTTTCTTCAATTTTCTTCAATGCAGCCAGTTTTTGCTGCATGTATTTTGGTGCTCTGTTATTAGGTACATCTATGTTTATAATTGCACTTCCCTGGTTGATCCTTTTTATCATTAAAAATGCCCTCTTTATCTCTAATAACATTTTCTATTTTGAAACCTATTTTGTTTGATATTAGTGTAGCCAGCTATTTTTATGGTTGCCGTTTACATGATTGATCTTTTCCTTTATTTTTATTTTTTTAACTTTCAATCTGTTCAAATCTTTGACCCTAGAGTGTGTCTCCTATAGATAACCTACAGATAGATCTTGGTTTACTTTTTATCCAATCTGACAGTCTCTGCCTTTTGTTTGGCTTTTTTAATCCATTCACATTATTGATAATGCTATTGTTAATGCTCTTTTGAGATATGCTATTATTGATATAGTTGGATTTGGCTCCATTTTACTTTCTGTTTTCCAAACTACTCATGTTTTTTTTTTTTTGGTCTTCTATTCTTCTTTTACTCCTTCCTTTTGCATTAAATGATATTTTTTAATGTAACATTTTAATTTCTTTAATGAAAAATTTTTACTATTTTTAAAGCTATTTACTTAGTGGTTACTCCAGGGCTTATCTTATATATCTTAACTTACCAAAGTCTGTTTCAGATGTATACTGATTTAACACCAAGGAGATATAGGGCTGCCACTCTTATATAGCTCTAGTCTCTTTTCCTTCTTGGTGGTGATATTATAGTTGTACATATTACATCTATATATGTTATAAATTCAACAATACTTGTTATAACTATTACTTTATATAATTTTATGTGTTTTAAAGGCTGTAAGAAGAAAGGAAAGCAAATATATACATGAGAGAGCAAATACACACACACACACACACACATATCTACACTAATAAAAGAGAAACATGGTAATTAGCATACGACCACTACCCTTCCCATTGGCTAATCAGCATATCCTTATGCAAATTAACTGTCAGCCAAGATGGTGGCCGGCAGCCATGCACTGAAGCGAGCAGGGAGGCTTGCTTGCTCCAGTGACGGCAAACTCCAACGTTCCCCGCCTGCTGCTGCTGGCCTCTCAGCTGCAACTCTAAGCAACTATGTACTATGTTGCAAATAAGAAGCTAAACAACACCCAGAAACCGGCTTTCATTCAGCCAGGCTTCAGCCAGCCGGACCGCAACATTGTATCGATGTTTTCAGCAGTGAGGCCTCAGAGCTAAAGCTGGCCCAGAATAAAAAAAAAAAAAGAAAGAAAAAAAGGAGCGGTTGGGAGCTTCAGTCACCCGCTTCCAGAAAACAGTCCTCAGCCCCTCACCCAGACTGGCCAGGCACCCCAGTGGGGACCCCCACCCTGATCCAGGACACCCTTCAGGGTAAACCAACCAGCCCCTACCCATGCATCAGGCCTCTATCCTATATAGTAAAAGGGTAATATGCCTCCCAGCACTGGGATCAGCGGAGCAGCGAGGCTCCCAGCACCGGGAACAGCGTGACAGGGGGCAGCGCCCAAACCCCCTGAACAGCCCTGCTCTGTGCCTGATAGGGGGGAGCTCCCCAATCCCCTGATCACCCTGCGGCTCTGTGTGTGACAGGGTGCGGTGCCCCCCCCCACCCCCACGGGCCCTGCTCTGTGTGTGACAGGGTAGAACTATAACCTCTCCATCGGCCCTGCCCTGAGTGTGACAGTGGCGGCACCCCAACACCCTGATCCACCCTGCTCTGTGTGTGACAGGGTATGGAGCCCCAACCCCCCTGATGGGCCCTGCTCTGTGAGTGACAGGGGGCAGCGCCCCAACCCCCTGATCGGCCCTGTTCTGTGCGTGACAGGGGGGAGCTCCCCAACCCCCTGATCGGCCCTGCTCTGTGCATGACAGGGGGTGGAGCCGCAACCTCCCCATCCACCCTGCCTTGAGTGTGACAGGGGGTGGTGCCCCAACCCCCCAATCGGCCCTACCCTGAGCGTGACTGAGGGTGGCATCACAACCTCCCGATCCGCCCTGCTCTGTGCATGATGGGGCGGCGCCCCAACTCTCCAATCGGCCCTGCTCTGAGCCTGACCAGGGGCTGCACCTAGGGATTGGGCCTGCCCTCTGCCACCCGGGAGCAGGCCTAAGCCAGCAGGTCGTTATCTCCCGAGGGGTCCCAGACTGCGAGAGGGCACAGGCCGGGCTGGGCCCCCCACCCCCCTGCACAAATTTTTGTGCACTGGGCCTCTAGTATATATATATATGTTAGAGCTTTTGTCAGATTAACCTTCTTATGTCCTATTTCTGGTTCTCTTCATTTGTTGTTGTAGATTCAAGTTACCACCTGGAGTCATTTTCTTCTTTTAAATTTAAATTCTTTATTGTTGAAAGTATTACATAAGCCTTCTTCTCCCCCCGCCCCCTTCCCCATTGACCTCTCCCCGGCCACTCCCACCCCCCAGCACATGCCCTCACCCCCCTATTGTCTGTGTTCATTGGTTATGCTCATATGCATGCATACAAGTCCTTTGGTTGATCTTTTACACCCCTCCCCACCCTCACCTGCCTTCCCTCTGAGGTTGGCCAGTCTGTTTGACGCTTCTATGTCTCTGGATCTATTTTTGTTCATCAGTTTATGTTGTTCATTATATTCCACAAATGAGTGAGATCATGTGATATTTATCTTTCTCCAACTGGCTTATTTCGCTTAGCATAATGCTCTCCAGGTCCATCCATGCTGTTGCAAATGGTAAGAGTTCTTTCTTTTTTACAGCAGTGTAGTATTCCATTGTGTAGATGTACCACAGTTTTTTAATCCACTCATCTGCTGATGGGCACTTAGGCTGTTTCCAATCTTAGCTATTGTAAATTGTGCTGCTGTGAACATGGGGGTGCATATATTTTTTCTGATGGGTGTTTCTGATTTCTTGAGATATATTCCTAGAAGTGGGATCACTGGGTCAAATGGGAGTTCCATTTTTAATTCCTTGAGGAAACTCCATACTGTTTCCACGGTGGCTGCACCAGTCTGCATTCCCACCAGCATTGCACGAGGGTTCCTTTTTCTCCCCATCCTCGCCAGCACTTGTCGTTTGTTGATTTGTTGATGATAGCCATTCTGACAGGTGTGAGATGGTACCTCATTGTTGTTTTGATTTGCATCTCTCGGATGATTAGTAACTTTGAGCATTTTTTTATATGTCTCTTGGCCTTCTGTATGTCCTCTTTTGAAAAGTGTTCATGTAGATCTTTTGCCCATTTTTTGATTGGATTGTTTATCTTCCTTTTGTTAAGTTGTATGAGTTCCCTCTAAATTTTGGAGATTAAACCCTTATCGGGGATAACATTAGCAAATATGTTCTCCCATGCAGTGGGCTCTCTTGTTGTTTTGTTGATGGTTTCTTTTGCTGTGCAGAAGCTTTTTATTTTGATATAGTCCCATTTGTTTATTTTCTCCTTAGTTTCCATTGTCCTAGGAGATGTATTGGTAAAGATATTGCTACACGATATGTCTGATATTTTGTTGCCTTTGGATTCTTCTAAAATTTTCATGGTTTCCCATCTTACATTTAAGTCTTCTATACATTTTGAGTTTATTTCTTAGCCCAAGACAGATTTGTGCTTACCTGCGTCCTTTGTGCTATTGTTGGCAAATATATTACATTTCTATATATTATAGGACAAATGGTATAATTATATACATATTGTTTTATTTTTTTGTTAATCTTCACCCAAGGATATTTTTTCCATTGATTTTTAGAGAGAGTGGAAGGGAGAGAAGGGATGAGGGGCGAGAGAGAAACATCAGTGTGAGAGAAACACATTAATTGGTTGCCTCCCCATGTGCTTTGACTGGGGTAGAGATCAAACCTGCAACCCAGGTATGTGCCCTTGACCAGGAATTGAACCCAGTGCACTGGCTGACTCTATCCACTGAACCATACTGGCCAGAGCCATATTGTTTTATACAATTGTTTTTTTTTTCTTTTTAATATATTTTTATTGATTTCATAGAGGAAGGGGAGGGAGAGAGAGAGATAGACATATCAATGATGAGAGATAATCACTGATCGGTTGCCTCCTGCATGCCCTACACTGGGAATTGAGCCTGCAACTGGGTATGTGCCCTGACCAGGAATTGAACTGTTGACCTCCTGGTTCATAAGTCCATGCTCAACCATTGAGCCATGTTGGCCAGGCTACAATTGCTTTTTACATCAGCTACAGCGGTTCTCAACCTGTGGGTCACGACCATCGGGAAACACATATAGCATATCAGATATTTACATTACGATTCATAACAGTAGCAAAATTACAGTTATGAAGTAGCAACGAAAATAATTTTATGGTTGGGGGTCACCACAACATGAGGAACTGTATTAAAGGGTCGCGGCATTAGGAAGGTTGAGAACCACTAAAGAAGAAGCAAAAGGAAATACTTATTTACACTGTCTTTTACATTACACAATCCCCTAATCAGTGCTCTTTGTTTTTTTCCATGTGTATTTACATTACTGCTTTCAGCCTGAAGAATTTCCTTTAGCATTTCTTGAAAGATTGCTGTGCTAGCAATGAAATCTCTGTTTTTGTTTATTTGGGAATGTCTTTATCTCATTTTCATTTTAAAGATAGCTTTGCTGGGTATAGAATTCTTGGCTGACTTGTTTTATTTTCCTTTGTGTACATTGACTGTGTTATCTTACTGCCCTTTGACCTCCATTGTTTCTTATGAGGAGTCAGTTGTTAATATTATTGGCATTCCATTGTAAATGGTGTGTTATTTTTCTCTTGATGCTTTCAAGATATCCTCCTTGTTTTAGCTTTCAGCAGTTTTACTCTGGTGTGTTCATTTGTGGCTCTCCTCACATTTCTCCTACGTGGAGTCTCTGGAGCTGCTTAGATGTGTTGATTAAAGTTTTTCATCAGATTGGAAAGTTTTCAGCCATTATTTCTTTGAATATTTTTCCTGCTCTTTTCTCCTCTCCTGTGGAATGATTTTTAAATGATCTAAATGCCTTTACACTTTTAAATGGACTAACTGGGAGTGGGATGTGCAGAAGCCCGAGCCAGCCCTGCCTAGCTCCTGAAGCTGTTCATGCAGGGCTCTGAGGAAGGCAGCAGCGAAAGTGCTGCTAAAACGCTCACTGCCAGTGCCCCGGTGGCACAACCAGGAACCAGGGGATGGAAACCTATTCTTTTCCAACCTTAAGGGTAGGATAGAGATATCCAGAGTTCAGCTCATCAGACCAGTGGGGTTTCTCATAGGTCCCGGGGGTATTCTCGGGGGATTGGGTTCTGTAGGAAGAATGGGAGAACCCAAAGCAGAGATGGAAGGTGCTGGAGACCAGTTTCCAATTCACTGAAGGGCGCCCCTGTTGTGGGGTGAGACTTGCGTGGACCAGGGTCCGTCTCCAGCCAATGTCAGGACCTGCTCAAGAAGTCTAGGGAGCCAAGAATGTTTACCATTCAGTTCTTGAAAAGCCTGCCTCTACTGCTGTCCACAGACAGTGTGCCAGGCCTCTAGTTCAAGGATAATAATAACATTGACAATAATAATAGTTTCTAAGCATTGAGTGTAATGCGTAATATGCATTAGCTCATTTAATTATTTAAAAACTCTATCAATTGATTACCAGATGATAAAACTGAGGCCCAGAGAAGTTAAGTGACTTGCCTAAAGTCACACAGCTAATGTGGAATTGGAACTTGGGGTCTTCCCAATTCCAGAGCCCATGCTTTTCAAAATAGGTTCTACTATCTACCTTTGCATCCAAACTTGGCTCTTCACTATCATTCTCAGAAAGTCAGGGTTTAAAAAAAAGATGGATTACTGGAAATAAAGAGGGACAAGGACAACATGGACAGAGGTCATACTAGGCCTGGTCTGGCCATGTCGATGTGTTTAGTCGATTCCACCACTGGTCCAGTTCCAGGGTGTCTACTGCCCCAGGGCAGTCAAGGAGGCCAGGGCTGGTTTGGGGCTGCCCGCTGTAGAGGCTACAGAGATCCCAGGTGGCTGTAGGAGAGCCCTGGTTGCTATCTGTTGGGCCTGTCTGCCTGGGCATCTCATGCTGGCCTCTGACACCCATGTGGCAGGACCGAGAAGACCCGAGCAACAGTACACTCTCAGCCCGCTGCACTTGCCTGCATACGTATGTGGGTGTGTGGTGAGGACTTGGCATGGTGTCACATCTGTACCCAGGACACAGTCTATTTAGGACAGAGCCAGACTCAGGACTCACTACAATCCCCAGCCCTGCCTGAGCGCCTACTGTGTGCCAGGCCTAGGCTAGGTAAGGCCCTACCCCTGTCCTCAGTGGGACAGACGGAGACACTGTTGGCCTTTCAGGGTGATCAGGGCTACATCTGAGGTTTGCAGTGAGAAACCAGTTCTGCCTGAGCTTCTGGGGGACCTCCAAGGGGAGGAGTCTGGGCTTGGAGGGGGCAGGGGGGAACACCTTCCAAGCCATTATGTTTCTAGCAGGAGAACTGCAGGCCTTGGTGACAGCTGGCCCCCTGGATGCCTGAGGGGAGGAGCAGGAGGTGTGGCCACCGCTGTGGGGAAGGCCTGTGTGCCAGGCTGCACACACTTGGACTTTATCTTGAGGGAAGGGAAAAGCCACCCAAGGGTTTTAAGTGACATCCCCGACTGGCAGGTTGAAATATCACAAAGGAAGGAAGGAAGGGAGGGAGGAAGGAAGGGGGGGAGGAAGGAAAGTCACCCTGGTGGCAGGTTAGAGGCTGGGTTGGAGGAGGCAATTCTCCAGACAAAACCGGTCCAGGAACATGGATAGAGGATAAAGCCAGATGCAGGGCAGGACTGAGCAAAAATTGGAGGTGAGGGACAAATTCTGGACACCATGAGATTGTAGCATCTGTGGGGCAGGTGACCATGAGGGGGAGGGGCAGAGGGCTAAGGGGTCAGGAGGGCTGCCTGCTTTCTGAGGTGACCACCTGGGCAAGTGTGGTGCTACTAACTGGGATTCACATATACCTGCCTGAATAGATAGGCTCTCCTTCCTCTATTCCAGTGGTTCTCAACCTTCCTAATGCCGCAACCCGTTAATACAGTTCCTCATGTTGTGGTGACCCCCAACCATACAATTATTTTCGTTGCTACTTCATAACTGTAATTTTGCTACTGTTATGAAATCGTAATGTAAATATCTGATATGCAGGGTGTATTTTGTTACAAATTGAACATAATTAAAGCATAGTGATTAATCACAAAAACAATATGTAACTATATATGTGTTTTCCGATGGTCTTAGGCAACCCCTGTGAAAGGGTCATTCTACCCCCAAGGGGTCTCGACCCACAGGTTGAAAACCGCTGCTCTATTCATTCAGCAAGTATTTACTGAACACCTGTTATGGCCCAACGGGTCAGGGTGCCATAAGGAACAGCCCAGGACGGACCCGTCTTGTGGAGCTCACCCTCTAGTCGGTGAAGTTAGACAACAGGCAGAGGTTAAGAAGATGAGGAGAGAGCAGGTAGGAGCCTCGCTCTGCAGGGCACGAGGCTCTGACGGACAAACAGCAGGCAGGATATGTTACGGGCCCACAGAAATGCTTTAGCGTTTCCTTATTTTAAAGCCGGGAGAAAAGAATAAATAAACTAATCATGATCCAGCCGGGATAATGCTTGTCTTTATACCAATGCAGCAATGAAATATCATTTTTAACAACTTTTTTACCGAGGAACTGGCCCACAGGAGTCACACTGTGGCCCTGAAGAATCTCCGTGGCTGCTTTAGATGGGGGGCCACCGCGGGCCTCTCTGGGGGTAGGATGTGGAAACTCCAGCTCTCACCTGCCATCTGAAGGTCAGACAGGGTCAGGGTCCATATGCCCACATAAGCACCCTGATCTTAGGGAGGGGACAGCTTGTTGAGGTCAAAGGAAACGGCTTCAATTTTATAACCTAATGACCAGAGTTCAAATTCCAGCTCTGCTGTTTACCTGCTGTGCAACCTCGACCAAGCCATTTAACCTCTCTGGGCCACCTTTCCTCACCTCCAAAATGTATGTGCGATTTGGGGTCAGTGCAGGGCTTCCTGCCCAATGGCCTACCTGGCACGTCTGTAGGAATGGAGACTGGGGTGCAGATGGGGGCAGTAGCTCCAGGTCCTGGCATCCATTCTCTAATCCCTCTGTCCACCCTTCATGGTGGTCAGGCCCGGCCACACCCGGCCTGGCAACCGTCCACTGAGCTGAAAACAGAAATTCTCTAAGCCTCAGCCTCCACCACTCGCAAGGCATCCTTAGGGGGCCGGTTAACTGCTTTGAGGGGTGGCTGAGGGTGTTGTCACCTGTGCTCCCACATCAGCAGAGGATGGGCGCTGTGAGGGGCCGGGGGAGGGCTGGGCTCAGGGAGCTGCTAGTCCTGAGTCAGCATGCCCAGCGCTGCTAATGGGATCCAGATGTCAGACAGAAAACAATCGTCACCCCCACCCATCTGGCGGCTCGGGTTTCTTGGAGATCGAAAAAGAAGAAGAAAAATAGAACAGGGAAAGAATCGAATCCTAGAACAGCTGAAACCTTAGAGGAGGGATGTAAATCGTTTCAGGGTCCTGCTGGGGGAGGGGCGGGAGGCAACGGGGAGGCAGAGACTGGTCCAGACTCCGTTGCCTGACCGGTCTCTGTTGCACTCTGGACCCAGGTCAGGGCAGCCTGGTCCCTGTGGGTGTCCCCAGGAGGCCGGGAGGGCCTAGGCCAGTGATGGCGAACCTTTTGAGCTCGGCATGTCAGCATTTTGAAAAACCCTAACTTAACTCTGGTGCCGTGTCACATATAGAAATTTTTTGATATTTGCAACCATAGTAAAACAAAGACTTATATTTTTGATATTTATTTTATATATTTAAATGCCATTTAACAAAAAAAAAATCAACCAAAAAAAATGAGTTCGCGGGCCACCTCTGACACGCGTATCATAGGTTCGCCATCACTGGCCTATGCCATCAGCCTGTGTCTGACCCCTGCCTGGGTTTCCAATTTCCCATTCAGGTGCTGACCTCACTGCAGGCCTGGGTCTCATCGGCCGGAGTGGCTGCAGCCTGGGGAGGTGACAGGCCGAGGGGCATGAGGGTGTTGGGATTTCCCCTGCAGAACCCGGGGCCAGGGCGCTGATTGGTTCAGACCCATCCATGTGCCGCTGGGGAAACAGGTTTCCTCACAGCACGGGCCCTGCATGTTATGAAAGATCAATAGAGCGAGGACGGGAAGGAGGTGGGGAAGGAAGGAAGAAAGGAATACTTGGGAGAAGGAGGGAGGGAGAGAGGACACAGCGTCATGGTAGCTTCCACTGAGCAAGAACTGGGTCCGGGCCTGTGAGCATCGCAGGCATCATTGCAGGGCCCCTCAGGAGCCTGGGGCTGGCTCGCTGGCCAAGGGGCCTGGGCTGCGATGCTCCAGCACTTGGCATAGAACCTGGAATGTGGCGAGTGCCCAGGGAATGCTAGCCTGGCTGCGTGTTGCTGGGGATGGTGTGCTGACTGCTGGCGTTGGCCTTTCCAAGGCCCTCTCCTTGCGATGTGGGGAGGTGCGCACCGCCTGGAGCCAGCCCCCCACTCTGCCTCGAACTAACGGGGGCCTTTGGGAAAAGTCAATGTCTTTAGGTCTCAGTTTTCTCTTCCGTAAGATGAAGATCATGATACCTTTAATGATACCTTTAAAAGATACTTCGTTATCTTTTAAAATGATCATCTGAGGACATGCTTATTGATATTAGAGAGAGAGGAAGCGGGGGAGAGGGAGAGAGAGACATCGATGTGGGAAACATCAATCGGTTGTCTCCTGCTTGCGCTCTGACGGGGGATGGAACCTGCAACCTGGTTATGTGTCCTGACTGGGACTCGAACCCGCAACCTTTTTTGGTGTACAGGATGCTGCTCCAACCAACTGAGCTGCACCAGACAGGGCAGTTATTTCACATAAAGTGCTTAGCAGAGAGCCGGGCACCCCATATGTACCGAGTGTTCTGTAGTGACTATGAACGACTGTCATTATTTTTACGCCTCAGATGGTTCGCGACGTTCCAGAGGTGCTTCAGGGCTGGGGGGGGGGGGGCGGCTATCACAGGGGGCCCTGGTCCTCCATCACACCCTCATCCCACAGAGGGGCTGCCTTGGGGATGGGCTGCAGGGAGGCCATGCAACAAGGCCCGCTTTCTCAGGAGCCTTGGGGCGGGGGCAGGGCAGGCTCTGGCGACTTTGGGTCACCCAGGTTGGCTTGAAGGGCGAGGAGGGAGGGACTGGGTCCTGGAGGCTCTGCTTGGCACAGGGTGGGTGCTCCAGGAGGAGGGGTGGTGGGGCATGGCTGGAAGGTGCCCAGTGCCACCTGTGGCCTGTCAGCTCCGCTCTGGCCAGGCAGGGGGATGACCCTGCCAAGTGCTCTCCCTGGCACAGAGGAGTGAGAGCAGCTGCAGGGGGGATGGAGAGGCGGGGCACAGGGCGTGGGGCTCACAGGCAGTCACTTGTATGTCCTTCCTGCTGCTCCAGACCAGCAGGGAAGAGTCCCACAGGGCCACTTTCACATCCTCAGCTGCCAGTTCTCCTTTTTTTTTTTTTTTTTTTTAAAAAAAATGTTTTTATTGCTTTTCAGGGAGAGGAAAGGAGAGGGAAAGAGACATCGAAACATCAATGATGAGAGGGAATCATCGATCGGCTGCCTCCTGCACGCCCCCTACTGGGGATTGAGCCCCCAAACCTGGGCATGTGCCCTGACCAGGAATCAAAGCGTGACCTCATGGTTCATGGGTCAATGCTCAACCACTGAGCCATGCCGGCCAGGCAGCTCTCCTTTTAAATGGACCACAGATGGTGACTCGGAGCGCCCGTGTTCCCATACTTATCAGAGCCCCCAGGATATTGCCATATTGATTAGCCTCACCTTCTCATTCCTCTGCCCCTGGGCCCCAAGGGACAGGGATGTTGGCAGAGCCTGGGAGCTAGGAACCATCCTGGTCCTTGAATCACCTGCAAGGCTTAGTGGATGGAGACCTGGAGGGGAGCAGTTGCATCCTTGGGCTGAATAGCTGCCTGGTGTCACCTTCTCCTAGCAGCCTTCTCTGATTTCACCTGTCCCCAAGCTCAAAAGGATTGCTCTCCTCTGAACACCAGAAGGACCCCCTTCACTCACTCACTCACTCACTCACTCATTAACAACCCCTGCCATGGCCTGCTGTAGGCCACACTCTTGACCCGAGCCTCTCACACGGCTTGCTTTCCTCTTGAGTAGTTCAGGGCGATGGAAGGTTCTGACTGGGTCTTGTTCTGCTCTCCTCAGCCTCAGTGCACAGGCAGCCGAGTCTCCTGAGGTGGCCTCAGACCTCACTGTGCCCTGTCCCACTGTGTCCCTACTGTGCGCTCACAGTTTCACCTCGGCATCTGTGAAAGGGGCTTACCACCGTGTGGGTGTTCCTGGGAAATGTGTGGGCAAAGCAGCGGACTCAGGGCTTGGTGGCCAACAGCAGTCAGTGGCAGCTCTCTTGTTGGTATACCTGTCAGGTTGCTGGGCCGCCAGCCCATCTGCCCTCGTTTGTAAAGTGAGGATCAGGAGCTTGGCTTTGCGGGGTTGGTGTGAGGGAGGTAAGCATCAGTCTGAACGCCAGGGCATTAAGCCTCCTTGCCCTGCCCCTCCCGGCCAGGCAGCTCACCCCACACAGGTGCGCACCCACACCTGCACGCACACACACACACACACACACACGCACACCTGGGGCTCCCCGACCTCTGTGCCGATGCTCATGCGGTTGCGCAGCCTGCATGCCCTTCCCTAACCTTCTCCCTCCTTACCGCTCCTTCAGAGCCCAGCTTGAACCCCCACCCTCATCTTCGGGACACCTTCCCCAGCGACGCCAGGCCCACAGGCTCTCCTCTCTGAACCCCACTGTTCATGGCCAGCACCTCCACCCAGGGCCTGGTTCTAAGGCCTCTCACCTCTCCTGCCTCCCCATCTGGTCCCTGGAGGACAGGGGCTGCCCCCTCGTTGTGTGAGCTCCACTCTGCCCGGCCGTGGTCCTGCAGTGTGGCTCCAGCCTGGGTGTCAGGAGCGGGTCCAGCTGTTTGCCATTTGAGTTCTGCTGAGCCTCCACACGCCCGGGACTTGGCCGCGCTGTGCCCTCGCCAGTACTCAGGCACATCTCCTCCACGCCCGTCCCAAACGCTCCCCTCCCCTGGGGTGTCCTCGTGCTCCCGCACTGTCTTGCTGAGCCCGGCCTCTCCTGGGGCTGACCCTGGCATAGCCGTGTCCCCAGCTTCCCGAGGGCCCATCTCAGGCAGGGTCTGTGTCCGCTTGGCAGGCACGGGGCACATGGGCTTCGGGGTCAGAGGACCCGAGCTCTTATCCAAGGCCTGATCCTCAGTAGCTGTTCAGCCTGGGCCAAGTCGACCCTGCCCTTGAGCCCCACACCTGCCGGTGTGTGAAATGGGGTCACCGACGAGGCCCCTCCGTCAGGGCCTCTGTGAGACCCGGAGGCGAGGAGACAAGCAAACGTGCTTTGAAAACAGCACCGTTGCACTATGTGCCCCTCTGCTCGGTGAGCAGCCAAGCTCAGGCCCTGCATTCAGCAGGTGCTCAGTGTTTGCTGACATGACTGGAGGGGAGCAATGAGGGTTTAGGGGCCTCTGGGGTGGGTGTGAGCCAGGGGGCTGCCAAGGCCCTGCCCTGCCTGCCAGGGTCTCACAGGCACACCTATGATGGCAAATCACTCACAGCGTCCCGGTGCCCCTCCCCGGATGGGGATGGAGCCTGCGCTGAGTCCCTTCTGCACCCTGTGGCTTGGTCTGGGGCTGGAGGTGGCCCAGCCTCTGGGTTTGAGGACTTGGCACCACCGACCTTAAAGAGCCAGGCTTCCTTTTCCTCAGCCCCTGCCCCCATCCTAAGGTTGAGGCTGCAGAGAAATCAGGCCGCAGGTACAGCGAAGGGCTCCCTGGGGTGGGGTGGGGAGGCTGGAGAAATGAGACCTCCCTCATGTGTGGCCTGAAAGCACCTCCACCTCACGGTTTCATTGGATTCTCAGTCTAGCCTGTTCTCTCTCTGTCACTCTCTCCTCCCTTCCTTTCTTTTTACTTTTATTTTGTAACAAAGTAGCACAGAGAGGGTAAGTAACTTGCCTATGGTCTCACAGCTGGTTAATATCAGGCCAAGTCTGTCTGACCCCACCCAGGGCCCAGCTTAGTCCTTGGTTTTCTCTTTTGACTATGATCTGGGGGCGGGGTGGGGTGGGGCCAGGGAGTCCACACAATCACCAGCACAGTGCCTGGCACATGTTGAGTGCCCAGCAAACGTGAGCCATGGCTGCTGCTTCGATACTGTGGCCCCAGTGTCTGCCAGGACACCTGCCGCAGAGCCGGGCCGTCGTATGGAGAAGGTGCTAACGGTGTGGTAGCTCTTGCTTCAGGGAGCGTTGGCCGTGTCCCAGGTGCTGCTCTGAGCACTGTACACATATTGACTCATCTACTCCTCTTATTATCCCCATTGCACAGAGGAGGAAACTGAGGCACAGAGAGGGTAAGTGACTTGCCCAGGGTCACACAGCTCAGATATCATTCGAGGCAGTCTTGCTTCAGAGGCCATGCTGTCATAAATATGTAAATAAGGAAGGGAAAATGAGCAAGACTCACTTGGGATGTGGGGAAGGAAAGGAGGGCAGGGAGCTGACATGGGCTGAGTACCCTCCATGTGCTGGGGGCCAAAGATGTTCTCAGAGACATCCAGGAATTCCCCCAGGGTCGCATAGGAGCCAAGGGCACAGCTGGGATTTAGGCCCAGTGAATCCAGCCGATTCCTAACTCTCCATTCACCCACTCAGCCCACTGGGAGCCAGAGCAGCAGCCAGCACAGTTCAGAGAAGGGTCCCTGGAGACCCCTGGGAGGCCTCCGGGCAGAGGAGCTGGCTGCTACCTCCAGGCCTGCAGAGTGGGGCGGCAGGACAGGGAGTCGCTGGCTGAGGTAAGGCATTGCAGGCGCATGGTTCTAACCCGTCACGAAGGAGGAGTCTAGAGGAGGGAGCATAGCCAGGTGGGTAACCCTGAACAAGCCCTTCGCCTTTGCTACACCTGTTTCCCCTTCTGTGCAATGGGCCCAGCAGCATGCAGTCTGTCTGCCCCTCGGCACGGCCATGTGGATCTCATGACCTGACAGAACTGGAAATGACCTGCAAGCCAAGCTGAACAAGAGTAGGGCTCCTGGGGAAGAATAGATGGTTATTTGTGAACATCTAGGCTTGCCTCGCACAGTGTGGTCCGAGGGCCAGCAGCTGCTTCAGCAGGCGCTTATCAGAATGCAGAACTGAGGGCCCCGCCCCAGAGCTGCTGAGCCAGAATCAGCACTTTCACAAGCTCCCAGGACACGTGGCTGCGGTAAAATCTGGGAAGCACTGGTCTAAGGACTGTCTGGGCTCTGCTTCTCCATCCCGAGGCTTCTCCATTCTTCTCTCCACAGCCCACGGGTTCTTGGCTGGAGGAAACGCACCGGCCAGCAGGACCCCCGCCCTCCTAGCTGCTCAGGGGCTGTGAGCACATTCGATTAAAACTGGGGTCAGGCTTGGCTCTGACAGCCTCTCACTCCTGCAGCCCCTGAGGGCCCACCCCCGTTTGTTGGGAGTCAGCAGGCCAGCCAGACCTGCACCAGGGCAGGGAGAGGGCCCCTCAGCCAGGTGCAGAAGGCAGGATTTCCTCTGAGCAAGGAAAGGGCATGTGTGCCCAGATAGTCTCCATCTTTATGCAGGAGGCAAAGGGACGAAACTATAGCCAGGTGGTTTCAAGTTAGATGTAAGAAGGAACCTCCTGATTGATCGGGAATAAGCCAGAGGATCTGAGGGCTCCGTTGGCCTTGAGTGTGTGGCCATGTGGTGTGAGGTCGGGAGACAGAGCTGAAGGGATTCCCAGGGGCTCTCTGTCCAGCCTCTGCCTTGAGCACTTTGGACCCAGAGAGGCTGAGTGACTTGTCTGAGGCCACACAGAAGCTAGTGACAGCCGGCTTATGGCCCAGGCCTCCCTCGAGGTGACCTTCATAGTGGCCCTGCAGCCCCGGCTTTGGAACAACCTGGAGCGCTTTGAGCGTGTGGGTGGGAGGAGGGAGGGGCTGGTTTTGGGAGCCGAGTGGCCTCCAGGTCTCTCACCGTCCTGGCCCACTTGGTGCCCAAGACACAGGAGCAGCCCTGGAGCGGGGGGCTCGGAGGCAGGTGCCGAGAGTTGGGGACGGGACCCCTGGGGCCAGAGGGGTCCAGGCAGAGGAAACGGGTAGAGAGAGAGGCCTGAGGGGTCTGACCTTGGTCCAGAGCAGTGGTTCCCAACCTTCCTAATGCCGTGACCCTTTAATACAGTTCCTCATGTTGTGGTGACCCCCAACCATAAAATTATTTTTGTTGCTACTTCATAACTTTAATTTTGCTTCTGTTATGAAAATGTAAATATTTGATATGCAGGATGTATTTTCATTGTTACAAATTGAACATAATTAAAGCATAGTGATTAGTCACAAAAACAATATGTAATTATATATGTGTTTTCCGATGGTCTAGGCCAGGGGTGGGCAAACTTTTTGACTCGAGGGCCACAATGGGTTCTCAAACTGTACCGGAGGGCCGGAACAAAAGCATGGATGGAGTGTTTGTGTGAACTAATATAAATTCAAAGTAAACATCATTACATAAAAGGGTACGGTCTTTTTTTTTTTTTTTAGTTTTATTCATTTCAAACGGGCCGGATCTGGCCCGCGGGCCGTAGTTTGCTCACGGCTGGTCTAGGCGACCAATGTGAAAGGGTTGTTCAACCCCCAAAGGGGTCGGACCCACGGGTTGAGAACTGCTGGTCTAGAGGCTGTGTGTCCTTGGGCTGGTTACATGCATTCTCTGTTTCCCCATTTTTAATAGGGAAGAGAGGTTACCAGATCAGTGATTCTTACCTGAGGCTTCACATTAGAATCACCTAGGGCAGTGGTCGGCAAACTCATTAGCCAACAGAGCCAAATATCAACAGTACAACGATTGAAATTTCTTTTGAGAGCCAAATTTTTTAAACTTAAACTGTATAGGTAGATACATTGTTATTAACTTAATTAGGATACTCCTAAGGCTTAGGAAGAGCCACACTCAAGGGGCCAAAGAGCCGCATGTGGCTTGCGAGCCGCAGTTTGCCAACCATGGACCTAGGGAGCTTTTTTGAGCTTGGTGCTAGGAATTCTGATTCAGTAGCTCTAACGTGGGCCTGGCTACGGGCATTTGCTTAGCTCTCCTGGTGATTCGGACACACCTTTGCCCAGGTCTGAAGTGCTGTGGTGCTCAGGCAGGTGTGTGTGTGGCTGGGGGGGGGGGTGAGGTGGGGGTATGGGGACTGCAGGTCCTCTGAGGTCCCAGGAATGGTGGACTGCCGGTTCCGTAAGATTCCCAAATCCATGTTCCAGGGGGTCCCACTGTGTGACACTATCCGATGTTCACTCCCAGGTGTCTTAGACCGTGTGATGACAAAGTTGTATTATTCTGAAAAACTGGGCTTCCCACACTGGGCAATTCTGATGTTGGAGGTTCTGAATTTTTCAAGTCTGAGGTTCCGTATCGAAGCCGTGTGATTCGGAACCTCCTGAAACAGCTGCTGCACTTCTTTGAGAGGAGGCTTCTCCGCGTCTGTTGTTATTATGGATTTTAGAGATTCTAAGACTCTAAGCTACTATGGTCTAATGTTTTAAAAAATTCCAAATGCGGCTGCTCTGTGATCTGCCACTCCATCCGGGCAGCTGGCCGCCAAGGCCTGGAGCCTGGCCTTTGCCTCCCGGAGACAAGGTGGCGATTGTGTGAGCCTGGACGTGTGCCCCTCCCCTGCTTGGCCTGGACGGCCTCTTGGGGGACAGAGCGGGGAAGGGGAGAGCGGAGACCCCGCAGGGCGCTCTCTGCTCAGGCTCTGGCTCCATCGCCGTGGACAGAGGAGTGGGAGATGGAGCGGAAGGTGGAGCAAGTGTGGGCCCTGTTTGCCCACAGCAGGAGGGCCGCGAGTTCTCGGAGCAGCATCTCTTATTCTGTCCCTTCACTGGCCCGTCTCACAGCAGAGCCGCCGGTTCCCCCAGTGTCAGTTTTGGCTCAGACATGAGTCTGTTGCACCCAAAGCATCTCCCTAAACACACACCCCGATTCCAATGAGAAGACTGAGGCCCAGGGGAGGCAGTGACTTGCCTGAGAGAGCCTGTGCTCGAACCCAGGGCTCCCAGCTAAGTGTCCAGCTACCTCAGGGTGTCTCCGTCCGTCCTTCGCAGGCCTCGCTTTTTGTGCTGAACCATTGACCTTCTGCAGGACCTCGTTGACTCTTGGGTCTCCCGGAGGTGACAGGGACCAGCCCTGTGGCTCAGGATGACCGGAGCCGGTGGATCTCCCCAGGCCTGGCTCTCCCTGCCCCGTGCGACCTCCCCTGGCCATTTCCTGCACTCCTGCACGTCAGGCTCGGAGGCCAGGAGGCAAAGGGGGGCTGGGACAGACAGGTGTGGGGTGAGCCCCCCACGTACTCACTGTGAGACCTTGAGAAAGTCCCTCTCCTCGTTGGGCCTTCCCATGCTGGGACCGGCGGGTCATGACTGTGACTGTGACTGTGAGGGTTAAGCGAGCTCCTCTACGGCAAACCTGACCAGCTGGGAGGGGCAGAGGCGGCCTCCTCCGCCCCAGTGCCTCGCACTCGGCCCAGCTCTGACCAGCAGCCGTGTTTGTTGAAGGAGGCTGAGTGGGCTTATTTATATTTGCTGAGGGTGACATTTTGGATTTCAGACTTGCATTTTCAGAGGGTTAGCAAGATAGGGAAGAAAGTGTAAAGGCCTTGGACATCTGAGATTTCAGGTTAAGTATCCATCTAGTGACAATGAGGGTTGAGGTGTGTTTATATTGAGTGACAACCATGTGCGGAGCACTTTGCATTCATAAGCTCATTACATCTTCTCAGTTCCCCGCCCAGTAGATAATGTTATCCCCACTTGGGCTGGGGAACCACCCCACACTCTTGCTGCCAGTAATGGCAGAGTCAGGATTCGAACCCAGGTCCCAGAGGTGTGTAGCCACAGCTCTCTTTCCCTTTGCTCTCGGATGGCAGAGAAGATGCAGGTCACGAGATGGACAGTAGGCACCTCCTCATGCAGCAAGGGATAGAAAGACATTCTCCAGAAGAGACAAGTATGATTGCATTTTTCCTTCCTTCAGCATGATTCTCCTAATTTTTCACACAGTGATTTTTTTTTTAAATCCTCACCGGGGGCGGGGGGGGGGGGGGGCGCGGGGTGGTGGTGACAGGTGAAAGAGAGAGAAACATCAATGTGAACATCGATCGGTTGCCTATCGAACACGCCCCAACCAGGGATTGAACCCGAAACCTAGATGTGTGCCCTGTCCAGGAATTCAGCCTGCAGCCTTTTGGTGTACAGGACGACCCTCAGCGGGGCTCATGCATTTATCTTGAATCATTTCCATAAATCCAGAGCTGCCTGTGGCTGACCAGCCCTGACCTACCCCCAACCTACTGAGGCTGTGGAGGTGGGTGTGTTGCAGGGGGCTCTGCCCAGCCATGTGCACACCCCTCCCCGCTGTGGTGGTGAGCACACTCAGAGAGGCCCGTACCGCTGCACACTGCCGCCAGCCCAGGGAGCCCCGAGGGGGACAGGAAGCTCAGCCAACCCACCTCCTTTAGGCCCTGGGACAGGCACAGGGAGCTGCTACTGCCTTCTCGACCCCTTCTTTCCCTGTCGTTTGACTTAAAATAGAGCTGGCAGGTCATCCCAAAGTGTGTGCCCGTGAACACCAGCTGTGCGCGTCGTTCCTGTGGGCCTTGCCAGCCGGTGCCTGTCTGCGGCCATGTGCCCGCCCAGGCCAGCTCAGTGCGCAGGCTCAATGCCCCTTTGTGGGCAGAGTGAGGAAGCTTTGCTCTGGGGCTTCCACAAGCCCAGGTCGCCCGGGTGGTTCCTTCCACTCCTGCTGTTCTGGCCTCGGGGCTGCTGGGAGCAAGGCAAGGATGCGAGAGGTGGTCAGGGACCAGTAAGGGGCACCCACAGATGGGTTCCAGGGACTGGGGGTGGGGGGCTCCCAGGGGCCTGCCTTGGGCCCCTGTACCTAGTACTGCCCTGGCGTCCCCCCTGGGAGGAAGATGTGCCCCTGATGATACCGGTCAGGTTGACCAGCCCTCTCCTGCGGCCTGGCAGCCCTCTGGCAGCATGGCGGGGGTCCCTGGCTGAGCAAGTGGCTCCAGAAGGGACGGGAAGAGTTGTCTGGAAGTGGGCCACCCTTCCTTCCTCTCTGTCTCTGCCTCAGACTGTCGTCTAGCACTGGACTTGGATCCAGGAGGTCCGAGCTCTGTCCTGCCCTGCACAGGCTGTGATGCTGGCGTCCCCTCCCCTGGAGTCCTGGTAATCAGCCACCTGCTGTGTGAACCTCGGGCTGAAGGACGGGGGTGGGGGTGGGGGACATGTAGATCAGTGTGTGTTCCTTTGTCTGCTCACTCAGCATGTATTTATTGAGCACCTACTATGTGCCAGGTACTGTTCTAGGACCATGAAAGAGAAGGGGAGAATTTAGGTCACCTGCTGTGGGGTGACAGAGAGTAAAGACATAAGAACAGATGCTGTGGTGTTAGGTCGTGTTCAGACAGGGTTGCCGGGCAGGCCTGTCTGAGGAGGTGCAACGGGAATAGAGACTTGAAGCAGGGAACAGATGATGTGAGATCCGGGGAAGCGCATTCCTGGTGCAGGGAACAGCAAGAGCAAAGGCCCTTGGGGAGGCAAGGGCGTGCTTGGCCTGCGAGGAAGAGCCAGAGGGCCAGCTAGCCTCCTGACAGCACCAGCTCAGAGGAGACGGGTTAGAGGAGAGGGGCTGAGCCCAGGGGTGAGCCCGGCCTCAGCTCTGCTGTCCCTCTCCCGCCGCATCCCCCAGCTGGGCAGCCCTCCTCTGGGGACACAGATGGGTGCTTGTCTTAAGAGCCCCCCTGCCCTCCCCCTGCCTCTCCGAACACTCGAACACTCGCAGTGGGGACAGGAAGTGTCGGCCCTCGCTTCCCAGCTGCCTGGGTGGGACGCCACCGAGCTGGACTGGCTTGCCCGAGGAGGGACAGAGGCCCCATTGAGCCCGCTCTCTGGGCCAGCAGGGACAATAGCCACACTGAGGACCAGGGACATGGGCTGGCGTGCTTGCCCAGGAAGTCACCAGGCTGCTGCCTGCCCCCTCCCCGGGCTCTTCCCGACTTTCTCCTCTGGCCACTTATTTTAGGTGATAGTCACGTCTAAAACGGTCACTTTGTCCTTCACCTCCTCCCCAGGGGCTCCGTGCTCTGTGCCAGACCCATCTGGGCCCGGGGATCAGAGAGGAGTCCTACATGGTCTAAAGTGCTTTTGCAGCCACATCATGTGTTGGCACACAGCAGCCACGTGACACAGGCAGGGCAAGACTAGCATCTGTGACAAGAGGGGAGAAACCATGGCCCCTTCCTCACGACAGGTCAGGGTTCATTCTAGGCTCGAACTCCGCGTCTCCAGCCTGCGTGCTGTCTACTTGGAGAGCATATGCACCAGGTGGCTCTTTAGGAATCACCTTGGCAGGAATGCTAACACAGGTCACGTTACTCCTGCCCATGGCCATGGTGAGGCGGACATCACCAAAATCACGCCATTCTGGCCTATTGAGCTAGGATACAGCTGCAGAATCCTCAACACAGTGTTCTGGTAGCAAGTAGTTGGCATGCACACCCAGGAAGAAGTATTTGCCTTTCCTGGTTTGACTCCCCGCCTCTCCCCCACCCAGTTGACACCTGGGGAATCTGAGATCCAGGCAGGGAGAGGACTCGTCCCAGGCCACAGTGTTGGGGCTGGGGCAGGGGGCAGTTAAAGACACCCACCTTGAAGAAGTTTGAGCTGTGCAACGTCAGAGGCTGGGACAGAACCTGCAGTGTGGCCGCCCTCTCTCTGAAGAACGGATTCCCATTGCATCTGTTGTGGCACCCAGTTCTGCCATAGCTTCCTCACAACTCCATTTGCATGAAATACTTGTTTGTTTCCTTCCTCCCGACTGTAAGTTCTTGTTAATTACCCTGCTCCACCTGCTCCAGGGCCTTGTGGACAGTGGGCACTCGGTTCATGGGAGCTGAGGGCACGAGCGGAGGACCGGGTGGCGGGCAGGGCAAGTGCACACGGTGACTATTCCTCGGTCCCTCTCCTGCTCCACAGGGGACAGTGGCAGCGTAGGCCCCGGCACCAAGCTGGTCAGATCCACGCTGGCATGTGGTGAGCAGCCAGCCAGGCGGGTGGTACCTGAGCTTCCTTTGGGGAAACCAAGGCCCAGGGAGGCACAATAATCAGCTCGGAGTCCTGCAGGCTGAGCAGGAAGCTGAGCCGCCTGGGACCTCCTGACTGCTGGCCAGGCTCCTGGGCATCCAGCCTGGCCAGCAGCCCCCACTGCAGCGCAGGGGCAGGCTTTTCCTGACAGCTGGCCCTGGGGACCTGTGTGTCCAGGCCAAGGCAAACAGTGGCGGTGGAGGTGGGGGCAGGGGGTGCCTGCAGGCCTCGGGTCCTTTGCTGTCCCACACAGACAAGGCTCGAGCCCGAGCAGCCAGGCTCCCCACTCCCTTCATTGTTCCCCGTGATAGTTTCCAGATGCCGAGGAGTCACAGGTTTGGGGCTGGTCCAGGAGAGCCGGGCTGGCCCACCCCCAGCACCCTGCCACCACCTCCACCGCCGCAGCCCCACCCGAGGGAGCGCAGCCGCCTCGCTGTCCCGCATCAGCCGCTCTGCAGTGAGGCGCCCGGGCTCCATTCCTGGCCCCGACCCTAAGCTATGGCGTGGACAGGCCCCTGCTCCCCTGTGCCTCTGTTTCCCGGGGTAGAGTGAGCCTGTGGGGAGTGGGCAGCGTGGGGAAGGTGGTCCCTGGTCGGCACTCCTGCTTTCGCAGAATCATTTAGAGCAGTGTTTCCTGGAGTGGGATCAGCAGAGTCAGCCTCACGCAGGAGCTTGTTAGGATGCAGATTCTCAGGCCCACCCAGACCTGGGGGTTAGGGAGTCTGGGCCAGGGCCCAGCAGGCTGTGGCTCAGATGCCTGCTCAAGGGCGAGAACCAGCCTGGGCTCTGGAATGAGGAGCCTGGGCATCTGGAGTCAGAAACATGGAATGCAGACTTGGCATCTGTGTGGCTTGGAAAGGAGCCTTAGTTTTCTGGTAAGGAAAATGGACTGGTGTTCTTAGCACTGTGTGTGGTAGGGTCACTGTGCCAAGTACACGAGACGGTTAGCACCCAGCCCGGCCAGCCCAGCCCCCATACCAGAGCTCTCGGGACACGCGCTCCGAGAAGAAGGTCCCCGTCGGCCGGGCTCAGGCCGCAGCAGCGGCACCGTGGGTCCTGGGACTGCTGAGGGCCTGTGGCACAGAGAGGGAGCCCCCTGGGGAGCAGAGACCAGAGGGGCCCCCGCAGACAGGAGCAGTCAAGGAGAGCTTCCCGGAAGGTGCGACTTCCACCTGGGGAGAGAGGTCTGCCAGGTGGTGGACTAGCACCTTAGAACGTGCGGAGGTGGGTGTGAGAGTGAGCACCACCAGCTAGGCCCTCCCCTGTACTGGTCACACACTCTTTCTCCATTCTCAGGGCACCAGCAAGGTTATGGTCACATGAGGCTGCCCACAGACAATGGCGAGGGCACCTCAAAAGGGCAGAGCTGTGGACCACGTGGAAGGCCTGTGGTGCTGCGGGAGTCAGCCAGGCCTGGGTCTGGATCCCACGTCTGCTAGTTTCTGGCTGTGTGACCTCAGGCAAAGCTCCCAGCCTCTCTGTGCCCGGCGTCCCCCTCAGTAGGAGTTATGGTGGGGATGGAATTGGTGGGTGGATGTGATGCTGCACGTGGCAGCAGCTGTTCGGGCTTCACAGCTGAGGGGCCCGGAGCCGAGGGAGAGGAACGGAGCATCTGGGGCACCCAGCACGGCGCCCTCATCCTGCCTCCTGCAGAGCCATGCAGGCACCTTTCCCTTGGGGACCGTGGGAGGGACAGTTCTGCAGACGCTTCCAGGCCCTGGGTGAAGAAGCGAGGCCAGCGGCAGCCTGGGCTGTGGGCGTGGGAAATGTCAGGGTTGCTTCCCACCCCCCGGGGCTCCCTGGAAAGTGACATCAGAGCAGCTCTTACACTGAGAGACGCCCCCCACCCCCAAGGGGAAGACCACGGCGCCCTGCCGTGACCACGCTCAAATACACCTGCATGCTCACACACACACACACACACTCTCCTCCCGCTGATTTCCAATACCAGCGACAGTGGAAGCTGGCAGATGCCTGGCTGGCCCCCGGGAATCTCTTAACCCCTGCCCCACGACAGCTGCCTCTGGTGACCCTGAAAGCAGTCCACAGCCTTCTGGACCTCACTCAGCAATGAAGGTATCAGACAATAGCCACAAAGCCTGGGGTTCAAACCCTGCCACTTACTTGCTTTGTGACCTTGGACAGGTGACTTAACCTCTCTGGGCCTCTGTTTTCTCACCTGGAAATGGGGTCACCAGGAAGCCACCTACAAGGCAGGTGCACGGCGCTGCTGTGGCTGCCGTGGTCTCCAACACGCACCTGCTGAAAGTTCTCCCAGACAGACAGCGTGCTTCTCCCTCTCCCTCAGTGGCCAGAGGAGGAGAGTGGGACCCGGGAAAGGAGGGACTGATAGGAGCATGAGCCCAAGCTGGAGTCAGGCCTGCAGCCTCCCAGCCCCCACGGCTCCTGCCAGAGTGGCCCCAAACGGCTGACTTCAGCGTTTCCCTGGCCAGGGCAGCTCAGATTTCCCTCCTGGCACTCAGCCACTCCACACCCTGCCCCCATCGCTATTTTGAGCCGAGTTCCCTGTCCCCTTTTCCCAGGGCTGTGGCCCTCACACCCAAAGCCGCACTCCAGGTTGTAGCCTTTCTTCCTCTTAACCCACCACCTTCCTGCCCCCGGTCCCGCCCCCAGGTAGGACTGGGCTGGTCGTGGCCTCATCTAGCCCGGTCACCTCTGCCCAGGCCTCACCAGGGGCGGCCTCAGGTGCAGAGCCAGGGACCAGCCCATCTGTGAAAATCCTGCCCGAGGTGGCCCACCAGAGTGGTCAGCACAGCCCCGGAGGGCGTCCTGGCCGTGGATGGAGCCAGGCTGGGGACCAGCATCACCACCTCCTGCGTGGGTTGCCCTGGCCCTGGCCGGCACTCTTCACCCATCCTGGACACTGCCACACCTGTGTCCCCTCCAGTTCCCTGTGTGCTGAGGCCCTAGGGTGCTCCGAGGGAGCAGGAGACACGGAGGGCCTCGTGTGGCCGTAGCACGCTCAGAGGCCAGTGGGAAACAAGACGCCAGAAACAGCAGTTCGTGGAAGTCTTTCTATTTGGGATGAAATCCCTGGCATGCGGAGGCCGGGTCAGGGCAGGACATGACCGAAGCAGAGTAAGTGGTGCAGACCACAGGGTCCCCTGGGAGCTTGGGGAGCCAAGACCTCCTCTGGGGAGGCCGCAGGAGGGTTCTCGCCAGCGCACGAGGCTGGGACTCAGAAGGTGGGGTGAGCAGCCGGAGGAGAGCCAAGCCTGTCTGAGCTGCAGGGGGTGGGGGTGGGGGGGGGGACCAGAGGGGTGCCCTTTGAGCTGGGCCTTGAAGGCTACGCGGGCATGCGCCAGGCGGAGAAGTGTGTGGGGTGCAGGGAGCAGCAAATTCGGGGGAATGGGGTGGGGGTGGGACGCATCTTTTGCAGGAACTGACTGTTGTTGTTTGCGTATGAGTTTTGTAGGAGGGAGTAGCAGCAACCAGAAGATCAGCTGGGCCAGAGGGGAAGGGGCTCCAAAGCCTCGAGTGTTTGCCTCCACCCTGAAGCCTGAAATGGCCACTGAAGTCCCCAGGGGGCTCCACCTGGCTGAACGGGGTCGTGGCTGTAGCAGGGCAGGGGCCACAGGCAGCGGAGAGGACTAACTGAGCGAACAGCCCCCAGACAGGGACCTGGAAACCACTCGGGACAGCAGTGGTGTTGAGTTCGAGCAGCACCCAGCTATCTGCCCACGGCTGGTGGTTGCAGGGCTCACCCCACCCCCGGGCCGCACAGGCTCTGCAGTCGCACGAGGGGAGGGAGGCCCAGGCCTCGGCAGTCACTAGGATTCGGATGTTTTCCACCCCTGTGGACGGCCCCTCTTCCCCTCCCGCCCCAGCTCTGCTCTGTGCGGTTTGCTAGTGGAGGAAAGCCAGAAGCAGGAAACAGATAACTCAGGGAGTGGCGGATCATGTGATTAAAAAGTCTTCGCTTTCCACAATGTTTTGCCCGAGAGAACTTCAAATCGCCTGGCCCGGGGCAGGGTTTGGAGAGAGGGCTTTCTTTTCTCACTTCTGGGCCGGGCTTCCTCGGGGCCATGCACCCCGAGGCATGTGGGGGTGCTGGGGCCTCGGACCCCTCTGGGTCCTGGAAGGGCCTCTGTCTCACCCTGTGCCGTTTCCTCTGTTCCTTCTGTTCATTCCCACCTTCTCTCACCTCGCCCTTCACAGCAGTGGCCCTGTCTTCCCACTCTGTCCTGTCCTGCTCATGCCCTCGGCTCTCACGCCACCCACCCCCTGCCCCTGACTCCTGCTGTCCGCTGCCTCTCTTCCCTGCCTCTGTCTCCCCTTGGTTTCTCCTCTCTCGCTGGCCCTCCCCTCCCTCCACGCCCGCTCCGTGCCCCCTCCCCAGGGTTCCCTGAGCCCTTTTCCTGGCACTGTGAAAGCTCCCATTGTTCCCTGCACTCTGACAAACCCCAGTGTTGTGGAGTCAGGATGGCATTTCTGCGGTGGCTTTGGCCTGGGAACCCAGTGGGAGGAGTGCCGAGGAGGCTGGGCCTTCTGGGCCCATGCTGGGCTGCGGCAGGAACCCGAAGAGGGGAGGGGGTCTGGGGCGGGCGGCGAGGATGCCTGTGCTCAGACAAGGGGGCCCTTGAGGCTCGGAGGAAGCAGGGGGGGGGGGGCTCGCAGCGTCCTCCCCCATCCCTGCAGCCGGCCGGCCTCTCGGCCCAGCCCACCTGTCCTCTGATCTCCGCTTCCTCTGGGGCCTCCATGGAGTCTGCAGCTGCTGGACCGGTCCTCCCGCCGCCTCCTGAGGCCACATCTGCGGACGCTGGAGTGTAGGAGTCTCCTGAGTGTCCCTAAAACAGCGTCACTCGGAGCACGTGGGAAGGAAAGCGTGGGCTTTGGCACTGAACAGACTTGAGCTCAGAAACTGGCCCTGCCGCTTACTGATGGTGACTTCAGACCAGTCACTGCCCCATCCCGAGCCCGTTTCCTCACCGGCCATTAGGGTCAAGGGTGCTCATCGCGTGGGGCTGTTGCATCGATGAGCGATCACTTTATGGGCCCCTCGCTGGCCGCAGGCCTGCACGCAGGAGGGCTGGGTGGAGAGCGGCCGCTGCCTAAGGCTGTGGGTCCGAAGGTGTTCCTGGGGGTGCGAGTGACTTGGGTGTGGAAGTGTGGCTGGTGGTGTCGGTGCCTGGCAGGGCCACCGTTGGTCAGCGGGCTGGCCCCTTTGGAAGGCCTGGGAGTCTGAGAGGATTCCTCATCTGTCTGCCTTACGTCCATGTTCCTGGAAGGTACCACAAGCCTGTGCAGAGCGGGTGCTCACTAAACGTTAGCTGAAGGAAGAACTGATTGGGGTGGTGGCCCGGGGTCGGAGGTCAGAGGTGGGTCGTGTTCCTGGAACAGGCTTGTTCTCTAATTTTCTCACAACCTTTCGTGAGAGGCCGTGCGTGAGGTGGAAAGTGTCGCTTTGGAGTCAGCAGCTAGGGCTCAGGTCTTGGCTGCGCGACTGGGGGGCCCTGAACACGATGCTTGGCTTCTCCGGGCCTCAGTGTATTCTCCCGTCGGATGGAGGGGGTCGGGAAGTGGAGGGCACATAGTAACTGCTCACTAAAGGTCAGTGTCCCGCCCTAGCTGGTTTGGCTCAGTGGATAGAGTGTCGGCCTGCGGACTGAGGGGTCCCAGGTTCAATTCTGGCCAAGGGCACATGCCCAGGTTGCGGGCTCGATCCCTCCCTGCCCCCAGTGGGGGGGGGGGGGGGGTATGGGAGGCAGCCAATCAATGATTCTCTCTCATTGATGTTTCTATCTCTCTATCCCTCTTTCTTCCTCTCTGAAATCAATAAAAAAAAAAATTAAAAATAAAATAAAGAAAGACTTAAAAAAATAAAAAGGTCAGTATCCCAGCTCCTCCAGAGCAGCCCCTCACTTGGCAAATGAAGAAAAGGAGGCTCTCAGCCGGGTATGAGGCAGCCCGGCCCAAATCGGGGCCTCTGGCCGCAGCCCACTTCCTCCCCACTGGCCCAGGCTCCAGGAGACACACAGGAGGGCAGAGGGGCGCCTGTGGGCCGAGAGGCGGGGCTCAAAAGGATCGATTATCCCGCAAAAGAGAGAAGAGCACAGTCCTCCCCATGGCGGCCCCCTAGCCTCCAGAAAGGGTCCCCAGAACCCTTGGGACTGTCCAGGAAGGGCCAATAGGATGCGCAGAGTCCTGGGCCTGTGGGCCAGACCCCCTGCCTCTCAGCCTGGTGTCCTCAGCTGCGGGAAGGGCGTTGCGCAGTCCTGAGACCCGGCTCTTCCTGCCTCTCCTCTCGGCCAGGACCACCTCAGTGGCCCAGCTGCAGGAGAGCCGGCAGACGGGCGGACAGCGAGCCAGCGGGAGCCCATCTGTTCCTGATTTCCTCCCCGCTCCTCTGGCTCCAGCCAGTGCCTCTCAGCTGGACGCACTGTGGGGCCGGCCTAGAGCCCCATGGCAGAGGGGGAGCCGCCGTGGGGCTGCTGAGCACCAGCCGACCTCTGGATCTCAGGAGGAGAGTGACCTTGCCCAGCGGTCAGGGTCACCTTCATGCTGGAGATGGGGAAACTGAGGCCCAGAGAGGGGAAGGCTGCCTCCCAGGCCACCCAGTGTGCCAATATCCGCTAGTGTCAACCCTTCCCTGTTTCTCACCATCCTGGCTGGGCGGGTCCCTCCTGGCATGTTGCAGGGCAATTGAGAGAGTGGGCTTGAGCCAGACGGCCAGGGTTCAGATCCAGACTCTGCCACTTGCTGGTGGTGTAGCCTTGGGCAAGTTCCTCAAGCTCTTCACGCCTCGGGGTTCTCATCCCAAACCTGGGACTAATCCTATTGGGTTCATAAAGTGACTCAGAGAGGGTCTGGCCCTGACTAGACACCTAACTTGTGTGGCTATTCGTCTGTCCCAGAGCTTGGCCAGGCACAGCCTGCTCTCTGGGCAGGTGGAGGGGGTGCGGCAGGGCTGGGACGGGCCCTGCGCTGGGCCCACAGCCGGGACAGTACCCTGAGAGCAGACCCTGTGTGTCCTGGGGTGGAACCGGCCTGGGGTCGGGCTGTGCAGGGCGTAGCCGCAAGTCTTCAGCAACCCCGCGGTGCGACCACCTCCTGAGCCCAGGGTCCCTGGGATGCTCGGCCTCACGCTGCCACAGCTGAGTCATCTCCCCGCAAAAGGGACTCCCTCTAACTTGCTTCACCCTAAAGGCTGGCTCACTCCTGGTGGGACTTTGGGAAGCAGGGCAGGGACGCTAATGGGCAGAGTGACCAGCTGGGCTCTTGTGTCCTGTGACAGGTGTGGATACTTCTCTGGCTGTCCTCAAACCCAGGGAGCAGATGGGATCCAGGAGTAGGAAGTCCACTCCATGAATGGCGGGAGGGCAGCTCTTTGGACCCGAGCAGAGTCCAACAGAACCAGCAGCCAGAGGTCACCAGTGCCCTGAACCCAGGCCCCAGTGTCCACACCTGCAGGGGCAAAGCAGGAAAGAGCCACCATCTCTGTTGGGAAAGTGCAGGGTGCCCCCTTGTGGGCAGGCAGAGCCTGCAGGCCAGGGAGTCCGCTGAACTATCTTCGTTGAAGGCATACCTACGCGTTGAAGACAGAGTAGAGCACGCTGACTCCTGGAGGCTGATTTCCCGCCAGCCCTTCTCTTGCCTCGTTTTCCTTTTTACAGTTTCGCCCTGCAAGCAGTCGATATGTGATCATTTATCCTGCTTTCTTATAAGCATTTTCCCAAACCCTTAAAAAATCCTCATAAATATTTTAGTGGCTCTGTTGTCACTCATCCAGTGGGTGTGACATCGTGTTGGATGCTTAGCTTGTTCCAGTTGTTCACTGTCATAAACAATGATGAACATCCCAGGACAGGACTCTGGTCCACAACTCTGGTCACGGTTAGGATGGTCGCTCAGGCCTGGATTTGCTGAGGGGAAGGGATGGACTTTTTTTTTTTTTTCCACGTTTGAAGTCTTACTGCCAAGTTGCATGATGAAAATACAGTAGGAAACATACTTGTTCCACCCTCAGCCCAGCAGCTTTTGCGCGTGCCCCTCTCACACCTGCCCGGTGGCCCTTCACAAGAGGCGAAAGGACTGCAGAGCTGGAGATGCCCTCAGAGTTACTCGGCCTGACTGCCTGACCAGGTCATAAGTCCCCTTGGCAACTTTCCTGTTCACCCAGCTTCTGCTTTCCTATCCCCTGTGACAGGCAGGGCACCATCTTATGGCCAACGGCCAGAAATCTCATGAGTTGGTGGAAAGAAAACCGAAGAAGCGCCCAAATAGTGTCAGCATCATCTGTGTCTCTTCCCAAGACGCTGGCCGCCTGGACGGCTCTCCCACCCCCACCCAGCCCCGCTTTCACTGCTCCTGGCACAGGGCCTCCTCCTACTCCCATGCCGGCCGTCACCGCCCACTTCCCAGGCTGCCCCCACGGCAATTCCACCCCAGCTTCGGAGGTCAGGGGGACCCCGTCCCTCGTCCCAGCTCAGTCCCCGGTCTTCTGTGTGTCCTTGAGCAAGACCCTTGATTCTCTGGTATCCAGAGGGCCCGTCTGTGCTTGAAGCAGTAGTTTCTGAGCCCCAGAGAGCTTTGCCCAGGCTCCTGGCAGATCTGATTCCCCGGAGGGGACGTGGCAGGGGCCCGGGTCAGGAGAGCCTGGTTGGACCTGGCACCCTTCCCGGCTGAGGCAGTGGCGGCCCCTGCAGAGCCGTCAGCATAACCGGCTGTTTCATGCGAAGTTTATGAGAAGAGGCCGAGGGATCGTGTGGGGGGTAGAGAAGCCTTTGTTCTGTCAAAAAGTCCTGCTCCCTTTGGCCCTACCCTCATCTGTAGGCATAAACCACGTTGGGACTGTGCCCTTCCAGGAGGCATCACCCCTGCTCGCCAGGCCACGTTTCTCCTCTGACCTGCAGGAGGGCAGAGCCACTGGCCAGCTGAGCTGGGGGCCCCGGGGCCTGGTGGATTTCTCCTCCTGAGCACAGGCCCCAGCTTTATGATGGGGACACGCTTGGGAAAGGTGAGCCAAGACTGGGCCTCACCTCCTGCTTCTCACACTGGAAACTCTTTGGCAAGTCCTGTTCCTTCCCGGGCCTCAGTTTTGCCATCTGGTAAATGGGTTGGTAATATCCCCTGCCCCACAGGGTTATGAGGAGAGATGAATGGGGGCCTGCAGGATGCGGAGCCCTGAGCGCAAAGCCAGCACACACAGTGCTTCGTAAATGTCTGTTCTCTTCGCCTTCCCCTCCGTAGCCTCCTCACTCTGGGTCCCTGCCTGAGCATTCCAGAGGGGAAGGCACCTAATGCTGCTCCTTTTTCGCTTCCCCACAGCCCAGGGGTAGCAAGCCCACCTCTACCCGGGCCTCCCCCCACCCTGGGAACTTTCCTCTTACGTTTCGCACCTGTTGGTCTCAGCCCTAGCCTCCCTTCTCCTGGACGGAGCCTGCTCCCTCTCCCTGGGCAGGCCCCGGAGAGAATCACACTAAATCGCCGAAGGGACGGAGCACTTGCCGTGCCCAGCCACCGAGCTAAGACGTCCATGTGCACGAAAGCAGCCGTTCTTCCAACAGCCCCGGGCAGGCCCATCGTCACCTGGGTTTCCACATGAAGACGCCGAGGCACAGAGGTCGAGTGGTCTGCAGTTCTAAGCGTTTTACGTGCATTAGCTCTTGTAGTCCTGAGAGCGCGCTTCTGTGGAAGCTCCTGTCGTTGTCCTTGTGAAGTGACCTGCTCAGGAGCACGGAGCTGGATTTGGATCCGGAGTCTGTGCTCTTAACCTGGTGCACAACCTCATAAACAGGCAGTTACCCAGGCAAATCTTACTATGGAAACAGATCATCTCATAGCTCAGTGCTTCTTAAACTCTATGGCATGGGAACCCCCTGGGCCTCGTGTTGAAATGCAGATTCTGAGTCTGTAGATCTGAGGTGGGGCCTGCGGTTTTGCATTTCTAACGCGTCCTCGGGGTGCTGCTCAGGCCAGTCCAGGAGGGACAGGGGACAGGTGTGTGGTCACAGTGCAGGGCCTGTGTGAAAGCCTGTCTCAGGCTCCGAGCCTGCACATGCCACGTAGGTGACACAGTGCAGGTGGCGTCGGTCTGATGGGGTGGCCACTTCGCAACTTCAGCTGGTAGACGCCATAAGCATTCTAGACCAATGTGGTCATATTTCTGTGTGCAGTCTCTCATTTTTAAATATTGGGGCAACGGATTCAACTTTATAAAGCACTGAGCAGCTTGTACATGAGTGTTCACAGCAACGTTACTCACAACAGCCGAGAACTGGAAGCAGCTCAGTGTCCATCACCTGGTGAATGAGTGCACATACAACCTGGCATGCCCATACAATGGACTATTGTTCAGTAACAAAATGAATGAAGTACTGACACATGCCACAATATGGATGAACCTTAAGGTCATTACACGAAGGAAAAGAAGTCAGACCCAAAAGGACCATTATTGCATGATCCCACTTACATGAAATATTTAGAATAGGGAACTCTTTAGAGTCAGAGAGTAGATTAGGGGTTGCCTAGGCCTGAGTGGTGAGGAGGTGGGGGTAGGATGGGGAGTGACTGTTAATGGGTACAGGGTTTCCTGTGGGGGTGACAAAATGTTCTAAAATTAGCTTGTAGTGATGGTTGTATAACTGTGACTATACCACAAAACATTGACTCGTACACCTTAAATAGGTAAAATGTAGAATCATGTCTCAATAAAGCTATTTTTAAAAATGCCATGTAGGAAAAGCTAGTTTCCTTAACGTATAAAGTGCAGTTACAAATCACCAAACCCCAAACCCCAGCAGGGAAAAAGATTTACAAAGGATTCAAACTAAAAGTTTGCAGCTGGTTCTTAAATGCCTGGGGGACATCTCTCTTGCTCCTCATAGAAGACATAGGAGTCGAAGCTGCTCTGAGAAGGTTGCCTCTCATGTCAACAACGATGGAGACTGTTGGTGAGGTGAAGTCAGACACGCAGAGGGAGGCAGTGGCAATTTGTCATTACCTTTAAAACTTAAAAGTGCATGTCCACTTCTATTTCTAGGAATTTATTCCGCAAATGTTCTCTCTCTTTCTACACACATGCACGCACACACACACACACACACGCACACGCGCACACGCACACGCATGCACATTATTCACTGGAGCGTTGTTGGTAATAGCGGAAGAGTGGAAACCACCCAGATGCTCTGTGACTGTACTGGAACTGCAAGTGTGCGAATACTGGGCAACCGTTAGAAAACAGTAGCTCTGTTTGTCCTCATGTGGGGAAAGATACTTGATTAGATATAGGGTGTCCCCAAAAAGGTATACACACTTTGAATAATTAGTAATTCCAATGGGTTAAATCTGAAAAGAAAGAAAAATCAATTGAGTTATTAGCTGTTAAGTGTGCATACCTTTTGGGGGACATCCTGTGTATATCTTACAATAATATGTCCAAGATACATTGTTAAGTAAAAAAAAGAAAGAGGCAGAACCAGTATAACGTCTCTAAGCGAGCGAGGGGAAGAAAGTGTGTGTGCACATATGTTGCATATGTTTGTAAGTGCGAAGTGTGTCTTCGGGGTGGTGAGCCTCCAGGTCGGGGAGAGGGTGGCGGGGAGCAGGGGTGAGGCACGGCATGTGTACGAAGCTGCGGTGCCCATGTTGCCTCGTCAGTAACCATTAAACCACACACTGTGGGCCAAGGAGCACCTGTGTGCGGGTTCACGCGCCTCTGTGACAGCTGAGCTAAAGAAGTGACTCCTAGCACCACCAAGGGCTTCGCTCCCTTAACTGAAAAAGGTGTGCCCCCCCCTCCTCTGTCCTCTGTCCTCTGCCCCCAGCCTTGGATTCCCGTGTGTGCTCTGGGGTGACCCTGGTGTTCTCAGGACTGGGGACAGAATGCTTGCACATGGGGACACGGGGTATAAGAGCTGAAGAGGGGGACCCCAAGGGGCAGCATTTTGGCCTGGTGGACCCCAACCCCCTGTGTTTTCTTCCTGTCCTCCAGGCACGCCCCAAAGGCGAGGGTCTGACCCCATACCAGGGCAAAAAGCGCTGCTTCGGCGAGTACAAGTGTCCCAAGTGCAAGAGAAAATGGATGAGCGGGAACTCCTGGGCCAACATGGGGCAGGAGTGCATCAAGTGCCACATCAACGTGTACCCGCACAAGCAGGTGAGCGGGCGGGGCGGGGCGGGTGGGGGGGGTGGGGGCGGGAAGCAGGGGGCTCAGGGCTCTGAAGGGCTGAGGGAGGGTGACTTTGTCTCTCATTAGGCCTTCTTATGGCAAGGATGAGACCAGATCTCTCCAAGTTGGCTTTCTTTCCTGTCTCATCTGAGATGGGGTGAGAGAGCACTGCCAGGGGAAGGGGGAAGGGGAGGAGGATAAGGGCAATGCGCGAGGCCCTGAGACGCAGCCCGGGTGCATTAGGGACGTTGGGACCTGGATGCTGCAGTGAGACAGAGGGACGGGAGGGCAGCAGGATGCACAGGAAACATGCGCGTTGTGCGTTTATTCCTCCAGCCCAGTCACGTGTGCGGGGCAGCTGCAGGGCGCCAGGCGCTGTGCACAGGGCTAGTGGTCAAGGCACCCAGAGGCCTGCCCTGGGGGGAGGGCAGCTGATCCAGGGAGGACCCACTCACTGCAGCTGCCAGGAGGAGGGGCCATTTACTCTGGGACCTGAGGGAGCAAAGGAAGCCAGAGCTTTCGCAAGCAGGAGTGGCCATCCTAGAAAGAGGGCGGGGGGGGGGGGGGGGGGTGTAGCAGGCGCAAACGCCTTGAGGCCACAGGACTTGGGGTGCTCCTGGCCCAGAGCTCAGTGGGAGAGTAGGAGAGTGGAGTGAGAGGAAGGGCTGGGGCACCGAATGGCGGTCACCAGAGCCTTGGGGGTCACGAGAGGGGACTCCTGAGCAGCAAGGCAGCTGCTCCCCTTTGGGACGGTTACTCCGGTTGTATAGGATTAGTTTTGGGGTGGGGAGGGCACTGAGAGATTGAAAATGGGAAACCATTGGGAAGTCCCACGTGAGCTGGCCGAGGTCTGAATGAGGGGGGTGGCTCCATCTGGACTCTACACAAGGGTCACCGGATTGGATACGGAAGGCGCGGGCGGGGCAGGGACCCAGAACAATCGCACTTGGGGTTTGAGCACCTGAGTGGGTGAGTGGTTGTCAGCCAGGTGAGCAGCCTGGCTGGGGGGCGGGTGAACGAGGGGTTTGCAGGGGGTGGAGGCGGGAGAGTGTGTCAGAGGGAAGAAGGTTGATGAGTGGGGCATATTTAGACAAATGGGGTAATGCATGATCCTGGGTGTCAGACTAGGTGGCAGGAAGGGAAGCCACAGTGGTCCTGATGGAGAGGTGGGGCCAGGACTGGGGGAGGCCCGGGCGCCAGGGTTCTGGAAAGAGAGGAGTTGTTGCAGGGGACCGCCCAGGAGATGGTAGGAGAGAGGTCACTATTGATGAGACCTGGGGCACTGAGGAGCCGGGGTTGGTGAGTCGTCCCTGTGTCAGCTGCGTCACCAAGGGAAGTGGCGGCAGCCAGAGGTGGAGGGGCCTGAGGGGAAGGGAGGCAGAGGGGTGCGGAGGCGGGCATTGGGGGCACTTGGGGAGGCCCCCTGAGGCAGTGATGAGCTGGGATGGGGAGTGGAGTCATGGACTCAGGGGGCTGGGTGGGAGTGGCAGAGGGGACAGGCACTGCTGGTGAGGGGACAGCATGTGCAAGTAGGGGGCAGGGCTGGCACGGGGCGTGGGAGGAGCTGGGGGGAACAGAGTCTGGAGGGGGGGCGGGGCGGCTGTTGGGCCGTTGGAGGCCAGGCAGAGAACTTGGCCCCTGTCCTACTAGAAGAAGGAGGAGAGTGTGTCATGGTCCAAATGCTCTGTGATTGTCTGACCCTCGTGCTGGCCTCCATTTCCTGTTTGCAGGCTCACCATCCCCCACCCCCAAAGGTTTTCATGGTCCCATCAGCCACAGTCACACGCAGGCGGACAGACTGGAAACTGGCCGTGGCCAAGGGGCAGGCCCACATCCTAAGGGCGCTGCGGGAGAGGCCCCGGTGACCGAGCGGGCAGGCGGGCGGGCACAGGGCACACAGTGTTGGGGAGCATGTCGGGGGCTGGAGTGGGGTGGGCAGTCTGGAGGAGACCGTCCGGTCCTGAGCTCTCCTGGTGACTCCTGACAAGGCCTGGGCCCAGGCCACAAACACACGCACCGTTCTGATGGTCAGAGGCTCGCCTGGCTGGGCTCCGCGCTCCCAGCCCTGGGCGTGGCCGTGCTGTTCGGGGGCTCGGGGGCTCTCACCAGGTCTGTGCAGGCGCTGAAAGAAGGTGAAGGTCGGGGGTGCTAGGCATCCCAGGAGCTTCCTCTCCAAGCGAACAGGTCAGACAGGGTTAGCCACTGGCATCAGAATCGCGGGCGTGGTCACCCCGGTACCGTGTGCCAAGCCCCCGCACGCCCTCCCTGGGTTCGTTCATCCCAATTTCACAGGCAGGGAAGTCACGGTCCTGAGAAGCCACATGGGGTTCCCAGGATCCCCAGGTGGAAGTGGGGCCCAGAGCTGAACTTGCCCTTGTCTATTGAGCTGTCGGGAGCCCTGCCCTGAAGCACACAGGCCCAGTTTGTGCCCCAGCTCGGCCTCCCGTGAGCTGGGCCCACCCACGTGCTGGACCAAAGTGCCATGGTCCCCGTCAGGAGGGAGGAGGTTTCAGTGGCGGGAGAGGCAGCACTGGGAAGAGTGTGACCGCAGCGAGCGGTGGCGGGCCCTCCTCCGAGTGCTTTATACGTTCGTCCTCTCAGCCACCCCCTGAAGTCAGCTCTCTTATTTCCCCAAACTACAGAGGAGCAAAATGAGGCAAGGGGTGTACGTGACTCACCCAAGGTTAGTAGAAAAGAGGGAGAAAGTTCGGGGCTGCAGGGGGCAGATGAGTAGCCTGGGTGGGGATGAGGGGACCCGGGAGGACAGGTCACGTGGCTGGTGAGCCAGGGAGCCAGAATGGGCCAGTTCCTGCCGGGGCGCGGGTGGGCAGGGGCTGGGGTCTGTGCTGGGGGTCTGGGAGGCTCGTTTTTGTGACTTTCACACCCTCTGTGACCTAAGCAGAGAGGCATGACCGATGCCACCAGGCAGGTGGGACCCACTTCCTGCAGCGGCTCCAGCCTCCTAGGCCCTGCCCCTACATTGCCCAGCAGCCCTCCCTCCATGCCAGGCCCATCCTGGCTGGCACCACCTTCCTCAGGCCGGCTGTGCCTCATCCGCTTCCTCGTTTCTTTCCTGCCAAGCTCAGTGGAGCACAGCCTCCCTGACCCCTTCCCCGTTTCCGTGCCCAGGATCAGAGTCCTGGCCCCACCTGCAAGGCTCTTCCAAGAGCATGTGGCCTGCTTCCCTGTCCCCAGGCCCTCCTCAGCCATCCAGCCCTTGTCTGTGGAGCCCTCGCTGTGCCACAGGGAGACGGAGGCCAAGGCAGGACCGGAACTGGAGCACCAAGGGGCCTAGGACCGGGCTCCCGTCACCACCCGCCTCCTGCCACAGGGGTCTCCTCCCTCAGGGAGGCTGCAGACCCGGCTGAGGGTGAGGGGTGGTGTCAGGAGCTTTTGAAGAGCTGAGAGGAGGGTTTGGTGTCCCTCCCCTGGCCCCGGTGGTGGGGTGGTGGAGAGGGGCTGCTTTATTTCTCCTGCCCCCTGAGCTCTGACCTCTGGGGCAGCCATCTCCTGAGAACCCTCCTCCTCCCCGCTCCTCCCTCCCCTGCCACATCTGCTTTCTGTCAGGCTCCAGCTGAGCCCCCTTCCCGCCCTGCCCCCCACAGAGGAAAACACTTGGGGCTTTGCCTCACTGCAGGGGTGGGGTTGGCCCTGAGCGATTAGTCCCAGCTGCTGCTTGTTTCCCTCTGAGGAGGGTGGAGGGTGGAGGGGAGTCGTCTTGACAGCTTCCCTGCTCCTTCACCCACACGGGGCTGAGCCAGGACCCATGGGAGGGGGAACAGCAGAGGCGGGCAGGGCACTGATAGGATCACAGCAAGGGGGACCGAGAGGATGTTGCAGGGGTGGTTCAGGTCTCAGCTGGCTCCCCTGCTCCTAGCCTGCCCCCAGCCCTATATAGCACTAATGGTAATAATATATGATATTAATACTGGCCAGCACTTTGCTTTTCATGTACCAGGCACTGTCTTAACAATTTTGCATATATTAGCTTATTTACTCTTCCCAACAACCCTATCAAGTGGGTCCTCTTATTAGCCCAGTTTTACAGAGGAGAAAATTGAGGCACAGAGAGGTTAAGTGACTTGCTAAATGTCACACAGCAACAACTCTTGCAGAGCTCTTGATGGTTATAAAGTGATCTCATTTAGTGCTGTCTCCATCACACATACAGCCAATGTGACTAACCACCCCGTCCCCCCCGCCACCCCCCCCCCCCCCGCCCCCCGCCCCGGTTACAGAAGGGCAAGTTGAGGTTCTAGAGGAGAAAGATCTTGGCCACCAGCCCTTGGTGAAGAGGTGAAGCTGCAGGCCCCTGGGTGAGGCCCGTGATGTCCTGGTCCTCAGTTTCCTCATCTGTGAGGCAGATGGTGATCTGCCCCTCACAGGAAGGGTGAGGTCAGGTGCCATGATTTATGTGGCAGCACTTTGCAAAGTATAGACCGTGGGAGCAAGGGAGTGTCAGCCTGCTTCCTCTGCCTCTCTGGCCCCACCTGGAAGACCCATTCAGGGAAGGGGCCCTGGCCAGCATGAAGAGGGGGGCAGGGAGTGGAACCAGGCTGGGTTTGGTCAGGGGATGGGAGACTTCTGTGTGACCCCTGTGTGGCCGGGATCACTAGGATGGGGGTACAGGGACCCGGGTGTCAGTGCAAGATCGGGAAGCCCTTCTTACAGCTCAGGCAGTGAGCTCAGCGGGCCTGCAGGGAGCTCCCAGCCCTCGGGGCTTGTAGGCCATGGAGATGGTGTAGGTGTTTGTGGAGATGTCTGGGGGGCGGGGGGGGGGGGGGGGGGGCGGGGGCAGGGGATGTGACCTGCCTGGGCCTTTCAGCTTGGAATCCTGGCTTCAACTTGTATTGACTCTACCAACTGTCCCCCTTCCATTAATCACCATCATCATCGGCGGCAGCAGCATGAATAGCGTCTATGTGCCGTCTCTTTCTATTCCTGGTCTTCATTGAGTTGGAACAGCATCTCATAAGAAACCTGTTGTAACATCTCCTTTTACAGATGGGGAAATGGAGGGTCGGAGGGAGGTCAGGTGGCCTGCTCAAGGTCGCGGGCAGCAGAGCTGGTGTCCAGCCCAGGTGCCCTGGGGACGAATTCTTCTCTGGCCAGGAAAGCCGGTCATCTGTAAGCCCCTGGCTATGAGGTCAATGCTCCCATCCTTTTTCCAGTCCGTCCTGTGTTGTTCAGGCCTGGAAGCACAGGGATGGGCTTCCTGCCCCTGGATCCTAACCATGCCCACCCACGGTCCCTATGCGCATCTCTCAGAGCCCTCTGCCTCTCCATCCCCAATTGCTCACTCTGAGTGCCACCTTGGGGCCAGGCGCTGCATCATTGGGCAGAAAAGGCAGTATTTTACCTTTGAGTGGCTTGCGGTCTAGCCAGGGGGCAGCGCTCACCTTCACTGTCCTCCCAGGACCATCCTGGGTCATGGTCAATGGCCCTAAGACTCCCCGCCCTGGCCAGCTTCCCCCCAAATCCGTGCAGGGGACCCTTCTGCAGGCAGGGTTCTGGGTCAGGGCTGTGCCAAGGAACTGCTCGGGAACGCACCTAATAGCATCCATAAACCTTCCAAGGAGACCAGGCTTGGCTGGCTGTGAGGCCAGGGAGGGGTGGGGTGGGGGGAGAGGGAGCAGGGACGTGCTCCTGGTAACAGAAAGGTGCCTACGCTGCTTGGTTTACAAACGCCAAGACCACAGAATCCTCCCGGTGCCCTGCAAATGAGGTGTGACGATGGCCCACTTCACAGACATGGAAACTGAGGCTTCCTGAGGTCGCACAGGGAGTGAGCAGCATTGTAGGCCTGGCGAGACAGCTCCCTGCTCTGGGCCTCAGTTTCCCTATTAGGAAACCAGGAGGTTCCGCTCATGTAGCCTCCACAGACATGGCAGATGGCGTGCCTGGCCCTGGGGAGTGGGGATCCAGAGCACCGGCTGCCGGCCCCTCACAGAACTGAGGGCTCATTCCCTCAGACCTGAAGAGTTGCGACCGTGTCCAGGTTAAACTCTGCTTGAGTCCCGAGGCCACACGGGGAGGCACGGGAATGACAGCAGCCAGGGAAGAAGCGCTGGGTGCCGGGAGGCCGGAGGTGTGGGCTGGGGTCTCCCTGGCTCGGGGCCTTGGTTCCCTTTTCTGCATAATGTCTGTGCACCTGTCTTGCCTCTATCCCAGGTTTTTGTGAGCTTCTGGCGGTGGCTGCTCAGAGGGTACTGGGGAATGGCAAAGGGTGTCCAGACCCGGGCTCTGGGTATAGGACCCTCTCCCCCAGCCCTGGCCCAGCCCAAGGCCCCAGCCTGTGCCTCTGGGGACAGCCAGAGGCCGGAAGGGCCCTGGTGCCTAGGGAAGCAACCTCTGTGGCCACAGCACACTCCCTCTGGGCTCGCTCTGTGTATGTCTCACTCCTCCTATCTCTTCCTCTCTCTCGCCCTCTCTCTCTCCGGCTTCACTCTGTGTTTCTTGCTGCCCCTTGGTCTCCCCGCCTTGAGCCCTCTTCCCACTTCCTCTCTGCAGAGGCCCCTGGAGAAGCCCGATGGCCTGGACGTGTCCGACCAGAGCAAGGAGCACCCCCAGCACCTGTGCGAGAAGTGCAAGGTGCTGGGCTACTACTGCCGCCGAGTGCAATGACCGGCCCGTGCGCCGCCTCCGCCAGCCAGAGAAGACCCGCCGTGTTCGTCCATGTTGCTGCGTGTCCCCATGTGTGTGAGGGTGTCCTCACAGGCATGCGGGTCTGGGCAGGGGGTCTTAGGTTCTTGTTTCATGTGTGTTGACAAACAGTGTTACTGACATAGCTGCCCCGCGGAAGGCGGGGTCTCTGGGCCTCCCCAGGTGGGCTGAGTCTGTGGGGGACTGGGGGCGAGCAGGGGTGGATGCACAGGACCCACAAAGCCCTCGGGGTCCCCTGCAGGCTCTCCTCCTCTGAGACCCCTTTGGTGAGCAGCCTTGCATTGGCCACAAGTGCACTAAATTTACTGTGAATCCCAAAGCCTGTGGGGGTTGTCTCCCCAAGACCAGCCGGCGCCTTCTCCTCCCCTGGGCCTTCCAGGCTGCCCCGTGCACACAGCACCCTCACAGAGCCCCGTTTCTGTGTCCCGTTCAGGTCAGCAGTCATGGCGAGCTGAGGCCTGGTCTAGCGGCTGCTGGGAGTGAGCCTCTCTGCCCCTTGTCCACTTTGAGCCCCGAACCTGACTGCCTCTGACGTCACTGGTATTACACTCGGGTTCTGCACCTGCCTCCCCAAAGACCCAGAGGTCAGGGACGGGGCAGCAGTGAATGTTGGACAGAGTCCAAGGTGTGGCCTGGGGCACACCAGGCATCACCTCCCCCACCACACACTTTCCCCACGTGTCAGCCCATCCCTTCCCTTCTTCACCTCCCACCCCCGGCCCATCCCCGATGGAGGTTGGAGGGCCCTGTGGCAGCCGCTGTGGCAGGAAGGGCACGGGCCTGGCAGTCTGGAGACCTTTGTTCAAGTGCTGGCCCTGCTGCTGACAAAATATGGAACCTGGGGAGGACTTCTCGTCTCCGGGCCTCAGTTTCCCCATTAGGTCAGTGAGTGACACTAGTAAGTGGGGGTGGGGGGGCACCTCCTGGGCACAGGACTGAATTTGGAGAGTGTCACTAGGTCCCACATTCACACCATCCCCCATCAGTCCATCACTGCAGTCAAACCAAGGGTGCCAGCCCCATCCCTGCCTGTCGTCCCCATCCCTGCCTGTGGTCCCCACCCCTGCCTGTGGTCCCCATCCCTGCCTGTGGTCCCCACCTCTGCAAAAGTGAAGGAGAAGGGTCCCCCTCCACCTCGCACGGGGCAGCCCCAAGCCACGCTGCAGAACCCCTCCCCCCGGGGGAGCAGGGAGACACTGTCCGGCAGCGCAGCGGGAGGACCACCCTCTTCAGGGAGGAGCCTGTTTCTATTGTCCTGCGTCCTTCCTTTCTCCCAGGGACAGGGAGAAAGCTGGTTGGCAGGACTGAGTCACTTGATTTTGCCCCAACATGATGCCTCTGTGGGAAAAAGTCAGACCACGAAATGGGCCTGAAATCCAGTGTTTACCGCGGCTCAGGGACACCCAGCCGGGGTCCAGTGCCTTTGTTTTCAAATGAAAATGTTTGTACAGCTGAGGAGTTACAGTCAAGTTAACCAGGAGTCCAGGGAGCAAGTGGAGAAGATGGAGTGAGTGTGTTTGAAGCCAGGGGGGCTGCAGAGGAGATTTCAGGGGGTCGCGGCCTCTGAGCACTTAAAAGGGGGGTATTTGCTCCAACCTGAGCCCCAAAGCTGCCTCCCTCCTACCCACAGCAGCCATGCCTGACCGCTGGCTGTGGCCACCCTCCCACCCACTGGGAATGCCACTGTGGAGTCCCTGCCCAGCTGTTTCCGCTGTCTCCACCGGGCCAAGGTGAGCGGAGTCGCCCTGGCTGGAGGCACTGTGCCCGAGGAGACTGTGCCGGTCATCCTAGTGCACAGCCACAGGTAATGCTCCCAGTGGTGGGCAGTGTGCTTGTCCACTGCCAGCACCTGGCCCCAACTCTCCCAGGGACCTGGCCCCACAGTGGGACCTGCCAAGTCTGCTGCAGAGGTGGGGGAAGCCCATACCCTAAAACAACCGGGACTCCAGGGCGCCGGAGGCCAGGGCCTTCCACGGGCCACAGGAGATGGACTATCACCCAAAGTGACCTTCCCCGTGGGCTTGTCCAGCTGGCAGCCATTGCCCCTGCCATCTGTGCCCAGCTGGCCACGGGGGGCTGGGCCCTCTGCACCCCCCTCCGGTATTGTTCTGGCAGAACTTGGTCAGCAAAAGCCTCTGATGCCCAGGCTGGCTGCTGTGGGAATGAAGTGCTCAGAGGCCTGGGAGCCCAGGGGACGAGCAAGTGTGTGGTTTAATATGTTCAAAAGGGACAATCGCTTGCAGTTAGTAGGTCTAGTGATGTAGCTGGGAGAGAACAGTGTTTACCCCATTTGAAGTATTCAGTAGTTCTACTTGTGAATTTGTATTTATTTTGAGTTATACTTGACACAGAATTCCTTTTTTAAAAGAAAAAATACTATTTGTGTATTTTGAAAAAAAATCATAGATGTTAAAATTTCTGCATAGTTACCAATTTTTCTCACAACACTGAATTTGTTACCTTCTCCTGAAAAATCCTCACAGTGATTTTTGTCTGTATATATTTGAAGGCCTTTTTAAAAAAAAAAAAAAGAAAAGAAAAGAAAAAAATAATTGTTTGATTTTTGACATAAAAACAAACAAACAAAAAGAGGCATTTTCAAAACTTCAGAGCTTTTGGGAGGGCAATAGAATATCAAACAAAATATCTGGAAGTATTTTGCAAACCTTCTTGTTGAGGTGCGAGAAAATATTTATGGTGAGAACTTTTCTCTCCTGGGGTTTTTTTCGTTTGATTTTTTTTTTTTTTTTTTTTTTTTTTACTATACTTTGGTCTGTAAAAAGTATGCAACTGAACTACATTAAGAAGGAAATATTGTCTCCATAGAATATTTTATGAAGTTGGTACATAATTCTGACGAGGAAAAAAAACACCTTTGCAATTTTTAAGCCATATTGTTGCTATTCTGTGTTGTTTTCCTTGGATGAAAATATCAGTATTAAGTAACCAGCATATTACCCCAGTGCTTAGACTCAGTGATATGTGTCTGTCCTGTATTTATACATATGTGTATCTGGAAAGTATTGCCTTTTTAAGGGAAGCTCTTCTTAGGTATGTAGTGAAAGGGGATGGTGACCCCTTTGAGCCTCCTCAGCTGAGGATAACAAACAGCATTGTAATCCGTTTCCTTGCACCTTCTCATTATTCTCTCGTTATTATGGTTACTAGTTTAGTAGGGGGCAAGGAGGTGGGCTAGGGGAGGGAGGGGCATGTGACTAACCAGCCCGCTGTGGCCTTGCCTGGGGAAGGCCCGGTCAGCAGGGTCCCGGAGGGCAGCAAGAGGAAGGGAGGCAGTCTTCACACCCCTCTGGGTGGCCATCTGAGCCATGCCTCGGAGCCCCAGGCTCTTAGAACTTGGATTTGTCAACCAGAGCCCTCACTTGCCCTCCAACGTCTAATAGACTTGAACCTATTCTACCTGAGTATTTAACCAACATCACTACATTGTAGCCAGCGCAACAACTAACCCTGACGTGCGGGAGGTGTCCCCGGGGCTGGTGGCAGCGGGCTTGCTGCTCTCCGCTGCCGGCCTCACCGCTCACCTCCTCCACTCCCGTGGGGTGACCTGTCCGTGTCTGTATCCATTAATGCGTGTGTGTCCAGCTAAAGAGACAAATGGCCCGTGGGCCCAGCTCGGAGAGCACGGCAAGGCCCCTGACCTCTCCGAGGGTCGCCCTCGGGATGGCATTCCGTTGTGTGCCTTATTCCTGGAGAATCTGTATGCGGCTTGCCCATAGAAACATAGTCTTTTCCTGCGGCATTAAAGGACTTTAAAGGCCGGAGGCTCGTGGCTTTCCTTGTTTACACAAACATCAGTGGGGAGCTGGGCGCTTTCGCAGATTCAGGGCCGAGGGGGAGGGAGGGACTTGCGGCCGCCCTCTGCTCTCCAGGGCCTGGGTCCACCGTCCGTGCTCTGCCTCCATCCACTGATGGGCCTCCCCCCAGCCCCTCTGCCCCAAGTGGACACTCTCTCCGGGCGAGAGCCCTCCCCAAGTCGGGCGAGATTGTCAGCACATTAGGTCACACGTTAGCTGGGCGATGGGACTGCCGGTGACCATATATAGGAGCGAATCTTCCTGGGAGCAGAGCCAGCGGGCGCCCTGGGCCCTGCGCCCCTGCTCACACTGGCCCTCATGCCAAGGCTGGGGTTGGGGCCTCTGACGCTGGGCATCACAGTCAGCAAAGCGCCGTGTCCCGGGCCTCCTGGGGAGTCAGGCAAAGGAACCGAGGGTCCCTCTTCTGAGCAAGTCCCCGAGGGGCTGGGCTGTCACGTGGTGGGCTTTGCTGGGGCCACAGACAGGAAGCCACGCTCAGCGGCTCGGGAACCACGCAAAGCGACCTGCATCCGGAGTCTTCGGCCCAGGATCAGACTCTGGGCATCCCCAGCCTTTCTGCTCACAGAAGCACCTACGGGGGCCTTGTTCTCACCGGAGACCCTGCGATACCGGCCTGGACATGTCCTCGGGTTCTTAAAGCCCTGGTCAGGCCGATGGGCACAGCTGAGGAGACCGGGCTTCGCAGTGGTCCCTCGTGGTCCCGTGGGGGTGACAGTGACATCGTGTGGAGGCAGGTGGGCGGGGCAGCCTCACTGGGGGGCACCGCACCCTGGGCTCCAGCCAGTGGTGCTGCGAGTGTACTGCCCAGAGTGTGTGTGGTGGGGGGAGGGAGGCTGGAAATGCAGGTTCTTGTGTGAAATTGTCCGTTTTAATTTTGGCAACTAGTTTGCTAAATATTTACCAAGTGTACAGATCACACCATGTCTGCGGGCCAGCTCCTGAGTTCAGCCTCTGAGATGGGGCAGAGAAACAAGATGGGAGGCCTTGGGATGGGGCAGGAACAGAGACCCCCCCACACTCCAGAGCAGGACCCCTTGTCTCCCTTGGGGTGCACAGCGAGTCTGGAAGCCGCCAGCCCTTTCCTGCTTATGGGCACAAAGGGAGGACACGCCTCTGCGGCCTCCCCTCAGGCGTGTGCAAGGCGCTGGGCCAGGTCTGAAGGCAGGTGGCGTCAGCTGGCCAGGCCGTGAGCGGTGAGGGGACTCAACCCACACAGAGTGGGAGGCAGAGAGAATAATCACCTGCCCCTGCTGCTCCGCAGACACTGCCAGTGGCCAGGAAGGGGCTGCCCTCCAGGGACAGGCTGAGGACAGAGCAGGGTCTGTCTCAGTGCGCCCCGTCCCCAAGACCTGCCCGGCTGTGTGAGGTGGCAGATCCTCGCCTCCGAGCCCCAGCTTCCGCGGGGTTAGGGTGCAGACAGGATGGCCCAGGGAGCACGAGGCGCGGTGCACGCTTGGCACCCGGGAGCCAGGGGCAGTGGATCTCCTGCTCCCACTGCTTGTGGCTCAGGCAGAAGAAGCCTTGCCAGAAATCACACAGGAAGTCAGAGGGGGAGTGGGCCTCCCTCCTGGGACCCCTGGGCTCACTGAGCACCCACTGTGTGCCAGGTTCGCCGAGTGCCCACTGTGTGCTGGGCTGAGGCTACAGTTTCACACTCGCTCATCTGCCCTTGCGTGTCAGTGTGCAGGTGCCCCTGTGCTTGTTTTGTTTTCCGTGGAAAAAAAAAAAAAAACCAAGGCAAACACAGCCTGCATTTCGACATCTCCCAGAGCCGTGGAAACCAGTCATTCCCCTGGACAGGAAGGGTTTCCGGTCGGACTTAATGTCCATGTCCAGAGGCTGCCAGCGCTGAGGGCTGGGAGAGAGCAGAGTCCGCCACCGAAAGGGGCGTCAGGGGACCCAGGGAGGACGGCCCAGCGATGGGCCCACACCCGCCTTCCTTCGAAACTGACACCCACCCCATATTTCTGTCGGAATGAAGTCGAGGCCCCAGTGAGTAAAGGCTAGGAGGGCACCCCGCGGGCAGGGACCGAGCCCGGATCCGAACCCCAGTTCCCACTCAGTGCAGTCTGAGGCGGACCTGGGCGGGGCCCAGGCAGCTCCTGCTCCCAGGGGTGCAGAGGTGAGGTGAAGAATGAAGCCCGGGGCTGAGGTGCTCTGGAGGGACAGGCTGCTCCAACCCACAAAGGCCTTGGTATAAGGAGCCCCTGGCACCTGCTCCCGACACAGAGAAGGGCGACCATGCCAGGCCCAGGCCTGCGGGAGAGGGCGCAGCGCTCACCCCCCCCCCCCCTCGCTCCTCAGCACCAGAACAGCAGGAGCAGGGCCCCTCCCGTGCCCCAGGCCAGGCTCCCGCCACCACCCCTTCCTGACATGTGATGAGCCTGTGTCCTTCTCTGACATCGGGGCCATCGGGACGCACCTGCGGCTACAGTGACTACAGGCAGCGCCTGCACCCAGATGTTCCGTGTGGCTGCTTCCCTTCCCACCACCCCCTGCAGTTCCTCACGCCCCAGGCTGGGCCCGGGTGGCCCTCCGGCTCTGTGCTTAGTCCCATCCCAGGCCCAAGTCTCTCCTGTGCCCTCCTAACAGGCCTGGCAGGAGCCAGGGCAGGGAACAATATGCCAACGTGACAGGTGGAGAAACTGAGGCCCGGGAGAAGCCTGATACAGAAGATTAAGAGCTGGGTTCCCCTGCTGCGCCCCCGCTCCCAGCTCCGAGCTGTTCCTGATCCTGACGAGACGCCCAGTGGTTCCCAGGAGCCTGTGCAGGCCTTGGGCAAACGTTATGGCGCTTCTGGGGCCAGCCCAGCACTTGGCATCAGCCCCTCCGCCCAGATGCCCTGACCCAGCTCCCCGGCCGGGGAGGGGGAGAAGGGACTAGAGGAGCTAAGATCAAGGGGCCACCAGCTGGGGGAGGCTCGCCACCTCTGGAGTCAGGCCTCTCTCTGGCTGTTCCCCAGAGCTCTGGCCAGAGCCAGGAGCAGCCTGTCCTGGGACAAAGGCCCCTCCAAACCCCCCATTTATCAGAGATGATAGAGGCCCCATGATGGCCCTGCCCCTGCCCCTGCCCCTGCCCCTGCCCCTGCCACACACTCATACACACCTACTATGCCTGACCTCAGTCCTCCACTCTGCCCTGGGCCCTCACACCTGCCCAGCCTGGCCGGCCAGCCTTCTGCTGTCGCTCAGAGCCCAAAACCAACTAGTCCAAGCCCCGTGGTGGGTCTGCAGGCCTGTGTGGAAGCCAGAACTCAACAGAGCCCCCAACACAGCCCCCAACCCCAGTTGCTCCTGCCTCCACTGCCTCCAGGGTGACCAGTCCTGGCACCTGCACCTTCTCTCCTGGACGCTCGCTCATTCTTGTCCTCCTCGCCTGCCCACAGCCTCCAGCACCTGGACTCAGGTCAGCCGCCCTCCCACCTCCTCCCTCTTGGTCCAGGAAGCAGAGGGGCTTCCTCCCCACCCCACACACCCCATGCTGAGAGCCGAGCAGCACCCTCCCTACACCTTCTCAACATCCCACACTTCCACCTCTGGTCACCCCTTGAGGTTGGGGCGGCCCTGCAGCCTGTGGGGCCATTTGGGGCCCAAGTCCTGCCTCGTGTGTCCGGGACCGTGGCACTTGCCTCCTCATCCTCATCCTGGCAAGGACTGGGGGTCAGAGGGACCGTCCCCCTAAGCCAGTCACCTCCCCTCTCGGCCCCGACTCCCTGCCTTGGGAAACGGGCATGATGCTGCCTGCCACCTGCGTGAGGGTCAGCGTCAGGACTGACGGGGTGAGGCTAAGTGCTTGCACCTGGGACGTGCTCAAGACCGTGTTGGCCACTGCACCCGCCACGGAGGCGGTGACTGTTACCTGGGCCTGTGCTGCCCTGAAAATGGCCCTCAATTTCCCCTCTGCTCTGCCTCCTACCTGTCAACCCAGGAACCAGGTGGCAGGAGTGAGGGCTCCCTGCTCGCCCAGGGGCCAGACAGACCCAAGATCCTAGCCTTCCTTCCTCAGGCACCCACACTCTGTTAGTTCATTTCTGGCGTCTGTCTCCGTTTCCCTCTGTGCTGAGGCAAAGGACCCTCCCCTGGCATGTAACTGGGCCTCCTCTCCCTGGAACCTGACCCCAGCCCTGCCCCACAGTGGAGCCGGCTTCAAACAGTGTGGTCCCGCTCCCCCCACATCCTGGCCAGCTCAGAAATTCCCGGCTTTCCTCCTCAGGGATCGCCTGATCCCCTGCTTCCCCCTGGTGGCTGAAGCTGAGAAATGCAACTTTCCTGTAGGCTGCAAGCCTGTAAGGTGGACAAAAGAGAATTATTTTTCTCTCCCAAATCCCAGGTGAGTCCTGATCTTCCAGCACAGGGCTACTCAGGCCTCATATACCTATCTTGGGTAAGAGTGTCACGTTGTAATATCTGGATCTTCTACTCAATTATAAAAAAATGCACACGCAATGTGAAGTGGCAACAGCACAGGAAAACAGGAAGCAGGATTTGAAAACTCCTAGTAGCCCAACTTCCCCCACTATGTCCAGCGTCTGGCAATATCCTTCCATGGTCTTTTGTTTGTATAAATATGTGTGTGTGATGAACATACACACACACATATGTTAACAGGATCACACGTGACATGCTGCTCTGTAACCTGCTTTCTTCACCACCTTTGCCCGTTAGCACAGAGGTCTGCCTCCTTTGTCTAATAGCTAATTGCGTTCCTCTGTTGAGTGACATACTTATCAATCCCCTATTGAAGCACTGTTGTTTTCGAAAGTCAGTCTTCTTTTTAATTACCTTTTTGTTTGGTGCAGTAGGAGGATCTGGAGTCAGGAAAGCCAAGGTCTGACTTGATAGGTCTCAGCCCACTGTTTTTGATCACATCCTGATGCCTCACCCCAAGGCCTCAGTTTCCCCATCCGCACACTAGGGCACTGGGCTCCACGTAGAACCTTCACCCTGGCAATCCCTCTGAGCTGGTTCCCATTGGGTTGGCAGAGCCTACAGGCTGCTCTGCGGTCACCCATACAGTTTTGGGGGCTGGTGCAGTGAGGGGGGCCTGTGAGCTCAAAACCTATTTGAGGCCTGAGGCCACTGAGCACTTAGACAGTTGTGGAGAGAAACAGCCTGGGGTGCTGCCTGCTCAGACCTGAGCCTGCTGCCCCTCAAGAGTGAGGCTGACTCGGAGAGGAAGACTGAGGTCTGACCCACAGTCCTCTTCTGGTGCACCCGGGCCCCTGGCTGGCTGCTTTCTCCAGGAGGGGAATGTGGGCGCCCATATCTGGCTCCCCCAGCCCTGTGCTGACATTGTATGTTACCCAAGCAACAGAGGATGTATTCTCCTTGTAAGCACTTCAGACAATACAGCAGATGACTTCTTCTGGCCCTGATGGAGTAAAAGCAGGATTTACCCTGCTGCTTTAAACAACTAAACAAAAAGACAAAATATATGAAGAAATGGTTTTCAGGCAGTGCAGAGCAGGAGTTCTTGAGAAAGGAAAGCAAATGAGGTGAGCCCTACAGGTGCCGAGCTGCCTGGCCCAAGTTTCCAGGTCGGCGTGCAGGGAAGGGGGGCCGGAGCCAGGCGTTGCCGAGACAGGGTTGGGAATTTGGGAAGGCAAGGGATGGGTAGAACTTTCCGACCAGAGTACTGGGAAGAAGAGAGCTGAAGCAAGAATGGAGAATGCCCTGGAGAGGAGGAAGCTGCAGAGAGAGGGCTCCAGGCTGTGCGCGTGACTCCCTCAACTCCAGCTGGAGACTGATGAGCACGCGTGTGTGAGGAAATTACCTTCAGCTGCTGAAAGACCACAAAAAGGAACAAGCAGAACTAAGTCCCCAGAGCTCACAGGGGCCAGAAATAGTTTGAGTTCCCATCAGCCAGACTGCAAAACCCAATAATAAACAGGGAGAGTTCTTAGAAGGATCTGACCTTGGTGGTGGGCAAACTCAGTCCTTGACTAACGAGTTCCAGTCTCTTCTAACCAGGCTCAAAAGAACTGAACTGTTTCCAAAGAACTTACTGCATTCCAGATAAAGCTTATGAGTATTTAGAGGAATGCAAACATATTCAGTGCTTAAGTTGAAATGTCTGGCATCCAATAAGCTAGGTATCTAGAGAAGCAGAAATGTATAACCCATAACGAGGAGGAAAAATTATTTAAAACAGACACGACACAGATGACAGGTAGACAAGGATATAAAACCAGTTATTATAACTGAATTCCATATGTTCAAGAGAATGAGGGAAGCATGAGCAGGTCAAAGAGAAACATAGAAATTACCTTTTTAAAGACCTATATCAAACCTTTAGTGGTAAAAAATAAAATTTCTGATATGAAAAATACACTGAATGAGATTAACAGCAAATGAAAAGAAGAAAAGATCAATGACATTGAAAACATCGTTTTAGAAACTATTCAAAATGAAACACACAAATATAAAAAGTCTGAAAAGAACCTTCCAAAAGAACAGGGCATCAATGAGCTGTGAGACAACTCCTGTCAGATTAGTATAAATAATAGGAGTCTCCAAAGGACAGGGAAAAGTAAAATACAAGAGAAAGATATTCAAAGAAATAATTGATAAAAGTTGTTGAAAACTATGAACCTGTAAATTCAATCAACCCAAATACAAGAAGTAAAGAAAGAAAACCACATCATGTCACATCATAATCAAGTTGCTTAAAATCAGTGATAAGAAGATTGGGGAAAAGGATACATTACATAAAGAAGAATAAATATTAAAATGGTAGCACATTGCTCATCAGGAAACAAAGAAATTCAAGCCAGAAGACACTGGAGCAACATTACTGGAAGGAGAAACTATCAGTCTAGAATTCTAACTCAGCAAAAATATTTTTCAAATATGAAGGCAAAGTAAAGACTTTTCAGATATTCAAAGACAAGATAATTCATCATCAGAAGACATGTTTTATAAGAAATATAAAGGAAGTCTTTTGGCCAGAAAAAAAATTATACCAGATAGATATCTACTTCTTCACAAATGAATGAAGACATTGAAAAATGGTTACAATGTGGGTAAATACAAAAGACTTTTTAAAAATAGTGAATACATTATTATTTAAATGTATTCAAAAGATAAGTGACTGTTTAAAATCACAATATATGTTTATAGCATGTCAACAGTATGACAACAGTAGAGCAAAGGCCATGTAAGGGAGAAATGAAAGTCTATTGTGGTGAAGTCTTTATACTATATGTAAAGTGGTACAGTGTCTCTTGAAGGTAGACTGTGTTAAGTTTAAGATGTAAACTATAAACCTAAAGCAACATAACAAATTATAGTTAATAATCCAACAGAGAAGGTAAATGGAATAATAAAAATCTCAATCCAAAAGGAGGCAAAAGAAGAGGGAAAAGAAAACAAATAACTATGGGATGAATAGAAACGAAATATCAAGATGGCAAATACAAACACAACCATATCAATAATTACATTAAGTATAAGTGGTCTAAACAAACCAATTAAAATACAAAGACGACTAGAATTAAAAAAAACCCAAGACCCAGTCATATACTGTCTACAAGACACCACCTTTAAATACAAAGATGCAAATTAAAGGTGATGTCCCCCTTATGGAAGGCATGTGAAGAGCTCCATATACCTAGTCCTCTGTGAAGTAAGCAGAGTTGGTAAAAACTATTTTAAAAAGCCAAACCATTTAAAGTCTCTGGAAATTTTCATAAGAGTGTAGAACAAATGAAAAAACAGTTATTCAGGAAAATTCACTAAACTTAAGAGCCTGTGGCCTTGGCACATAGCGACACCCTCCCCCCACTTCCAGCTCTGCCTGGTGGAAGCTTCTCAGCGGGTGGGGCTGCCAAGAAGATGAGGCTTTCCCTCACCTCGCTCTGTCTGAGGAGGAGAGGTAGGCCAGAGAATGTCCAGCCTCCTCCACCTTCACGTCGAAGAGGCTAAATTCTGCAGGCGTATGGCTGAGAGGACGGGGGCTCCTTCCTCACCCATATGATGGAGGTTCTACCCCAGGGAGAGCATCAAGAATACGGGACCCTAATCTCCCCTGGTCCAGCTCACTCCAGGGCACAGGTTCCACACCATGAGAAGTGAGCCCAGAGCATCAGAGGCTGCCACCTGCCCGGCTTCCAGAGGAGCGGCTCGGAGATTTTGCCCAGGAAGGGGAGCAATCCCTAAAACAAGAGCTCCAAAGCTCTCCACAGAGAAACTGGTTTTATTTTATTTTTTGAAACAGAGAGGGGGAATATTCAAGCCTATGGTCATTTTGAAAGCAATAGATAAATTGGACTTCCTCCATATGTACAAGTGTTATGCTTCAAGGACGCCATTAAGAAAGTAAAAAGTTAACTCACACAATGGAAAAAAATATTTGCAAATCATCTTTGATAAGGCATTGTATTTAGAACATAGAAAGAGCTCTTACAACTCAACAATAAAGACAACCCAATTTAAAACAGGCAAAGGATCTGAATAGACTTTTCTTCTAAGAAGATATGCAAATGGCTCATAAGCACGGGAGAATGTGCTCAAGAGCATTAGTCACTGGGGGCATGCAAATCAAAACTGCAACGAGCCACCCTTCATATCTGCTAGAGTGACTAGAATGAAAAAGACAGATGATGACAAGCGTTAGTGAAGTTGTGGAGAAATTGAAACCCTCATGCATTGCTGGTGGGAATGTAAATATTTGTAGCTACGTTGGAAAACAGTTTGAAGTTTCCTCAAAACATTATATATTGAATTGCCATTTGACCCACCAATTCTTATACTACATGTAAAGTGGTATAGTACCATTTGCAGGTAATCTGTAATAAGTTAAACCACATAGTGTAAACCCCAGAGAAACCACTAGTAATATAAAATGAAGAATTAAATCTAATAAGTCAATAATAAAGATAAAATAGAATCATTTGGGGGGGGGAAACACATTCCAAAAGGAAGTAAAAAATGGAACAAAAAACAGATGGGACAAAGAGAAAATAATAGCTAGGTGGCCAATTTAAATCTAACTATATTGATAATCAAGTATAAATGGTCTAAATATTTAATTGAATGGCAGAGATCATCAGGTTGGATAAGAAAGCAATGCTTAATGCACCTTATGAGTCCATTTCTCTAGTTGTAAATCATCCTCCATTGCCCCGTTTGTGACAAAGTAATTGCCACCTGAAATTATATTAAGCTTTACCAGTAGAGGGCACTGGAGAGACACTTTACTCTTCAGCATTCTCTTTTTTTCCCTCAGAAGGTAAACACATGCTATGGTTAATAATTTTTTTATATTGAGCTTCTCCTGATGAAATTACTGTGTTGTTCCAGGATCCTGTTTGGACCCATCCAATAAAGAATTGACACTGGAGATGACCCCACAAAGATGGGATTTAGAGATTTGTTTGGCTGTGCTCTTGGACTTGAAGGCAAGGCTGAATTACCTGACAAGGAGAAATGGAATTCTGGTCACGTACGGCATGCAGTGACACCACAATTTATCATGCTATCACCTGTGATTAAGTGATGAGAGAAGCGTGTGCCGTGGGAGGCCAGGTGGCTGCAGCACTTGGCTGTTAATGTCAGTAGTGACGACCGTAAGGACTGTGGCGTGGAATGAATCATTTTGAGCATGCTTGATTACTTACCAAAAGAAAATGACAAACTCATGTCCTTTAAATTGTGGTGTGTCCACAAAGCTTCCATTACAACTCTAAAAGATTCTCTAACTATATCGCTTAAAATCGGACAGAAATTTAATTGTGTAGGTGGATTAATTACAGTATCACCTGACTTCACAGTCACAATAAATTCGTCTTGTGCAAGGACATTGATGGGAAAGAGTGGGATCCTGAAATCTGTGATGGGGACATCTCGTTGGATCCCAAGGAAGCAACTTGAACCCTCAAGGCACTCTGTCCCTCCCCTGCCAGAGCAGCTTCCCTTCTGCGTCTGAGAATAGGCTTCTTTGCTTAAAGACACTCTGCTGACTTCACCTGGGACAGATGCTTTCAAAGGTGATGCCCAAGACCCACCACCACAACTTCCAAAACGAGGTCAAATCTCAGCATTTCCCAAAGAAACAGCAGGGGACTCTGAGGAAAGAGCTTACATGTACAAAAAAAAAAAAAAAAAAAAAAAAAAAAATTGAGACTACTACTACAGATTTTTAAGCAGATTTATTAAAATATAGTTCACATGTCATACAACTCACCCATTTAAAGTGTAAGATTCAATGGATTTCAGTATATTCACAGGTATCTACAACCATCAGAACAGTTGATTTTTAGAACATTATTATCATCCCATTGAAGAAAACTCGAATCACACATAATCATACATACACTTTAGATGTCACCCACTTATCTCCCCATCAGTCCTAGGGGAGGCGCTGCAGAGGAGGGAGAGGCTACCATCACCACCACCACCGCTGTGCTCGCCAGCCATGAGCGCAGCTCAGGGCTTCTGACTGAGCAGCTCTCCCCCTGTGGGAGCGCACTGACCACTAGGGAGCAGCTCCTGCATTGAGCGTCTCCCCCCTGGTGGTCAGTGCGTGTCATAGCAACCAGTCATTTTGCTGTTCGGTCAATTTGCATATTAGCCTTTTACTATATAGGATAATATTCCACTGGATGGCTATGCCACATTTTGTGGGTTTACCTTTTCACCATGAACATTTGGGTTGTTTCCATTTTGTGGCCATTATCAAGAATGCTACAATAAACATTTGTGTGCAAGTTTCCATGTGGACATGTTTTCATTTCTCTTGGGTATACAGTGGGGCCTTGACTTACGGATGTTCCGACTAACGAGTTTTTTGAGTTATGAGCCGTCTCTCGGCCGATTTTTTTTGCTTTGAGTTGCGAGCTAAAATTCGGGTTACGAGCCAGCTTCAGATACCCCACTGCTAGTTGGCGCAGCGAACGTCACAGTGAACGCTACAACATCAGGCCAGCATCACGTGTCTCACTCGTTCACTTTATGATTTGACATACAAGTAATTTGAGTTATGAGCTCCGTCACTGAACGAATTAAACTCGTAAGTTAAGGCCCCACTGTATTCCCAGGAGTGGAATTTCTGGGTCTTGTTAACTTTATGTCTAATCACTTGAGGAACTGCCAGGCTGGGCCACCTTACATCCCACCACAGCAATTATCTTCTCCCATCGTGTGGGGTGTTTTCCACTTTCTTTATGGTGTCCTCTGAAGCACAGACATTTTAAATTTTGATGTTGGTGAATTCCAACTTATCTAATTTTTCTTTTCTTGACTGCTCTTTGGTGTTACATCTATAATCCTTTGGCCAATCACTGACATAGCCCTCAGCAGTGCTGAGTTTACTGTTGAGTTCATCAAGGAATTCTTCATTTTTGGTATCCTTTTTTTTGTAGCATCTCCATTTGACTCTTCCTTATCATTCCTCTTGGCTAAAATGATTCTCCATCTGTTCATGCATGTTGCCCACCTTCCCCACTAGATCCTTTAACATATTAATCATAGTTATTTTAATGTCCCTAGCTGGCAGGGTTATATCTGAGTCTGATTATGTTGATTGTCTTACTTATTGACTATTTTTTCCCTTTCTCTTTAGTGACTTTTAGTTTTTTTTATTGAATATTGAACATTGCTGTGCAATAGAAGAGAGTGATATAGTATGCACACTGGAAAGTGGGTGTGCTGTTACTTGCTTCAGGTCTTTACTGTGGGGCATTGAGTTGATTGTCAGGAGTTGAGCTGGGCTTGAGTTTTGGTGCTGGTGTCCTTACCTTCGGAGTCCCACAGGTGCAAATGCCTATGGTGTGGGCAACTGCTGCCGGTGCTTGGGGTGGGAAAGGGGTGCTGAAGGGTTTTTCTCAGTGTTTGGCCTCCACTTGCAGCTTTCTGCAGCACAGAAGGTATCTCTCTGTGCCTTTCCTTCCCGCCGAGCAGTAGACCAGGCTGGGGTGCGGCCCTGGTCCAGCCTCAGTCTGAGGCATGTCCTCAGTGGGCGTTTGCCCTTTCCCCAGTGGCAGCTGATTTCTGGTTGGTATCAGTATAGGCTCTTTGGCCCTGGATGTTCCCTCGCCCCTCCCCAAGGGTATAATTCTTTATTCTACCTTGTCCCCAGCCGTGGTGAGCTTCTACTTCTTTCAGGGGTGAAGGGACCACTGTCCTCCCCAGGGGATTAGGGATTTTGCTTCATAGGAGAGGAGAACCTTGGGAGTGAGCACGGCTCATGTTTTGCTCCAAGAGCTGAAACCGCCACAGCCTGCGCTCCAAGGCAGGCCCTCCTGGGCCCTCCCATGCCCAGCCTTTCTCCTGAGCATCACGTGAGCCCACGGGAGACCTGGCCAGCAAGTGAACCCGTGGGGAGCCCCAGCTATTTCAGACGGACACACCAGGCCATTTGCCTTTAGCAATTCATTAAAATTCCACCTAACTTCATTTTACCCGCCTGTCCCGTGGCCACACCTTCATCTTACCCGCTTGTCCCATGGCCACATCTTCCTCGTGTCCCATCTCTCCCACCAGGGCTTTGTTCCTCTTTGGAACTCACGTCACCTGGTTGCCTTTCTGATGAACTCAAAAAGTTATGACTTTGTTACTTATTCAGCCTTCTCTTCTTGTTGGGGTAGGAATGATGGTTTTTGCAGCTTTCTACCTCCTAAGCAAATGCAGATACCCAAACCAATTACTAATATGACAGGGCTGTAGGTCATTTAATTGTCTATATTACTTATTTATGTAACATCTGAATTTTTACAAGTACATTTTGGTTTATGAGTAGGAGAAATGAGTATATGTGTATCAGCCAGAGTTTTTCAGAGAAATAGAACCAATAGGGTGGAGAGAGAGAGAGCGAGAGAGAATGAATATGAATGAATTACTGTAAGAAACTGGCTCGTGCAATTATGGGGAGAAGTCCCAGGACCTGCAGTCGGTAAGTTGAGAGCCAGGACCAGGGGTGTAAGTTCCGTCCACGTCCAGAGGACTGAGAACCAGGAGGGCCCGTGGGGTAACTTCAGGTCCAAAAGTCAGCAGGCCCAGGACCCAGGAAGACCTGATGCTTCAGTGCGAGTCCGAAGGAGAGAAAGCTGCTCCCGTCCCAGCTCAGAAGGAGGAGTTCCCTTTTTCCTCCTCACGGCCGACTGCCTGGGTGAAGCCACCCACATTAGGGAGGGCAGCCTGCTTTCTGCAGATTTTAATCTCCCCCAGAAACACCCTCACACACAACCAGAATAATACCTGCCTAGGTGTCTGGGCACCCTGTGGCCAGCCAGGTTAACCATCTACACTAATAAAAGAGAAACATGGTAATTGGCATACGACCGCTACCCTTCCCATTGGCTAATCAGCGTATCCTTATGCAAATTAACTGTCAGCCAAGATGGCGGCCGGCAGCCAGGCAGCTGGAAGCTAACAGGAGGCTTGCTTGCTGTGTACTCCAACGTTCCCCGCCGGCCTCTGAGCTTCAGTTGGAAACATAGTAACATTTACAGAAGATAAACAAAACTCCAGAAAGCTCCTGTCAGTCAGCCGGGATCTCAGAGCTGGAGTCGCAACATTGTTTCGAATACAGAAAACAAAGGCCAGAAACCTGCTTTCAGCCAAGCCTCAGAGAGAAAGCCGGCTCTCAGCTCCAGTGACAGCCATAGGAGGTAAATAAATGCCAGAATAAAAAAAAAAAGAAAAAAAGGAGAGGTTTGGAGCTCCAGTCGCCCACCAGCCTGAAAACGGCCCTCAGTCCCTCACCCAGACTAGCCAGGCACCCCAGTGGGGACCCCCACCCTGAAGCAACAAGATGGCGGCTAATTTGCATACTGAAGGCAGGCGGCAGCAGGCAAGGCTGTCTGCGGTCCCAGGACCTGGATCTGGGACCCTGCCGGGCGGGATCAGCGGAGCCGTGAGGCCTCCCGGCACCGGGATCAGCGTGACAAGGGGCAACGCCCAAACGCCCTGATTGCCCTGCGGCTCTGTGTGTGACAGGGGGCAGCGCCCCAACCCCCTGATCGGCCCTGCTCTGTGGGTGATAGAGGGCGGCGCCCCAACCCCGATTGTCCTGCGGCTCCGTGTGTGACAGTGGCGGCACCCCAACCCCCCCACGGGCCCTGCTCTATGTAAGACGGGGTAGAGCCATACCTCCCCATCGGCCCTGCCCTGAGTGTGACAGGGTGTGGCGCCTCAACTACCCCCCCCCCCCATGGGCCCTGCTCTGTATGTGACGGGGGGAGCTCCTCAACCCCCTGATTGGCCCTGCTCTGTGCATGACAGGGGGCAGCTCCCCAACCCCCTGATCGGCCCTGCTCTGTGCATGACAGGGGGGAGCTCCCAAAACCCTGATTGACCCTGCTCTGTGTGTGACAGAGTACGGAGCCTCAACCCCCCTGATGGTCCCTGCTCTGTGTGTGACAGGGGGCAGCGCCCCAACCCCCTGATCAGCCCTGCTCTGTGCATGACAGGGGGGAGCTCCCAAAACCCCTGATTGGCCCTGCTCTGTGTGTGACAGGGGGCAGCTCCCCAACCCCCTGATTGGCCCTGCTCTGTGCATGACAGGGGGGAGCTCCCCAAACCCCTGATGGGCCCTGCTCTGTGTGTGACAGAGTACAGAGCCTCAACCCCCCTGATGGTCCCTGCTCTGTGCATGGCAGGGGGCAGCGCCCCTACCCCCTGATCGGCCCTGCTCTGTGCGTGGCAGGGGGTGGCGCCGCAACCTCCCCATCCGCCCTGCTCTGTGCATGACAGGGGGCGGCGCCCCAACTCCCCAATCGGCCCTGCTCTGAGCCCGACCAGGGGCTGCACCTAGGGATTGGGCCTGCCCTCTGCCACCCAGGAGCAGGCCTAAGCCAGCAGGTCATTATCTACTGAGGGGTCCCAGACTGCGAGAGGGCACAGGCAGGGCTGAGGGACCCCCTCTCCCCCCCCCCCCCCCAGTGCACAAATTTTTGTGCACCGGGCCTCTAGTTACAATATAATAGTAAATAATAACACTAGCATCATGATTCTAAAAGCTGAGGCGGATCTGGGGTGCAGTGTGGAACCCAGACTCTCTCTACCTACCCCGTTCCAGTGGACTTGGAACATGATCTGACTTCTGGTGCCCGTTTCTCACTCACTGAGAAGTTCCCTCCATCATGGGCCCACCCAAGCCAGACCCTCCTCCGTGATGGCAAAGGAGCAGCTGAGGCGCCACCGTGGGACTCTCCTCCCTCACAGGCGGCCATGGGGAGGCGGCGGCAGCTGCCCTTGGTCTATGGAGAGCACAGCTGCCTCCACCCGAGAGTGGTGACTCCTCAGGTGAGGCATCTTTATAAGCGGAGGGTCTCACTCAGACCCGCAGAGCATCCAGCAAGTATGTGCCCAGAAGTAAACAAGGACTCGAGCCGTGAGCCATGACCTCCCTTTCAATCTTGCCTCTCTGGCCTACACGCACATATTCCCGCTTTAGCAGAATTATTATTTTAAAATTCAGATTCCTAGATGCCACCCTAGAAACCTGCATTCAGCAGGTGTCGGGGGCGGCTGGGGGATCTTCATTCTCCACCAGCCCCTGCGATTCTGGGAGCCTTGCCTAGGCCTTACCAGCCCGAGAAACATCGGTGGACATTGCTCATCCCAGTCCAGCATCTCACAGAGCCCAGAGGCTCTGAAATTCTCCGTGTTCTCACCCCTGCTACACTAGGAAGTTAGACACGAAAAGTAAAGCTTGTATGATTCCATTGATAAAAAAGTCCTAGGGCGGGCAAAATTAATCTCTAGTTCAGTAGCTGCCTCAGAGGGACAGGAAGGTTACTTTCTGGAGAATGGAAATGTCCTATAATTTGAGTGGTGGTTCCTTCGTGTATGAATTCCTCAAAGTCATCGATTATACACTTAAAATGTGTAAAGTTTACTGTATGCAAACGATGCCTCAATGAAGTCATTGTGAAGTGTCTGAGAAAAATGTGATTCCAGATATTTACACACGTGTTTACACGGCTCCACGTGATTAATTTCTGATAGCATGTGCATGACTCACTGCCCCTTCATGCCTAAGGGACTCACGCCAGCAATGCCAGCAATAAGTCAGTGTCTTGCCTGTGTTATCACTTAGGCTTCTGCTCATATAAGACCAGGCTCTGGCTCCTGTGCAGGGTGCTGGGAAGGGAGCTGCTGTAAATGGCCCCATTTTCAGGAAACTGTTTTAGAAAATCCCTGCATACTGGCCCTGTCCCCATACCTCAGAGCCCTCTGGATGGACACACCACACACCGAGACCACCTCAGAAATCGCCACGGACCAGCAGGTCCCACCTCAAGGGGCGGGCACTCCTCAAACTTGTCAACAGCACCTCTGCCTCCCTAATCCCTGGGGGTCAAGGGAAACTGCAGGGACTGAAGCTGTGACCTCAGATGTGTGTGACCTGAGGACAGAGGCCTGTGCATTCTGAAAAGCCCCTGACTGAACCCTAGCCTCCCAGCCCCTGCTCTGCCTGGGTATTCACAGGCTCACCTTGGGCAATCATGACTCGTGTCCTCAGTTTACCCACCTATAAAATGTGGGACTGGGTGAGCAATTGCTAATTATTATTATTCAGCTCAAATTTCCATTATTCAAATGAAATTCCTTGCAGAGCCCCAATAAGAAAAAATTGGGGGGAACCTGGTTGAAAATGGGGCTCAGAAGCCCCTCCTCTTCTCTCCCTGCTGTTCTACTTTGAGAACCCCTAAGGCTCTCATTATTTAAAAACTGCTGGGTAGGCTGAGCTCCCAACCCATGCAGCAGAGCTCTGACTTCATGGAAACTCTCCATGACACCACATGACCCAATCCAGCCATGACTCCAGTGACCATGTCAACCTGTGACGCCACGAAACCTGACTCACAGCCCCCTCCTCCCAGTGACTCAATCCAGCCACTGACCTCAAGATGATTATAAGGACATGTGACCACACACAATCTGACCCGGGAACCCGTGTGAAACAATTCCATTCCCACTGTGAATACAATGATTATTCCACTGTGTGGACTGTGCCACAGCTGGCTGATGAGGGACGCTCTTAGTCTTCCTCTTACCCCCTAGTCTGCCTTCCCTGTGGATTCAGAAACACCTAGAAACTATTCCAAATGTAAACGGCACACTTCGGATAGTGAAGTCCATGCCTAACCTTAGATGATGGAGCCTTCTCCTCTAAAATCCTGACACACGGAAGTACCATCCTTGCCTCTCCAAGTGCTTGCTAAGATGTGCCAGGCACTGTGCCATGCTCCGCATGCATCCAGCAGACCCTCACCCGGTGAGGTGAGCGCTACTGTTCCCCTGTGAGCTGAGCAAAACTGAGTTTGTCACCAAGGGCAGCTGGCATGCTGGGTGGAAGCAGTGCTCCTGGAAAGGCTGATGTCTGAGCCCATTCCCTCACCTGTAAAACAGGAGGGCAGTACACCCTCATGGTGGCTGGGGTGACTGACAGTCCATGGAAACGCCCTCAGCACAGCAGCAGACACAGAGTCACTCAGTAAAGGCGGTCACACACACCAATCTTTATAGAAAACAGGGTTTATTTTCACATTTAAGGAGAACACAAATACATGTCCCTGAAGTCTACACATCATCAGTAGATTCAAATTACTGATTAAATTATTAAATACAGAAAAACCAAAGCCCACCAGGAAACACACATTTACTTTCTCCCAGAGCCCACGGTGCTCATGGGCCGTTTTCAATTTCCACCCAGGCATTCACATTGACTAGGCTCAGCTCGCAACGGCCTGGTTCCCAGGTTCATCTGCTTCTGCCCCACAGACTCTCCTCAGAAATAGCAACAAGGTGCCAGGATTCCCGGGGGCTGGGCCAGGCCTGGGCCACGAGACCCTTCAGAGAAGCCCTGGCTGCGTCCCAGAGGCCACGTGCTGGAGGTCTGTGGACGGGGCCACCTCACAGCATGGAGTCGTTAGTGTCACAGCTTCATCTCCAGGTAGTCTTGTTAACTAAATGATTCCTATTAGGAAGATATCATTACAGACATTCACAGCCTTTTTTTTGCAGCATCTGGCTTTCCCCCTTGATCGAGGAAAAGGCAGAAATCAGAACCCATCACCACCCCCCAATGTCCAAGGCACGTGTGTACTCGGGCTAGACGGCCACAACCGATTCCTGAGGAGGAGCAGTGACATGATGTCCACAACGGGGGCCCAGACAGGGTCCTGAAGAAGGGCGGGCACTGAGGAAGCAGCCTGGGGGGTCCGGGGAGCTCTGATGTCCGAGATGCCTCCCTCAAGCACATGGTGATGGAGCAAGCACAGGTACCTCTGCGGGAGCCTCCACCGGGAGCCCGAGGCAGCCACCTGGTGAGTCGGCTCCCAGGTGCAGCTGCTGTGGGCCTAGCACCCTGGCCACAGGGGTTAGCTCAACTGGCCGCAGTCCGTGATGACAATCTTCTTGGACGTCTTCCCGCTCTTGGAGCCATAGGATTCTATTTTCTTCACAACATCCATGCCCTCTTTGACGTGGCCAAACACAACATGTTTGCCATCCAACCTGTGAGGACAGGTGAGCCAGGTGGACAGAAGCAAGAGGAGTGCATGTCAGCCAACATCACGGTCACTGCTCATGGCACTAGCTACCAGAACAGCCGTTCTGAAAGGGACGCACACCGAGAAGTGGGAGCTGCCCCCCAAGGCTCCTGCAATCAATCGAGCCTTGCTGAGCTCCCCGAGTAGAGCGAAGGATGCCTCCCCCAGGGCTCCACTGTGTGCCCGGGCCTGGCAACCTCACCCAGGAAAAAGGAGTTATTCTTGCTCTGCTCAGGATAGTGAACCACTCGAAAGGAATAGGTCTGTGTAAATGGAACTATTTTAAGTCATGAAGTGAGAGCCCAGATAGCAAGTGTGTGAGACTGAGTCCTGAGCAGTCCTCAACCTGACAGAGTTCCGAGAATCTAAAATGCAGCTTCATCCAGCACCAGCAGGGCCCCGGCTAGTCAGCCAAGGGCAGAACTGCAGGGCCCAGGAAGGGTTCCGAGCCAAGAGCAGGCGGAGCGAGCAACTGCCTGCCCAGCCTGACAACCGGCCCTTCTGGCTTGGAGGCTGGAGACAACTAGTATCTACCCTCACCCAGGTCTCCCCAGAGTCCTCAGGAATGGGCTTTAGTAAGTCTTAGCCCCCAGGGCTGGGACACAAGGGTCTTTGGCAGAGAAACGCATCCCTTGCTGGGAAGACGTCCCTAAAATCCATGGGCATGTGGGAAAGGGGCTGGGCTGCTTGCAGGCCTCTGCTCATGCCTGATGAAAATGGGTTAACACCCATAAGCCTGCTACAACAGTTTCCGAGTGTACTCCACGGTCCAGATAAGCCTGGGAAACAACAGCTCACACCAGGCAAACAGGAGATGGCTTCTAGGACAGGCCACGAGGTCTGATATGTTCCGCAGCACTTCCCAAATGTACTCTGTATGTGTGTGCAAAACACACTGAGAAAATCCCAACTGACCGCAAGAGTTGCAAGAACTACCCATACTCTCCCTCAATCCTCTCAGGAACTTCCTCTTTCTCTCATACAGAGGCACAGCCCCGGGAGGGCTGCTGGCCCAGAGCAGACAGTCCAGCCCCAAACTACCTTCCTCCCAAAGCACACAACCCCTCCTCCAGCTGCAAGGCTGCCCCCCATGCTTGGAGCCAGGAGCAGGAACTCACCAGTCTGTCTTGATGGTGCAAATGAAGAACTGGGAGCCGTTGGTGTTGGGGCCTGCGTTTGCCATGGACAGGACACCTGAGAAACAGGCAGGGGTGAGCCACACTGCCCCAGGAGGCATCTCACCTGGGGTGTCACTCGAAAGAGCAGATGGCTCAAACGACACCAAGGACCCTTGAGTCAGAAGAGGACCAGGCCCCGAGGACGAGCAGCTCCGGGCCGCCCTCCAGAGGAAGGAGAGGGCTGGGAAGCTCTCAGCTAGAGCCAGGGCAGGATCCACCGACTCTGGGCTTCTCACGCTGCACCGTGGGCCTGAAAGCCGACACAATGCTGAGGTTTGGCTAGAAGGCTCTCCCCCTTACCAGGTTCCCAAAGGCTAGTTGGTTTTTAAATGGAGAGCTCAGAAGGAAAAAGCTGCAGGCAAACCCCAACAAACTGAGCACTGAAGGAAGGAGGCGCATGATGGGACAGAGCTGTCAGGGCTCACACTGCAGCCTCCAGGCCTGCCCGGCACGCCAGAGGCGGGGTCAAAGCTTGGGCACTCGGACCAGGGAACTCGGCCCCCACTCACCTGGCCCCACGTGCTTCAGTGTGAAGTTCTCATCGGGAAAGCGGCTTCCGTAGATGGACTTCCCCCCTGTGCCGTTGTGGTTGGTGAAGTCGCCAGCCTGTAGCACAGAGCACTTTCTGAGCGGCTGCCAGACGGCAGGGGGACACTGCTGCAGCGCTGGGGAGCCCCTCGTTCACCAGCCACCACCCCCCCTCAGAAACCACCCACCCACCAGGCCCACCCCGCTGGAAGCCTTTAGGCAAAGGGGTCAAAAAACATCCAATTATATAAGGACTAATAAAATAATAAGGAAAATAAGCAAAAGTAAAATAAGCTTCAATATTTTTTGACAATAACTATCCTGGTCTCTGAATGACTCATTTTTTGTCTGAGCAAGTTTTTAAATGACCCTCAAGGATTTAACAACCAAGGACAGGATTCTTACTGACCCAGACTTTTCTACCCACAACTTAGAGGATAAACAGGGAGGTGTCCAGGGGCCTGATCCCAGGTCTGGAATGTGGGGAGCAGCAGCTGGCACAGAGTCGGTCCCCATGCTGAGCCCCTCCCTGTCCCAGTCTTTCCCTGGCTCCCCTCTGCCTTTGCAGGGATGGGTCCCCTCCTCAGGGCTTGCTGCCATTTTCCCGAGAAGGGATCTTCTCAGGTCACAGGGGTGACCTGGGCAGCCCACCTGCAGCACCCTCAAATGCCAATAAGGTGTCCCCAAGGAGGGATGATTCTAAACGTTGGCCTGGGCCCTGCGGTGGGGCCTCCTCAGGCCTCCGAGAGCCTCCAGCTTTGCAAGTCCCCGCCTTGTCTGCCGCTGCTCAGAGGAAGACTAGCCCGGCTCGGGACACCCACCGCAGCTCCTGGGAGCCTCTGAAGCAGAAAGCTACAGGGCCTGGCCAAGCCTGTCCCACGCCACAGCCTCTCTGCCCCTCCTGTGGCAATTACCACATTAGCAAGCCCAGCTCCAACCCAATGCCACTCGCTACCATAGGGTTACCCTACCTCTGGGTTTGCTGGCTCAGGACCCAGCCCCCTGCCCTAGAAGGGTCTGACCCAACAGAGGACAATCCCCAAGGAAGCACAGGTCCTGACCCCTAGGAAGTTCTTGCTGTCGACAGCTACCCTAAAACCTGACTCAGCAATACTAACGCCTCTGACAAATGGGCTAACGCCTCTGACAAACGGGCAGGACACATGACTAAACAACACATTCATCCAACCGAGAGATGCTCTTCTCTGGAAATGGAAGCTCCAAGCCCAGACCTGCACGTTCCTGTTCGTGCTCTCCCTCCTCCTCTTCCTCTTCCTCTTCTCCCATGTCACAGGCTCCGTGACACACAGGGGCACCCTCAGACTTTGTACACTAGTCCTCTAAGCCTTAAGATCCACCTCCACGCACGTCCATACCCAATGCCAGTGCTCCCTCCACAGGCTCAACTTTCCCAATGCAGCTAGGCAGGGCCACTCGGCCACTTGCCCTGTTGCATAACTTCTGGGGCAGGAAGGGCTGTGGCAGCGCAGACAGGTTCTAGCCTCCCAGGGTGAGAGGCCAGGAGAGTAATTACAGTTGCCCTCCATTGGGAACTTTCCAAGCACCAGGCACATGCTCACCCATCACCCCTCAGAACACTGCTGTGAAGTGGCCCCCACTGTCCCCTCACAGAGGCCCCTGAGCAGCGAGGCCACAGTACCTGGCACATGAAGGACGGAATCACTCTGTGAAACGTGGAGCCTTTGTAGCCAAAGCCCTTCTCCCCGGTACACAGGGCCCGGAAGTTCTCTAGGGTGCAAGGGAGAGTCAGTCAGCAGGCCAGGCCTCAACTCAGCCCCAAAGGTGGTACTTCCTTCCACCCAGCATCCCCTCGAGCCCCCCAGGCGAGCAGGGCATGGAAGACCCTAGCCCGCCCCAAGTCTGCTCTGGCTGTGACCTGGGACATGTCATCTCCTTCTCTGACCTCAGTGGCAGAGCAAACAATCCTCGCTGTTCCAGCACCAGGCCAGCGGGGTAGGGAGTTCAAGGCTGTGAGCCACCAGCCGGTCACACTGGACACCACGAGGGAGGAAGTTGTCCCAGGGAAATTTACACGTGGCCTCTATTGATACTGAGGCTGCTACCAGACAGGTGGGCAGGGCCAACACTGAGCCCCACATGGAACTCCCATCTGATCCTGCGTCTTGCCCAGACCCCTCCTGCCAGCCCACCCACCTGGCCTTGCCCCTCTCTTACCCGCTGTCTTTGGGACAACATCTGCCTTCAGCTGCAGGGAGAGAGGAGGGATGAGAGAAGATGGTTAGTCCAAAGGCCGGTGAAGGAAGGAACCTCTTCACCACCCAACCTCCACAGAGGCCGGGAGATGGAGAAATCACCATGTGCCATTCCATTCCTGTTACTCCCGCTGTGTAGGAGGCAGCCTAAGCAACTATCATTTTTGCCAGCTGCTTCCTGAATCCAAGGCTGGGAGGAGGCAGCCTCGGTTTCCCAATGTGTCAGGAGAGATCACAGGGTCGTGGCTTGCTTCCCCGGGGAAGAGCTATCCATACAGCTGGGCCCAAAGCACCAGCCTCATGGCCCGGGGGAGCCAGTTCACGCTTCCCAATGCGCAGATGGGAAACCGAGGCTCAGAGAGGCAAGAGGGGTGGGAATAAGGAGGCCGGAGCCCCGGGCACGCTGGTCCCTGTTTCCCAGCTTCAAACGCCACCCTGGCGCCAAACCATGAAAGTACATGGGAGCAGGAACGCCGATCTCCATGTTCCAGCAGAGAAGCTGAGGCCTAACTGAGCCCCCTTTGCTCAAAATAGGGCCACGCTTGAAGGTCACACGGAGCTTCTGATATCTTCCCGCCGTTACCTTCAGGACTCTTTGCTTCTTGCTTTCGTTTTAAAAAAACGGCCCGAAGAGTCAGGAGCAGGAACTGACTGGAAGGGTGGCTGGGGTTGGAACTGGGGTCCAGGCACACAGCCCGCTCGGTACCCGGGGTCCGCCTGGTGGCGGGAGCCGCCCAGCCCCGCACTCCGCCGGGGGCGGTGTCCTAGCCACCTCCCTCCTTCCCCAGAGCCTGGCGGGGGAGCCCGAAGACGGGGAGCCCCATGTCCGAGAAGCCCGATCACAGGGGTGCCCGATGGCCCGGGAGCCCGAAAGCGGGCCGGGTGGGGGCGGGGCCGGACCTCGCTCGCCCGGAGCAAAGGCCGCCACGTGCGCGCCCAGGCCGGCCCACCGCGCCATCAGGATCCGGACCCCTGGTACCCACCTCGCGGTTCTGGTCTCGGTTCCGACACCGAGCGGCCCGGGAACCCCTCCCCTCACCCGGGCGGACTAGTGGGCCGGGCCCTCACCATCCACGACCTGACCTTGAGCTCTCCCGCCCACACATACCCTTCCCCCGCCTCCATTTCCCCGAAGTTCCGGGGGGAGAGCGGAGACCCGTCCGACGCCCCTTCCTAGAGATGGGGAAACCGAGGCCGGAGCCCGGGAGTGGGAGGCAAGGGCACCCAGAGCGCCGGGCACAGCGCCGGCCTGGGGTCCAGGGCTCTCCCGAGGACGCCCCCCACCGCAGTGCGGCGCGGTCCGGCCGTGGCTCACCTCCAGCACCACTCGGCCGAGCGGCTGCCCGTCGGCGCCCACGTCCAGGTACACGAGCGGGTTCCCGGCGGAAGCGGAGGGGTCGCGGGCGCCGCCGCCGCTACAGGTGCGGGCCGCGGGGAGGCGCAGCGGCGAGGAGCGCGCGACAGGGCGCAGGCCGAGCAGGCGGGAGCCGCAGCGCAGCGCCAGCATAGCGACGCGGGTCGGTGGGATCGGGTCGGGACGGGAGATCCCCGGTGCAAGCGAAGGAAACGGCTGCGAAGGTCACGCGCACCCGGACGAATAAAGTCCCACGCCGCCGCGCGCCGCCTTTATTGGCCCGTCAGGCTCGTGGCCCCGCCCCCGACACGCCCCCTCTGGGCCTGTCCGCGGGCGCCCCCTGTCGGCCTCGATGGGTAACGCAGCCGACTGGTGAGGCGGCAGAGCTCGATGTCCTCTGAACTTCACCAGGACCAGAGACCTGAGGACAGGTACGACCTCGCAAAAAGGGGGCCAGTTCCATTTTGTGAGGGTCCCAATAGATTAACTTCAAAAAGGGAACAAATGTTAAAACGTGGTTAGCTCCAAAATATGAGCATCTGTATGTTTTTATTTGACTGTAACAAATGCCTACATTTGTACAGGGCGGTGGTCGGCAAACTGCGGCTCGCGAGCCACATGCAGCTCTTTGGCCCCTTGAGTGTGGCTCTTCCTAAGCCTTAGGAATACCCTAATTAAGTTAATAACAATGTACCTACCTATATAGTTTAAGTTTAAAAAATTTGGCTCTCAAAAGAAATTTCAATCGTTGTACTGTTGATATTTGGCTCTGTTGACTAATGAGTTTGCCGACCACTGGACTATAGGGCTACCCCTTCCCGCCCTCCCCTCCACCCCCATAGGCCCTGCAAGCATAGACCAAGGGACATAGTGGCACTGAGAGTCAGTCAAGGAAAGGTGGAGTGAGAGGCCGATTGGAGTGAGGAGTGGCAGGAGGAGACAGCTCCCAACGGTGACCAGAGGCTTTTCCTGCCCGCAGATGCTTCTAGAGGTCAGATCTTCCTGCAAAACTGGAAACTGCCTGGGCCTGTCTGCTCCCACAGGCCCCAGCCCTGCACCAGGACTGGGTCTGACTCCGCCGTATATGTGAATGGGCTGGAGGAATAAATGAACCACACACACATTTTCTGCGCATCCTGCGGCCCTCCCATTCCTCTGTCTCACAGCAGCACCCAAGTTCATAACTTTTCACCTGGGTCTGAGGTCGCAGGGTCTTTGTACATTGCCTCCTTATCCTCTGCCCCTCCACCAGGCTACTGGCTCCCCTCCCGCCCCCACTTGCCCCAAAACAGACCTCCCGCTGCCTGCACAGGGGTCAGTGCATAGGGAGTGCAGGGAAAGGGAAAAAGCAAGACAGGAAGAGAAAGGGAACTGAGTGGGAGGAACTGCGGGTGTGGGATTGACCCCACATGCTGAGGTGGGCTTCACAGAGGCCCGCGAGGCATGGGAGGCCCACAGCAAGGGGTTACCAGGCAGGGGTCCTAGGAGAGCATCTGTGCCCTCCAGATGGGAAACTGAGGCCCAGGGAGAGGAAAGCACTGTCCAGGGGTGGGAGAACCCTGGAGTCCCCGCCACCAGCCTGTGCCAGTCCTCCCAGACCTCTCTGGGCCTCAGGTTCCTCTCTGGAGAATAAGAATAAGGGTGTGAGGATAATCTTTATTCTGCCTTTTCCCAACCTGTTCGGAGGATAAGATGAGAGAGAGAGAGAGAGAGAGAGAGAGAGAGAGAGAGAGGAGTCTGTCACCTGTTAAGTACTATGCCACCAGCAATGGGCAGAGTCTAAACAGTCTTTGCTCAGGGTTTGGGGCTCAGACAGCAATGGGTCTCCTTTGCAGGGGCTCAGAGGTCTGAGGGGCCAGAGAAGAGGGTGGCAGCCGGACTTGAAGCCAGGTGGACTTGAGCTGGGACCAGCTCTGGGCTTTCCTGCCAGACTGAACCAACTCCTGGGAAGGGGGTGGGCCGCAAAATGCTGACCTGAGCTAAGTCAGGAGGTCAGAGCGGAGTGTCCTAGCCTCGTGAGAATGCTAGCTTAGGCCTTTCATGGAGGTTCACAGTCCCCTTGTCTGTATTCCTGGTCTAGGAGGACTCGGTCACTCAGTGAAGCCCCAGCTGCTCTCTAGGTCAGCTCAGGACAGGGCCTCACTCTTTCCTGGGAAATGCCTCCCCCGTTCTCACAATTGTGACCTGAAGGGGGAGCCCACCTGGGCCCCCCGGCCCATCTCCCAGGTTACCCTGTATCAGTGCATACTGTCAATTTGAAAGAGAAAGAGAGGAATCACCCCACTCATCAGTTTCAGGCCCCCAGCTCACCCAGCCCTAGTGGTACCGCTTGTCCCTCAAGCCTGCTCCTGGCAGGCCTCAGTTTATCCTCACCACTGAAGCATGAGCAGCCCTACTTGGGAAGAGCTGCCCTCATTCCCTTGGAATCTGTCTGACTCCAAGGTCAGGTATGTGAAGGCCTTCTCACTTGTCATTGAGGAGCTGGATATTGGGACAGGGTGAGAAAGGCAAGGGAGACAAGCCTTGAATAGGCAACACAGCAAGACAGAAACTGAGGAGTTAGCCAGGGGATTGTGGAAGACAGGGGACTGAGGAGTTAGCCAAGGGACTGTGGAAGACAGGAACTGGGGAGGTATCTGCTTGGGGGAGCACATTTGAGGGGCAGAGACACAAAGATGTGGAGAGGAGGGGGAATGAGCCAAAACCAGCTCAGAGCTGGGGGAGATCAGGGCACTTTCAAGCAAAAGCTGTGACATTGACCATGAGCTGAAAGGCTTTGAAAGAGGTGATGTGGGGGGAAACACAGGGGCCCTGGAGGCCAGGCTGAGGTCTTGTAATGGGGCGACCTGTGGAGACAACCACCAGGGACTCAGATCAAGATTTAGGAGCCTTTATTAAGCTGGCCAGTGACGACAGTTACAGCACCCTGCCGAAGCAGAGGCTGAACTGCAGTGCCGACTACAGGAGTTACAGCGTTTTTATTTGCAAAAACCACAAAGTTAGTTACAAAGCCTTGTTTACACAATTTGTTCCCAACACAGTACAGCATCAGTACAGTGACTACCTTCCTATCTACGTTTTAGGAACAGAGAGCACAGAGCGCCCCGCCTGGCCGAAGCGCCAGATATGCAGCCCAGCACAGTCTGACGTTGTTGGATAGCTAGAACTGGTGACCCATTGATGGTGCAATGCCCCCGTCCCTCCCCCCCACCCCGTCCCCAGGACCTGGACCAAGTACCAGCTTCCTTCACTCCTGTTACGCCTTCCACCATCTTTAGAAAACCAAGCATCATCATTACCTTCTTCCAAAGAGGAAAGCTTCCCTCCCCCACGGGCTCAGCGGTGTGGCCATCTCTTCCTGACTGTCTTCAGTGGCATCAGGAAGAGGCACAGTCCGTGGGCTGAGCCATCAACTGAAGAGTGCCCAGCCCTTGGGACTGTGGCACAAGTGGACAGGCAGGTATCAGCACTCACCTGGCTCTGAGGCTATTCATAGCCTCTGTGTCATCCTAGGAAACAGCAGTTTCTCCATTACTCAGCCCAAGTGACTTAGCCAGGGTGTCAATCCGGGGCTTTCGTCACCCATGGGTCCTGTAACACCAGTCTTTAGACCTCACAGAGCCAATGTTTAAATGTTGGGAACTAATTTTACATGAAATTAAACACAGAATGAACCAGAAACAACTTATCCACAACTTGGGTGGGGCCTCTGGGCCAGTAGTTTGCAAGCTCTGATCTGCACTGTGCACAGGAGAGAACCAGAGTGCTGAGGGGCGGGGCCTTGCCCACGGTCACTTGACCAGAAGTACTGGGACTACGGTCACATTCCTCTCCACTCTTGCAAGATTCACTCAGCAGACATGTTTTCAGAGCACCTACTGTGCGCCAGGCTGAGCTTTGCCCTGGGGATACAGAAGGACAAAGGCAGGGAAGGGCAGTTACAGTGCCGCATGGTGATCGGTGTCGCTGAGCAAGCCTCTCCCAGGTGCCCGTGTGCTCGGCAGGAGCAGATGTTGTGGTTGTCATGGGCTGTGACGTTCCGGTGTCCTGGAGAACCTTCCAGGAGGGGTTGGGGGTGGGCACAGGATGGGGTATTCATTAATGTCATTGCCAGTGTCAGTCACTGGGACTGTGTGCCTTAGGTGGAAGGAGCCTTGGACTTCATCTCTCTTGGTTCCATTTGAGGGGTGTGGGGGTCCAGGAGAATATCTGTCATGGGCAGTTGACAAGGATCCCAGAAGAGGGGTTCTTGGTGAGAATGCAGAAATCCAGTCAAAGGATGCTAACAGGCCATTGGATTGCTGCACTCTCTGGGGAGTCCCCCATGGCACCCCAGCGTTCACAAAGTCAGTGTGAATGCATCTGCCTCTCTCTGCTGGCTTCCAGGAACCACATGGGGCTGGGCCAGAGCATGCTCTGAATAGAGCAGAGGGGGAGGCAGAGAGAGGCAGGCAGGAGGGATTTCCCTCAAGGCCTGGGGTGGTGGTGGGCACAGTGACCAGAGCCCCCAAAGGGGAAGGTCTGGGGAAACTCCCAGAGTGGGCCCCTGAGTGAGGCAACAGCAGGGCAAAGCAGGGCAGGACTCACCCCCTCCTGTTATCTCCTCTGACAGAGGGGGAGGCTGGGACTCTAACCAGGTAGGTGACCAGCAGTCCCGGGCTACACACGACATCAGCATTAGAGCTGGGGACACTGGGTTTGGGCTCTTTCCACTCTATAAACAAAGTTATGATGGCACCGTTTTCCCACTCCCCGCTCTGAGACAGGCGGTCTCCAAGATGCCCCCGATGCTGCCCTGGTGGGCATGGCCTGGTGCAGTCCCTCCCCTCGGGTATGGGCTGGACTGATGATTTAGGTCCTCCACCCTGTGCTAATCCCTCCTCATGAACATACTACTGCAAAAGTGATGGTGCCACTGCCAAGAGCAGGCTACAGAGACCAGCCCTGCCTTGGGCTTCTCTCTCTCTCTCTCTCTCTCTCTCTCTCTCCCTCCCCGCTCACTGGCTGCCATACAGTGACTCCAGGCAGCTGATGGAGACCCCGTGGTGAAGCACCAAGTCCAGCCACCGCCCTGTGAGTGGTTTGGATGTGGCTCTTCTGCAGCCTGCCCACGGCATGTGAGCGAGCTTGGAAGTGGGGCCAGCAGGTCCATAGGAGCCTTTGGCCATAGCTGCCTGGGCCACGGCTCGACTGCAACTTCTTTTTTTGTTGTTGTTAATCCTCACCCAAGCATGTTTTTTCTATTTTTAGAGAATAGAAGGGAGGGAAGGTAGGGGAGAGAGAGAGAGAGAGAGAGAAAGAAACATCTATGTGAGAGAGACACATCGATTGGTTGCCTCCTGCCTATGCCCTGACCTCGGCTAGGGATCGAACCTGCAACCCAAGTACATGCCCTTGATCAGGAATCAAACCCCTAACCCTTTGGTGTATGGGCCGACACTCTAACCACCGAGCAGCACTGGCCAGGGCAGAGAGACCTGAGCCAGAGGCACCAGCTAAGCCACACCTGACACCTGGGCCCCTGGAACTGTGATAAATTTTTGTCGTTTAAAACCCCTCAGTGTTGGGGTCACTTGCTCCGAAGCACTAGATACCTAAGACATGCACACCCTGCCCTCAGCCAGGCCCTTCAAAGGCCACCTCTGCACACTGCTGCACACGCAGCCTTCCCTACCTGCCCCCCAGCTGGCTGTGTCACCAGCACTGGTGGCAAAGACCTCCCGGGCAGTCAGGGAAAACCGGCCCTGAGACACAGGCATGCCTGTCTCGGTGAAGAGTGGAATGTGCTACCTTGTCTCGTTCCTCCGAAGGTGAATGCAGGGAGCCCGAGAGAGAGAAGGAGGAAGGGCTCAGCCAGGGAGCCCGAGCTGGGGTGGCCGTGGCAGCTCGGTGGCCTCTGGGGGGGACAGCAACTCAGGTTATGACTCCGTGCCAGCTCTGCACTAAGCACTTTGTGTACATGGCCGGGACCCCCAGGAGGACCCTGCCTACAGATGAGGGAAGGGAGGCCCAGAGAGGGTAAGCGACTTGCCCAGGGTCACTCCCGTGCGAGTGGAGACTGAATTCTTCCCAGTTCCCCCTTGGCTGTGTCTTCCTGCAGGAGCTGATGGGCTCCGAGCTGGGCCTCTTTAGGCGGATTAGGCCAGACACACGCCCTCCATGCAGCCGTGTTTCCCGCTCGCCTGACACATGCGTGGTGACTTAGATCTGCAATCCCTGCTAGTCCTGTGACAACTCTGAGGCAGAGGCTGGGGACCCCATGTGACGGACAACAGCTCTGGAGCTCAGAGGGAACCTGTGACTTGCCCAGGGCTCCACGACACCAGGTGGCTCAGCTGGATTTGAACCCAGGTCTGCTGACTAAAATCTGCACGGTCCCCCCGGCTGGGTCTTCTTGCCCTAGAGAACCTGCCATTGGCTCCCAGCCCTGCAGGGATGGCACCACCAGGACAGGTTAGCAACACATAAACACTGAATTTATCTGCACAGTTCCTGCCCCGAGTCAACAGGAAAGGGGCCTGGTGGGCAGGTCCCAAGAGGTCAAGCACAGCCCCAGGGAGCCCTTGTGATGCCCCCTCCCCACCTCTGTTTACCAGAACCGACTGGCATCCTTACCCTGAGGAGAGGCTCCCACTGCCAGGTGCCTAGGAGTGGGGCTGAGCCTTTGCCAGGACTCAGTGCTGCTTCAGGCCTTGCCTGAGCCTGGGATCTCCACCTGTGTTGCCCGGAGGCAAACGGCCTGCTGTTCTGCAGTCTTTTCCCTTTGTTGATGTTTCTGCTGTAGACCCATGTAATATCCTATTGGCTTCACCCTCTTAACCTCTACTTCCCAACATTGACACCTCTCCCTTGTCCATTAGGACAAATCCCTTTCTGATCAACAGTGCCTACCTTCCCGTCGATATTGCCTATCATTGTTTGTCTTTTATTCCAATTAAAATAAGAGCTCTCCTGCCCCAGCTCCCTGGGAGGTCTCAATGACCCCCAAGCCCATCTACTCCTGCGGAGAGCTGTCCCTGCTCTGACAGGTGGCCCATCGACGGGCAGAAAGACCTCCCTCCCACTCGTTTGGGGTCCTGCATTTATTGGCTGGAACTGCCATAAGTGCCATTACGAAGTGCCACACACTGCGGGGCTTCGACAACAGAAATGTGTCCCACAGCTCCGAGGCCAGAAGAACCCAGGTGTCGTAGGGTCGCTTCCTCCGGAGGCCATGAGGGAAGGAGCCGATCCGGGCCTCTCCCCTCTGCTAACACCTGGCTGCCTTCTCTCTGAGTCTCTGCGCTGTCTTCCCTCTGTGCCTGTCTGTGTGTCCAAATCCCCCTTTTATAAGGACTCCGGTCATATTGGACTAAGGTCCACCCCAATGACCTCATTTCAACGAATTACAATGCCAATGACCATATTTCAAAATAAAGCCACCTTCTGAGGGACTGGGGGTTGATGTCAATGGACGAATTCTGAGGGGATACAATTCAACCCATAACAGCCCTACGGCAGGGTAACTTGGGCCTCAATGTCTTACAAAGGTTTTAGTGAAATAGCTGTTTCCTCTCATTCCTTTTGTACTTGATGCCTCCCAAAACTCAGCCATTCGCCGGGTAGAGGCAGGACTAGGGGACTTTACAGGTGCCAGAATGAATCCAGAGATGTCCTTCTCTCTGATGACAGGTTTCTTACTGGGCCAAGCTGGTCCCAGTCCGCAACCAAGAGGTTCCCCAGTCTCCTGCAAGGAGCCCTTCGGTAGGCCAGGGCTGCCAGTTCACCAGACAGCCCCAGAAGTGGGCAAGTCACATGTGGATTCCAGTTGGGGACCCAGTTCATAGACTTGTTTTATACACGTAGACCCAGATGTGGCATGCACGTAGACGCTGCTTCCAACCTCAGGAGCTGTTACGAGATGTCATCTGAAGGCACTTTGCTTGGCACACTACACACTCAATGCAGAGCAGTTATAACATCCTGTTTCCAGGACTGTTATTGGGTGATTGCCTCAGGAATAGGTTCCATGTCTCCTTTGCTTCTCTGCCCCTGTTGTGCATGGCACACGTGCGTGCTCACCCACATAAACCAAAGACTTGTAGTCTGGAAGCTCTCAGAGCATCCAGGGCCCCGCTGAGTGATGAGGGGCACATGAAGGGGCCTCCCAGGGCTTGGAGCCCTTGCACCTCTCTCTGACTGGAGAACCCAGGGCATCAGACTTAGAGGGATCAACAGAGAGTTCTGGGCTATGACCTCACCAACTGGTGAAACTTTCTGGGGGCTTTGCCTTTGAAAGTTCAAGGTTTCCAGGCTGCAAGGTTCTAAGATGGCAACTGCGTTATTAGCACACACCTCCTCCACATCCTCACCTCCACTCACTCATCCCTGAGCTCACTGCCCTCTGGCTTTCACCCTCCCCACCCACACTCCTCCTTGACGGGCTCCTCACGCCATCCTTGCAGCCACTGGCCCACTTCCAAACAGCCTCTCCAGAGCTGCTCCCTTGTATGCGGGGCTGCCCAAGCTTATTACAGACGTCTCCAACCACCCCTTCCCACTGTCTTCTCAGTCCTCTACCCTTTGGTGTGGATCTCCAAGGGCTCTTCTAGCTTTTGCCCTGTCTCTTCTCTGTCTGTACTCTCACCCATTCCCGGGACTTCTGAACTCTTCCTCTCAATTTCTCAACTTTTCAACTTCTTAAACTTAGAACTCCCAACTCTCCCAGGCACATGAGGGGTTGTCAGGGACCAGCCTTCGGATGGAGCTGCGATGGAGGAAATCAGCGAGGCTGAACATCCCTGGATGGGCAGATATGTGAGAGCCTAAACCAGGGGTGGGCAAACTTTTTGACTCGAGGGCCACAATGGGTTCTTAAACTGTACCGGAGGGCCGGAACAAAAGCATGGATGGAGTGTTTGTGTGAACTAATATAAATTCAAAGTAAACATCATTACATAAAAGGGTACGGTCTTTTTTTTTTTTTTTTTTTTTTAGTTTTATTCATTTCAAAAGGGCCGGATCCTGCCCGCGGGCCGTAGTTTGCCCACGGCTGATCTAAATCATCCGCTGGCCTCTGAGAAGGCCTGCAGGGGTGGAGGTCCTGACCGACCTGCGGTAGGGTCTGGTAGAAGACTTGATTGGAGTCTCCAGTGGCAGGTGATGGGCGTCCAGGATCCCAAGCCTGGGGCCAGGGCCAAATTCCAGGGAAAGTGAGGCCGGTCTCCAGTTGAGCAGCCTAAATGGCCCAGCACAGTTAGGTCACGGAGTTAGGACACACGAAGGCTGGGGCACTTTACAGGTACCAGAATGAATCCAGAGTTGTCCTTCTCTGATGACAGGTTTCTTACGGGTCCAAGCTGGTCCCAGTCCCCAACTCAGCTCTCACGTCTGGCATGGTCTGGATGTGAGAGCTGAGTGCAAGGTCAGCAGGCTGGGTCCCAGGCTGCTCAGGCCCTGGGTCACTCTCCCTCCTTCTCCCCTTTAGTCTTGCATTCACTCTTCTTTATTAAGCAGCTACTATTACAACTCAGTTACCTGACACAGATGCTAAGCTCTTCGGCCAGGCCAAGTGTCACTTGAGCTTCCAAAAAGCCCTCCTTAGAAAGAGGACTCATCCTGGAGTCTATGGGTTGAGCTGCCAGTGATTCCGGGCCACCCTGGAGGCCTCTGAGTAGAATGCGGCAGAAGGAAGACGTGTCTTCCCCAGCTAGGCCACAAAGGCAACATGGCTTCCACTGACTCTTTTTTTAAAATATGCTTTTATTGATTTTAGAGAGAGGAAAGGGAAGGGAGAGGGAGAAACATCTATCGGCTGCTTTCTGCATGCTCCCCACTGGGGAGTAAGCCCCCAACCCACGCATGTGCCCTGACCAGGAATCAAATCGGCCACCTTTTGGGTTCCCCTGACTCTTGCTGGTGATGCCCAGCTGCCATGTTGTGAGGAAGCCCAGGCCACATGGAGAGGCCACAGGGAAGCGCTTCAGCTAACAGCCCTGCGAGGTCCTGACTGCCAGGCCGGTGCTTGAGGAAGCCTCTGAGAGGACTCACTCCGGCCCCACATGCAACCACCTCAGAACCTTGAGTAAGAACCGTCTAGCTGAGACAGCCCTGAGAATCACAGAGATGATGCTAATAAGTGATAGCTATTGTTGCACACCACTAGCTTTGGATGGTTAGTTATGCAGCCTGTGGGGGGATGTGGTGGACACCTGAGGGGCTGACAGGAGCCCTCATCGGGCGCCTTCCTGGTGGGTCTACAGGATTTTCAGACCATGGTCCACTGAGAACCATTATCCCTCTCACCCCTCCCCTCCTCCTCCTCCCAGATGTCAAATACCAGCACCATCGTCCACCCAGGCACCCCGGCTGCAAACTCGGTGTCACCTTTGATTTTTCCCCATCCTTGACCTGTCTCATCTAACTGGCTCCCATTCACTAACACACCTCTGTGGACCACCCACTCTGTGTCAGGCTTCGAGCTAGATTTGCTGGAGAGCGAGATTAACCTGGTCCCTGCTTTCAGAGCTTACAGTAAAGCAAATTACTCACTCCAAGCAGATCAAATGCTAAAATCTTAATAGCTGTGCGCATTACTTAACCTAAGCACAGTGCTGAGGGCTTCACCTTCATTCAATCATTGAATCCCTATAACAAGAGAGAGATTGTTAGTTCCCGATATAATTAACTCCATGTTCAGATGAGGAAACAGGGCTCCCACAGGCTGGTGGGGTCCCTGGTTGTGCCTTGGTAAGCAGAAGCACTGCGATGCAGTTCCGCCCTGCCCACCCCTGTCCTCCCTTCCACTGATGCTGCGGTCCCAGGGTGCTCGGGAAGCAGAGGCTGAGACCAGGGTTTCCCGGGGAAGGTGTGCCTGTGAGAGACAGGAGGGAAGCGGGACAGGGACAGTCCAGACTTCCACGCAGATCTGCCCCGGCCTGGGCCCCCTCAGCGGGAGCGCCCGACCAGCAGCCCCTCGGGGCTGAAATGGCCAGGCCTCCCCATCCCCACTGCACGCAGTCACAGGGGCTGTCGGAGGACGTGGCCTCCAGGCTCACTCCCCCCAAACACAGATTCTTTCCTGAACGGAGAGCCTGGGGTGCCCCCATGCTGCCACCTGGATTATCAAGCCTGCTCCTCTCTGGTCCCTCTGCCCAAACTGCATCTGGACGATCATTCTAAAATGCACACCCCTCCCCTGTGACATCCACTGACAATTCCCGCCTCCTACGGGATGAGGAGGCCTGAGTTGACCATCAAGGCCTCCACCTCCCACCTGTCACCCTCCTCCGCTGCACCGGCCACACGGGGACACGGGCTCTGAGTCAACAGCTGGACTCACACCTGGGCCTGCTGACTACCTGGGCGGCCTTGGGGGCTACTTTACATTGCACTTGTCCGTCCCCCCTCCGAAGGTTATGGTGCAGGTAGAGCACTTACACTGTGTCCGCCACAGAAGGGGTGGGAATGTTCTCAGCCCAGACCCACCTCTCAGTCGGCACAGCCACAGGGCCATGAGGGGCTGGCTTCGGGTCAGGGGTCTCTGTCACTCCTAAGCTCTGGGAGAAGAACGAGGAGAGGGGCAGCTCTGGGGCTGTCTCTGCCCGTGGAGGGACCAGAGAGGCAGGTCCAGTCATCCTGGCAGGAGGAGATGTGGTGCCCTGGTCCAGAGCTGGCAGGGTCACCGTGTGAGGGGCGAAACTCGGGCAGGGAGGTGGGGAGCGGGCGCTGCAGTGGGACTACTGCTCAGTGCCCGGCCCGCCCCCGCCCTGGAGGCCTCTGAGTAGGAGGCCTTGTTTGCAGAGGCCTCTGGTCCCGCCTGGCGCCAGCCTGGCCTGCTCAGGGGAGCCCCTCCTCAGGGCTGTCCCCACAAGCCGTCTTCCAACAAAGGGCCAGTGTCCTCGGGAGGGCAGGAGCTGTGCAGCCAGGCCTGCCAGGGGCTCGGCGGTCAGATCACAGAGAGGAGGTAGACCCAGCCAATGGGCTCTCCATTGGCTTGTGTTGGTTCTGAGCCAGTGTCCCCAGGAAGAGGTCAGGGGAGGGACAAGCAGAGGCTCAGCCTGGGAGCTGAGGTACATTCACCAAGTCAGTGACTGGAGGCTAGATTCGGGATCTCCGAAGGGGTGCAGGCTCAGTACCTCCCCTTCTGCTAGCCCCAGGCCTCACCTCAAGTCTTAGACCCCAGCTTGACCCCAAACCAGCAACAGAGAGCTAGCATCCCCCCCTTTAGCCTGGAAGGAGACCACCCTTCTGCGTGGCAGCTTGTGCCTCCACCCCCACCCCCAGCTCTAGTCCCCTCTTGGCAGTGCTACCGGACTGTTGAAAATCCTGCTCAGGCCCACTGCCTACCTCTCTGTTTCAAGATTGGGCCATCTGCTGGTCCCACAGGCCTAGCCTTCAGATGGCCAATCAGCCCTGGGGGCACCCTTCCCCCCTTCCCCTCCCCTCCATTAAGAAATACTTCTCTGAGTACAGGCTGGTTACAAGCAGAATTTAAGCCAATGTTGGGCCAGGGCTGCTCACCATCTCAGGCTTCATCAATAAAGGCCAAGTACCTAAAATGAGGGAGGTGAGAATCACCTTTGCTATTTGCAACTCAGACTTGTGGCAACAAGACGACCTGGGAGTGTCACAGCGCCAGGACAGATGAATGGAAGTTTCAGAGAGTAATGAATGAAAGCTGCAGGTTTTAGGACAGCGTGAGGGTAGATAGAAATCTGTTGAGGATTTTGTGTATGTTGTATTTTTCCCGCTGGTCCTAAGCTCCTTGGGGGTCATGTTTGTTTCAGGAATTTTGCCACCATCTCAGTTTCTTACTACCTGTCCTCACAGCTCACGATGAGGGCAATGGATACTGGTAGAGCCATGGGTAGATGGATGAATGAGTGTGGTGGCAGAGGATGAATGGGGTGAGTGGGTGGGTGGCTGGATATGTGGGTGAGCAGTCTGATAAACAGCTGGCCTCGAAGACAGGACTGGCAGGTAAATAACTGGTGGAACTCTGCACTGGAAAACAGCCAGAATGGAAGTTGGCATGTCCCTTACCCACACAAAGCCTTGCTTCTCAAACATTTCTTACAAAGCATGCACAAGGCACTAAACATAAAAGAAAAAATGAATAACTTAGACTTCACGAACATAGTAGCTTCTGTTCATCAAAAGACACCATTATGAAAATGAAATAAAGATGAAGCTACAAACGAGGAGAAGATATCACAGTACACACATCTGACAAAAGTTCATACCCAGTACATGTAAAGAACTCCTATAAGTAACACAGAAAGGCAAACAGCTCGGTAAACCGTGGTTGTTGGGGTCCAGCCCCAGCAGGTCCAGGGGTTCTCCAAGGTGTTGACGGAGTCGGCGAAGAAGGAATGACACGGAGGCAGCGTTCAGGCGATCATCACAGCCAGGTTCCTCAACCAAGTTCTGTCTAGGTTCTCCAGCCAAGTTCTGTAGCCACGTTCTCTCACTAGGTTCTCCAGCCAGGTTCTATCCAGGTTCTCTAGCCAGGTTCTCCTGCCATGTTCTGTCTAGGTTCTTCAGCCAAGTTCTGTAGCCAGGTTCTGTCCAGGATCTTTTGCCATGTTCTCTCACTAGGTTCTGTCTCTAGGTTCTGTCTTTTATTGTCTTGTTACATCTGTATTTATACCAGTTGATTTTTATCCTATCAATTTCTATTCCAAAGGTTAGGGCATTTCTTATCTCCATTCCAGGGAGTAAAGATTATGTAGCTTGTATGAGTTCCCTATAAATTTTGGAGATTAAGCCCTTATCAGATATGACGTTGGCAAATATGTTTTCCCACGAGGTGGATTTTCTTGTTGTTTTGTTGATGGTTTCTTTTGCTGTGCAGAAGCTTTTTATTTTGATGTAGTCCCATTTGTTCAGTTTCTCTTTAGTTTCAACTGCCCTAGGAGCTGTATCAGTGAAGAAATTGTTTTGGCATATGTCTGAGATTTTGTTGCCTTTGTATTCTTCTAGAATTTTTATGGTTTTCTGTCGTACATTTAAGTCCTTTATCCATTTTGAGTTTATTCTTGTGTATGGTGTAAGTTGGTGGTCTAGTTTCATTTTCTTGCATATACAACTTAACAAAAAGAAGATAAACAATCCAATCAAAAAATGGGCAAAGGATCTAAATAGACACCTTTCAAAAGAGGACATTCAGAAAGCCAAGAGACATATGAAAACATGCTCAAAGTCACTAATCATCCGAGAGATGCAAATCAAAACAACAATGAGGTACCATCTCACACCTGTCAGAATGGCCATCATCAACAAATCAACAAACGACAAGTGCTGGAGAGGATGTGGAGAAAAAGGAACACTTGTGCACTGCTGGTGGGAATGCAGACTGGTGCAGCCACTATGGAAGGCAGTATGGAGGTTCCTCAAAAAATTGGAAATGGAACTCCCATTTGACCCTGTGATCCCAGTACTAGGAATATATCCCAAGAAACCAGAAACACCAATCAGAAAGGATATATGTACCCAAATGTTCATAGCAGCACAATTCACCATAGCTAAGATCTGGAAACAGCCTAAATGCCCATCAGTAGATGAATGGATTAGAAAACTGTGGTACATCTACACGATGGAATACTATGCTGCTGTAAAAAAGAAGGAACTCCTACCATTTGCAACAGCATGGATGGAACTGGAGAGCATTATGCTAAGTGAAACAAGCCAGTCAATGAAGGAAAAATACCACATGATCTCACTCTTTCATGGATAATTAAGACCATTACAAACTTTTGAACAATAATAAATACAGTGGCAGAGCTGCCTCAAACTGATTGTCAGACTGCAGTGGGAAGGCCAGGGAGGGTTGGGGGACAGGAGGGAGGGGAGTAAGAGATCACCCATATAACCATAACTAATGGACATAAGACACTGGGGGGTAAGGGAGGGCAGGGGCTTGTCAAGGGCGGGGGGGACAAAAGGACACTTATGTAATACCCTTTGTAATACTTTAAGCGAAAAAAAAAATATTATGTAGCTTAAGCGTGATTGTTCTTAGTTAAAGTGATTAACTACCCACCTGGCACTTAGTTAAGGGGTTTTATTCCCTCTCTAACTTCAGGGAAAAATCCCTACCTGGGGAAACAATCTTTCTCGGAGAGGTGACCTTGGTTAAAACACATAGCGCTAAGGGGAGCAAACATATTAAGAACAGTATACTATATACGCCAGGTTCCCTGAAACATATGCTGTGCAGATGTTTCTTCCCTGCAGCGACTGTGTCAAGCAGCAAGGATGGACTGGCTCCTGGCACGTGGTCAAAAGACTTGAACAGGCATTTCACAAAAAGGGGGCAGGTATCCAAAGACCATGGCATGTGAAAAGACACCCAGCATCCTTAGTCACCCGGGGAAAGCCAAGTAAAGCCCCAGTGAGATACTGTTATACAGCCAATAGCATGGCTGGTGAGGATGCGGAGTAGCTGTAGCTTTCATATGTTGTGAGTAGGAGTGTAAATTGGTAAAAGCACTTTCAAAACTGTTTATCAGTTACCTAGTAGAGATAAAAATATGCTTACTTGTGACCCAGAGAAATGAACATGTCTGTCTGCATAAATACGTTATATGGCTGTCCATAGAACCCCAAACTGAAGGCAACCCAGTTCCCATTAACAGTGAAATAGACACAGACACTGGAATACCACTCAGCCATGAAAAAAGAACAAACTGCTGACACAACTTGGGTGAATCTCACAGACATTATACCAAACAAAAAAAGTCAGTGTGTGTACTGCATGATTCCACCTATAGGAAGTGCAAGAGTAGATAAAGCTAATCTATGATGAGAGAAGTCAGACTAGTGATTATATCTGGGGGTGGGGTTGGTAAGAAGGGGACACAAGGAGCCTTCCGGAGTTCTAGAAATACTCTGTATCTTGATCTGAGTAGTGGACATGGGTAAAATTCATTAGCCTCTGCATTGAAGATGTGTATGGTCATTATATGTTTACTAGAGGCCTGATGCACGAATCTTACTCTTATTCGTGCAAGAGTAAGCCTTCGCAGCCGTGGCAGCTGCCTCGATCCCTCCATTGCAGCCACAGCGGCTGCCTGGATCCCGCAGCTGCAGCCCCAGCTTGGTCCGGAAGGTCATTCGGAAGGATGGCTGGTCTAATTAGCATATCATGCTTTTATTATTATAGATGGCATACCTCAATAAAGCATTTAAAAACTACACCCAAGTTTAGTTTATTCTGGAAGAATTCCTTTACCCCAGCATGGAAGTGGGGTGAAGGGAGGAGCCCAAAGGAAGCACTGCCATGGCTCTTGACGAGGGGCGGAGTTTGTCACCCCAAAGTACACCCCTTTGGGACATTGATTATTTTAGGCTCAGTAATCTTAAGAAACAGCGTATATGGGAGAAGCGCTAAAAACAAGCAGACGTTACCCTTTGTAAAGGACATTTACTTTGTAAGGGACATCTCCGCCTGTAAGGTGTTTCCCTCACTGCACCCGGGCCTGCCTTCCAGCAATGGAGAAGGCATGGACTGAAGTCTGCCTAACATCCTAGCCTTGTAACTTCCTGTAACTGCTCGCCACCCCCTGCACACATCTTTTGTCTTCAGCTGAAGGTGGTATTTACAATGATGGCTTCCGCCATTTTGGCGATTACTTAGTTTTCCTGGGTCTTTCCCATGTACACAGGAGATACATGCTATTAATCTGTCGCATGTCAATTAGATCTCTAGACCAGCCAGAAGAACCTTGAAGGCGAGAGGATTATTTTTTCACCCCAACACTCTCGAAGAGGCATAGTTCTTGGGACAAAACATCTAAGAGGAATTGTTTGAGAAGAGGCTGAGTCCTTGCTGAGGTGAGGGGCTGGGTCAGAGGAGAGAACGCTCCTGAGAGAAGTCCACAGAGTGGGGTGGATGTCAACAGGTGACATACAACTGTGACTTTCCTGCCAGCTCTGCCCCTGGCCACTGCATACCTCACCTGCGGAGGCACACAGAGGGAGCTGGCTTATCAGGTGCCTCCTGGCCATACTGAGCTGTTCTTTGAGGGGCAGGGACACTCCTCATGAGCTCCCTGCCCACTGGTATCCAGGAGAAAAGGCTCTGTCTTGGCCGCTGTATCAGCAGCTGCCCACCCAGCTAAAATCAGAGGTGCATGGGAGGAGGTAAAAGAAAAAGGGCCTTAGCTACTCTCCTGCCCTTCCTCTGTGACATGGGAGGTTGGGCTACACTTCCCAGGTGGTTCTTATGGGAGGTTCTGCTGGTTCTCTGGACGCCCCAAACCCCCCGTGAACTGAGGTGGCTTGCCACACCCTCCTCCTCACAGTGCAGCAAGCACATCTGGAAAGCCTGAGGGCTATGCTCTGCTTACCTCACAGAGCTGGTCATCTGTGCTCCTTCTTCCAGGAATCAGGGAACATCACAAGAAGCTGACACAGGTGACAGCTGGCGAAGCCTTCAGTCAGGACAGGGCACTCCCACAACCGGAAGTGGAGCAGCCTTGGCAGGAAGCTCACGGGATGGAGCGGAAGCAGGCTGAGAGCTGACCCATGACAGGTGCTGAGAAAGGCACCCACGCATCGCACTTGCCTCCTCCTTCTCCCCACTGCCCCATTCCTGCCAATGAGGAGTGCCCTCTCCATCCTGACCTGCCACCTCCTGAGCATCCCTCTCACCCACGCTCCCTCCCCATTCTGTGGCCCCTGCCCTTGGTCCAGACCACAGCCCCTCGCCTTAGAGATTGCAGGAGGCCCCTCAGTCCAACTTCCTCAGTGCTTCCAGGCGCCGTTCCCCCTCCGACTTCCAAGTATAATTTATACTCAATAAAATGCACAGATCTTAAGAGTAGAGTTTGAAGAGTTTTGACAAATGTACATCCCCGTCAAGGTCCAGAATATTCCCATGACCCAGAAAAGTTCCCTTGTGCCCCCTTCCAGTCACCCACTCTGCACAAAAATCATCTCTGCTCTGTCTTCTATCCCTACATGAGTTCTGTAGGTTCTTAATTACACAAAATGGGACTTCACAGCAATAATACGTTATGTCTGGTTTCTTCCACCAACATGTTTTTCACTCTCATCCATATTTTGTGATTTATCAATTAAGATTCCATGTTATGAACTTAACTCAATTTGTTTATTCGCCTCTTGATGGACAGGTAGGCTGTTTCCAGTTTTTACTATTACAAAACATGCTACCAGTGTTTGTGTGAATATATTTTACACAAATTTTATTTCTCTTACTAGCATATGTAATAGATATGTTATATTTTTAAGAAATTGCCAAACTTTCCCAAAGTGGTTGTACCATTACAAACTCCCATCAGTAACATATGAGAGTTCCGGTTGCTCCACATCCATGCCAATTTGATATTGTCAGTTTTGTTTATTTTAGCCATAAAAGGATCTTTTAAAAAAACACATCTAGTCCTGGTTGGGTGGCTCAGTTGGTTAGAGTGTCATCCCTTACACCAAAAGGTTGTGGGTTCAATTCCTGGTCAGGGCACATACGGGGTGCAACCGATAGATGTATCTCTCTCTCTCTGTTTCTCTCTGTCTCTTTTTAGAAATCAATAAAAACATATCCTCAGGTGAGGATTAAAAACACACACACACATCTAAACAACTAATGCCCATCAATTGATGAATGGATAAACAAAATGCAGTAAAACCATACAAGGGGATATTATTCGTCAACAAAAAGAAATAACTATCAAGACATGGGACAACACAGATGAACCTTAAACACAGTATGCTAAGTAAAACAGGCCAGTAACAAATGACCACGTATTGTATAAGTCCATTTCTATAAAATGTCCAGCATAGGCGAATATATAGGGACAGAAAGTATATTAGTGACTACCTAGGGCTGACCGGCCAGGCAGGTTAAGTGATAGCTAATGGTCACTGGATTTCTTTTTGAGGTAATGACATGTTCTAAAATTGATTGTGGTGATTCACAACTCTGTGAATACACTAAGTGGGTGACTTGCATGGCCTGTGAGTTGCATCTCCATACAGCTGTTTAACACGCCTTCCCCTTCCCCCTCCGCATGTTTAATTAGCCAGTGACGCCCCATAGCTCCTCGAAGTCCTCAGGGTAAAGACCCAGATTTCCAGATCCAGATTCATCCACGTCATCTCCCTCTTCTGCAGGCACAGCGGAAATTCTGCCCTTTCCAGATGTGCTGTCTGCTGGTGTGCCTCTGAGTGTGTGCACGCACTGTGTCTCTTCCCAATTGTTGTTCTACCACATTCTGACTCATTCTTTGTGGTCTGGTTTACCTGACAGCCTTCTGTTACCCTGCTTCCCTCCCTTCTTTCTTTCTTCCCTCTCTCCCATCTCCCCTCCCTCCCTCCATTCCTTCCTCCCTTCCTCCTTCCCTTCTTCCTTCCTTCCTCCTTCCTTCAATAAGTCATTATTAGGCATTTATTACACAAGGTTCTATTCTAGTAACTGAAGATACAGCAGCAAAAACAACAAAAACAAAACCCCCACACAGCATGGCCCCCGTGGCACGTCTGTGACTCTGAACAAATCTAACTGAGCACTTAATGAGAGTGAAGCCCGTGTCCCTGCCTGGCCCTGCCAGGCTCTCTATGGTCTGCTTCAACACTAACCCCTTTAAACTTTTACAAGTTGATGGTGGGTGTGCCTCCCCCATGAAGTTGGGGGCTCCATGGGGTGCGGACCTAGGACTAGCCCTCCTGGATGTTGGATCAAGGATGATGCCTACTCCACCTCCACAACCCTCCACAGCCTGTAGAACCCTCCACAGCCCTGGGCTCATCTGCCTGCTCACCTTCCCTTCAGCAGGTGAGGAGCTGTGAAGAGGAGATGAGAAGGAAGGCTGCCCACTGCCCAGATGGGGAAACTGAGGCCCTGAGAGGCATGAGGTCACTCAGCTGGTTTCTCTCTCTCTCTCTCCCTCTCTCTCTCTCTGCCCTGGTCAGGTTCCTTACGGCCTGGTCAGCTCTGAAGGCTCAGAATTGGTGTCCCCACACGAGGAAGTGGTTCCAGAACTGGGAGGGACCATGGCCCAGGGGCTGGTGCTGTGGGTCACCCAGGCTGGGGGCAGCACCTGGCAGGAGTGTCAAGGAGCAGCAGTGTCTCCTGAGCCTCCTTCCTCACCCTCAGCCTGGCTCAGCTGAGCACAAACACCTGAGCGTGCAGTGCCCCCCGGGGCTTCCTCTCCCAGGGTGTGCAGTTTGCCAGGGAAGCCGCAGAGGCACCTGCAAGCAGCCTCCTGAAGGTGTGATTAATGCTCAGGTGGTGACAGTTGCTCAAAGCTCCGTTTGCAGTGACGTCTCCAGGGCCCCACAAACACTTGGCTCCTGGTTGTACGTGTTCCTTCCGGTCTGTTCTGGCAGCAGCAGGGGCGGGGCGAGGCTGGGCCTTCAGGAGGCGGTGTTGGGTATCTGAGACCTCCCTGTGACCTGTGTTCTCAGCCTCTCCAGCCTGTTTCTCTTTGGTTGCCTGGCATCATGCCCCTGGGGACTGATGGGATTGCCTGCCTGGGGGGACCCTCCCCAGGCCACTGAAAAGCTGCCAGCATACACCTCCCACCACTTTCCCCATCTTTCCACAATCCTTCCATCATCCTCTCACGCTCTTTCTCCTTCTCCTGGGACATCCTGTCTTACCCCAAAGCCACAGTGAAGCCCGGGCCCTGCTGAGTCCCCACCCATAATGGAGCCCAGAGGTCCAATCTGTATTGGTCCTGGGGGTGAGGTGTGGGGAAGATGGTGAGGGCTACCCTATCCCTCCATCCCTGAGCTTGTGTTCTTCTCAGATGGTGACAGACACGGCACATCCTGCATGACAAAATGATTCCTTCCCTTGGGTGGCCTGGTGACCTGTGGTGCATGACACACCCGCCCAGAACAGCAGTTTCAATCAATAACAATCGCTGGTTCTGCTCACAGATCTGGGGTTGACTGGACCCAGCTATGCAATCTCCTGGCTCAGCCAGATGGCAGCTGGGTGGGGTCATCTCGAAGGCTTCTTTCCTCCCAGGTTTAGGTTTAGTACTTTGGCTGAAAGACTCAGACAGATGGGGCTGGAGCAGCTGGGGCTCCAGGGCCGCTCTCACTTTCTATGCGGTCTTTCCATGTGGCCTTCCCATGTGGAGGCTTCAGATCGATAGACTTCATACATGGTGGCTGAAGGCTCCCAGATCTGTAAGGAACATCCTTGTTGTGCATCTAACATAAACTTGACCTTTTTCCTGACAATCACCTTAATTATTTGATGTTTAGAGAGCTCCCATTCCGCCCTGTTAACAACGGCAATGAAAGGCAGCCTGTCCAAATCATTTCCCTTTAATACCTGGGTTTCTTCCACGTCCACAGAGCTGGTGGGGGGACATCTCCATTTGAAGACAGACAGACAGACACACACACACACACATACATGTAGATCTTTGTCATGTCTGTCCGTCCACAATTATCCCTCTTCCTAACAACACTCTGGAGACTTCCTTCGGAAGAAGTCTTTCTCCCTCTACATCTGTCTTTGTTGATCAATGTATCCAGATGCCTGAGCCAGGGGTCTGCAAACTTTTTCTTAAAGGGCCAGGTAATAAATACTTTTAGGTCTGGCTGGCATGGCTCAGTGGTTGAGCACTGACCTATGAACCTGGAGGTCACAAGTCAATTCCCAGTCAGGGCACATGCCCGGGTTGCAGGCTCAACCCCTCAGTGTGGGGCATGCAAAAGGCATCTGATCTATGATTCTCCCTCATCATTGATGTTTTTATTTCTGTCTCCCTCTCCCTTCCTCTCTGAAATCAATGAAAATATATTAAAATAAATAAATACTTTTAGGTTTTGTGAGCCAAGGGACAAAATTGAGGCTATGATGTAGGGACTTACATAATTTAAAATGTTATCACTTAAAAATCTGAAGACTATTCTCAGTTATAGGCTCTAAAAACAGGAGCCTGGTTGGATTTGGTCCTGGACTTGTCATTTGCAGGCCCCTGATGTAAACCAAAGGGGCCCCTAAGGTACTTTCCCCCGACTCTTCCTCAGAGGCCTGTGTGGGTGTGGGGTGAGGTGGAGGACAGTTTTGTCTGTGACGTCAGCTTGGCCAATCAGGTGCTCAATAGAAGACTGTGATATCAGGGACGGAAAAATAATTCATTCTTTTTTCCCCCTAAATCTGTGCCTGATAAAATGTCTGTTTCTGCTCCCAAGCCAGGCTGGAGCAGTGCTCCTATATGTTATAAGCTCATTTTCTACTCTTTCCTCTCAACCTCTCAACTCACCCACATCCTATCAACAAATGCCTTTTTCTTTCCAGTAATCAGAGCTGGTTTCTGTTGCTGGCACCCAAAGCTCCCTGGCTGACATATACACTAGTTATGTCACTTTGTGCAGCCAGGATGATATTTTCTGAGCATGCACTCTGGGTTTAGAAACTAAAAAAAAAAAAAAAACAAGCCCAGGATGCTGGACCTCATGATCCTCAGCCCTGGGATGTTTGCTGTGGTACCAGGCCCAGAGACTCTACCCAATTGGACCCTGAAGTCTACAAAGCCCCAAGTTCCCTCTTCTGTGGACTCCAGGAAATTCACCCTTCTTCTTGGGTGGAGGATGGCACAAGTGAGAGAGGGGATGGCTGACACTAGCCCCACCCAAGTTAGATCTCTCTCAGGGCTCTTTCATGAATGTGTCCTGCCCCCATCAGTGCAGCACTTTGGGCTTAAGCCGACCAAAAATGAAGGAGCAGCATTTGCCAGATTGTTTCTCCAGGGGCTAGAACAGTGCCTGGCAGAGACCCATTCAAATTTGTTTAGAGAGAAGAATCACTGGCTCACATAACTGAGGGAGACATGAGTGTGACTGGGAAATACTAGGACGAGGGTCTCCATGCTACTTGCCTCTTTCTCTCAGTCACTCTTCTATGATACTCTTTGCATGGCAGTCTCACGGTCTCTAACTGGAGGCCTCCTTCTCCATGTGGTCTGAGACATAGCAGCCAACTACCTCCAAGCTCACATCCCCACAGCTTCATGGCCAGAGGAAGAGATTTCTCCATCTTAGCACCAGAATGAAAAACCCTAGGGAAACATTCTGATTGGTCCAGCTGGGTTCTGGGCTGGCCCCTAACTAGTCACCGTTGACTGAAAAGTAGGATTGTGTCAGCTTCCATGGACCCATGTGGCAGAAACTGGCTGTGGTAGACGGCAGCTGTCTACCCTGCAATTCCCTCCCTCCGTATCTCTGTGCAATGCAGTGTCAAACGTCTCCAATTCAAGAGGTGAGGTCTATTTTTGCATGTCTGGAATCTGGGCTGGCCTTGTGACTTGTTTGGACAAATGGAATGAGGTAAACATGATATTGTATCAATTCTGAGCTTTACAAAGCCTTGTGCATTTTTTTTTAATCTCTCAGAACCTGCCACCACCATTTGAAGAAGCCCAGGCTAGTCTGATGGGTGATGGGACACCTATGGCCCTGATGTCCTGCCTGCCCTGTGCCTCTCCCTTCTCCTGGGCACAGTACCACCTTCTTTTTGGGAACTACTCTGCTCCTCTTTCTGCCCCTCTCTGATATGTGAGCTGGGCTATGCTGCTGTAATAGATGAACTCTGGACTATCAGTGTCTTCATACAATGCACCTGTCAAGCTCAGAGTGGGTGTTCCCAGTTGGACACCATCTGTGTGGTCACTTATGAACCCCGGTTCTTCTCATCTTGTAGCTCTGCCCTCCTCTAGGTCCTAGCGTTCTCTGTATTAGGTTGGTAGATGGGGAAAGACAAAGGGAGTATGTTCCTGGGTCAGGCCCACGTTCTATTGACTGAAGCCCAATCACATGGCTACACCTAAGTGCAAAGCTAACAGGGAAGCGCCCTGACAGGTGTGGCTCCGTTGGTTGAGCGTTGTCCCATGCACTAAAGGTCACGTATTCCATTCACGGTCAGGGCACATGCCGGGGTTGCAGGCTCCATCCCGGTAAGGGGGTGTGTAGGAGGCTGCTGAAACATCGATGTTTCATTCTCTCTCCTCCTTCTCCTTTCCTCTCTCTCTAAAAAAATCAATGAAAGCGTTTTTTTAAAAATAAAGTTAACAGGGAAGGGGTTCGGAGAGGAGGGAAGTGTAGTCTAGAAGAGAGCTGCATGGTCTCTAACTGTAGCCTCCTTCTCCATGTGGTCTGAGACATGACAACCAACTACCTCCAAGCTCATATCCCCACAGCTTCATGGCCAGAGGAAAAGATTTCTCTATCTCCATCACCCCAGTTGACTACGGGCCAACTACCAAACACATGAGCGAGGCCATCCTAAACCAACCTGCTCACTGACTGCAGACACATGGCGAGCCAACTGAGATTGGATAAGCCTGACTCAGATCAGCAGAACTGCTCACTCAACCCACAGACTGCGGGCAAAAACAAAACAGTCATTTTAAGCCGTTATTAATAAACAGCTGTTTGTCACGCAGCAAAAGCTAACTGGCTCAGTGTTGGTCTGATCCATGTGAACTGATTCAGCCTTCCCTTCCAGTCCACAGTGACTCGTCCAGGAAGCAGGCTCAGAACCCATCTGGACTGATCAGAACCCTTCCCTAGGAATCTCTCTTCTAGAATACACTTCCCTCCTCTTCGAACCCCTCCCCTGTTAACTTTATTTTTTAAAAAACGCTTTTATTGATTTTTTAGAGAAAGAGGAAAGGAGGAGGAGGAGAGAGAAGAAAACATAGATGTTTCAGTGGCCTCTTACCGGGATGGAGCCTGCAACCCCGGCATGTGCCCTGACCGTGAATGGAACACGTGACCTTTTAGTGCATGGGACAATGCTCAACCAACGGAGCCACACCTGTCAGGGCGCTTCCCTGTTAGCTTTGCACTTAGGTGTAGCCATGTGATTGGGCTTCAGTCAATAGAATGTGGGCCTGACCCATGAACATACTCCCTTTGTCTTTCCCCATCTACCAACCTAATACAGAGAACGCTAGGACCTAGAGGAGGGCAGAGCTACAAGATGAGAAGAACCGGGGTTCATAAGTGACCACACAGATGGTGTCCAACTGGGAACACCCACTCTGAGCTTGACAGGTGCATTGTATGAAGACACTGATAGTCCAGAGTTCATCTATTACAGCAGCATAGCCCAGCTCACATATCAGAGAGGGGCAGAAAGAGGAGCAGAGTAATTCCCAAAAAGAAGGTGGTACTGTGCCCAGGAGAAGGGAGAGGCACAGGGCAGGCAGGACATCAAGTATCCACCCCAGGAGCCAGGAGCCACCTCCAGTGCCAGACGACTAAAGCGACCCTAAGACGGAGTCTGGGGAGCTGCCACGGCAGGAACTGCGGGTCCGTGTTAGCTCACGAGCAGCGCTCTGGCTGGGGTGGCCTCTCCTGCCTCGGGAAGGACATTGGGCCCTGGACAGTGAGCAGTAGTAATGGAGAGAGAGGGCCACTGGTGGGACCTTGGAGGCTCTTGAGCCCCCTGAAGCAGGGGCCTTATCTTTACTTGTCATGTATTCCCATTGTTTTTTTTTTTATATTTTATTTTATTTTTTTTATTCTTTTTAAAAAAATATTATAATAAGTATTACAAAGGGTATTACATATGTGTCCTTCCCCCAACCCCCGCCTTTGACAATCCCCTGCCCTCCCTTACCCCCAGTGTCTTATGTCCATTAGTTATGCTTATATGCATGCATACAAGTCCTTCGGTTGATCTCTTACCCCCCTCCCTTCTGCCCCCCAACCCTCTCTGGCCTTCCCACTGCAGTTTGACAATCAGTTTGAGGCAGCTCTGCCTCTGTATCTATTATTGTTCAAAAGTTTGTAATGGTCTTTATTATCCATGAATGAGTGAGATCATGTGGTATTTTTCCTTCATTGACTGGCTTGTTTCACTTAGCATAATGCTCTCCAGTTCCATCCATGCTGTTGCAAATGGTAAGAGTTCCTTCTTTTTTACAGCAGCATAGTATTCCATCGTGTAGATGTACCACAGTTTTCTAATCCATTCATCTACTGATGGGCATTTAGGCTGTTTCCAGATCTTAGCTATGGTGAATTGTGCTGCTATGAACATATGGGTGCACATATCCTTTCTGACTGGTGTTTCTGGTTTCTTGGGATATATTCCTAGAAGTGAGATCACAGGGTCAAATGGGAGTTCCATTTCCAGCTTTTTGAGGAAACTCCATACTGTCTTCCATAGTGGCTGCACCAGTCTGCATTCCCACCAGCAGTGCACAAGTGTTCCTTTTTCTCCGCATCCTCTCCAGCACTTGTCGTTTGTTGATTTGCTGATGATAGCCATTCTGACAGGTGTGAGATGGTACCTCATTGTTGTTTTGATTTGCATCTCTGGGATGATTAGTGACTTTGAGCATGTTTTCATATGTCTCTTGGCTTTCTGAATGTCCTCTTTTGAAAGGTGTCTATTTAGATCCTTTGCCCATTTTTTGATTGGATTGTTTATCTTCTTTTTGTTAAGTTGTATGAGTTCCCTATAAATTTTGGAGATTAGGCCCTTATCAGATATGACGTTAGCAAATATGTTTTCCCATGCAGTGGGTTTTCTTGTTGTTTTGTTGATGGTTTCTTTTGCTGTGCAGAAGCTTTTTATTTTGATGTAGTCCCATTTGTTCATTTTCTCTTTAGTTTCAACTGCCCTAGGAGCTGTATCAGTGAAGAAATTGCTTTGGCATATGTCTGAGATTTTGTTGCCTTTGGACTCTTCTAGAATTTTTATGGTTTCCTGTCGTACATTTAAGTCCTTTATCCATTTTGAGTTTATTCTTGTGTATGGTGTAAGTTGGTGCTCTAGTTTCATTTTCTTGCATATATCTGTCCAATTTTCCCAACACCATTTATTGAAGAGACTATCTTGGCTCCATTGTATGTTCTTGCCTCCTTTGTCAAATATTAATTGAGCATATTGGGTCGGGCTAATTTCTGGACTCTCTATTCTATTCCACTGATCTATATGTCTGTTCTTGTGCCAGTCCCAGGCAGTTTTGAGAACAGTGGCTTTGTAATACAGCTTGATATCTGGCATTGAGATCCCACCTACTTTGTTCTTTCTCAGGATCGCCGCAGCTATTCGGGGTCTTTTTTTATTCCAGATGAATTTTTGGAGAGTTCGTTCTAGATCTTTGAAGTAGGCCATTGGTATTTTAATGGGAAGTGCATTGAATTTATAGATTGCTTTGGGTAGTATGGACATTTTAATGATGTTGATTCTACCAATCCAAGAACATGGTATGTTCTTCCATCTCTTTATGTCTTCCTCTATCTCTTTTTTCAACGTCCTGTAGTTTTCTGAGTAGAGGTCTTTTACCTCTTTAGTTAAGCTTATTCCTAGGTAGCTTAATTTTTTTGGTGCGATGGTAAATGGGATTGTTTTTATAATCTCTCTTTCTGAAAGTTCACTATTGGTGTATAGAAATGCCTCAGATTTCTTGGGGTTAATTTTGTATCCTGCTACATTGCCAAATTCATGTATTAAGTCTAGTAGTTTTTTGATGGAGTCTCTAGGGTTTTGTATGTATAATATCATGTCATCTGCAAATAAGGACAGTTTTACTTCCTCTTTTCCAATTTGGATGCCTTTTATTTCTTCTTCTTGTCTAATTGCAATGGCTAATACTTCCAGGTCTATGTTGAACAGGAGTGGTGAGAGTGGGCATCCCTGTGTTGTTCCTGTTCTTAGGGGAAATGGTGTTAGTTTTTGTCCATTTAGTATGATGTTGGCTGTGGGCCTGTCATATATGGCTTTTATTATGTTGAGGTATGATCCGTCTATTCCCACCTTGCTGAGAGTTTTTATCAAAAATGGGTGTTGGATTTTGTCGAATGCTTTTTCTGCATCAATTGATATGACCATGTGGTTTTTTTCTTTCAATTTGTTTATGTGATGTATTACGTTTATTGATTTACGGATGTTGTACCATCCTTGCATTCCTGGGATAAATCCTACTTGGTCATGGTGTATGATCCTTCTGATGTACTGTTGGATCCGATTTGCTAAGATTTTGTTGAGGATTTTGGCATCTATGTTCATGAGGGATATTGGCTTGTAATTCTCTTTCATTGTGTTGTCTTTACCTGGTTTTGGTATTAGGGTGATGCTGGCTTCATAGAATGAGCTTGGAAGTGTTCCTTGCTCTTGAATTTTTTGTAGCAGTCTGAGGAGGATAGGTTTTAGTTCTTCCTTGAAAGTTTGGTAAAACTCCCCTGAGAAGCCATCTGGTCCTGGGCTTTTGTTTGCTGGGAGCTTTTTGATGACTGCTTCAATTTCTTCCATAGTTATTGGCCTATTGAGATTTTTAGATTCTTCCTGATTGAGTTTTGGAATGTTGTATTTTCCTAGGAATTTGTCCATTTCCTCCAGGTTGTCTAGTTTGTTGGAGTAGAGTTGTCCATAGTATTGTTTAACAATTATTTGTATTTCTGTGGGGTCTGTTGTTATTTCGCCTCTATCGTTTCTGATTTGGTTTATTTGGGACCTCTCTCTTTGCTTCTTGGTGAGCCTGGCTAGAGGTTTGTCAATCTTGTTTATCCTTTCAAAGAACCAGCTCTTGGTTTCATTGATTTTCTGTATTGTTTTTTTTTGTCTCTATGTCATTTATTTCTGCTCTAATCTTTATTATCTCCTTCCTTCTGCTCACTCTGGGCTTTTCTTGTTGCTCTCTTTCTAATTCTTTGAGTTGTAGAGTCAGATGATTTACTACCATTTTTTTCTTTTTTTTTTTTCAGGTAGGCCTATAGAGCTATAAACTTCCCTCTCAGGACTGCTTTCATTGTGTCTCATAGGTTTTGGATTGTTGTGTTTTCATTGTCATTAGTGTCCAGGATGTTTTTAATTTCTTCTTTGATGTCATTGGTAACCCAATCAATATTTAATAACATGCTATTCAGCTTCCAAGTGTTTGAGTATTTTGGGTTGTTTTTATTGTAGTTTATTTCTAACATTATGCCATCGTGGTCTGAGAAGAAGTTTTTTATGATTTCAATCTTCTTGAATTTGTGGAGACTTTGCTTGTGACCCAATATGTGGTCTATTTTTGAATATGTCCCATGAGCACCTGAGAGGAATGTATATTCCACGGCTTTGGGGTGAAGTGTTCTGAAGATGTCAATTAAGTCCATCTGATCTAGTGAGTCATTTAGGATTGCTGTTTCTTTGCTGATTGTTTGTCTAGCGGACTTATCCAGTGAGGTCAGTGGTGTATTAAAGTCCCCTACTATGATTATATTGTTGTCGATCTCTCCTTTGATATCTTCCAGGAGTTTTTTTTTATGAATTTGGGTGCTCCTGCATTGGGTGCATATATGTTTACCAGGGTTATATCTTCTTGTTGTATTGATCCCTTTAGTATTATGAAGTGGCCTTCCTTATCTTTTGTTATGGCCTTCACTTTGAGATGTATTTTGTCCGATATAAGTATTGCTACCCCAGCTTTCTTTTCCTTTCCATTTGCGTGAAAGATATTTTTCCATCCCTTCACTTTCAGTCTGTGTGAGTCCGTTCTAATGAGGTGGGTCTCTTGTAGACAGCAGATGTATGGGTCATGTTTTTTTATCCATTCAACCACTCGATGTCTTTTGGTTGGAGCATTTAGTCCGTTTACATTTAAAGTTATTATTGAAAGGTACTTGTTTGTAGCCATTTCTTTTTTGTGTGTGTGGCTGTTTTCTTTCTGAGCTTGTTATTTCTTCTTTTTACACGAGTCCCTTTAGCATTTCTTGCATGGCTGGCTTGGTGGTGATAAACTCCCTTAGCCTTTTTTTGTCTGTGAAGCTTCTTATTTCCCCTTCAATTTTGAATGATAGCCTTGCTGGGTAGAGTATTCTTGGATTCAGTCCTTTGCTTTGCAGCACTTTGTAGATTTCTGTCCATTCTTTTCTGGCCTGATGTGTTTCTGTTGAGAAATCATTTGATAATCTAATGGGAGATCCCTTGTATGTTACTTTCCGTCTCTCTCTTGCAGCCTTTAAGATTCTCTCTTTGTCCTGAACATTTGCCATGGTAATTATGATGTGTCTTGGTGTGGGTCTTTTCGGGTTCACCTTGTTTGGGACTCTCTGGGCTTGTGTGACTTTTTTCTTCCCCACCTCAGGGAAGTTTTCTGATATTATTTCTTCGAATAGGTTTTCTAATCCATGTTCATCTTTCTGTTGTTCTGGCACCCCTATTATTCACATGTTGTTTCGTTTCATGTTGTCCCAAAGCTCCCTTAGGCTCTCCTCCTGTCTTTTAATTTTTTTCTCCAATTGCAGTACAGTTTGAGTGTGTTTTGCTTCCTTGTCTTCTAATTCACTAATTCGGTCCTCCGCTTCTCCCAGTCTACTGTTGATACTTCCAATGGTGTTTTTTATTGCAGCTATGTCGCTCTTCATTTCTTCTTGGGACTTACTTAAGTTGTTGATTTCTTCATCTGTTTCTTCTAGCTTCTTGCATAAGTAGTTGATTTTTTCATCTGTTTCTTCTTGCTTCTTGCACATCCAATGCATGTACTCTAGGACCCTTATTCTGAATTCTTTTTCCGTCATGTTGCATATCTCTGTCTCACTTAGCTGCTTTTCTGGCTAGTCCTCCTTTTATTTCCTTTGGGCATTTCTTTGTCTACCCATGTTTGAGCTCACTGACATATCTAGTTGTTGAGTCGTTCAGTGGCTGCTCCCTGGGTGGCAGTGGCTGCTCCCTGGGTGGCAGTGGCTCCTCGGGCTGTGGTTGCTCCTTGGGCGGTTGTGGTAGCAGCGGCTCCTCCGTTGATAGCAGGGCCTCTGGTGGGTGCTGTTCACAGCTGTGGTGGCTCTTCTGGCTGGTGGAGGGAGGCTTTACACACAGCAACTGTTCCCCAGACAGAGCATGTGGTGATCAGGAGGCCGCTGTTGCTTGAATCTGCTGCGTTGATTTAAAGGCACAAAATACAACACAACAAGGCACAACGTACCAGGCACTGAACACGAATGTATTTATGATATTACTAACCCCAAATAAAGGTGGCCACCTGAGCTAAGAGAGTTAGGAGATAAGGAGGAAAGAAGAGAAAAAGGTAGAAGAGAAAAAAGAAAGAAAGAAAAAAAGAAAAAAAAAAGGAGTGCAAAAATGAAATTGGAAAAAGGGAGGGGAAAAAAGAAGAGGAAAAAAAAAGTAAGAGAGAAAAGAGAATGAAGTATAAAAGGGGAAGAGCCTATTTATATGAGGAGAAAACTCCTATAGATCCGCCACTAATACCAACAAATTACAGCAACAGATTCCTGGAGGTGAATACAAACTACAAACAACCAATAATATCAAGCAACGCAAGGGAAAACAGAAGCACAGAAATAACCGGGGGGGGGGGGGGGGGGGGGGAGGGGCAGGAAAATAAAAAGAATAAGCAGACTAACCTCACAAACAATCCTAAAAAAAACCCCAATATACTCGTCAATCAAGCAAACAACAATAAAACAATAGAGAGAGAAAAGAAGAAGAAGAAAAAAAGAATTTGGATAGTGAAGGAAGATGAGGGAAAGGTGTATAAGGATTTAGAGCAGGGGATTGGACATAGGATATGTAAGTAGGGTGAAATTTTGACAGGGGGTAAAAAGAATAGGGAAATTCTAAAGCTGGAGTAGGGTAAGAGAAACAGGACAACAAAAGGGAAAAAGTGGGGAAGAGGGTTTAGCACAGAGGCAAATTGAGGTAGAGAAAAATGGTGCTAAAGGAGCAATGAAAATAGAATGGAGGACATTAGTCCCAAAATAAAATAAAGACAAAATAAAATGACACTTTAAAAAATGGTAAAATGGTAGCGGTAATAATACTAGTTAAAAATAAAAATGTAGTAGTTGAAAGGGCAAAATCAGGTGATGGGGAAAAAAAAAAGAAAAAAGAAAAACAAAAGAAAAGAAAAAAAATGTTTTCTTAGTTAAAAGGTGAAAAAGTAATTTAAAAAAATAAAAATAAAAATGTGCAGTAATGCAGGTGCTTCAGATCTTCTACTCTTCTTTTTGGCACGCCTGGAATTCAGGAGAATGTTGAATTTCCCTCTGATACACTGTTCCTCAGTGTTGTAAGCCATAGTCCTGATTTTAAGGCAGGCCATATTGGTTCCCCTTACTGCCTTGTCTGTATTTACAGAAGAGTCAATTCGTGGCTCTGCCTCTGGGTGGCAGTGTGTCTGGATTGACCCCCGAGGCTATAAGTTCTCTCTGACCAGGAGTTCTCTATTGTACCTGAACCAGCTCCGCCCAGAGCTGGCTCCCCAGGCGCCACTCCCAGCTCTGTTTCCCAGGCTCCCCAAAAACAATCTTCCCCTACAAGCTCCACTAGCCACCCCAACTGGGCAATCACATGCACTGGGATCAACAATCAAACTCACAGATTTAAGAGGAAGTGTGTAAACAAGAGCCTGGGAAGCTGTGCGAACTCGCAGGGCTCCACCTTCCAGAACTGCGCGGAGTCTCTGTGCACGCTCTGGCCCCTGGCACCAAGTAGCCGGCCTCCTAGGAGAATCTGAGGTTGCCTCTTTGCATCCAGTCCAACTATGGGCTTATTTATAATGTTACCTTCGGCCAGCAGTCCTGCAGGAGCCCTCCCCACTTGCGGGTCACGCTGGCCTCTATGGGCGTGGATTTTGGGGGCCGCAGATTTCCCCCCTGTGCACACGCGCACGTTCCTCGCTCCAACCTGAATTGCAAACCGCACCTTTGGGGGAAGTCTAACCTTTCCGTGGAGGGAAGCAGGTCTCCTCTGAGTTCATGTAGTCGCGCTGCTTGAGAGTCGTTGCCTCCGGGTTAGTAGCCGATCTCTGGATGCGGATAACAGCTACTCAAGATGGCACGGTCTCGCCGCTGAGCTGGCGCCCAGGGGGAGGTTTCAGCCTCAATCTCTAACCATCCCCATTTTCTAGGAGTTCTCTGTCTTTCCTGCCTGCAGACTGTCTCTCAGCTGAATCTCCTCTGCTTGTTCGGGCTGTATGTTACCCGTTTCAGCTGCTCGCCCTTATCTGCTCCAGGACAAAGCACCAACACGTCCATCTAAGCCTCCGCCATTTTTTTCTCCCTCCATGTATTCCCATTGTAACAGGCATTTTTCTAGTTCAAAGCAAGATGTCACCTTAAGGTCAGTGATGAGTCAGAAGACTTGACTTTTTAAAAAAACCTTTATGGTTGAAGGTATGATATATGTCCCCAACTGCCCCCACCTGCACCCCCTACCCCAGGCCCTCACCACCCCACTGACTGCATCCATGGGTTATGCATATATGCATACAAGGTTCTTGGTTGATTACCTCCCACCCACCCACCCTCCCTGCCCTTCCTCCAAGATTCTGCACTCTGTTCCATGCTTCCATGTCTGTGGATCTACTCCATTCATCTAATTTTGTTAATTAGATTCCATATATGAGGGAGATCATGTGATACTTGTCTTTCCCTGACTGACTTACTTCACTAGCATGATGCTCTCCAGGTCCCTCCATGCTGTCTCAAAGGATAAGAGATTCTTCTTTTTTCCTGCTGCATAGTTTTCCATGGTATAAATGTACCCAGCCTTTTAATCCACTCATCCACTGATGGGCACTTGGGCTGTTTCCAGATCTTAGCTATTGTAAATTGTGCTGCTATGACCATAGGGGTGCATACATTCTTTCTGATTGGTGTTTCAGGTTCCTTAGGATATATTCCTAGAAGTAGGATCACTGGGTCAAATGGCAGTCCCATATTTAACTTTTTTGAGGAAATGCCATACTGTTTTCTATAATGGCTGCACCAGTCTGCATTCCCAGCAGGAGTGTACAAGGTTCCCTTTTCTCCACATCCTCGCCAGCACTGGTCATTTGTTGATTTGTTGATGGCAGCCATTCTGACAATTGTGAGGTGATATATCATTAAGAAGATAACTTTTGATATCAGAAAACTTATAAGAAAGAACAAATAGACATGTAGTCTGGAGGGGAGGGGCTGAGTCCCAGGCAAATGTGGAGGCTAACAACAGCTCAGGAAGAGTTCAGAAAGGCAGCTAGGCTTCTGGTCCAGTCTTTGCACCTCCAGCCAAATTCTTTATATATATACTAGAGGTCCAGCGCACAAAATTTGTGCGTGGGTGGGGTTCGTAGGCCTGGCCTGCGATTAGGGCCATCTTCCCTGGCTGCCCACAGCTGGGCCCGCCCCCCACCGTCACCCACCCCCAGTTTCTCTTTCACCATCAGGTGATCGGTGCCTGACAGCCAGGGGAAGGGACTGAGAGGTCGGCTGTTTCTGCCCACTCACTGGCCCCGCCCCCACCGTGGGTTACCCTCTGCCAACTGCATCCCCTGCCACCCACCCCCAGTTCTCCATTTGCCATCAGGCAATCAGAGCATGCTGGATGGGGAAAGGGACCAAGAGGTGCTCAGATTGCCTCATAGTGATTGGTTCAGCAGTTGTTCTGGTCGTTTCGCCTTTAGGGTCAATTTGCATATTACCCTTTTATTATATAGGAATAGAGGCCTGGTGCACGGGTGGGGACCGGCTGGCCTGCCCTGATGGGACCCTGGATCTGGGTGGGGGGTCCCCACTGGGGGGTAGGGCGGACTTGGGTGAGGGGCTGCAGGTGGTTTGCAGGCCGGCCATGTCCCCGATCGGGGTGGAGGTCCCGGCTGGGGGCAGGGCCAGCCTGGGCAAGGGGCCACAGGTGGTTTGCAGGTCCACCATGCCACCAATCAGGGTGGGGGTCCCCACTCAGGGCAGGGCCGGCCTGGACAAGGGGCTGTGGTGTTATGGTTTCTGGTCATTCCGGTTGTGATGGTGTTACAGTCGCTGGCTTTTTATATATATAGATGTGTGTGTGTGTGTGTGTGTGTGTGTGTGTGTGTGTGTGTGATTGATATACAGTGGGGCCTTGACTTACGAGTTTAATTCGTTCCGAGACCGAGCTCATTAAGGAGCTCGTTAAGGAGCTCATTAATTCAAATTAATCTATCAACTCAATGCAAAAAATCGGCTGAGAGACAGCTGGTATCTCAAAAAACTCGTTAGTTGGGACACTCGTACGTCAAGGCCCCACTGTGTGTGTGTGTGAGTGTGTGTGAGTGTGTGTGAGTGTGTGTGTGTGTGTGTGCATATAATTGATTTCAGAGAGGAAAGAAGAGGGAAGAGAGAGAGAAACCATCAATGATGAGAGAGAATCATTGATTGGCTGCCTCCTGCACCCCCTACTGGGGATCGAGCCCACTACCTGGGCATGTGCCCTTGACTGGAATAGAACCTGGGACCCTTCAGTCTGTAGGCCAACACTCTATCCACTGAGCCAAACCAGCTAGGGCTCAGGCCAAATTCTTGAGTGAGAAATATAATATGACTGGTCACTGGTCAGCTAAGCCTTTGGGCATGTGCCCCTCCTGGTCTAGTTGGCTGAGGGCAAGGGGAGTTTGGCCATGTGGGCCAGACATGACCACCCTTCAGCAGAGGCAGGTGGCAGTCTCCAGGGAAGTAGGGGGAGGGTGGGCAGGAACTCCCAGAAGTCCAGTGTGGCATTCCAGGGCTAATCTACCCACACGCCTCCTTCTGAGTCCTCCTGTCCCTGACAGTCTAATCTTGCTCTTTCCAGGCCTCCAACCAACCAGCGAAGCTGTTTGCCACTGCTCGTGAGTATGTGTATATGCTTTTCTCGGGTCACTTCTCCCTCCATGCCAAGTAGGTGACCAGAGGCACTGCCCACATCTCTACTGTTGGAAGGATTCCCTCTGACCACAGTGTTTCAGGGCCACTGGGAGCACAGCTGCAGTGCAGGCTCAGGTCACCTGTGGCTTGTCCCACCTCCACTGTTGCCTCAGCTGTGAACAGAGGTACTTCCTTCTGTCAGCTGCTTACATTGAACCCTCCACTTGGCAACAGATACTTGCCAAGGGGGATGAGTTGGTGTAACTGGCCCCGCCCAGATCTTGAGGGCCTCCCTTCCCTACCAGGGGCCATTATGGCCTGGGAAACCTGTCTGAACAGAGCACCTGGCCCTTTCTGAGGTTCTGCCACTCCTACGGGAAGTTCTCCCCGATTGTCACTCTACCCTCCAGCTGCACAAGACACACGTGTTTCAGTGCTTCCTGCCAAGAGGCTTTCCAAAACCCTCATGCTTTGTTTTAAATCACCGACTGAGATCTGGGACTGCAATTTCCTTTCTTTAGTGAATCAGTGACACTTAGCAATAGCCACTCCCTTCTGTAGTCTTAATGGTTATCCTTTCCTTTTCTCTCCCAAATGCCAGAGACACTGTACCCGCTGGCACAGCCCCCTCACCGGTGAGCCGTCCCAGTTCACTGCAGGTTAAAAGTCATAGCAGATGCACGGAAACCCCGTGCCCGTGACTACCTCCCGTGACGGGCCCTCACTCCCACCTGGTCAATGACCCGCCTCCAGCATCCTATCCCCGAGGCCTTCCAGGCCCAGGCCCTGCACCCACGGTCTGGTCTTGGTCCAGTTCCCAGGAGAAGAGTCTGAGACAGGCCTTCAGATTCCCATGATTTATTTGGCAGAGCTCTCAGGAGACACCTGAGATTAGGGATGGAGGAGACAGAAGAGGAAGGAGAAACAGTTGAGCAATCATGTGGCCACAGGTGAAGTTCAGCCTGATCTTATCCTCAGAGGAGACTCTGGAACTAAGCACACCGCAGCAAAGAGCTGACCTTTGACTGCCATTAGCTGTGGGCCTCCTGGAAAGGGTGCCTCCCTGTCTGCTGGCAGCCAACACCCTTAGCCTTGGAGGGATGGGTGCCAACCAGTAAAGGAGAGCTCGAGGGGCCTCCCCAGTACCCAGTGACCACAGGAACCCGTGACGATGGCAACAAGGGCATGGCCAGAGGGACTCAGCAGAACCCAAGGCCCAAAAGAGGGGGTTGTCATGGAACCTCTGAGAAGAGAGTTTCAAGGAAGAAATGGCGGCAGTCAAATGCAGCTGTGAGGCCCAGTCTCCAAAAGCAGCATTGGTGTTGTTGCAAGAGAAGCGTCAGGGAACTTCAGAGCATAGGCCGCTGGGCATGGCCGACGGTGGTCAAGGGGAGACAGTAAACCGGGCAGTTTGCCAGTTGAGAAGTCTTTGTAAAAAGGAGCAGGGAGGCTGGGCAGCAAAAGGTGGGATGCAGGCTGTTAGACCGCAGGACGCCAGGGCCCACAGCTCAGCTAGGACCTGGAGGGGGAGGGGAGGGTGTAGGAGAGGGCCTGGCTGATGGAGCGAAGTTCTTCCAGAAGAGGAAGTGCTGGTGTCAGGGGCTGGGGAGGGATACCACTTCCTGTGGGCCTGGGCAGAAGAAGACAAGGCTGCGGGAGGATACAGGCGGGTTTGTGGGTGGGGGGTAGTTAGTGGGGTTTGTGTGATGGGGTAACCTGCTTAGCGTGAGGTGGGCATGGCTGAGCAGGAGGCTGGAGCAGAGGACGGGGGTGGGGGGAGGATGGGTGGGCACACAGACCATGCCTTGAGGTCAGTGAGGCTGGAGACCCTGGTTTGTCCTGGAATCACCTGCGGGGCCCAGTGCCTCTCCCCAACAGCACCCTATGGCCTTATGTGGAGGGAGAGTGTGAGGCTCAGGGCGGAAGCTTTGCAGGGTGGGCAGTGTGTCCCCTTACCTTCCAGATGAACAAACCTCCCCTGCATTCTAGCTTCAGAACCTGAAACCAGCAATGCCAACGGCCCACTGAGACCTGCTACTTCCTCCCAGGGGTCTGGAAGGAGAAAAGTCCATGGGCAAAGCCCAGCAGAGGGCCTGGCTCTGGCTCCGGGGTGCTTGGAGTTCAGCTCCCTCCCCCTCCCACTCCCCCCTTTCCCCTACTGCCCTCCCCCCAAGCCTGGGGCCACACATCACATCCTCCAGCCCATGGGTCATCTTGTGTTTCTGTTTTTCCCACCCCTACTTCCTGCCTTTAAGGCAATGACATTCAAACTTTTTGTTTTTAACCACAACCCACAAGTTAATTTTATGTCATGATTCAGCACACATACACGCACATGCACACGCACACACACACACACACACCTGCACCGAGTTTCATGATGCAATCCTCACCCTTCTTTTCTAGGGTGCTCTTGATGTTTCTGTTCTCGATTACTTCATTAACAAGTGCTGGTCACAACCCGCCAAACTGATCTTTCAGGTCAGTCAGCGATGGGTGGAGAAGCACTGCTCCCAGGCCATGGGGGGCAGGGTGTGGACGAACAGGGGACCACTTATTCAACCTGACAAGCTCAGGGGAGGCCTGCGTGGCGGTCTTACAAACTCAGAGACCGAAAGCAACCACGTAGGATGGTGTAAAATGGAACCTTCCTAAGTCATGGCATCTAAGATAGCATCCCTTTAGAATGTCAGAGTGAGCTTCTTCTAGACCCCTCAGGGCACAGCCACCACCAGAGCAGCCTTCTTTGTTCTCCTGTGACTCAAATACCATCTCTAAGCGGTAACTGTTAACTGTCCTGCACCTGCCAACGTAAAAGGAGTATGTGTCTGTCCGTGTTTTTTGTTGTTGTTGTTGTTGTTGCTAATCCTCACCTGAGGATATTTTTCCATTGATTTTTAGAGAGAGTGGAAAGGAGGGGGGAAGACAGAGAGAGAAACATCGATGTAAGAGAGACACACGGATTGGTTGCCTCAAGTCCCTTGACCAGAACTGAACCCAGGAACCCTCAGTCTACAGGCCAACACTATCCACTGAGCCAAACCGGCAGGGCCTGGTTCACCTTTTATCCGGTCCCAGAGCTCTCCCCGCTCCTTCTCCCGCCTCCCTAATCTATCACCAGTGAATGTCATGTAAGCCCACATGTCTTCCCCTTTGATTCAGACGCACAAAATACGTAGCAAAACTGCCATTTTCCAGAGCATTTTCTCAGTCCGGTGAGATTTTGTTTCCCTGCAATTGCTGACAGTTTGGTTCAAATAAACTCATAAAAATTCTCGACAGATTTGGAGATTTCTCACGTCGACGGGGTGGGCCTTTGGAAGCTCTCCCTTATGCCCTCACTGCTCCTCTCCAAGGAGTGTCTGTGCTCAGAGAAAGCCCCACCTGCCCTGTGAGGCAGGCAGGAGGCAGTGCCTGAGGTTCAGCAGTGACCAGGATTCCATTAAAAAAAAAAAGCGTTTTATCGATTTTAGAAAGAGGGGAAGGGGAGAAACATCCACGTGAAAGAGAAACATTGAGCAGTTGCCTCCTGGATGCACCCCGACTGGGGACTGAACCGACAATCTGGGTGTGTGCCCTGACCGGAAATTGAACCTGCGACCTTTGGTGCCCAGGACAACACCCAACCGACTGAGCCACACTGGCCAGGCCCAGGATGCCACTTTAATGTCATTTCTCCTTCTGTCCTTCACCTTCCATCTCCCACCAGAGAAACTGGCCCTTGGAGAGGCCCCAGAGGTGGGGAATTCCACAGTTTAGTAGCTGATGCAATCCCACAGCCTGCACCCCGGCTCGCTGCTGCACACACGCCTCCTCACAGTTAGACCTCACTCTCCTGACACGCAGTCCCCCACACACCAGGGGACACATTGTGGGGTGCCATCCTTGGACCCACCCTCACCAGGCCCTGCAGAGGGAAGGCCGCAGCCGTTATTTTGTGGCTTCCGCTGGAAGCAGAGCTAAGTGCAGGCACAGCAACTGGCTGCTGGGCTCTGGAATCAGACACCCTTCCCTGAACTTGGTGGGCACAGGGAGGGCAGTCAGTTGTGTCGGGTGCTGAGGCTGTAAGGATAGTTAGAACCTTGGCCTGGGGCGGGGCTGGGGCAAGAGAAGCCCAAGTAAAGTGCAGTCACAGGAAAGAAAAGCCGAGGTTCCCTTAGAGGCTAAGTCAACACCCAGGGCTTGAGGCCTGGGCTTGGTTTTTCATTCCCAAATGCTCTGGACAGCGCCCTCTGGGGCCAAACATGGGGAACAGGCTCCTGTTCCTTAAACCCAGAAAACCCAGTGTTGTCGGCTACCAGAGCCCAGCCAGCACCCCTGGCCCTGTTCAGGCCCCGCTCCCCACCTGCCTGTCCCACTGCCGGGGCAGGGCCTGCTGAGACAGGGGCCCAGAAGGCGAGGGCACAGGCTCAAAGGCTCTCACCTGGCCCCGGGGTTTCAGGGCCTTTTCCAGGGGCACCCAGGGCAGGGGCTCCTCCGACTCAACACCAAGCCACCTGCTTCCTTTCCTTTTCCTTTGCAGGGTGATTGGGCAGGGTGGTGGTTTAAAAGCAAAAACAAAAATGCCCAAACCACTCCTGAATGTTCACAAAATAGCTAATTCGCCAAACCTTCATTTTTGTCAATTTATTTAGAAAAAAATTAACATGGGCAAATGAGATACCTCAGTGTTACAACAGAGTATAGAAATGTCTAGCAATAGTCAAATAATTTGATCTTTAAATACAAAATAACCACATGAACACCTAATATACAGGTTTCATCTGAATACATATTTATTAGATAAATATTAGAAGTTGTCACATCATCTAACTACATACAGCTTTGCAAGACTAGAAACCACAATTACTTTTTCTGAGCAGTTTAAAGTATGAAATGACTGCATTGTACACGATGTACAAAGACGATGGAGATTTCTGTGGGAGTTACTTCGGGCTGCACGGTGGGTGTGTCTATATGTGTGTGTACGTGTGAATCACCTGTGATCATGATATCAAAAATTATACAAAGTATGAATTTGGTTACAATTTTCTTCTGAAATCCCCATTTCTTTTCATTATTTCCATAGCACCCTAAAAATACACAGGTGGCAGGACTAGTACACTGAAGCTAAATAGTACATGTAGGTAAAATAAAAACAAAACAGAACGAAAATTCCTTTCCACACGGGGTCAGAGTATATTACATAGTGAGACAGATGCAGAGAGACCTCACAAATGCTAACAACAGGATCTAGTTTTTCACGTTAAGATGGAGTTCCAAGCCTTTTGTTTTGTAAAATAAAAACAATACACATTCCGAGGGAAATGAATGCATCTGTTAACATGTCTCTATTTCTCATTTACATATGTACACACGTCGCTTGAGTCGCTGCTGCTGACATCACCCTGCCCGGGTGGGTCAGGCGGAGGGAGCAGACATGTAGCTCTCTGGGGGTGTAGGACTTCCATTAGGGAGAAAGTATTAGACGCTTCTCAAAAAATAAAATGGTTACAGGGAACATGATACATGGGTAAAGCTTCAAACCAAGGAGATGGGGTGATTGCCTGCACGTGGGCCTCCCCGCCGGCCGCCGGCGCCCTGTCCATCTGTGGAGTGGCAGCTGTGGCCTGGTGTGTGCCTGGTGCGGAGAGGGGCTTGCTGAGGCCTCGTTTTTGCTGAGGTTACTTATGGCTCCAAGTGGTCATCCAAACAGGATCAGGGAAGCATCTCCTGAGCTCAGAATTGCCCTGCTGAGGGAGGCTGCCCCCGGAACCTGCCACCAGCTGGGGCTTTCCCAGCCCCGGGGGCCTTCATGCCTCCCTCGCTCCCTGACCTGGCCCCCAAATCGCTCTGGAAGGGTTCGTCCCAGAGGGCGGGCTTCGGCACCTCGGTTCAGGAAGGCTCTTTGCTGAACTTGCTGGTGGGGGCCCGGGCTTCCCCAGAGAGGGCGGAGGAGGTGCCTGGAGCCCGGCTGTGGGAACAGTGACCTCCTGCACTAGGAAGCTGTGGGCAGGTCAGCTGAGCAGAGCAGGGACACCCCGACAAGAACCAGAACGAACCCCAGGCCTCTCTGGGGAAAAGTACACGGCAGGAAGCAGGAACTTCTAGGGAAGGTGTCTGTAAGTCCGTCTGGGGCGGAACATTCCCACACGCCCGACCCACCAGCCTACCAGCCGGGGCTATGGGCACTGGGCAAGGACGGCCGCGTGCTCCCTGGTGTGTCTCGTCCCGCCAGCCTGGGCCTGGCTCTCCCAGTGGGCAGCCAGGTCTCTAACTCACGGCACAGCCACCTCTGCGCTTCGTCCCTTCATCGGTACAAATAGCCCTGGTTGCTTTTTTGTTTTTGTGGTTTTTTTTTAAAAAAAGGACTCGGTCTTTGTCGTTGAGTCAAGGCATTTTAAAAACACCAGCAAAGGCTATAACCAGGTCATGAAAATGCTGAAGATTATCAAAGACAATACTAAAATATTCACAAAGATATTTACAAAAGCAATTCTTAAAATAATCGATTTGCATACTGAACACCACACTTTTTGAAAAAACCTCAACAACGGGACAAAGGAAACAAGGTGGGAGCGAACAATGGCAGCTTTCCTTCCGGAAACCTCGTGCTGGCCGCTGGTAGTGACTGGAAATCGACAGCTAGGCCTGTCCCGGTCAGAGGCAGAGGAGTGCTGGGACCACCCGCCCCGCCCCAGGGAGCCGGAGACTGAGAACACAGGTGGACAGGAGAGCAGGAGGCCCCAGGCAGCAGCAGGGAGGGGCGCAGCGAATTTACAGACGTGACACAAGTGACCCGCCGGCCTAGCAGCGTCCCAGGCCGTGCGGTGGAGGGAGCAGAGGACACACAGCTACCTGGAGACTCAGAGCAGTCGGCTGAGTGGGAGGGAAAACCAGAGGCTGCTTCTGTCTGAACCAGCAGGAGTGTGGGGTGAGCTTTCGACAGCAGAGGGACACAGAGGGGAGCGGCTGGCAGCCAAGCGCGGTGTCTGAGGCAGCCATGCAAACACCCTTGATGCTTGTGGGCGCACCCCAGCACACACAGCAGCCTCGGACATCGGCAGCCAGACAGCGGGGGCTGGGGATACCGATGCCGGTTCCTGCTGCTAAGCCTGCACACTCCCGAGCCAGCATCTCCCATGCCTTTCCACCATCCCACCTTGCCGTCTGCGGGGGACAAAGGGGAATCAGCAGAGAGGGAAGTGGGTGTCCCACGTAGCAGTCTGGGAGAGGTGGGAGAGGAGCAGGAGGGAGGACACAGCACACATGGGAGAATCGGTTTGCTTGCTGTACGAGTCCAATGTTCTCTTCTCCAGATGACTGTGTAGCTTGAGGCTGTTGTTCAAAAACAGGAGTGGCTTGGAGCAGTTTTAAGTTGCTGTTCCTACTGACCACCGGGCGGCATTCCCCCGCCCCCAACTAAGGGCACAATAATTTCCGCCGGGCACTCGCTCTCTGCCCTCCCAGGCCCGAGCCCAAAGGTCGTGGAGCCACCTGCTGTGCTGTCCTGGCTCTGAGGAGGCCCTGACCCTCTCCCCACCAGCCCCCAAGCAGGAACGGCACATCCTCTCTCAAACACAGGATCGTGTCCTCCTTCTCTGCTTGCTGAGACAGTGTCTACAGGGTATCTTGGCTAGAGGTCAGAGGTCGAGTGGCAACCGTGGCCCCTCCGTGAGTGGGCTTTCCCAGAGGCTTGTGCTTTTCTGTGGTGGGTGACGGTGGTGGGCGGGCTGTTCTCCCTGCAGCTGACTGTCACTGCTCCCCAGGGCTCGGCCGCCTGGGTCTGGGGGCTTCTTTTGGGCTCAGTCACAGAAGGAGGATCTGGGCCAGGAAGCAGGGAGGCAGGGTTACAGTTTGGAAACTGGAAGAACCTGGCGGCCACTGGAGGTCTCGGGGGGTCAGCACACGGAGGGACCAGGAAGCTGCTGGGTGTCCTCTCACCGCGCTCCCATCGTGAGGGTCACCTTCGGCCGGCTCCGGGCACCGGCTCCAGACCACAGCCTTCACAGGGCACCCTCCACCCCTCCACTCTGAGGCCACGGCAAGGGGGAGGGACTGAGGACTCGGCTCCCAGCGGGAAAGTGTGTGGGACGACAGGAGGGAGCGGAATGGGGAGGGATGGCCCCGGCGGAGGGCGGACTTCAGTTGTTCTCAAAGAGAGACAGGAGGTCATCGTTACTATTGCTCGGCAGGTCGGGGGGGTCCAGGTACGAGAGGAGCTCATCAGGATTTGTGAGTTCTGGCAGGAGCTGGAGGAGAAATACAGAAGCCAGATGAGGTGCCGGCTGAGGGGCTGGTGAGGGACACGGGGCATCCCCATGCCCGTTCCCTTGCCTGCCTGCCTCCCAGGGCCCTGGCCCGACAGGGGAAACGAGCCGTGCTAGCTGTCCCCAAACGCCTGTGGCCACGTGTGGTCGGGGCACCCACGCTTGCTTCAAGCCCACCAGCTGGGAAGGCCCTGGCGGGGCAGAGGCTTCCTCGCAGCAGACCCTCTGGCCCCGGCACCTGCCCCAAGGACCTGCAGGGCCAGTGGGCCTCCCAGCGGAACCCAAGTGCATGGAGGCGGCCCCTGCAGCTCTTGCTGCCCGGATCCCTCGCTCTCAGGAGCTCTCCGCTCCTTGGCAGGCAGGCCCCTGACGGGCTGGCAGCACGGCCCTGGGCAGAGGCTGCAGGGTTCCTACCCTCTACCCTGAGGCCCTTGGAGTCTTCCTGTCACAGGGGCCTCGTGAATCTAAGGCACCCCCTGGCCTGCTTGGTGGAGGAGAGCTGGGCAGTGCCCAGTGACTGCCCAGCGAGGGCACCCATTCACCCCAGACTGACACTGCGGGGCCACGGGTGACAGGGCTGGGACTGCAGGGCAGGAGAGGGCAGGCCTCCTTCCTGGAAAGCTAGAGCTGGGGCTGGGGAGGGAGGGCAAGTCCTGCAGGTTTCCTGTCTCGCCCTGGCCCGCCCCCAGCATTCCAAGCATCTCCTCCCATCTTTCAGGCCGCCCAGCTCTCAGGCGGGAGACTGAGTCTCAGCCTCCCACGTCCGCCTCAGCAGCCCCCGTGACCGGAGGCTGGCCCCTCGCACCCCGTCCAGGGGCCTGTCAGAGTGAGCGATGGAGCAAGCAGAAGCAAGGGCATGGATAACACACGGACAAGAAACTGGAGACAGACACACACCAGTGAGACAGAGGGGCCGTCATTCCAGCCCCTCCCCTGCCCCGGCCAGAGAGTGTGGCAGACACGGAGATGGCAAACTCAATGTGGGCGGAGGGGGGAGGAGGGGAGGGGGAGAAGGGCAGGAGCCTCCTACGCTGCCTCCGGACCGGGCCCAGAGGGACTCTGTGGGGGCCTGGGGAAGGTGGAGTGAGGCTGGGCTGCAGGACCATGGCCAGGGGGCGAGGGGCAGGGGTTGGGAGGGAAGGGGAGGGGACCCTCGGACCCTCAGTGAGGCTTCCCCCTGGTGGGGGTTCCTGGTTTGAAGCCAGGGGAGACAAGCTGCCTGGGCCCACACACCACCCACCCAGCCCCTCACAGCTACACCTCCTCCACCCGGGCCTTGAGCCTCAACACCCAGCCCTGCTCTTTGGGCAGGTCTCGGGCGCCAGGCCTAGCCCCAGGCCAAGGCAAGTGGGGACCCCAACTTACATCCAGCGAAGGCTCCGGCATGTCGGATGCTCCCTGCGCTCCGGCCTGACCCTCTAAGGCTGAGGAGGGGTTAAAGGTCAGGTCGCTGTGTGGATGGTTGCTGGGAGCGGCCTGTGGCGGTTGCCGGGGAGGCTGGGAAGGAGGAGGAGGAGCCCCACTGTGATGTAATGGAGGCCCTGACTGGCTGCTGGGGTGTGGGACGTGCAAACCTTGTTGTATGGAGGGATGGGGCTGGTCAGAACTGCCAGCGTGTGGCATCTGTGGAGGAGGAGAGAGCAGGAGAAAAGAGAGGTGAGGTGACGAGGCACAGCGACGGATGCCTGGAGAAATGAGAACCAAACAAAACCAGGAAAACAACACACCCCCACAACAGAGCCAACCCTACAAAGCTGAATGCTGCTCTTGTTTTTTTTTGTTTTTGTTTTTGCAGAGAAACAAACAAAATCCTCCCCCAGAACTGCCAGTTGGGGAGGTTGTGGAGGGCAAAATGGGGAAGGGCCGTCTGAGTCTGTGGGTCCAGGAGGGAGGTGGCCAGGGGCTCGGAGACGAGCAGACAGCGCGGGCCAGGCCCCGGGAGCCCGCCGCCTCCCAGCCTGGGCTCCACCACAATGAACAACAGCGCGGGCAGATGGACAAGCACAGTGGGCATGTTTCCAGGGCGGGGGTGGGAGGTGCTGCTGGCAGCATGGTGCAGGCGCCAAGGGCCGGGGGAGTAGAGCAGACGCGGACAGACAGCATGGGGCAGGCGTGCAGCTCATGGGTCTGTGCCCTCCAAGTGGGCACACAGGTTTCCTCCAGGAGCCTTGGTACTGGCCCTGCCTGTTGCCCTGGGGTAGGGAGAACTGAGCCTCAGTCAAAGGAGCCGAGTGGGGCCTCCCAGACTCTTCCTCTTGCCACCCACCTACCGGCTGTACCCCGGGGCGCTAGGGAAGGCAGGCTCCAGGGCACCAGGGCTCGCCCAGGGGCCGTCTTGCTAAGGTGGAGGTGGGTGGTGCCTCTCTGACAGGTGAACTAGAGGACCCACTTTCTCCCGTGGGCATACGCCATGGACAGGGGGGCTGTGGGTGGGCAGGGGAGGTGGTGGGTGGGACTTAAACTTTACTGCTTGTCTGTTGGCTGTCCCCCTTCCTTCAGAGCTTGGGTCTTGAAGAGAAAGGCTGAGTCCAAGCCCTCTCCCTCCCCCAGCATACCCGCAGGCCCTCGGCCCACACACACTGCCAGTGAGGGGAGCGCACAGACTCACCAGGGCAGCCTGGTGAGCAAATGTCTCCTTGGTCTTTGGTACGTCCTCCCCTCCCCACCTTCTGGGTCACATGAAGCATTCCTTTTTCCCTTTGTGGGTTTGAAAATGGCAGCCACACCTTCCCTGATCTTCTCTAGACTAGTTCCTCTTCCTGTTCCCTCTTGCTGTGGGCTGGCCTCTGCCCTTGGCCCAGGTGGCCCCTCATAGCAGTGCCCGGCCAGCCGGGGCCCTGAGATCAGGGCCCAGGGCACCGAGTATGGGGTACACATAAGGTGAGAAGGACTAGGAGGAGCCAGAGGGATAGGACCAGCTTCTGACTCCCACCCATGCCTGTGGATGCCCCACAGGGCACATTCTGGGGGGCAGGGAGGGGCTCCACACTCCTGGGGCATCCCAGTCCAGGACAGTCTCCAGATGTGCTGACACAGCTGTTCCCTTTGGCCCTGACATTTTGCTGGAGTCAGGGGCAGGTGCTCTCTGGACCTGCTGACAATACCCATCGACCTGCCACCTGGCACGGGCCTCGAGTGAACCAGCGCCTGGCTGAAGCCCTCCCGGCAGTCCCTGCGCACAGGGGACTCCTGCCCAGCCATGTGCTCAGCTGGGGCAGGCTGCCCTGGCGGGGAAGGTGTGGGGGCGTTCATCTGTGACTGCACCACCCCACCCCACCTTGCACCGCTGTACTTCTGGGTCCAGTTGCCATCTACAGAGAGCCCAGAAACGGGGAAGGACAGTGCATATTTGGGGAGCCTCCTGGGGGATCCTGAAGTCAACTCACAGGCTTAGATCCCTGAGGAACCAGACGCAGGGCTAACAAGGCAAGAGAAAGCCCCGTTGGACACAGGCGAACGACATCTGCTGCCATTTGCCAGCGCTAGGGATTGTGAGGCCCCGATGTGCAGCCTGTGAGAGTCGGGGGTGTGGGGTGCTGGCCATGGAATGCTGAGGTCCTGGGGGGCGGGGCTGGGAAAGGTCCCCAGAAGTAGGGAGCCCCACAGGGCAGAAAGTACCTCGCCGAAGCCCCGAGAAAGCAGCCATTCTTGACCTGGCATTCGGGGGTCCTGCGGGAAAGCTGCTACGGCGCCCCTCACCCAGATTCCTGGTCCTGCCTCTGCACTAACAATCGGGTGGCACTGGCCCCAGGACGGCCCGCTCTCGGTGGCAGGGCCACCTCCGTGTCAGGTGTGTGGGACACAGCCCAGCCCAGAGGCCCCTTCCTTCCAGGCCACGTGACGAAGGGCCTGAATGGTGCCTTCCGGCGTAGGCCGACCCAACCTGCTGCCAAGCAGGACCCCTCCGTGGGAGCCCTGGCCCTTCCCTCCTGCCCTGTGGCCCAGGACCCCCTGCTGGGCCTCACCAGCCTCCTCCCAATCCTCCCCTCTCAGGAGCAGCCAGAATTACTGAAGCCTTAGCCTTCAGTCCTCGGGCTTCCCCCAAACCCTGACTGTTCTTGCTCCATTCAGGCCCTGCCAGAGCTTGGCTCCATTAGTGCAAGGCCCTCGTCTGTCCTGCTTCCCTCAGGTACAAGGCCCAGCCTGGGCCCAGGCTAAGGAAACGCCTGTTAAATTGAGTGGAAGCATCCAGTGCTCACTTGCTCACTGGCCTCCCAACTCTGCCGCCAGGGCCACGGGGCGGGAGGCCTCTGGGTGGCAATGGACACCTTGCCCGCAAGGGCTTTCTCAGCAGTGCAGGGGATGTGTAAGAGGTAAAACGGGACAGGAGGGAATGCGCTCGGAGAAGCAAACGTCCCGGCATTGCTTTTTGCAGGAGGTGGTGATACCCCAAGGATTCAGACCCCTGGGGAGTAAGTGCCTGGGTCTGGGACAGAATTCTACATGGCCGGGGCTACAGTAAGATAATGTAAGAGTGTGTGTAAGTGGGGGAGAGAGGGAGGGAGTGGCATGTGGGAATGTGTACAGTGTTTGTGTGAGGTTGTAGATGGGGTGTGCATGTGTGTGAGGCTGTACATGGGGGTGTGCATGTGTGTGTGAGGCTGTACATGGGGGTGTGCATATGTGTGTGAGGCTGTACATGGGGGTGTGCATATGTGTGTGAGGCTGTACATGGGGGTGTGCATGTGTGTGAGGCTGTACATGGGGGTGTGCATGTGTGTGAGGCTGTACATGGGGTGTGCATGTGTATGAAGTTGTATATGGGGTGTGCATGTGTGTGAGGCTGTACATGGGGGTGTGCACGTGTGTGAGGCTGTACATGGGGGTGTGCATGTGTGTGAGGCTGTACATGGGGTGTGCATGTGTGTGAGGCTGTACATGGGGGTGTGCATGTGTGTGAGGCTGTACATGGGGTGTGCATGTGTGTGAGGCTGTACATGGGGGTGTGCATGTGTGTGAGGCTGTACATGGGGGCGTGCATGTGTGTGAGGCTGTACATGGGGGTGTGCATGTGTGTGAGGCTGTACATGGGATGTGCATGTGTGTGAGGCTGTACATGGGGGTGTGCATGTGTGTGTGCAGGGAGGAGCCTGAAGCGTTCATCTCCTGAGCCTGTGTCCTGGGTGAAACAGGTCCAAGGGTGCCGATGGGCTATGACCCAGCCCCAGATAGTCTCTCACTCCTTCCTGAGCCTCAAACCCAATTCTCAGTCCTCCCCTTGGCCTGGGAGGAACGAGCAAACACTAGAAGGTGCTGAGGGAGCCGTCTGCCGGTCAGCCTCCGCGGAGGTGGGGGCTGGGAGGTGGGATGAGGAAGCGGTACTCACAGTTTCCTGCATGGGGTGGCTGAGGGGCTTCTCCAGGGCAGCCATGTTGTTGGGCATGTCTGGCGGGTGGGAGAGCTGGGGGGGGCCATGCATGAAGTCGTTCATGGACGTCCCACCAGGGTTCCCATGGGGGAAGTCAAAGTTGCCGTGGCCCTGGTAGTTGTTGCCTGGGGGTAACAACGGACGGGGTCACTGGAGGGAAGACAGCACCCCTGGGTTGCAGGCGGCGTGTAAATTAAGAACCGAGTCCTGTCCTTCTGAGGCCCGAGCTGGCTCCTGCAGCCTCAGCATCCGGGCTGTGCCATGGACAGCCATGCGACCTCGTCCAGTGGGCCTCAGCCCCAGGGCCTGTGCTGCTCTACGGCTAGGAGGGGTGGAGTGGGAGAAAGGGGGGCCTGGTCCCTGTGGGCAGGGGACATGGAGTGAGGCCCAGGTCTCAGCCTCCGCAGGATATGCCGAGCTAGCCCCTGGACCTGCTTCCCCCACGGCCGCCACAGGGCTGCACCTCATGGCTGGGACGACATCCCAGAGCGGCTCAGATCTGCCAAGTTCACAAAGAAAACTGCGTCAGAATCCAGATGACACCATTAGAAGCCAGCCGTCTGGCCTCCCGGCTGCTGTGCCCCAGCATGTGGCCTTGGCGAGGTCAGATCAGCACCCGGGAAGCTGGGCCCTTGGCCTGCTGCGGACATGTGCTGTGGGGCACTGCTGGGTGGGCTAGCCTTCCGGGCCTGCATCCTCCAGGAGCTCTGTGGACCTAAGAGCAGGGTCCTAGGAGGGAGCTGCTGCTCCGTGTTCGAGGGGGCGGGTACTTCCTAGAAATGGCCATACGGTGAAGCTTGGTCTGGGCAGCAGAGAGCAAGAGGTCAGTGATGGTGACCTTGGTAGCCCAAGGCTGGAGCTCCAAACCCTGGGACTCTGCCCCTGCCAAGGTGGCAGCATTGCAGAGACAGGGACAATATAGATGTCACAGAGATGGGGGGCGGGGGCAGAGAACTCCACGTGAGAGTATTCTGCTGGTCCCAGTGAGCACTGAGGCTGGGGAAAGGGTGGCAGTGTGCCCCCAGCAAAGCCGGCTCGGGAGCCCCTGGGCTTGGCACCTGCCTGCCTGGAGTCAGGAGCAGGCCAGGCAGGGTGGGTGGGAGAGGCAGGAGGCTGGCTCCTGGGGCAGCTCTTCACTCAGGCTTCCCAACTGAGCGCCAACTACAGGGCTGGATGGAACAGGCAGCTGGACTAAGGTGGGAGGTGCATGGGCCGCCGTACCCCCAAGTCCAGTGATGTGGGATTGTCCTGGGGGGCGTATGCCACCTCTGCCTCTTCACAACCCCCACCCCCGGCCCCACCTGCCACCATCAGCAAAGAGGTCCTTTGCCCCCGCTGGGACCCCGGTGCTGCCCTCCTTGTCTGGCATCACCCACCTTGGTTGCTGTAGTCGTTGGAGTTGTTGGCCCCAGGCGGCGGCGGGAGTGGGTAGGGGGACGGGCCAGGGCCCAGGGCTGCGATCATCTCCATGACGTTGGGCATGATCATCTGGCTGGGACTCATGGTCTTGAACCGCTTGGAGGGGATGCCGTCAGGGTCATCCTTAATGTGCAGGTCCGACTTGATGGGCACTGGCCGCCAGCTGCACGTGGGGTCGATGGTGACCTCTTCGAACTCGGAGCTGGGGGAGGAGGGGGCAGAGCTGAGGCTGCAGGGGGCTGAGCTGAGACTGGAGGTGTCCTTGCCCAGGTCCCCCGCCCCAGGCCTATGACAGAGGTATGGGGTTTTTACAGCATGTGAGAGAGAGGGAGACGGAGGCTAGGAAAAGTAAGTGGCCGGGCACTGGGCAGCTGGCCCCACCCAGGAAGTGGCTGCTGGGGGCACTGTCAGCTTCCTACCCTGGCTGAGTTTGGTCCTTTCTGGAAAGTGCATTTGCCCCCAGGTACAGGAGCCACAGAGGTAAAGTCAGAGGAAGGTGAGAGATGGGGTAAGGGTGTCAGGGATGTTGACATGCTCACCCACCCAATCCAGGCTGCCATCCCCGCCCCCTGCCCCCGCGCCCCTCGCTGGGAGCCACTTACTGTTGGATGGCATTCAGGATGCCCCACATGTACTGATCCACCTCCAGGCCCTCCAGCAGAGCAGTTTTACTGGAAAAGGAGAGAAAAGGCTTGGCCGTGCCCCTGGACCCTAAGGGGTGGGGGCACAGCCCATCCCGCCCACTGTGTCAACCACACCCCGTCCCCGCTGCTGGTTATGCTGCAGGCACTGCCAGGAGGCGGCCCTGTGACCGCTTGACACAAGGGGAGTATGACTATGTACAGCTCCTGTCATCCGAGCCCTCTGCAGTATGTGGGTTCTCGCTGGCTTTTAGGGCCGGCGGAGGTGCTGGACCCCAAAGAGCAGGGCCGGGGGGAGGCCCGAGGAGCTCCGCTGGGGTGGGTGTCACTCACTTGCACACAGGACACCGCCAGGTCCCTCTCTCACAATTCAGCTGCAGGTATGATTCCAGGTCAAAGCACTGCAGAGGCCGACAGACAGACAGACAGACAGACAGAAGAGGTCAGGACTCTCAGAAACTGCTTTGATGCAACGCTACTGCTCCCGAGACCCTAGAAGGCTTCCCACCAGGGAGGGAGACATGGTGGAGACGCAGGGCTGGCTGGTGGGTGGGGTGACTTTTCTGTCTCCGCATGCCTCTGCCCAGGCCCTCTCACACCACCCTGTGCCTACATCCTTCCTGGTTCCCCCGCAGCTGCCCCTCACTGGTCGTGCCCTTAACTGCCCCTCTTGCTGAGGCTGGGGGCAGCATGGACTCCAGTCTCCCACCCGCCCAGCCCAGGTACTGAGGACACACGTGGTCCAGTGTGTGTCAAATAAGTGACCAGGTGTCCATCTTGCCCACATCGTTCTCCCATAGGATGCCCTGGGAGGGTGAGTGGGAGGGTGGGGCTGAGAGGGCAGCTGGCCTGGCCCGAAGCCTATTCTCTTCCTGCCCACCCCGCAGGCCACACCCAGCTCCTCCCGGATGGCTTCCCACACCCCGTTTCTGGGATTCCTTCCCTGAGCAGCCCCAGCACAGTGAACCCCGCCACCCCGGGCTGCCCGCATCTGCAGTGTCTGCTGTAGCCACCTGGACTGTGACGGTCACTCATTTCCTGAGCACCTGCTCGGGCAAGGCCCTGGAACACAGCAGTGACCGGGCAGAGGCGTCCCTGTCTCAGGTCCTGAACCAGCCGTGGCTGTATGGGTGGGATTTCCAGCTGGCACCTGCCATCTGCCGGGGCAGGAACAGCCTAAATCCAGTTCAGCAGCCTCCTGGCCCCAGCCCTGAGCACGCAGATGCTCAAAGAGTAAATGATGGCTGACGTGGTGGAATCACTGCTGGTGGCTACTGTGTCCTTCAGCGGTCAGGGGCAGGCCCTGCGGCCCCATGCCTCCCCCTCACCACCCCAGCCAGACACCAGCGGCTCTGCGGGAGGCTCACCTGGACGTGCTTGCAGTCGTGACCTCGAGCAGGCAGCTGGATGCGCCGGAATGTGATGGGGCACTTCAGAGACACTTTGATGGCCGTCTGCTCCACGCCGTCTTCCCCATTGAGGGTTGTGTTGCCTGATGAGGCTGCCACGCTGCTGAAGTTCCGCTTGACTGTGGGTGGGAGGCACAGGTGGGTGAGGAGGGCAGGCCCTGCTCCACACGCCCCTCCCCACTTCCTCAAGCAGCTGAAACACTGGTTCTCTGCCCTCCCCCTGACACTGGGAGGTTCTGTGAATAACTAACTAGCCAAGGGAGCTCAGCCTGCCAGGTACCTCAGGCGCCCTGCACTCTGCCACGGCAGCCCCACGTACGACACGTGTGGAGTGTGCGTGCACCTGGAGGGGACCGCGTCAGTGCCCCAGGCTCCGCAGAACAAGCCCCGCCTTCCTAAGAAGGGGACTTTCTGCAACACTTGCAGAAACCCCGTCTGGCACTTCTCCACTGATTTTCTGGGTCAGCGGAGCCTCCTCAGGCGCTTCTGCACTTAATTCTGCGAGTGTGGAAACGAGAATGGACAACGGACTGCCTGGCGGGGTTCTCAGGAGCAGGCGGTAACGTGCAGCATAATCACAAGGAGGAGCAGCAGGGCACCTCCCCACGTGGCGCCCCCAGAACGGTCACCTGGGGACTCCTCCAAAGGGACGGACTCTGAGACAAGTCGTTTTGTCTACAGTTAGGCGTGAACTGTGGGGCCTCCCTCCCAGTGAAGATGCCTCCCTTCTCCAGGTCTTCCCATCCTTCTAGGTGCTCACCTCCTCTAGGAAGCCCACCTGGCCTGTCTGCACCACAGGACAGGCTTGTGTTAATCAGCCTCATATCCTGTGATGTGTACCCGGTGGGTCAGCTTTCCCACCGAGTCCTACAGTTCCCTGCTCATTGGATCATCGCCATGGCCCCAGAGGAGGGCAGGAGCCAGGGCTGGGGTGTGGTGTCAAGGAGCACTCAGGGCCCCGGGTGTCGCACATGGAACCAAAGGTCCCCGATGGGCTGTGCCTGGGAGGCTGGGGTCTGGCGCGCACTCACTTTTGGTGATGCAGTGCTCAGCGGGCAGGAGGCGCTTCTTGAGGAGGCCTTGTAGCACGGAGCGCACGGATGGCCGGTGGACCAGTTGCAGCACGAAGAGGTGGGACTGCGAGGAAGAGTGATGCTTGGTCCTGTCCCACGGCCCCCATGGACCACCCACCTATAGCCTCTTCGGCTGCCCCTGTACCCGAGGCCCCTAGGAGGCCATGTCCACCGTGACACACTTCAGGAGCAGGTGCCCCGGGACCTGGGGGAGAAAGCCCTCCAGGACCAGGACGTGTCCTTGGACCTGGGAGTCAAGGGACCCAGGCTGGGGTCACTACCTGGGAGCAGCTGCCTCTGCTCTAAGCCAACAAGGCTATGGCAGACACGGAAACGCCCTGGGATGGGTTGGGGGACACTGGGCATTTGGAGTGGAGCCTGCCTCACTTCCCAGCCCTGCCCACCACCGACCACCCCCCCCACCCCCCACCCTCCCCCCCCCGTCCTGCATCCTCCACCCTTTCTGCCCGAGAGTGTCCCTGTACTTTCCTGGGGTGTGCTCCTCAAAGACCACTTCAGTGGCTGTGGGGATAGGGCACGAAGACCCCAGGACAAGGCTGAGAAGGGGGTCGAGGACCTTGGCTCCCTGCGCTGTGCCCAGCGCCCCCCCACACTCACACAGCAGCAGGCCGTGACGGTGATCTGGATGGTGTTGCGGCCCGGCTGGCACACGTGCTTGAGGTGCAGGGGCTTGTGGGAGGTCTTGTTGTCGCCGCGCTCGATGGTGAGGGGCGTGGCGTTCACGCTGACCTGCACCGAGGCCGGCCAGTTGGTGTTCATCTGCCGGTCCTCGTGGTGGTAGCACTTGAACTGCAGCTCCAGGTCAGACCTGGGGGTGGGGCGGGGTGACGCGGGGCTCAGGTCGGCTCTGCCAGGGGGCTGCCCGTGGCCTCCACGACACCTCGCCAGGCCACGCCTCCCGAACTCAATGCAGCCCCATGTGTCATGCAGACCGTATCCTTGGCCTCAACTGCTCCCCCAGCCTCCCCAAGCTCTCCTCTCACCCTGGATATTCCCGCTGCCCCACCTCCAATCAAAACCCACCCCAACAATCCAGTTCCCCCCATAACTCCACATACCCATTCACTCCAGCCACCCCCCCACCCCAGCCATGGTCTCCAGCCCCTACTCTATAAGGGCCATGCCTGTTCCCGTCCCCTCCCCCATCCCCCCCAGACAGGGACAGAGGAACAAAAAGACACTAATTTGACAAGACCACCAAGAGGCTGATTATGGCCATTGCAAGGCTCCTGTTGCGTGGGAGAAGCACCCAGGCCAGGGTAGGGTCTGGCTCAGGCCCCCTGAGGGGGCCCTGAAGGGCATCCCCACGAAACCAGCAGTGACCACATATGCATGAAACCCAGCAGGGCTACAGGAAACCTCGTAGACAAGGGCACTCATGGGTAAGGAGGGGTGGGTGAGCAGGGCCCCTGCACCAGGGTCTCTCCACCTTCCTGCTGAGCACCTGAGCCGCATGCCCTCACGGCCACCCAGCTGTCTCTGGCCCTCACTGCAGCCTGCTCGAGGTGGCAGGTGTGTGGGCAGGTGTGTGCATGCACCATCTCAGACGCATCTCCTGCCTCGGAAGTGCTCACTGGGCAGCTGAGTGGCCCTGGTCACAGGCATGGCATGGAATTGAGTCCTGCCTGAGGAGGAAGGACTGAGGGTGCAGACACCACCAGGTTCTGGCATCCAAGAGACCCAGGCCCATGTCCCAGCTCCGCCCCTTGCCAGCTGTGAGAATCCCCCAAGCTAATCAGCTTCTCTGGCCTCCATTTCCTCATTGTTAACCGGGTAAGCACTGCCTACTCAAAAAGTCAAAGATCAGGCATGGAAGGCAGGGAACACAGGGCCTGGCCCAGCAGGGACCTCCAGCCGCTCAGTGGCCTATCCTGGTGTCTGAGCAGCAGCCCCGCCAGGTGGCAGCCCCCGCAGTCTGCAAGGCCTGTCCGTTCTGCCCCACCCAGCCCTGCTCTCACTCTAGCTTCTCTCTCCACATTCCTGCTCTGACCACAAGGAGCTGCTCTCAAGTTCCTCTTGCCAGCTCAGGGCCTCTGCCCTGTAACACCCTGTGCTCAGCCTTTAGGTCTGGGAAGCCGTCCCTGACCACTCTCTTGGGACTGGGGTGAGTGACAGCTCTCTTCCCTCAGGTCACATGGGAAGGTTGCTTGTCTGTCTCTCCTGTACCTGCAGGTTCCCCATGACATCCCCAGGGCCTTGTGCACAGAGGGCCCAGTCAATGTTGCTGAACAGGTGAAGGTGGCAGGCTGATGTCACCCCCAGGGCTTCCCCACCCGGCCTGGGCCCGTGCCCCTGCCCTGAACTCACCTCCACATCAGCGTCTGGTGGACTGTGGGCCGCAGGTGAAAGACATGGTTGCTGACGGCCAGGTTGTGCTCAAGGCGGAAGGGCTCCAGCACCACGCCATCCCGCACGGGGAACGTGAGCCGCAGCTCGTCATTGTGGGTGGCTGGGTGGGGGAGAAGCCGATGAGCCACAGGCCTCTGGCCGCCATGGGCGCACAGAAGTGTGGGCTCCGGGGCGTGGAGGGGCTCATTCACCCCCATCACACGCACCCTTGGCTGCATGCTCAGAGGAACACACAGGTGTGGGTGCAAACAGGGCCACAGAAGCTGGGCTATGTGCTCTAGTACACACCAGTGAGCCCATCACTTCTCCCAGTCTACCAGGCCCCATCCCGACCATCCCTGTCTCCTCCTCCCCCCACAGGCTCCCTGCTCTGGGAGCCCTGGCTTCCTCTCCCAGCCCCTTCCCAGCTGCTTCTCCCCCAGCCTCCTCCTGCGCTTTCTACATGCCCAGCCCCCAAAGGCAGGGCAACCTCCAAGCCCCTGGCTCCTGGCCGGACACAGGCAGGGAGAGTGGGGCGCTCACCTGGGGGTGGTGGCAGAGCACTCATATTTGGCTTGATGTCAGGCGGGAAGGGTGGCTTAACATCTTGGCTGGGGGACAGGTACGGGGGGATGCTGCTCCCAGGGGTCATGGGGGGTGTGGGATTCCCTGGAACAGGCGAGTGGGGGTAATTTGCCACAGGAACTGGCCTGGGAGGCTGGAAGGAAAGAGAAGCCACACATAGGTTATGGGGTCAGAGAGAGAGAAGGATCCATGGCTGTGGACATACACCCCACCCAACCCAGCTCCTAGGCTATGGGCTCTGCTCCCCTGAGGAAGGAGAGCCCCTGGAAAAACTACTCCCTCCTTCCTGGCTGCACCCAGGCTTCTGACCCCATCAGAAAACAGGTAGGAGGTGCAGGGTCCCCCAGCCCATTTGACCAGTGGGGACCGAGGCCCTGGGTGATGGGGACTTGTCTGATGTAACCCTGGGAGGAAAGAGCTGGGTCAAGCCCAGGGTTCCTGCTCCCACATCAGGACTCTGGGCCAGCCCACTGGGGTCTGCAGCACCATAGGGCAGTGGCTCCCCAGGAGCCCCTCTCCCTTTCTCTCTTAGTCCCCACCTTGCTTTCTTCCAGGACCAGCCAGGGCCACCCGTCCCCCCACCCCCCCCGCCCCCGCAGTCACCCGTCACCCGAAGCTGCGGATTCTCTGGCCAGGCACGCGTGCCCCAGAGCAGATGACCCGAGAGCGCACCCCATCGCCAGGACCCCCTCACATTCAGAGGCACTCGGGGCATAGTTCCTAAGACAAAAACTACGCACCCTATTGACGTTCCCTTGGCTGTAGTTACTGTAGCTGCTTCCCGAGAAGGTGTTATTCTGTCCATTAAACTGCTCCGGCTGTGAAAGCAAGATCAAGAGCACATGAGTGGAGAGAAAGCAGTTCTCCCTCCTCAATGAAATCTGCCGGGAGTATGGGGGTGCTGAAGAGGCCCCCCGTGCTGGGTGGGGAGCAGAAGGGGTAGAGCAGCTCACCCCCTGGGGGCAGCGTCCCCCTTCTCTCTGTCCACAGTTACTAACTTAGCAAAAGAGCTTACAAAAACGCAAACACGATTGTGCCGAAGTTGGAGCAAAAATAGTAATGCCACACGGCAGGTGGCCACGTCCGTTGACATAATTCCTTGGCAAATACATGTAAGCTATTTCCAGAGTCTTCTAATCCCAAAGAAGGAAGACACTACGTGCCTGAAGACATTCATTGTAGTATCATTTCAAAAGCGAAAAGTCAGAAAAACCCAATGTCCACCAGAAAGGACGGATAAATACGGCAGCTCCCTCCGGGGAATGTGAGGTGGCCAGCGCAAGTGGAACCACGAGACGCCGAGGCAACAAGTGGCATGCTCATGATCTCGTGTCAGAGGTTAAAACATTGCACCACGCCCTGCCCGGTTTGGCTCGGTGGATAGAGCATCGGCCTGAGGACAGAAGGGTCCCGGGTTCCATTCCGGTCAAGGGCACACACTTTGCTTGCAGTCTCTTGGCCCTGGTCGAGGGCATACGGGAGGCAACCAACTGATGTGTCTCTCTCACATCAGTGTTTCTGTCTCTTCCTCTCCCTTTCACTCTCTCTAAAAATCAATGGAAAAATATCCTCGGGTGAGGATTAAAAAAAAAAAAAATCACAGACACAACAACTCTACACCATGTTGGACATGCACGTGGAGAAACAAGGTTTGATGAAATGTTAATGAATTCAGGGTGCTTTTCCCTTAAAAGATGCATTTCCTTTATTGTTATATCTTGGGTGTGCTGCAAGTAGTCAAAGGAGAAGGAAAACCATCCTCTGAGCCCGTGAGGAGAGGAACCAAGAGAAGCCAGCCTGGCCTTTGGTCACTACATGCAGAGCTCCGGGCAAGGGCACGTCCTGGCGACTGCAGGGGACACCCACACCTCGAAGACACGGTGGGGTAGGGGTGTGGGGGGGACTCACCTTGTAATACTGCCCCATGTTGACCGTGGGGGGCGGGTACTGCCCGGTGCTCGGCTGGCTGGGCATCCTTTGCCCGGGGTAGTTGGGTGAGGTGAGCGGCCGCGGGGGGTTGGGGGTGGGGTACTGGCCTGGCTGTGTGGGGAACTGGCTGTTTGGTCCGTATTGCTGGTTTCCATAGTTGGGCTGTGGCAGCAGAGAAAGCGGGGACTCGTCAGTGTCTGGGAGCTGAGCCGCTGGCTGGGCTGCCAGGACCGCCCACCTCTCTGCTCCGCTGTCCCTGCCCTTTCCCACCCTCGGAATCCCTCCCCACCTGGAAAGGGAGGTGGAGCCGATGAGCTTGGGGCGCTTCTTGCCTGGACACGCGGGGACATTACATTCTGTCCATCTGGCCCTGAGCCGTCTTTTTCGAAGCACCGTGCCCTCTGAACTCTGGGGGTACCGCTAAAGCCTCTCGTTAACACCACTGTGCGGGGGCTTGATTCTATAGCCCCCTTGGTGTGTCTCTCTCCTGGTGCTTGGTATGTGACGGGCACACAGACCACAGGCTGCGCCTCCGGAAGGTGACCCCACCCTGCATCTGAGGCTGTCTGGAGGGCAATGTCCCCACACCCCACACCCCACACCGTGTGGAACACACTGTTCAGTTCTGGGCCATCTGTGCAGAAGTCAGGAGACCAGGGTGGCGAAGGGCTAAGAAAACCCTCTCAGGGAGGCACTTGGAAGGGGAGAGGAGGGGAGAGGAGAGGAGAGGAGAGGAGAGGAGAGGGGAGAGGAGACAGCTCCAGAGAGGGGGAGGGACAGGCAGGGGCACTGTCCTAGGAGAGCTATGAGGTGGCACATGCCACTTCTGCTCATGCTGGCCTCCACCCTCCAGTCACCTTCCCGATCAGTGAGATCAAGTGGCCCAGCCATTATTGTCCTGCAGAGCCAGTGCTTTCTCCTCCCCTAGGTGTTGAAACCCCTTGTCCATTCATTGTCTCTCTTGCCCTCTGGCCTCAGAGGTCTCGCTGACGCTCTGTCCCAGGGCCTGGCACAAAACAGGCCCTCAATAACACTCGCTCAAGGACCGAAGGTAGGACCGGATAAAGCACAGAGGTGGGAGGCATCTGTCGTGCTGAGGAACTCTAACTCCGTGCTGCGAACGTGGCTCTGCGACGGCAAGGTCCCCACCACATCCCTGGAGGCTGCGGCCTGCCCCCCAGGCTGGAGAAGGGATCCTGTACGGGACAGGGGCCCTGACTCAGCCCCACCCCAGGAGCCCAGCAGTTCACAGACTCTGGGGGGTGCCAGTCAAGCTGATGCCAGCTTCCTGGACAGGGCCAGCCTGTGCCACCCAGTGCCACAGCCCAGGGTCAGGTACTTCGCACCGGGTCGCCCCAGTGTTCTAGGGAGAGGATGATGATCTAGTAAAAAGAATCAAGATCCTCTGGTGGGCCCTGCTGCGGCAGGACAGCAGGGAGCGGGGCACTGGGGCAGGTGCTGGGCCGATGTCAGGCTGACGACCAGGAAGCCCCAGCCTTTTCCAGGGACAGCTCCTTGGGTGCTAGCAGCCCTGCTGGCCAGGCTACGGAGGCCCCTGTGGCCCAGGCAGCGGGGACGACAGGAATTTGAGCACAGAGAGGGCTGAGCACGGGAGTGAAGTCAACAGCGCGAGGTCCCCTGAGAACAGCCAGGATCTTGGGGGCCAACTGCCTCCTCTGGCCCCTTCCTGAACTGGTGCCAACCTGAAGGCATGTCAGGGCCTGGCCTAGGCTCCTGGGTGTTTTTGGAGATCCCTGACCTCTCCCCGAGGACTCAGGACAGCTCACCAGTGGCCCAGCCACCTGCTAGCCCAAGCTAAGGTGGACGCCGAGGAACCCCACAGACCTTGAAGGGACTTATGGCCTTAGGGCTTTGAACTCACTGTGAGCCCCGGCTGAAGGCCAGAGTTCTGAGACAAAGGGGTGAAGCTGACCTGGGAATGGGCACACAAGCCGAGTGCTGGGGAGATGCTTGGGCAGGGCTCTGTCCAGGGGAGGCATCAAGGCAGGCTTCCTGAGGGCTGTGTGCCAGCCCATGGTTCTGGGGGCCCCGTGTCTTCTGCAGCTGACCAGACAGGCCACTTGCTACCAGCTCCTGGTCTGAGTGCTCCCTGCAGGCCTGGGGACACCCCCCAGAAGGCCTTCCTTCCCTGACCTCACTTGGAGCCCCATGTGGGTCCCTGCTCAGACCTATCTTTCATTCTGAAGCCTCGGATCCCAGAGGCAGGAGGTGTGGATCTGACCCGTAGAGGAGCTGACTACGGACAGAAACACGCTGCCTGCCTTCCAACCTCCTCTCCGATGTGGCCAGTCTTTAATGCTTACAGGCTGCTGTCTCCCCTCTAATGCTTGGAGGGAAGTGGGGAAGCCCTGGTGCAGGCGGGAGGCTGTGGGCCTACGGAAGTGTAGTTCCTTCCAAAGTGTCCCCGCTACCGTCCACACGAGACAAACGCGAACGCTGACAGAGGCCACGGCTCGCCGGGCCCTCCCACGCCAGCCCAGGGCGAAGCTCCTCGTCTCCTCACTCAAGTCCCACAAGCAGCCCTCGGAGGGAGGCTGGAGCGCCACCGCCTTTTCCAGGTGACGAGGCTGAGCCTCAGGGAGGACTTGCTCAAGGTCTCCCAGCGGGGAAATGGCAGAGCGGGGCTGAAACCCAGGAGCCCCTGACTCCTCGGGCTCTAGCTTTTGGGCCAGGTTTTCTAAGGGGGTCAATCCCTTTCCAAGGTACTTCCCACAACTTCAAGCCCCAGGACCCTCCCTCCTCCAGCCCTGCCCACCACCTGCCTGTGGTCACACTCACCTCTCCTGGGTATGGCCTCTTTATGCTCTGAATGGGAAGGGACTGGGGCCGGGGGCCCGGGTAGGTCTGCTGGGGCATCCGCTGCCCGTGTGTGCCAAAGGGGCTGATGCCGGGCGGCCGGGGCTGGTTCATGCCCATGGGAGGGCCGCTCATCCCGGAGGGTGTCATGCCAGCCGCCATGCTTGCAGGGTTCATGCTGCCCCCCATGGAGGCAGGCCCCCGTGGCCCGGGCTGGTTCATGAATTGGCTGTTATACGCCTGGGTGGGACCCATCTGGAAAGAGGAACAGACCTTCAACGGGAGAAGAAGAAAAAAAAAGAATAAAATGCCACATGCATTGAAAGTGCAGGGAGGGAAGGGTAGGGAGGTGGGGGGCTTGGGATGGGGGGCACTTTCCTGTGTGGTTGCCACTGGGGACCAGGCCCCTAGGAGCAGCCAGCCTCCTGGGCTCACTGCTGCCCTCTGCAGACCGCACAGGAAAGATGCAGCCCGAGGGGTTAGGGGGTGGGGCATGGTCACTCCAATGCACAGGCAGCATTTCCAGGGAGGCAGGCAGGAAATGGGTAAGAGGGTGCAGGGCGGGCAGGACGTGGGAGGATGGAGGCGGATGAGGATGGAGGCAGGAGCCCCTTTCCTGGAAGCCCTGGCCCCACCCTTGGTCCTTGGCCAATGGAGATACACCCTCCATCCAGATGTGGCCCAGTTCCTACCTCAGCCCACCAGCCCTGCTGTCTCACCCCTGCACCTGTCCTGCATTCCTGTGGGGGATGGCCCCTCCTCAAACCCCACCTGGTCCTTCTGAAGGTCAGGAGGGCAGAGCTAGGACCTGGGCGGGACTCACAGATGCTGACTAGGAGAGCAATGGCCCTCAGAGGCACCCAGGGACAAGCTGGTGACAAGGCTGTGCTAGACACCGAGCCCTCTTTGGTGAGGAGGGGCCCAGAGAGCAATATGGAACTTCTGCCCACATGCAGACACACACTACACCCAACCAGACACATCCACACCCTAACACAATCTCCATGTGCTCCCACGAAAACCCAATGTACCCCGACACCATCAGCTCCCTCAGCATACACAGCCCCACTGGCACCAACACCCCAATTCTGACACCCGGGGGCTCTCTGCCGGGCTGGCTGGGTAAGACTGGACCAGGACTAGAGGGGCCCTTACCGGTCCATATTGGTTTATATCCTTATTCTGCGTCTCCTGCAAGGCTGCCACAGTGGCAGTGGCCGTGGCTGTGGCCGTGGCTGCGGCTGCTGCCACTGCAGCTGCGGCGGCAGCGGCGGCCGGCTGACTGAAGTCAGCAGGCGGCCTGGTGTGCGGAGGGATGCCCATGCTTGCAGGGGCGTTAGGACCCCCGGGGTAACTGCGAGGGAGAGAAGGGAAGAATTAGACATGCCTGGGCTGGGAGGGAGAGGATGGGGCCGTTCCAGGCCCTCCTGCCCTCTGCTCATGGAGAGGGAGGTGTCTAGACTCAGAGCCCAGAGGGGACAGGGGCCTCTTGGGGGTCGGCAGCCATTCATGCCACTTGGCGACCACCGACCTGCTGTGTTCCTGGAGCCCTGGCTCGATGTGGCTGATGCTCACTGTCATGTGCATTAAATCACTGCACCTTGCCCGCCCTGCTGCTCAGCCCTGGAGGAGGATGTGGAATCTGAGAGAACCCGAGCAACACGCCCAGAGCCCTCCAGAGGTGGATGGGCTGGCGATGCAGCTTCAGGTGTGTATGGCACCTGCGTTTAACCACCTGCTGCGCTGGTACTCGGCAGGGCTATGGTCAGCCCTGGGAGCTGGGGAGGGGTGAGGTCAGGAAGTTGGTCTTGGATAGAGTAGGGCAGCAAGAAAAGAAATGGGACACCTCCACCCCACCCATGTCCCAGAGCACCTTCCGGGGGGCTCCTTGCCCTCCCCCCCCTTCCAGTGAACAGGGGACTCTCAGCCTCTGCACAGCTCGGCCTCTGTAAGCAGCAGGCAGGGCTGAGCTCCCACGCCCCGTCTGCAGCTGCCCTTGAACTCCCCTGAGCCAGCTTTCAGTGTCTTCCAACTTACACAGGCGTGAGGAGGAGGCACATTCTGAGGAATGGGGTCCTTCTATCCCCATGGGCCTGGTGGCTGTCACATGCCACCCAGCTGCTGTGGGCCAGGGATCAGCGGCCCGAGAATGAGGGACAACGATGTCCCTTCATCTGATGGGACGGCTGGGGGCAGAGGTGCCTGGGCTCACCCGCCCTGCAGGCCAGGGAGCATGCCACTGGGACTGAAATCGGACTCTGCCTGGATGAGGGGAAGAGCAGGGTGCCCGGCGCTGAGGCTCACCTGGCCCCGAAGCCCCCGCTGCCAGGGTAGTTGGGCCGGCCGTACATGCCCTGCTGGATGTAGGGCTGTGCGGGACCCGCCTTGGCCGAGAACTGCTGCTGCTGCCCAGCAAACTGGGGGGAGTTGAGGCCGGGGTTGCTGGTGGTCATGCCCGACGCCATGGGGTTGCCGCCTGGATTCATGGGGTTGTTGGCATTGGCCATAGGGTTCCCGAGGACCTGTGGGCAGAAAGGGTGGCTGTCACCCGAGGGAGTAGCCCCAGGTGACATGGAGAGAAAAAAGAAGAAACGGGGGAAGGGCAGTGGAGAAAATGAAGCAGAGGGAGGGCAAGAGAGGAAAAGGAGAATAAGGCGGGGGGAGGGGGCGGGCATTTACTGCGCCCAGAGTGCACGATGATCAGAGGAACCCAGCCAGCAGGCAGCAGAGAGAACCTCGGCCAGTGGGGAAGTGAGGAGCTGGGCCTGCATCGGGCAGGTGGGGAAGCAAAGGGGCCTGGACGCCCAGAGGGTGGCCACGCAGAGGCCCTGGTGGCTGCCATGTGACGGCAAAGAGAAGCCCAACTTGCCAGCAAGGGAGGGCAGCAGGATCCTGGCTGAGGGGCCCTGTGGCCCGAGACTACAGGAGATTCCCTCCAGGGCAGCACTAGCCCTGAGCCGGCCTCATGGCCATGGTAGGGACCGGGGCTGGGCGGGCAGAGAGGAAGGAGTGGAGAAAAGAGGAAGGCATGAGAGTGGGAGGCAGGGTTGACTAGGGATTTGTCACAAGTTTAGGCTTCACGTTTTGCTGAAATCTAAGCAGGTCCTCCAGGGTCAAAGGCCCCAGATGTTGGAGCCCTGATGCCATTAACACTCAGGAAGTCCTTCTGTTTAACCAACCAAGGAACTGCGGGCCGGGGAAGAAGCCCTGCTGTCCGTCCCTGAGATGAAAGCTACTCCCCCAGAAAGGCCCTAGGAGGGGGCAGTGCCCAGGGCCAGATGCTGCCCTCTAGAGGCAGGTGTGAGCCCATCCTGGGTGGAGGCGTGCCCACGGCTGGTTGTGCCCCGCACACTGGTCTTCCAGCTGGGCAGAGCCTGGGATAGCAAGGAGGGCTGGCCTGTGACCCGAGGGCCCCAGGATTCGAGGGATGGTCCCACCTGGAGGGGCTATGATGGGGGCAGGACAGGCTCTTACCTGGCTCTGGGATGTGTTGGTCACTCCCCACACCGTGGTGACCACGGAGAGGGAGCCGGGAGGCTGGTTGGTGTTCTGCTGCCAGGGGACAGGGTCGTAGGGGAATGACCCATCACTGCAAAGGGAGACAGAGGGGTTCTCAGGGGCTGCGGACACTGAGCAGGCCAGGGTGTGCCCACCACCCGCCGTGCTCTGCGGCTCCCAGCCAAGCCTGGCAGTTCTGCATCCCCAAGGCCTGCACGGAGGCCGGTGCAGGACAGGTGCATCTCAGATGGTGACAGACTGCCAGGGTGGCCACCTCTCGAGGTGCCGCCCCCAGGCTGTCTGTCTCACCCGAGCCTGAAGTCCACAGGCCACACCACGGAGGAGGAAGAGAGAGACCCGCAGGCTGACTCTCAGCGCCTCCTGCAGCCACGCTCGGACTCTCAGGGGCTGTCTAGAACCATCTCTCGCTCCCCCGCACCAGCTTCCCCTCGGAACTTCCCGGGCCCTTCTCAGAAAAGGTCAGAAGGCCCCAGCCTGAGTGCTGGCTCTTCCCCTTCCTCCGAGCCCTCGTGGGGGGCTGCCTGCCCAGCCCGGCCCATGTGGCTGTTGGAAGGCGCTCCTCTGTCACTTTCTTCCCACTCCAGACCACAGGTCTCGGCCACCTCTCCCACCGCCTCTGTGCACACCTGCCACGCTAAGCGCTCCGGCACCTGAGACCTGGGCACAGTCAGAGGTTTTCAATTGCCCTCATGTTACCAGGCAAAGTCCAAACGGACACTGCGAAATGACCTACCCTGACCACGTCCCACCGGGCTTCCTGCCTTGGCTCCCTCCATCCCGGAACCCCCCGCCCCCCCGCTGTTCCCACGTCTTCCCAGTCACCTCGCTAGGCCCAGCAGGACCCACCTTGTTTGGTGACATCTCTCGAGGAACCCCCAAACACCAGAAGCCAGGGCCTAACCTCAGGCCCTGCCCTACACACAGTAAGTGCTCAATAGTGGCTTCCTTTTATTAGCGGCCGTGGGGCAGGCGGAGAGTGAGGCCCAGCAGAGCCAGAGGAGAGAGGATCCGGGCACAACCCCAGAGAGAGGACTGGCAGGGTCCCAGCCCCGGGGGTGCCAGGCTGGGCTGCCTCGTCTCTCAGCGACTCCTGCACCGACTCTCTGGCACCTTGCACACAAGATGCACGGCCCCGGGAAGGACAAAAGGCAGAGCACTCAATTGCGGTCCCACCTCGGCCCACGGCATTCCGGCAGGAATGAGGACTGCAAGGCGGCACTACTGGGTACTTGGGGGGAGCAGCTCTGGAGGAGGGTGGCATGGCAGAAGGCATCTCATGCCTCCGTCTGGCTTGTGTCTTCAGAAAGTCAGCAGACAAAGACCTTCACTCACACCCGGAGGTCAGGACTTCCAGGAGGGATGCTGTCCTGTGCCACCGGCACGGAGGGCTGCTGGGGGTCTTGCACCTGCTCCTTGCCAGGTGGAGCCCTTGGCGGTGTGGGTGGAGTCGGGTGGGCACCCTGCAGAGGTGCTCAGGCTGAAGGACAGGCCTGTGTCACTGTGTGCCCATGCTTGCTCTTCCCTTGCCTGGCTCGGGCTTCCTTCTTGTCTCTGCTCACCAGTCATTCCCTGGCGGACCTGTCCCGACCTCCTGGTGTGAGAGCAACCCCACTCCATCCCCTCTCCTCTTGCCCTGCCTTTTGGTAGCCTGGGTCCAAGTGCTGGTCCTGACCCTTCCTGGCTCAGGGACCTGGTGCACGTTTCCGAGCCCGATGCATTCAGCATCCTCATCTGTAAAAGTGGGCCTGAGAATGGCGCCCTCCCCCACCCCACCCCCACCCCCGCCGCCACCCACTCAGTGTTTTCCAGATGCTGGTCATGAAACACGAGCGGGTCATGACATCAAACGGGGCTGGGGAAAAGGTGGGACCAACACAAAGCAATCGAGCGAGATCACTTGGTAAGCCTGAATGCTGTCCTTGACCTTATGTCTTGATTTCAGTCAGTATAGATGCGCCCTGGGTCACGGTGTAATGTGCACGTTCACTGTGGGTCAGGTAGGCTCGAACAGCGCAGGCCTTGGCAGTGCGCCCGAGGTGAGTCAGAGGAGAATGCAGACGGAGGCTTTCTGAGCTGGAAAGTGACCCACACTCAGGCGTACCCATGACTCCCGGGGAAAACAGCGGGTCGAGAACGGGGAGAGGAGCTGCTCTCAGGGACCAGCCCTCCTGCCTGCTCCCTGCTGGCCTGACACCCACTATAGGGATCCTCGGAGAGGGGCCAAGGCCCAAAGGCACAGGCCAAAGGGGACAGACAGCTCACAGTACACACACCTGGGGGTGCCGACTGGGGACCCAGAGAACCCGGGCGGGAGGAGAAGCACAGGAAAGTGAGCAAGGTGCCCGCTCCTCAGTGCGGCCGGGCCGGAAGAACCTCTGCTCTCCAGGCCGAGGTCCCTGGCCTTTGCGGCTGCCTGCTGGGAAGTACTTCCCTCCTCTGTCCATATCTGGCTGCCATTCAGAGGGCGGCCAGAGCGCCTGGGATCTGAGAGCCCCACTCTTGGTAATCCTGCCCACGACAACGAGGAAGCCGCTGGACCCCCTCTCATGCGGGGCCTCCATCCTGGGTGTGGTTGGATGGAACTCAGGACCCCCAGCCACTGCCCAGAGCACAAGCCGGGTCTGTCCTCTCTCCCTCCAGGTCTCCTGCCCCACAGACTCTACCCGCGGGCAGGCTGACGTCCGCCATGGCACCTGCAGGTTGAGGAAGTGAAGCCGGGCGAGCCCCAGAGGCCAGCAGCTGCCGCCTCACCACCTCAGCGGGGAGGCCCCCGCTCGCCAGGATCCTTCACAGGCCCACAAACAGCTCCGACTGCCTGACTGCCGCTCCGTGGGTGGGCCTTGTGGGCGGAAACCGGCTCCTTCCTGTTTCGCCCCCTCTACCCCAAACTCGGTGAGAAGCAAACTTAGCCCATGTTCCCAAACTGGGCATTCCGCCGTCTGGCTGGTAGGCTCCCCCAGAGCCCAGGCGCACACCAGTGGGCAAGCATGTGTATGAGGGACACGTATGTGTGCATACGCACGAGCCCCGCTGGCAGGCTGCTGTGCACACCGGGGGAGGAGACGGGCACACACAGGGGTGGTCTCGGGGACTCGTTCGCCTCCACTTGCACCTGCTGCAGAAGCAGAAGTGGCAGCCGCACCAACACGGCTGTGACTCATCTCCTGGGCAGACAGCTCCTGCTGTCACAGCGAAGACTCTCGCCCCCACAGGCGCGGCACTCAGCCCTGCCGATGCCACTGCCCAGACATCACCACTGGGGCTTGCCCAGTCCCTGTGCCCAAGGATCAGGGACAAGACAGGCTCCTGGGCCCTACAGGATGAGAGGGGGCCCAGAGTGACAAAGACAAGACGTGTGTGTGTGTGTGTGTAGGGGTGTCCCGAGGCTCCTCTCCTCCCCCTGGCAAGTCCTATTTCACCAGCAGACATGCTCAGCCCAGGCCAGAGGTCCTTGGCATTTCCCCGCTGCCCACTGGGCAGAGGGAGGCCCGAGCCCCCAGGATCCGAGAACCCCATGCCTAGTAATCCTGCCCAGGTCTGCACATCAGACCCGGCCTCATGTCTGAGCTGCCCCAGCCACAGCCCTGCAGCCGGAACTGCCTCAAATCCCATTCCTCCTGCAGAGGCACCTGTGCCAGGAGCCGCGTGCAATCTCAGCGGTGTTCTCCTGCCAAGCGCCTTCTAACACAGGGGGCAGCTAGCTGCTTTCCCACCTCTGTACCTCTTCCCAGCTGGATGCTTTGTCCCCACCCTGAGAAATGCCACTCCTCCTCCTCCTCCTCCAAAGGCCACTTTCTTCAGGAAGCCCTGGCCATGTCCACTCACTCCTCCTGCTTTTGGGGTCTGCACGAGCCCCCCTGCCCAGGAGCCCGTTCTCGGGCTCCCTGTTCCTGGCAAGATGCCTGCCCACCCACACAGGACTGAGGAGCCCTTGCTAATCAAAGTGCCAGGGAGAAACAGCGCCGACCGTGTTCATCCTCCGAGGGCAGCGGGGAATGAACGAAAGCGTCCGTGCATTAAGTCTGACTGCCGACCACCTACACGTGCTTGTGGCCAGAGGCGCCTGCACCCAGGAAGTGGGCGGTCCTGCCCTCCAGAAAGAGGGACAGAGGGAGGTGAACGAAGCCACTACTCTCTGTGCCTCAGTGTCACCTGTAAAATGGGGACGGTACTGCCCCTCCCTCCAGAGGTTGTCATGGGGATTAAGAGAGCCCACATGTGTAAGGCAAAATGACTGACTCCAGCACATCTCGGCACCCCAAAACCGTTGGCTGCGGTTATTGTTGCTCTTGTTATGATGTATGTAGTGGCTTCTACACGCAGAGACAATGTGAAGTGACTTTCACTTAGAACTTGTTTCATTCCTTTAAGTGAGCTCAACGGAAGCCTCTCTTAGGAGCTGAGGGTCACTGGGTCCCAGAGCTCAAGGGCCAGGGCGCCGTGGGCCCGACCATCCCTCCATCTGAGGGGGCTTAGGATCCAGTAGGCAGAGCTGCCCCTACAAAGATGGCTACAATGCAAGGAGGCATGCGCAGCGAGGATGACCGAGAACGGGACAGCTTCGGGGGGCTTCCCGGGGTGTCATCTTTGGGAAGCCCCCCTGCATGAAGGGACAGAGGATATGTAAAGTTTGGCCTCAAAGACAGGCTGCAGAGAAAACCCAAACAGTGTCCCAGGAAAACAACACTTTCTACATCACATCACTAGCTTGGGCCTGAACTCAGTTTACAGGCCAACGTTCAAGGGCTCTGACTTAACATTTTTGAGGTTAACATTCAAATGGCACAGGGAGGCCTTGCAGGACAGTGCTTACCCATCTGGGCTCTGAACTTAACTTTTTGGGGAGTTTTGGCTTTGGTACTGGTGATTTCTATGATCTGGGGCATGTTACTTAAGTCAGTTTCAACTTTCTCATCTGTAAAATGGGACTAACACTCTCCCAGGATGAATCATACAAATACAGGTAAAGTTTAGCACAGTACCTGGCGGACAGCCCCTGTTCAACTGTACTTACATTTTTCTCTCCCTTTCTCCAGCCTGACTGCCCTGTAGAGCAATCACTTGATGATACACTGAAGGTGCTTGGAAGTTTGGCAAATATGCTATCCATGGGAGGAGGCGTTATTATCATTCCTGACTGTTGGACATATCTTCCACGCCTCTGAGGCTTTCCTTCGTGTTCCTCCATCTTCCCTTTTCTATCTAGTGAACTCCTACCTCTACTTCAAAGCCCAGCCTGGATACTCCCTTCTGTGACTCTCCTAAACAGGACCAAGGGAATTTTCCTGGTTCCCTCAGCACCTTTTTCATATATATTATAAAGAGCTCTTCACACTGCAGTGAGAGTAGATGGCTCATAGGTGTGTTTGCCAGCTCCATGGGCAGTGACTGGTGTTTGCTAAATGTGGGAAATGAGTCAAGCCCAGGAAGAGGGAGGGATGGGTAACCTCCCGTGGCAGTGTCTGCAGGAGGGAAGAGGAGGAGGGCTGAGTTATTTCTTCCCCTGCACTTCTAACAGCCACTTTATTTGGGAGAAATAACGAATTCCGATTAAGGGCATTGTCAGACCCTAATGAATTTCCCCGATCCAGCTCTACTGGCCCCGTCTCTGTGCGAGGCTGTAGTGTTATCACTAATGAAACACAAGGCAGTGAGGAGCCAAAGCCCCCACCCGCTTTAATTTAGGGGAGCCATTAACAGCGCTCTCCATCATCACAATTACTGGGGCTTCTTTCCTCCCCGCGGTGAAGCTGAGAGGAACTTGTGCAGCTAACTGCATATTGGAGGGCCTTAAATTTTTTTGAATAGGAAGGAGGAAAGGAAAAGATCCGTGCATTTTGGCAACCTGGAACTGATGGAGCAGGATTTATGAGTCCTTCAATCTCGCTTTCACTTACTGTTTCTTTTTTAAAAAAAATTTCTTGGGGCAAGAAGAAGGGTTCATTACAAACTGAGCTTTTAGGTAGGTGTGCAAACAGCTAAAAATAAAAGTGGTGAAGGTGGTGTGATATGACCAAGGGAATTAGACCCCTTCTTTGTTAGCTGACCACGAATGACCACATTAGAGTCAGATGTCACCAGGCTGGGGTTGGGAGAATAACAACTAGTCCAGTGGGCTCCCTGGGTGCAGGCCTGGTGACGAGCATGTAGGTCTTGTGCTGCTGCTTTTTCACTTCTACAGATGAGGAAACTGAGGCACAGAGAGGTTATGGAACTGCTCCAAAGTCACCCAGCTAGAAGATGGCAGAGCTGAAAGTTGACGCCCGTCAGCCTGGCTCCTGGGCCTATGCCCCAACCTGCTGCAGTGGGGAGCACCAGCACCCCGCCCAGGTCCAGGGGAGCACCAGTGCCCTGCCCAGGTACAAGGGGAGCACCAACACACTGCCCAGGTCCAGGGGAGCACCAGTGTCCCGCCCAGGTTCAAGGGGAGCACCAGTGTCCCGCCCAGGTTCAAGGGAAGCACCAGCACCCTGCCCAGGTTCAAGGGAGCACCAGCACCCTGCCAGGTTCAAGGGGAGCGCCAGTGCCCTGCCCTCTCCTGTGGGGGTCGCACACCCCTCATCCTTCAGCCTCAGAGTCTTCCCCAGCAATTTCAGGCTTTGATTGTAATCAAATTAAGAATGTAAACAAGATTTATTAGGCTTTTAATTACCTTTGCAGCACTGATTTGCATACGAACAATGTGTCAATCACAAATGGCGTTTTTAACCACTCATTAAAAATCTGGGAGCAAAAGGCAGAAATGCTTGCTGGCGTCAAGTCCGGGTCACAGTGCAGGGGCTGGGAGGGGTCCTGCTGCCTGGTCGCAGGCCGGAGCCCCTTCCTGCCCTGGGCTGGCCTCTCCAGGCTTCCCTTCTCCTGGGCAGGGCTCTGCACCTCCTACAGCTCCGTGGTCAGGACCAAACAGGGAGCGAGTCCAAACGCTGCTTCCCAAACCCTAAAGCTCTACCCAAGCCTGTGGGTACTCCAGGTTCTTCCTGGCCACTGGTACCCTCAGGGCCGCCTCGGGGCCGCAGTGACCTGACCTTTCCTGACACCTCCTCAGGGGGGGGCCTCACCTGGAGGCACTGGCCCCAACCACAGCCTGGTGCTGTGGCGCCCACCTCTGCCCTCTGTGGCCTGTAACGAGCGTGACTGCATGACCTGAGCTACAGAAACCCAAGTCACAGAGTCCCCAAAACAGCCTGGGCATCCAAGCTTCCAGGGTTTCCTCACCCTCTCCTGTCTGCTTGTCCTGAGAGCCCTCAAGCAGGACCTGAATCTTCAAACAGCCAGGCACCTGCTAGCACCAAATCCTGAACATCCCAGGTCCCCACGCTCACCCGGCCCACCGTCTCCTTATGAAAAGGCAAAAGGAGCTTGTTCCTCCACGCCACTCGGTACAGGTGTGGAGGAGGATGGTCAGAACCGGCGCTGATCTTCCCCGTGAAAGTGCAGGTCACCCTGAACAGCGTGGGTTTGGACTGCGCGGGTCCACTGACAGGGATTTTTCAACCGACCTGCGCAGTCCAAGCCCGCGTCATGCAGGCTGCCCCTGAGCAGCCTCCCGACAGTCAGCCTGGCCACCTTCCTCCTCCTGAACCTCGAGGCCAAGCGTGCCTACCACCCAAGCAGCCCCTGGCCCAGCCCTGGGGACACTGCCCTCTCACCTGTGCGACAGAGTGGGTTTCATGGAGCTCATGGAGTTGAGGGGGGGCTGCATGGGGAGTTTCCCGGGGGGGTCGCTCTGGCGGCTCTTCTGATGTCGCAGCAGCAGCAGGCGGCCGAGCTCCTCGCACCAGGAGGACAGCAGGGCTGCAAGGACAGAGAGGACGATTAGTGTCACCTCGGCCACCACCGTGACGTGCCTGCCCCACCTCACTCTCCCAGTGTTAGCAAGGCTCCCCACTTCTGTGTGACACCAGGAGGGTCACTAAGACTGCACAGGAGGCCTCAGTGTTCTCACCTGTAAAGTGGGACTAACACCTCCCCGAAAAGCTTCTGTGGCTGTAGGAGCAGCTCACAGGGGGGCCGATTTCAATGGCAAAGACGAGAGGCAAGATGGTGGAGGGGATGGCAGAGACAATGCCAAGAGGAGACCAGGGGGAGCCAAACAGCACGGCCAGCTGCCCCCAGGCGTCTCAGTGAAGCCCACCCCCAGACTCTGGACAGGCAGCTCGACGAGGCTTCTCCCCGGGTTGGGGGGGGGGGGGGAGTGGGAGCCCAAACCACAAGGCTGAGACAAAGCCCAGAGCTTCCCGGAGCCTGTGGACAAGCCCAGGAGTGCCTGCACCATTCTCCACGGAACCCCTCCCGACCATGGACTCCCCGGAGCAGGTGTGCGCACAGCTTCGGTCACAGCTGAGACCGGCCCTGCACTGCTGGCACAAAGCTGGAGACGACAGAGGACTCCCAGGCCAGAGGGCTGCCCAGGGGTGGGGTGGGGTGGGAGCTAAGCCAGAGTCTCCCAGGGGCACCAGAGGCAGGAACGCCTGGGAACCCTCCACATCCAGCCTTAGAGACGCCTTGAAAACCAAGAGCAAAGCAGCTCTAATTAACAGGGTAGGAAGGTGCCCATTTTCTTTCATCCGTCACTGTCCCAGTGTGGCCACCAGGGCCAAAAGCACCCTCAAGGTCAGCATGTCTGGTCAGTCTTTCCGAAGTGCAAGAGTGAGCCGAGGTTTGGGGAGGGAGTGAGGAGTCAGGAGGGCTCGGCGGTCATCAGTTTGCTGTGTGACCTGAAGGAGCTGGCAGACCCTCTCTGGGCCTCAGTTTGCTTGCAGGGGAGAGGAGTGATGACTCTTGCCCTGATTTCCTCCCAGGGCTGTGGTGAGGAACAGATGTGGGAACTGCTGAGACTGTGCAGAAGCCAACGGGAGGGTTGGGGGGACCGCACCCTGGCCATGCCCCACTCCTGCCACGGGCACGTCACTCAGACTGATCTGATAGCTCTGGAAATAGTCAACCAGGCCAGGTGGCCAGGGACCTTTGGAACCCAGGACTGCTTCAGCCACTTGGCTGGACAGAGTCCACTCCCTCATTTCCAGGGTCTCCCATCCGAACGCTGTGCAACATGCTTCTGTGGCCTTCCCTCGAATGTCCCGCATGATCCAGGATGTCAGCTACTATCCCCATTCTACAGACGAGACGACTGAGGCTCAGGCAGGCAAAGTCACTTGCTCCAGCAACCAGTGAGGGCCAGACACACAGTTGGTGCCCCTGCCCCAGTGAAGAGTCAACATGGGGCCAGAATGTGGGGAGGAGAGGAAACCCTTCAAAAGGCAAACACCAAGCAGCATGGCCTCCAGCCCCTCGGACGGCATCGCGGGCCTCGGCTGAGTCCACCCTTTCCATGTTCAGCCGGCACTGGGGAAAGATGCTGGAGTGACCGGGCAGCTGCCACTTCAAACCGCTCAGAACCTGAATAGGGTCCCCCATCAACAGGGCTGGGAACCATCTGAGACCCTGCCAGGCTCTGGCCCTGCCTGTGGCCCAGGAAAGCTCTATCAGGAGTGGGGAGCAAACGGGGCCCAGCATTTGGGGAGCAGCGGGTCCTTTCCTGCCCCTCACTGAGTGGGCAGGGTCCAGGAGGCGGTTTTTGGACCAGCAGAAGCACTCCGCCCATCCAGTCCTGCTGTGAGCTGCCAGGGAGAGAGGTGCCCACGTTCCCATGGGCAGGCTAGGGCCCAAGGTCAAGGGAAGGGCAGTGGTTCTTACAGGGAATGGGGCAGAAAGGTGAGCATCCCACCTTCTCAGCTGTGTGGGGCACAAAGATGCCCGCGGGGGCCACAACCCAGCATGTGCCCTCTCCCAGTAGAGAAACCGTGTCTCGCTCCAGGCCGGGGTGCCAATGGGCCAGCTATGTCTTAAAAGCTGTGTCCTGCCCCTTCCTGCGGGGCTTGCCTTGCCACCACTGCACAGGGAGGAGGGCACTGGAGAAAAGCCCCCACCCTGGCCTGTGTCTGCTCAGAAACCGAGTGGGCGCCCAGCACACGGCTGCCGCAGCTGGGGGAGAGCAGCTATTCACAAACAGAAATGAATTTCTAGATTGCGCCATTCTTCTCCCAGGCCCCTAGTTACTGCTTCTTTGTGCGGGGGGCACTGGGCATCTGGAAACTCATTTGCACGCCAAGCACGAGGCGCTGGATCACAGCGATGCAGGGACTGCTCGGCTGCCAGCACAAAGGACGGCACAGATGGTGCGCCCGCTGCCCGCCCTGCCCTCCCACCCCTCCCAGCCCTCGCTCCTCGTGGGGGCCACCGAGCTGGAGCCGTGCAGGAGGCATTCAGAGCTTTCCTCCAATGACACAGGCCACCCTCCCGCTTGGTCAAGGACCGCCCTCATCTTCCTATCGCTAATGGAGTGTTTTCCTTAAAGAGGAGAAAATGCAGGGAGGCGGGTGGCGTGGTCGGGCTTAGATGCTGTGACAGATGGGGTGTGTGCATCAGGCAGCCAGTGCACAACACAAATGCCAGGGCAGCCACGCTCCTGCAACTAAGAGGGACAAGATGGGGAGCGAGGAAGCAGCGCCCTCACCCCTGGGCCTGAGCACAGAGGCCCCCCGGGCAGACACACGGCGGGGAGACGCATCCGGGTGGGAGAGGCGCGGCAGACAGACCCAGTGCATGCTGTCATCACGGCTTAAACCAACACAGGCTGTTCTGAGGCAAATGCTAGTGAATGACAGCGTGTGGGAATCTGCAGCCAGACAGGGAGTCTGGGCGCTGTCAGAACCAGCAGGACCGGCAGACAGAGGCAGGTAGAGATGACACACACAGGAAGACAGCCCAGCGGGGTGGGTGTCCAGGGCTCCGGGAGTGTGTCTGCATGTGCCCGGGATCTGGCTGTCCTGCGTGTCTCTGCTCTGGGCACGCGCTGGACTGGGGAGGAGTCCCAGGCACGAGGAGTCCCGGGGTGGGGAGGGCGGTGGGCAGGCCTGGTGTGGTGTGCACAGAGCACACCCGTCACGGGAAGAATTTCAGGGAGACACTGGCCGTGCAGGCAGGGTCAGGAGTGTCTCTCCGACTGCGCGGGGAGCCACCCTTCCCTCATCCTGTGAGCGCCACCACTGAGAACTACATGCCCTCGGGCAACTTACAGAAGCGCTCTGGGCTTCAGTGTTTTGATCTGTTAAATGGGCACAACACGCACGCACACTCCTTAAGGCAGCGGTTCTCAACCTGTGGGTCGCGACCCCTTTGGGGGTCAAACGACCCTTTCACAGGGGTCGCCTAAGACCATCCTGCATATCAGATATTTACATGACGATTCGTAACAGTAGCAACATGACAGTTATGAAGTAGCAACGAAAATCATTTTATGGTTGGGTCACAACATGAGGAACTGTATTTAAAGGGCCAGAAGGTTGAGAACCACTGCCTTAAGGTTATTCTGCCGTCTGAAGGACACTAACACGCATCACGTGGTTAAAACCGTGTCTGGTGCGTGGTGAGCACAGTCCTCGCAAGCGCTGCGCGAGGTCTCGGGAGAGCAGAGGGCACATGTGCGTATGTGCTGTTCTCCGCAGGCAGCGAGGTGCCTGTGACTGAGAGGAAGCCATCCCAGGCCCCTCCAGAAGGTGTCAAAGAAGCCCCGAGGGACACCAGTGCCACAGCACCCAGGAGAAGGAGGGGAGGGGAGGGGAGCACAGAGGGCAGGCCGTGGGCAGCAGGGCTAAGAGCCCAGGCTCTGGAGTCCCACAGACGGGACTTGGAAGCTGTGTCCCGCCACTCAAGCGGCTTCACCATGTGGCGCTGCGATTTCCCATCTGTGAAATGGGCTGAACAGAAGCTGCCCGCCTCAGCGAGTGCACCTGAGCCGTAATGACTGCTGTCAACCAACCGCAGGGGTGTCCAAGAACGGGAGGGAGGGTGGGCAGAGACCACAGCAACAGCAGCCCCTCAATCCAACACCCACCGCCGCACCACATAACACCAGGCAAGCTGGGAGGCACCACCTCCAGGACGAATCTGCAAGACCTGATCCCAGCTCTGTCTCTGCCACCCACATGGCCCCTTCGGCAACTCATCTGACCGTCCTGTGCCTCAGTTTCTTCGTCTCTAAAGTGGGTGGTGGTAACTCCACTCCCACGCATAGCTGTAAGGAGGAGCCAAGTCACTAGGGAGAAGCGCAGGAGCAGCACCAGGCAACACAGTCGGCGCTACATGCGGGCTTGTTCCAAAGGCATTAGTGGTATCGACCTTGGCTGGCAGCCGAGTGGCCACCAGGACAGACGGGGCCTTGGCACCTCTGTGCACTCTGACCACACGGCAGAGCACAGAGACACATGAACTGGGTGGCGTGAGCTCTGAAAGTCACAGGTGTGTGTGTGGGGGGCCTCAGTGTGTGGGAGGCCCCGGCAGACGACGAGGACCCCCCGCAGCACTGTGAATGGGGCGAGCAGGGCAGGCTCCTTAGCGTCCAGAACAGCCGCAACCCTGGCCCAGGTTTCATTTGGCCCCATCTTGAGCCCTGGCCTTTAGCAGCCAAATTCTAGAAGGCCACATCCACAGGGGAAGCAGGAGTCCCGAGGGGTCAGTGGAAGGGAGAGGGGACTCCAGGGCGGGAGAAGACACGACGGCTGATCTCTGATGCTCCCACTGCCGACACATCTCTCCAGCCTGTCGAGGAAACCCCAAGTGACCCAGGGGTCCACTCCAGACCTGCCCCGGACGTCAACAACGCCGGGCACCTGCCAGCAGCACGTGCCTCACGGCAGATGCTGTGCCCTGTGTGGTCTGCACCAGGGGGACAGGAAACAGTGGTGCGTGAGACCAGGGGCGGCGCGCCTTCTATTCCTGGGCTCCGGGAGACGGGTCTAGGGGCCCTGCACCAGAGGACACCACGCTAAGGCACCATGAGCTCCTCTGGACAAGAAATGAAAGTGATGCTGGGCCCGAGAGTCAGAGGGGTGCAGGACGCATGTCTGAGGGAAGGCACCAGGGGAGAGCCCCAAGATTTTCCTGGCCACCCCCCCTGGCAGCCCGCAGTGACTACAGTGTCCTTTAGGGACCAGAAACAACAACAACCAACAGATGTAAGAGTGAGGGCAGGTCTGCAGTGGAGCCCCGGGGAGGCTTAGCCCTGGCCGGGCCCAGGTGTGCCCCCCTTGGGGACAGTGACCAGCCTTGCATTTGCCTCTGTATCTGCAGCTTCCGGGAGAGCAGCCGCCCAGGCTGGGCTGACCAGATGGACCAGGGCCAGGGCCACATTTTCTCTGTGAGGCAGCGGATGGAGGAGCCTGCATTCCCGACGTGGGAACTGCGGGGCTCCAGGTAGGGAGGTGGAGCTGTGTTTTCTAGAGCAGCTCTTAGCCAGGGGACAGGGAGCAGCTGGGGGTGGAGGGGAGACAGAGGCTGGGGTCTGAAAGCCAGAGCATCAAAGAGGAAGACAAGCTCACTGGGTACGTGTGAGAGGCTGTCCCTTCCAGGCTGCACTCAGGCTTGGAAAGGGGCCAAAACCAGAGGCAGCCATCGTGGCCACAGGAAAAACAAGGCAGCTCCTCCCGTGGAGGCGAGCAGGGGGAGGCTAGCTGGCCTGGATGCTCATTCCCAGTCAGGTCTGGGCATCAGGAAGGGGTGGAGTGGCAGTGGGCCATCCAGGAGGATTAGCAAAGGTGCTGCCGCCTGGGGACGCCTCGCGCAAATGAAACAAAAGCGTGCTGTATCAAAGAGCCTCCCAGCTGCTAACAGGCTGCTGCGGGACAGAGGAGCAGTGTGTGTGAGCGAGAGAGGGAGGGGCTTCCAAGACCCAGGATGGACAGGGCTTGGGTGCCCAGGAGGCGACCTGCCAGGCATGGCCCTCTCAAGCCGTGCCCTGGTGGAGGGGGGAGGGGAGTGGGGCAGAGAGGGGTGGAAGGAGGTCCCGGGAGCATGCAGCCGGGTTCACTGCCAATGAAAAGCACGAATGGCACTTTTTCAAATGCTTCCTCCCCATCCACTTAACTGAATCCGTACAAATGGCAGCAGAGCACGGGGGTCCCATTCCCAGGGGGAAGTCTGGCCTGGCAGCTGGGGGGCCTCACCGGGGAGTCAGGATGAAGAACCAGGCATCCACGCTGGACTCCTCCCTCTCCCCCTGCCTCCCTGACCCAGGAGCCTGTGCCATGGCCACTGGATTCCCAGGAGCACCTCAGCCAGCCCAGGCGATGCCCCTCCAGTGCCCTCTCCTGCAAACACCCTCAGATCATCATGGCCTGCGTCTCTGCAGTCTGTCCCTTCGGCTTCTTTTCTGTCCCCATCACCTGCTGCCGCTGTGTCTGTTCTCCCCTGAATTATGACAAGTGTGTCCCAACCTTTCTCTCAGCCTCCAGCCCCGCCTCCCAGCAACCCACACTCCAAGGACCTTTCTGATCACACCCTCAGAGGCGGTACAGGTGGACAGCGGGGCTCAGCGGTTACCTGGGGAAAGCTGTGGTGTTCTACAGGGGGAACAGGAGCCCCGAGGCCACAATGGGATCCGAGGGGTTCACTTCTGCCACCCCAGCACCCAGAGCAACACCTGGCACAGGCTATGCAAACACACGACTGAGGGACTGAAATGAATCACAGCTGGATAACCCAAAATGCAAAGGACGGGCGAGCGGGACAGACACTGGGCACGCTGTGCCTGAGACCCAGACCCCTAGGGCAACACCTGCGACCTGCCGCCGTGACCTTAAAACCTGCCGGCAGCCCCCCCTTCCTCCAGGGCAGGGCCCTATCCTCAGGGGCATAAGCCCTGAGAGAAATCCCTTCACGGATGTGTACAGAGGCTAGTGCTTCATCAAACACAATCTGCAACCAAGTCAGGTGACCCGTTTTGTGACCTGCAGAGCCATTGGTGAGCCGCCAAAATGGGGACTGAAGGTAAGCAGTTGACAGAAACAACAAGGTCGTTTAACTTGGGAGGCCGGCTGCAGCCCTGGGTCCCCTCTGCTCAGGGGCTGGCCCCGGTCTTCATGCTAATGGTGTCTGCCCACGTGGCCTTCCCACAGCCTCGCACCAGGGCTCCCGGGGGACGCTGCTGCTTCTCTTCCTGCCTCCCCAGCCCAGGCCACACCCTCCTACCCTCTGATCTTCCTCTTTCATCTCCCGAACACGGAGACCTGGGACCGCTGCCCAGGAAAGCTTGGGGGTCAGGATGGTGGGAACTCCTGCCTGCACCTGGGGACCAGGGTTCCAGACTCCAGACCCGTGCAGAGGAGAGGTGAGGCCCCAGAGGGGAGGGCGAAGGGGGAGGACACGGGGTTGGAGATGACAACGGCCTGGGAGAGCCTGTCTCAGCTGTAACGTGAGGCGACAACAGGAGGACCCTCTGCTCTCAGGCCTGGTGCGAGGAGCCCCAAAATGAAGGGAAGGCCCGAGTTTTAAAGCACATGTGAGAAATGGCTAGCTTCCTGCCAGAGAGTCTCAACTGGAAACCTGGGAGCTATAAAAGGCCGGCTACCTGCTGCCTCCAGAAGGCAGCGTGGCCAACCACTGTGCTCACTGTGCCTGAGACCCGGACTATCAGGGTAACTTGAACCCAGGCTGCTCAAACCCCAGCTCAACCCCTTAGCAGCTGTGTGACCTGGGGTGCATTACTTAACCTTTCCGCACTCTGGTTTTCCCTTCTGTAAAATGGGGATGATAAGCATTACCAGCTCCTCGACTGTCATGAGGATTAAACAAGCGAATACACATGATGTGCTAGTACAACGCCTGACACAGAGGAAGGATTATATAAGAACAAACTGTTATTTTGTTGTTGATATTGAGCACATATCCCTTTAGGATTAAGACGCGTCTGTCTCCCATCTACTGTGCTGCTGCCCAGATAAAATACAATTCCCTTCACCCATCTCCAAGAGGACCGCAGTGCTCACATGCCTGGGGCCCAGCCTGCACCGGCTCCTGCATATGGGGCGGGCAGTGCTGCTGCCAGCACTGCTGGGCCCAGGGTTCTCCCTGCCAGGCACTCGGCACTGAGGGGAGCCCGGGCCCTGGGAGCTGCTCCCCTGCCATGCAGTGCAGGCGGCCAGTCTGGGCCAGTCCTCCTGGGAGCCCCGGGCGTGGCGCTGGGGTGGACCTTGCAGCAGTCCTCCCCATACGGGGCCTGCGGAATGGCACCAACAAGGGGCAGGTCACTGAGGCCTGGCCCCTCCTAGCCCGCATCCCCCATGTGTCCAGCAGAAGGTGGGACTGGGACTGAGCCAAGGGCAGAGCTGCTCCCACCCCCATGCTTCCAGCAGGAACCGGTGACCCGAGCCTCCCCCACCCCCGCACACAGCTCTCCTTAGCTGTGCTCTGTGGGCCCGCCTCCGCTGGGCGCCCCCAGAAACGGAAAAAGAGCCCCTCCCTGCCATTTCTCTCGGGTCATCTCCTCCCAGGAGGAAACAGCACAGGATGCACATGACCAGAGGGGCGGGTGCCGGGGCAGTGGCTGCTGGGCCTCAGGAAGCCAGGTGCCTGTGCCATCATGACCACGAACCCAGCGGGGCAGCCGGGGCCACGTGGGCATGTCTGTGAAATGGAGTGGCACTCCCCACTGTGGACAGTGGGGACCTAACGGGGTCAGGAGGGCGCACAGACAGCCTTTCATTTTCCCTACAGCCTGGCGCCCTCTGCTTCATTGAAGCCCACAACATGCACGCCGCGAGGGGCAGGCCGAAGACGCTTCCTGTCTGTTTACGAAGCAGAAATCGCAGCCCAAGGGGAGTGATTCACCCCTAGTCACACTGCAGGACGGATTCTGCTGCCGGCCCACAAACCTGTGATGTCACGCATCTGGGAGCAGGCACAGCCCCAAGACAACAGTTCTGTGCTCCCGCCCACCTTCCCACGATTAGGCAACCTCCCAGCTTCTTGTCCCAGTTTGCTACCAACTTCCTGCGGGGCCTCGGGCAACTTCCTCTCTCCGGGCCGTATGTGAAAGACTAGGTGCTGGGCTCTCTGAAGTCAGGTGGCCCGGGACTCAGCCCTGGCCTCACAGTGGGGCCACATCTCTCCAGCTGAGGTCAGCCTCGACCCCTTCTCAATCCTGCGGGTGCTGTGGGATGAGCGGCCCATCCTCACACCTGGACTGGGCACTCCCCCCAACCAGGTGGGGGCTGTAGATGGGAGGGGCTCCAGAGAGCTCACCTTGCCCAGGTGCCCGGTTTCCTGAGGCAGAGGCCCAGAGTGGGGAGTATCTGCTGAGGCCTGACGGCGGTGTGTGCAGGACCAGGGGTGACGGGAGCTGGGAGGGGAGGACGTGAGGGGGAAGGCTTCCCCCTGGTTAGAGGAAATGTCTTTTCTGGAGGGTTGTAGGTTGGACTGTGGGGACAGTAGCTGACCCTTGGGACATAAAACCAGAGAGGTTTTCCTTGGGGACATCTTGCTTTCCTGCAAAACGGCCGTATCACAGCACCCAGCCGCACGCTGTCCTGAGTTCCAGCTACTTCTGGTTTTTCTAGATCATTCCCACACTCTGCTCCCTGCTCTGCCATCTCCCATCATGGTGTGGGCAAGAAAGCCAAAACAACCCTGCCCCTTTCCTGCCTGGCCGCCTGGCTGCCCCACATGCAGGGAGACCGAGCGGGTGATGTGTGGCCGGCCCAGGATGCATCTGGAGGCTCATGGCCCACCCCACCCTGCCCCGCCCCACTGGGCCCCACCTGCTTCCCAGTGGTTGGCAGGTCCTGCCATCTCAGGTCCTGAGGTCCAGCCCAGCCCGAGAGGGACTCTGGGCCATTCCCTCCCTCCAGGAACACTCGTCCGTTCCCACCCCCCTCCCCAAGGGATGCCCGGGTTGGCAGGAGCTGGGAGTCTCAAGGCGTGTGAACTCACCCTGGGAACTGAACTCTGGGGACCTCAGAGCTGGCAGGGCTGATTCCCAAACCGGTTTGGCTGTCCATCCCTCACCCAGGGGAGGCTGGGCCTGCTGAGCAGGCGACTCAGCCTCAGAGAAGTCAGCCAGGCTGAGCCTGTCCGGGCTGAGGCTTTGGGAAAATCCCAGCCTGGAAAACTCCCCGCCCACCTCCCACCTCCCACCACCATCTGAACCTTCCTGGATAACGCAGGTCCAACGAAAAAACACCCCGGAGAAGCTCAAGGTGGGCAGTTTCGTCGGAAAGAGAATGCTACCCTCCTCCTGTAGGTGCGCCTCCGTCCTCCAGCTGGAGGGAGGGGCTCGGGCAGGGGCGTCGGTCAGCGTTGCTGTCCGGGGAGACCAGCTGGCAGGGAGCTGCCACTGAGCACCGTGTCCCCTCAAGGGGGCTGGGTCACACACCCTGGCCCCTGGACTCTCACAAGCCACCGGGTGGTAGGGGTACCACAGGCCCCATTTTAGACATGAGGGGTGACACAGAGAAGAGGGTAACCTGGCTCAGGGAACACCTGAGCCTGCAGCAGGACAAGGGTGGGATCTAGACCACCTCCGCTGAAAACTATACAGCATTAATAGCAAAGCAGGTGTGGAGAGGGCTGGGGCCCTGAGCCACCCCACAAGAGACTGAGGCCAGGAGACCTCTGTGCCTACCCCCCATATTCTGAGAGGACGTGGGTTCCAACAGGACAAGTCCCTTTGGCTACCCCAGGACTGACCAGACTACCCATAGGGGGCGGGGGTGGTGGTGCTGAGAGTCACCAGTCTCCCCACTTCCAACTCATTCCGCAGCAGCACCTGAGCAGAATGGAGGAGGCCAGAGGCCCAGCGCAGCGAGGATGCTCTCCCTATATCTTGCAACTCGCCCCGTATGTTGCAAGACAAGACCCGAGCCACACCTGCCCTGCCTCTGCAGCCTGGAGCCGTGCCCCTCATTCCAGCAGGCGCCACCTGAAGAACCCATTTTCTATTCTGTACGTGTAGTTTCTCCCGGGGGCTAAACACCACGGCCCATACTTGCTCTCAGGGAGCCAGGGGGTAAGGAGGGGTTGCAGGAACCCGCTTCTTCCCTGGTAATTGACTTTTCTACGGCTTCCCAGCTGGGTGCGTGCAGTTTGGCTGTGTCCTCCCGCTCCCAGCATAAGGAGAGATCGGAGTGAGGCCAGTTCCTTCCCAAGGTCACGGAGACCCAGAGTCTAAACACCACAGCCTTCATGTGTGCTGGGAGGCCTAGCTGTGCACTCCCTCCATCCTCTCTGGAGCCCATGTCCAACCCCATAGCTCTCAAATGGAAGTTTCCTCCCCCCGCACCTCCCCTGCCAGCCTGCGAGTGAAGCAGCATAGAGGCCGTCCTGGGTCCTGGAGCTGAGACTACCCAGGCGCCTTTGTGTCTATAGAGGAGCCGCCTGATAAACCTCTCAGCCCTGAGCAGTGACAGGGTGTGTGCTGCGGTGACGGGGTGGGACAGCAGCTGGGGCGGGCATCACCTTGTCAGGTGACCCTTGATCACTGAGAGTTGGGTTCAGGTCACTGCTCTTTGAGAAAGCAGATTCAGGAAAACCTGCTGACGGGACCCCCAGCTCTCCTGCCTCCCACCATTTGCACCTTACACTCCTCCTTCCCCTGGCTGAGGTACCTGGTTATCTCCAGAGTCTCGGGTTCCTGGTGCAAGAAACACCGTGAGTGCTTCTCCTCCCACTGCAGGCCTGTGAGCTGAGGCCCGAGCCAGCCGGCTGCCTTAGGGGCAGAGGGACTCCTCTAGCTGCAGTCACTCTGCTCACCAGGCAGGTGTTTCAGCTCAGGGACACGTGAGCCGGCCCCACGGGCGTTCAGTGGCAGGTTCAGATGCTCCTTCTTGACCCTGCACTGTGGGTTCTCCACCCAAAACCACGGGCAGGGTTTCCCCTCTCGTCCATCTATCCAGCAAGAGCAGTGGATGGCCTGCCTGAACATTTCACGTTTCCAAGTACTGGCTTCCTAGTTGGTCACGCCACCCCTTTTCCAGGAAACCCCGAGTGCGAATGTTTGAAGGAGCCCTGGAACCCACCCATGTCCGGCTGTTACCTCTCCTCGTGCCCAGCAGGGGTTGGCAGGGGCTGTCCCAGCTGCCCTAACACCAGCCTGGCCTCCACTAATCCCACAGAGCTCTCCTCCACGGCAGGGGCACCTGTGCATTTTCCAGACTACTTGTCATTCTTTATTTTATTTAATGTATTTCTTTATTTTACTTGTCATTCCTTAGCATGCCATCTACTTGTTTTAGCTACGCAAAGGTGGACACCATGCCAAGAAAACCTGACAGAAAGACTGAATTTATAGAACACGGGGTGGGGGGTGGGGGGGGATGGGGCAGAAAACGAGAGCAGAGCTTTCCCCCTGCAGAAGCGCCTTTACGTGACGAGATGATTCTCTGTGAGGTTTCTTTAAATATCTAGCTGCCTTGTTGCAAAGAAAATAAGAATCATTTGTAAGGGTTCCATTTACATCTAGTGCTTCCTGGCTGCACCTGTGACTCAGGGTGTAGCACACCTGGGTGACGTCTGGGTGAATGTACGTCCTGGATGGTGAGGTCCCAGGGCAGGACTGAACCACAGAGGTCTCGCCCGGGGGTTCCCAACTTAATCTGCGCATTGGAATGATCTGGAAGCTTGTTAAAATACAGACTGCTGTGCCTCACACCCAGGGGGCTGTGTGGTTCAGTGGGTCTGGGGTGGAGCCTAAGGCGTTACATTTCTAACCAGTTCCCAGGTGATGCTTGTGCTGCGGGTCCGGGGACCCCGCTTTGAGAAGCACGGTCTAGAATGGTGGGTGAGCTCAGTGGTCATTTGCTGCATGAACAGGGGGTGGGGTGGGGGAGAGGAAGGAACCACTCTTCCCTCGGCCCTCTAAGTTCAGAACGCACACAAGCTCTCAGACCAGGAGAGCCATGTGCTTGGCAGATGGTCTCCGACATCGCTGCTGACCTCCCTGATCTCCGCATTCAAGGCCCTGGGGTTCTGACCTGGACTCTCTTCCTGGTTTTGGTACAAAAGGAAGAACACGGGGTGGGGAGTCAGAAGAGGGTGCGCCCGCCTGGCTGTTACCTACCCACTCTGAACTGTGTGGTCTGGGGCAGAGCCTGGCAGGCATGTGCACCTGTGCTTCTTCACCTGCATGTACCTCTCTCACCGAGTTGCTCGAAAGGTGTCCCGGGGCCATCTTGACAGTGGCCCATACGGATGGAGAACTTGCTTCAGGCTAGGCTCTGTTCTGAGCACTTTACATGCATCGGCTCATTCAAGACTCTCTCCTATGAGGTCACTAGTATTGTCTCCCCATGGAATTTCTCAGCCCCACCACTTGCTGGTGTCAGCTGTGTGGCCCTGCACCCTCCCTCTGGGCCTGCCTCCTGGTGCTGAAGGGCTGCGTTAGGCCCCACAGACTCGCTCAGCAAGCTCACTCAGCACGCTGAGGCTCTCAGGAAGCAGCCCGGGCAGCTGTCATCACAGGCGGGGGACAGACAGCAGCCTGGGCCATCTGCAGTTCAGGCTAGCTCCCCACTTCTCCTGCAGAGCGGCTGGGGGAGGGAGCATCATTTGTTTAGGTCTCTGCAGTGTTTAATCACCACCCAGCTCTCCCACCCTCTCCCCCCTCCAGCGCCTGCTCTGTCCCTGCAGGAAACACTCCGTGCCTTCTGCCTCTAATGGAGGCAGTGAAAAATGAACACGGCACCCAGAGAGAAGGCAACACCAGGCAGGGAGGGGGAGACCAGCCGCCCGGGTCCTGACACCACTGACCACCTGGCAGGGCCCCAGAGCAAATGTGACTGCCTCCCAGGGAGCGGGAACACAGAGCCCGGGCCCTCCTGGGCCCTTGGAGCATCTGAGGCCAGGAATCCATTCTCTGCTTCTCCCCGAAGAGAGACAGGCCATGTGCGGGACATGTCCCCACGAGGGGCAGCTGCAGGCCAGGCAGGAACACCACACATGCCTCCTCTTCTGAGTTTCTTTTCCTGACACTCCCCTGGAGTGGGGATCACCACCCCATCTCACAGGAGGGAGCTGGCGCTCAGAGAGGGACAGCAACCACAACAGGCAAGTGGGCACTAATTATTTTACCTAATCAAAGCACTTTTTATTTATTTAAGTCACACAAAAATCCATTCTCCATAGAAAACTAACATTGCAGGTAGATTCCAGAAGAGGGATTAGGCCCACTTTTCCCATTAGATCTGATGGTTCCACCTCACCGTATCTTGTGCCACCCTCCCTTAACTTTTAACTGTTATTTTGGAGAAGTTATGTGTGAGTGCGATTAAAAATACACAGAAGTAGAAAAAGGATGCACACTGAAAACTAGTCTCCCCACCCCAGGCTCGCTGCCGGCTCCTCTCACCGGGGAACCACGCCCGCAGCTTTGGGGTTTCCATCCAGAGCTATTCTGTTGTTTACATGCAGCACAGCCTTTGCAAAGCCTGCCTGCCAGGTCCTGGCCCTGGACACCCATGTGGTTCACCCTTCCTGCGCGTCCTTACTCTTTCCTGGCGAGGGCTTCCCTGACCTTTCCAGCTGATAAACTGCAACACCTCCCCCTGCACCGACTCCCTCCCCAGCGCTCGCCTGCTATTCCTCCTCCAGAGCATTGGGCATCTTCTACTTCCTCTCGTATTTACTCCCGGACAGCCCACTCCCTGCACTGGGAGAGCTTTTGTTCCGGTGCAGGGTTTCCACATGCTGTGGTCACTGCCACATCCTCGCGGCCTGGAACAGTGCCTGACACATGGGCAAGAGTCAACACCAATGGATGGCTGAGCATGGGCCTGGCACGGATGGGCAGATCCCACCCTGACACAAAGGGTGGCGTGTCATACATGCTGCTCTCAGCCTCCTGTGGGAGAATGCCTGTTTCTCCTTGCCTCTCCAAGGACCCAGCCTGGTCTGAGGCACACAGCACATGGTCAGAATGACTGGCTGGAGACCTGACCCCTACCTCACACCACAGACCAAAATAAATAAATAAATAAATAAATAAATAAATAAATAAAAGGCAATACAATACATTGTCTAGAAGATGATATAGGAGATTATCTCCATGACCTTGGGATTGGGGAAGATTCTCAAAGGAGCCACAGCAAGCACTAATCAGGAAAAGATGACAAATTTTCCAACATTAAAGCCAACAACTTCTGGCATATCAAAATACTCCATTAAGAGAATGAAAAGGCTAGCCCAGGGTGCCGGGGGAGTCCGAGAGAGACGGAAGCCATGGTGAGGCCCAGGTCCAGGGCTCTAGGGAGTCAGCTCCTCAAGATGGTCTGCAGCCACCTGGGAAGGCTGCTCGAAAGAGGTGGAGGTTGACTCCGTCTCACTCGTCTCCCAGATCTTGCCTCTTCTGCCTCCTCCCTGAGAAATCAGAGGCTTAAGACAGACAGGAGCCCCAGCCCCCTTCCTGCCCCACGCAGAGACAACCAAGCAAGAAAAAGCAAATTCAAGAGCCCAGGAGCCTGGCGGCCTTGGCAAGTTTGGCTTGACAGGGCAAGAGCAGTTAACAAAGCTCATACCATCCATCACTTGGCCCAGCCATTTAGATACTGGACATTTGATTAAACTAATATGGGTGGCGGGGACGAGGCATGGCTGGGCGCTTCCTACCCTCGCCTACAAATTAGACCGTCTCACCCAATCCGATTACCTTGACTGCCACATTTATCTCAGGCACAGGGCCATCCATCACTCCTCACAGCTGGCCCTGTGCCTCCTCCTGCAGGAGGGGAGGGGAGTGCCCTCAGTTCCAGCAGGCGGGGCTCACTCAGCCGCTCCTCCCTTCGTCTGCTCCACAAGTGAGGCCCTTATCCTCACCCGCACACCGCACACCGTGAAATGGGACAACGGAGCAGCGCTGTCCAACAGAGCTTTGCAGGATGGAAACTTCCTGTCTGTGCTGTTCTGCCCGGGAGCCACCAGCCCGTGTGACTAGTGAGCCCTTGAAAAGTGGCTAGTGTGGCTGAGGAGCTGAGTTTTACATTCTATTTAACTTGACTTCATTACATTTAAGTGTAAACGGCCACGTGGGGCCCTGGCTCCGCCGTCAGACACGGAGGATACAGTGGTCGCTGCCTTTCTGGGGTTGTCTCGAAGGGTCAACGAGGCAGCTTGCAATGCCTGCACGTGACCAATGCTCTCCATAGGCTGGGCCTGCTCTCCTGGAAGGGAGGGCTGCACTCTGAGGCCGAGGACAACAGCAGCTACTCTCTGAAAACCCTGAACTGACAACGTGGTCACCTTTGCCATCTCACAGTCCAGCAGGTCAGCAGGCCCCGTTTTAAGGAAAAGCACTGAGGCACCTGGGTAAAGATGGCACAAACCACACAGTGGCAGAGACAGGACTCAAGTCTTTGTGGCTCTGCCTGCCCACTGGACACCTGGTGACCTAGGAGACGCACAGCAGGAGCAAGGTTCAGGGTGGGGCAAGTGAGGACAGGTCTGCTGGGCAGGAGGGGGTGGCAACCTCTCCCTGGCACTGCATTGCCCAGCTTCCCTAGACTGGTATCCTCCTCTCAAAGCCAGCACCGAGGAGGGGGGTGCCAGGCACAGGGGTACCCCAGAGTCACCTCTAAGCCAGGCCCTTCCCAGCATGCCCCAGTCCGTCAGTCCAAGCCCCAGGGCAGCACTGAGGCCCCTCCCAGCACAGGGCAGAGCCGGAGTAACTCACAGAATTTTTGGTTCTAAATATACCAACTCTAGATGGGCCGGGCCTGAGGCTTTAGCAGTGACCAGGGCAACCAGACAGTGAGCTTCAGGGGCACTTGGACCAGTGAGAGCTCAGGGACACCAGGCTGCCTCCTGCTTTACAGGATGCCAGTGAGCACAGGCTGGACTCGAAGGCTGGCAGACAGGGGTCCAAACCAGCTTCTGGGCCCAGGAATGAATCTGAGAGCTCTGGGCAAGCCGGGTCGAGAGGTGCTAATGAATGTGTGAACAGAACGCAGCACCCCACAGAGCCTGTTCACATGATTGGTATTGTCGGAGGTCTCAGGGCAGGTCCAAGGTCAGGGGAGATGACCCCCACCCAGCCCCGGCCCCGGCCCCAGCCCAGCCTGCGTCCTGCGGGCCTGGGAAGGCTGGCGAGGGCGGCACTCCAGCAGGGGCCTGAGACTTCATTCCTCAAGGATTGACTGTGTGACCTGCCATGGCTGCGTCACCCCGTCACCGTTGGGGTCTCCTTTATCAAAAACAAGCATAAAGTCACAAGCGTGTGCAAACCCTTCAGTGAGGATCAGAGGAGACATGCAAAAGCACTTAGATCCTAGATGTGAACAAATCTGCTAGAATCTAAGTGTGCCAGTGGGCAGGCTTCCCAGTAACTTCAGAGCGGCCTGACCTGCAGAGAAATAGGCTCCCCAAGGGAAGACAAGCCCCGCAGAAACAGCAGGCGATTAGGAGTCCGGTCTTCCGACACTTGAGAGATGTCCCGCTGGCAGCGGACTTCCCACAGGACCAGAGGCCGGGCAGAGGCAGGCAGGTCACCGGAAGCATGCCTGGTGGGCCCCCTCGGAGCTTGATGTAGCCGTGCCTGGCAAGCTCCCAGGAGTGGGTTGACCTGGCCCACGGGGCTGGGCACTGTGGCCTGCAGCTGGTCCAGCTGCAGGAGGAGTAGGCTGCCCTGGATGGAATGTAGGAGGTTCCTGGCAGGAAATCACCACCAGGCTGGGAGATGGGGGAGGGAAGGCAGCAGGGTGCGAGCCAGACAGGAGAAGAGCCTTCTGGGACAAGGTGCCTGGATGAGCCAGAGGTGAGATGGGATTTGGGGAGAGTATACCGGGGAGCTGAGGAGGCCTCCCTGGAACACCTCCCCCGAGATGCACCCTTCTCCACCATCTCAGTTGAAGGTATACTTAGCCACTCACACATTAGTATAAATGAGTTCACAACAAACTGTGCCAAGACGCGCAAGTAATTGAAGGGAAAAGAATGGGGTGGGGGAAGACGGCAGGCAGCTCTCCCTAGCCAGCCACTTCCTCAAAGGCAAGACTCCGAGATCTCCCCAATGGAGACCCTGCTGCTGGGATCACCAGCATTCCCTCACCCCTCCCCAAAATGCCAACACTCTTTTGTTGCCACTTAAACCAATTTGGGGGTAATTCTGCAGGCAATTGTCTTCCGATTTACAATGCGGCTCAGTGATTGCATCCAGGCTGATGGTTCAGGCTGTAATTGTATGGTAATCACTTCTGTTTATGATCGATGCGGAAATCACTATTGTTTTCCAGCAGGCTTGTTAAATCAAAAAAGTGCAGGGGTGGGGAGGGAGGGTTTATTTTTGTGAGTTGGGAGCCCTGAGAAAATGAAATTAAGGAGAGCAATCCAATGTGGGGGGTGGTGGTGGTGGTGGTAAAGGCACTCTCATTGGCTCAGAACTGAGACAGAGGGAGGGACACAGACAGTGAGAGCGACAGGAAGGGCCAGGTGGAGAGGCAGAGGCACTCATGGGTAGAGACATGGGGAGGCAGGCAGGAAGGCCCAAGGAATGGCCAGGCTTGGGACAGAGATGGTCAGACCCACACAGGACACCCCGACAGACCCCACTGCTCACAATGCAGAGACGCCACGAGAGATACTAGGAGATCCCTTTGACACACGCCCACACGTGACCAGACCTGCCCTCACCACTCCTGGAGAGGTGGGGACAACCAGGTGCCAGGTGGCAGGCCAGACACTACCTGCCCATCAGAGCTGGGGTGCCCTACCTGCCCCATCTGGGATCTGCCTGCCTTCTCCTTGCCCTTACCCAAGACCGCCTGAAAATAGGGTGGCAGATGGCACCTGGGGGCTCAGGTGGCAGGAGTAGGGCAGTGTTGTGGGCTGAGCTGCTGCTGTGGGGAATGGAGAGCTGCCCACCTGGCGGGCAGAAACCCGAACCTCCCAGAGGCTGCAGGGAACAGGCTTGGGCTGGGTGAGGGGCCACGGCTCCCAGGGCAGTCACGGGCACTCCATGGCACCACAGGACTAAGCCAGTCCAGGCTGGAGGCCAAGGCCCTGTATGGAGTGAGTAGGCACCAGCTGTTACGCGCAGCTCAGACAAACCTCCCGGTTGCAGGCTGAGCTTGGCTACGAGGCATATGCTTTTTCAGCTACACACCCTTCTTCCCCAGCAAAAGTGCAGGGAGACCACGCACGCAAGCACTGAAAATCACGACTGTGGCGAAAAACACCAGGTGTCTGGTTTCCAACGCCTGCAGGCCGCCGCCCTTCGCCTCTGCCAGCTCTCCTTGTGTTGCTGCCCCTCTCTGTCTAAATCGCCCTCCAGATTCCATGGTTCTGCCTCCTCTCCACAGAGCCTTTCCCATCCAACTGGACCTTCCTCTCCCGGGCCCGGGGGACCGAACGTCAGGCTGACGGCGATGCAGGACTTCAACGGCCCACAGGACCGGCTCAGTGACTTCGGCAGCTTGCTTCAACAGTCACCGGGGACTGGCAGGCTATCCCCTAGCACGGTGACCTCCCAACGGCTAGAGTGAGGCTGGCCCCTGAACTAAGGTGCCCCAGCTGCCTAACTGGGGTCCCGCAGGGCATTCCAGGCAGCCGTGGAAAACTTTAGAAGGGGAACAATCGCTCCAATTCTACTTCCAGGATTCAGCCTAAGAAAACATGACTTTCCCCGGGGAATCGGCTTCTGGAGAGTGTACACAAACAAGTGATGGTCTTCAACATTCACAACAGAGCGGCCACAGTGAGGGTTTCCATTACACTGGAGTTGCCTCAACCGAGAGGGACACGCCAGGGTGGAGAGCACATGTGTGCGTGTGTTTGTGTGCGTGGCCTGGGTGACCACACAGGGCATGAGGGATCTTTTATGGGGTCACAGCCTCATCCTTGCTCTGCTCAGGGATCCCTAACCACACCCCAGATCCTGCGGTCTGACCACCACACTGGCTCAGGCTTGTCGGGGAGTCAGGGGGAGGTCTCCTGGTGGGCACTAAAGACACACTCTGAAGGTGAAGGCCAGAGGTGGAGCGTGAACTTCACCCTGACATTCCCACCCCCGCCCGCAGTTCCCTCTGCTCAGTGTTGATAATGACAGCAGCTCCCCTCTCAGGAGGCTGAAGAGCTCTAGAAACATCGCTATTTTTACTTCCTGCTCCAACCTGTAACCCTGACTCCTGCTGACTTAGCACCCTGAAGTCTGGTCCTGGGGTGAGCAGTTTAGGGGAAGGCCCCTGGCCAGGGTGTTCGCCCTCCCTGCACCGTCCTCCCCCAGAGGGGAAGAGCAGCCCAGGTGAGTTTGCAGGGCTGCCAGCAGGATAAGGGGGACCTGTTCCTGTCCAAGTGGCTGCGCCCAGGAAACAAGGCTGTGAGGGCTCAGAGGCCCAGCCTACCCCAGGTCCTTTAATCCTGGTGCTAAGTAGGGTAGGAATCAACAACCCCATTTTTCAGATGGGGAAAGTAGAGGCCCTGAGAGGCGAGGAGTGGAACGCACGAGGCCCTCTGACTCTGCAGGCCTCCATACAGCAACAGTCCGAGAGTCTCTGTCTGCAGGGTGCTCTGAGAATATTCACACAATTCTTCTGCCATCCCCGAGACAGGCAGAGAGGAAGCTGTGGCCAGCCAGGGCCGATTTCCCGGGAAAGCCACGGAACGCCCTTCCCTGGAGGTCTAGGTCCAGTCATCTTCCCAAAGATGGGACAGGCCTTCTGGGTCCGCACCAGTGGGCCTTCCCAGGCCTCCCCCAGCCCCGGGAGCCGTGCCGTGAGCAATGCCGCTGTGCCAGATGCTGGGCAGAGGGGAACGCGCCCAGAAGTGTCCAGGCCTCAGAGTGAGCCCCTCTCAGAGCCCCAGGTCTGCCCCCTGGTTGGAGTGGGCTAAAGGCCCGCCTGCACAGGGGAAGGCAGAGGCCAGGCCAGTCATGGGACGCCCCTTCTACCTCAGCATGACGACAGCAGCTAACGTGAAATGCATCCTTTGTGCCAGGCACGTGGACTCGGTGGTCCTCACAGCAGTCTCGTGGCCACTGCTATTATCATCCCAGGTTCTGGGTGTGGAGGCCGAGGCATCGCAGACCTGCCTGAGGCCACACAGACTGGCCCTGCCTCGCCCTTACAAGGTGGGAGAGATGACGTGGGCACCGGCATGCCCAGAGGAATTGCGACGTGTTCACCTCACACACCACCCAGCTCCCACGCCACAGACACCCACCAACACCGAGTGCTAGCAAATCTGCACAAACCCGTGAGAACACCTCCATATACACTCAGCCTACAGTCATCCAACATGTAAGTGCCCTGCACGGGTCCAATAGGACACATGCATGTTCAGTTGCATGGGTACATGATACACGTGTGCAGATGCAAACTGCACATCACATTTCCAAAACGTTCCATCTTATACTCCTATTCTCCAGTCCCACCTCCCCCCGCAATGGGCTCACCCCACTTCACTCCCAGGCACACGCACAGCCCTGCACACCCACTGCCTTTCCTCCATCCCCAACATCTTCACCTGGGGACCTTAAGCTCCCCGAGGGCAGGGACCCTGTGTTTTTCACATTCCCACCGATCCCACCCAGAGCCAGCTCTCCATTGTTTATTCATTCGCTCAAAACATATTAGTGTACTATAGCCCATCTGAATGCAGCACATCCAAACTTGAATGAGCTGTAGCCATGAACTTGAATACAATGTTCCTGCACAACCCAGGGCTGGACTGAGCGCTGTAATTACTGCCCCGTGAACCGCGAGGGGCGCAGGCATGGACATTAGTGCGCACGCAGCACGGAGGGTGTGTGATGCAGTGCCCAGCAGGACACTCAGCCCCTCCCGTTGTTACAACAGGCCTACTAGGTGAGGGCGCCCCCATTTACACAGGAGGTAACTCAAGTATCAAACTCTAGGTCGTCTGGGTGGGGTGCCAGCAAGGCCGGGGGTACCAAGTGCCTAAGACCAGGGAGGTGTCCTGCACACTCCTGTGAGAGGGGACGGGCATCCGGAAGCCCCGCCTGGGAAGAAATCTCCATCGCGGAGACAAAATGTATTTCTCAGGAAAGTTCAGAGCCCTGAGAGGCCTATCCGCCTGCCGGTCCCGTCCTGGGGAGGCTTAATTCCGCGGAGGGGTGGGGGTGCTGGGCTAGAGGGTGGCTGGGCAGTGATGCCCCTCACCTGTGGCAGGAGCCTGACCACCAGGGTGCCTGCTGCTCACTGTGCCTTCGGGCAGGGCACAGAGGGTGGAGGACCCACCCCTGTTTCAGGTCAGAGTGGCCTGGGCAGAAGCCAGAGCCTGTGCTCTCAGAGGGAAGCTCTCGGCAGCCCCCTCCCTGGGCTGGGCTGCCACCTGAGGTGGGGCGGGGACCCCAGAAGTTACTCAGACCCAGTGGGTGAGGTTGCCCTGAGTCTGGTAAGGTGTGTGTGGGGTGTTCTCGGCTTTGGGTGCTGCCGCCCTGAGATCCCAGGACAGCAAGTGCGCCCTCCATCCAGGGCTATGCTGGGCCCTGGAGCTTTCAGGGCCTTTTGTGAGCAAATGAGAAGCAGACCCAACTGAGGGTTATACCAGTTGTCCTCATGCCTGCAGAGCAGCCACAGTTTCTCTTAGCAAACACTGAGGCAGTCCTGAGCCTCGGCCAAGAGGCCTGGGGCCCCAGACGCCAGGCAGGGGTGCAGGGGAGAGAGCAGAGCATTCCTCGTGTTGTACCGGAGTAAAGGCCCCCACACAGGCTGGTGGGCGGGTGGGGGTGCAGGGCGTTCCGACAAGTTCTGGCTGTGATAGAGGATCACAAGGTAGGGAAGTAGGAGGACATTCCCCAGTGTAACAGGCCTTGCACACATGCAGGGAGACCCACGGCCGAGCAGCAAGGACAGCTGCTGTTTCCTCAGGGCTGACCAGGTCCTAGCACTGTGTTCAAGGCTACAGCTGGAATATACTCTAACGCTCCACAACCCTGTGAGCTAGGTACCATTCCATTTTACAGATGAGGAAACTGAGGCCTGGAGAGGGTTAGACAGAGGTCCCAGTGTGTGGACAGTAGAGGGAGGGGAGATAATGGTGAGCAAGGCTCCGGAGGAGAAGCCTCTAAGGCAGCGGTTCTCAACCTGTGGGTCGCGACCCCTTTGGGGGTCGAACGACCCTTTCACAGGGGTCGCCTAAGACCATCGGAAAACACATATATAATTACATATTGTTTTTGTGATTAATCACTATGCTTTAATTTATGTTCAATTTGTAACAATAAAAATACATCCTGCATATCAGATATTTACATTACGATTCATAACAGTAGCAAAATTACAGTTATGAAGTAGCAACGAAAATGATTTTATGGTTGAGGGTCACCACAACATGAGGAACTGTATTAAAGAGTCGCGGCATTAGGAAGGTTGAGAACCACTGCTCTAAGGGGTGAGGGCCTCCAGCCCTAATGGGGTGGGGGGGGCACAGGAGGGTCATGTCCTCCCACTGGAACCCCTCAGGCCCCCACACAGCTGCCCCAGCACTCTCCCTGTGTGCAGTCTGGTCCCCCAGGCCCGGGCTGAGTGCTGCTCAGCCTCTGGAGCCCAGCGCCCAGCCCCCAGACCAGCGCCAAGCACAGGGCAGTGCCGTCAAGGCCTGGGGTGAGAGAGGAAGCAGCGCACTGGCTCCTGCAACCTCTCCGCAATTCCTAGAATTTGCTGTCCCTTGTTCCTTTCCTGGAGCCCTCTGCACAGCTGGAAGCCAGGCTTGGCCCCGGGCCTGACCCCAGAACCACCTCAGCATGGCACAGCTCATGGACCCTCTACCCAGAAAACGCACCCTGCACAATGTGGGGGCTCCTAGACCCCAACAGACTCTCCATGGCCCTCAGAGGGGAGGAGACACGTCCTTGTGCGTCACCAGAGGGCTCAGAGGCCCAAGGTGCAGACTTCCTCCAGAGGGAAATGAAAGTGGGTGTGTGCCGGCCATGCGTGCTTCCTTCAGGCCTGGGACACACACTGGGCCTCCCAGGCGCAGCCACTGGGGACAGACCTGCCGCTTCTCATCGGGACAGAACAAGGGACATTCGCACCCCCTCTCCCCCACTGGCTTCTTCAGGCTGTCTGCAGCAGCCATCGTCATGCCGGAGGGGGAGCAACCCCGGGGCGGCCCGCCCTCCACACTACACAGCAAGACATGTCTGCTCACAACACCTCCAAGAACATCTTACAGAAAAGGAAACTGAGGCTGGAGATGGCGCTGGGACAAGGAAGCACCCAGTCTCTCGGGCTCAGGAACTCAAGAGACCAAAAGCCCAGCTGGTTTGGGAGCTAAATGTCTGCTGTGCAGACTCACGTCAACCTGGTTAGTGATGAGAGCTGCCACGCAGCGAGCAGTTACGATGTGCCAGACACTGAGCTGAGCCCTCTCAGCCCATCTCGTGATGCTCCGTTACAAGGGGGCCAGGCAGAGGCAGGCACATCTTATTGATTAGAAGAAAGAGGGTTAGAGAAGTCAAGTGACTTACCCAAAGTCACCCAGCAAACGACAGATGTGGGTTTCATAATTGCTCCCGGCACTGTCTTGGGAAAGACACTGGGTGGCCCCATTTTAAGAGCCTCAGGGGTTAGGCAGGGAGGTCCTGCAGGGCCCTGTGCTTCAGAAAGGGCAGGAGGCCCAAGCCCTGTGCAGGGAGGTTGGGGTAGGAGCAGCGACTGGAGCTGCTGACAGGAGGCAGGCAGTCCCCATCTTTCAGGCCCTGGGCCCTGCTCCTTGTGGGACGGCGATGACACAGCTCCAAGGGCCTTTACACAGACCCCCAGGCGCAGCACCGTCCCACACAACTTCCTGTGCTGATGGGGCCACTGAAAACTGAAATGTGGCCAGTGTGATACCGAGCTGAGGTTTTAATTTAATTTAATAGATGTTTAAATGGCCACATGTGGCTAGGGGCTGCACAGGACAGCACAGTAATCCAGTGCTTCTCCCTATAGTTGGGGGCCCGACGAGGGCTCCCCCACGTCACATGGTCCACTTGGAAAACCACAGCTGGCCAAGAACTCGGGCCTCCTCCTTTCTTCCCAGGGGACTGCCTTTGCTGTGACCCACCGATGCCCAGGGTGGTCATTTAAGAGACGGTTGTTGAGCACCCAGCACTAAGACACGTCATGGGTGTCCCATCCTGCCACTCACAATATAGTGGGGCCGACACCCGGTGCACAAGTGACCCCATAAACAGTGCGGGTCCTGGGCGTGCAAATGAGTGGAAGGAACGCAGGAGACAAGGGTCCAGGTCTGTGTGGGTGTCTGGGGCAGGGGACCAGGGAAGGCTCCCTGGTGGCGACATTTGAGCAGGGCCTGGAAGCAGGTGGATGGAGGAGACAAAAAGAAGGGCACCTTGGGTCCTTTTTCCTTCCCCTCTGAAACGCCCCCCCCCCCCCCCCCCCCGCCCATTTTCACAGCCCTCCCTCTATACGTAGGGGCTGAAACAGAACCTGTTAAATCTGTCAATCACCAACCAGGTTACACCCTTAGGAGGCGGAGAGGGTGCCCATAAGTCTCCTACTGCCCCAGGCCTGACTCTAGCAGCCCAGAGGCTGCCCCGTCACCTGCCCCTGCAGTCCCAGCCCCGGAGAGCTGAATGGCCCACATTGAGTTGAAACCTCCCAGGCCTAGCGGTCACCCCGGAGGGACTGGGACAGGCTCCACAAACACGGCCTCTTTTTCCAGGAGAGAGCAGAGGGCGCCAAGGGGAGGTCTGGCCAAGTTCCACCAAGCTCCCAGAGCTCCTCAGAAGAGCTGGCTGCCCTTGCCCCCCACCATGGGCGACCACAAAACAGGAACCCTGTGACAGGGCAGGCTTTCCATTGCGTCAGCAGAGGCAGGGGCATTCCCGCAGCAGAGCCCCGACCTCGCATGCTCCCCCACTTCCCTGCACGGACTCCGGCCTACAGCTCGGCAGCAGCTACTCCTGGACGTCCTCTGTGGCTCCCACAGCCCCGAGACAAGATCTGTGCTCCCCAGCGGGCTTTCAGCACTGGCTCCACTTCCCCCACTCACCTCCACCAAGTCCTCTGGAGGGACATCCTCCCTTCTCCTGAAGTGCCACACCTCTCCTGGTTCCCCGCCTTTGCACCTGCAGGTCCTCCCACCCCAATCCTACCCATTTCCAAAACCAAGTTCCACCTGTGGGCTCTTGGACTCCCGTCCTCAGCTCACTTCTGTCCTAAATCTCCGTCCTTCAAGGCCAAAGTTGTCCAGAGGAACTTTCTGCCACAGTGGAAACATGCTCTAATCTGAGCTGCCCAGTCTGACAGCCACCAGCCACATGTGGCTGCTGAACATTTGAGATATGGCGAGTGACTACCATCCTGACTGCAGAGTTCCAGGTGCAGCTCCCTCTGAGGCCTGGGAAGAGTAGGCCAATCCAGCCCCAAGGTCACCACTGCCCCCTCTTCTTTCTACAGCTCTTAGGGTGTGGAACGTGGGCCTCTGCTCATTCAGTTCTCCTTGCCCTGCTGCACCAATGTTCCCACTGAGTCCTCAGACTCGGTTCCTGCCTTTTGTCCCCCCCCCCCGCCCCGAACCTCCAAGCACACACACACACACACACACACACACACTCTAGCATAAGATGAGTAGTTGGACTCTGGAGTGCAGTCTTCCCTTTTACAGATGAGAACACAGCAACGTTCTCAGTACAGAGATGAGAACAGAGGCCCCCAAAGGGGAAGTGACTTGCCAAAGGTCACACACTAATTTGACACCAGATCATAGACATGATCACTTGAGGGCTAGGCTCCAACAGCCATGTTTCCACGAAGAATGTGGGAATTATCTGGGCAAACTTTGTAAAACCAAAGCCCAAAGCCTTACCCCGGAACTACCAATCCGCCAATGTGACTGGGAGCCTTGGCCTCCTGGGATGTGGGTGTCATGGCTAAAGCCCCTAATTCAACACACATGCACTAAGTACCCACTACTGCCCCAGGCTGGGCACTCAGAAGGCCTGGCCTGGCCCCACGGTGGGTGGGGGCAGTGGGAGAACCCAGCAGAGTTGTGGGGGCTTAGAGAGGCCCCTGCAGCCAGCTCCAAGCTCGAGTGGGTGCCATGGCTGGGGCTATTGAGAGGAAGGTAAGGGCCTACTTCCTGAACCTGCTCAGGCAGGAGGATAGCAGATTGTCCGGCAGGCCCAGCCCAATGCTCTGGGCGGCAGAGGTCAGTCAGTTTTGAAAGGCACACAGGACAAATCAGACAGACTCTGGGGAACAAGAGTGCTGTGGGCATCCCCAGCAGGGGGGGCAGGGGATCCTGACTCCAGGGAAAAGCACAGTGAGCAGGAGCCTTGAACACTCCCCCTACCACACTCGAGCCTGGAAAGCTGGGAGTGTTCCCAAAGGTCCTCTCATCCCTCAAGCTCCACTGGATGGGCCTTGAAGACCCACTTTCCGGTGTGCTGGGACCCCTGGCCAGGAGCCACCCCCAGTCAGACCTCCCCTCCAGTCAGCTCAGGGGCATGGAGAGCTAGAAGCTGCAGTGAGCCTGATGCCGGGCAGAGGTGGGCACCTCAGGACACAAGGACAAGGCCAGAGCAAGTGACCTCACCTGAGGGTCGGAGCAGGAAACTGAAGCAAAGCACAATGAAACCTTATCTAAGTCTCAAGTTCAAAATGGCAGACTGGAAAGTGGGATTTACAGTGCACCTTGAGGGCCTTAGCTTCATGCACACTGCGCTGCGTGTGACCTTGGGCAGGAAGGCCCTTCGCCCACCCAGGCAGTGGCTGCCCGTCCTTCCCTGGCTGCGGTGAGTGGCCAGGTGCTCCCTGGGGAGCTGGAAGTGAATTGGGGAAGGGGCCTTGTTTTTCCCTGAGCAGGCTCCCTCGTGGGCTGCTGCTTCTCTGCCGGCCCCGGAGATTTTGCTCCCGCAGCTGCGGCTTCTGGGGAGCGTAGCACAGCCACGGCCCATGGCATGAGGGGCAGCACGCCCTGGCAGGGTGGGAGCAAATGTCCCCAAATTCTCCTACCCCAGGGCTGGGGCCCGTGCACCTTCTCGGGGGTGGTGCTAGCGAACCTGGCCACAGGCCCACTGTCAGTCCTTCCCCGTGGGGAAGAGCCAGTCTCTCCCTCAGGACCGTGTTGATCAGGTAAACACCTCCCTCGCCCGGAGCCTCTCTCCCTCTCCTTCCAGCTCTGCCAGCTCAGAACTCTCTGTTCCCGGACCTGGAGCTGAGCTGGCTCTCCCGCCCGATCGATGGGTGAGTTCACAAAGCCTGACGCCTACCAGGCACCACGACAGTCCTGAGGGAGGTCTGTGGCTGCTCCTGGGACAGCTGCCTACCCTTGCCCCCTGGCTGACCTCAGCTGGGTGGCGGAGCCCTGGCAGAGGAGTCGGAGAGCTGGAGCTCATGCCACTTCCTGGGTGACCTTGGGCAAAACAGAGCCTCAGCTTTCTCCTGAGCTAAATGGGAGCAGCTGGCTTATCTATATCCCCTCACTGGGAGGCTGTCAAAATAAAGTGCTAAGAAAATGGAAGGTGCCTCTATCAAACGGACTCACCCTGCACGGCCACACCTGTGGGCTCTTGGACTAGTGTCCTCAGCTCACTTCTGTCCTAAATCTCCGACCTTCTAGGCCAAAGCGGTCCAGAGGAACTTTCTGCCACAGTGGAACATGCTCTAATCTGAGCCACGTGTGGCTGCTGAACATCTGAGATGTGGCGAGTGACTACCATCCTGGCTGCAGAGTTCCAGGTGCAGCTCCCTCATCCTTACTCTGAGGCGTGACCCAGGAAGAGCCACCAGGAAGCTCCCAGGCGGGACTCGGGCTGAACATCTGTGGGAGCGCCTCTCAGCCTGACTGGCCGACACCAGACTGGGGGCTCATCTCAGAGAGCCCAGGGACTAAGCATGGCCCGGCTCTTAGTTCTCAGCCAACACCGACTTCAATCCAGAAGTGCTCTTTCAATCCCTCCAGCGCCTCCCACTCCAATAGGGAAAACAGCCCTGGACCAGCTGTCCCCTCATTCCGTCACTCAGCAGTCATCGAGCATCTACCCCTTGCCGGGCACTGTGATTGGCACTGGGGGAGACAGTGATGAGTAACACATGGCCCCTGCCTTCATGGAGCTCACAGTCAAGGCCTTGCTCCAGTCCCAGTGATAACTGGCTTCCTCCATCCCCTACTGGGTGGTTGACCTCAGACCCATCAGTTTCCCATTTGAAACGGGGATGGGTGGGGGGAGGAGGCAAGTCCTAAGTGCACAGACTGTGGTGAGAACTAAGAGGCAAGAAGAGATAGGTGAAGGGGCTCTGGTGGGTAGAAGGCTGAGCAGGGTAGCATTAGGAAGCAAGTCTCAAACTCAGTGCCGGCTGCTGCTTCCGGTAGAGACCCAGATTCTCACCAAAGCATTGCTGTTTGGTGGTTTCTCACTAAGGAAGTTCAGGGTAAAAATAGCTCAGGAGGGGACTTGAATCCAACTAGTTCGGGGGTAGTCACTGCCTGGCTACTAAATAAGAAAAGGGAAGAGGTGTATTAGCCACATGGATCTCAAGACTCACTGTCCCCCCCCCCCCCCCCCCCCCCCCCCGCCCAAAGCCCCCAACACACAGTGGGACAGGGCCTTTGGCCCTGTATTGGGTGGGAGAAGGGTTTCATATGCAGAGGCCCCAGAACTGGAGGGGGGCCTAAGTCCCCATACACCACCTGGGGTCACCCTGATTTCAGGGTAGTACCACCTTGCCCTCTCCAGCACTTCCCAGCCAGATTTCTGGCCCACTGTAGCCCACTCTCAAGGATGGGTATTTAAGAAGCACTCTGGCACCAACTGCTTACCAGCTGCCCCACAAAACCTTCCTGCTGAAGAAGGCACAGCCATGCCCAGTGCCCATCTGGCAGTTTGGCCTAATAGTCAAGGGCAGGGGACCCAGGCCCCCACCCTGAGAATGAAAGTCTCCTGAAGCCCATCTAAGGAGTGGAGTGCATCTACCTGCACTGGTGCAAAGGGTTAGGGCAGGGAAAGTCAGATCCCTGCCCTCTTCTGGTCTCACCCAACCTGGTTTCCAGTTGGATCCAGGAACTGGGACCTAACTAGCGCCATGGGTAACAAGACTTATAAGATCCCAACACCAAAACCACTGGCTCAAACCTCCTTTTAGCCCCAGGGCAGTGATCTGAGAAACCTACTCTGAGGTCTTAAAGATCTTTACAAGCTAGTGTCAGGCACCCCAGAAAGGCCCCTTCCTGCTCTCCAGTGCAAACCTGTCTCTCGCCTCCTCCAGCCGACCTCCCTAGCAAACACTTGTCAGAAGTCTGGTTTGCACCTACCTCCACCCCCCACCCCGCACCCCAAGAGAGCCCTGCGGAAACGGTGGCATCACTAGCCACGGTGGGGGGGCTCTGGAGGCTTTCAGCATTAGGGCAGCACCCTGACAAAGGAGCAGCTTGAAGTTAAGGACCCTTGGCCGCTGCCTCCGCTGAAGGCTTCCTGGCCATTCTTCTTTTTGCAATAGGAGCCTATTGAGGACTGAGCCTTGTAAAATGTCTGCTGGAGAGCCAACACTTCACCTTCGGGGAGCGGGTTCGGGGAAGCACCTGGCCCCGGGGAGAAATGAGGACCCCTCCTGTGGGCGCACAAAACGGCCGGGTACACGCCGGTGCCACTCTCGCGGCCAAGCCTCGGGCTGACACCATGCAGCACACGGCGCTACCCACAATGCACCGGCCCTCTCTGTCACACACAGGCACGCACACTCACCCCGGCCCCCGGAGGGAGCCCGGGCCCGGCCCGCGGGCGACCCGGCGCCGACCCCTTCAGCCATACACTTACCTGGAAGTTGCACCGGCCGCGGTCCCGCCCTGGCGCCCGCGGTGGGCTGGGGCCCCGCCGCCCCCGGCCGCAGCGAGCGACTCTGGGCAGGTTTCAGCCGGCGCCGAACAAAGGCTGCACGCAGGCAGCGGGCGCCGCCTGCATCCCCGCTCCGCGCCCGGGCGGCGGCGGCGGCGACGCGGGGGCCCCGGCAGCTGCGGCGCCCGCTTGCTCGGCGCAGCCCGCTCCGAGGGCGCTCCGGCTCCCGCGCTCCCGCTCGCTGCTGCCCGCCACCGCCGCCGCCGTCCGGCTACCGCACCGCACACATCAATTATTCATCGCCCGTCTCCAGCTTCCCGGGCGAAGCCAATCACAGGCGGAGGCTCCGCTAATGGGGCCGCCGCCGCCGAGGAGGCAGCCAGCCGCGCGCCCGGGCGCAAGCGACAGCCCTCCGGGGACGGGGATGGGCCGGGGGCGCGCGGGAGGCGGGGGCGAACGGGGCGCGCCAGCGAAACTTCCCACGGCCTGCGCCCTGCGCCCGGACCCCGCCGGCGCGACCACCCACCCTGCGTGCGCCCGCGTGGGGCTGGAGGACTAGGGGGGAGGTCGTACGCGCCGCGGCGGGGGAGGGGGGAGGGGAGGGAGGAGGAGCGCGGGAGGAAGATGAAAGGCTAGCAGACCTGTCTCGGTGTCTCCAGGGAACCTCGGCTCGCGCGCGCCTTACCCGCCCCGCGAGCCTCGCCGCCCACACCCCCGCCCCCAGCCCGCGGCCCGCACTCACTCGCGCGCAGACGGCCAGCCCAGCCACTTTGCTGCGAGGGAGCACGAGCGAGTATGAATCGGAGGCAGCTCACATTTCAAACTTGCACGCAGGGGTGGTGCTGGTGCACGCCGCCGCGGAGCAAACGCACCGCCCGGCCAGCGGCGCTCCTGCCTCCGGGCGGGGGCGGCGGCCAGGTCCCTCCCCGCCCACCCCCCCCCCCCCTCCGCCTAGGCAATTAATTGGAAGCGACGCTAGAGCAAGTGGGGCTCCCGGAGCGCTGTCGCCCCGAGGGGGCCACTGGTAGGGCGCTGGTGGGGGATGACTTCAGGTGTCTCCCGCCTCTCCACCCCCCCCGCAGCGAGTCATCCCAAGTGGTCATGCTAATGAGGGTACCCCGCGTGGTGAAGGCGGAGGAGGGAGTTGGCCTAGAGGCGGCCGCGGCCCGGGGGAGGGGAGGAGGCGGGACGACTGGGCGATCCGGATTGCGACGTCGATTTAAAGGATTTTCGGGACGGGTTGGGGAGGAGGAGGCAGACAGCATGGCATCGTCCCAGGCACAGGGGCCCCTGCCACCCTGGGGTTCCCCGAGTGTGGAGCCCGGGGCTGGGTGAGCGGGCGCACGTACACTCGAGTTCCTCGACTTCGGGGAGTTCCTGTGCCCTGCAGCCAGCGGCGATAGGGAAGCCGGGGGCCGCAGCTGCCTGAGGCCCCGCCCTTCCCCGGGAGCTACTGCCTTCCTGACTTTGCATCCTGTGGTGGCCGTGGCCTCTTCCTTCCAGCCTGTCTGTCGCAGAAGCTCCTGGCACTGAGCCGAGCTTAGCCCAGGTGTACCCCTCCGCACCGCAGACACCCCTGGAAGCCCACCCGCTGCCCTACCCCAAAGGGCTCTTCGCCCCTCCCTCTTTGGTGGGCACTTCCCAGCACTATCATCCCCTAGGCCCCGGGGAGAAGCAATTTTATAGCCCTCTCCCCCGGCCCCGCCCACCCGCCAGTGAAAGTTTCTTGAATGGTGACCTAACTGCCCCAAACAATTAGGAAGGTAAGCGGGACGCCATCATTCATCTCTAAGTAAAGGTAGCCAGAGCCGTCCTTAAAATCTCTGTTGGAGTGCCCTGCACTGCTCTCCCCCGCCATCTCAGGAAATTGATCAGGCTCACCAGCCTTTGCCATTGCTTCTCCGACTTCGTTCCGGATTACCCCCTGCACCCCTTTTCAGTCGGAACCTCTGGCTGCCCCCTAAACCTTCCGGTGGGTCCCACTGCCCACCCTGAAAGCGGAGGAGACAAATCACTTACCCAAAAATTATTTCTTGCTCCTCGTTTGACATAAACGGTTAGCAGGCTCTAATCCCACCCACTGATGCTTGAAATACCTCTTTTGGGATTGGCATTTGTCCTGGGGGTTTCCCCAGAGAGGAGATGGTTAAATGGACTAATTCAGACTTTATAACACGCTGCCTTTTGGACAAGAACTAGCTCCCTACAGGAGAGATTAATTGGCGTCCCCTTCCTGGGGGCCAAGCTCAGGGCCTCCAGGGGAAAAAGACTAACTTCTCTGCCCAGCACAGATCCCACCTTTGCTCATCTCACCTCCTCTAAAGGCTTCCTTGAGGACAATCCTTTATTTGCTGAGACATTCATTAGGGTTCTGCCCATCCCAAGCAGCCCCACCGGGGTTTGGGGTCCCAGAGGGAAAAGCCCTGTGGGCAGCGAGAACTCTCCTCTTTCTTTGGTTGGCCCAGTGCCAATTGGGCCAACATACTCCAAAGCCCAGTGCTCAGCCGAGACACCCAGAAACAGACGGGCACGACAATGTGGCCCGCCTTTCAGAAGAAACACTGAGATGGGTGTCTCGGTCCCAGTTTCTAACATTTGGTTTCAACCTCAAGTCCGGGTTGCATACAGAATCCAAACAGCCAAGACCTCAAGCAAGTAGGTCACTTTCCGCCTGGAACCTCCCTCCCTAGAAGTTCTGTGCAATGATAGTTCTGAGCCACCAAGGACCCGAGGTTTAGAACTCGCAGGGTCATCCTTCAAATACCCAGTATGTGTCGGTGCTATGTGGCCAGCCCCAGGCACTTAGTTCAGAAAACTGCTCCTATAGGTTGAGCTACAATTGGTTCCTGGAATTGAGCAGAGGTTTATACCAGAGGGACACACCTGGAGGCACTGCCTGGGAAACAGATGGCCCCACCAGTCCCCCTCCCCCACCTTCCAGGGACCCCCTCAGGGAAAAGCCCCAGGGTGGTGTAGAAGGGCATCGATATGCTAACATTTAAGCTTCTCTGGCCTGGGACCTACAGTTTTGTACTTTCTCCAGGTAAGAACCCCCCTCCCCCAAGTAATTAGGAAAACAAAATATTTTCAAGCTTGCATTCACCAGCCAAAGCTAGGGTTTTCACATGCTAATTTCCAGGTCGGCTCAGGGCCCCACTCAGGCACCTCTCCTGCCCAATTGGTAGCAAGCTCTCCTCAATACCACACTTCCCAGCCTAAGGAAATCCGGGTACTCCCACCAGTTCCTGCTTCAGAAAGGCTTCTCCCTACTAACTTCACATTCCAACTCCACTTTTCTAACTTCCAAAGGTTTGCTCAAAAGCCTGGGGCCCACAGTGGGCCGTCCCACCCCCTGGGCGCCGGCCTTGATAAGGATCTACAGGAAAGGGGCACAGACAAAGGAGCTCCACCTCAGCGCTCAGTCGCTCTGTGAGCTCTCCGAGTGACCTCAGCGAGGGGGGCCCAGCCCGGGGAATGACTTGGGAGGCAGAAGAAAGGAAGAAAAAAGGGAGAGCTGCGCCCCGGGGCCCTGGCTCCTTGATGAATGCCCCAGAGCGCTCGCGAAGCCTGACTCGGGGATCAATAGCGGGTGGCTTTTCTTGCGCGTGTTTGAACTCCTCCTGCTGTGAGCCCTGTTGAGGAGGGGCAGCCAATAAATCACAGCTCTGCAGCCAGGAAGGGAGGAGGGTAGAGGGAGGATGCTGCCCCAGCTAGATTAGCCTGTCACGTGGAACCCACCTCGACAGGACCCACCAGGCCCTGGAGGGAGGGGACTGCTTCGGTTGGGTCTGGGGTGTGGGAGAAGCCCCCTCTAGGATGCCAGCTCACCTACAGAGGGATGGGGCTCCCAGACCCTGAACCAGCTGTGCGGGCCAGTACGGAGAAAAAGGGTAAAGCCACCGAGGATGTAGGTCACCCTGGGGTGGAAAGTGGCTCAGGGCTGGGTCGCCCCAGTACAGAGCTTTGCGTGGTGGGAGGCCTAGGGGCACACAAAAGCCAAGCTCCCTCCCCTGAGACTGCAGACCAAGAGGTGGCTCTTGAGGCACTCCGTCTTCCTGGTTCAGGCCTTGCTCATTCAGTAGGTCTCAATAAGGAACCCAAGGACTCAGAGATGTCACCCATGCAGTGCAGGCTCAAGCACTCACAGGGAGAGGGAGGTAGACAAGAAGGCCTTGGGCAGGTCTGTGGGTGAGTGTGACAGGCATGAGCTCAGGTCCTAGGCCATCCACCTTCAGACAACTGGTCCTTTTCAAAATGCATGGCAGGGAGCACAGGGCAGGAGTGGATAAAAGCACACACACAGGCCCCGGAGTACGTCTCCCCGACAGCTCAGGCAGCGGCCCTGGGTGCTGCCTCAGGGTCGCCGCTTCCAGGGACCTTTTTCTGGGGCTTCTGTCCTCTCACCTCTGAGGGGACCGGGCACAAACGCCTGTGTCTTTTGATAATGCTGTTCCCTCTGCCCTTTTCCTTCCACTGCCCTGGTCAACCGCCTCAATTCTGCCTGTCCAGGCACAGTTGAGGTTCAGCTCCTGGCCAAGGCAGGTGTCCCCCCAGGCCTCAGAACCCTGCCCACACACCGGGACAGCAGGAGGGCACACTCCTACTTGGGACACAGAGCTGGGCCCGAAGCTGGATCCAGGCCCCTGCTGGGTCCGGAGTAACAGAACCCAAGGGGACAGAGTGCTTGCTGGTTGCCAGGCTCGGGTCCAGGCACTTTCCAAGTATCAACACGCCGTCCTCACCAACAAGCTTCTCTGATAAGGTGTGATTATTGTTTCTGCTCTAGAGACAACAACATCGAGGCAGAGAGAGGTTTAGACCACCCGCCGCAGGATTTACGCTACCCAGCAATCGGACTGCAAGTGCACCGGTAACCATCGCACGCCATTTCCAAGGTGGGCTCTGTGGCCCAGAGCAGAGAGGCCGACACAGCCACACCGAGAGGGCTGTGCTGACAGTGATGCCCCTGACTCCTTTTACATCCTTTCCAGCACACATCGCGTGTCCTGAAATAATTCCTTTCCTTGTGCTTCTTTTGTGTTTAGTAACCACCTGGCATTTGGGGTTGGCTGGGACGCACCTGAGGTGGGCTGGGGGACATGGTAGAGGAGACCCTCCTGGGTCCGCCTCGCCACTGCACCCCTCCCCTGTCCTGGATTGACCGGGCCCTCCTCCTCAGCTCAGCCTGCATTCCCAGAAGTCTGCATTTGGCTTCTGCCCAAATCTTATCATTTCACTAAGAAAACAGAACTCATCCCTGCCCCACACCTCCTTTCCGCACCTCCGAGAAGCCCTACAATTGCGAGGTGAGTGGGGGCCCAGGAAAGCCTCCTGCCAGGCTGAAGGAGAGAGGACGGGGGAGGGAACCCAGGAACCAGGTACAAAATGGCCAGAGGTGGCTTCACTCTCCAAGAGCTGCCGCCTCTCTACGTGCTCAGCTGGGAAGGTGGCCACCCCCAAGGCTGTCTGCCCGTGCCACTGGGGTGCCCGCAGCCCCTCAGCCACCGGGATGTCATGTGGGCAGAGAAGCCAGCAAACGGGCTAGAGTGGATCAGGAAGGAACTGTCCATGTCCCCTATGAACGAGCTGTGGAGGGAAGGGAGGGGCCTGGGTTTGGAGGCCGAGACTCAGGAGACAAGTGCTGACTAGCTGGTGCCCTGGACAAGTCACTCAGGCTTCCTGGGGCTCCGCCTCCTCGTCTGTAACATGGGAGTGAGGACACCTAACACCAGGTCCTAGAGAGGACGAAAGGAGGTAACAGTGATGATTCTCCAGCGGTTGGGAGTGTGCTGTTGTGGGTGGAACTGTGTCCCCCAAAGATGTTGAAGTCCTGTGACTGTGACATTATTTGGAAATAGGATGAGGCCGTTGGGGTGGCCCTTGATCCCATATGACTGGTGGACTTATAAAAAGCAGAAACTTGGACAGAGAGAGAGAGAGAGAGAGAGAGAGAGAGAGAGAGACATGCACACAGGGAGAATGTCACGTGAAGAGCCACATGTCAGGGACACCAGAAGCTAGAAAAGGGGCCTGGAACAGACCCTTCCTACAGTCATCAGAGGGAGCATGGCCGGGCCAATACCACACCTTGATCTTGGACGTCTGGCCCCCAGAACTGTGAGATGTATGTTTCTGTGGTTTAAGGTCTGTGAGTCTTTGTCACGGCAGCCCCAGCAATTAATACCCACGGTGACGCTGTGACATGGAAGTTGCAGCACATTATCCTCGGCTCCTATCCCTTCCTCCAGCGGCTCCGGCTTGCTCAGTGCAAAACCCGAGTACTTATGGCCCACAAGACCCTGGTGACCTGGCCCTCAACCCCCCTGACCTCGTTTCCTCCCCCGGTTACTCTGCTCCCGCCTTGCTGCCCCTCTGGCTGCCGCTGCCCCAGATGCACCCTCAGGGGTTTGCCGGGCAGCTCTTCTCCAGGTCCCAGGCTCCTCCTGCCTCCTGCAGGCTTTCGCTAGGTGACCCCTTCTTGGGGAAGCCCTCCTCAGCCAGACTGGCCCACCCTGCTGCAACTCGTCCCTGACTTGGCTCTCCCTTCACACTTATGACTGGTGTACGTGAATTACTCCTCTCGTTCCCTCTGTCTTCCTTCCAGAAGGCAAGCTCCCTGTCGACAGTGACTTTTGTCCCTTCTGTACAGATTATTTCGACAGCACCTGGAATGTGCCAGGCAGATGTGTGCTATTTGCTGCCTGAATGAGTGAGGGGGTCAGGAACGAATGAGTGAGCAGCAGGGTCTGTGAGCCCTGCCTCCCCTGCCCGCCCACCCAGAGCCCAGGTCCCCAGCCTGCTGTGTGGAAGAACATGGCTGTTTCTCAGTGGAGGCAGCCTGCTCAGACAGGAAGCTCGGGCCGGCTAACAAAGGGGCTGCCGGAGGTGGTGGGAGCGCAACACCCAGGCCTCTAATGAATCTTTCCCCATTGATTTCTGGAGTCGCCTTTGAAGGCCAGGGATAGCAAGGCAGCTCGAATGTCCATGCCTCAGCAGTCCTGGGGTTTTATTGCTTCTCCCAGGACTCAGCTTTGACAGGGGCTTCCGGATGGCCCCGGGGTTGGACTGACATAAGCTCCCTGCAGTTGGAAAGGCAATTTCCTTTCCTGTTGAAGCTGTCTGTCTGTCTGTCTGTCTGTCTCACTGCCTGGCTGTGCAGCACACCTCCCGTCTGGGCTGGGGCAGCACAATTCCACTCCTGATTCTCCCCAGACAAAGGCTCGTGCAGGCCCAGGAGGAGGCCGTCCACTTTGCAGAGGGAGAAACGGGGCTCAGCAGGGAGCGGGGGGATGGAGGGAGGGAGGATTTAAGGCCACACACACAGTCTGACCCAGAGCTGAGTGCAGGCTCGGGGCCACACTGGGGTCGAGTGGTTGCTGGAGCCCAGCATCTGACCCCACTGTGCCCCCAATCTTGGCAGGGCCTGTTGTGTCCAGCACTTTCCCCTACAGAGCCTCTACTTGCTTTGGGGTGCTACGGTTGGTACGAGCAGAGGAAGGGTGGTTGAAAAGTATGCCGAAGCACCTCAGTATGTTCTGGGCAGCAGTAGAGAGAAGCCGTACAAACGTCCTAAGCCCATTACAGCTCATCAGGAACCCGACATCACCAGGGGCACTCCCCTCCCTCCTCTCTTGACAGTGAGATGCCTGCTCGCTCCCAGCCCCTGGCAGCCCAGGGATCCAGTGGCTTCCTTTACTCCCCAGTGTGGTCCCAGGTGTCCCCCACTCCCTGGGGCTTTGGACTTGAGCAGACAGGCCATGTAGGAATGTCTGTCTGGGGAAAATCCAAAGTGGCCGCCAGGGCAGGGCAAGGAGTGGGAGGCCTGATGTTGCAATCAGGATCTGCAGCGCTGAACTTGGCAGGTGGGAACAGCACACTCCTCTGCCTGACGCCAAATGCCCAACTGAGATAGACTCTGCCTGGGAGAGAGACTTGGGGGCTTGCTGTGTGACCAAGAGCAGGTCACTGTCTCTCTCTGGGCCATAGCTACCCCCCACCCCCAGTGACGACATCTAGTGCAGGTGCTGGATCAAAATTGCTGCTGAGGGCACTGGTCTCTCCAAGTCCGGCTGAGAAAGCCCCAAGAAGTTTCACTACTGAGCTAACCACCACTGATTTCCTATAGAGACCAGAGCAGGCCAGACAAGATGCCTACAACACATGTAGTCCTCTTAAGGCAAAGAAGCCAGTTCCAAAGTAGAGGGCCCATTATGCTCCCATTCTTGTCCATTTACTGGCATCTGTAGGCGTATCATTTTTGGTGCCCTATGAATTCCATAAGTGGCAGGGATTTTGTCTGTTTTGATCACTGCTATATCAGTGATCTGTACCCAGCACATAGGAGGTACTCAACAAATATTTGTTGAATAATGGTTATTCACCAAGTTATCCTATTATTTCAGCTATTCTTTACTTTCTTTATAATTTTCTTAATTGTTTACAAGGAGTATGTATTATTTTTGTGATTAGAAATAAACACCCCATGAAACCACTTTCATTTTCGAGTTAAGTGAATGCAAAGTTAAGACTTTCCCCCCAAAAAAGGTGCTGTGCACCATCTTCAGAAGCAATAACTCGAGAGTCAAGCATAGAATGACTCTGCGTAACCAAGTGTTCTTCAAGGCCTAGCCTGTGGGTGGCCTGAGCATGACATGGGCAACTGGCATCCTTTCCCTCTCCACATGGCACAATTCCATCCCAGCAGTCTCTTGTCTGGACCCCTGAAATAGCCTCCAAACGGTTTTCCTGGCCTCTGACCCCTAGGTTCCTCCTCTACCTGCTGAGCCTTTCTAAAAGACAAATCTGATCATGTCACTCCCTTGTCTAAAACCATCCATGGCTCCCGAGTACTCTCAGAATCAAGTTTCAAATTCAAGTTTGAGTTCCTTAGGCATTCAAGGCCCTGGAAGTCTCATGCATAGTTTCTGGAAGGGACCTTTTGCAACCCTCAACCTGGGTTGCTCCTGTCTGGGTGCCTCCAACAAGTTCCTTACAGGCATTTATAATCCCTCGTTTGCTCACCTTCACTGGAGGCAGGCTCTCCCTCAAAACCTATTGCCAATCATAGTTGAACAGTGTCTGGGTGCCAGCATGCAGCTGGGAAGGGAAACTGCCACAAATCCCAGGGTGGCAGGGAAGCTTCCCCCCCGCCACTCCTCCCCCCTCGCCCTCAATCTGGGGGCCTTTCCAAGGGGATGAGGAGCCAGATACCCTTGATGAATTGAAAGGCAGGGCAAGCCATGGGCAGCATCGTGGACTGGGGCTCTTAAGAAGGAAAAAAAATCAGCCCTGGGATCTCAGCCCTTAGGATGCTATGGTTGGGGCCAAGCAGTACTGCCTCTTCACTGCCTCAGTTTCCCCATTTGGGATGCAGGTAGTATTCTGGGATGCATGGTAGAAAGCTGCAGCCCTGGGAACACTGGTCCCCCTCAGCAAGGGGAGCCCATGCCCCCCTCGGGCCCCAGACAGACCCGGGAGTGCGGTGTGTAATTGAATTTGGCCTAATTACCTAATTGCACTGAGGAACAACCAGGACTGACAGAGACCTCGAGTGGTGGGAAGCAGGAGCCAAGAGGCAGTCCCCAGATTGCCTAGGTAGGCATTCAGGGAAGCAGTGCCAGGAACTAGCACTTTCATGTCCCTTAACCCCCAGGTGGCTTGGAACCCTGGTGTCACTGTTCCCATTCTAAAGGTGAGGAAACTGAGGTTCAGAGGGAAGCATATTGCACAAGGGACACCAAGTCAGAGATGTAGAGAGGAAATATGAACCCACATTCCTTCTGCACCTGGGGCCTTTGCACATGCTGTTCCCTCTGCCTGGAATGCCTTTCTCCAGCCTCCTCTCTGGGCATATTTTCTCCTTGCAGCCTTCCTGCTAAGGTCATTTTCTCAAGAAAGCCTTCTCTAAGCTCCCAGGCTCATGCCCCCGCCCCCCTACCTGTCTTTGTAGAAGCCATCAATGATTACATCATCAGGAATCCGTCACCACCCGGTGCACTCCCCCCCCCCCCCCCCCCCCCCCCGACAGTGCTGAGTGAGCTCCCGGGCTCCTGGTCCCCGCCACCTGCCTTTGCAGAACCCATCAAGGATTACATCATGGGCGAAGGGCACTTGTTCCAAGTCTGGAGCTCCCGGAGGACAAGGGCTACAGCCTCCTCGCGCACACTGCCCAGCATTCAGCACAGGCCCAGGGCTCCGTGGTGCTCACACCTGTTTGCTGAATGAGCGGCTGCATAACCTGTGCCTTCTGGGCCTTTTCCCTTTTCCAGACACAGTCAATTGGTTTTCTGCCACCTCTGGCCTGAGTCTTGGGGGTGAGGGTCTCATCTACAAGAAGTACTGCACCTGGGGCTCTGCCAGGAGTCCCTCAGTTGTCAGGGGAGCTAGAGTGATGCTGCAGGGCAGACGCACCCTCCGGACAACCGGCCCCCAGAGTGGATGGGCAGGAGGTCCACTCTGAGGCCCTGAGCTGGGGCTGCAGATACAAGATCCCACTGTTGGGGGGTAAAGGGACAGGCCCAGGGTCACTCAGCTTGCCAAGAGCCAGAGCTGGAAGCCAGGCCTGGCCAAATCTGGGACCTGGCCTCACTGTGCCTCACTGAGCCGTGAGCGAATGAACAAGGCTAACTTACAGAAGGTCAAGTACTTTCATCCAAAGAAAACCATGTGAACGGTGGGATTTCAGGGCTCATGAGATAAGGCAGGACAGAGGCAGTTGCCCACTGGGCTAATTCACAAGGCAGCTCTGCTCCCAGAATGCATTAGGCCTCCATTCATCCAGGACTCGGGCTTGTCAAGCCTCTGGCCTCCTGCCTCCTTTTGAGAGGTGGTCTGACCTGGCACCCAAGTGTGTGGGTCTGGAGCAGGACTGCCTGGGTCTAATTCTAGCCCTGCCATTTGCTGGCTGTGTGGCCTTAAGCAAGTAATTAACCTCTCTGAGTATCAGTTTTTTCTTAATATCTTTGTAAAGATGGGCCAGGTTAAGGACTCAATCCAAGTTAACTCCTTAACTGATTAGGTGTAGTAGTAGAATAATGGGAGTATTAGAAGTTTAGCATGGCAGTATTAATAACGGTAGCATCAGAGTAACCGTAGCGGCCCTGGGAGTACCAGTACTGGTAGTATTGGGAAGAGTATTCGTGGTGTTTTATCATGCCAGCCCCATCCCGGTACAATGAGGGACCCTGGGATGACGGCTCTCTCTCTCTGTGCCAAGCTCCTCTCAGATAAAAGTAGGGGGTTGGGCCCAGTGATCCTGAAAAGCCCCCTGCACTCTGACCTCCACGCCAGAGAGTAATAGTTGCAATAAAAATAATACCACTATCGATACTAATTATTTATGCTTATCATAGGCCCTGTGTTCTCCCAAAGGCACTGTCCTGCTTCCCCTTCCTCTCCAGCACAGAGCACCCTCCTCCCCAACCCAGCCTTCTTTCCTCTCACAGCTGATTTTTTCGGTGGGATGTATTCTCTACCTAATGGTTTCACCTCAGCGACTGGATGTGGCAACTGGATACTGAGTTTTCACACCATGGAGGGCACAGCTCCCCCCACATCATCCCATGTAATCCTCAACACCAACAACCCTAGGAGGGAGGTATGGTTAGCCCCATTTCCTGCCACAGCTAAAGCTCAGAGAGGTGGTGTCCGTGACCTACAGCCACACAGCATGAAAGCAGGGGAGCAGCATGCAAGCCCAGTGTGGCCTACCTCCATGGCTGGATACTTGCCATGCAGGTGCTTACTACACCTGAACGGGTCCTGCCCTCCCCACCCCCCAGCCCCACTCAGGTGCTCCTCAGCCCCAGTCCTCCCCTGCCGAGAGGACATGAGGTCTCTGTGTATTCAAGGAAGATGACATAGTCCCATGGACTCTACAGACGGACCCTTCCTCCTCCCATCAGCACGGCCCACCCGTCTCTGCCTTGGTCCTCAAGACTGAAGTCCCTGCTTCCACGGCCACCTGAGAGCCAGCGGCAGTCACAGCTGGACTGGTCAGCGCTGGGTCTCAAACAAGAGGTGGTCAGTGATGTAAAAAACCTCTGGAGTTTTCTTGCCGAACTGGAAACCCTGCTAGTTCTGGGCATGTGTCTTGTGTGGTCTCAGGTGATCCCCTGCACAGAGGCTGCCCTGCTGGGGGCGCTGGATCCCCCAGAGCCAGCCAGGGCCTTCCTCCTGGATGCCACCGCTCCTGTGTCAGCTCCTGGCTGTGAGCACGTGGGGGTCTGTGACACTGAGCTGAGGCAGCCTTTTCTGCACAAGGGGAGACCCCCAGACCCCAGAGCCCAGCATTGATGGGCCAGGACAAGAGTGCCTTGGAGGAAACAGACCCTCCCCTGCAAGGCCACCTCCACACCCCCTGTCCTCTCTCTAGAGGGGCAGTGCTTGTCCTCCTCTCTTCTTGTTTTTTCTCTCTCACAGTTCTCTCTCCATTTGGGGTGGGAGGAGAAGAACCAGATGCAGAAGCCCTGTCCCCCGGGGGGGGTGGCACACCAGTCTTCCCCAGGAGACCACCCAAGAGCCTCACTTCCACAGCGGCTCACAGCCAAGCAGCCGGCGATCTGGCCACACTTCCCTGCACTCGGCGTCCCCACGGAGCACCACAGCACACCCATTTCCTGCCTGCTGCCTGCACGGGGAGGGCACGCTCCCATCTTCTCTCTCCCAAGCTCCATCTCACAGACGTGAGCCCTTCACACACAGGGCCCCCTGCCTCCAGGCCTCCAGGCAGACGCTTAATTGGGAGGAAGTGATTCTAAACATCTGGGGTACACATCTGCGAGTGGGCTCAAGACCACACGGAGCCTGGAGGAAATGGCAATACAGGCAATTATGTCACTTCCTCAGCTGAGGGTGCTCAGGAGGGGGCAGCACCAACCGGCAGCAGGCATTTCGGGGGCACCGTCCAGGCCTGGGCTGGGGCAGATCGGGGGCATCTGTGGACAGTGAGCCTGGGCCCCGGGGCAGAGGATGCAGGGGACTCCAGGCAGAGCTGAGCTGCAGTCCCCAGAGGAAAGGGAAGACAAAGGCAATGAAGGCAAGAGAAGGAAAGAGAGGGAGGGATAGAGGGGGAGAAGAAAGGGGCAGGAGAGGGAGAGAGGGAGAGAGGGGAGGGAGGAGGGGAACAAGGAGCTGGAGGGGAAGAGAGGGCAGGGCAGAGGCAGAGGACTATTTTGCTCAGCTTACAGAGGCCTCGGGCTTCCAGGACATGGAGCTGCCGGACAGCCAACCCACCAGGAGGCAGAGGGACCCTGTCCTGGCCCTGCTGAGCCCCCGGGCATGGCCGTCACTTTCTGAACTCCCGTTTCCGTGTCTGGAAAAGGGGCCAGAGCTCTCCCGGTGGGGGAGTCAGGGGCTCTCCTACGTGAGGTGATGGTGGATCGGGCTATCCCTGCCCTGACCCTCAGCGACCTACGACCTTCGGGGCTGGGAGCTTCCTGCTGGGAGTGGCTGGCCCAGGAGGTTCCCCTCTTCTTCAGCCCCCCTTTGCTCATGTGGGTCTGCTGACTTTATGCCTTCCCTAAGCACACCCAGGTCTGTGAGCTCCTGGAGGGTTCCCTAAGTGCCAATCACCACGTCGGCATATAAACGAGTGCCCGGGCCGCACTGTGGAAGGGTGAAGTCCTTTATCCTTTGCACCGAGTTTCGCTGGCGTTATAATTATGTGCCTGTTTCAAAGGCAGACTCCTAATCCCCTGCCCCCCGCCCCCAGTAATTCCTGTTTCCTGCTATAGACAATGGTGCTCTTCATCCCAAACAGGTGAAACTGGGTCCTTTGGAATGATCTACAGAAGCCCAGCCCCAGGCACCGGTTCCCACCTGGCCAGCCTCAACAAGCCAGGAAATGCGCCTAGGAATATAAGGAAGCCACTGATAACAGATAGCTCCTCAAGGAAAGCCATTGGCCAGAGGCCCCGAGCTCTGGGGTCTGCTCCTCTCTGGGCCCAGGAATAGCAAGGGCAGACTTGGCCTAGGTGGCCATGCTTCCTTCCAGCCACCTGCCTGGCCACCACCCTGTCTCCAGCGAGGAGAATTACCACCGTGCAGGGCTTCCACTGCAAAACACAAACACCTGGTTGCCTGGGCAGCACCTTGCCAGGGTGATGTGATCCAGATGGTCCCTTGAGAGGCAGATGGGTTGCCACGGAAACAGAATCCCTGCCTCTCCAGCCAGGAGACTGGGATTTTAGATGGGCTGGACCCCAAGCTTAGAGAAGTGAAGTGATTTGCATAAAGCCACACAGCAAGTATAGATCTAAGAGCCTGTATGGCAAGGCAGGATTTAAGAATCAGAACAATTATGCACGAAGCCCTTTTGCGATGGCAGCTGGTGCTAAGTACTTTGTACCCATTCTTTTGCGAGAGGCTGGGAGGCTTGGCCGCGGTCACACGTGGCATGGAAGTGATGGAGCTAAGCCACGACCAGTCAGCCTGATCCTGAAACCTGAGCTTGGACCCCTGTCCCATGCTGCCCCCAGGTTGTGCATGTCCTGAGACCAGCCCCATCCTAGTAGACTGCAAGAGGGCCACCGGAAGTGTGGAGGTCAGCCAAGCTGGGGCCCACAGGCTGAGACCCACAGTTTCCAGAAGACGGAGCAAGTATTTGGAGTTGGGGCAGGCCCTTCCATCCGGTCCACACCCTTCCGTCCTCATTCTCTTGCTTCTTGCCTCCTCTTCAGTCGGCCACACATAAAGCCACCCATTCAGAGCCATCTACTCATTCATTCCTTGCCCTCTTACACAAAGGATTTGAGTTGCTTTAGAAAGTTAGGAAGTCTCTCTGTGTGCCAGTTTTCCAATCTATAAAATGGGTTGGGCCATTGTATCAGCGCTGATGTTCGTAACATATCCAGCCAGTGCTTGGCATGAAGAAGGAGCTCAATAGACAGCACTTTAAACGTGACTTTCTCTCTTGAAGGAATCTTGGGAAGGGTTGCTGGGAGACTTGATGAGACACAGGCCCTCAAATCTCCCCAGCCCAAGGCAGAGACAGGTGCTGCTTGCCCTGTGCAGCCTCCTAAAGCTCTCCTCTCCTCTCCTCTCCTCTCCTCTCCTCTCCTCTCCTCTCCTCTCCTCTCCTCTCCTCTCCTCCCTCCTCTGCTTGGGAGAAAGGAGGTGCTCTTACCCCCACTGAGCCTCTGTTGTCCTGGAGACAGCCTTGGGCTCTGGCCTGGAGCCTCAGGAAGGGGCTGTGCCCTGCCCGAGTTAATAGGACCCACTCCTCTACTCACTTGGAGATGAATGTGGTTGGTATTTACGTTGGCCCTACCTACCCACACAAGTTCCATATTTTCCAAACCTCACACCACGGCACAGCATCAGGCACAGGGTTTTCAGCTGCCTCCAGGTAGGACGGGCATCCTGAGGAAGTCTGAGTGCCAACATGTGGGAATAAGATGGCTAACATGTACACAGCACTTACTAGACACCAGGCCTTATTCTAAGCCTGTATATACGTTAACTATGATGCAGGCATTATTATTATCACCTTTTATCAAATGAGGTGACCGTGGAGAGAAGTTAAGTGACTTTTCCGAGGTCACACGGCTGACAGGTGAAGGGCTGGGTGGGACTCCGGGCTTTTAATTACTGCTCCTCTCTGTGAAACAGATGAAGGGTTTCTGGAAAATAGATTTGAAACTGGGGCCGACCAGGAAATGCGGCAGTAAGAGCTGACATGTACTGCATGTTCACTTTGTGCAGGGCTCTGCCACTCACCACTTGGGGCCGTGAATACTGAATGAGCTCAAAGATGGGTGGGTGCTTAACCCACCAACAAGGACAAATCTCATCAAATACTGTACTTAATGCTTCCACCTCCGGCCCTGGCTGCGTAGCTCAGTTGGTTAGAGTGTCATCCTGATACACCAAGTTTGCAGGTTCGATCCCCGGTCAGAACACATACACGAATCAACCAATGAATGCATAAATAAATGGAACAACAAATTGATGTCCTTATCTCTCTCTCTCTCCCTCTTTCTTCCCCTTCCTATCTCTCTCGCAAAAAAAAAAAAACACACCAAAAAACTTGCCTGGCCAGTGTGGCCCAGTGGTTGAGAGCGTCAACCTATGAACCAGGAGGTCACGGTTCGATTCCCCATCAGGGCACATGCCGAGGGTTGCAGGATCGATCCCCAGTAGGGGGCTTGCAGGAGGCAGCCGATCAATGATTCTCTCTCATCATTGATGTTTCTATCTCTTGCTCCCTCTCCCTTCCTCTCTGAAGTAGATTTAAAAAACAAAACAAAACACAAACTCCCCCTGACAGCATTTCAGGTAATCATGACAAGCTGGCCTGAGCCATTACCATCCTTTTCCAGGATTTCATGTCAACTTGCTCAGTAAAGGGCAGCTTATGGCCTCAGGGTCAGATAGTCTTGTTTGAATCACAATTCCTGCTCTTTGCAGCCAAGTGGCCTTGGTTAAATTACCCACTCTTCCTAAAGCCCATTTCCTCCTCTGGAAAAAGAGGAGTCATGGGTCTGGGATCATGTGGGATAAGTGAGTTCATGGATGCTCCACATGGTGCCTGGTTCTCGAAAAATGCTGATCAAACATTTACTGTCACCATCAGATTTCTTTCCTAATCCAAATGCCCTGGCCCTGGAAGGCTAAACAGGCAAGACTGATGACACCTGCCCATCGTTAATTCCTGCCTGCCTGTCTCACCCAGAAAGTATTTACAAGGCTGTGGCTTGCAGTGCTTGCTTAAAAAGTTCCAGAACCACCACACCCACTTTCTGCCAAGTCCCTGCTCCATTTCACTCTCACACCCTCGAATCCCACGAAATCCCTCCTCTGGGGTGAGAATGCTAAGCTCCATCTTAAAACCAAGGCTCTGGCTCCCTTAATCCTCTTACCTGGCTCTTTGCTCTGTGGAATTAATTGCTGCCAATGGCTTTATTCACTTCGTAGGGGCAGCCATGGCACCTGCAGGGCAGCCAGGGTCGGAGGGGACTGCTTTGGCTGGACCTCTGTCCCAACGCCCCTTTGGCCTAGGCAGCCGAAGGCAGCACGGTGGCTGCAGGTGGCAACCTGGGTGCCTGTAGGGTGATAACCCTGTGGCCCTGCATCTCCCCAGAGGCTGTCAGCCTCGGGGGACACCTGCAGAGAAGCAGGAGAGCCAGAGTTCTGGTCCCACTTCTGCCCCTGCCCGGGCCACCTCCCCATCCCTCAGAGCCTCCGTCTCCTTATCTTTCAGTGGGAATCAGCCTGTCTTGGGGTTCTCATGGAACTGGACAAGGAAGGCCGTGTCAAAGGCTGTGCTGGGTGCAGGATGACTGTCATTTCTCCCCTACAGAATGGGGCATTCGTTGATTTCAAGCCCTGAGAATAGAGACTGTGTGTGGTGCCTTTATACGCATTTGTAGCCCCTGTGCTCAGTGCAGAGTGGGCCTGGCACAAGACGCTAATCGTTCCTTTTCCTAAAAATTCCTTCTTTCAAAAAATTATTTTTAATTGAGTTTATTGGGGTGGACATTGGTTAATAAAATCATGCAGGCTTCAGGTATACAATTCTACATCATCTGTATATTGTAGTGTGTGTTTACAACCCCAAGTGGGAGAACATATTGGCTGATACACCTGATAAGGGCTTAATATCTAAAGTTTATAAGGAACTTATAAAACTCGACACCAAAAAACCAAATAACTCCAATTAAGAAATGGGGGAAGGACCTGAACAGACACTTCTCCAAAGAGGACATACAGACGGCCGACAGACAGATGAAAGGATGCTCATCGTGACTCATCCTCAGAGAGATGCAAATCAAAGCCACACCTGTCGGAATGGCTGCCACCAATAGACCAACGAACAAGTGTTGGTGAGGATGTAGAGACAACTCCCTTTTAATATTTTTTTTATTTTGAGAGGCATTCTCATGTCTGTGACCTCATCACACTTCCTGTTGCTGAGAAGGTGGAGAACTGGTGTAGATGCATTAGACTGGAAGAAACTGATGTTACAGGGCACCGCCACCCAGGGGAGACGGAGGTAGAGTGTCCCCCAGACCGCCATGGCTTCATCACTTCTGTCCTCTGAGTGAGGCACCTTCAGGTGTGGCCTAGGGGATGTGGCCCCCGAGACGGCGTGGGTGGCCGTGGGACCCAGTGAGGAAACCACCACCACGCCAGCTCTCCTCCCGTGCCCGGGATGCTGCTATTTCAAGGAGGGGAGCCTCATTCCTAAAGCCCCGTCATGCTTTTAACGGGCAGAAAGCTGGCCCAGGCTCTAGCTGCGGAACCGAAACCTGTAGCTACACCCAACACAGGGCGGTCTCTGTTGTCGTTAATTTGACAGTGTCTGGGGCAAGGGACCCTGGTCTGCCAGTTGTGGTAGTGATGTAAGATAGAGAGTTTCCTTTAAAAATGCCCATCTTGAGGTCAAAACGAGCGAGAAACAATATGAGAATACGACCCTAATACGAGTGGGACTGGGCAGCGGCGGGGAGGAGGCTGGGATGCAGTGACTGGTGCTGGGAGGGCCTCTGCTGCTGGAGCCCAGGGGCCTCCTCACGCCCGCTGCTCACGGTGCGCGTGACTCAGCCGGCGCTTCCACGCCCCAACCCCACGCAGCCCTCAGCCCACAGTGGACGCCCGACGCTGGATCAACGCCTCCTCATCCCTGCCTCTCAGACTGAGGAGGCCACGTCCTACTCAGTCTCCCAGAGCTCCTTGCAGGCCCCACAGCAGGTACTTGTTTAGCCACACATTTCACCAGCCCCCCCCCCCCCCCAACTCTTTTCCCTGCTTCTCTACCAGTGTTTTCTGGGACCCCCCTGAATAAGTCTCGTCGCAGGGTCTGCATCTGGTGGAACCTAAACTCAGACACATCATTTCATTGGGGCTCCTCCAGCAACCTTGCCTTTCCCTACCATGTGCCTCATCGATCCCTCAGGTCCCTCGAAGACCCCTGTTCCAATCCTGGGGCCAGGGCGAGGATCCCCGAGTGCAGGTAAGAGAGGCAGCCCCATGTCGAGAGGCTTTTGCACCGCCTGTCAGGGTCCTGGCCCCCAGGCACCCCCGCCAGGGGCGGATGTCTAACTCGGCCACCCATCCTCACTTAGGACGGGTCTGGACAGCAGACATGCAGCAGCTGGGCCTCGGCAGCACTGCCCCTGCACAGCCCGGCTCCGTGGGGGAGCCAGCGATGAGCTAATCCTGCAGCAGACGTGGAGACAGGAAGAGCAGCCTCCCCGCGAGCAGAGGCCTGCCCCGGGCTCTGGGGAACCAGAGAGGCCGGCACTGGGAAAACTGCTGAGCCGGCCCGCAGACAAGGGCGCTCTTGTCTCCCCCGCCCTTGCCAACTCCAGCCAAACTCAGGAAGAACCCACAATGACCTTCGCTGCTTCTGCTTAAAAACAGAACCCGTGCTCCCTGAGAAAATGTGCGGAATCGAGTCACCCCCACCCGACCTGAGAGATTCAATATTTGTAGGTAGACGTCTGGGTATATTCCCTCCGTTTTCTGTTTCCTGTGCCTACATAAATATATGTCTTCTATGTATTCGTACCTGGTTGAGGTCATACAGAACATCCCCTTTTGTTCCCTTCTGAAAAAACGAACGTCATAAGCATTTCCACATGGCAATGATTCTTGGGAGAGCTCGTTTGCAATGGCTGTGGAGTGGCCACCGAAATACTCAGCTCCCTTTTCTGGGGACTTAAGCTCTTTCTAAATATGCCTCCTCTCATCCTTCCATGGCACTGCGCCCTCCTGGCTATTCACGCCGGACACCCCAGGGACCATCACAGCCACCCCTCCCCCCCAATTCCTTAGCCTGGGAACCATGTGTCCACAAACCCTCCGTCACATGGGCTCCTCCCACTGTTCTTTTTCTCCAAAAGGCCACTGGATCCCAGGCCTCAGCCCTCAGGGAGCTGGGGGAGGGGAGGAGAGCCAGGGGCTACTGGCTCAGGACAACCTACCCCACCTGCTTGCTCAAGGTCACTCAGAGGTCCAAGTCCTGCTTCCAGACCTGGGAAGCCATGTGACCTGGGTCTGTCTTTTCCCTGTTGGAGCCTCAGTTTCCTCCTCTATAAAATGGGTGTGCTGTTCAGAGCCCCAGTGGCCTCTCCAACTGAACTGGCAGGGGGTGAGCGCGTGAAAGGTTTGGTCCATTAAACAGGGCTGATTGCAAGTCCGTTCCCAGGGGCCCGGTGATAAAGTCCAGAGTCCTTTCCTGAGCAGGACCTGCCTGCAGTGCAGGGGCCAGGGCAGGAGGAAGGCAGGCAGGTCCCTCCCCCACATCCCAGCTCTGCGGAGCTCACATGAGGAGGGGTGGGGGCTGATGTGCAGGAGGAAGTCTGTCCCTGGCCTTGACAAGGCGCCCAACCAGGCGGCCTGGCATTTCAAGGGCAAGGGAGGGCCTGCCTGCCCACTGTCTCTGGGAGAGCCGCAGGCGTTAACAAATCCCCTGCAATTTGCACCCACCAATCCCGCCTGCTTGCCGGGCAGCCGCAAGCCGTTTTTCACGCAGAGCTGCGCACAGCTTTGTCTTAGAGAGACAGATCTGGCAGGGTGTTCCTGAATGAGGCCATTTGTCCTCCCTGGTGATGGTGACGGGAAGGCGGCTGGCTGTGTGCTCTGGGGTGGACAAGAGGTGGGGGGGCGGATAGGGAGGCCATGGGGGATGTGTGAAGGGGGAGATAGGCCACCTCATTCAGCCAGGTGGGAGCAAGGGTTGTTTTCAAAGATAGAGGGTTTGTAACCCACCTTCTCCTGCTTAAGGAGCCTGGGGAGAGGTGGTGAACTGACCTGGCTGGCCCCTAATGCCTGTGCCCTGGTCCACCCCAACCATCTGAAGGAGGCGGGACTCTCACCAAGGGCCCGGGGTCAGGGTCTATCTCTGAGCCCTGGGACTGCTGTGGAAGCCCCTGGGGCTGAGGGCTCCAGGTCGGACAGAGACCTGTGTGGGCCCCTCCTGCGTGGTTCCCAGGCCAGGAGGAGCAAGGCAGGGCCCACCACATCCTGATTCTTCACCTCCCTGGCTGGCTAGGGCCTAGGGCGTGTCTCGGTCGCCTTCCCAGGGTCTGCTGCCACTCCCCTGGGCGCTGTCAACACATCAGAGAAACCGGAGCAAGCAGATACTGGTCAACACAAGCAAGTGACCCACTTTGTGGGGCTTCCCTCCTGGTCCAGGGCTCAGGCTGTGTTGGGAGGTGAGGGTGTGCTTGGAATAGAGGTGGGAAACGCACATGCCCACAGGGCCTGGGTGTGTCCAACTGTGGGAAATGCTCAGTGGGTGACAATGGGGGAGCATGGCACTCCTGCGGCGGGTCAGCCACCACCAGTGAGTCGTGGGTTCAAGGTCCCCACTGAAAAGCAGGCATGTGACTGGACAGTGAAGAGCCAACGTAGGCAGCTCACCTGCGGTAGGACCTCAGATGTCGGTGGGCCACCTCCAGCTCACGGCGGGTGGTTGACAGCCACCCTCTCCACTGCTCACTAAGGAAGGTTGAGCTCCTCTCCTTGGGTTTCAGGGGCTGCCTCTTTAACCCCCCCACTCTCCTGAGTTCTCTGCTCCCTTGTCCTTCCTTCTCCAGGCACGTACAGGCTGCCTCTCCCAGGATGCTGCCCGGACACCCTGGCAGCCCCTACCTGCTGCTCTCTCCACACTTTCCACTCGGCCACCAGCCGGTGCCTCGCATCTCTCAGGTGAGAGCCCAGTCATCACTGACCTGTCCCAGGGAGACAGGCAGGGCACGAGGACACGCCCCTGCACCCTAGCCTCTCGTCCAGGCTCTGTCTGCCTTGCTGTGACCAGGGGCAGTCCCCCTTCTCTGGACCCGGGCTCCCATCCTTTGGCTTCTGGCATTCCTATTATTTTAACATGCTGCTGGGCTGTTACAGAGGTCAGCTGAGGGGACACAGGCATTCAAGCGTGGACAGTAGCTGAGGCACGCAGAGGGCTCCTGGGGACCTCAGAGGTGGTGACTGCTTGGTGCTTGGCGCCCACGGAGCCAGCAGGCATGGGCCCGCTCAAGTGCCGAGGAGGCTGACATTTCTGTGCTGCCTGCCAAGTTGCTGCGGGCTGGCACACAGTGGCAGTGGGGGCGGTGGGCATGCTGCAGTCCTGGGGGACAGGCCAGGTGACCTTCCATACTAAGGCAGAGGAGGGAGCAGCTTGGCCCCCAAGGACCTTGCCAGGGAGGAGGCTCCTGCCCGCCGCGTGTGCGCCTGCTCCTGTGTGCGAGCGTCAGGCTAAAGGCTGCACCAGAACAAAGAGCTGGGGGCTGGGTATCTGAGGGGCCCACGTGGAGACGCCTGACTTGGCGGTTTGCTGCAGTGTCTGCTCTCTCTCTCTCTCTCTCTCTCTCTCTCTCGCTCTCGCTCTCTCTCTCACACACACACTCACACACGAAGAGCACTGCCCCCAGGCCGGAGCTCCAGCTCCAGAGCCCACCAATGCTGGCGAGCACAGCCAGCCCAGCCCAGCGCCATCCCTCCTGACAAAGCACCGCTCCTTACTGCATGATCTCATCCCACCAGCCCTCATCTGGCCCCAGCTTGGCCTCCTGACAAGAGAGACAGACAGGGAGAGGGAGCGGGAGAAGGGGTGGGGGAGGCAGGCAGGGAGAGAAGGGGAGACACACACAGACACACAAAGATACAGCTCCCCTGATACACACACACACACACACACACACACACACCCTAATGTATCCCCCCGAGACACACTCACCATCTCACACACACAGACATGTGTGCACACACAAACACCAAGGAGAAAGTCTGAGAGGTGGAGGGAAGGGAAGGACGGACAGAGACAGACAGACAACATCAGAGACCCCCAGAGAGAAAGGAGGGGAGAGACCGGGAGGGTGAAAATTGTACAAGCCAATCAGAAATGGTGGGAGCCCAGACGGAGACTGAAAGACTGAAGGGCAGAGAGGCAGCACACGCTGGCTGCAAGGGCTCTGAGGACAGAGAACATTCTAGAGCTGCAGAGGCCTGGCTGGGAGGGGCCTGGTCAGGCCCAGCTGTGGGCAGGGTGGCCACAGGACCCCCACAGCTGTACCAGAGGTGGGTTACACAGGTCATGCACCCACAGAGCCTCAGGGAAGAAGCAGAGGAGAGTTGTGTCACAACAAGCAAGTCACAAGGCCTCTCTGAGTTTCAGCTCCATCCTTCATAGGTGTAGGTATTACTCTGCCTCACAAAGCTGGGGCTGCAGCAAGATCGGGGAGCACCCAGCACGCATCTGCAGGGCCGTAAGAGACCCATGAGGGAGGGCTGCACAGGGCCTGACCTCTCCCTGAGACAGGGAAAACCTGGGGCTTCTGGGGGAGCCCACTTTCCTGCTTACCCCTGACCCTTTGACACGCTTTCCTGCCTTGGGTTTGCCTTTGACCTATTCTTTAGGTAGGGGGTGGGGAACCATTTTTCTGCCAAGGGCTATTTGGATATTTATAACATCATCTGAGGGCCAGGCAAAATTATCAACTTAAAAATTAGCCTGCTATATGTGGTCAAACATTTAATTAACTCAACCCTAATGCTTTGGCAGGGCCAGACCAAAATTCGAGGGCCTTATATGGCCGAGTGCCAGATGTTCCCCAGCCCTGTTCTAGTTTCATCCCCTTGTCTCCACCCAACTGCACAAGTGGAGCCTTCCTGGTCCAGCACCAGCATCCTTGTCCTAATGTCCCCAGCAATCTGTTAACCAGTTCCCCTCCTGGCCCCCACCCCACCCCTGCAACCTGTTCTTTTCTAGCTGGAACAATCTTTGCAAAATGAGAATTTAGCCATGTTCTCATTACTTTTAGAACAAAGACATAATCCTCAAGACAGGCCCCATGGGTTCTCACTGCTGCTGACTTCTGCTTCTGGGCTCTGGAACTACTGCCATTAGTTCTGCCAAAAGCCATGCTTCCTTCTACCTCAGGGCCTTTGCATAGACGGTTGTTCCCTTTACCTGGGAAGAAGCTCTTCCTCCTTCATCTATTCTACTCTTACTCAGCCTTCCGCCACCCCCGAGTGGTCTCATGGCATCCCTGAATTTTCCTTCATGGCACTTACCACAGCTTAAATTTACACACATGCATATATACACATACACAAATGCACATGCACATACACCTGTGATTATTTGATCAATGTTTCTCTCTCTCTCTCTAGACCAGGGGCCAGGAAACCATGGCCTATACCTGCTTTCGTGAAAAAGCCTTTATTGGAACTAGCCACACTCATTCATATCGCCTTTGGTTGCTTTCGTATGGGCTGTGAGGCCTAAACTATTGACTATCAGGCCCTTTACAGAAAAAGTTCGCCAAGCCCTGCTCCAGACTGCAAGTTTGCCAAGGTGGGGCCGAGTCTGTTTTATTTCTCATGTAGCCCAGCCCTGGCCAGGTGCCTGTGCAGAGCAGGTGCTTAACAGAGACATGGATGCATGTGTTTCTTGCATAAGTAGCCATTTTTACCTTGTCAAAATTGTACTGACTTAAGTTATTACGAAAACTGCAGATTCCATCAGGAACAGACATCACTTAAGAGATTCCAAGCGCATTTCTGGCAAGCAGTTCAATACAACAGCGACTTCTCAGCCCAGGCCGGCGCACCAAGGATCCCACAGCAGCGACTGGCCAAGGAGACCCTGCCCCACGGTTCAGAGGTGCCCACGACCCTGTGCACGACTGCCACAGACCTGAGAGGGAGCCCCACCCTCATTCAAGAGGTTAGGACTGAGGAAAACACATCAGGAGACGCCCTTTACATGTTTTCATTAAGGCTCTTTCTACATCTACTCCAAAGACCTATCAACGAACTCAGAGAAAACGTCCGTTTTATCCTTATACGGAGAAATCATTGATTTTTTTTCTTTTTCAATAAGTTGTTCTGACTTGGTAAGAATGTTAACAACAGCTAGACACTATGCTTGGTGCTGTACAAACTTCTAGAACTTACAGTGATCATTGCAAGGTAGGTCACATGGTCATTCCTGCCTTCCTGGGGAGAGGAGCTGAGGCTCAGAGACCACACGCTCAGCAGGGGCCGGGCTGGGTAGTAACAGGCCCTTGGAGGGTTAAAGCTTACACTGCACCCCTGCCTCAGCGATGAGGATGGCGGGGAGTGTGCAGCCGTATCTGCCTGGTGGGCGTGGAGCCCTCACAGACAGAATGCCGCCTGCCTCCTTCAGGGCCTCTATTTAAGACGGGGCCATGAGGTCCCTGTGAGAAGCCTGGATGTGCTGATTTATTTTTATTTAGCAATTTTTTTTGAATGACTCCAGTGGAGTGTCAGGGTTAAGAATGATGACTCTGGAGTACAGACCTGGGCTTAAATCCCAGCTCGGCCACTTTTCAGCTGAGTGACCTGGGGAAATCTCTTCAGCTTCTCTAGGCCTCAGTTTCTTCATCTACAAAATGGGAATGATCACAGTGCTCATGCCCAGGGGTCACTGTGGTGATGAAATGAGACAATGCACAGCTCCCTTTAGCCTGCTGTTGGGTGTGGTGTGCCTTGGACCACCTGCTGGCCCTGAAGTGCCCCCCAAAGGTAAGAATACTTCCCGAGACAAGGAACAAGTCCCGCCCAGGGGCTCTGAGCCCGGCTGCTCCTGGAGGCTCACACCACATCTGGGTAAACCTAGGCACCAGCCAATGGGGGTGGCGAACAGCCCTGGGTTAGAGCCCAGTTCCCCTCCCACGTCCCGATGGTGTCCGTGGAGCCCCCAGTGGTCACCTACCGGCAGACTTCGGAGTGAACTTGTCTCGGTTCGCGGCACACACAGCCAGCAGTCTGTAGCCGAGGTCCAGGTCGAACCCTTGCTGAGCTGCCACCCGACTGACCACCTGCCAGCAAGAGGGGAAGGAAGGGCAGGGGTGAGTCACTGCCTACCCCAGGCCTCTGCGCCCAAGGAGCAGATGTGCCCATTTTATGGGCGAGGCGGGCAGGCTGAGGTCTCGTCAGTCACTCAGCAAACGTGGACAAGCACATCTCCCACGCCGGGCTTCCCGGACTCCAGGAGGCCCATGCCCACCTCCTCCCCGCCATCATCATAGATGTCCTGTACCCACCGTCTTGGGGCCTTGCTACCCTCATCCTCCAAGCAAGGTCCCCTCCCAGAGCACTGACACCCCCCGCCCCTTGAGTCCGAATCTGCCCAGAAGGAGAAACACTGACTTAGGACACTGGGCTCCCGTGGAGCCTCAGCTTGGAGTCGCCCAGAGAGACACTCCTACACTCCTCGCGGCTCAGCACTGGGCCAAGCCCCTTGCAGCCTCGGACCTCAGCCCAGAAACTGTACACTCTCCTGCGGGGCCTGGGTCAGTCTCCAGGGCCAAGCACTGCTCGCACACAGGCGGCTTCCATAAGGGCATCGCCCATAGCTGCGTATCCGGAGCCTGGAGGTCCCACCACCTCTCATGAACCTAGAAGTACGGCCCAGCAGGAGGGAGCAGGGAGGGCCCGGGAGGGCTGGCCATCCCAGGGAGCAGTGTGGGCCAGGGTGCTCCGGGGGCCCTGCGAGTGGTCCACAGGCACCACTCCCTCCCCGCCCGCTCCCAGGTGTCCTGCGCCTGCCAGCTCTGCTCCCTCCTGCCCGCCTTCCTCATTAACAGCAGGCAAATTAGGTTCCTTATTAAGAAGAAAGGACCTTGGAAAATGGAGTCGCTTCAGGAAGCAGCTGGGCGGCCCTGGCTGACTGGGAAAGGAGTCCAGAGGTGGGGCTCTCTCTTGAGAGAGGCAGACTCACCGTCAGGCCCTAGAGACCACCTGTTCCCGAGGCACGCGGAAGTGCCATGGGGTTGGGCCTGGCCCCTGTGGCCATTAGAACAGTTCCCCATCATGTGCTCTCTATTTAGGGGTCCTTACAAGGGCTCTAGGGCTAAAGAGGGTGGGAACACCACTAATCTATGCCGACCCTTTCATTTAAATAATGCAGACCCTGGAGAATATCCCTGGTGAACCAGGGAGGAGCGGGGATCCCCTTCCCAGGACCACCGGAGCCTCCTGGAACGGCGCCCGGCCTCCCCACCCCATCTCCTGGGAACCCCCTGTAAGGAGGAAACACGACTTTCTCAGGTTAGAATGTTTGCTCAGCTTCCCAGCCTCAAACAGAAGCCCCTGATGCCGAGGTCTCCATCCTCCCGACCCCCCGCATCCCCCACTCCGGGGCCTCTTTCCCACAGGCTCTATTCTCTCCTGTACTGTGGCCCTCATCCCCCCCTTTTCCCCCCCTTCCCCCCCGCCCCCCCACACACCATGTTCCAGAATCTCTGGGCCACCCCGGAGCGGGGCTGTCCTCACGGTGAGTCTCAATGTTCAAGCAGGAAAACAAGGCCCCTAACTCTTTATGGCAGACAGACAGGTCTGCAGACAGACACTGCAGAGCCCTCCCAGGGAGGAGAGCAGTTTGCACAGGGAGTCCGTTTGGACTGGAGCATCAATGAGGCTGCTGTTTATGGGAAATGTCAACACGGGCGAACGGTATAGTGGGAGAGTTGGCTCCGGGCACTGAGGGCTGAGTAAACGTTTTGTAAGCAGAGATGCGCCAAATTCTTACAAGGGCTCACGAGGGGGTGTTATCATCTCTGTTTTACAGATGAGGAAACCGAGGGTAAAATAACAGCCCAAGGCCAGAATGTGACCCGAGGCAGCCAGGCCGCGTGCACGGTCAGCTCTTGCCAGGAGAGGGCCTCTTTTTCAGCCCACAAAGGGTTAAGGCCACAGCTTCCAACCGGCCTGGCCTGGGGCACCCTCAGGCCCTAGTTTGAGGGCAGGAAGTAAAGGTCCCACTGCTTGGCCAATACTGGCTAATCCTGTTGCTCTGGTTTAAAAAAAAGAAAAACTAGCTAAATTGAGCAAGAGGGGCCTGGGGCTGGTACAAGGGCTGTCCTGCAGGCTGGGCCTACCCTTCAGAGGAGCAGGAGTACGTCACCAAGTCCCCCCAGCGCCCGCCTGTAGAAGAGTCACTGACAAGGAGGCTGAAGCCTGGAGAAGGCAGAATCTTGATGAAGGTCACACAACACAGGTGTGGCCGAGCGTGCTCAGCTGGACCCTGTGACCCCAAAGTGCGCATGTGCCCCCGGCTTCTGGGCCCAGCCTGAGGACCCTGGGAAAGTCCAAGAGGTGGACCCAGCCGAGCAGACCTGTCCTGTTTCAGAGGCCTGCTCCCCCCGAAATGGGCAGCACCCTCCGTGAGGGTCCCCTGGGAGGAAGGCCCCTCTTCCACAAAGGCTGTGGCGAGCAGCCTTGTGCTGCTGCCCTCTGCTGGCTGCGGAGCCCACCCGGCTCATCCCAGCCCGCGGGAGGGTGTGTGGGGGGTGCTCCTCAGGCTGGCTGGCTGAGACCCCGACCTCATGCCAGGTCAGAAAATCCAACCACTCAGGCCACAGAGAGAAACGGAAGCCCAGACTCGAGAGAGGGGGTGTGCTCCAGGTCATGTGGCAAATACGTAACTCCCACGAAGGGAGTGTGTTGCTTTGAAAAGTGGCGAGCCTTCTGGCCGGGAAACAGGACAGGCTGCCTGGGAGAGGTTAGAGAAGGGTTTCTGCTCCCCTGGGGGGCCGGACACACAGCCAGCCCCTTCTGACTCCGACAGTCAGGGAACTGGAGGCATGCAGGGCCTGTGTGCTCATCCTGCTCCACCCAATCCTGTGCAACCTACGGCTCAGTCACACAACTTTCCTGAACCTCAGGTTCCTCTCCTATGAAGGTTTGAGGATGACCTCCATTTCCACAGCCATGTTCAGTCTCGTGGCTGTACCCTAACCCCTCAGGGCACTTCGCTACCAGTCTCAGCGCAGGGCTGGTCTGGTCTTTGTGCTGCTGCTTTGGATCAAGGCATGAGACTGGGTTCTGGTTCTGCCACTTATTAGCTGTTCTACGTCACTCGAGTGACTTAATCTCTCTGGGCCTCAGTGTCCTCATATGTGAAATGGGTACAAAATGCCCTCCTTGCAAGGGTGACAGCCAGCAGAGTTCAACGAACGCTGTGTGTGAACGTCCGCCCAGGGCGTTGGCAGTGAGGGCTTTGAGGCTGCGGGGACTTACTCACAGGAGAGATGAGGCCCCTGCTGCTGTGCTAACTGGTCTCGGTTTCCTTCTTCCACCTTCTACCTGCCTCACCTCCCCTGACCCTTCTAACAGGAGGAAGAGGGAGCAAGTCCAGGGAGGCGTGACTGTGAGGGGGACACCCAGAGGAAAATCCTGGCTCTGTCACTAAGATGGGGGGCCAGGGAGTGAGCAGTCAGCACCATCAGGAAAAACCTGGTGCTGAGGGTGGGGAGGTGCTCCAGCTCCTGCACTTCTGAATCCTGGGGTCAGAGGGCATGAAGGGGAGGTTGGGCAGAGGCCTGCCAGGGGCCCAATGGGCCCAGAGCCAGTCACTTGAATTGTGCCTGAGCTGCTTGGAAGCAGCATGGCACACATGTGTCCATTTTCTGCCTGCGGCTAAGTGGTGTTTAATTGATATCCTCTAAGTAAGCCGGATCCAGAGGAATTTGCTCCCAGAAGTCACCCAGGGGATTGTGGCAACCTGGGAAGTGCAGGCTGCCACCTGGATGGGGTGGGGTTCATGTGTTTGGGGCCTGGACAGCCTTACCGGCTAGGGCCCTTGGGGTCTCTGACCTCCCCAACCCATCCCTCTCCGTGGGCAGGGCTTAGACTAAGGGTGCCCGGGGGAAGGGAGGACTGGCAGAATGGCCCTGGGGCACCTGGGGGGTGGTCAGCGTTACCAGCTGAGACTATAGCCAGCTGCTCCCCCTCTCTCAGTTGCCTTGTTTGTAAAACAGGGGTGATGATACCTTCTCTGCCCACCTTGGAGAGTCTGCATAAGGATGCAAGGGGGCAGTGCCCAGGAAAGTGCCTCGGGCACTGAGGGTGTCTTTTGTGATCCTCCACCTCACCTTTCTCTCCCACTGGTTCTACTGAGCGCCAAGAAGAGTCAGACTCAGCTCTCTGCAGCTGTGGCTGGTGGGGCAAGGACCCCTTTCTGATTAAGCAGCAGGTGGGGGGAGTGGGGGCAAAGATGGCTGTTCAACCAAGTATATGCCTTAAGCAGGGGTGCAATGAGGAGAGGCCCAGCAGAGCAGCGCTATGCCTTTGTCCAGTGTTCCCTGCCTGGGAAGCACAGCCTCTCCCCTGTCCTAAGGGGCCTCCCTGGACTTCCTCCTCCAGGAAGCCCTCCACAATCCCTCCGTCCTACCCTCTAAGGATGCTCCTCTTCAGAGTTCCTATCCTCATACAAATAGTATCCCATCACTCATCTGCTGAAGACCTTTCAAGGGCTCGCCACCCGCCCTTCAAATATGCAAACTCTTCTCCCTTGGCCTGCTGGCCCTGTGTTAGCTGCTCTCTGCTTCCTCTTCAACCTCATCTGGTACCCCTCCCCCTTTCGCGTGCTCTGTACCTTGAACAGATCAAGCCTCAGGGCCTTTGCACTAGCAGCTCCCTCTGCCTGCGGACCCTTCCCTCCAATCAAAGCTGACTCCTTGCCATCAGGTCTCAGCTGGAGGTCACCCCTCAGGAGGCTTTTCCTGACTACCGCCCTGCCCTTCTCGCAGGTGCATGTCCTAGTGTCAGCCTCCCACCGGAGTTAGCTGCGGGAAAGGTCTGTCTGTGGCACTCACCGCACTCCCTCTGTGCCCAGCACAGGGCCTGGCCCCCTGCAGGGACTTGATGAGTATTTACTGAATGAATGGATGAATGACAAGGCCAGGGCAGAGCCAGTTACTGGCCATCTCATGCCCACCTGCCAGTCCAGCCCAGCCAGGGCCATTGTCTGATTCAGCTGCAAGCTCCATGTCCTAGGCAGGGCCAGGCTCGGGGCGGGTGCTGGGGAACGTGGCAGCCTGTCTGGCCACGTGTTATGGGTGATGCCCACCTCCTTCACTCTGGCTGCCTGCAGCTGGGGCGGGAGTGAGGGCCTCTGTAACATCTGTGCCTGCCCACAGGGCTTAGCCTGAACCAGGATCCCCACAAAGAGGATTAAGGGAGCTGGGCAGGAAGGGAGGGAGAGCCCAGCGGCTGAAGGTTGAGGAGGGCTGCTGGGCAATGCCGGTGGCAGCCCGAGTTGGCCTGGTGTTCCCAATGGGGGCCAGATGGTGTTGGCTTTGGACAAATAGAGGCGCCTGGGAGGGTCCTGGCGGCATCCCTGCCTGGCCTGCCTCATGGCCAGGAGCTGCGCTGTGGAGGCAGATGGGTCTCAGCTTGAATCCCGGGTCTGCTGCTCACGGGCTGTGGAACCTTGGGAGGTCAGTCACAAGCCTCCGTTTCCTCCTCTATAAATTGGGGAAGGTGGCAGGACCAGCCGCACAGAGTGGGTGTGAGGATTCAGTGAGAAGGCGTGTCCAGTGGGCCAGCTCGGTGTCAGGCAGAGAAGAGGTGCTTGGTAATGATGGCCCACGTATGGTCATTGTGGTCCTTTATTCCTCTCACTTTCGCCTCCCTCCTGGCTGCAGCTTCCCAGGAAGTGTGATGCCCTCAGGCTTTACCCACTGTTTCCCCTGGCCAGGCAGCCATCTTAGTCTCTCCTGCCCAAGCCTTGGGGTGGCAGGGCTCCCCAGCAATCTGTTTCCCCACATTCTCTTCAAAGCTGACTCAGGCCCACTGAGCGGCCGCCCTCACACTGACTGATACAGGTCACATGGCTGGGGACATTCACGAGCGTCGGGCTCCTTCCCTGTGGCTGTCAGCCGGCAAGCTCTTAGGCTTGGCCAACCACACCACCAGCTCTGGGTCTGGCCTCTGCTGAGCTCATCTCCTCGATCCTGACCAAGCTGAGTTCGTTTCAGTTCTCGGGTTCTCATGCCCGCCTGGGCCTTGCACGTGCCCCTGTGCCTGGGATACTCTGGCTACGCTCAGCGGCTTGTGCAGGGGGCCCACACTCCTGCAGGTGGTCACGTGGCTCCTTTTCTCAGTGTTCTGTGACCCGCCGCCCCGTCTCCCAGTTAAAGCCCCCTTTCTCTTCTCTGTTTCCTCCACCTTGTGCACAATTTTCTCAGCCATCTCTTTCCATGTCTGTCTCCTCTTCTGAAGAGGAAATCGGCAGAGTCTTATTCATCATTGGGTTCACAGGGGATTGTGCATGATAAACGAGGGATCAATCAGTATTCATTTAGATAGGCGGATGGATGTAATAGGAGCTCAATAAATGCTTATGTGAATAGCTAAGTGGATGGATGACCATAAAAATAGCTCAACAGATGTTTACCTAAGTCAATGAACAAATGACTGGGTAGATGGGCAAACCCTTCAAGAGTCTCCCTGCTTTGCTTATGATGGAACATTTATACCATCAGACTTATAACTCGCCAAAGTAGGCTGGGTCTTTCTCACCAAGTGTGGGGAACCCACAAAATCATGGGGACTGTGTCTCCCCATCAGACCAGTTTCCTCTGGTGCATGTATGTCAGGGGTGAGCACAGAGGGCCATCCCCTCCATCAAGGATGTCTTCCCGTCTCTCATCCCCCATCACCTGTGGCCTCCCCTGCCCCTGGCCAGGCATGCTGGTCCCGGCCATCTTCTCTGCGCATGTGCAGGTGGGGAGGGTGCGGACTCACCGTCAAACAGCCCATCAGGCTCTGCTCGAAGGGCCGCTGGAAGGCCCGTGGGTCTCCACACCAGTCCAGCAGCTCGGTGGCGGCATTGTGGAAGTTGGCAGGGTTCTGTAAGTGCTGGGGGAGGGAAAGGAGACAGCATGAGGTCCCAGAGATGCAGACAGCGTGGCAGCAGGGAAGACCCCAGGCCTTACGGAGAGGAGACTCAAAGGCCCGATTAACGCGTTTTCTTCAACTTCTCCTCATACAGCTTCCCTTTGCATCTCCCTCCCCAGCCCAGTCCCTGGCAGGATGGGGATTAGCAGCCCCATTGTAAAGGCAGGAAAACCAAGGTCTAGAGCAGTGGTTCTCAACCTTCTGGCCCTTTAAATACATTTCCTCATGTTGTGAACCAACCATAAAATTATTTTCGTTGCTACTTCATAACTGTAATGTTGCTCCTGTTATGAATCGTAATGTAAATATCTGATATGCAGGATGGTCTTAGGCGACCCCTGTGAAAGGGTCGTTCGACCGCCAAAGGGGTCGCAACCCACAGGTTGAGAACTGCTGGTCTAGAGAAAGACAATAAGTAGGTATTAAAGTGATTTCTGGATCCTGGCAGTGCGGGAGGTGGGCCCTGCATGGTTCAGGAGGGTGCCATCTGGCTCCCAAAATTGGGGGTTAGCTTTTCCTGAGCCGAGACAGTCTGGTCCTGGAGATTCTTTCTTGACAAGCCCCCTCCCACCCCCTCCACCCATGGCTTCAGAGCAAACGCTACCACAGTTAAGTCACACAGGAGCAGGGGGCTGGGAAGGTGGACTAAAACCAGGTGGTCACACCAGGGCCTGGTGGACATGGCTTTTTGACCCCTGGTCTTCTGGGCCCAGTCTGGCTTGGCTCGGGGCTGTCGGCATCATTGGGAGGGGTCCCAGCCGAACCCAGGCCCCTCCCAGTCAGAGGTCTAATCAACAGAAGCGATTCTGGCGCCAAGGTCTCTAGGCCCGGCCTCGGACTCAGGCCTTCCCTCCCTGACTTAACACATATCCGTGTCTTCCCAGGCCCCGCTGGGAGAGGCGCTGAGCCCGGCATCATGGAGCAGGTGGGGAGAAGCTGGGAGTCCCGCGTTGGGGGTGACTAAGTGTGGGTTCTCCGGCGGGACATCTTGTGGATGTGCACAAAGGTCGGAGTGTAAGCAGCTGCAAGGCCTCTGAGCTCCCTGTGGCCTTGGTGCTGGGAGACACAGGGAACAGTAGCTGCCCCCGGGGACTGCAGCCTCCCTTCCTGCAGCACGAGTCAGCCTCAGTGCCAAGGCGGGGAGGGGTCTTAGGGCTGCAGGTGCCAGCAGTGGGAAGGGAGCGGAATGTGCTGTGTGAGCCTCTGGGGCAGGGCCTCTGGGAGTCACACTCTGCCTTCACCTCTTACTAGCTGCTGAGCTAGGGCCTGGCAGGTCACCGGATGGTGGTGGAAATGCTTGTTTCTTTCACTTAGGGTTTTATGACCATTGTTCTATACACCGTGGCTTGTGCAAGGCAAGATTTAAAAATAGGTGGAAGAAAGTGGAATGAATGAGAATATCCTCCTTCCATGAAGGTACCAGGAGAAAGGGAGATGAAGGAAAGGAAGAGGGCAAGCGTGCAGCCACACAGCTCTGTCACCGGGCCGGGTGGGGACTCAATAGGAGGAGGCTCACACAGCCCTGGCAAAGCACCTGGCATGGGTGTGTGCCCGCGTGGGGCTGCCCTTGGCCGTGTCCGCCTCCCCAAGGCTGTCCGGGAAGCACAGCTGAGCTCGCAGCTTGAAGCCCTGGCTCCACCCAGCACTCTCTCTGCAAAGGCCGAACTCTGCGCTTCATTTGCAGCGCATGGGAGGAACTTCCACATATAGAAACACGCCCTTTGGGAGGGCACAGAGGCCCTCACCTCTGTCCTTGTGCGCAGAGGTGACTGGTCCCCTCCGAGGCCACGGGCGGCACCTGGGCTGCACGAGGAAAGCCAGGCAAACTGGCCGGTTCCCTGCCCGGCAGCCTCCTTTCGCTAACTGAGTTATTACGTTTATTTACATGATGTCACACCCAATTAGTAGGGTCAGCAGCAGCCACAGGCTGCTCTCTGAGCTGCCTGCCCACAGCACCCTCTTCTTTTGGGGCTCTGGGCTCACAAGTGGCCTATGAGGGCAGGCTCAGGGGCCATCAGCTTGGGCTCTGAGTGGTCACCTGTGGGCACAACTCATTGGTCGAAAGAATGTCAGGCATCCCCTTCAGCGGCTGTTGCTCAGTGGCTCCGCGGCTCCGGCCAAGCCCCTCGCTTCTCTGTGCTCTGGTCGCCTGTTTCCACTCTGAGGTGACTGGCGGGCATGGAGAGACTGAGTGATGCAGTGAAGTGAGCGGGACAGACCTGGACCACACCCCACCAGCCACTGAGCCACGCAGCCCCGGGTGGGTTCCGAGCTGCAGATCCCTCATCTGTAAAGGGGGGTGATGACAGCTCGCAGGGCTGCTGCAAGGGATAGAAACGATACCCCTGAAGACATCCCCTCCCACAGAGGAGGGCCAGGGGACGGTGACTGCTGCTCTGCATGCTGAGATCTTTGCTGCACTGTCTCTTGTTTCTTCTACAAGTGTCTTGAGCATAGAAACAACGCTCTGTCCGCCTCTGGACCTGGAGATGGCACAAGGCCAGGCCTGCACAGAAGTGGTCGGTGAGCAGCTAACTGTCCAAAGGAGGGTGCCTCTATGGTGCAGGCCAGCAAGCTGACCACTTCAGAACAGGTCCCAGTGGCACATGGAAAGGCTGGTGGGTGAGGCTGGCCAGCCTTGGATGGGCTGGGCACGGGAGCACAGATCTGAATCACAGGCACAGGCCTCCCTGGCTGTGGCAGGGAGCACACTAATCCCCCGTCACCCATCAGGAAGCCTGCCCATCTCCTCAATTCCTCAGGAGATCTGGGCTCTATCCACTGGCCACTGAGTCTGTTGGGGCAGGAGTAGCGGACATCAGTGCCCAGACCAGGACTTGGCTACCCAGACCAAGTGATGAATGCCTTTTCCTGTCAATCAGCCTGTAAATCAAATGATCCATCCATCCATCCATCCACACAAATATGAATCAGTTCATAACCATCCATCCACTTACCCACCCACCCATTCAGCCATTCACTACTTTATCCATCACTCATCCATCCACTCATCTACCTACCTATCTACCTATCCATCCAGAATTTATCCAACCACCAACTCATCCACTCACTCACCCATTTATCCATCCATCATCTAAATATACCCACCATGCAATCACCTCACTGCCCATTCACATGTCCACCCACCCACCCATGTATTCATTCCCTTCGCTACCCACTTATCAGTCCACCCCTGCCCCCTTTCCCCAGCATACTTGGGCCTCACCCTGGTCTGGGCACTAAGCTAGACTTAGAGATGGATATGGCACATCCTCTGCTCCCGAGGAATTTAGCCTGGTGAGGGGCCTGATATATGCCCTGCAGGGCCTATAGCCCAAGGCAGAAAGAACAGGAGGGGTGAGGCAGCTGCGTGCCCAGGAAGCACTAGAATTCAGAGATGGGCACCGGGGGTTTGCGGAGGCTGCTGTGCAGAAAGGAGCTGATTTGCATGGCTTTGCAGGTAAAGCCCAGATGTGCCTGTGACCTCTGAGTGGGGCACATTGTAGAGGGCACTGATTCTTCTGGTACCTGAGGCTGAGAAGGGGAAAAGGCAGCTGAGCCAGAGGCCTAGAGGAAAGATGGGCAGCAGGGTGTGGGGGATGGTGAGTGCAGCGATGGCTAGAACAGGGCGGGCGGTGGGGGAGGGAGGACTCTGCTGTAGAAGAGGGGCAGAGCGGACAGGGGAGAGTCGGAGGCTGCAGGCTGAAGGCCCCTGCCTGGAGCCCTCCCAGAGAGAGGTAGGCATAGCCGCCACATCCATCATCCTCAGCATGCAGACCTGCCCGCCTTTCTCTTCTGATTAGGGTACAGGACGTCTGAGAATCAACAGTCCTCAGCCAGCTGCGGCCACCCTCTGGGGCAGCTGGGGAGCGTCTGACCCGAGGTGTGGGAGCGGGTGTGGAGGGTGCAGGGAAGCTCTGAATGGTGAGGAGGGCATCTGGACAGCTTGCTCACCCTCACAGACATGCCACCGTCTGGCCCTAACGCAGAGCTCCGTGGGTGTGTGCACACAGTGTGTGGGCAGGTTGGGAAGAGCAGCTGCGGTGATCCCTGGCCTTCCGCACTCTATGGCTGGCATGCGTTACCATGCCCACTCCGCAGGCAAAGCGAGATAAAAGCGGCAACGTAACCAAGGTCAGGTAGCTAGTGAGGGCAGGACTCAGGTTTGCTAGTAAGTCTGAGCTCTGGGCACCCCACTTCGAGAGGGCTGGACCCCGAGAGTAAAGGGCACCCTGATTCCTGGTGACGCAGAGCCAGGCGGGGGTAGGAAGGGCAAGTGCTGAGCAGGCCTCAGGAGCAGCTGCGTGCCTGGCACACAGTCTCACGCACAGGGGGCATGACTGTATCGTTGGGGGGTGGAGGCCACTCACAGCGAACCCTCATGGGCTGGAGAAACTGGGTCAAAGGCAGAGCCCTGCAGAGGAGGAGGAGGGAGCAGGGGAGGAGGGAGCGCACGTCTGGTTTCTATTCTGTGACCGTGAACAGAGGCGTAATTGGCATTTGGGAGAGCTGCTCGGGCTGAGTTCAATCTGTAACAAGTCCTCTTCAATTTCCTCTCCTCAGCCTGCGCACAGGCTTCCGAGATTGCCCTGCTTGATGCTAATGGGAGGACACATCCCTCATTCCCGGGACCAGCCTCAGCTCCACCGGCCCCGGAGCCCAGGGAGGACCTGCTGGGGGTGGTGGGGTGGGGGTGGGGCTGCAAGCTGGGGTGCTAGGCCAGTGGCCCACGCTGGTTACCTGAGCTCCCTGCCAAACCCGCTGAAGCCAGGGGACGTGCCCCAGCACTGCCCTCCCTGTCGCTGAGACACGGAGGACAACAGCCTTGCCACCATTAGCTGTCACCTGCCACGCGCCAGGGCTGGGCCTGTGCTTCACCCACAATATCCTCACAGCCTCCTACCAGGTGGGCCTTATCGGCCCCAGCTGACAGATGGAGAAACGGAGAGGCCGAAAAACAAAAGGACAGCACACGGTGGGTACATGGAGCTGTGAGGATTGGGCCCAGGTCTGTGTACTATCAAAGCCACACCCCTTCCCCGTATCTGCTCCTCCCTGGAGTAAAATAGCATTCTGCAGTCTGCAGAGATGCTGCCACTCGGAGCTGCAGGGAGGCTAAGCTCAGAGGGTGGGCACAACCCACCCGGCCACCACTGGAGGGGGTGTGGGGGGCTGCCTCAACCAGGCTTCTCAAAGTGGGGGTCTCTGAGCTCACTGTGAGCGTTCCCCACTTCTGAACAATCCAGAAGGGTTGCTGGCAGGCAAATCGCCTCTTGAGCTGGGTGTGAGCATTGGCAGGTGGGGCTGGGCTGTGACTTCAGGCTACTCCCTTCCCCTCTCGGTGCCTCGGTTTCTTTTTCTGTAACATGATCAAGTTTCCCAGGACCTTTTCTTCTCTGTTTCTTTATAGAGAAGTCACTGGATCAGAGGAATGGGAGCTGAGGTCTGGGAAGGAGTTTGGCCCTTACTGCATCCTCACAGTGCACAGCAGAGCCCAGAGAGGGCATGACACAGCTGGGAAGAGGGGCAGGGACGAGGCAGAGCCGGCATTTGAACCTAGTGTGTGTGATTCCAGTGAGGATGGTCCATGCCAGCAATGCTCTCCCAAGATGGGTGGTCAGGCAGCCCCAGGCATCATCTCCATCCTGGCCCCAGATGTGCATCTACAGGCCAGGCCAGCACCCCTACTGCCTGTCCCTGCAGAGGAGTGAGCTCCGGCCGCACACCCACCTGCTTGATGCACTGCAGGCGGTCATTGGTCTGCTGGATATGCCTGTCCATAGAATTCATTCTGGCCGTTTCGCTGGGTTCTACCCGAGAGCCATGAACGTTGTCCAGCCTGTGGAGAGAGAGGAGCGTGGGCGTCACTGGGGTTGGGCCAGGTCCACCAGCCTTACAGCCACCCTCCAACCCCAACGCTGCCGTGCTGGCCCTGGAGGCTCCCAGCAGGTTCCTGGGCCCTTTGTGAGCCATGGCAGCCTCTGCCCCAGGCAGCCCTGCGCTGGAGAGGGAACCGTGGCCCCAGCTGCCCAGCCTGTCCTTCCCCAAGCGTGGCCCTGGGAGCCCCATCCGGACTGAGGACGGGAGGTGCTCCCGGGTGTTCTCTGTGGTGACTGATGTGAGCACTCGGCAGGCGTGTCCACCATGGGACGTGCAACGCACACTCAGACATGCATTTCTATGCACACGCGTGTGTTAGGTGGTGGTGGTGGGATGGCAACTTCATTTCAGATTCCAGTTCAGGGCTTAGCCTACTCGATGTGGCTATGTGTGTGTGAGCATGTGTGTGTGTGAACATGTGTGTGTGAGAGAGCATGTGTGTGTATGAGCACGTGTGTGTGTGGCGGGATCTTCCCATGTGACGACCTCCACTGCACTTGGTGTAAGTACAGTGACCCTGTTGTGAGTGTTGGGTGCCTCCTCAAACCCCCACACTTTAGAGTCTTCACACTTTACAAACCACTCCACCTCCATTTCCCCCTGTGCCCTCCTGGGAAAGGAGGGAGGCCATTACGACCATCTCACTTTCTAGATCAGGAAACTGAGGCTCGCAGAGAGGAAGGGAGCTCTCGGTGGCACAGTGCTAGCCCCTGGCTGAGTGGTCTTGGGTACATGAATGTCCTGGCCACTGGGCTCACTCTTCCTGAATGGCCGGTGGGAGCACTAAGGTGAGTGCCACTCCTCCCAGGAGGCAAAGACACACGGGAGAGGCCCCTCAGCTCCAAAGACCCTGGAGACCCAGGCCTCTGTGGGGGGCCACGCTGATAAAGGTGGAGAAGGAGATGGACAGGCAGAGTGTTCAGCTCTGGCGTCCCCACTGCTCAGAGATCCAGGTCTTTGGCCAAAGCAGAAGTCTGCCCAGTGCTGGGTGGGTCTGCCCTCCCACAACTCAGTGGGCATTTCAGACACATGGTCAGACTCGGGGCACTGAGCAGAGGCTATGGCCCCAGGCCTCTCTGCTACTCTGAGACACTGCCCCCCGAAGGTTCCTCCTCTCTGGCCCCACTTCCTAGGCACTTTCTGTGTCTCACTTTACTTCTCATGCTCACTCTCTAAGACTACAATTATCTCCATTTCACAGATGAGGAAACTGAGGTCCGGAGACCTGCCAAGTCCCCACGGCGACTAGGTGTTTGGACTGGGCCCATATGCCTGTCTGCTTCCATGCCTGGGCTCTGGCCCCAGCGTGAGTGCCAGCCCGGGGACCAAGGTTGCTCCTCCTCCAAGGAGCTCTGCTATGTACTCCACACCGCTCAGTCTGTGCTTGACAAGACAACTTATTTGCCTGGGTCACGACTGAGAAAGTCCACAAGGGGATCCAGTGAAGTGCTGGCCATTTCCCAGGCCCAGCGCCCTTCCTGGGAGGATCAGTCACCAGTCTCCTGGCGGGGGTGGGTGGGGGGCGCTCATCTTAGAGAAGCAAATATCTACGTGTCTTCTCCCTGCCACCCCTTAAAAACCAGAAAACGAAAGCATTGTACACACACTAGCCAAACCTTGACCCCCCCCCCCCCTTAATGATATATCAGAGTTTATTCCACTCAAGACATAAAGAGCCTTTCCATTTTTAATGGCTGCACAAAATTCCAAGGTACGGACGAATCGCCTGCCCCCACCAGGTGCTGTTCTAAGGTGTGCGGCCCTAGTCCAGGCCTCCCTCCTGCTTGGAGTGATAAAGCCGAAGCCGTCTCCACATGTCATTACTGCACACAGTGGTGCAGGTCACCTGTGTCCTGGCCACACCATCCCCGTGTGGGTTAACCTGGAGAACACGCTCGGAAAAGCAGAGCTGCTGCCTCACATGGGCCTTGTCCTGCTGATACGTGCTTTCTGGGTTCACTCCATCTTGAAGCCCTCCAGCAGACAGACCACAATGAGGGCGTGTCCTGTATTTATTTCTTCTACCCTCACCCCACCCACCAACCACTCCCCCCACTTAGCACACATTTATACACCCAGATGTCCGACTTCTCCATCCATCATTGATCCAGCTACATGCCTGTCCACCCACCCACCCGTGCACACATCTTCGTGCCCACTTGCCCATCCATGGCTGCTTCCAAGTCTCCCAGCGAGTGCTCTCCCGCACCAGTCCTGTGCCGGTCCTATGCTAGGTCACGGGGCATGCAGGTCACCTTCCAGGTGACTATTTGTTGAGCTCCTTCTATCAGTCAGGTGTTGCAGGCACTGTTACTCTACCCCCTCCCACTTTACAGACGAAGAAACTGAGGCTCAGAGGTTATAGTGGAAACTAGCTCCAGAATCCTGGCTTTCCTGTCACAGCCTAAATTGTACAGGAACAGGGAGGCCCCTGCAGGAGGCTTCTCTGATGCTGTAAACATGGGTGCTGGGGGAGAAGGAAGAGGCGAGGGTGTCCCTGAAGCAGGGGCTGAGTTTACATGCACAGAGCCTCAGCCAGACTCACGTGGCAAGTGCTCTGGGGCCAGAGACAAAGCATGTGGGCACGGGCACATTGGCTGCCAGGGTCCCCGTCAAGGAGTGGTCTCCACAGCCAGCCAAAGGGCAACATTATTGTCCCAGGCCAGCTCCACGGGGCGTGCAAGAAAGCCCAGGTCTCTGCAGGCCTCAATCCTGTCCTCAGGCCGCAGCCAACCAGGACAAAGGGCCTGCGGTGACCCAAGCGGCCAGCAGGGGGCACTGTTGATGAGCCTATGCGCCCAGAGTGGCTTGGAGCAGGCTTCTCTGGCATCTAGGCCTTCGATTCCCCATTTGTAGAGGAGGATGGTGAGGGTGAGGGATCAGATGGCCTCATGAAGCTCCATCTCTAAGAGGAGCTCTGTCCAGGATGGGCACAGCATCTGGTCTAGGGTGAGAGACCTAGTAGGGCTTTGATAAGGCACCTGCCAAATGACTGACAGATCATTTCTGGAGCCTGGGGCGCTTGGGCCACCCAGGGAAGCCCCCAGCAGGCATGGGGAGTCCAGAGCCCCCAGGCAGTCACCTTTGGGCCCAGAGGCAGTGGGGCCACACTTCTCATGTTAGGAAGCAAACGGAAAAGGCGGGAGGGAAGGGAACTGTCCAAGTTCAGGCCGGGCTCCGGGGAGCTCGTGGCCATCCTGCCTGGAAGTCAGTGGCTGGTCGCAGTTGGCTTCTAGAGTCCAAGATTCCCCGAATATCAATACCCAAAGGTCCTTTAACGTCTCCCACTAGCCTAACAGCTCAGCTGGTTTTATGTGGGGGAGCCCGAGGCCTGCAGGAGTTTGTCCAAAGCCACACAGCACAGGGGGCTGGGTCCAGGTCCCGGGCACTCTCCTTCCAGGCGAGGGCTCCTGACTAGAGGAGCCAAGAAATGGACAGATGGGCCGGGGATATCTGTGAGACCCAGTGACCGGGTGGCAGCTAGCAGGGAAGACGTCACAGGTCACAACTGTGTGTCATCTATAATAAAGGAACAGAATGCCTGGCTGGTTATGCAGGCCCTCACAGGTGAGGTGACATTTTTAAACTGAGATCAATGGAAAATCAGGGTTATTAACATCAGGAACAGACGCGGCTGGCAGCTCCAGCCCCTGCAGAAGAGGGGTCAGGACCTGAAGGCCAAGGGCCCCAGGCCTGGAGAGAGGGGTGGGCTAAAGGAGGCACCGGAGAGGGCGCTCACTGAGGGGTGGTCGGGAATCCCCATTAGTTCTGCACCTGCTACGTGCAGGCACCGGTCCTGGTCCTGTGCGTTGCTAATTTATTTAGTCCTAAAAGGCTCAGAGAGGTGGCACAGCTCGCTGAGATCCAAATGCTCTGTCTTTCTAACTATTTATATGTTGTTTCTTCCACTCCACCAAGAATGAACCTCCTGGAAGTCCCCCCCCCCCCCCCCCCGCCCCCCGGGCTGTGACTGCGCCCAAAGAGATATCCCTTTGGTTCCACCCAAACTGTCCAAATCCACCCACTTGCTTCCAAGGCCCCTGGGCTCCCTGCACACTGGCTGTCTGGAGAAGTGACCGGTGTTCAGCGGCCAGCAGAGGTCGCCCTCCACCATGGGAGCGTTGCTGGCCACAGCTGCCTCCCTCCTCAGAGCCTGGATTCCTATGAGCCTTTACAAGTCGCTACAAATCCTCCGAGGCTGCAGCTCCAGTGTCCACCGTGGCATTCCCTCCCAACTGGAGACTGTGTGGGTCTGGCCCCGGGTGCACCCATGGCCCCAGCCCTTCTACCGCCGTCTGCCTCTGAATGGAGAGTGGGCTCAAGCAGCCAAGCCCCCATCGCCTCTGGCCCCTGGCTTCTCTCCTGGTCCAAGCAGACAAGAGCCTGTAGGAGATGCAGAGCTAGTCAGCCTGGGGGCCTGGAGAAGACCCTGCTCTGCCACGGCCGCCAGGCCTCAGTTTCCCCTTCTGTAACAGGAAGGCTAGCAGCCCTTGGCAGCCCTTCAGACTCCAACATCTTAGGAGTTCTGGCAGGAGCTTCAGCTGTTTGAATGCTCCATCTCGACAAATGTAGAAGCTTGGCTCCAAACAGCAAAGCAAGCCCATCCCAAGGCAGCCCCAGGGAGGGAGCCGCCATGCCAGGGGAGTCTGAGGCCGCTGCGCTGTCTTTCTCAGCTCACACTGTCCTTGCACCTGCGCTCAGCTTGGCGTCACAGTTCGTAGGTATGTTTTCTGAGTGATGGTGACATCTGGGTGGGCTAGTTTTCCCAGCGCCTAGTTGAACTCTTGGAGGGCCAAGCTTCCGTATTACACTTCTTAGCACCTGGCACAGCGCTGGCCAAGTTTACCTTAGTGGTGCCCAGCACCGGGACGTGCTCCAGAAAAGTTAGCTGCTATTATGCACACAGGGCTGCTCAGAGAGAGAATGCTGGGAGCTGAAAGGACGCCTGGGGACCACCTGGTCCTGTGCCCCCATGAGGCTGGATTGGAGGTAGGGGCTGGAAGAGGGGAAGGTCACAGAAGGAGACAATGGCCGAGTGGGACTGAAGCCCACCTGGCTGTTCTAGGTTGGGCCCAGGTTATCTCTGAAAGCATGTCTCCTGGTCTGAAAGGCTGGGGAAGGCACATGGCCTCGGTGGGCTCCTCCCAGCACATGGGAAGTGGGGTGCTCTTAGCTGCCCCATAGAAATGTGGATGGAGCCCTGGAGGCAGCTCCCTAGGATGCTGGGCCAACATGAGCTGTGCTAACACCAGTGTGTTTTATTTTTCACTTTGGAGGCCAAACAAGTTAACCAGTCCTCCTAACACGCATGCATCTGGGCAGAGGTTTGCTTATGTGTGTGCATGCTTACACACATATGTACTCCTTTGCATACTTGAGACTAAGTACATGCACACACTGAGTGATGCACAGATGCACTTGAGCACACACGGCTCATGACAGCTTGCACAGGCGAGCGCGGGTCCCCGGGGAGCCGTGCGAGCAGTGGTGTGCAGAAATGACTCAATCACCCTGCATCTGCAGCGCAGGTCCCCGGGCGAGCGGAGCTGGCGGTGGGGGTGGAGGGCCTGTGTCCACAGCTTGCAGAACAGAGGCTGCATTCCAAGATAGCGCCAGGGCCAGCGAGCTTGGGGCCCGCCCACAGCTCAGCCTGGTGGGAGGTCCTGGGGGTCCCGGGGACCTGTCCCTGCCAGCCCCTTTACCAGCTCTCAGACTCCAAGAGGGCAGAGAGCATGGGCCCTGTGTTCAGCAGGGACCTGCCACCCCTGCATGTGACAGTCCAGGGCCTTCTCGCTTGATCTCCACTTTCTGCCACTTCCAGCCGCACCCTGTGTCCTCCACATGGAGCTGCTCCATCTCCTGGACTATGCTCTGATCATCACACCTCCCTGTCTGCCTCTGCCCCTCAGCCCCAAGCGCCTGGCCCCTTCACCCATCTAGGCCTGCTTCAACCGCCACCCTCTTGTTGGTTTCCCCCAGCAGAGCTACTCACTCGTACATCCCCCGTGTCTTTGCCCCGCACCCCATCTAGGCGGTACTAGACAGTGGTGTACCTCTGCATCCATCTCCCCCATCAGCTGGGATGTCATCCGGTTATGAATTCCCAGAGCCTAGCCCAGGGTCTGGTACCCAGCAGGTGCTCAGCAATGCTCATTAGATGGACGGACAAATGGGTGGATGGACAGCCGTTGTAGAGAGGCAAGAGCTGAATACCCAATGGCCCAGCCTAATCAGAGGGTCTTGGGACTGGGAGAGACTCCAGTGACCAAGTCCAGGGTTCCCAAAGAGCGACGCATGTACCAGCAGCGGAGGAAGAATGATTTTAGGTGGTCCACAGAAACCTCGTCGATATTCCTAGTGATGTATTTGGACTAGAACAATGATCACTGCTGAGTTTGTTGCTATTATTGAGAACTAGAGGCCCGGTGCACGAATTCTTGCACAGGTAGGGTCTGGCCAGCCCACCCCGATCCGGGCTGATTGGGCCAGGCTGGCCGGGGGAAGGGGACATTGGAGGTTGGAGGGCCGGCCCTGCCCCCGATCAGGGTGGGGGAGGAAGGAGGGGACAGCTGGAGGGAGAAGCTGCAGGCAGTCCTGGCCCCTGGTCGAACTCCTGGCCAAACTCGCAGTCGAGGGGACAATTTTCATATTAGCCTTTTATTATATAGGATAAGGATAAATTAGGGAGTGATGGATGGCAGACCTGAGTGGGTTAAGGAACCACCTTAAACAGCATAAAGGGAATGAAAGCGACTGAGGTTAGGGAAGGACTGATCCAGCCCAATGCCCTCCTCGTCTTCACAGCGAAGGAGCAGAAGCTCAGAGAGCTGCAGGGACTGCCTGTGCTCACACGTTTATGACTCTCCCCTCCCCATCCTCGGGAGACTGCACGCTGCCTGGCGCCGGAGGAGGGTGGAGGTGAAGCAGAGACAGGCAGAAGAAAGTGGCTTTGTGCCCTGTCCCAGGGAAGTCAGGGAAGGGCAGAGGGACAGGAGCTGAGGACAGAGGGAGGCGAGAGGCAGCTCCGGGCAGCTGCCCAGGACCAGCTGCTCCTACTCTTGGCCGGGCAGCTGGAGCAGGTCGGGCGGCTGGAGCAGGTCGTGGGCCAGCTTGAGTCCTGGAGCAGAGCGAGGCTCCCGGGGAGGGGTGGCCCTGAGTCCAACCTTCCTGTTCTCTGGGGTGGTGAGCGGCTGCTTTATTGCCCTGGGTCTGTGTCCTCCACTGTCAGACAGGAAGTGCCCCTCATGGCCCCACTGGCCTGAGGAGCCGACTACATGCAGTCACTTCGCAGACAGTGGTCTGAAAAGGGAAACTCTCACTTGGACACCAGCTCTTCCAAACCCAGCTGCTCCCTCCACTCGGGGATGCCCATGCCGAGGCCTAACAGGGCTCCCTACCTCCTGCCTGGAGTTTGGACACAGGCTTGCACTTGGGGTTCCTGGAAGGGTGGATCCCCTTCTCCCCATAACCCAATCTCCCAGCACCCACCCTTGTCTACAGAAACACCTCTGTCAATGGTGGTCTGTGGGCTAACACAGTGAACCCTTGTGTTTCAGAGTGGGGGCTCCTGAGGGCCGGCCCCACACTGCCACCTCTGCCAACCTGCTCTGGGACGCCACCGTTAACCCAGAAGGAGGAGACTTACTTGGGGAACACGTGTCGATGCTGCCCTGACAGAGGGGCCAGCCCACTGGTCAGAGCCACGCGGGGCTGGGAGTCCCAGCTGCGTTCTTCGGGGGAGCCTTAGCCCCAGCTTGCGAGGCCTCAGCTGGCGCAGGCAGGCCGTGCCCTTGAGGCCAAACCCTCCTGCCATCCTCTGCGGCACTCAGAGTCCCTGACCTCGGGGCGAACTTCCTTTGGCAGCTCCTCTCCCCAAAGGGTGAAGGAGGGCCAGATGCAGCCCTGGACAAGGTCCCGTACCCATGGCAGCCTGGGCAAGGTCAACAGACGCAGGATGTACAGCCATCCCCACCGCTAGGGCCCTGCCTTCTGTTTCCCAGAGTGGGAGGGGACACGGAACAACTACGCTACATGTCAGCCATGAGGTGACTCAGCTCACCTCGCTGTGAGCCTCAGACTTCTCCTGCGATGTCCCAACTACTATTACCAAACAGGTTCAGAGAGGTCCAATGACTTGCTCAAGGTCACATGAGTGACCTTGGACTTGAGCTCCCATCTGGCTACAAAGCCCACGACGTTTTCCCGTGTCATACTCTCCTTGGGAGTGTGGCAGGCCTTCGCTGGCCCCACTGTCGGCACCTGAGGACAGTGTCCTGCCTGTTGCTGCGGGTGCTGAGCAGCCACGAGCCTTCAGGATAGCAGGGCCCATGCAGTGGCCCTGACCTGCCTTCGTCTAGAGCAGTGGTTCTCAACCTTGGCTGCACATTAGAATCACCTGGGTATTTTGTTAAAATCCTGATTTCTGGGCCTCATCATTGGTAACAAAGAAACAGAATTTCCGGAGGATGAGGCCCAGAAATCAGGATTTCAACAAGATTTCCAGGTGATTCTAATGTGCAGACAAGGTTGAGAACCACTGGTCTAGACTAGAGGCTCTTGTCTGTGATTCTAAGGCTGGGATGCCATGAAGTGGGGAAGAGGGAGGGTGGGAGTTCCCTGAGGGCCCTTGGGGGATATGGGGTGGAATGAGGCTGGAGATGGAGCCAGGCCCCCTAACCACCAGCTGTGGCCTCTAGAACAGTGATGGTGAACCTTGTGAGCTCAGCGTGTCAACATTTTGAAAAATCCTAACTTAACTCTGGTGCCGTGTCACATATAGAAATTTTTTGATATTTGCAACCATAGTAAAACAAAGACTTATATTTTTGATATTTATTTTATATATTTAAATGCCATTTAACAAAGAAAAATCAACCAAAAAAAATGAGTTCGCGTGTCATAGGTTCGCCATCACTGCTCTAGAAGGTTGTAAATACCCTGCAGACTCTCTTACAGCTCTAGGGACAAAGGTGTTCCCTACTGCCCCTCCCTAAGCCCAGCTCCTCGAGGCTCCAAATCTACCCACCTGGCATTCTCGGGGAGGCACAGACAGGCACGGGGCCAATGGCATGGCAGGGAGAGCCAGAGTTAGATGAGCCCTTAAGGATCACCTGGCACAGGGATGGCAGGACGGTGGGGGACGGCACACCACCTCCACGTCATACCCCAGGCAGGCATGGCGAATCAATCACCACTCCTCCGGTTGAGTCCCGCCATGTCTTGCCCATCCTCCACACACCCTCCGCCCAGCCATCCTGAATCACCTGAATCAGCCCATCTTTGGAAGGGGAGGGCTTTGCCTGAGGTCAGCAGCCCGTCAGGCGTGAGCACAGCCGCATGCAGACTGTCTGATTTCTGACTTTGTGCCCTTTCCCCTGAACTGTGACTCAGAGCCAGGTTCCTCTGGAGTTGAGAGCCCATATATGGCCCACTCAGGTGAGCCAGCCACGCTGCAACGACCTGTGTCACAGCCTCACAGCAGCTTGCAGACAAGTACCACCCCCTTCTGCAGATGAGAAAACTGAGGCTCAGAGTAGACGCGTGCTTTCTCCCATCACACAGGAAGCATGGCTGCCCTAGGACAGCAGCTGCTCCTCCCACGTCTGGGCTTTTACTTTCACTAACTGGACATGCCTTCTCCTTTAGTTAACTGTTATGAACTGTCAGATTTTTTTAATTCTCATAAAATAAAATCTTAGAGAAACAAATCAGAAAGCAGACAGTTACTTGAGCTAACAGTGGGGAAAAAAAAGTCCTCATGGCTTAGGTCTGGAGGGGATCTGGGGACCTGCTCAGGCCTATCTACATATGAGGAAACAGGCCTGGGGCAAGGGTCGGGTGGAGCGAGAGCAGAGACTTGAAGCCCCATTGTGGGTCAGAAGTGGGAGGTCAGGGCTCACACCCCAGTTCCCTGAACTTCTCGGCTCTCTCTGGCCCTAATTTGGTCGAGGCACCCCCTTGCAGATGCCTGTCCAGGCCAGGCCTCCCACTCAGAAACTGCGGTTTCCCTGGCAGAAGAGGACCCGGTGGATCTGTGCAGAGATTTTTCACCATCTCAGCTGGGCTGAGGCTGGCACAGACCCCACAAGCCCCCCTCGCCCCATCTCTCCAGGAGGCCCTCTGGCTGGGGTGGGGTTGGGGTTGAGCTGGGTCTGGTGCCCATCACCCACCCTGTCCTCTGGTCTATACTCGAGAAGTGTCTGGGTATGAGGCTACTTGGGGACTGGGCCTCCCCATCCCAGGCTGGGAGTGGGGGTCTCATTCATGGAACCCTCCAGGGACAAGCTAGGCACCCCACAGGCCACCTGAAGATGCTTCCTGAAGTCCACAAGACAAACACTCACACCCGGTGCCCCACGGCCACACGTTGACTCGCTGCTCTAACTGTGCAGGTACTCTGCAGTTTACAAGGCACTCGGGTCAGAGCCCCATTTGACCCTTTAGTGCCCCATTTACATGGGAAGTGTTGCTCAGTGGTTAAGGACACCAGGCTGTTTGGGTTCAGATTCTGACTCTGCCACTTGACTTGCTAGCTCCTGTGACGTAGGACAAAATGCTGCTGCCCTCTGCGTGCCTCAGGCTCCGCGTCTGAAACCAGGAGCAGGAGCCGTGGTGCGTGCTGTCCAGGCTGCTGTGCTCGGTGGCAAGCCAGGGCGTGGGGAGCACTCGCTGGGTCGGCACAGGACCCAGGATCATCTCCAGCAGAGGCAGCGGGACCTGGCCGAGAGGAGCTGGTGCCGCTGAGGGGACAGCAAGGGTGTTGAAAGTGACCACCAGACACTAAGATCTTCAACCTTCAAAAAAATCCTATTCTAAAAACTTATTTTTTTTAAAGATTGCAACATCTTAGGCAGAAGATCCATTTATGCAACAATGGAAGGGGCCATGCTCTGGATGGAGGGGTGGGAGTGAGGCTGCCCGCTTCACTCACCCTAACACAGGGTCTTTGGGAACCACCTTACAGGCTCAGTGCCAGGCCTCAGAGGTCGTGGGTGGCTGAGGCAGGGGCTCTGGAGGGAGGTGTCCTGGTGGCAAAGGCCAGTCGTGGAAAGTTCCAGAAGGAAGGAGGGATAGGGTTGGATACGTGAGCAGAGCACTGCTCCTCCAGTGCAGCGGCCTGGACGCCTAGTGATGTCTGTCCGGACGGGCAGGGCGGGCAGTGTCACTGACAAAGGCAGGGAGACCAGGGAGGAACCAGTCTCCTCTGGGCAAAAGGGGGCCAGCTCAGATTCTCCCCGGGAGGTTACTGAACCCCTCCCCTGTGAAGGCCTTAGAATCTGGCTTCCCAAAGTTATTGGGTGGAAACCACTTTTTCCACTAAACACATTTTAAAATCCCATAGGACTCGTTTTCCCAGAACTCACTGAGAAATTCAGACCTAAGGAGAGTGACTGCAGGGTGCAGAGGCTGGGCAGCAGGAGAGAGAAGGCGGGGTATGGCGGGCAGCAGGCAGGCTGGGGGGCAGGGGCCAGAAATGGAAGTATCTGCCGGAAGAGAAACCACAGGACACCCTCGCTAACGACTGAAATCCTTCCCCTCAGGACTGGGGCACCAGATTCTGAATCCAATATCATGGCCAGCTTCATGCAGCCACCACCACCTCCATAGACCTAACCAGCCAGGAGCCTGCCTGCCCGAGGGCCCCCTGGGCTCTGTGCCCCAGGCCACTTGCTGTGAGGGCAAAGACCAGAGCTGGAAGGTCCAATGAGCTGCCTGAGGCACAGGCTAGGTTGGCTGGGGAGACTGGCCCCTTCTCTGCACCACCCAAGCCATGAACTCTAAAGAGAGGACACCCCGGCCACAGGAATCACAGGTCACAGGCCAGGGTGGCCCAGACCGAGGTGGCCCAGACAGCCAGAGGTCTCTCCCTGAGGCTGCGGAGTGGGCAGCCTCAGAAATCTCAGTTCCTGATTTGAATTAACAATGAGAACAATCCAGGTATCTTAGTATCTACTGAGTGTCTGGGAGCACCTTTGGCATTTTATGTGAATTATCTTTATAACAATATACTGTACCTGAAAGTAGAGTGATTAGCACTGTCCCAAAATGGGAAAATTAAGACCGAAGTGGTTAAGGAACTTGCCCAAGATCAGAAAATGGCAAAGTGTGCTTCGAATCCATGTGTCAGACTCAGCATCCACCTGCCAAACCATGCTACCTTCCAATGAACATGGTGCCACGGACGGCTGGCCTCCAGGCTGTCCTGAAGGAGGCCCTTCAGCTCAGCCATTCGCCCGGCACACTGTGTGCCAGCTCTGCACACTGGCTGTGCCCAGCTGAGTGGGACACAGATAAGAGGCGTCCGTCCTTAGCGGGCTCCAGATCCCACAGGGGGGTGTCCCCAAGCATGCCAACACACGTGCACTGCTGTGGACACACAGTAGGCCTCCTGACTCTCTGGCCTTGTGAAATGGGGTGAGATGATTCCTAAGGCATTTTCTAGCTCTCATGCTCTGGCAGGAGGCTGGGGAAGAGAGGAGTAAACAAAAAAAGTAAGACGACAACCCTGCCTTCCAGAAGCCTAAAGTCCAGGTGACAAGCTGTTCCACCCCACCTGCTGGCCGTCCCTACCACGGGGGCTAGACCAGGGCCGGGCGGGGGGCATCCCCATGGTCTTTCTGCAGGAGGCAAAATGGAGTGAGGCCCAGAGGGCCAGGAGGTTTGGTCCCCAGGGACAGTGTGGCTGGGCAGAGGGCCAAGACTTGGGAACAGGCTGGGATGCGGCAGGGAAGGCCAGTCTTATTTCGGAAATAAAACCACATGCCCAGTGCCCTTCTGACCAGGCCTGGCTGGTCAGCCTGGCAGGGTGGCATGAGGGTCTTTCTTAAAGGAGAAGGCATTGAAATGAAGCAGAATGCTCACAACTCATCTGTTTTTTAATTAACTCACCCTGCTGCCTTAAGTGATTCCCTGCTTACGCTCATTCTTTTGAAAATTCCAAAGTGCTGTTTCTGACCTGTGATTTACTACTGCCGTACGTCTCTATAAGCAGTGTTTTAGCTTAAGTGGCAGTTGCATATTAATTACAAAGTTAATTATGTGCTGTGTAATCATGCTGTAATTCATTAGTTTACTCTACACTCTGAGAGCCTCGTGCTAATAACAAGATCTGACAGAGGGTTTCAGGAATCACCAAAAATTTCCACTGACAATCCCGAATGAGGCTGAGAAGCACTCGAGCCCCCATCAATACGCCTCCTCGGACCAGCGGCTGGACCTGAGGCCCGGTCTTTGTGCTGTCGGGGGCCGGACCCGCGTGGACTGCAAACCCTGGTCTGCTGAGGACAGTGGAAAACCCAGCTGGATCTTATTTTCTCCCCACGGAAGTGCAGGGACAGGAACAGAATTTGTTTAAAATTACTTACGGAACACAGAGTCAGTTCTAGGTGAAAAATAACAGCTTGGATCACTAGATCACTACAGTGGCCGTGGGAACACTGGCTGTGGGGCAGACCCGGAGGGGCCTCCAGGAAGCAGTTGTTCAGACAGGGAGACCCAGGTCCAGGGTGGGGGTCGGGGTCGGGGGTCTTGTCTGGGATTTGGATCAAAGTCTCTTTTCCTTTTCTACTGAGTCCCCCAAAGCATCCAGGGATCTGAAAGTGAAGGCTGGCCATGCTTCTCTCTCCCTTCTTTCCTGTTGTGTTTTGTCTCCTAACAAAATAACCGCGGGGTGTCCTCACTTCACTCCTGAGAGAATCTCAAAACCCCACCGAGGCTCAGCTGCCCGGCCTGTGAATCGGGGTGAAAGCTCCCTGCCTCCTTGCACAGCCTCGGATGATGGATGGGAAGGAAACGTGGGCACTCCGGACCCTGCCTGCACCTCCACTGCTCAGGGGATTCTTTTCTAGAACCATCTCTTCCCAGGCTCTGTGTTGCCAGCCACTGAAGAATCCCCACGCTCCTCCAATGGCATTTAAAAGTCAACGTGCACCAAGCAGGCTTGCTGCAGTCACCCCGCACTCTGCAAATCTTCGGATCAAATTTCAAGCCTTTGTTGCACGAGGGGTTACAAAGGCTGTGACCTACCCCGGACACAGTGGCCTGGCCTGGCGGCTGAGACCCTCCTCTGCTTTCCAAATATAAACCTGCTTGTTTATTTCTACTGACAGCTGAATGAAAAAAAAAGTGGAAGTCCTTTCCCTTCTGGCTCTAGTCAACAAGAGGAGAGAGGTCTCAGAGCCCCAGCTGGCATGGGAGGGAGACAAATAAGAAAAAACAAAACATGTCCTTGTGTTGCAGTGGAATGTTTAAGAAAGGCGAAAAGCACAAGGTCAGGGGCAGCTTTCATTTTCTATCATTTCAGCAGGCTCAGGGAGGAGGCAGGATGCTGCCGACTCGACAGTTTTGGGGGAATCACTTTTGGAGGGAACGCATTCTGGGGGGAGGGAGGGGGTGCTTCTTAACAGCCCAAGCGCTGCTGTGGTTTCCTTTCCAGGGAACCCTTTGGTTTCCCTGGCAACAGAGAAGTCCAGCCTCCAAAGTTCTGCTCAAAGACTAAGGCCTGGCCTGGGATGCTCCCAGCAATTACCCGGCGGCCAAGGCTTCGCCATGCTGCTGCAGGGGCGGTCAGCTGAGCAGGAGAGGTGCAAAAGTGTCAGCTCTGCAAAACGGTGGGCACTGGTGTACCGCCCCCACTTGTGCAAGCAGCGGCTCATCCCCAGATCGCCGCTTTCCAGGGCTTCATGGCTAAGCAGGTAAAAATGCCAGGGAACAGCTAGGAAGCAAGCCTGTGTTTGCCCACACCCAGGACCCGGAGGGCGTGGGACAGGCTCGGAGGTGGGTGGCCGATGGATGAGCGAGGCCGGGCCTCCTGTCCCACAGGCTTTGGCCCTAGGTGGCTGCACAGGGAACTATCAGATGAGAGCAGGTCTGAATTTCTGAATCATCTCCCTCCATCCAGACTCGCTCCAGAGGCGCCTCGTGGATCTTAGAGCCCATCTTTTTAGAGAGAAATATTTAAACGTCTGGCCTGGGAAGATGCTTTTTGGGCATCGGATGTGGGAGGAAACGGGAGCAGGAGAGCAGGGGAGGCAAAGAGGGGCCAGTGACGGCATTTGCGGAGCGCTCACCTGGCCGCTGGGCACTGCGCTGAGTGCTCCATATCTCATTTAACTTGCTCGCCAGCGGCCGGCTGCAGCAGGTGCGATTAGCCCTTGCTGGAGGAAACTGAGGCGGGGAATGCCTGCCCAAGGCCACCCCGTCAGCGAGTGGCAGAGCCGTGGCTCACACCTGCCAGTCTCAGAGCCCTCTTCTCAGGAGAGGGGTAGAAGGAGTGGCAGTGGGAAGAGGAGGGCTTGGATAGAAAGCGGTTTACTTCCCTGGTGGCAGAAGGGGGACAGAGGTTCCCAGAATCCCCCCAACCCCCACACACGGAGCCCTCCCCTATCCAAACATTCCCCAGGAAGCCAGGCCTTCCCCGGTGGCCCACCTTGAGGCTGATGTGTCCTGATGCTGCATCTTTTGTGAGCTTTATCTCCATGAAAGCCCAGAACAGCCCCACAAAGTAGGTAGTGATAGTCCATTTTATAGACGAACGGTGGGGGCTCAATAGCGTGTCCAAATTCACACAGCTAGCAAAACGCAGAGCTGAGTTCAGGCCCTGACCTTATGTTGAAATCTAGGCGGGGTCTTAAATAATGATGGTGTGATGATGATGATGATGATGATGATGGCAGCCAACCCTCCTGAGCTCCTCCAGGCGCTCGTACCGTTTCAAGCACTCCATGTGTATTAACTCATTTTATTCTCTCCACCATGCTCTGCAGTGCACACTATACTTAGCTTCATTTTGCGGATGGGGAAATGGAGGCAGGGAGCTCTGTAGGCAACATGGCCAAGGGCACACGGCTGGTAAACCATAGGCCAGGATTTGGACCCAGCCAGGCAGGCAGCTGAGCTCATACTTATAACCTGTGTGATGGCTGTTTCTCTAACCACTGGAACACCCTGCCTCCCAGCCTTGAGTCCTTGATTGTGGGTGGTTCTGGGGTCCCTTGAGCCAGGAAGAGCCCTAGAGAGCTCCTTCCCCTGCCTGGACACATCAGGCAGGGGCCAGACCGCATCTCTGGGGGGGTGTGTGAGCGCCAGTGCGCACGCCTCAGGCCTGTGCTGCATCCAGAGTGTGCGTGCAGCTGATTTATAACCCGTACAGAAAACAGAATTGCAAATCTCACCCACAAATCTTCCCTATCGAGGTACTGTGACAGGCAGACATGCTGTGAATTGCCAGGCACAGGCAGCCCTCCACCAGCCTTGGTTCCCTCGAGCTCCCCGCTCCAGGACTGAGCCCTGGGGACCAGGCCACCCATGGCTCCCCTGGGGTCCGCTGGTAGCCAGCAGTCTGGCCAGCTGGGCCCTGGGAGTGGCCGCCGACCTAGAAGGCCCAGTCCTGTTCCTCAGAAACGCTGGCTCCTGTGTGGCCAGGCCCTGGGGAAGCCCCATGTGGCACAGGTGACCGTCCCTTCCGGCTGGGTCCCACACGCCGCCTGCCCTCACACTTTCCTCACTGCTCAGGGCAGGGCCGTTGGTACCTATAGACTGAGCACGAGGACACTGGCAACACGTATGGTGACCTCGGCTTCACTCATTGTTTCCCCTCGTCTCGTGTGATCAGCACGCCAAGGCTCAGAGAGGTTCTGTGGCTTGGGCCCTGGATCTGAACACGGGCGGCCTGATTCTAGAGCCTGGGCTGAGAACCACTCTCCCCTCAAATCCTCAAACCCTGCGAAGGGCCTTTCAGCCCTGTCCCTGACACTCACACTACCTCCCTGTCCCCCAGAGGGGACAATGGGAGGGCCCAGGTTTGGGTCTGGTTGGGACCACCTCATCTGTGGTGGCCGATCCCAATTTCCACAGCTGGGAACATGGGTGGCGTTCCCGGCTTCCTCAGACCTGGAACCAGAGTTCCCGTTCACACTGTCCTGGCCAAACCTGGCCCTGGGGGGCATGGTGATGGCACTACCCTCTGAAGGTGGCACCCAGCACTCAGCCCCTCGGAGGCTGTGACAGCCCAGTCAATTCCCTGCTGCCCCATCCTTCAGGGTGGGCGAGGGCAGGGCAAGAAGGAGGCTGACAAGCTGGGTGGCGACAAGGGCCGCGGTAGGCCCCTGTTTTGGCTCTGCCCTAACCTGCTGTGTGACCCAGACCAGTCCACTGCCCTTCCTGAGTTTTGTCTTTTTTTCCTGGAAAATAGACTGGGCTTACCTACAGGCTTATGAGAGGATTAATTTAAATCAGCACAAGGGATCCCTCCACCCTTTGGAGATGTGTACACAGGCATGCACACATGTTCACACTCACACGCACACATGCACACACAGCTGGTGGCATCGGGTTACAGGAATCCCTGTCACGGCCCAAAGAGCACCTTGAACCAGGCTGCCCTTCTGGGGGTGTCTCTGGGGCCTGGCATCAGGGTGAGAGGCCTGGCTCCTCCTCCTCCTCCTTCAGCTCAGACTCCCTCAGCCCCAAACCTATAATCACCGGCAGGGAAATGACAGCCTCGCCCAGCAGCCACCCTCAGCTGGTGGGCAGGGAGTCAGGCGGCAGCCATGGTGGTGGCTGGAAGGCAGGCCTGGGACACAGAGCTGCCGAGTCAGGGGAGGTCAATGGCGGGGACGATGCCATGGGGACTGTGGGCTTTGGGGTGGGCAGATGATGAATGAGAGGGAAGAGGGGGAGGGGGAGGCACAAGGCCCAGGGCTGGTCTGAGGCTGACCCTCCACAGGATAAGGCCCAGAGAGGGTCAGCAAGGGGTCATGACCCTGGAACCAGAAGCACGGGCCTGAGACACTGAGGCAGGCTGACTTGGCCCTTGGAAGAAGCAAGGCCAGCAGTGCCCCCAGTTTGGGTTTGAGAAGCTGCAAACACTGGTTGCAGGGAGACCAGGGCAGGGCCTGGGGCTCTGCATTTTAGAATGAGCTGCTTGGGAACCCTGGACTTCCTCTGTCCCAGGAAGGTGCTGGGGTTCCTCCTGCCTGTGCTGCCGTCCCCTCGGCACCCGCCTCCATGTGGCAGGAGGGCCAGGCCATGGGCAGTGCCATGGGCACTCTGACCACATCTGCTAAGCTTGGCTGCTCAACACTTGTCCCCTCAGAGGCACATGCCCGTTGGTGGGTGGGGCTGCAGGAGTGTCCCTGTTTACTAAGGCCCAGCCAGCCAGCTGGGTTCGCAGGGAGCACGCCTCCTGGGCCCTCCCCGACAACAGCCAACAGGAGGCTCAAACCCGGCCCCAAACTTGCTGGGCTCCATCCAGGGCCACGCGTACCCTTGGCCCATGTCGGTGGGAACCAAAGGCTTGGCCTCCTGGCAAAGGGACATCCCGCCCCCGGCCCTGCTGCCCTGGCTCTCCTTGGCCTGAGACAAGTCACTTGCACTCTCTGGCCTGGGTTCTTCATCTGCAACAGGAAATGAGAGGAGACGCCTGTGGGGCTGGGCAGCCGGGAGGGAGGAGCGTTCAGGGTGGAGGAACGGCTTCAGGAAAGCTGGGTGAGAGAGCAGTGCACATGCGCCCAGGTGGGCTGTGTCAGGAGGCTGGGGTGGAGGCTGGGTCTGGAGTTAGGGTTAGGGTCAAGGTTGAAAGTGTAGTTGGGGACAGCATGGGGTTTATCTGACAGGCACTGCCTGAAAGGAGAGTCTGTGGGCAGCTGCCTCAGTGTCTCTGGACCGCAGGAGGGACCACTCAGAGGGAGGCAGCAGTGTCTGCATGGGGCCATTCGGAGGGCCAGCGTGGCTCCACCCCACCAGGGAGGCTGGAGGCGAAGGTGCAGCCAGCCTCCCTCGGACCAGCCTGAGCATAGGCTGCTCTGAGACTCAAGACCTGGGTGACAGGCGATGGGGCAGGGACCTAAGGGAGGGCCCGTTTGGGCATCAGGGCATTGGCTTTGGCCCAGGTGAGGGCCATGGGGATGACTCAGCTCTGGTTTGGAGCCAAGGGCACTGCCTGGGTCTTCCCAGGCACAGGCCTCGCTGGGCCAGGACTCATGCTGACATCACCACAGCCACTGGCACACCTGTTGTTCTGTTTGAAATCCGAGGACTCAACCTCTTTTAAGAGGGTTCAGCTTGAGGACAGGGTCACCAGGATGACCCTGGTCACGCAGGAGTGCTGGGGTGAGTGCTGGGGTGTGCACAGCCTGGCACCCCTGGGCATTTCCTCTATCTATGCCAGTGAAGGCCCAGGGCTGGTCTCTGCTGGGAACAGGCCACTGCCCCTCCCAGTGCCCCACCTCCCTCTTCACCTTCCCTCTGACCTCCAGGATGGTGAGAGGCACGGGTCCACCTGCACCCTCGGTGTCCCTCGGGAAGGAGGCAGATGGACTGGCGATGGACAGGTGGGCAAGGAGCTATAGTGGAAGCAGGGCTTGCCTGCATCTGTCTGCCCAAGGATGGGGATGTGAAGCTGGGGGCCCAGGGCCAGGGCAGGTGGCATGAGTGGCAATTGTTCCAGTGGCTTGTCTGCTCAGCGTGCCTGCTCACCCGCTGCCCGGTCCCCACTTGCCATGGCCTCACCAGCCCCTTCCCTGCCCCCTCACGGGCCAGAGATGGCTGTCGCCATGGCAACCCTGCTCATTCAGTCCGAGATAATGAAGCCAATGTGTTTTTCATTTCCATGAGCTGGAGTGCGAGCCGAGCGGGAGAGGAGCTTTCCCTTTTCAGCCCCTCCTCTGGGGGAAGAGGCAGGCTGGAAAGAGAAGGTATGGGGTCTGGCCGGCGGAGCCACACACACCAGCGGAAAAGGGGTGAGACCTGGAGCCACCAAGCTTTTGGCCTGCCACAGCAGTCATGTCAGTGAACAATGCTGGCTGGAAAGGCCCACACCCAGACCAGGAGAGGTGGCTTGCAGCCGGGCAAAGTGGGACTTCATTTCTAGCTGTGTGACCTTGGGTTAGTGGCTTCACCTCTCTGGTCTTATATCAGCACAACCAAGTTCACCAAGTATTTATTGGGTCCCTTCTGAGTGTTTGGCCTTCTGCCCTCCTAGATCCAGAGGAGACCCAGACAGAGCCCTGTTTTCCACAAGCCCACAGGTTATCAGAAGCAGCAGCTTGCACTGGGTACACGTCTCAGCTATAAAAAGGAGGCCAGTAACTCTTACCTGTTGCTGCCTGTCTTTGAGTTAATACTAAAAGGTTTATATGAAGGCATGCATGTGAACGTGCCTGGCGCACACAGTAGGTGCTTTATCAGTGCTAGCCTCCCTTTTTTCCTTCATCCTGGGTGTCTGGCCTGCAGCACAGAGAGAGCAGATGTGTCAGAAGTTCTCGTGTGTGAGCCAGAAGTCACAACTGCCCTAAAGTCTGTCCTTCCTCCTCTGGTTAGAGACCTGCCCATTTGGCTGAAGGTGAAACTGAGGCCTGAGCAGGGCTGGGCTGGGCTGGGCAGAGCGTGGGTGAAGAGCAGTGTCCCTCGGCCATCCTATCTGTGGCAGGGATCATCCTAGGCCCAGACCAGGGAGAGCAGGGCTGTCTTGGAAAACCACAGCCCACAGTCGCCTCCATCATACCCCCTCCCCCAACCTCCTCGAAGGGCAGGAAGCCAAAAGCACTCACGCAGAAAACCCTGGCCTGTCTCCCCCCCAATAATTCAATCACCTTGGAGGCCAGTGGCCCTCTCTCCTGGCTGGGCTGACAGATGAGGGGGGGAAGAAGGGGAGACATGCCGGGGGGAGGAGTGGGAGACCAGGAAGGCCGACATGGAAAAATCAGAGCAGGGCTTGAAAAATGAAGAAATAAACCTGCCAGGAGGGAGATAGCCTCAATTCGTCCTCCATAAAGCTGTCTAAGGGCCACCAAGGACGTTGGCAGGCGGAGGAGGCCGGAGATGGCTCCTCCTGGGACCCCCACCAACCCTGCCCGGCTGGGCTCCAGTCCCTGCCTGCTGCGGGGTAGGAGAGGAGGGGCCGGAGGGCTTGTGGGTTAAAAGGGAAAGGGCTGTGGGAGATGCAACTAGGGGGAGATCAGCACTGTGAACAGGGGCCTCTCGTCCAGAGGTTCACTACCACTTGCACACAGTAGGCGCTCAATGTCGGATGGACAGAAGAAGGAATGCATCGCTGCATCTGCAGGCGCCAGTGAGCAGGACCTTTGCAGCAGGCTGACTAGACGCAAGGACTCAGAGAGCCCGTTCACCCACTCGACCATTTCCCACAAAGGAAGACAGGCCAGACAGGCCCAAAGTCATGGGCAAGTCAGAGCCGCTGGGTTCTCCAGCCAGGGGTCCAGGCCAGGCCACCTCCCCTGTGAACTGCAAGGCTGGGCACTCTCCCCACCACGTCCCTGGCAGTGCCACATCACAACAGCCCAGGCAGGGTCATGCCGACTGCGAACGGGCCTGGCCCTCCTCCGGGCCCCTCAGTGGGCCGTTAGCAATCACGTTTCCTACGAACATTGAATGCCTCAGAAACCTGCCTATAACCCCAAGTCCCAAAGGAAGGAAAGAAAGTATAAAGTGAGCAGAAAGAAATACTCTAGAATGTTGACCAGTGTGACCTCTAGGTGGGAGGATTCTGGGTAGATTTCATTTTTCCTTTTCCACTTGCCTGAGACTTGCAGACTTCCTGCAGTAAGCATGCATTACTTGTGCAATGAGGAAAAGGGTGCAATCAGGTTTAACATAAATAAGTCACTCCCACTAAATGCCACTTGTGTGAGATTCTCCACCCACAGGACCGACTCCTGCTGGTCAGCGGGCACCAATGCCCCCATAAGAACCTCGGTCATGGCCCGAAGACTCTGGGGTCACTGCAGGCAGGAAGGAGGGGCCAGGGCTGCCCTGACTGCCCTGTGCCCTGTGACCTGTGACCGTGGGTGAGTCCACACCTCACTGTGCATAGGTGTGCTCCCCTCCCAGGTTGGGTGCTGAGGACTCACGGGCTCGGGCAAACTTCAGCTGAACTTGGAAGACTAGATGAATCAGGGCACAGCGCTTCTCTGATTGGAGGGGCACCGTATGGACAGAGGGGGCAGCTGAGGTGCCTCCAAAGACCAGGCAAGCTGGGGCCAGGCGGGGGAGCGGCTGAGCAGCCAGGAGGCGAGGGGCCAGCTTTCATCCCCTGTTTACAGTGGAAACACAGACTTGAAAAGGTTTCACTTTTCCACTGTTTTTGTGGCAGTGCTGTGGGGAGCAGGGCTTCCTGAGAGCGAGGCCAGCTTTCCAAGGCCACACCGAGTCCAGCCCTGCGCTGGCCTCCGACAGGAAACACCATGTTTTCAATTTACGGGTCCCTGCCAGGTGCAGCGAGCTGCCCGCGCTCCACCAGCCTAGCTGTGCAGGGAGAGCCATTCCAGGCCCCGCGGTGGCTGGGAACATACCGCAGGCCTGGGGGAGCCTCGCTCCGGGGCAGCTCTGGCCAATGGTGCCTGGCGCAGTCGATAGGGCTTTGCAGCAGCTGATGTGCCTGGTGACTCCTCACTACAAACTCCAATCCCCGGTCTCCTGGCTCCCTCAACAGCAAGCCCTACTAACTCCTTCGTGGGACAAAAGGGAAACTGAGGCCACAGAGAAAAGAGGCTTCCAATGCCACCAGATTATGAGTGAAGAAAGAAGAACCTCAACCCAGATGGGCAGATCCCCAACTGGGCTCCCTAGCAAAGTGGACTGTCCTGCTTTCCCCATGATGATGACAGCTGGCCTCCATCACACACCATGGCCAGGCACCATCCTTGTTTTAGGCCATAGAGAAAGCCCAAGCTGTCTGACCTTCGTCTTAGAGTGATTGGAAACTGAGGCCCAGAGGTTTAAGAAACTCTCTAGGCTCATGCGGCTGGGAGTCCTGGACTGCACCGCAGAGCTGCCCCTCTCCACCCCGTCCTGGTTTCCTGGTGCTGCCTTGTCCAGGCTGGCAGAAACCTCACTACCATGCAGGCCCTGCCAGCAACTCCCACCTTTGAATGCTTCTGGGAATCCCCAATGAGCTGAGTGATGCCAGCAGCAGGACCATTCAGCCAGTGGGCACTGAAGGCTTAGGGCTGTGCTGATGGGCAGGAGGCTGTGCACACAGGAGAGCCTCGGGCGGCCACCCCACCTCCCTGCCGCACACGGCAAGGCCTTGCAGGGCTAATGACCCATGCGCCTCTTTCCCACGGCTGGAGTGTCAGCTCCGTGAGGGCAGGGACCTGGTCTCTTGCTCACTGAGGTATTCCAAACACAAAGACATGCAGGTAGATAGTACGTGCTAAATAAACACCTGTGGGATGACTGAGGAGTGTGACTGGGTGGGAGAGGGGGGCTCTCTTCACACTGTGGGTTTGAAGAGACCCGTTAGCTACGGATTTACAACGTTTCTAGGGGGAAAAGGCGGCCCTTCTCGCTTCCAGCCCAGGCCCCATGCCCCGCTGCTCACTTTCTGGACTCGCTGAGTTCCAGCACTAAACAAAGGGCGCATTTGGGGGATCATAATCCCTTGCTTGTTTGTTTTCCCATGAACTGTCCCCTCCCTGCTTCTTCCTGTCTAGGGCATTGCTGTTCCCAAACGGAGCCACTTTCTAGGTGTGATGGCCAGGCTCACACTGGCTCCCTGGAGTCCTGGGAGCTGGGCAGGGTGGCCCAGGAGATGCGGACACAGAGCCTTCTCAGCATGGGGAATACCAGGCTGCCACGGCGGGCGCTCAGGGCTCCAGCTCCAGGCTGCACTCCTGCCGGCCGGCCTGCAGGGAGCCAAGCTGTGCCCTTAGAATTGGGAGAAACCTGTGACCTGTCTAGTCCGCAGAGGGGCAGGGACTGTGTGTGTGTGTGTGTGTGTGTGTGTGTGTGTGTGTGTGTGTGTTGTGTGTGCGCGTACATGCAGGAGATGGGAGGAAGGACACATACATAGGCGGAGCTCAGGGAGAGGCCCTGGAGGGGCAGCAGGCGGAGCAGGCCCCTTTGGACCAGCCCTCCGTCTCTGGGCCTCAGTTTACTCCATCCAGAGGAGGAAGCTGTTGCCCTTAGCTCCGCCTCGCCCCCATTTCCTTGTTTCCTTTTTATTGCATGTATTGGGGTGACACCAGTTAACAAAACTATACAGGTTTCAGATGCACAATTCCATAACACATCACCGTACACTGTACTGTGCGCTCATCACCCCAAGTCAACTCTCCGTTCATCACGTTTATCCTCCTATACCCCACTCCCCCACCTCCCCTCCACCCCTATTTCTGAATGAGCTCTTTGAACTCTTCCAAACTCCAAGCTCATTGGACTTGCATTTGAAAGCCCAGACTTATAAAAGGCCATCTCGGCTACAAAGGGACTCTCCAAGATGAACACCCCCTCCCCTGCCAGCACCCAGGGGAGGGACCCCATCCCTGCCCACATTCAGTGTCTTCTCAGACATTCTGATCTCAGTGAAAGCCCATGAGAGATGAAGTGGCTGAGTCTATAGATCGAAACCTTCAGTGGTTCCAGCTAGAGGTGCAATCCCCCAAGGCCTCATCACAGCCCCGCCTCCTACCCACTCTCTGGAGTCAACAGCTGGGTGGTTGGGGATTGGCAGGGCCCTGTCTTCTCTTACGCTGTTCTATCCACTTTATCTCGGGCTTTCCCTGGCCCTCCCAGTGGGAGCTGTGTCCCAGGAGGCCCTGCAGTCGAGCCCACCTGTCTGTGAGAACCGTCCATGCTGGGAACAGCTCTGGGCACATCCTGATGTGGGCAGGCCTGACCCCTGGCTACGAGGGCCACTCCAGCAGCACCAGCTGACTCCAGGGCAGGTGCCTACTATCTGATCCTCCCAGGCCCCAGTGAGGAGCCCTATTCTCTTCATTTTAGGATAAAGAGGAAGAGCCCCTGAGAAGTCAGGTGACCTGGTCTCACCCAGCTCAGCGCCTGGAGATTACAGTTCAGGTCTGTTTGCAGACAAAACCCACTACCTCTAGGAAGCCTCCTCTGGTCTCCCTGGTTGGCAGGAGGCTCCCCCCGCAACAGAAGTGGGTGCTCTGTGCCGTGGGTCTGGCTGAGGGCTAAGCCCCGAAAATCGGATGAAGCTGGGTGCAAATTTTGGCCCCACCTCCCAGCAGCTGTGTGACTATGGACCTGCTACTTAACTTCTCTGTTCCACAGTTCACTTACTTGCAAAATAGGCTCTATGAAGATGAAATGAGATGATGCATTAACACAGGCATGCATCCAGGGTCCTGGTTTGGGTCATATCCTGCCTTAAGGTTGTGGCTTTTCCTATCTCACCCCTGGACCCACTCCCAGCCTCCTCCACAATGAGCTTCCCATAACCTCATTCCCCAAGGGCTCCTCATGGATCTCAACACCTCCCTGGCCCCAGGGGCACTGGGGACCCCTAATTCTGTTCCCTGCATGGGAGCCTTGGCCTAGACTGTGCGCTATCTGAAGGCTGGCATAGAATCTGCTGCTTCCTTGTTTCCTCAAGAGCTGAGCCCAGACCCACACACACAGTAGGTGCTTACTATGTACCACGGCTTTACTGACTGCAGACAGTGTGGGGAGGAAGGACAGGCTTATGCAAAGGCCTAGGCCATGTACCAGGTGCCGGGGATGAACAGAGGACTCAGCTGGGCTCCCAGCCCAGGGAGAAGACAGGCTTGCTGTGCAAGAAGGATGCCCGTGGCCAGAGGAGCTCTGTCCCTTGTGGCTGTGCAGCCCAGATCCCGAGCCCCAGGCCCTGAGAGTCATCCCAGGCTGGGAGTGAATAATTCCTCCCTGACACCTGCCAGGGCCTAGTCTCCTCAAGCGAGGTCTTATTAGGACAGGGCCGCCTCTTCACCTCTGCGTATTAACTCCCTTGAGCACCAGTGAGCGGAAAATGGGAGGGAGCCAGCCAGAGAGAGCCTTTTCATTTTGGGAGCGCGTCGCCCTCTGCGTGGATATTCCTGGAAAACTTCCACGGAGCTGACCTGGCTGGGGCAGGAGGACCTGGGAGCCGAGTGCGGTCTGTTGATTTAGGCTGACAGTTTGGGTCAAAAGGCCCCAGTGTTCGGGCGCAGGTGGCCCCTTGGTCCCTGTCCTGAGATGGCCCCCTCTCTTCCCAGGGGCTGCAGAGGCTGGCGTAAGGCTCAGTCAGGTCTGATGGGCTGCCCATCCCAGATGCACTGCCCACAGAGAGGAGTGGCATAGCCCAGAGGTCGGACCGTATGCCCAGGGGCCTGTTCTCCACTGTCCCCATGAATGACCTGGCGAGGCATGTTCTACCCTGGGCCTCAGTTTCCCAATCTATAAAGGAAGAGGCTCCACAGGGCCACCCTCCAGTTCTCACACTCCAGGCTTCCCAGTATGTTAACTAATAAGGCTCCGAGGCCCTCAGAGGAGTCAGGTGCCCCCACTGCACGCTGCCTCCCTCGCTGGCTCCAGGTTAGTGGTCCAGCTCCTCTTGCAGGAGCGGTCTGAGTGCACCTGGCAGACGGCTGCGGATCTCGCCTCTGGAAGGCCCAGGGGACCCTCCTCTGAAAGTCGAGTCACACCCCAGGAACAGCTTTTCTGTCTCTGGGGCTCTCGGCCTGGCAGGGGGCTGTTGACCCGAACACTCTGTGGCCAGAGGGATGGGGCTGAAACCCCCAGAGCTGCCTCCGGGAGCCTGGCAGAGGGGACACCAGGGAACATCCTTCTGATATTCACTGTAAAAACGATTTTATTACTTTCATTTTCTATTATTATTATAACATTAACTGAACCCCATGGGAACGAAGATAAATATCATGGTGTTTTAGGAGCAGATCATCTAAACTCCTGGTTTACTGGTAAGGAAAGTGAGCCACAGAGAGGAACAGGCTTTGCCAAATTCACCCAGTGAGGCCGTGACCTGGTCCAGGGTCCTAGCTCTAGGCCAGTTCCCCGTTGCAGGCATCAGTGTGCCAGGATGGCCCAGTCACAGGTATTATATGGATCGTGTTTAAATATTCAGAGCCCTGGGCCCAACTCCAGACCCAGAGAATCAGACTCCAGGAGAGGGGCCTGAGAATCTGCATGTAAACAAGTGCCCACGTGGCCTGTGTCTGTTGTGTCTCTATCTTAAAGTGTCGTCCTGAAAGTTCCCACTCGGGAGCTGCAGAGAGGGTCTGGGAGGCCAGGATCCCTGGGGAGGGAAGTATGTGGGTACCAGAGCTAAGGATGCCAACCTCAAGCAGAGGCCCCTGTGCTGAGATAGCACACGGCTCCCTGAGAGCATCAGTCTACTGTTAAGAGAGAAGACTGGCGTAGCTAGTGTTGCATTCCATCCCCAATGCACCCATGTACCCCTTGCTGGTAGGCGGGCTTCTTTCCACTTTACAGATGAGGAAACTGAGGGTATCAGAGATAAAGTCGCATGTCCAGACTGGCCAAGGTGATAGATGGCAGAGCAGGGATTTGAACCCCAAACTGCCTGTCCCTAAAACGTTTGCTTCAACCACATGTCACTTGCATCCTTTACCACACTGAAATGCACACGCATGAGCCTGTGGTGAGCTCTCAGCAGTGGAGGTGTGCAAGTAGCAGGCCCGAGGTGACCTTGGTCAGCCCTCCTGGCGCTGTGACTGAGGACGGGCTGGGCTGGTTAAAGGATGCAAGGGTGTTCTTTGTGTTTCCTCCACACACAGAGAAAAATGTTCCAGATTGTTTACAGGTTCCAGTTCATCACAGACCTCCTGGCTCCATCCGTGGCCACCCTGGAGTTGTGGGCCAGGAGATGGCTGGGTGCCTCGGCTGGGAGGGCAGCGGTTCAAGGGGCTGGCTCCCCAGGCAGCTACAGGGCCTGGGAGGTGGGTGGGGAAAGGAGCTGTGGTGGGGAGTCTAGGTGGGGGTGGGGCTGAGAGCTCAGCAGGCCACCCAGTGAGAGCTGTCACATGTTAGTTAGACTGTCCCACTGGAGTATGGGCCAGATGGACAGGGCACCATGAGAGCATTCTACGAAGGCTGTGAAGCAGAGATGCTCCCACAGGCTCCAAAAGAGGTCCCCAACGATGCCTCAGGGAAGCAGTGGAGGGTCCCAAACAGCTGGGAGGCAAGATGTGCTGCTTCCCAAACCGGAACTGAAGAAGGGCGCAAAGCACTTACCAGGAAAGACAGATGTGAGGGGAAAGCTGCCACAGACTCCAGAAACCAACTGGGGCTGAGAGTGGGGTTGGGGCAGTGCACCTGCAGTCCTCATAACCCAGCGCTCTAGAGGGTTCTCTGGGGCACAGTTTGCCCAACAGTCAGGATGTATTGGCCCCTGTGAGACCACACTGAGGTCACTGCCTCCTCCCTAGCCTGCACTGTCCATAACCCGGAACTGAAGCACCTGAAAAGAGCTGATGCCTGGGGAGTGAGGGCGGAGAGGGCAAACTATGCCCCGCAGTGCATGACACTTTCTCACAGAGCCGGTGAACGGCCTCAGCATCCTTCTTAACACGGCCCACCCAGCACATTAAGAACTGGCATACCGAGGAAAGCCTGGCCATCCTCAGAGGAAGCTGAGGGCACATGGCTGGGTTCCTGCTGGCTTCCTGCTGCCACTCGGCACCAACATGCCAGGCTCTGTGCTGAGGACACGGTGTGGAGCTTGCCTGAGCCTTCAAGATGCTTACAGCCTACCAGGGAGACAGCAGGCAGCCAGCCTGGAGGACAGAGACAAGGAAAGGCTGAAGGAGGGGATGGCAGTGTCCACTGGGCCAGCTCAGCGCACACAAGCTCTGCAGCCCCCAGAGGCGGGCAGGAGGCAGCCCCTTAGAGGGGTTGTAGTCCCAGCCCTGCCTATGGTGGGGCACTCATGGAGCAAGACAAGCCCAGCACCAGCGCCTTCTGTGACTTCCCACCACCCCGCCTGAGCAGAGAGGCAAATGGGTCCGACTGTTGACAGAGAGGCAGCCAAGGGCAGCAGAGGAGCAAAGGGGACAATGGGCTCTGGGTCGGGCTGTCTGCTCCACTGCTGGCCTGGCTCCTGGGAAACACCTTGCCTCTGGAGAACCCTTCAGGCTGGCATGGGCAGGGCTGGGTACGAGCAGACAATCCCCCCTGCCCTGGCGGCCGCCCCCCTGTGGGGAACCTCTGGGATCCCAGGGACATGATCTGGGCACCTCTGCAGTTCAGACCAGTCGGGATGATGTGAGGGGGTGTGGAGCCAGGGAGGCCCTCCCTTCATTTGAGGAGCTGGTATCACCCCCCCACCCCCCTCCAGAGCCTCTGCATTCTAGGCTGTGTGCTTGCTGTTAGGCAGCTGGAAGTGCCCGGGGTGGGAATGAGCCCACCTTGTTCAGGGCTGCGTGGTTATTCCGTGGAGAAGCCTGGAGCCTGGAACCCACTGTGGGGGGAATGGAAGGAACCTTGAGATCATCGTCCCTCTGTTCCTATTGAGCTTTGGTTGCTTGGGTACTAGCTACAGTCCTGCTTGCCTCGATTTACCTTTTTGACCAGTGGGCCTCCATTCCTTATTTTTTTAAAATATATTTTTATTGACTTCAGAGAGGAAGGGAGAGGGAGACAAAGATAGAAACATCAATGATGTGAGAGAATCATCGATCGGCTGCCTTCTGCATGCCCCACGTTGGGGATCGAGCCCAAAACCCGGGCATGTGCCCTGACTGGGAATGGAACCATGACCTCCTGGTTCATAGGTCGACGCTCAACCACTGAGCCACGGCGGCAGGGCCGTTCCTTATTCTGGGCAGCGGAACAGAAGCGGCCTGGCCTACAAAGAGCATACTTGCTCTGCAAACTCTCATCTGCAAGACTGCCTCCCGGCCTCAGTTTCCCTGCCTGCAGAGGAGAAGACGGGGGCCTCCCAGGCTGTGTGGTCCAGGACAGCAGCCAGGAGCCACACGGGACTGAAACCAGCATCTGCAATGTGGTGAGTATGTTAAACACACACCAGTTCCAAAGACTCAGTAGGAGGAAAGAATGTAAAATAGCCAGTATTATCACCCCAATACATAATACAAGGTACAAGACGACGCAGCAGGCTGATGGGCACTGTGAAGGGCGTGAAGGGCAGGGTTTCGGGTTTAGGAGACCCGGGGAGGAATCAACCAGGGTCCCTGACAGGGGGAGTCTGAGGGGCCCCAAGCTGATGGGGCCATGCCTGACCTTGAGGAGGAGGCGTGGCTGGAGGGAGGCTCAAGCCGTAGGTGGGTGTGGGTGGTGGGTTGGGCGGTAGGCTAGGTGGTGGGTGACAAGACCTACAAAGAGCATACTTGCTCTGCAAAGGACTTCGGAGGCGGAGGAAGTTTAGGAGCGAAGGGGATAAAGGTGGGGGTTGGGGGCACGACAGACGCTAGTGTGTGATCTGGCTGGGAAAGGAGGCCGGGCCAGATGGTGGGGCTTCGAACGCCAGGCTGTCAGCGGGTACACAGCAGGCACCCCAGAAAGGCTGGCCGGCCAGGGGCTGGGACCCAGGGAGCTCCCCAACAGCATGCAGGGGAGGGGAGGGGAGGGTGTATGGCGCCAGGGCCCACGGCCCAGCTCACAGATCAGACCTCAGGCCTGCACCCTCCAGGAGCCCAGCCACAGCTCGTTGTCCCCTGGGGAGGGCAGCTGGTTTATTCATGAGCATATTCCCGCCCTCACAGGCAGCCTGCTTCTGCACACCTCGCTTCTAATTATAGCGGGGATTCCACTGGTGCTGGAGGGAAACCGGGTTTGCAGTGGCCCCGCAGGCTCCCCTGCTCTAGCCCATGGCGGTGGCCCTGGCCCAGGACAGCACAGCGCGGCTACTGAGCAGATTCTCTGCACCCCAAGACTGGGCTCCATCCTGAGCGGTCGGTGTGGCGGGTCCATGGGGATGGGATGGTGCCCCCCCGCCCCCCGCACCCAGCACTTGGCCACACACAGTACACAGCCTCCAAGCAGCTGAAAGTGCAGGGCACTGCCTCAAACACCTCCAAAGAGCTGGAGGGGCAGGGCTGTGTGTTGGCCAGAGCTGGGTAAACAAGGCGAAGGTGGCAGGCCCGGCGCCCAGGGGTCTCAGTTCTGCTGAGTCCGGGCGGCGACGGGGGTGATGACAGAGCAGAGGTGCTGCCTGCACGCCGGGCAGGGAGTGACTCCAAGGGAAAGGAGAGGAGGTGAGGAGGTCCGGGACTGAGGAAGACAATCCAGACGGGGAGAGAGGGGTCTCAGATGTGAAAGGACAGGGAGAGAGCGGCTGAGCTAAGAGGTGGCAGTGGGGCTGCTGAGAGGAGGGAGGCGGGAAGGAGAGAGGTGTCCGCACAGAAAGAACCAAACAGAAAGAGACAGAGAGTCCATGGACGGACACACACACACACACACACACACACACACACCACCCCTGAGCAGGGGTTGGAGGCCAAGGAGAGAAGTAAAGAAACAACTAGCACCAAGTGTGCCAGGCTGCTCAGAGGGCTCCCCAAATAGTCGGCCTGCCCTGCCAGGGGCACTGGGCCCACCCCAACACTTCAGACCAGGTGCTCCGGGCTTGGGAGTCCGGAGCAGGAGGCATGGACCTCCAAGAGCTGTCTCCTCCCATGACCGCGGGGAGCTGCCAGGAGAGCCAGCAGGGGGGCGGAGGTCGGTGTGCTTGACCTGGCATGCTTCCCCCCGGGTCCCTCAGGTCCCTTGTCCCACCACAGTCCACTCTGTGTGTTCAGTGGGGTGACAGGACTGCACTGGCCAGTCCGAATGTGAGGTCTGAGGCACCTGGGTTTCAACAGGAGCTGCACATGGGATGGGGGTGGCTCTCACACATGGGTGGGCACACGCTCACATATTCACACACCTCCTCACACTCATTCATGATGCACACCAGTACACACACACACACACACACTACACACCCCTGCACACCTCCTTCTCTCCAGGGAAATGGGCACAAAGCATCTGAGTCCTGCACGGGCAACCCCGCTTCTCAGCTGCCTCCTCCAGCCTTAAGGAAGGGGCTCCAGGGGGGAGGGGCTCCCCTCGGCCAGTCCAGCCTCCCAGTGTCCAACCCAGAGAATCGCATGGGTCGCCCAGACTCAGGAATGCTCTGAGCCCTTAAAATCTGCTGCCCCAGTGCCCTGTGCAGCCCCAGCCTGTTTGCATACATTTTAGTGATGAGGAACTCACTACCCAGAAAGCAGCTTTCAAAAAACTCCAGGGAGCTCAGACCCTTGGGAAGTTAAACTAGAGGATGTGAGGGAGGCAGCATGGCTGCCACCAAGGGGCTTGAGCTGTTAGCCAGACTGTCCTTTCATCATTAGTTTGGAAAGTGACAGAATTGGCCCATCACCTTGGCTGTCACTCCGAATTATAATAGATCTAGAGAAAAGATGTCCTCCATCCTTGACTTAGGATAGCTCGCTAGGACCCAAGATAACCTTTCATTCAATTAATAAAGTGTCAACTGAGCACTGCCATGTGCCAGGCACTAGGATGTGTAGTGAGCAAGTATAATCATTTAATACTCTGTTCTAGTCGGACACCGGCCTTTCACCCATTTCACAGGAGGCAATGCTGAGTCCAGGAAAGGCAGCGACCTGCTCAAAGTCACACAGGGAGCCGGTGGTCCTGGGCAGAGCCTCTCGCGTGCTGCTGCAGGGAGCTACCTGCCCGCCCCGGGAAGAAAGGGAGAAGCCGCCCACCTGCCATTCCTGTCCCCAGCATTTCTAGGACACAGAGGTATTGATTACCACCTCGCCCTGGAGTGGATTTCTTTTCTTTTTCCACCAAGGCTTTCTGTTTCTCCTTTTTTTTTTTTTTTAAGAATACACTCCAAGCCGCTCCTATGATTAATTACCAGCTGCCTAATGCTCCGCCACTGGCAATTTCTGGAAAGGGAATGAATTACCTTGAAAAACATCCGAAAAGAGAACCCACCGTGAAGGAGAATTTCAAAGGTTACCTCACAATTAGCAGTGGGTTCCCGAGGCCTTATTGCATTGCGGGCAGGCCCTCGGGGAGGGGCAGGCTGCCAGCCTTCGGGGCCACCCTCTGGCTCTGAGGTCAGCCGGGCGCGGAGGCCTGGGCAAAGGCTGCAAGGCAGTAACAGAGATGGTTTCCTGAGCACCTACCGCACCTACCGTGAGTCTTCCCCATGGCTCTGCCCCGCCTCTAAGGCATCACGTGATGCTTAATTCCAAGGGACCGCAGTTCAAATCCCCACTCCACCACTTACAACTCCACGGGTTCTTAACCACTTTGGGCCTCTGGTGAGGGAGGCACTAAACACACCTCCTCGGGGGAACTGGGGGAAGAAACATATATCTAAGGCACCGAGTGCCTGGTACACGTACAATCTCACCAGCTACAACATTTAAAATACACCAGCTCCTAAGCCTCCTCACACCAGCCCTCTCAGCAACGTTGGTATAATTTATCTTCATTTTCAGATGAGAACTGACTGTCCTAGAAGGAAAAGGACTAACCCAAGGTCACACAGCTGGCAGCAGGAAGAAGGGCCAAGTACTGCTCCCTGGTTCCGGAGCCGGAGTGAAGCAAGGAGAATCCCTGGGGCTCCCCTGGCCCAGCCTCTCAGCACCTGGGAGCAGTGGCGCCCGAGGAGAGAAGCCGAGGGCAGCAGGGAGATGAATTGGCACGGCCTCATGCCAGGGCGAAGGCTACGGCTCCCCATGCTGGGCCCCAGAGCCTTGGGACAAAGGGCCCTGGCCCACGTGAGCATCTTTGTGAGGCTTCTCATCCCTGGGTCAGGAGCTACCGGAGGGATCACCCAGGTCGCCCTCAAGCACAAGGCCAAGTGCGATCAACCCAGAAATGCCACTTGGTGATAAAACACGCTGCTGTTCAGGCCCGAGGCCTGCAAGCTCTCTGAGGGCCCAGCCCCCTCCTAGGCTGGAGGACCAGTTTGTGTCCATCCTGGCATTTGTGGGTCCTCAGGGAGGAGGGAGTGGTGGAAACTGAGGCACGTGGGAAGAAGCAAGGGCCCCAGCATCCGCGAGGAAAACGCTGACATACCCTGAGCATTTACTTATTTAGGTGTGCCTGTCCCCTATCCCCTCCCCATGGGGGGGCAGGTGCTGCGATCCCCATCCTTCTTTCATAGACAGGTAAACTGAGGCATAGAGGAACTGCACAAGCTCATGGTGGACAAGTGGCAGAGCTAGGATTTGAGGCAGGCACTCCGACCCCAGCCCCCAGAGACGTGCGAGCGCTCATGTGCCCACCTCAGTGTTTGTGGGAGAGGAGGGTGGGCAGCCACAGCACCCAGGCTAGTAACCGGCCTCCGCTCACCCAGGCCTCTTCCTGTGTGGCTACCATGGTGCCCAGTGCCCGAGGCCCACATGACACGGGGCGCAGAGTGGTACAGACGGCTGCTGTGCCAAGGCTGGGGACACCCAAGCTGCCCCTTTCCTGGGCGCATCCCACCACCCCTGCCCTCGCAGCCTCTCCAGAGAGATTAGGCCTAGGAGGCCCCTGGGGGCCCTCTCAGGGTCTGACAAGGCCTCAGCAGGGTGGCTGTACCCCCTGCCACTGCGGCCCCAGTGAAAGGCTCAGTGTGCTGGGCACCACTGTCCCTTCCCAAGCAGCAGGCCAGGCCCAGCTACACACCTACCTCAGCGACCCAAGAATCACCAGCGTCCCACGTTCTGGTAAGTCAGCAGTTCGCGGCGCCTCCGCCTCACTCCATGTCCATCCTGTGGCAACGAGAAGGATGGTCAGCAGGTCCACGCCCGGCGCAGTGGGAACTGAGCATGCTGCCACGGCCCAGCCGCCCACCCGCTGAAACGTTTACTGCCGGCAAAGCTGAATCACCCCCCACCCCCCCGGGACTCTGAAGGACCGAGAGGAAAAGGGGCATCGTGACGCAAACAGGCCCCTGGCACCCACATCGGTCAGCTACCAGCTATGAACTGTGAATAGGCTCCTGGCCGCTCTGTGTTTCCGTTTCCACCTGTCAAACAGGATCGAGATACCTCAGATATCAGGATCCCGGGGGCTCAGAGAGGATCTAAGGATATATTGTGACAGATCACTTGGCATTCATTCATTCACTCAAATACTTCACACACCAGAGCCGTGAACAGGATAGTGGACCTGCCCTCGTAACATTCTGATAATGAGCAAATACGTAATAAAAGTGGTGTCTGCCAGAAAGAATGAGTCCAGGGACTGTGCAGCATAGACTCGGGGCTCAGGGGCCCTCTCTGGGGAAGTGAAGTTGAAGGATGAGCCCGAGAGAGGCAGGCCAAGATGCAGGGAACAGCATTTCTCACAGAGCGAACAGTATATGTGGAGACTCCTCGATGGGGGAAAGCCTGGCCCAGCGGAAGACTTGAGAGTGGGTGGTGTGGTGGGTGCAGTCAGGGAGGGGGAGGGGAGGAGGCAGGGCCAGCTGTTGAGAAAGTAGACAGGAGCACAGGAGGGTCTGAGGGATATGACCCGAGTTCTGAGTTCTGGTTTGAGAGGCTCTCCACGCTGCTGGGGAGGAAGGCCTTGGGAGGGACAGCAGGAGGCAGGGAAACCAGTGGGGCGGCCTAGGCCAGAGACAGGTGCTCAGAGCAGAGGGCGCAGAAGACAGAAGTGGACCTGCGGGTGCTGGGTATGGGGTGTGAGAGGGAGGGAAGAGACACGGACACCCCCTTCACATCAGTGGCTTGGGCTTCAAGGCAGCAGTGGGCTGAAGGGAGATGATTATCTGGTACACGGGTCCAGCTGGCCCCTCTTCTCAATGGGCCACCAGTACTCCCCGCCCCTCACTGCCCCCCAGCGCTCCAGGAGGAGGACCCCACAGGCCTGCTGTGGTGGGAGCTGCAGAGTCCGTCTGAGTCCCAGCTGTGAAGGCGCCCCGTGGGTGGCTCCTGCAGTCACCATGTTCCCTACACCTGCATGCAGGCATGAGCGCAGCCCGGGAGGAGGCCCGTGGCCAACAGTGGGAGAGGGAGTGCACACACCATGCTAAACGTGGGCTCCCACCTGTGCCGGGGGATGGAGAGGCCTCAGACCCAGGCCACACCTCCCTGGGCAGCAGGCAGGGCTCCCAGGGAGAGAAGTGGATGCGCCCCTATAAGAGGCACCACACAGCCTGGCGTTGGAGGTGTGGGCTCAGTAATAAGAACGATCTGGTTCAAGTCCTGGGTTCATCCTCTTAGGAAGCGGGTGGCTTTGGGAAAGTTCCTTAAACCTCTGTGCCTCAGCTTCCTCATCTGTGGGAAGGGTGTGGGGATGATAGGAGACCTCCCTCGGGGCTGTAAGGACTGTATTAGGCTCATGACTGTGGACACGCAAGCAGCTGTCCAGGCCTGTCAGCTGAAGCATGAATTACGGTACCTGGCAGCGGCTGGCTCGGGGCTCCATGGTGCACTGGGTCTGAGCCCCAAGCCCTCAGAGCTGCCATCCGCACCCCAGAATGGAAGGATGTCTCCGTGTCCTGACCCTTGGGCCCTGGCAGCCCCATACTTTGCACCATGGGAACACAGATGGCCCTTGGGTTCACTGACTCCTGCTCCCATTTCACAGAGAAGAAAACTGAGGCCTGGAGAGGAGTAGCAATTGCCCCATCCCACTGTCATGAAGCAAGTCAGAGGCTGGGGCAGAAGTGGAATCAGCTCCTAGTTTGGGCCTTTCTTAAAGGCCAGCTGGCCCGCGGACCCGCTGACAAAGAGGAAATAGTTATTTTCGCAGCTGAGACAGAAGCCTGAGCCGGAAAGTGCTCGCTCGCTCCGTGGGCATCATCCAGGCCTCAGGGAATGATGCCAACCATCCTGCCTCCGAGGTGACCCGGCTCACGGTGCACACGTGCACCGCACTGCCCCCAGCGCCAGTTCTTTGGTGTGGGCTCGGGCAAAGGGACAAACAGATGTGGCCAAGGTCACATAATGAGGGCACCACACAGGGGCACCAGGATAAGAGCTCGGGCGCTGGTGGGGGTCTGACCCCCTTCCTCACGGGCCTGCATTGGCCCCCCACCTGGGGAGACAGAGGGGTGGGACGTTCGCCTTGGCTGAGTTGTATAGTGGGCTCTGCCTGGGATGCTTCTTTGACCATCAGTGAAAAGCTATGAGGCAGAAACTGAGCTAGCATCCCCCAATGACACTCGGGCCCAGAGAGGTCCCCTAACTTCCTAAGGTCACACATAGGTAACAAGGAGCTAGAACATGATAAGAACAGAGCTATGACATGAGCAGGTGGTCTGTCCCCACTCATACTCTGCCCACTACCAGGCAACCAGCAGGGAGCTCAGAACCAGGGCCGGGCACGCAGGCTTCCCTGCCACGGTGCAGGCACCCCCTCCCACTGGGTGCCCAGTCAGGTGGGGGCTCAGGCTTGGATCAGGCTATGAACAGCAGCAATATCGTCCATCCCCTCGCTCAGTGACCTCAGGTGTGGCTCACACCTGGTGTGGGCTTGGCCATCTGGTGAGACCAAGGAGAGACAGTGGTATGAACCGGTGTCCTGCTCACAGCCTGACCGACCACAGCCATAAACATGTGGGTCCCCTGCAGGGGGGTGTTCTCTGCTCAAAAGGCACTGGAGCCAAAGAGTGGGTGTAGCCTGAGCCTCAGGGCCTAGCGGGGGTGGGGCCCAACCGGGCTCCCTTTGGGATGCCCCCCCCCCCCCCCCGACCCATCCCCGTTCAGAGGACTCTTGTGGGCTCCTCAGTGCAGGACTCTCACTCTGGGGGTGGGTGGAGGGGTGAGGCCCTAGTGACTGTGAAGACAGGAAGGGCAGTGTGCAGACCGCAGACTGAACCGTGCTCTCACTCTCACTGCATGCCAGGAGCTCCCAGGGCAGGGCAAGGCAGTAACAGTGTCCACCCTGTAAGAGTAAGATGGGGACTGGAACATGGCAGAGGTCACTTGGATTGGCGACTGTCCCAGGACCCAGATGCGTCCACACCCACCTTCCCATCCCCTCTGGCTCCTGGGATCCCCTGGGAAGAGCAGGGTGTGGGCTTCGGGGAGGCACCAAGCCAGGCTGGCTGTGGCTGGAGCTGGGGCTGGCCCAGAGCGATGCAGGCTGGTCCCAGATCCCTGCAGGATAGAGGTGCCTGTGGCTCAGGGTGTCCAGGATGTGGGGCACCAGGAAGGCTGGTGCTTGTGGCTCTAGCCTGCAGCTAAGTGTCCAGTTTTTCTCTACAGCTGCCACGGGGTGGGAGCCCACATTCGAGCTGGAGCCCTGGCCCTGTCTTCAGTGGGGAGGTCAAGGGAAAAGGTGGGTAGAGCCGGGTTCGATTCCCTGCTTGCCCTTTATTTCTGGGTGACCTTGAGCAAGTTTTGGGCATCTCTGAGCCCCCATCTTTGCTCTAAACAAGGATTAATTGCTCCTCCAGCTACTCACCCACCAAGGGAGGCTCCAGGGTGCCCTGTAGGCAACTGGGGGAAGGAGTGGGACTGCCCCAGTGTGGTCTATACGGCAGGGGGTACACTGATGGCATCAGTCAGTCAGAGTTCAGGGCTCCTGTCACCTGCTGCTAAATGACACATACGTGCCCCTCGTGCCCTGGTGGCTGTGAGAGCTTAATGAGACATTGGGTGTATAGATACGGGTGCCACGGAGTAAGGGACAGGTCAGCGAATGGTGACTGTTAAAGTTTGGGGGAGGGTAACTGCTCAAGGTCTTAAGTGGCCAACTATTTGCCAGAAACTGGTCAGGTGAGCACCCAAACCAGCCCTAACCTGCTGCTCCACTGGCTGACCTGACCCGAACCAGCTCTGGCCACTCTGACCTGCCTCGCCTCGCTGGATCACAGCTGTCTCTATGCCCATTTTACAGATGGCCAAGCAGCTGCTGGTCAGGGGTCAAACAGCCAGGGGCTCTGCCCCTGGCCCCCCACAGGAAGGGTGGCCTCTGACCCAGCTCCCAGGCTCTCTGGGGTGACACGGGCTCCCGCACCTGAGACCCACCGGGGAGGCCTCCCCTTGCGTGACCCTGGAGCAGGCCCTGTCCTTCCCTGGCGGCCAGTGCTGGCTCCAGGAGCAAGGCAAATATTTACCCCGATGGTTATCCAGACGTGCCGGCCGCCCCGCCTCCCGCATTCCTGGAATACATGTTCCCTGACCTCACCATGCTAGGGGGTTGGGGGAGGCATCCAGACAGCCTGGGTTAGCGCCAGGCCGAGGAGTGCCCTGGGCCTGGTGGGAGCCAGTGTGGTATGGTGGGGAAGGGGCTACACGGATGCCACCTCTGGGCCTCCTTTAGGCAGCTCCTCACACCTACTGCTTCTCTCTCTCTCACACGCACACACACAAACACACATGTGCACACACACATGCCCATGTCCATGGAGGGAGCCACTCAGCCTGCCACACACACGGCAACTCTCCCGCTTGCCAGGGCTCTTCCTCCTCAGCCCCAGCAGCTCTCGTGGCCTCAGTCCTCCTCAGCTCAGCCCTGTCATCGGGGAGCTGTAGAGTCCGACTTCACAGATGAAGAAACTGCCCAGCAAAGGCCAGAGGTCACAGAGATGCATGAGGGAGGGCATGCGCTGCCTCGCCCCAAACTTTCCCCAGCGGGTGACACCATCAGAACCCTGCCCATCCTTCCGTGCCCAAAGCACCACTTCCTCCAGGCTGCCTTCCCGATAGGCCCCATCCCAGTGACTTTTCCCTTTTCTGAACTCCCAGAATATTTGATGGGTTCCTTTCACTCTCCTCGCATAATCAAAATTGGGGGCCTGGTCATCTCTCCTGCTGGGAGAGCCTGTCATACCCACTGCAGGCATAGCAAAGGGGGGCCCCGGGGCTCGGGTGGCCCCTGGTGCTCAGAGAGAGCTGAAACCCCAAGTCTTCCCACGAAAGAACAGGAGTGGCTGCAGGCAGCCTCGGGAACAGGTAAGAAAGCCCCAGTGAGTTGGCTGTTTGGGGTGGAGGGGCCTCCTGGGCAGGGCTGCCTGAGAACCAGGAGGTGCCCTTGGCCAATCCCCCTGTCTGTCTTCACTTCCTCTGAGATGATTTTGAGCTGCCCCGACAGCCTGCCCACTCCCAGGCCCAAGGACGCCCAGTGTGCCCGGGCCCCTGCTACCACCCCGGGGCTTTCCACCTGCCTCTCTCCTCTGTCCTCTTAGGAGAGGCAGACCAGCAGGGTTCGGCTGACATGCTGCCAGAGGAGGAAAAGGAGGAGAAGAAAGAATTGGGGATGGGTGGGTGTGGAGAATGAAGGCAGGGCCCAAGGCCAACCGGTACACTTGCCCAGCCTGTGTGCTTCCCAAGGGTGTTGGGGCATTGTCTATGCAGCGGTTCTCAACCTGTGGGTCGCGACCATCGGAAAACACATATAGCATATCAGATATTTACATTACGATTCATAACAGTAGCAAAATTACAGTTATGAAGTAGCAACGAAAATAATTTTATGGTTGGGGGTCACCACAACATGAGGAACTGTATTAAAGGGTCGCGGCATTAGGAAGGTTGAGAACCACTGGTACGGCAAAGTGGTGAGACCCAAAAGAAGGTGGGCAATTCTAGGACAAAGTGCTGGAAGGGGTGCCTGGCTCAGCCTGGCAGCAAAACGGGGGGTCAGGGGCATCACCCCCTTGGGCAGAGTCTCTCACGCAGGAGGGCACCCTCCTAGGCAAAGGCCCAAGGCTTGGCAGGAGAAAGGCTTTGGGCTGAATAATTATAGGTGGTACCAGTGAGCAGGGAACACTGCATTCACGGGGCAGGGCACCAGCTTCCCTGGGCACAGGCAGACACATCCCCGGGGTCCCTTCCAGGGCTTCACCCCCTGCCCAGTCCTGATCTGCTGTGTCTTCACGGCCATGTTGGAGTGGCACCTGCTCTAGAGACCCTGTTGGGCCCGCAAGTCCTCATTTACTCAGTGGGCACCGCCCAGGCCCAAGGAGTGATGTCCGCCCAGCCTGCCTCTCCGGTGCTCCGGCTCATGATACACACTCGCGTGCCTTGCCCCCACTCAGCCCCTTGGTATTGGGCCTGTACCAAGGGGCAAATGACACTAGAGAGAGGAAGGATCCTACCCAAGCTCACAGAGCAATCAGGCCCCAGTCAGGGACTGGCTCTCCTTTGCTGCAAATCTGCATCACATTCTCACCCGGAAGCCTCCCTGACTGCCCTAGTCCACACCTCCTACCACCCAGAAGCCCTGGGCTCTGGCTTGAGGAAGAGGAAAGGGTCTCTTCTGTCCTCAAGTCATCAAATGAACAATTTCTTCTCTAATCAAGGGTGAGGATTCCACACAGATTGATGGTGCATAGTGTGGCTTTAGGTTCTTATACACCAGAGTTCGGGTTCAGCTCTGTCACTTATTGAGGTATGTAATGTTGGGCAATAAACTTAGCCTCTCTGGGCCTCAGTTTCCTCATCTGTAAAATGGGATAACAAGAATCACTACACTCACAGAAATGTAAGGCCTTAACATTATTCCCATACTGCACTTGCACAGGAAATGCTCAATAAATAAGGACTGTCATTGTCCCTGGCTTAGGTTTGCTGCCAAGTGCAAACTTGGGGTTGCACCGTGTGGAGGCACTGGACCCCTTGTCACAGATATGGAGAAGGCCCAGGACTCTGGAGCCAACTCAGGAGCAGTCCCAGTGGATCTGCTTCCTGGAGACGGGCTTCATGAGGGTCACCTGCTCCCAGAAGAGGGCCCCAGCCCCTTCCCACAGAAAGGCCTCCAGGTGCAAGCTCTGTGCCAGGTGCTCCCTTCCACACCCTCCATCTCATCAGGCCCCATGGGTGGGCAGAGCCAGAGTCAGGGTCTTGCCTGGAGGGGCACCTAGCTGGAGTTGGCCAAACCAGTGCCCTCTGGCACCCACCTGGGCATTTGCCACTCCCAATGACAATGATCAAAACTGAATTATCTGTCAGCAGCCCCCTTACAGAGGGGATGTGAATCTGCAGAAGGACAGGGATAGGCCCATGTTAGCTTGGTGTTGGAGGCCGGACTGTCCCTCCAGGTCTGTTTCCTCATCTGGGGCTACACAGGCTGGAGGATTAGCTGAGCTGATGTCACACCCATGATTGGTACAGGGCTGGGCAGCACCCTCGTCATCAGCTCCATGGGGCAGCCTGGACCCAGGCCGTGTGCTCCCTCCACTTGAGGAGGCAGGCGGGACCATCGAGAGGCTGAAGGGCACAGGCGCTCCCAATGCCCATGCAAACCGCCTATCACCAAGTGTCCCAATGACCCCATTCCTGGGCTAGGGCCAGTCCCCTGGCGGCCACCCTCTCCACACAGGCATCCCTCTGGGATTCTGGCCACACGTGGGCCAGGCCAGTCTGCAGTGATGGCCAAGGGCCAGGTTTACAAACGCTGGACAAAGGAAGGTCCTGTTCTTGCTAGCAGGAAGTGGGGGGTCTGAGCACAGCACTAACGCCACCCAGGCCTGAGCAAAATCCTGGTTCTGCCGCTTGCAAGCCATGTGGCCTTAGCCAAGTCCCTGCGCCTCCCCTTCCTCAGTTTACTCAATGGTGCAGCGGGGAGGGAGAAGGTCTAACTGGGGCAAGTGCGGGGCCAACCTCTGGCCGTGCAGGAGCCAGGCCACGGGAGCTCTTCCGGTTTGTAGGAAAGCCAGCTCTCCCCCCAGGGGCAGCCCAGGGCTGGCTGCAGGGGAGCCGGTGGGAAGGCCGGGGACTGTAGGGTGTGTTAATCCTCATACTGCACTTCGCCACCTGTCCCAAGGTGCTCCACCAACGTAGTCACCCAGGGAAGCTCAACTAGCGCCACGGGATCCTGCTCACACCGAGGAAGGTCCCAGTCCGGCCTGTGCCCTCACCCTCCCTGACCTGGGAGAGAGCTCCCTACGCCCCGAAGCCTCCATCACTCAGTCTGCAGAGTGGGAGGAATAATGCCTGCTTAATCCCGGGGTTGCTGAAAGGACTCTAGGAGATGGAGGATGTGGCCCGCCCCGGCGACGGGCTTTGAGGAGGTTCCCTGTTCTGTTCCACACACTGCCGGCCTTGGCTACTCTTACCTTCCCAGGCAGCCCCAGGCCCAGCCCGGTCACAGCATCACACACTCAGAGCATGTCCCAGCGCTCCCACCAGGAGGCACTAGGGACCCCCAGTGCTTCCCAGCCAAGGCCTGCAGGACCAGCAGAGGGTGCCCCTTTCTTCTCCCTTGAGTCTGGATTTCCCCTGCCTTCTCTCAGAAAGAGGGGGTCCCTCAGCCCAGCAACTCAGTGAGATTCTCAGGGGATCTCCCCACACACCTGTCCATCACTCCTGGGGATTGACAGCCTGTTGGCTAGGGCTGGGCCCCTGATGGTCTAAGAGGAGGGGCCAAGGCCAGCCCCATGATGGATTTCTGCCTGTTGCCCATAGCACCCAGCACAGGGCTTGCAGGTATGAGCCCCCAGAATGTTTACTGAATGAACGAATGAGCAGTGATGGCAAGTGTGGTGTGAAAACAGATGTAGATCAGAGAACACAGAGGTTAACACTTGCATGGTGCTTACCACGTCCGTACCGGGTCCGGCTCTACAGACACTATTTATATAGCAAACCCATTTAGTCTCCACAGCAGTTCTATAAAGTAATGTCATTCCCATTTCACAGATGAGGAAACAGAGCCTCAGAGACTGAAGTCGCCTGCCCAGTGTTAGAAAGTGGCAGAGCTGAGTGAGGCAGGCCCTGGGCTCCAGGATCCACAGGCTGCCCACAGTATCCTGGAGAGCAGCCCCTCAAAGGCTGCAGACAGAGGTTTCCCCCAGGGCTGCAGGCCCCGCCCCCAGAGTCCGATTTAATTGGTGGGGTGGGCTGTCTTTCTAAGCTGCTCTGGCTCCCACCTGGGCAGGGGCTGAGAACCCCTGGCCAGCCCCACCCTCACTCTGCAATGGGGTCTCCCTGCACGTTGTGGGAGGGGGGGCCTGTGATCTGAAGTCCAGTCCCCTGACTTCTGCATCGTGGGCTTAGTGCTCCGTCCCTGCAGCCAGCTGCCCACGGTGCAGATGTGGGCGGGAGAGTGAGGCAGACAGGCGCAGGGAAGCTAGAACAGTCCGCAGCCAGATGACACACAGGCCCGGCCATTCCTGACTCACGGCCACCCATCCTGTGACTCCACCCACCGCCAATGTCCCCACCCTGGCTTCTACCCCACAGCCCACTGCAGCCACCACCGTCACCTCCCATTTCGGACCAGAAAGCCACAGAGGGAGGAAGAAGCAGTGGGGCCCCACCCAGGGCTGGGTGGGAAACCCAGACTACCCCGAGCTGGGGGCGGGGGGCAGGACAGCTCTGGGACAGCAGAGGAAGCCGCACTGATGCTGACCCCTGCCCCTCCCTGCAGTACCGCATGCTCCCAGCCTGCGCTAGCCCCCGCCCTGTGGACCACGCGTCTACAGGAGGAAAACTGAGGCCTGCCGAGCCCAGCTGACACTGACACCCACCTGGGCCAACTTCCTCAGCCATGTGACCCCCCCCCCCCCCCACACGTGGATGAGCATGCCAGGCTGTCAACCAGTTCCTCTCCCTGAGAATGCACTACTCCTCCGTCCAAGAACCTTCAATGGCTCCCGCTGTCTACAAGGTTCAGTTCTAACTCTTCAGCCTCATATTCAAGGCCCCTGTCTGACTTCGACCTATAACCTTCCCCTACACGTCTGTGTCTCAACCTCTGTGTACCTGGTGCCTGGAATGGCCTGACACACTGGGAAAGAAATTAAATCACCAGGGGCCACAGGGGTTCAGACCCTGTTCCCAGGGTCTCCAGGGCTCCTCACATCCTTATGACGCTGGCTCTGAAAGGCAGATGCAGACTGAGGCTGAGCTGTCACCGCCCACAGGGAGGAACTTGGGTGCTGGGACCTATGGCCTCCCTGTGGCTGATAAGCTTTCGGCTGGCCCAGGAGCTCAGGGTGGCGCTGAGTCTGTGTTAACCATCCAAAGTCATGGCGACTTGGGTCTACTCACCTTGGTGTCCTGACTCTCCCTTCGGCCCCTTTGGGAAAACAGCTGATCCTGGGCTTCAGTCCCGGCTGACACTAAGCTGGGTTTGGGCTGGGGCTGCCTAGGGGGAGGTGTCATGGATCAGACATGCTGCACAGTTGTGGGGGCCAGCTGCCCAGTGCAAAGCCCAGTGTAACCATCCTGGGCAGGTCGATTCACCTCTCTGTGTCTCAGTTTCCTACTCTGTGGGCAACAGGAGGAGTGACCTCCCGGGGTTGCTGCGATGACCATGAACTTCTGTAAGGGAAGTATGAGAGCAGCCTGTCCATGAGGTGCTGTCCTAGCGTTTGGAGTATTAAGTATTAGTTGGAGCATGAAGTATTACTACCCACGTCCTCCCTGCACCTTAGGCTCAACACCACAACCCAAGGAAAATGCAGACCCTGCCCCTTAGCACTGCTCCCTCCAGCCCCAGCCACAGGCCTGCTAACCTGTCCCACGTGCCTAATGGCAGCAGAGGGCTCTCTGACGCCCCACCTCCAACTCCAGAGGAGGGAGAAAGGAAGGCTCCTTCCTGGGCAGAGGTACCCAGCTTTGCCCGTGTTGTCAATGATGGAATGACCCAGAGAGGGGCCATGCCAGCATCACCCTGTCTGCCACAGACATTCCGGCAGGCACCCATGTCTCTCTCCCTGCTCGGGGGTCATCATAGACAAAGCGCCCTTGGCTGGGATGCGTGACAGGGGTCTGTCTGGGCAGTTAATTCCAAACCTGGTTGTCCTTATAGGATACAAAACTCGCCCACCCCACCCCTTTATCCATGGGATGCTCGCAGCTGCGCAGAGCTGCTTTCTCTGACCTTTCTTTCTACAGATGAGGCCAGAGGGGTTGAGTGACTTGCTCAAGGGACCAGCAAGCTGGTGATAGATCCTAGACCAGTGATGGCGAACCTATGACACACGTGTCAGAGGTGACACGCGAACTCATTTTTTTGGTTGATTTTTCTTTGTTAAATGGCATTTAAATATATAAAATAAATATAAAAAATATAAATCTTTGTTTTACTATGGTTGCAAATATCAAAAAATTTCTATATGTGACACAGCACCAGAGTTAAGTTAGGGTTTTTCAAAATGCTGACACGCCGAGCTCAAAAGTTTCGCCATCACTGTCCTAGACCCCAAACCTTGTTCTCTGGGCTCCCAGGCCCAGCCCCACTAAGAGCTTCTCTCTCCAGGCCCATAAAGGTGCCTGGCTGTCTGGGAGAAGATAAGTCATCAGCATGTGTGGGGTGAGGAATGGGTGTGGGCCCAGAGCTTCCACCAGCAGGAGGGGGTCAGCACAGGTCAGGGGCAGGGCAGCCCAGAGCTGAGGTCCCGCTTCCTCTCTCAAGAGGGCATGATTCCTGGCAGCGGCTCCCACGGGAAATAGTAGAAGCGCCACCCTTGGGAACATGGGGTGGGACGGGGTGCGTGGGCAGGGTTTCCTGTTGTGGGGGTGGTGGCTACTTGCTGAGGCCCAGTGACCTGAGTGGCTGTGGCCCTGGGGCCAGGCCAGCATTGGGTTTCGCCTCATCCCTGGCTCAGACCCAGTTCACCCTGAGTCCCATCCTCCAGGCCCGCCCTGGCTTCCTGTCCCATAGGTCCCACCCAGCCCGGGAGGCAGGGAGGGCCCCGTGGAGCCTCCTCAGAAGTGCCAAAGTTTTCTGGAGCAGGAGTGGGCAGGCCGCCCTGGCCTGCTCGGTGGCCTCTGACCTCTGATCTCGACCTCCAGTGCTGTTTTCTAGCAGGAAGCCTTGGCAGAAGTACCACTGGGGTGTTTTCCTAGTAGCTCACAACTTCAGACACAGCTGAGCAGGATCAGCCCCCAGCCTGCCCCAAGCATTCGGATCACTGCTCCCCCAGCTCTGGGCAGAGGGGTAGGGTCATTTCTGAGCCGTGCCGAAGGGACCAGGACAAGGGGAGAAGCTGAAGCGGGACCCATTTCAGGCTTCCCAGGCAGGACTTCTAGTGGCCAGAGGAGAGCGGCTGTGTGGCAGGTCCTGCAGAGGGGTGCATCCCAACCGGGCAGCACAGCCCCACCCTAGAGACAAGGTGACATCAAACCCTCAGAGCAAGACCCCTTCATCCCCACCCGAGCCCCAGCTTCGCATGCCTGGGTCCTTAAAGTGCCAGCAGTCTGGGTGAGACAGAAGCTCGGCCCAGGGTGCTGTGGGGCCACCATGGTCTGCGCCTCAGGAGCTGGGGCTCACCTGTCCTCCAGTGGGGAGATGCCGGGAGTGAAGCGGTTGGGGGCCCGGCCCAGTGAGAGGGAGAGGCCCTCCCCTGCTTTCCTAGGGCACAGGCTATAGGAGGTCGTGGCAGCTCAGGTCTCTCTCAGGGCTACTCTGGAAACAGGTGCCTCAGAAAGCAACTGCCCAGGAGAGCAGGACCCTTCCAGCTGCCTGGGGGCCCACCACGGACAAAAGCCTCTCGTGGCTCAGTTTGGGGGATGAGTGCAGATGGGAGATGGTTTGGGGCTGAATGGGCTGGTCTTGTCTGAGAGCACCCCAGGGACCGGGGCAGAGCTGGGGTTCAGAGCTCCCGCCTGTACCATGGGCTCCTCAAGGACCTCCCATGAAGGCTGACAGCCAAACTCACAGCAGTCCCCGGGGCCATGCTGGGAAGGCGGGGCTGCCCAGCGCAGGACCTGACCACACTACTCCAATCAAACAGGCCTGGGCTGCCTGCGGACTCCACTGAGCTTCTGCCTGGAGGGAGCAACTCTTGAGAGGGGCTCGGTCAGGAGGCTGAAGGCCTGAAGTGAGCAGGGTGGACCATGAGCCAGACTTCAGCCCTGCTGGGCGGCCAGGGCACACGTTACCAGGAAGAGTTTCTAAGATAGCCATGTGCAGTATTGAGCCTCTCGACCCTGGGGGCATGCAAGGCCAGGCCAGGACACACAGGCCTAGGCAGCCTTCTGGAAGGCTAGCCCAGTAGCTTATAGCCACCCCAGGCCAGAATCCACATTTCGTCATGGGTGGCAGGATGGCTGGCCTTTGCCACCAGCTCAGCCACTGGCCACCAGCTCCATCCCTTTTCTGTATGGGAGCTTCGCAGCTGGAACAGCCTTGAGCTCAGGAGCCAAGCCAGGGAGAATACCCTCAAATCTATCACAAGCGAGACCAGGTCTTTCCGTGCTCTATGTGCCCTGATGCCAGCTCTCTGAGCCCCTCATCCTGGGTACCTGGTGTGCTCAGACACCAGCCTATCTGGGGAAAAGTATGCCCAAGCTTCCCAAGAACCCAGGGCAGCCTGTGGGGTCTGCTGAACCCTGACCCCCACCCCATGATGGCTCCTCTCCTGGGCCTCACCTTAGCCTGGACCCGCCACCCTGGGGACGCTGCTTGATGTGGGCTTGGCAAGGCACATGTGACTCACTGAGCACAGGCCCGGCACAGACTTGGCTGCCAGGAATGGTTTGTCAAAGAAGGAGAGGGGGACGCACAGACACATGATGGGTCCTCAGAAGCAGGGACCCAAAGGCCACTACAGCCCCCTCCTCCACCAGGCCCGAGGGGCACTGTGCCCTCTACAGCTAAGCCACGCCCTACAGGCCAGGCAAACCTGGAGGAAGGCAGAAGGACACCTGCCACTTCTCCTGAGGCTCTGCTGCCCAGAGGGGCTTGGGGAAGGCCCCAGAAGTCTCTGGGCTCTGCAGCTGTCTGTTGTGGAAGCCTGGCTCCAGCTCCCACCGCTCTGGAGGAAGGGGACCCTGGGACCCGAGCCCCAGCTGCTCAGCCTACAAGGGACTCAGTGACATCTCTCCCCCTTGCCTGCCATCCCCTACCCAGCTCTGGGGGTATGTGGTAAGGCCGATCTGCCTTAGGACCAGGGTCTTTGCTCTATGAAAAATGGTCCTGCCCCTCCGACAGGAGGAAAGCATGTCAGAGGTATGGGATTCTGACAACCCTATGCCCCTGCCCAGCACAGGTCCTGGCACACACTAGGTGCTCCATCTGTTGACTTGAGCAGAGGCTTGCTGGACATTTGAGGGAAGGCTTGACGTGGGCTTTCCTGCCAAGGGGTCAGGGCTCAGCAGCCACTCCGGGGGACACGACAGACAGTGGCCATGTCCACACATAACCCTCTCTCTGGCCAGGGCTCTGCCTCTTCCAGCTCCCCTTGGACAGACAGTGCCTGCCCTCTCTGTTTCAGGGCTGGGAGGGTTCTCTGTAGTCAGCAAGGCCAATACCTTTTCTTGACAGGTGGAGGTGGGGAGGGCCAGGGAGAGCAGGGGATCAGAGCAGGGCCAGGCCCAGGCCAGGCCTCCTCACACCGAATCCAGAGGCCCAAGAACTGCATGCCCGGCTCAGGGCTGCCCTCTGTCCCCGCGATCTTCATGTCGCCACCCACACCAGTGTGGCCCCCTCCCCTGGCTCCATGTCTTAGCTGCCTGGCTACAGCCAGCCTGAACTGCTTACTTAAACAAACAGGGAAAGTGGCCACGTGACTGGCTAAGGTTTCCTAGACCAGGGACACACACACACACACACGCACACGCACACGCACACGCACACACTCGCACACTCGCTGCAGGTCAGGTGGCTGTGTGGCCCAGCAGGGCAGGGACTGGGCCGGCTCAGGTTTCTTGTCTCTGAAGGACAAGTGATCAGCCTGCCTTTCCTCACCCAAAAGAATGCCTTCTCCAAACACTTGTTTTTTCTGCTTCCTGGACGCGCCAGGGACGTGCTGGGTGGGAATAGCGGGGAGTGCGGGGAGAAGGGGGGCGGGTGGAGGGAAGGACACACGCCTCCCGGCCCTCGGTCTGGTGTTTTCCTTCCGCCCTCCCCACCCAGAGGGCAGATGCCTGCTGGGAAACTGTGGCAGCCCAGCGGCTCTCCGCTCTCACGCAGGGAGAATCCAGAGCCCAGAACTCGGATGTGGGGCAGGAGGGGAGCCGAGGTTTATCTCCGAGGGGGACAGAGATAGGCCTGTCAAGGCCTTGTACCCGGAGCAGCGGTTTGGCAGCTGAACTCCATGGCCCAGCCCCAGGGCGTCCAGGGAACGAGGAAGGTGGAAAAGGGAGCTTAGTCCAACCTGGCAGGAGCTCGCCTGCCTTCGGTCTGCTGTTTGGGAAACGTCTGCCATGTGACTGGCTAAGGTTTCCTAGACCAGGGTCTGAGGGCTGCTCTCGCTTTGGGGGGTCTATGTCTCAGATGCCCCCACAGACTGGCAGTTGTCATCACAGCCCTGAGGCGAGCCCCCGAAAGGAGAAGGAACTCACCTCTCCTGGCAGGCAGGGCTGAGACCTGTTCCAGGTGGACCATGCACCAGCTCTGAGTGGCTTCCATCCTGACCCTAGCAGCAGCGCTGCAGAGGCAGGGCAGGAGGAAGTGAGGGACACAGCCAGAGTTCTCAAATAAGAAGCAAGCCCCTCTTCTATGCTCTCTCACCACAGCCCTACAAGGTGGTCATGTCATCACCCCATTTACAGACGGGGGATCAGCAACCTGACAGCCACGGTTGGTAAGGGTTGGATCAGGAGCTACACCCAGAGCGTCCAGCCCTGGCATCCATGTTCCTGCCAGTTCCCAGCGTACCGGAGGCCGGCACCTGGCCAGGGCTGGGCACAGAGCTCTAAGCAGGTACCCAGGGCCAGGCCCTCACTCTCCAGGGACGCACACCAGCCAGCCCCACCTCCTCCTCCGTCTGTCCCACCACTCGGAGCAGCCCTGGCACGTGGCTTTGTGAAGGGCTCTAGGATGGAAGAGGAAGAGGTGGAGACATAAAGGAGAAGAAAATTCGGGGAAGGGGAGACCTCGGGGGTACAAACAAGGGCAGATAGAGAAAGAGAGAGCCAGGGTGCAGTGGGAGATAGTGGAGGAAAATCGAAGTAAGAGTGAGAGAGAGAAGGAGTGACAGAGAAATGGGGAGAGAAGACGGGAGAAACAACACTGAGAAAGAGGGAGGAAGGAGAGGGGCAGGGAAAACAAAGCCAGAGAGAACAGAGGCGAACAAAAGGGAAGAAGGGGCAGCTGGGCGAGAGGAAGAAGGGAAGGAAGGAAGGAGGGGAGGAGGGAGGTGACCCACAGGGAAGGGCCAGAGGATGAAGCAAGCAGGAGCAAAGGAGAAAGACAGACAGACAGGCAGAGGGAGGTCAGGGCAGGAGAGGGCCTTGGTACCGGGAGAGACAGAGAGAAAGCACAGCCGCCCACCGAACATTAAATACCTAACAGGAGATGACAAATCAAATGGGAATTACTGCGGTAAAAACATAATTAGAAACTTGATTGAAGTTAAACAGAATTTACATAACACTGCAAATTAACTTTACATGGAAAGTATTCACGGGGAAGGCAATGAAAAGGCATTTCATTAGTAATCTATATTTAAACAATAGGCACAATGGAGCCTTCAGAGGAGTAACTCCGTGCCTTCAATCTGAGCGAATGCCAAAGGCCAAGGGGGAACAGAAGGCAGTGGGTGCCCCAAGAGGAAGCGGGCGGGGTCCAGGTGGGTGGGGGTGGGTGGACACAGTAAGCCAGACCCGATTCTGGTGGAGGTTCTGCCCTTGACTTGCTGTGTGGCCATGGCCAAGTGCCTGACCTTCTCTGGCCCTCTGTTTCCTCATCTGCAAATGAGGAAGCTGGAGAGCTGCTTTACGTGAAGGTGCCCGCAAGGCCGGATACTGCAGAAGAGCCCGGGAGAGGGCAGAGGGCAGCGGGCAAGAGTGCTTAGGATTCAGATGGACCCAGTTCACAGCTCCACCCCCCCACTAATTAGCCCTGGTGTCATGCAAGCTTCTTCCTCTCTGGACCTGATTTACCCATCTGTTCAGTGGGGATAAGTCCACTCCTGCCCAACGTCTCACAGGCAGGGGGAGGACTTAGGGAGGCTGGGGCAGGCTTAAAGAAAAGTGAGGATTACTTGTCCCATCCGCGGGGCACACTAATGAGATTACAGGGCAGCCTGCCATGGAGCACGCATCATCCGAGCAGCTTCCCTCAGCGCCCCCAGTCCCCGAAGCAGCCAGAGGCAGCTGTCCCTGAGGGACTCAGGGGTCACAAAGTCCCTGCTGGGCTCCCTCCTAGTCTCGATGTAGAGAAGTCTCCCGAGCCTCCCCCACACCCAGTCCCATCAGCCTCTGGCAGTTGGGCTGGTCCGTGCCCCTGCAAACCCCCGGTGGTGTGGTGTGCTCCTCCCCACCCTCATCCCACCTGGAGCTCCAGGCTGAGCACTCGCCCATCCTATCCTCAAGGCTGGTTCAGGGACAGGGATCTCTCCGCAGCCTCCCTGAACGAGCCGGGCCCCTCTCTCCACTGAGTGCTAGGTGAGAAACACAGCAGACGCACAAGGTGGACGCCTTCCCCCCACCCCCAAACGCACACACCTGCCCGCCAAAGGCAGAGCGCTCGGCTGCTCCAACTGCTGAGCGTCAGCAACAGCTCTGACGGGCACTCACAGTGCAGGAAGTTTCTACCGTTTCTTTTAAGATAAAGGATCCAGACGGTGCTTAGGGTCCAATAGGGAGGTGCTGGGTGCCCTTCCCCTACAGGCAGCCACCTCTAGAGCCAGTGTTTTCAGACTCCAGGCAAGGGGAGACCTCAGGGGCCCAAGAGGCCCAGAGGGGAGGGAGGAGGTCAGGAGAGGGAGGGGAAGCTTCTTAAAAGAAAGTGCAAAGTATGCAGACATCAGGGCAAGAGGTTCGGCTAAGCCCAAGGAATGCCCGGGGGAGTGACCGGGAGGGTCCCGCACATGGCCAAACCCACAGCCCAGCCAGACACCCATGGGCCTGGGCCCCTGTGTGGCCAGGTGTGGAGGGGGAAGCTGCTCTGGTCCCTTCTCCCTCTCTACCACCTCTCTCCACACATGGAGCATTTTACTGAGGCCTCTGAGCCTTTGTTAATGCTGTTCCCTCTGCCTGAGGCGTCCTTTCCCTATTTGCCAGCAAAATCTTCCCCATCCATGAAGAGCCCGCTGTCTCAGTCCTCCTCCCGCCCTGGCTACACCTTCTCCATCTGCTTACTGCCCCGCACGCCCTTCCCTCCCTCTAGGGCAGTGGTTCTCAACCTTCTGGCTCTTTAAATACAGTTCCTCATGTTGTGACCCAACCATAAAATTATTTTCGTTGCTACTTCATAACTGTAATGTTGCTACTGTTATGAATCATAATGTAAATATCTGATATGCAGGATGGTCTTAGGTGACCCCTCTGAAAGGGTCGTTCGACCGCCAAAGGGGTGGCGACCCACAGGTTGAGAACCGATGCTCTAGGGGCTGGGTGCCCGGTGACAGTGACACAGACTCAGGCTGTGGTCTGCTCTAGCTCCACTCCCTCCCGCAACAGCACGCATACACGACAGCTACCACATATGTATCTCCAGTCGGGACGCACGCTGTCTCCCAGACTCATCCATCCAACTGCCTGCTCAACCTTTCCACTTGGAAGTCTCAAAGCCATCGCACACGCAACTTGTCTAAACACAGCTCCTCGCTTCCTTCAGCCTTCCCTGCCGGCAGCCCTGGCTGAGTAACCGACCGTCTCTGCTCTGCCAGGGCTCCAGTCTCACACCCAAGAGCCTTCCTCCGCTCTCCCCCTCTTCTCTCATCCTCTACCTCGAATCCACCGCCGCAAGATCTTAAAGTATATTCAGACTTCAATGGCTTCCCACCCACCTCTCCCCCTACCGCCGCCACCCCTGCCTGGATGTGGCCTGCAGCCCCCCAGCCATCATCCCCCTCTTGCCCGTCTACATGAGTGGGTCCCCCAGGATCTCTCTGCCTTCTTCTTCTACCCCCACTTCACTCCAGCCTCGTGACTTCTCCGCCACTTCCTTGAACACCCCAAATGCACCCCAGTCCCTACCTCCTTGGGTTCAGGTCTCTGTTCCAATGCACCCGGTCAGAGGTCTCCCTTGACCATCCTTTGTCAAAGATCACTTTACTCCACCTGCAAACTCGGTTACTTTACTCAGTTAACTTCCCTTAAAACTTAGCATCACCGGACATGTTATGTATCACGTTCGGAGTATTTATGGTCCATTTCTGCTCATGAGAATGGAAGCGCCATGAGGAAAGGGAATTTTGTCCGTTTTATTCCCTGCTGTCTCCAAAACATCAAGCAGTTCTCAGCATGAGACTTTCCCAGGAAACATTTGGGGCATAAATAAGTGAACAGCCCACTTCCCCTGGTAAGCCTTCCCCGACTGCCTGCCTGCAGAGCCGGCACAGGGCCCCTCCCGTGCGGGCAGACCCTACGCAGGCCTTGCGCACGGAGCTTATGGCGGTGGGTCCGGCTCTGGGATCAGGTGTCCCCCTCCATCGCTGATTCACTTTTTCAGGGCAGGGCTGGGTCTGATCATCTTCAAAAGCCGGCCCTTAGCATGGGCCAGGCCTGGTGTGAGAGCAGTGAGTGAGTGAATGAGTAAACGGATGGTCAGAAGAGTGGGTGGATGGGTAGATGAGCAGATGGACAGATGAAGGAGTACATGGAAGGATGGTTGGATGGGAGGATGGAGAGATAGCTAGATGGCTAGGTGAGTGGATAAGCGATGGGTGGATGGACAGGTCCACCACAGGCACACCGGTAAGACTGGCGGTTGCGTGGGATCGATAGCTGGACTTCTCTGGGGAGGACAGGCCAGACCAGTGGAGTGCAGGGAAAGTGTAGAAGCTGATATGGCAAATGGGATACAGCAGAGCTGCTCCGATGTGGCCAGAGCTGGCTGCGGACCCTTGGCAAGCACATTAACTTCCCTGTGCCTTGGTCTTGTGGTCTAAAAATATAGATAACAATTCTTACGTAGAGAAATCCCTTTGGAGCTTAAATACTACCACAGCCACAGCTCCAGTGAGACGCCTCTCAGCCAAGTCTGCATTGGGAACCCTCTTCTCAAGCCCTGAGTGGCCTGCTGACCTCATGGCCTCAATGCTACCCCCACAGAGCCAGGACCCCTGATTCAGAGTTCTCAAGAATTAGGGGACCCATTCTAGAGATGGACAAACTGAAGCCCATTTTGTTCTGGACACACAAGGAGTTGCAAGAAGCCTGCAGCCTGGGTCAGGAAAGGCTGGGGGGAAGGACTGGCCACCCCCGCCCCTGGCCAGATCTCAGGAGAAGGTGGCAGTGGCCTGGGCACCAGGGCACCGGGGATCTGGTGTTACCTTTCTAGGTCTGGCAGCGGATTGACGGACCTCGGCTCTTTTCACACCCCTCGCAGCATTGGTCTGACGCCAACGGCCTCCTCCTCGTCCTGGGGACACAAGAGAGACGGACACGTGTGAGCGGCCAGGGACAAAGACAGCCGTCCACGGCCTCCCACCTCTGCTCCCACCACTGGGCTACTCTGGGTGCCTCTTGGGCCACTCAGGTCGCTCCCCAGCCTGCACACGCCAACAAGCCAACGCCTCCTAGTAGGCGTCTTAAAAATATGTTAAATGTATCTGTTTTGCTTCTTCTGGGGCTCAGGGGCTTTGTGCTGTCTCTTTCTTCCTGGTGAGAAAAGCAGAGAGCTGCGGCCCCCCTGTGCGCCTGGGCGGGGGGACAGAAGTGGCGGGTATTTTTAGCGGCCTAAGAGCCCTGCAGTGTTCCCCTCGCTGGGCCTGCCTGGCTCCGGGGAATTATCTCACACGGCCGGCAGCCACTTCCAAAGCCGCTCTGTGACCCCTGCCTGAATTCCTTCCTCATTATGAATTGCTCACCAGACCTCTGACCAACACTCGGAGCCATTTATGTGCGCGCACCTCCCCGCAGAACCGGCTCGCGGTCCGTCTCCCCCGCGTGCAGGGCCAGGCGGTCTGCTTACAGCTGACAGGAAGCTCAGAACCAGAGTTTAAAACAGAGAAGAGCCCTGGCCATTATTCATTTTGCGTTCCCCGAACTTCAGGTCCTCGCTGAGTCCTATCTGAACGATGACTTAATATTTATCTTTACTTCAACTCACTTTTTTTTTTTAAGCTCCAATCTGGTCTTGTCCAAAGCAATCATATCTGTGAAATAGCTGGTTTGATAGGCTAGGTATATATTTCTAATACACGTTAATAAATAGTTAAGTAAGGAAACAAAAAATATACACTCTTTCGGGCATTAATTCTAGAAACTTTTCACAGGTTACCGGAATTCCGAAGGCCAAGCTCGGGCAGACTCACTATTGTTTATCGACCCTCTTCTGTGCGGAAGGAGAGAGGAATGGGAGGGGTGCTTGGTTGACAGGACCCCAGAATTAGTGAGCAAATAAGGCCACGGGAGGGGAGGGGGCCGAGCCAGCGAGCATGCAGTGTTTAACACTGTCCTTTCTTCCCACTGCTGGGCGAGACCATTTACCCAACGTGAGAACCTAGGCGATTGGGCACCAGGCCTTGTGAGTAATTTGGACCCAGGAGGGGACGACCCAGCGCAGGACGCCAGGCCATGCAGGGCTGCCGAGGGTCCGAGGTGCGTCTCTCCCAGGTCCTCCGAGGCCTCTGGCTCCCCTCGCCCCTTTCCTTCCAACTCCCCCCGCCCTCCCCCCCCCCGCCGGCCAGAGTTGGTCAGCAGGGCTGGAAGTCTAATCCCCTCTCTGGTTCGATTTGGAAGCACAGAACGCAGTCCTGCCCTCAGCCCCTGGGGTGATCTCTGGCTCCCTATGTGCCTGGGCCCCCTGGGTGGGCCTGCAGGGGTAGATCCTAGTGACCCCAGAGGCCCCACTCGGGAGTCTCAGGCCTCGCTGAACTTCTCTGACTCCTCCGGCTCTGCCCACGGCTGAAGACCCCGGCTGGGCCCCTCTGCGGAGAACAGGATGTGGTATCAGGAGGTGAAAGAGAGTGTGGGGTCGGGGTGGGGAGTGGCCTCGGGACGAGACTTCCTGAAGCCAGATCGGTTTACCACAGTCAGTTGGGCCCAGGACGGCACAGCTGTGAGTTATAAATGTCCCTGTCAGAGCCCGGGGACAAGAGGCCCTGCTGCCAGTGGAGGCGCCAGGGCCCACGGCACCACTCCTCCGGGGGCCTCCCAGCCAAGGGCCCACCCTCCTGGAGGCCCTCCCCAAGGGCCCAGCCCTCGGACTCTGGGCTCTCTTGGTTCCTCTCTCTGAGATGCAAGGCGAAGGGGCCTAATACCGCACCCCCCTGCCCACTCCTCGCCCCTCCAGCTACAGTAAGAGCTCTGAGGGCAGGGGCCATCCTGGGCCTCCACCAGGCACTAAACCAGGGGCTCAGCACACAGCCAGCCACCCTGGTGGCAGCCTCAGGGGCAACTCAGCAACCTGCTCCCAATGGCCCCAACGGCCCCTGCGCCTGCCCACGGGGCACACACAAGATGGGTAGCAGGGAGGAGGGAGAGGACAAGGCCCCCCGCCTACAGCGCAAGGGCAGGGACCCCTGCACATCTGGGGTCTCCTCCAGGAGACCTTCCCTGAGGTCCCATTCTCTTCGCCTGCCCTCCTCAGGCTTCCTCAGCCTGGGCTGCGGGCTGCATCTGGGGTGCTCGGAGACAGGCTGTCTACAGGGAGAGAGGCTGGGTCCCTCCAGCTCCGAGGCCCAGGCCCTCCTCCTGCCGGGGCCGAAAGCGGGCAGACCAGCGCCAGCCCTGAAAATACAATAATGGTAGCAGAAATAAGCAGGTCCAGGTGGGCAGGACCTGAAGCCTGTACTATTCCGGAGGCCCTCTTTAGAAATATACATAAAATCACAACTAAATATTTAGAATGAGAAAGTAAATGACAGCAAATTCCCAGAGCCTTGGGAATCCTGGCCCCTTTCAACCGCTACCAGAAATGCTTACCCAGAAACACCTCCCAGCAACCTGCCCTCCCACCAGGACCCTCCGCAGCTGCCAGGAAAACGCCCACCCTGGTCACACAGTGCAGGGGAGGGGCTTGGAGGCTGAGACTCCATGGTGACCGGGTATGTCCACCCCTAACCAGTGAGAGTGCTGAAACTGATGACAAGCGCGGCACCTAACATCATAGACCTTTATCTGGTAGTGTTTGACATACTTATGTGAATTAACTCACTTAATCTAACCACAACCTAAGAGGTAGGTACTATACCCATTTTAACAGATGAGAATACAGACACAGAAAGGTTAAGAAAGCAGCCCAAGGTCACACAGCTAGGATATGGCCCAGATAGCCTGGCCTCCGTGCTGTTAGGAACCCCTGACCACTGCTCACTGCTGCTCTGGAGATCCCGGGAGAGTGTCTGTCTCTCAAGGCTCCACCAGCAGCAGCCACCAAGGGCCTAAGTGGGTTAAGCCCCCTCTGATTAAACCTTTCCTCCGTCCACACAAATGCTTACAGACCCTGTGCCGAGATCTTGATAGTATAAGGCCTCCTGCTGGCCTTGCTCCGCAAAGGGCATGCTGGGGTCCTCTCTAGGGGCAGAAGTGGGCACCACCTCGACGTTCTGAGGCTGGGGGGTGTCCTAGAGATGGGTTGAACAGCCTCAACAGGACCGCCGCCCGGGGGCAGGGTGCGGGTTTGCTGAAGGCCCTGCAGCATGCGGTCCACCTCTCTTATTTTACCAATAAGAAAAGGGTGGCTTGGAGAAGTGACTGGTCAAGGGGTCACCCAGCGAGTGGTGGCACCATGTGAGGTCTGAGGCTAGTCTCCACGGGGGTGGGGCAGGTCGCCGGCAGCCTGGGGGTGGCCAAGGCCAGGCACTGGTGGGCCAGGCTGGCCAGGCAGCAGAGGGAGGAGGCAGCCTGCCTTTTGGCCTCCTCGGAGCAGTGCCTTTGTTTTCTCTCTTTGTTTTCCATCTGCCCAGCCCCCGTGGCCTTCCCAGCTTCCCCTGATTGTGTGCAGGGCGATAAAAGGGCAGATGAGCGGGAGATCTCTGGCGGCAGTGGGGTCACCTCGCACAGACACAGTGGCGGCGGGCGGGTGGGTGGCCGAGGGGGGCCCTGGGCGGGTCATCGGTCTCACCACCAGCTGCACTGAGTGCTCTTCTCCTGATGCTCTCAGACCCTCCAACTTCAGTTACTAGATCCTGTCAGCCACATCCTGTGTTCCACCTCAATTATTTACATACTATTATTTAAATCATGGCGAACCAACCACTTTCTTTTTAGACCAATGGCAGACCAATGCAATATAGTCTGTACAATTATGGGTTTGATGTATTAATTATGTTTTTTTTTCTAATTCACATGAAAATACATAGTGTTAAGATCTGAAATCCAGAGCCTTGCATACGTGCTGATGTCCACCGTGCCCAGGCCTGGGCTGGTGCGGCTGGGGGAGTGAGGCTTGGAAAGGGAGCTGTGGAAGCAGAGCCCTCAGCTGGACGGGAAAGTGGGAGGAAGCGGAGGTTTCCAGAAGGGTATGAATGTTCTCCCTTTCCTTCAGAGAGGTTTGGTGTGCGCCATGGGCTTTGACCAGGCTGCCTCTTCTCCTCACTTGGGCTGGAGTTTGGCCCAGATATGTCTCTAGCTGCAGATACAGCCACCGCCCTGCAAATTCCTCCTGACAGCGCCCCATACAGTGGGGTGAGCGCTGGACGGGTGGCCCAAACACGTGGCCAGGGGTCTGTCTCCACCACTGCCTTTCTGGGGGGTGCTGGGCCTGCCTGAGCCTCAGTGTCTCCATCTGTACAGAAACAGTGCGTGAACTGAAGGTCCCTCCCACTCTATCAGTCAGACCGTGCCCCCCCGAACCCGGCCAACACGCCTGGTTCTGGTGATCCCCGAGTCTCAGACAGGCCCTCTAACAACCCTGGGGGACCTCCCTGACCCTCTCCTCTAACACCTGATCGGAGGCCTCGAGGGTTGTCTGGGGTGAGAAGGGGAGACAGGGCCGTCCTGTGTGATAGCTATAAGATTAGATAATCAGCTAATTACCAGCAAATTAGCATCCCGTCTTAACATAGAACAAATACAGTATTTACGTAAAAGTTGTTAGGAGTTTCTCTCTTTTTAATTAGCAGAAATAAATGCAAAATGAATGGTAATTAGGCAGCTGATGGATGCGGTAGTACAATTATGCCTACAGCAGTGCCCCAGTCCTTACACGTTGCGGCTGCATGCTCCTGAGGAATCAGAGGAGCCTATTTATATAGTTTATTTATAAAACAAAGTTAGCAGGAACGGAGGGAAGAGGCCTGGGCACTGCTGGGGGCAGGGCCCTGGGAGGAGAGGGAGCGTCAGTGCCCAAGGAATGGGGGGCTGGGCTGCTTAACGTTGGCCTGAGACTGTGCCCACCAAGGCCCCCACGTGTGTCTATTTCAGGCCCCACACGTGTCACTGAGAATGACCTCCCTGGCAGGAAGTCGGCTGGAGTGGTGTGGAGGAGCTGGGAGCAGCTGTTCCATGCACTCCTGTCTTTCTCTTTCCCTCCCCCTGGTCCCCATTCCTCTCTTCTTTGCTGGCCCTATTTCTTCACTGAGCACTTCTCTTTGCTGTACTCTGATGCATATTCTTCTAGAATGTTCTCCCTTTCCTCCAGGAACTCAAGGGGACCCAGGTCTAGGAGCAATGCACCCAACAGTGCTATTGATGGTTAAGTTCCAGACCAGTGGAGCACCCACTGGGAGTATATGGGCAGGAGTCCTGAGAGGAGGCAGCCCAAGAGTTGGGTTTGGAAGGATGTGTAGAAGTTTTCTGAGGTGGGAGGTAGCCAAAGGCGGGGAGGTAGCAACTAGCATCCTGAGACTGTAGCAAAGAGCACCAGGGGTGTGGAGGCTGAATAAGCAGGGTCTCATTGTGAGGGGTCCTGGATGCCAAGCTAAGGATTTGGACTGGATCCTAGAAGGCGTGGAAAAGTCTGAACGGAGGGAATGGAGCAGCCTTCCCGCACACAGCTCTTTCCTAGCTTTCCCTCCCCCACGCGCAGGGGCCAGGTCGCAGGCCATTAGAGGCAGCTGGTACAACTCAGCAGAGCAGGCATGGAGCAGGAGGCTAACCTGATTAGGAGGGACAGGAGTTTGTCTGTGGGGGAGGGTAACTGCGGGGGGGGGGGGGGGGGCAAAGGAAAGGGAGGTATGCTTGCCCACTGGGTCTCCTGAGTGAGGGGCCTATCTCCCCTTGAGCAGAGCCCCAGCCCTGCCCTGCCCCCAACCCTGACTGCTGGGGGAGGGGAGCAGCATTCCCTGAGATCCGCCAGCCCCCTTGTGGCTTAAACCCCTGCTCCACCATTGCCAAGTGGTGTGACCTTGAAGAGCCACTCCCAACTCCAGGCCACACATTCCTGTCTCTAAAACAAAGGCCTGAATTAGAATTTCTGAGAGGCAGTGGCAAATTCAACCCACAGTCCTAGCCCATACAGCAGCGGTTCTCAACCTGTGGGTCGCGACCCCTTTGGGGGTCGAATGACCCTTTCATAGGGGTCGCCTAAGACCATCGGAAAACATATATAATTACATATTGTTGTTGTGATTAATCATTATGCTTTAATTATGTTCAATTTGTAACAATGAAATTGGGGGTCACCTCAACATGAGGAACTGTATTAAAGGGTCGCAGCATTAGGAAGGTTGAGAACCACTGCCGTACAGTTTCTTAACACCCTGTGACTTTTACGGGTTTAGGTGAGGCGGGCACTCTCCAGTGTGCCAGTCCCTGCCAAGCCCTCCTGCCTTGCCCAGCCCAGCTCACAGGCTGCGTGGCAGGCTGCAGGCACGGAGCTGAGACCCCTGCACAAGGACCCACATGGCAATCTGGGCTCAGCAGACAGAAAGCTCAGGGGTGGGGAAGGGGTGGGAGAAAGTCTGGTAGTAAGAGGAGCTTCCCTGTGGGACAGATGGGAGCACAAAGGCAGCACTCAGGCCCCCAGCCCCCAGCGCTGGTCTCAGCACCAGCAGCCCTTTCCCAATCCAGTGGCTGCCCTTGACTCAGGCTGCCTGCCTCTAAATTGGGAACCAAAACACCTGCCCACCCAAGCTCTGGGGTCATTAAAAAGCTCAAACAGGTCCTGACTCCTGGCAGTGATCTGAGAGGCAAAGCCCTGCCTAGCGGTTTCGCCTTGACTTTGATGGCAGAGGTTCCCAAGGATTTCACAGAGGGAAGTTCCCGCTCCCCAGTACAGACAGTTCTCTCACCTCCGGAACCGCCCCTTTAAAGAGCAGTGACGGGCAGCCTGTCAAGGTCTGGAATGAGAGCTGCTGTCACTCTCAGGACCAGCTCTGAACTTGTAAGGAGGACAAAGATCACACGGCACCACTTCTCTGCCCTGTAAGTTGTGCTCCTGCCTTCGGCCAAAATCAATAAAAATCTCCACTGTGACTGTTTCACCAGCACAAGGGCAGGCCCTTGCGATGACATTCCACCGCTGCAGCCCCCCTCTGTCACACAGCCTCGCCCCCTGCAAGCAGTGGTGCCGTGGGGTGGGGTGGGGGTGGGTGGTGACAGGGACAGTGCACGGGTGGGTGGGTGAGGGGCCCTGCAGAACCGCTCTAAGTGCCTCTCCAAAGACAAGCCCGGTGCTATTCATCAACTGGTTTTCAGGGCTGTGAGAAATCAATGGCATTTGTGCTGCAAACTCATCATTAGGACAGGAAAAACTCTGCAATGGAATTGATTTGTTTAAATATAATAACACAATTTAACAGAGAACTGTGGGGGTGGGGAAAGGGCCGGGTCAAACAAAACGAGGAGCGACAGCTCAGAGGCCCTGAGAGGAAGCAGCCTTGAAACACCTTCCTCCAGAGAGGCCCAACCCCAGCGCTGCCCCCGCCCCCCACCCCAAACCCCTGAATCCAGGAGGCCAGAGTGGACACGTGCTGTGACCTGGTGCAAGGTGGCTCAGGCCTGGCTTCAGAAATGCCCCCCAACGGCCTTCAGATGAGCCCGCAGGCCCGGCTAGTCACTGCTGTGTTGTTCTCGGAAGTGACTTGGGCTCGGTGAACATCGATTCAACCCAACTCTCCTTAGGCACCTGCTGTTCGACTGTTCTCTAGGCATTTGTGAGAGGCCGGAGAAACAGATAGCGAATCCTGGCCCCAGACCCAAAGGCATTCCGTGGGGCCGAGGGATAAGGCGGGTGACAACAGGAGGCCAGGAGGGCTGGTCTTCCTGGGGTTTTAGGAAATGTGGGGAACAAGTGCTGGGACAGGACGAAGGACAAAGAGGGACAGTGGGGGACAGAAGTGGAGGGTCCCAATATCCAGGAGACACCCACTTGCAGGAGGGCCCTCACTTCTTGGATATGGGACCTGCCTGCGCTGATAATGATGATGATGATGATGATGATGAGAGCTGACTTTATTAATCCTCAAATGTCCCAGGACCCTGGGAACACTTAACAGGTGTCATTTCATGGAATCTCAGCATCCTGTGGCGGACGGACTATTGTTACCCACATTTCACAAGTCACCACTGAGGCTCAGAGAAGTTCAGTGACTGCCTGCGGTCACACAGCTAGTAAGGGATGAAGCTGAGATGAGACCCCGGCGCCTGTGCACTAACCACTGCATATCCTGCCCTGATGGGGACTTGGCCTCCTGTGAGTTGGGGAGACAGATGGCTCCTGCCCTCCCCTCCAGGAGCTGGGGCATGAGATGCACCGGACAGTTCAAGGCGAAGTCTGAGGAACAGCATGGAGTGGTCCATGCATCAGGCTGATCTCCTGGTCACAGTGGGCTCAGCGCTGCAGCCTAGGTGAGGCTGGCACACGGGACAAGCTGGGTGGGCACCCAGGGTACATACACTGCAACCTCACACGTGACCTCTTCCATCTGCCCCCTCTGCCCCTGGGGAGAAAAGCTATGGGCTAGGCCCTGGAAAGGCAGGTCTGGAGAGAAGGCGCCCAGGCACAGAGAGAGGGCCAGGAAGGCTCAGACCTCGTCTGAGGGCGGCGGCGGCAGACTGCAGCCTGAGGAAGGACTGGCAGCTTTGGGGTGCCTCACTGAGCTAAGAGGGCCTTAATGCCAGCCTCCGAGTCTGTACTTTATTCCTGATGAGAGGAAAGTCATGGGGGGCAGTGGAGGGCTGGGAAGGGTTGTCATTGAGAGGCAAGAAGATGGTGAGACCTGAATGCCAGGAGAGGATACGGGCGCTAAGTGGCACACAGAGCCAGAGATGGTTAAGGTGTCAAACCAACTGTCAGGTGCGGGGGTGAGGGAGACAGAGGTGTCAAGGGCGACCCAGGCATCTCCCCAGACTCTTCCCTGACCCCGAACCTGTGTGAGTCAATATGGATTGGCCAGGGCCTCAAGGAGCACTGGGCCCCTCCCCCAGGAAGCCCTACCCCTGGGTGGGGGAGGGCACTGCTGGCTAGCAGGCCGCCACCAAGTCCGCTCTGTCCCCCTGCTGACCTTTCTCCTTAGTCAGCAGCGCTCTCCATCAATGCACCGGAAGGGCCAGTGCAACCTCTTCAGGCTGCCCAGCCGGGCTGGGGGCGGGGCTCAGTCTGCCTTCTCTCCTTTAAGGGCTGTCCAGCATCTCTAGAAGGCAGTGAGCAGAGGTGCCAAAGCTCTCGGTGCACATGGCAAGACTGAGGACTGGTGAGCGCAGCCCAGGACGCACTGGGCATGACCCATGCCCTCCAGCTGGCGAGGATGATGGAGCTGGAGGAGGAATCTAGGAGGTGTGGGAGGGGGCCCAGCCCAGAATGCAGCAGCCAGCCCTGTAGCCAAGGATGGGGCCAGGTTCAGCGGGCTTAGGCCCTCTGGTGGGCCTGGAACAGAGAGGTCTCCAGGATGTGGAACTTTCAGCTCTAAGACCGGATGGTCCCAGGCAAACCCAGACGGCTGGTCACCTGGCGGGGCTCTGAGATAGGTTTTCAGTTGTACCACTTTCAGACTGGGTGCCTTCTCTGTGCCTCAGTTCCCTCATCTGGAACACAGAGCTTATAGGAGGGCCTTTCATACGGTTGCCATGAAGATTAAATAATGTATGTAAAGGGCTTAGCATCTGACACTAACACAGTCAACAAATGGTAGGTGGCCACTGTTCCTGCCACCGTCTACTACTGCTGCTGCTGCAGGACCAGCTAACTCACCCCAAGTGCTCACCCCGTGGGAGACCTCCTTCCAAGCACAGTATGTACGTTCCTAATTTACTCTCACAATGCTTATGGGGTAGGGGCCACTAATTACCCCACTTTCAGATGGGAAACTTTCAGACGGGGTGTGGAAGGGTGTGGAGGGGCTGACCTGCTGGCCCCAGTTCTCAGAGTGGGCGAGTTCAGAAAACTATCTCCATTTCTTCTGGGCTAACCCCACAGCCAAGGGCAGGTAGGCCAATGTCAACAAAGTTCAGGTCACACTGACCCAGGGCAAGAACTGGACAAACACAGGCGGTGGGGATCGCAGGCCACTCTGGAGGTGCAGGGAATGGGCAGGCCTTCCCCTCCTGGTTCAAACACATCAATCAAATGCATTAGGTTTTCAGGCCTATTCACCCAGCAAAAGAAAGGCAAGCCCCAGAGGTGCTGGGCCTCCTACTGCCCCGTGGGCCCAGCGCTTGGATCTGGCCGTTTCTGCACATGACCTCATTTCACTCCTGCAATAACACTCCAAGGTCAAGCTGCTCTCCTCAGAGATGAGAATACGGAGGCTAAGGTCGAACAGCGGGATTTAAATGTATCCAGCCCCCAAACCCGGGCTCCTCCGCACAGCTTGTGTGACAGGATGACACCCAGCGCGAGGACAGGGGCCACAACTATACACCTGTGTGGGGCACGTACAGGACTCAAGGTGAGTGCTAGATAACGCTGAGGGGGCGAGCCACAGTCTCCCCTCCCCTTAGAGTCTCCGTAACCCAGGAAAAATTCCAGCAGCTCAAGGAAGGGGGTGTCAAGCACCCTGGGGTGGGGTGAACAGCCTGGCAGGGTACTGCCACCCAGGGAGAAAAGAGGATGGGTGCCAGCGTTCAGGCAGGAGCCCCGGGGAGCAGGTGGGCCTTGCACGGACCCCTCTTCAGTCTTAGGAGTTGAGCATGCAATGCCATTGTTGTCCCAACTCCTAGGAAGTCCCCAGCACAGGAACGACATGCTCAAAAGCAACCTGCTTCCAGCACCCAGGAAAAAGGTGGCCGGGGCCAGCAGGAGCTGGCTGGGCAGGGGCCCCAGGAAGCTGGGCCCAGTTATTTTTAGCATCTAGAGTCAAGAGGGAGGAGGCCCTCCCCCCCCCCCCCCCCCCCCAGGTAAATGTCAGTGCCACTGGCAGACCCAGCTAATTAAAGTGGCTGGAGCCGAGGGGCAGAGACAGTGACTTGGCCCTCTGCCTCCAGCTCCTCAACCCCCTAAAGCTCTTCCTCCACCTCCTCTTGCCAGCTGCCCCCCCCCCCGACCCCCCGGTCTGGGGGCCTGAGCAAGACATACTGGCTCGGTCTCAGAAGGAGCTGGACCCACGGCCTGGAGTCCTGGGCATGAGTCCTAGCTTGATGTGTGTCTCTGGGCAAGTCCCATGTGTCTTCTTGGACTCTACTTTCCTCCTCTGGAAAATGGGCCCCTGCTAAGCCCACCGGATATTACGAGGGTCATGACAGGAGCTGGGGTCACGAAGAGGCTCAGCCTGAGGGCGGCTTGCCCTCCCTGCTGTGGTGAGGTTGCAGTGTTATTCCAGAAAAGAGGTCCGGGCTTCCCAAGTGGGACCCGGGCCGGTCCCCAAGGGATGGGCCTGAGCTGACTGCTGGGAGGATTTGCGCAATCCCGGGCACTGGGAATCCAAGAGCCTGTGGCTGCCACTCTCCTGACAGGAGAGGGTGACAGAGAGGCTGCTGCAAATACAACCTGGGCTGAGCCCAGAGCCATGGGAGGGCCCGCACCCAGAGGGGCGCCAGGCACCTTAGGCCCACAGCAGATCGGCCTTGGGGAGGGCCACCTACTCCCTCTCTTCCCCAGAAGCAGGAAGGAGAGGGGAAGCCTACCTCTCAGCGCTAAGTTTCTTAGCCCATAGGTGGGTCTGCCCCAGGGGGCTGATATTCCCTGTATCTTTACTGGGGAGACTCCTGGCAGACCTCCCAAGTTTGAGGTCAACTCTCACAGCCAGAGATGCCCTGGGTCTAGCAGCAGTGTCCTGGGCCAGCTGTCCAGCTCTGGCGGGAGGACAAAAGCCCAGGATCCTGGTGCCCGCTCAAGCCCTCCCCGAAGGCTGACCTTCCACCGAAGCACTGCCTCACTGTGGCTCCCAGGTGCCTGAAGCCCCAGGGAGATCCAAGGGAAACTGAGGCACAGAAGTGGGTCAGTGATCAGCTCAGGGACATTTAGCAAGTCAGAAGCAAAGTACAAAATACTTCCTCCTCCTTCTGCCATCTGGCCTCTAGGGGGCATCTCCAGCCTCATTCCTCCACGGCCCAGTCTCTGCCCCACTGATTTGCCCCAAGTATGCCCAGATGGTCCCTTTGTGTGGAATGTTTTCAGTTTACAGTCACATTCATTCTTCAGGGCCCAGCTGAAGGCCCACCTACTCCAGAAAGCCCTCCCTGCCCTCTAGTCACTCAAAGCACCTGGACACTAGTCCCTGCTACCAAAGATCAGCAGCCTCCCAGGCTCAGGCCGCGGGGCAGCCGCTGGGCACGGTGAAGGGACTGACCAGGAATGCGGATGGCCCTCTTCCCCAAGTCCACTTTTCTTCCTCACCCCCTTGCATCTTGTCAGCTTTCAAATGGACCCTGACTCCAGAGCATTCTCTCTGCTGTGGCCTCAGGCTGGCAACCTCCAGGTCTCTTGGGCTCCCAGGGTAAACAGATGGGAGGAGAAGCCCTAATGGTGGCAGGCTCAGCAGGAGGTGGTGATTACAGGAGGTGGAATACAAACCAGGACAAACAGAGCCAGGCCTGAGGGCCTTGCTTGGCTCTCAGGCCTGCTCTCCCAGGTCCCTGTCCCTTTGGGGTCAGTCCTGCCTTTCTGCAAACGGGTGCCCCAAGGCTAGGTCACTTCCACTGCAGTGGCCATGCATCCCCTGCATTGGAGCAGTGAGGTCAGCTGAAAGCCTGGGAGCACCATGCTGGGAGGCACTGGGGTGCACCCTCCTATCTCTGAACCTCAGTTTCCCCATCTGAGGCTCAGAGGGGTTGGGCCAGATAATTTCTAGAGACTCCCGAAGGCGGCCAGGATGCGATGATTCAAATAAAGATGCCGCCCTTGCAGCCCCACCCAGTGTCTGATCCCTCCCTGCAAGGTCACAGAGGCTTTGGACCTGGGACCCAGGGCAGGGGCGTGGCTGTCCTCAAACTCCAGAGCTCAGTTGAGTCTGGTGAGCAAACACCAGTGGGAGGGAAGCATCGGCCGCCGTGAGTAACACCAAAGGAACCCTTCAAGGTGTAGTTTGCCAACCCTCCCAATCCAACTTGTCCTTGTAAAGCCCCTTGGGCGGCCAAGGTAAGGGGTCCCTTGAATGCACATGCAGCCACGCACACCTACACAGGTGAACACATACAATCCACAAGGAGCCCCTTGGACTCTGTGGGAGCCAGGGGAGGGATTCTCAGCCCTGGGAAGGATGCCTCCTGCTTGGCCTGCTCGCCTCCTGCACCTGCCGTGATGATGCTGTATGATCCTGAGCTGGTTTCTGGGCCTCTCTGTCCCCATTATGTCACTGAACAGATTCATCCATGTCTCCCTTCCAACCACAGCCCTAGTCTGAGGTCAGGCCGATATCAGACAGGGGCACAGACAGTGGCAATAGAGGGTGGCACCTGGGCTCTACCCTGGCAGCTTCATATTTCAGCATTTTAGAAGACTGGCTTTTCCTCTGATAAAAAGCTCCAGCCTCTGGTCCCGGAGAGACCCCAGAAGAGGCAGGGTGCTGGAAATGGCCTCGGCCAGCTAGAGTAGACAAGCCCCCAGCCCTGCTCCTCCACAGTCTCTGGGTGAGCTATGAGCCCCAGATCTTGGGCAGAGTCCAGCTCTCTCCTCCCAGCCTTCACAGAGGAGCTTCCGTTGCTCTATAGCCTCCTTTTGTGCAGAGACCTCAGGAAGACCCTTCACCTCCACTCTACTGTGTAGGGATCCAGCCCCCTCCTCCAGGCAGTCTCCCCTGCTTGCCTCCTCCAGCATCAGGGAAGAGCTGATCCTCTCAGCTCCTACTGCCTTCATCCACTGATGGCATCCACCTAACAGGCTCTACCCTGGAGACTCTGACCTTTGCCTGAGCCTGGGGCTGTGTTCCCCCAGTTCCTCAAATGCAGGTTTACTTTTGGATGCCAGTGTCTAGCATAACACACTCTGGCTCAGTGGTTCTCAACCTTCTTAATGCTGCAACCCTTTAATACAGTTCCTCATGTTGTGGTGACCCCCTAACCATAAAATTATTTTCGTTGCTACTTCATAACTGTAATTTTGCTACTGGTATGAACTGTAATGTAAATATCTGATATGCAGGATGTATTTTCATTGTTCGCGACCCACAGGTTGAGAACCACTGCTCTGGCTGATGAAGTGAATGGATCACCCAGCAAACTTGGGTAGGTACCAGTTTGATGTAGTGGGGGGAAAACTGTATAATGGTGTCAGGTGAAGTTGGGCTGAATCCCAGCTGCACCAACAGCTCTGTGATCCTGTATACGTTTCTTAACCTCTCTGTGCTTTGAGCTTCCTCATCTGCATGGTGGGAGGCTCCCAAGCTTCACTGAGTTGTTGAGATCACTGTAGTTTGTGACCCCTACCCGGTCCCAGCCCTCTGGTTTTACAGTTCAATGAACAACTGCTCAGAGAGAGGCAGTGACTTGTCCAAGATCACAAGACAGGCCTGCAGCAGGACTGAGGCCTGAAAGACGTGCTCAGACGGTCTGCCAGGACAGCAGCCCCATCCTGCTCACCCAGGGAGTGTTCTACCTCAAGCAGGAATGACCAGTGGGCTGTAGACTATATTCAGCCCCAGGCTGGGAGAGGGGTTGCAGGGTCAGGGCAGGCTGCAGAGGCTGGGGGTGGAGGGGCCTGGACTTTAGGCAACAGATTCCAGGCGGGGGTGGGGGAGGGATGCATTCTCAGCTGGTGCCAAAGACTGACAGGCATGCCACATGGGGACCCTGGGAACTCAGCTCTGCATAGCCAGGCCTGCTGTGAGCTGGGTTTGACATTCAAGGGCTTTGCAGCCAGCCCGAACCTGCCCTGCACCCCTGTAACCCTGAAAGTCTGCTGACTGACAGCTGATGGCACATGCTGGCAGCTTGAAGCCACAAACCAGGGGCTGGAGGCCACCTTAGGTCCCGCCCACAGAGCTCTAATCAACACTGGGCACCCTAGAGGTTCCTGCTGGCCAGGTTTCTGAGGACCACACTAAGGACATTTGCAAAGGGGTTTCAAAGAGGAAGTTACAAGATTTTGCCCAGATAGTGGATCCCAGAGAACAACCCATCATTTTTTTGCAAAAAAATTGACACTTTTGCCTGTGGCATTCTGGGACAGGCTAAAAGCCAGGTAACTTGGAAGGGCCTACTGGGACAAGAGAAGGAAGGGAAAAGGAAATCTTGAATCTGGGGTGTAGCTGCCACTTCCTGGCTTTAAGGCCCAACCACTAGAGCCTCAGTTTCCTCATCTGTTTCCTCATCATGAAATGACCTACCCCTGAAGGGAGCACCGTGGAGAAAAGAGCACAAATCCTGGCCTCCAGTGACTGGGACAGGAGCTCAGCTCCCACACGAGTGAGCAGGTGACCCTGAGGACCTCACCAACCTGCCCTGTGCCTCAGTTTCCTCATCTGGAAGCTGGTGAGGCCTCCCTCTCAGGATTCTTGGGGAGATTTAGGGAGCTCATGCAGGTAATGTGCTGGGCTCCCCACAGGGACTCTAGGGCAGTTGAGATAATGAAACTGGTGCCACAGACCCCAACTCCTCAGGAACCACAGGGCACGTGCACATGGATGACACAGACCTGCCAGCTGGCTGTGCCCCAGACTCAGAGGGCACCCAGGCTCCAGGGAGCTAGGATGGAGTCCCCAGGGGATGAGGCACAGGGACCCATGAACATCCCCTGGCAACACACACAAATTCCCCACCCGCTTCCTTCTCATAAAAGTAACAGTTCCAACCTGCTGGAGCCCTGCCTGGAGTCCAGGGACTGTCTCGGCACTGGGCACTGGTGGTCCCTAATCCTCACCCACACCCTGTCCAGGAGGTGGGGGAAGACAGTGACTGCTCCTGGTTCCAGATGAGGAAGCCGAGGCCACAGAGGGCAAGAGCTTGTCCATGGTCACACGCTGTCCCTCAGGCACCCTCCCTGACATACCTACAGAGGCCACGGCTCAGCCTGGGCCCAGAGCTGTCCAGCGACTGCAGGGGCTGCTGGAAGCTTTTGCAGGCGAGAAGCCAGCAAACCCTGAACAGCCCCTTCTCCTTGGAACACATCTCTGCCTGTGAGTGGCTGTGAGCATGTCCCTGTGTGGGAAATGCCATGTGTTGTGAGAACCTGTGCCTGTGTGGAGCGTCAACACAGAAGTTTATGACCATGTGTCTGTGAGCATGTATGTGCATGTGAGTCCGTCTGTGTGCACATGAAAATGTCTGTAGCATGTCTGGATGATGTCTGTGTATATATGCACATGAGGGAGTACGTCTTTGTGCACACACAACCATTCTTGTATGTGTGCGCATGCACACCTGTCTACCCTTAGCATGCATGGACAGCTTTACAAGTACACATGTGTCTGAGTGCATAAGTATCCTTGGGACTTGTATGTGTATCTGTACTTCTAGATGACAGCATCAGGCCCATGTGTAACGAGGCCACCCAAATCACCTTCTTCCTCATGAAAATCTCAGCCCTCTCAGAGACATTCTGGACCACAACCTGCTCCACCTCCTCCAAGAAGCCTTCCTGGATTCCATATTCCCATACTCAGAAGTAAGTCCCTTCCCTATTTCCTCAGTGGTGACAGCCTCGCTCCTGGATTTCCTGAATAGCACCAGCTTCTCAGCAAGGCCCCACCAGCAGACACAGTATGAAGGGCCAGCCCATGCTGCTTACCTGCTAAGGCCTCTGCTCACGATCAGCACTTGAGGCTGCTGAGAATGTCAGGAAAAGGAGGTGGGGGTAAGGAGGCAGGGGTCCAGCAGTCCAACCTGGCCGAGCACAGCTGAATCCTGCGGAGGCAGAAGAGGGCACAGTGAGCTCCAAGTCTTACCATGGGGGCGGCTCACACCCCCTCTCCCCACTTCAGCGACCTCTAGGTCTCGCCTGCCCAGACCCCTCTGGACATCTCCTGGAAGGCTGAGCTGGCCACAGAAGTGCAGCCACCCTAGAAACTGGATGCTGCTCCCCAACACCCCAATGAAGGCCCATCTCCTGAACCAGTGCCATCTGGTCTGAGGGCCCTACTGCCCCCTACTGGTTGGTTGTGCTATTTCTCGAAGCCAGCCATGGAAGGCGGCTTCTGAGTAAAAGAGAGAGGGCCTGGGAGCACCCTGGGGTGGGAAAAAGTACAGTAGGTGAGGCCACACCCAGAAAAGTGCCATCTGGTCTGAGGGCCCTACTGCCCCCAGCGTGGAGGCCCGAGGCTAGGGGAGGGCCGAGAGCAGACCTGACAGGGAGCACCAGGGTCAGAGATATCCCTCCACCCATCCTCAGCTTGGGGGCTTTTCTAACCCCTCCCCCAGCCTCCTCACTCCCCTCCACAAGGCCCTCGCAGACCTTCCAAATGCTGCTGGTGGGGCACACACAGCTCACCACCGCAGATAGCAGTTGGAGCCTATCTCCTAGCCTGTGGTCTATCAGTGGCTCAGCATTCCCACTTCCACAGAAACGTGGGCACGTGGTCACCAAAACACGTGTGCTGGTATGTTCAGAGCAGAGTCTTCATAATGGCCCCAAAATGAGAACTTCCCAGATAACTGTCAGCTATGGAACAGATACACTGACGATGCAGGGGACGGAACACCACACAGCAATGAGCGACCTACAACTCCATCCAACAAGAGTGATCAATCTTATGAACCCAATGTTGACCGGAAAACCCAGGCAGAGTGGAGAACACGTTTAAGGGGTCCATTTAGAAAAAGGCCACAGAGAGGCACAAGGACTCCCCTGTGCGTGAGGTGGACCCAGTGCGGCCCCGGACCCTTTGCAGTGCCTCTTACCCGGAGGTGGAGTATGTTTGTCGCCCTGAATCGGGGCTGGCCTCCAGACGCGTTTTGACCAGTAGGATTTGATGAAAGTGGCATTTTGTGGCTCAGGGAAACTAGGCCTCATGAGATCCTGCTGTTTCTGGCCTCGACCCTCTGGGAACCCGGCCTGGCCCTGGCAGGAAGCCAGTCCAGTCCGCCTTACTGTGGGGGCCAAGGAGAACTGAGGCCGCCCAGCCAACAGCCGGCACCAACTGCCAGACGTGACTAAGGCCTCCTTCCACCTTCCGGTCCAGCCAGCCCTTCAGGTGACGGGAGTGACACGAGCACAAGGGAAAGCAGCAGAGGACGCCCAGGCAAACCACAGCTCCTGAGACCTGGTCAGTGGTAGTTCTCCATTTCACCGAGCTCCGGGTGGTGTGGGCAGCAGCAGATAACGGACAGCAGTGGTGGGAGTGAGGAGAGGACAGTCCTCATCCTTGGGGGGACAGCAGTGACTGGAGGGGAGCACATAAGGGGGCCGCGGGGGTCTGGAATGCTATTTCTCGAAGTGTGGCAGACACGAGTGTGCTCATTTCATGACAATTTGTCAAGCTACCTTTAGGACATGCACACTTTTCTGAACGGATGGAATAATTCAATAGAAGCTAAAAACCAACCAACCTCTGGGGCTCTCTGCCCGCCCAGTGTACCAGATCCAGCCCGCCCTGGCCTGCCTGCCACCTCTCCTCTCTGCACACTCACAGCGCTGCCTCACACCTCTGCACTGGGGTGCCCTTCCCCTTCCCATGTGCTTCAAAGCCTGAGGGCAGGTGGCACCTCCTCCTGGCAGCCTTCCCTGAGCTCCTCAGGCCTTGCCCAGGTGTCCATACTCACACGGCTCTCTCTCTTCCTGGCCTGAGTCTTCCCTAGCATGGAGTTAAGTCTTTCCCTTCTGTCTCCCCAGCTCTTGCAGCTCTCCAAACAGGGGTCCTGTCAGGGATAGGCACCCCGCTTCTTCTTCCCCTGGGGTTGAAACCCCCTCCAGTGATGCTGTGATGATCAGAGCAGACTTGGGGTACTGTGAGGGGGAGGGGTCTGGCCATTACAAGTCTCATTTGTAGGCCAGCACTTTCCTGGACCTGGGCTTCTCCCAAATAGATAGGGGGCGGGAATGAATTTGGGGTTCCAAAGAGGACCTCCAGAGTGGGGGCGGACTTCGGGGGCCTCTGTTGTACAGTGGACAACGACACCTGTGAGATTCGGACCACTCCTTTCCTCGTCATTGTCTACTCAAATCAAACAGCAAGCTTGACGTGCAGTCAGTGCTGCCGACACAAAGCAAGCGGCCAGGCCAAGCAAAGGAGAGCTGAGATGCCAGGCAGGCAGATGGGCATCGCTGTCTGAAGCCCTTCCGTCTCCATCAGCGCCCATCCAGAAGGTGAGAGGCCTCCCCCCACCCCACCCCGGCAGCTCTCATACGACTGGGGTGGGATCTCAACTGACCCCCAGCACCAGGGCCTCGGTCCTGGATGCCCCTCTCAGGGCCCCTGTCCCACCTGCTCAGTTCCAGCTCGGTCCTCGATGGATGTGTGACCTTGGGGGAACCCCCTGTGGCCTCAGTTCTCCCACTCCATCTGAGAGATGTTGCCTCATCAACAGTCTCAGATGAGACACGGCTCTCTATCCTGTGGGAGGACTGCCCCATGGTCCAAGACAGCTCTGAGGCCCAGCAGCCTTTCTGCCTCCCTCGGGGTCCTCACTGCCGCTGTGCTGCCTGCCAGCAGGAAGCTCGTGTGCCCACTGCCGTCCGCTAGGGGAGGCCACAGCAGCCAGCCTGGAGAGGAAGGGGAGTGCCTCCCACCCCCAGGCCTGGGCTCACCCTGGGGCATTTTCCCTGGTACTCCAAGCCTTTGCTAAGAAAGAAACCTCCTTGCCCAACAAGGAGGCACAGATAACCCAGGAGAGGCCGTCTCCCCTGTAGAGGAGGTAACTCCATGCACAGGAGGGCAGCTGGCTGGGTCCAGCCTTCCACAGGTGGGTATGCTGTCTCAGGTAATGAGCTCCCCATCCCCAGAGGCATGCAAGCCAAGGGGATCAGCCATGTGGCGCTGTGGGTGCTACAGGCACCAGAACTGGAGCTGGCCTCTGTATTTCCCCAAGTCCTCTGATGATAAGAATCACCTGGGCTGCCTGTTAAACCTACAGCTTCCCAGGCCTCTCCCCTGAGAATGGAAGTCTGTGGGTCTGGAATACAGCCCAGAAATTTAAATTTTTAATAAGTCCTCCCAGGTGATCCTTTGCATCTGGAAAGTTTGGGGGGGGGGCACTGGCAGATGACCTTCCGAGCCCCTCTGGGGCCCAAGATTAGTGATTCTGAGACCCCACTCCACACTACCCCCACCCCATCTGGAAGACACACAGGCAGCAAACGAACTGCATCATTAAAAATGATTTGAACGCTTTAGACAGGGCAAAGATGTCAGGGGGAGGAGGGTTCCCAGCCCATGGTGGTACCAGCAGCAGCTCCTTCTTAGCCCTCACCCTGGCCCCCCAGAATCATCCAGAAAAGCTCAGCATTGGGGGTGGGGGGAGTGAGCTGACAGCTGTTCAGCTGCTGCTCAGTGAGACCCGGAAAAGCAATTATCTTGCTCTTAGCAGAAAGGCACTGGCTTTTACCCACCCCCTCCCACCTCCCTCCCGCCCACCTTCACACACACACACACACACACACACACACACACGCCCATCCAGGCCAAGATACTGGCTGGCTCTGCACCCGCCTCCCCCACCCGGCCTCCAGATTCCTCTGACTCACTCAACTTCCATCCTCAAGCACATTTCCAACACTTAAATCATTTAGCCCGCTAAACCGGAGACGGCAAAATGGGTGCTATTTCTTAAAAACATACAGAGAGCGTATTAAATTATTGATAGCCATTAAACAGGGGGAAAAAATTAAACAGCTCTCAGCTCTTATCAATCATTCATGCAGTTTCCACTGGGGTGTTTTCTGGAGAGTGATCACACGGGCAACCCGGGGAGCTGGATCCCGCGGCAAGGAAGGCACTGGCTGGATGGAAAGGGGGGGCCGCTGCAGCCCCCAGGACTACCCAGGCCGCTAAGGCTGCGGAGGGGCTCTGGCGGGGCTGTGGCGCAGGGAGGTGGGCCTCCCCTCTTCACCAGAACACTAGCAAATGATACTCCAACACTGCCTTCAGGGAACCCCCGTAATTAAATCCAGCCGCCTTTTACTGAGTGTCTACTATGTATCAGGCATGCGGGATACACAGAGACACCATACCCTAAGCACTCACACAGGTAACCCTGGGGCCCTGCAGGAAAAGGTGATTACACGCATTGTAACAGGAACATTGTGACAGGAGCCCTGATGGGAGTCCACAGGGGGTGGCTGGAGGAAAAGGGACAGCTGCGCTGGAGGAGGGGCTGCCCAGGAAGGTTTCACCAAAGAGGCAATTCGTGGGTAAATTCTTGCCCAGAGGCCACACCTGGAAGGCATTCCAGGAAAGGGGTGCAGGTCCAGCCCCAGCAAAGGCACAGTAGCCTAGCTGTGCCTGTGTCCCAGCCTCCCTCCTGCCAATGTCAGTCACTGACTGTGGGGTGAGGGGCTTGGGCACAGTAAATGGAGCAGGGAGCTGTCACCTCAGCCTCTCCTCCAAGCACCAGTCCAATCCAGGCCAGGCCAGGCCAGGGGAGGGATACACAAAGCCAGCCCCCCCCTCCTGCCCCCGCAATGGGGACAAGCAAGAGGTTGGGGTTCACCCCAGCTGCCAGGGCAGCCGCACCTCCACCCCCGCACAGCAGATCCATTTCCTGGCTCTGACTCAGGACACCTAAGCCAGCGTGACGCAGAGCGTGGAGGCTGCAGGGCTGGGACACCACTGGTCTCCTGGCCACAGACAGGCCTGGCAGAGCTGCCCTGGGGAGTCGGGCTCCCTCCTGCCCTGAGCCGTGCCAAGGACCCAAAACCCAGGGCTGTGGGAGCCAGAGGACACCCGATCCCACTCTGCCCTCTGCTTGGGGACCATCTACCACCAGGGGCCATCTGAGGCTCCCAGGCCAGGCTGAGGCCAGGCTGAGCTGCTGGCTGCTGAGGGGAACAAAGAGGCTAAGCCTATGCCTGCCCCAGCCCCTTCCCCCACATACAGGGATAGCGCCACATTCTTGAACGTCTTTCAGAAGCCCTAGCTTCGCAGGAGCAGGGAGCTGGGAAGAGGCCCTGCCAAGTGTTGATAGCACCCTCGCCAGAGAAAGCTGCTGTCACAGGGAAACATTCTGGGGAGAGCGGTTGTTTACCACCAACGCTTGGGACTGTCAAGAAATAATCAGAAGGAATTAAATTTGCAAAGTGGAAAAGATAGCATGGAAGCCCCGCCCCAAGCCCCTGGACATTGTGACCTAGAGAATCAGGCTGTTCTATTTTGCCTGGTTGGAGGAAATGTTCTCAAATGTGCAGGGGGTAGGGGGATATGTGTGCCCCCAGCCAGGCCTGGGAGATGGGGGCCCACGTCTTCACATCATATGGACTCAGTAAGACCAGGCTGATCTTACAGGACAGGGGTAACCTCCCAGGGTCTGCCCACAGTCTATGGGGATCATGGTGCCTAAGGCTGCCCAACACCCCTGCCAGTCACTCAGGGGCTTGGGGTGACCGGCCTGGGTGAGCCTGAAAGTCATCAGCCGCCCTAGGCTGTACAGCCCCGCGCTCACACCAAGGGCACTGGGCTCCGCTGAGTCCCTGTTACCTGTCACCTTGGTTGCTGCACAGGACCCCTTCCCTCCAGGCTCCCTCCACACAGGCACAGGGACCTGTGCAGGGCTAGGGCCTGAGCTGGCACAGAGCAGGCTGCCAGGGAAGGTGTGCTGACCCACAGAAACAAGACACAAGTGACCCCAAAACCCAAATCAAACACACCTGTCCCTGCTGAGGTACCAGCCCTGACTCCTCGCTGCCAGCATCTTCCACTGTCAAACCATCTGTCAGTTGTGCCTGTACTTCTAGAAGTCTCTCACACCCTCTAGACTCCAGCCGTAGCACAACTCCTCAACCTTCCTGAACAACCTCCTCTGGACTTTCCTGCCCCAGGGCCTTTGCATGTGTTACCACTTTCTCTAACCAGCCAAGTCCTGCTCTGCATCAAGCTCTACTTACCCCTTTGTAACTGTTGCAACACTTTTCGCATTATAATAAACTGGATTCTGTTCGCATCTGCTCTGAACTAAATGGGGGGAAGGGGGGCACCTCGAACAGCAACAGGGCTCCTTCCTTCAGCACTTGGTACAGTCAAACCAACCACCCCAGCCCCGGCCTGCAGCCCAGAGTTAGTTCTTCTTAATGGCTGACCTGCATCGCTCCTGCTATAATTTTAAAAACCATTCCCTGGAGAGTGGGTGCGATGTTCTCGGCCAAGTGAAAGTGAGCCGTGCTCTTGGACTCCTGGAGCCGAGGGAAGGGGCAGGCTTGGAAATTGCCAGGCAAAGGCCAGCAGAAATTGGCCACAAATGAATCATTAACTCTCGAGTCGAGAGCTCCGAGTGGCTGGTGCCAAGGTCTCCGGCTCTGGCCTGTGTGGGCCACTTGGCCTCACTTGGCTCGGGCGGAGGTGGCCCCGCCCCCCGCCAGCCATCTGCTGCACCCCATGGCCACTGGGCATGGAGAGCTGAGGCTGCCTGGGCCAGAACAGCCCAGATGTCTTACGGGAGAGGGCATGCCTTTTCCCAGGAACGACTCCAAACCGTTGCCCACACACTTCTGTCCTTCTGGAATGCTGTCCCTTCCAGCAAGCTAAATCCCCTGTCCTTGCAGCCTGGCGGCCTCTCTTCCCTGCCCATCTGGGCCCACAGTGGCCCCCACACCTCTGGCTGCATCTGCCTGCCCTGGCCTGGGTACCAGGGGCTCATTTCTTCAGTGAAGCACCTGCCGCGAGGGAGACTTGGCACGCCTCCTGGACCCCAGCAGCTGGCACAAAGTGGGGCACTGACCAAAGAGCCCAACGTGATGAGGTTGTTCCTGGGGTCAGTCTGCAGCCAGCAGGAGGAAGCACCTCGGCGTGGGGTCTGCAGTCCCACCTTCTCAGGTGACACGTCACATTCCCCTCTGGGCCTCCTTTCAGGCCTCAGGTCAGCGGGGATGCAGTTGAGGTAGGGGCAGAGGTGACTGCCAGCTTCCTACTGGAGAGCCAGGTGGCTGTGGTGGGGCATGGCACCCTGGTTCCCAGGAGGGAGGAGAGGTCAGCACGGACCCCCTCCCTCCCCAGGGCGCCATCCTGCAGGCAGGAGTGCGACTTCACCACAGCCCCTCGGAGCTGCGCTGAAGGTTCTTCTCGGTGGGGACTGATGGAACCGAGGGCTGGAAGCAGGTACGATAGTAACATGATGGTAATACAGCGCGCACTGTGCGTCCACCTGGGCTCCAAACATAGTGTCCACCTGTATGGCAATCAGGTGGGCAAAACACAAACGAACACTGCTGACTCGGCTGGCTGTCCGTGTCAGTGCTGTGCTAAACGCAAAGCACACGACCCATGTGCCCTTCCACCACACCACGAGGGACATACTATTAACATGCCCTGGAAATGAGGAACCCACGGTTCCAGAGATGCAGAGGGGTGACCCACCCATGTCCCAGGCTGGAGTGTGGCAGCCGGGGATTCAGATGAAGGGGTCTGACCTGGGTCCCACACGCCACCCACCCCCACGTGCCCAGAGTCCTTGTCTCGTGTTCTTAGAGCTCAAACAAGTATGGTGGGCACCGCCCCACAGCCTTCACAGAGCCCCTTTCTCATCTGATCCCCAAAATAGCCCCGTAAGATGGCCAGGGAGCGTCATTATTACCATTTTACAGATGGGGAAACAGGCCTGCTGGGAACGAGCCTTGACTATGTGGCAGCTTATATACCTGTTTATTCCTCACCACAACCCCACAGGTGGCTGCTGGTAACAGCATGGTGCAGATGGAAAAGGCTGAGAATGCGAGAGGCAGAGGGAGCTGCCACCCTGGTGACAGAGCCTGGGCTTGTGCCTGATCTGCTGGACTCCCGGTGGGGCTTCTCCAGGCACAGGCTGTCCCCAAGGCCGGCACAGTAAGTGCAGGCTGTGGGCGTGGTGGGGAGAGGTGGCTCAGGAGCCCAGCACAGGGCCGGGCCAGGGGCTGCATCCCTCCCCACCAGCACCCGCGCCCCACCCATGGGGATGGGCCAGAGATGCTCTGAGGATGAACCCACCTCCTCACCTCCCTGCAGGACTCCCAGGCCAGGGCACCCGGCGCTCAGTTATCATGGCAAACTCTTACTGATGAGCTTACTGATCAGGCTGCGATGTCTCGGCCAGCCACACAGGTCACCAGGTGTGTATGAGTGTGTGGGTGTGTGAATGTGGACCGCGCCCATCTGAGGAAAAAAAGATGAGCTGGTGACCGCCTGTGTGTACCTGTCACCATGACACAGACACACGCAGGTATGCACTCCCCTCACTCATGTATGCAGGCACACGTGTTTGTCGGGCACACATGTGCTTGTCTGCACACATGCTCACACCCAGAACAGCACACACCTGCATTCAGGCACCGGGGGACCACCGAGCAGGGATGTGGACAGCTCTGATGCACACACACAGGGCCCAGGAGAGGGGTGAGGGCAGCAGGTGGGCAAGCAGCCATCTGCGGAACTGTGCTCGGGCCCCGCGCTGCCGCTGTGCTCATGGAGTCAGGCCTGTCAAGCACAGCCCATCAATCAGGAAGCCGCCTGCTGCAGGCATTAAATCGTCCCTAGGATGCAGTGCTTAGAACAGAGAAGGAGCCGGCATCTGGTCTAGGTCCACCGTCTGGGTGGGGGTGGAGGGGCCCTGTTAGTTAGCACCCGCTCCACCCCAGGCTACCTCCCTGTCCGCAGCCCCTGTGAGCTCCCTCTCCTGCTCCCTCACGAGGCCCTGCTTCCCCCCGACCTTCCCATTCTACCTCTGTCCTCTGCTCTCACCCGAGATGCCTGGGTTCACCCACAAGCTGAGCGCTGCCCTCCTACCCCCAGTGCTGAGGGCTTCTCCTAGCAACCAGCACCCCAGGACTGAGCTGTGCTGGGGCTGAAGATGGGTGTGGGGAAGATTCCACTTCTGGGCAGAACAATGGGGTGCTGCCACCAGACTGGGATCCAGGCCTGGGCCACTCCCAGCTGCATCTCCTGTGAGTCACCTCTGGTCTGGCCTCCCCGCCCCCTACAAGTGGGGACTAGAGAGGGACCTCCCGGAGCTGCTGGTCCTGGGGCTGTGCTGCCCAGGGGAAAGCTCCTACACGGGTGCCGATTAATCATGACTATTAATAATACAGCCATCTGTATCCTGTGGTGGAGCGAGGAGGGTTTCAAGTGGGCCCAGGCCCCCGCAGAATAAGTGGGTCTCGGGTGTGCTGGGGGTTAGCTCCGGGCCTGCAAGCAGATCTGTGGGGGCTGTGTGTTAAGGAGGGGCTGTTTGTACTGCACTGCACAGACAGACGCAGGAGAGGAGAGACAGACAGGCAGGCAGGCAGACAGACAGATGGCAGGGAGCTGGCTCATCACCCGATGAACAATAGACAATTACCAGTGCCAAAGCGCTCGGGCAAGATTCTCACTGCCTCCCACTGGGACACACCAGTACCTGGCCTTTCTGCTTCTCCTCAGCCCTCACCCCACCCTAGAGGCCTCGGCTCCAGGGGTGAAAGGGAGTAGGGATGGGAGCTATCCTCTGTCCAGAAGTCCTAGATACTGTTACCTGCCATGGCCAGGCCAGGCCCCCCCCCCCAACACACAACAGCACCCTAGGACTGGAACCCAGGCCACCCCCATTCCTGCCCCTGTGTCCTTGTGCACTCAGGTTCCTCTGCCTGGCAGGCCTGCCTGCCCTCCGCAAGCCCTGTTCTGATGGCCTCCCTCTGAGGGGTAAGCCTTTCTCAAGGCCCCATCCCTCCTCCCACCGCCCCATGGTGGCCAGCACGCTGTTGACCTCGCCTGTCTGCCTAAAATGCCCTCTTGGTGTGCACATCCACTCTCATCTCCCAGTCACCAGACCATGAGCTGCTCTTGCCAGCTCACTTCCACAATTCCTCAGTGCCTACACGGGAGGGGCCCCGGCTGAATTCAACGCTCACCCTGAGCCAGGCACATGTTACTCGTCACAACAGCCCCATGTGGTATTTATGCCCATTTCATAGATGGGGAAACTGAGGCTCAAAGAGAGAGGAGAACTTGCCAACAGTCATGTGGCCAGGAAGTGGCTGAAATGCAAAGCAGGCCATTGGCTCCAGAGCTCTTCCCCACGAGGCTACAAAGATTCCGAATGAACGAATGAATGAAGTTTAAACACCAGGATGCATAAAGTCCTTTGAGCTATTTTCGTAAGTGGAAGGAAAAGTGGCCAAGAGATGAATGTCATGGGTTCAGGCAGGGTCTTTGCATTAACTGACTGTGTGACCTCAAGCAAGTCACTGGTCAACCGTGGGACTCAGTTTCTTCACCTGTAAAATAGGGGCAAGTCCGGCTGCCTGGTCTGCAGGTCAGCTATGAAGACAGTGTAGAGTGAGCACTCTGAGGACGACGGCAGAACAGAGCGTGATCATGATGTGTGTACATGTGGCAGCCAGGACTTCCAAACCAAGCGCCTGTACGCCCGCTCCAGCGGGGATCCCCGGAACAACGGACGAGGGGTCGGAAACCTTGGCAGCACATCCATTGTTCGGGGTCTGATCAGCACCCTTCCTGGGCAGCTGCCCCGTGTGCAGCCTGGGCTGGCCATGGTGGGGAGGGGACACAGGAAGTGCATGGGCTTCATGAGCACAGGGCCAGGTGCGGCCCTCTGGGGCCTGTGACTTGGTTGGGGGATGCCCCCTGCATAATGGGCCAGAGCTGCTCCAGGAGCACCACCTCCGTCATTGGCTGACCACCATGCCTGGCACTGGGGGTGCAAAGCAGACAGCATTCAGCCGCAGGCTTGGGTGGCACCCAAGCGACAGAAAGGCAGAGATGTCACGCAGTGCCCTTCCCATACCTGTGGCAGACATTACCAATCGATCCCCATACACTCTTGCAGAGTTCCAACGTGACCTTGGAATGACTTTTCTGAATAGCACTCTAGGCTGTCACTCCAAAACCTGTAGCATTTGACATCCCTATTAGTGGAGCAACTACTACACTCCAGCAGGGGTCAACCATGCTGGGCAGGGGTGGAGTCTGGACCCTGACAGAGGGAGTCCCTCAGTCCCATGTTATGGGGGGTAGTGGTCACCTCTGAGTATTGTGTTGTTGGAAGACAACTGATCAAAATGTCCTACCAGTAGCCCCTTCCTGTCCACTCCTCTACAAGGAGATAAAAGGTGAAGGAGATAAAAACCCACGGAGGTGAATGGGAGAGAAAAGGGTGATCGGACAGTTTGCTGAGCCCCTCACATCCCCTAACCAATTTCTTGGTTTTGTCATTTCCTCCTGCCATCTAGGCTGCCATTTATTTAATATTTTTTCTTGAAATCAATTTATAGTTTTTGCCAAAATGTACTTATTTACAAAAAACTTTGTCCTGTTACCTTAAATATAAAATTAGCCTCGCTCACCACGAACAGAAGTTAAATGTGAAAACAAGTGCTGGAAAGTAAACGCGTTTCTCTGCTGCCTGCCTGCTGGAGGCTCCAAGGTCCCTCTGTTGAAAAGGAGACCAGCAAGCATCCCGGGCCCAGGCACTGGGCGCTGTCCTCGACACAGCCAGAGGGCGAAGGGGCCTGGGCAGAGGGCTGTGCTCAGCCGTGATTAATGCAGGCACAGACCTCAGAGTCACCTTTGTGTGCTTTGAGGAACAAGCACAGCTCGGAGAGGTGAGCCACCAGCCCCAGGTCGCACAGCAGCCAGCCTCTGGCTCAGGCCTTCTGATGACGCACAAGGTTCTTTCCTTGTGGCTGCCGCCGCCTCTCAATGCCACACGCAGTCACTTAGCGCGGAGTCTCTCTGGCCCACGGCTGGCGTGCGAACGGTTTTTACACCTGAGGTTAACAACTGTGATTTAAGAGGTTATTTGTCTTAATTTTCGGAAATCACTTTCTCAGGGAGGAGGTAACTAACACATCGGCTAGGGAAGCTTGTCTTTATAGAAAATATTTATAGCATTTCCAGACAGTTTGGTGGCAAATGGATACAGCATCTGCTATTTTCCTCACTTTCCACCACAGCTCTAAAGCCCAGAGCAGTTAAAACACACAACAACAACAACAACACAACAACAGCAACCACATCAATGCTGATAGGAAGGCAAAGCCGGCTCTTCTGGGGAAATAAAGCACAAAACCGGTGTGATTTCAGAGAGCGCATCACTGCCTCCTCTAGCCGTACCTGTGCTCGTGCTCAGAAAGCCACAGCAATGGGCCAGCCCCCAAGGCCATGGTGCGGTTCACTGCCTGAGTCGGGTTTGGCCGGACTCCCAGGCCCGGGATTATGGCTCTCACCAGAAGCCCCAATGGCAGAAGAGCCCTGGAGAGGGACAGGGAGAGGGCAGCCTCCAGAAATTGAAGACGGTCTACGAGCTGGAGCTGAGCCAGTTGCTCTCCTCATGCTACCTCAGCAGTTATTCATCCTTCTGAGGCCAGTGACGTTCATTACTCCCATTTTGCAGATGGCAAAACTGAGGCTTTAACAAGCCAAGAGATTTTCCCCAGGGCACAACTGCTTATATGGTAAGCTGGTCCCTTTGACTCCCCCAGGCAGCCGGGAATTCCTACCTCATTTCCCGTGACCATCCTTTGAGTGGCCCCTATGCCATCTGCTCCCCAGGACCCTGCCAGGCACCTCCACATTCTGGGCTCCAAGCCTTTTCTCACACCCTGACCCTCAACACCAAACCTTGGCCCCCAGAATGCAGAGTCTGAAGAGGGAGGCAGAGTCACTGTAGGACTCTGAGGGCCTTTTGCTCCATCCTGGTGACTCAGGGGGGAACCCCAAGGCCCAGGGAGCGGAGAGGAGGGGATATGTTCGGGGTCACAAAGCTGGCTGTTGACAAAATAAAGGTAATCCGGTTTGTTGTTAAAAATCCCAAACATGTTGCTACTCCCTCTGTCCTTGGCGCTGTGTTCCAGCCACACGCGGAGCCATCCTTGCTGCTTCATAATAAGAAGTCAATGCAGCTCAGAAGGAGGCTTGGTAGCGAGATCTAGGGCTCGGGCCCACCAACGGCTCAAGCTCATGGTGCTCGTGTTCCCAGCTGGACGTCTCGAGTCCAGCCAGCCCAGCCTTTCAGACAGAGCCTCCCACTCCCTCCCACTGAGGCTGCAGGCAAAGCCCACCACACCCTCCCACCAGCTAGGGAACCAGATGCATTGGGACAAACCCCAGGCCAGACCCAGAGGGAGCACCCACCTACACAGCCTGGCTTGAGGCTGGCAGAGAGCCCCCCGCGGAGGCGCTCCCCATGTCACCACTCCCCCGAGCAGTCCTCTCCACTCGCATTTTGACAGACTTTGCAAACGCATGTGTCCAGTTAGCTCTGTCCCCCCAGATCCTGGTCTCCCCCCACCCTTCCAGTGCCCGGCCTCTTTGGAATCAATTGCTCTCCGCATCCCCCAACCCAGGCATCAAATCCAAAAGTCAAGGAGCCTCCTTGATTCTGATGCTGCCTCTTAGCCAAGCCATCTGCCCTTTCCACGGTTGGCTCACCCTTCCTGTGCTCTCTCTTTTCTTTTTTTATTTTATTTGTTGGGGTGACATTGGTTAATAAAATTATATAGATTTTAGGTGTGCAATTCATACTACATCACCTGTATACTGGATGTGTTCACCCTTCCTGTGTTCTCATCTGCCCACCTCTTGTCAGCCCCTTTGCCTGGGCAAAGGCAACAGCCGCTCACTGGCCTCCCACTCTCACTTCCCCCTTGCTCTTCTTCATAGCTGTCAAGTACATCTTTTCCTGTTTATGGCTTCCCCAAGGCATTCCCCCACGGCCCATCTGGGCCCTGCTCACCTCACCCAGTAAGTGCTTGACCACCACCATCGCTGCCCGCCTGCCCCATTGGTTTCCCTGCCCCAGGGCCTTTGCATCTTACCGTCTCCTCCCCCCACCATGGCGGCTCTATTTTATTTAAGTCTCTCAATGGGCCCTTTCAGCTTGTCCTTGTCTAAAATGCAGTCACTCCATAACACACCACTCCACATTGTCCCTGGATGGCAGGTACTGCAAGATGATGATTGCTTCTGTAGGTACTGACTTATTATGTGTCTCTCGCCCCCACCCTGACGATGTGAGGCCCAGCTCCTTGTCAGGCTGGCTCCCTGGGTTATATCCAGTGGTTAGAACAGCGTCTGGCACAAAATCGATGGTCATAAGTGTTTGTTGAATGAGCAAGTGAGTGAACATCCAGGATCTCATTAGCCCCCCTGCCCCCACCAGCCAGGGTGGGAATTATCCCACTTCACGGGTGAGGGCTTGCATGAGGCACCCTACACACCTGGGAGCCACGATGGTGAAAGTGGCAGCACCCTGGTTCGGGACCAGGCCTCCTAACGCCTAGACCAGGGAAGGCACGAGGATTAAGAGGATAAAAGCCCAATGGAAAACGCATGAAATTGTGTGGCTCCAATATTTCTCTTGCAGCTTGAAATGTCGCTTCTCTGAAAACCACATCCTGCCCCTTTGAGCCAGTCTTGGCCTCAGCTCCCAGCTACGGGCAGCTTCGCCGAGGCCTCCCCTCTGAGAGGGTCCTGGAGTTCACTGGCCCAGCCTCAAGATGATGGGGGCGGCCGGGGTGGGGGTTGGCGGGGGGGCAAAGGAGGCCTCCTCTCAGGGTGGGGTAGAAGGAAAGGGCTGAGCCAAATGCGGGTCACGCTGCTGCGCCCACAGCCCTCCGAGGGCTAAAAATAACCCTGTTTACACACTTCCAGAGCTGGGTTTCTGCCGCCCTGTCAGGAGGGCTTGAGACTTCACTATGCCCACGTCCCCACCGCACACCTTCTACTGGGCCGGTGGGGACCAGGCTTTGGGGTTTGTTTCCTTGGGCGGTTGTAGGTGGAGGGAGGTGAGGAAAGCTGCCCACGCTGCGATTCCAGGAGACTGCTCACTGCTGGCAGACAGCTCCTCCTCCCGGAGATCAGAGATGCAGGACGGCAGGGGCAGAAGCAACAGCGGAGGTGGCCAGATCCTGCGCCACGAGGGGCCCAGCCAGCTCATCCCAAAGTCTTGGGGGCCACTGTGCCATGGGAAGCCTGGGAGCGGCCGCGGGTCCTCCCTGTGTATGTAACCCGGGGCAGGCCACTTCCCCTCTCTGGTCCTCACTTACCTCTCTGTGTTGTGGCAACTGGTGGTAAATAACTGACACCTTGTTCCTGACATCATGTCCCCTGAGTGTGGAGGGCTGACGGTCCATTCTCAGTGTGTGTGTGTATTTGGGGGGGGGGGGGGGGGGGGGCAGGCAGTGCCAGAGACAGAGCAGGCCCCTGGGACCTGTGGCTCGTCTTTGGGAGACAGGCACACCTGCCAGGATGGCCGTCACCTGGCCACCCTCCTCCCGCCTGCCCTGGTTCACCCAGATGGACTTTGACACCAGAGGGGCAGGTGCCAGTCGCCGGCTAGCGACAGCCCCTCCTCCTGGGCAAACAGGCCCTTCTCCACCCCATGGCTCCCGTCAATGTGGCCATGCCAAGAAACACGCAGGCTGCCAGAGGGCGGCATGTCGGTCAGCCACCCTCCTTGGGCAGGCAGCGCCTGGCAAGCACCGCCGGCCCCCTCACCCCACATGGCCACCATGGTGAGGAGCTCCGGCTCCCCAGGATCCAGCAACCCCTGGCTTTTCTTCTCCCACTGGAGAGGCCAGATGGGAACAAAGTCCATGCCTATGGCCTGACTTAGGGCTGTGCCCTCTGACAGCAGTCCTCTGGTACTATGAGCCTTCGTAGGTGCTGTTCCCTCTGCCTCAGATGCCTTTCCCTCACTCCTTGGCCTGGGGATTTCCCACTCCTCCCAGCGGAGTGAGCTCAGCGCTGACCGTGCCCTGTGCCCTGTCATTAGACAGCCAGTAGCTCCCCCTGATCCCCGGTAGAGCCCGAAAAGGAAGGGGCTCGGGAACTGTCTGCTGACTTCACTCGGTCTTCTCTCCTCCGTGTGATGAAGTCCACCCTCTACAGTGCCCCCGGGCATCGCCCCACAATTCTGCGATTCTGCAACCTGTAATCAGCTCCACCATTTCCCTCCAGAGGCGTCTGTCCGCTCGGGAGCCTCTGCGCCCCGGCCTCTATGTCTCATCAGGCCTGCACCGCGAGCCCAGGTTCCTAAATACACCTGCTCAGGTATGTGGGGAGAGGCCCGGCATCTGCTCGGCTAAACAGGAGCTCGGGGGGTTCTGTGTGCAGAAGCCCCAAGGGTCCAGGGCACCCCAACGCACTTGGAACCTACTTCCCTAGGAAATCACAGTACCCCATGGCCCTGCAGACCACCCCACCCCTGCTGCACCCCTGGCTCCCGTGCCCAGGCCCTACTGGGAGGGCAGCTCATGCCCTTTCTCCTGGACAGTGGCAGGATTCCTCAGGGCCTCTGTGAGAACCACCGCCAAGTGGCCACCACAGTGATCATTCCACAGATCTGATCCGGCTACGTCACTCCTCACCCCCAGATCTTTTTTGTGGAACCCGTGTCAAGGATACACTTTAAGGCATGATGGCATTTAAAGCCCTTTAAGACATGATCAGGCCCACGCTGAGTTCCCTGGCCTTGCCTCCTACCTATCCGGCCCATGCCGTCTGCTGTCCCCTTTGTGCTGAGCCTTCCCTGACTCATCCTTTGGGGGGGAGCTTGAAGGTCACCTCTCTGGGAAGTGCTCCCTGAATGCCCTCCCAGCAGGCTGGCCTGTGCTGCTCCACAGGGCACAGTTCTCACCATGGCCACTAAGCTTCCTGCTGTAGGAAGTTGCTGGCCTGTCTTATTCCCTAGCAAGGCTTTGAGCTCTTGGGGCAAACCAGGATCACTCACTCAGAGCCTGGTCCCCGGCTGGCACTCAACAGCCCATGTTCTGAGCCTCACCAGGCACGGCCTACAAGACCTGAATCAGGTGGGTACCCCCACTGTGGTGACACGGAAAGTGATGTTCAGAGGGGCTGAGGATCTGTTCAGGTCCTATACAGAGGTGGTGGGACCCACTCAGGATGGAATCAGCCGGCACGGCACCCGTGTTCCTACCTGCCTCCTGCCTCCAGCTAGTGGAAAGACCCCAGCGCCCACTGCCACGGGGGCGAGTTACTGGGTGGGAGGGGACACTTCCTCCAAGCCCCACCCACGGTGGGCGGAAGGGTTATGGAAAGAGATGCCTCTGGGGGAAGTCACCTGTGAAATGCAGGCCCTCCCCAACCTAGAACAAGTAACAGCGTCCCAAGCTCAGCACCTGGATCTCGAAGGGAGGGATCACGGAGGCCTGAAGGGGTGCAGAGAGAGCCTGGGGCAGACCTGGACCCAGACACCACTTCTCCTGGCTCCAAGCACAGTCCCTCTGTCTTTTCCACACCTCAGTCTAACAAGGTTGCTTCCTCTTTCCTGAAGCCCCAGGGGACCTGGCAACCCTGCCTTCCTTTCAAAGCAAACACAGATAAAGAGCCAGCAGTAAATCCTGGGGTTCCCATGAAGACAAGGGAGGAACACATTAAAGGCAGATGGGGGAGAACCCCTGTCCAGTGGGGTGGGGGACCCTGTGCCCAGGAGACCCCAAGGAGCACTGGCCTCCCAGCATGGGGACACCCAACTCCCAGGCCCTCGGGATGGGCCCCAGCAAGTCCACGCAGCCACGGCTGCATCAGAATGCACCCCCACCCGTCCTCCAAACGGCCCAGGGGTCCTCTCACTCACTGTGTTCCCAAGGCCATGGCTCTGGGGTGGGTGTCAAGCAGGCTGCAGGCCTCGCTGGCTCTCAGGGCCTGCTCCCTGGCAGGGGGCAGGGGGAACATTTGAACCCCAGCCGGCTGCTGGGACTTGCTAACAGAGTGGTTCCTATCTGGCTCATCTGCCACATGGTGCCCACCTTCTCCTGCCAAGTCTCAGATGTCTCCAGCCCCCAGAAGTTACCAACAAAACTTAAGCCCACCTACCGCCCACCCTGCTAATTAACCTCCCTGCTAACGACTTGACCGCACAGTTCCAGTCCTCTGCAGGGTGTCGGAGTAGGCCCGTCCACATGCCACCTCCTCTCCCCGGCACCTGAGGCCCACTGCACAGAGCCCCGGCCCAGCAGCAGTTGGGCTCAAATCCCAGCTCTGCTTCCTACAGGCTGCATAAGTTTGGACGCCCCCTTCACCCCTCTGAACCCCATCTGTATGGCTGGCTCTCAGGTCACTGGAGGGCTAACTGAAATAACTGTGCAAAAGTAGTGCCAGTATTGGCCAGGTGCTCGCAGTGGACCAGATCCTGTTCTAAGCCCAGTACCAGCATTCATTCACTCATGCTCCTAAGATCCCCCGCAGGTAGGTGTTTCTGCTACTAAATCCCCATTTCACAGATGGAGAAACTGAGGCACAGAGTAGCTGAGTTACTTCTCTGAGGTTGCCCAGCTGGTGAGCATGGGAGCTTGGATTTGACCCCAGCGGTCTGGCTCCAGAGCCCACGCACTGACCACATGCCCTGCTGCCTCCAGGGGCTTCTACCTTCTCTCCAATGCCATTGGGGCCTAACCCTGACAAGCCGCACTCCCCCTAAACCCCAGGGCCCCATGCTTCTGGGCCTGAGTGCCCCTGACTAACAGGCGCTCCTCCCTGGTCTACCTGGCAGACACTGACCGCTACATTAGCTCCGGAACTCCTACCTTCCTCTGACCCTTGACCCTCAGGTAGAAATGACCTTTTGACTACTCCCCACGCCCTAGGCTTCCATCAAAGCCCCTAGAACTGACAAGGGCAGGGCCTGGGGCATCCTGGACCCAGCATAGACTCAATAAGTGCTCGCGGAGTAGCTGAGTGACCCATGGGGTCAGGTCCAAAAAGCCTCTGGCTTTGCCCGTCCTCCCAACCATGTTGCCTGGGCAGTTCTCAGTAGCGAGGCCCCACACAAGGTCCCAGGCCGAGTATGGAGGTCCCTCCAGCAGCATGTCTTCCCCACACTCCTGGGGTGCAGTTAGCAACCAGGGAGCCTGCAGAGAGGTGCCATGAAGACCACATATGTAGTGAGCACAAAAGCCCAAAGTGACAGAAATTGATAAAAACTTCACCGCACTGCTGACACCCCATATATCAAAGGCCCCAAATCTCATTCTCTGCTTGCCTCCAATTTCTATCAGGGCTTGCCAGCTGCACATTTATTGAGAAGTTTGTGATCTGACAGGCACTGTATTACCAACATTAATGATGCATCAGTCTCTAGAATTACTGAGGAAACAGTCCAATTGATTTTATTATTATCTTGAGTTCTCCACGTTTCATTCCAGGCAGCTTGCTACCGGAGTTTTTGAGCAAGGACCAAAGTAAATAAAGGTTGTGGGGCCAGGGCTGACCTCAGGTGGGAGACCGGGGTTTGTCCTGGGCCCCTGGGTGAGTGCCAACCATGGAATCCCCGTGGAGAGACGAGCCGGGGACAAACAGGAGCTCAGGCCAGGCCTCCCATTCATGCTGCAAAGATGGAGGTGGCTGGCAAGAGGCAGAAATAGCCATTGATGTCATCTGTCACCTGCCCCTTGGCTGGGGCAGGGAGCTGACCCCATGGGTCACTCAGCTACTCCACGAGCATTTATTGAGTCTATGCTGGGTCCAGGACGCCACTGGGCCCTGCCCTCATCAGTTCTAGGGGCTTTGATGGAAGCCTAGGGCATGGGGAGTAGTCAAGGGGTCATTTCTACCGGAGGGTCAAGGGTCAGAGGAAAGCAGATATGAGCCCGTGCTCACACAAGCCTGGCAGCCCAGCTTGCTATCGGGGGCAACTGGAAGATATGAATGGTGCCCACCTCGTCTCAGGCCACTGGGCCTCTTACCCACTATCTTCCAGCCACATGAGATTCCTTTCCATTTCCAGGACATGTCAGGCTCAAGCTGTCTCCAGGGCCAGGGCCTGCCTCTGCACAGGTTACTTCTGCTGCAGCTTCTCTCCCCTCTACCCATCACCTCATGGCCCTCCTCAGAAAGCCTTCCTGCCTAAAGGCCCCACGTCCACCCCTGGTATTCCCCATCCAGTACCCTACTTGTGTTTTTCTTAACACTTATCATAATTTATACAAGGGGGCACTGGTCGCCCTGTTGACCCATTTCCCCCCTTTGGGCCCCTGCAGACAGGGAGCTTATTGGTTCTGGTCGCCCCATGGCCCCAGAGCCTCTCAGGGTGCTGCCCCTGCAGCCCCACACCCCCTGTGGATGAGTGCATGGGCCTGACAGTAGGCAGGGACTGAGGAGCCAGTTTCTGTCAAGGCCTGAAGGCAGCGTGTGTTGCTCACTTAGGTCAAGTTCTCGCCGAACATGGCCTGTTGTCTCAGGGCGGTTTTCCTCTTCCCACCTCTGACCTCCACACAAGAGGTTCAGTGAAGCCCTTTTCCTTCTAGCTCCTTGTACAAACATTTGTCCAACAGGACTCATTTCCTTCCTCTCCTTTTCCCACCTTCACCCTCAGCTTCTTCCAGGAACTCTCTGCAGCAGGGCCAGTGGGAAGTGGAGGGCTTGAGGTCAGGTCAGGAGCTGGATTCAAATCCCCACCTTGCCATTGAAGCAGAGATGTAATTCACTGCACCAAGTTCCGCCCAATTACCTCCCTCTGAAATGGACGAGAAGCCTCCCATCTCAAAGGGATCTCAGGAGATGGCAGTTTCAGCAACCAAAGTAGTTGTCTCCCTAAGCGGCCACACACAGCACAAGCCTCCGGTGCCTTTAGCGCTGCCGTCTGCGGCGTTTAATCTGACCATGAGGCCCTAGCCGGTTTGGCTCAATGGATAGAGCGTCAACCTGCGGACTAAAGGGTCCCAGGTTCGATTCCGGTCAAGGGCACATGCCCAGGTTGGGGGCTCAATCCCCAGTGGGGAGCATGCAGGAGACAGCCAGTCAATGATTCTCTCTCATCATTGATGTTTCTATCTCTCTCTCCCTCTTCCTTCCTCTCTGAAATCAATAAAAATATGTTTTTAAAAAAATTAAAAAATAAACTGACCATGAGGACTGAAGTGCAGAATCTCAAATGGCCAGGAGACGTGGATCTCCAAAAGATTCAGAATGTGAAAGACTGGGCTTTAAGGAGAAGAGACCCACAACACCCTGTAGAATAACTGGGCGCCTAGGGGTGCTGGGGGTGTCTCTGGGTGGACAGGTCCCAAGGGCCCTGGTTCATGCCGTGCAATTTGTTAGGTGCATTCCATTACCAAGGAAACAGACAGGTGCAAGGGGAGGCTGGGGGAGCCACACATCTGCCCTCATAGCAGTCAGCTAAGAAAGGTGCGATGATCCTTATTTGAGCGAAGAGGTGAGCTGGACCCCAGAAAAGCTAAAACACCACAGGAGAACCAGTGACGTTCGGCGAGTGGGAGCGGCAGTGCACAAGGGTTCCCTCGGAAGTTCTGGAAGCAGGCAGGTGAAGAGATGGGCCTTGTGGGGGCAGTCTTCTAACTACAGTATTATGGCTGTTATTTTTATCATCTGGAATCAAATCAGAATATTTGACTTGCTAGTGTTCTGATTTGAAAACGGATTTTCCCCCCTGAAATAGGTATTTCATCTACAATTTATTAATGAGCATTTAGCAAGTGCCTGGCTCGATGCTAAGCACCGACCATACATTGTTCTATCCCGTCCTCCTAATATGCTCCATTATCCTCACTTTACACCCAGGAAGACCGAGGCGAGGGGAAGGGAAGTGGAACGCTGGAGGTGCCGCAGGTGGAAGATGCAGGCTTTGACTCCAGCTGATCCAGGTAGGAACTGGAGCCAGAGCAGCGCCCTCTGGCCTGAGGGTCCCAGGCCCCCCGCCAGCGTGCAGCCCCATTGCTTTTCCAAGAGTAACGTGAGGCCCAGGGAGGCATTCGACGTGCCCCACTTCACCCCATTACCGCAGGGCAGGGCAAGGACGACTGGTAAGTCTCCTGTTGACTCCACCTCACTTAATATTCAAAATAACCTGGAAGTAAGTCCTACAGAAGACACGAGGACTGCTGGTGGCAGAGCGGGGGTTGGACCCCGTCCTGGAGGCTGTGTGGTGACCAGTGTGCAGGCAGCCCAGACTTCTGGAGCCTGGCTCAGGTGCCTCTGTTTCAGCTGTGGGAAGAGCGGAGGCTGCCCGGCCCCAGCGCTCACAGCCTTCTTTGTCCTCACGTGGCATCACCGGTGGGTTCTCACCTGCCCCCGGTGCCAGCAGCCACAGTACACAGACCCGGTCGCAGCCGGACTCACCCGGCCTGCCTGTGCCCGGGAGCCAGCTCAGAGGACGGCTCCCTGGCATTTCTGGCGGCGTGCTCTTACTCAATTGGGCCCTTTCTGTCCAAAGGGCAGCTGTGACGTGCGGAACGGGTCTGTGGTGTCAATATGAGCCCAGCATTGTACAACTGGGGACACACAATGCCCTTGGCCAACTGTTTATTTATAAATCCACCCAGCGCTCACCGCGGCCTTTACACTCAACTCTTTCCCAAAATGCAAATTGGCTTCTTCCTGTAAGTCAAACCGGCTTGCTAAGCTGATAAAATCATCCCAAACGGGCTCTTTTATCTCCCCAATACAGAAAGCCCTCTGCACCCACACATCCTAGAAAGAGGAAGCCGTCCTCACAGCACATCACCGGGGTGGGGTGGGGGGCGGTTTGCTGGCCCAGGGAGAGGCCCTCCTCGAGGCATCCCTATGCGGGGGAATGGTCTAGAATCTGAGACTTGCGTTCAAATCCTGTTCCGACATGGTCTAGCTTTGTGGCCTTAATCTCTCGGAGCCCCCCTCCACTCGTGCACGTATGTTAAATGAGGATAAAAGTCATCTCTTCCTCCGGAGGCTTCTTTGGAGAATTAAATGAGATAATGCACATGGATAATTAAATGAGATCATGGCACAGCGCTGAAACCCTAGAAAGTCGCCCTCGCTCAGTGGCTTTAGCATGGTCCCTTTCACTCTCTGAGCCTCACCCTCCCCCGCTGTAAAGCTCCCAGGAGCCTTTGTCCTACTGGCTGGTAGATCAGTCCCTCAACTGCCTGCATCTTATTCAAACAGCTTTGGGGGTGCTGTTTCCTACACCCTGTCTCTTCATTCTCTCAAGGGCTCTTTTATCAGAAGAACAAGATCTGCTCTGAAAAAAAAAAAAGCCACCTGTCTTGTAGGAAAGCGAGCTACCTGACCGCCCCTCTGCCTGTGGGTGTTGGGGTTTGTTAACAGCCACGAGCCCTGTGCGGGGCTCGAGGGGTGGGGGTGGAGGCATCCAATAAAAGTTCATTGCCCACTTGGCTAATACGGGGAGTCTGGAGAGTGGGCAGGAGGGCAAGGAAATGCAAAATGGACCTAGGAGTCGCCAGAGACCAAGAGACGTGCATGGAAGCTGTGGGTGGAGGGACCAAGGCTTACAGGAGGATCGAGGTGCTGTCGTGACAACCGGACTTGCCCACAGAAGCACGGCCCAGCCTCGGTCTCCTAGCAGGGACACTGGCGACGGTGCACACGGCACACTGTCGCCACAACGCAGCACCCACGGAGGCAGGGGTGACCAGCATGGACCCCGTTACAGGAAGCTGAGGCCTGAAGGAGGGAAGTGACTGGCAGAGGATTTGTTGGTAATGACACTCAGGTCCCCAGGCTCCCTCCACCTGGAGAACTGGGGAGGCCAGCGGCCGTGAAATGGCCATGCTACTGTGGCCCCCAATTTCCCAGGAACTGGATGAGGGACCTGACCACGGTAGCTCACAGAGCCCTTCCCTTCCCTGAGCATAGCTTACTCCTCATAGCAGCCGGCAGAAGGCTTGGTGAGGGTTTGCAGGTTAAGAGCAGAGGCTCAGGGCCACATCGCCCTGTAAGGGAGTAGCCAGGCCAAGCCTGCACCCAGGCCTTCAGAACCTGCTGCTGCTTGCACCTCCTCCTCCTCACCCTCTCAGCATGGAGGGCGGGGCCAGGTTGCAGGAGCAGTCAGCCCCCTAGCACCACCCTCACCGGTCCTCCCACCCAGCACAGGTTGGTGGGTGCTGAAGTACACCTGCGGGGCTCCACTCAGGTAGCCCCCTGATACCTGATTAATCTCCTACTACACTGTCCTTCCTGTGTCTAGTATAGGGTCCCCTCCTAACTGTGCCTTTCCTCTGGGGTCCCAGCTATCCCCAGAAACTGGGTCCAGATTACTTCTTGAAGATATGAGCTCCCCCAGACCCTCAGGTGGGCACACTTCCTTTTCTTTGTTCAGGCCTTTCCCAGAAGTGCCTTTCCTCCACCTCCTCCTTGCTAAAGCCTCTTCCTCCAGGAGGCCCTCCCTGACCACTCTAGTCCATTCTCATCTCTCACTTGTTCCAAGCTCTCCTTGGAACTCTTTAGCTGATTTATCTGGCGCCTTCAGTATATGTAGCTCCTGATTTGCCAAGTAGCCAAGGCTTAATTTCCAAATATGCTGTGAAACTCCTTGAAGCCAAGGTCTCAGGATATTTGTTTAGCCATCCTTCCACCAAGAAATTCTGGCTTAGCCTGTGCCCCCATGCCCTCACCAACATGCTAGGGGATACGCGAGGCAAGGTCTGGCCTTCTAGAAGAAGCTCAAGTCTAGAAATGGGAAAATAAACAGGTAGTTGCCATCCGGCACGGTAAGGGCTGCAACAGAGAAAGCAGGAGCTACGGGAATGTTGCCCAGTCAGGTTCTTGTTCTCCATCGGGAGCCCTCGAGTGCCAAGTACAGGGCCCCGCCCCAAGGAGCCACCCCAGTCGGTCTCCTGGTGGACTGAATCGGCAGGCAAGTGATCAATCTGTCAGGTCTCAAGACAAAGGAGGTCTGAGAGCGGCAGTGGTGGAGGCAGCCTGGGCAAGTGTCAGCCTCCAAAGCTAAGGCCAGGGCCTTTACCAGCAAGTCGAAGGCAGGAGCAAGTGCTGGAATCCTCCGGCCTGGGAGGAGGCCGGTCCACCCTGATGGAAAAGGCAGTGAGAAATAGGGCTGAGGGAGGGGAGGGCATCCAAGCCTGGCCATTCAGGTGCCCCTGGAGCCCTGCGGGCTGGTGCTGGGAAATGCACAGTGCACCCCGCTGGCTCTTGGCCTGGCAGGAGGGGCCGCCGTCTCAAACTCCGAACATCTCAGCGAATGGTGTCATTGTTCTGTATCCTCAATCCTTCTCTGGAGAAGGGCAAGGGTTTCTAAGAAATAAATAATGAGATCCCACATGCCAGCGCAGCCTCTGACCATACCCCCACCTCCAGCTCCCTGCACCCCAGCTTGTGTCCTTGGCCCTGCACCCCGGGAGGGGGCAGAAGGCCCTTCACTGGCTACAAACACATCTGGGCTGCCCACCCTGACCCTGACCCTCAAAAATCTCTCCTGAGCTGGAATTCTCTTTGGTTCTTGAGTGATCTGGCCACAGCCACGGAGTGGGGAGAGGTGTCCAGGCTCCAAGGGGTGGCAAGGAAAACCCTCCAACTGCAGTGCCCAGGTTACTGCCAGCAGCCTCCCTCCCCACTGCGTCAGGGGCCTCAGAAAACAATCGAGCATCTTGCACATGAGGCCAGGGAGTCCCTGCCCTCCTGAGCTCCTTTCTCCATCAGAAAAATGGGAAATGGGTGCGTGATGGGTGAGTTGTCTCCCAGGTCCCCACTCTCATGCTAACCGACCCGGCCCGAAGGAACAGCCCTGAGGCCAGTGTGCAGAGCAGCGGGGGCGCGCGGAAGGCAGATGGGGAAAGCAGGGGGGCTGTCGATGGCTGCACGAGGCTTAAAAGCTGGTAAAAGGCTTAATCCTGCATAATGATTTACAAAGTGACACGTAAAATAGATTCACTGTGGCAGCTTGAAAGGAGAACCACAGAAATAAAATTACACCTGGGCTCTGTCTCTCTACAACCTGTCCCCACTCCCTTCCAAAAACCAGGAACCCACATGTGCACATATGGACATGTTCACGTCGGCACAAGGGAGCAGGTGGCCGGGGTGGGGTTAGGGGAGTGGGAGAGGGACAAACGTGGAGAAAAGGGAGAGCTGGGCCCTGTGCTGGGAATGACCAGTTGGTTCCCATTCCAGGTGCAGCCTGTGGAAGTGATGCTCCAGCTGCCCCGAGCCAGGGGTTAATCCCATTTACAAACGAAGAACACATCTGGCTGACATGCCCTGCATGGGATGTCACCTTAGGGAAGCACACAGCAGGCACCCCAAGTGCTTATGGGGCTTAGCACCCCCATTTCTACTTGACTCCCGTCTGATCCAACACCGCAGACACAGGTTTTCAGGGCCCAGGGAGAGGGGTGCACTGCTTCCCCTTGAGTGAGGCAGGGCCTCCAACAGCACTGGGCCGAGGCCAGCCGAGAGGAACTCCCAGAAGAAAGAAACCCTCGGGCAAGTTCATCGCAGGGAAAGAAAGTGAGCGATGCTCCTGCCCTCGATGCGGGAATCCCGGGTGGCATCTCCAGTCCTCAGTCTGTGGTGCCCTTCATTCTGCTTACACTGTGCCCAGGGACACTGCCCTCCACTGAAGCAGGCCCCTGGGCTCCAGCGGTGTGGGGAAACGATGCAACACGCCCATATCCTAGCCTGGACCAGAGAGGCTCTCCTCAGCGCAGTAAACGCCACGGCCGCTGTCACCACCTCCAGGGCAGCACTGGCCTGGGCACCTGCCCCAGCTTTCCAGTCAGAAGCAGGGCTGATAACGATGCCCATAGGGTTACTCATTTGTACCAACGGGCATGCATTTAAAAAGAAAAATCGAGAAGGGGGTCACATGGAGAAAGAGGCCAGATTCCCCAGGGCAGCTGTGGGGCCTGAAGCACGTCACTCCTCAGCTCCAGCTTCCTCCGGGTTAAAGTGGGTAACACACCTGCTTCTGAGGGCTTTGTGACCCCTCCCCCCCCACCCCCCCCCTCCCCCCACCGACACACCAGAGAGCCCTGCCTGGTGCACACTGGGTGTTCCCAAGGATGGCAGCTCTGCCTCGATGACGAGGACTGAAAGGCATGTGCAGTGAGGACAGCCAGGCCAGAAGCTCTGACCTCAGTCATGGCTTAGCACAGTCACCTCCCCCTGGCCGCCCACTCTCCCCAGGTCCTAGGCAGCTGCCAATGTTGAGGTGGAGACAAGATCATCAGGGGTGGGTGGGACAGCAGTCAGGCCCTCTGCCCTCTCTGTGCCTCCATTTCCCCACTTCGTTCATCTCTGTTCTGCTCTATTTCTAGCAAAGACTGGAGGGGCCGAGCCCCAGGCAAGGTCTATGGATGCTCAAGCGTTCCTCCTTGTCACCCTCTGGCTGACACCTGGCAACTCCAGCTCAGTGAAATGCCACCCTGCTCCTCTAACCGACACTGCAGAGGGATGTGCCTAGGCAGGTCTGAACACCCATGTTTACCCAACAGAGGGTGGCCCTCCCTCCGGGTGGCCCTCCCTCCCCACCCCCCGCCCCCAGTATCATGGCAAGCTGGAGCCCATTTGCCCGCAGACTCGCCTGGTGCGTAGGCCGTGCGTACAGAGGATCCAGCCCCGGCCCTGCCCAGGGAGTCTTGCCCAAGAGGTGCTGCACCCTGGCTAGGCTCTTGCTGCTGAGCCAATTCTCCCAGGAAGCCAACCTGAGGAGGGCAGCAACATGGGCACAGGGGACGCCCAGGTGGCCTCAGACTTTGGCAGCTTTGGGCAAACAACCCAGGCTAGGAGGTGCTCCTGGGAACCAGGCCTGGCCCAAACACCCCTCTGGCTCTAATTGGAAGGGGGAGGGCAAACGAAGGGGCCAAGGGCTCAGATCGTGTACACAAGCAGCTGTGAGTCTAGGGCCGAGTTATTCAATTCTTTCTCAAACAAAGGGTGCCAGTCACTTCCAAGGCACCCACCGAGAGTGCAAAGATGATAGATTGATAGATAGATAGATAGATAGATAGATAGATAGATAGATAGATGATAGATAGATAGATAGATTCCCAAATCACAAAACTTATCAGCTCTATGTAAAGTGTAGCTGTCTTTTATTCACCCACCTATTGAGCAAGCATTTCGGAATGTTTGCTAGATGCCAAATGTGGTGGCTGGGGTGCCCTGAAGGTAGCTGCGATCCTGCCAGATGAGGGCTTTGACAGTGGTCAGAAAACAGTGCTGGTGATGCAGGGGCAAAGGCAGGAAGCTCCGCTTGATCTGACTGGTGCATAAGGGTAAGCCAAGGCTTGAGCAGGGCTTTGCAGGATGCCTAGGAGTTCTCCAGGCAGACAGGGCAGAGTACAGAATGTGCAAAGCTCAAAGTGAAAGTTCAGCTGGGGCCAGAGAACGAAGGGCCCCGAGCGCCAGGCTGTAGGTGGTAGGAAGCCACGAAGGCGTTGTAAGTAGAGAGAGGCGGTAACAGGATCAGAGCTGCTTTTCATTAAGGTCACACTGGTGGCCAAGTAGAGGGAGGACAGGAGAGGGGAGGCCAGAGCAAGGGGTGGAGAGAAGGGGTGGCTCCGAAAACATTCGGAAGGTGGAGTCCAAAAGCATCAGTTCCCTGATGACATGCTCCCACAGGCCAGGCTCTGGGCAGGACAGTGGGGACATGGACACCCAATGTCACAGCCTGCAGTTCTGGGGAGAAGTCAAGGGTGACTCTCAAGTTTCAGTTGGGGCAGTGAGCCCATGGCAGTCCTGCTCCTAGTCCTTACAGTGGCTCTGTAAGAATTAGAACAAGGCTCGCCTTCCTCAAAACACTTTGCCACCATCCACTAGAAACCTGTACGTACAAAGTATGGGGACTACCATGTCAGTGCCCCCAAGTTGCAACCTACACTATCCCACTTGGCAGTTCCAGCAGACACAGTGCCTCTGAGCAAGCCCTGGGAAGATGGAGCACCGGGGTTCAGGCAGGAAGAAAAGGCAGATAAAATCTAATACACAAACTAAAAACACAACAAAGCAGAGAAGCAGCAGCGCAGAATGTTTACTAACCTCGCTGCCTCTTGGGTATGTGAAATCTGAATCAAACGAGAGGTGGCATTATTTACTATATGGAATCCAAAACGGAAAAAAAGTTGCTGCTCACACTAGGTAAACAAAGGAAATGCAAAAACGCAAGTCAGAAAGCATCTGCTTGGCAAGAGGGGGATTGATCAAAAGTATAGAAAACCAGTTCTGGCTTTAGAGCTCACGAAAAAATTGATTTTAAAAAAATCCTATATACTGAGCAAAACCCCAGCAAGTGAACACAGCGGAGTGGAGCCCATGTGCTGAGAAAATTGAACTGTCTGGCCAGCTGAGGGTTTCCGCCCCATCATCCAGCTCCCGGAGTTTAACGAATACCTTCTCTGCTCCGGGTCTGACACAGGCATGAGATGGAGCTGGGACCTTTATAGAGGAGACAGCCCAGCGGGGAGCACATGGAGGCCTGGGGAGTACAGAGGGGGCCACCTGAGAGCTCCCAGGAGGAGGCAATGACAGAACTGAGGCACGCCAATCAAGAGGAGCCGGGGGACTCAGGCCACCGTCCACCTGAAGGCTAAGGCCCTGGTGACAGCTGGCAGGCCCTTTTGTAACAAAAGTGAGACCTTTGTGAGCAAAGATGAAGTAGACAACATTCGGTTTCGGGGGAGGCAGGAGTAGAAGCCTCGCCTAGCCTGGAGGTGAAATTGCTCAAACAGGCTTCCATGAGAATCCTAGCTAGAAGGGGCCTCAGTGCACAGATGGGGAAACTGAGGGCAGAGAGCACCAGGGGCTTGACGAGGTCAGGAAGCTGATCCGTGTTGTACAAGTGCCCAGGGCCGCCCAGGGAGCGGGGACAGGAAGGGGAGGCACACCCGATGGCCGATGGCCGGCCAGGTCCCTGGGAACTGCTTACAAACAGAGGGGCGGTACTTCCCACACAGCCTGATTCTCATTCTTGCAGTTTCAGGCTTTCGTTTCTCGAAAAAGATGCTCACAGGGATCTCTGGCCGAGGTCTTGCTTGCCGCCCTCTGGCAGCCCTAACCGGCGTTTGTGTTAGGCACACACTGCCTTCCTCGGCCTCCACTCCCAGCAGCCCGGGGAAGGGGGCACTCTTCACCCATTTTACAGATGAGCAAGCAGGCCCCTGAGAGCCCCACAGGCTCTCATCCCAAGTCACTCTCTTTCCGGCCCGATGGAGGAGGCCAGTCACTCCTGAGCAGCACTCAGGTGGGGTTGCACCAGGCTGAGGCCTCTGCCCACTGAGCTCAATGGCAGGTACAAACGGCAGGTGGGAACCTGGCTCAGGGCCTGGCCCCATGCTGGGCACCTGGGACCCTTGGGCTCCCCAGTCTGAACCCTGCAGGCTGGTGTGGAGTCCCCAGAACTGCCCTGCCGCGCTGCAGGGCTCTGGAGGGTGCTGGCAGCCAGGCTGCGGTTTTGCGCTCGGCTAACTCTTGGCTTCTGAGCACCGAAGTGGAGAGAGAAGAGACATGGCAGGAGGCACTGCCCACCCACTCAGCACACTGCCCACCCACTCAGCACACTGCCCGCCCACTCAGCATCACTGCCCACCCACTCAGCGCCACTGCCCATCCACTCAGCACACTGCCCACCCACTCAGCACACTGCCCGCCCACTCAGCACACTGCCCACCCACTCAGCACACTGCCCGCCCACTCAGCGCCACTGCCCGCCCACTCAGCATCACTGCCCACCCACTCAGCATCACTGCCCACCCACTCAGCACACTGCCCACCCACTCAGCACACTGCCCGCCCACTCAGCATCACTGCCCACCCACTCAGCATCACTGCCCACCCACTCAGCACACTGCCCACCCACTCAGCACACTGCCCACCCACTCAGCACACTGCCCGCCCACTCAGCGCCACTGCCCGCCCACTCAGCGCCACTGCCCGCCCACTCAGCGCCACTGCCCACCCACTCAGCATCACTGCCCGCCCACTCAGCGCCACTGCCCGCCCACTCAGCGCCACTGCCCACCCACTCAGCGCCACTGCCCGCCCACTCAGCATCACTGCCCACCCACTCAGCGCCACTGCCCACCCACTCAGCATCACTGCCCACCCACTCAGCATCACTGCCCACCCACTCAGCGCCACTGCCCACCCACTCAGCATCACTGCCCACCCACTCAGCGCCACTGCCCACCCACTCAGCGCCACTGCCCACCCACTCAGCACACTGCCCACCCACTCAGCACACTGCCCGCCCACTCAGCATCACTGCCCACCCACTCAGCGCCACTGCCCACCCACTCAGCATCACTGCCCACCCACTCAGCGCCACTGCCCACCCACTCAGCATCACTGCCCGCCCACTCAGTGCCACTGCCCACCCACTCAGCGCCACTGCTCACCCACTCAGCATCACTGCCCACCCACTCAGCGCCACTGCCCACCCACTCAGCGCCACTGCCCACCCACTCAGCATCACTGCCCACCCACTCAGCGCCACTGCTCACCCACTCAGCGCCACTGCCCACCCACTCAGCATCACTGCCCGCCCACTCAGTGCCACTGCCCACCCACTCAGCACACTGCTCACCCACTCAGCATCACTGCCCACCCACTCAGTGCCACTGCCCACCCACTCAGCACACTGCCCACCCACTCAGTGCCACTGCCCACCCACTCAGCACACTGCCCACCCACTCAGCATCACTGCCCACCCACTCAGCGCACTGCCCACCCACTCAGCATCACTGCCTACCCACTCAGCGCCACTGCCTGCCTCAGGCGGCCTTCGGGGCTGAGCAGGCAGCGTCCAGCTGAGACAGGGCTCACCTTACGAGCACTGACTCTGCCACCATCAAGGTGAGGGAAGGAGAGCCTGTGCAGGTTCAGACCAGAGCGAGCTGGCCTGGCTTCTCCCCCAGCCCACCTTCCTGCTCCCCTGCTGCCACCCTGGGAAGCAGGGCTCGCTCTGTGTGCCTCTGCAAGTCACAGAATGCCAGCTTAGTTATCGAGGGCCGCCTGGCTGTGGACACGGCGATTCTGGAGTTGCCTGATCAGGCAGGTGTCTTCTTGGAAGGGAGAGATGAACAAAATGGGGAAATGGAGGCACAGAGAGGTCAGGGGGCCTGCCTGTGGGAGGGTTAGAGACACAGGGATAGGGGATGTTACAGCTGGAAATGACCAAGCAGTCCCAGTGCCCCCCTGCCATGTTACTAACGGGTAAACTGAGGCCCATTGACCTGCTTAAGATAACTCTGAATCAGTAAGAACCCTAGGATGGTCATCCTGGTTGATCCTATGGGGCCAACATAGAGCTGCCCTCTGTGACCCCAATCTCCAAAGTTAGGGAAATTGCAACACTTCCTTGTTTCCATAGTAACCAGCGACTGCTCCAGGAATACACTAAATGTTTTTGCTCCCTCCTCTGTGCTGGCCCTGGGCCAGGCTGTGGGGACACAGAGAGGAAAGAAGGAGGGGGTGTGCAGGGAGGCACAGACCAAGCCTCAGTTCCGGTGGATCCCAGGCAGTGGAGGGCAAGAGGGAGAGAAACCCAGGAACTGTCCTGGAGGAAGCAATCCCCAGTGTCTGAAAGAGGCAGGGGAGAGTTCAGAGCTGGCAGCTTTTGAGCTGGGCCCTTAGGGGGTGCATCGGAGTTAACCAGATAAAACTGTGGGGTGAAGAAGCTGACACAGGCGAAGGCCCCAGGGCTTGAGAGTGCCAGCATGTGGGAAAACACCAGCGCATGAAGAAGGGGAAATGAAAGTGTTGGAGATGAATGGAAGGCTCATGACGGAGGCCGCATGCAGCATGGCAGAATTACAAGTGTACAAGGAACACTTCACCATGCCTCTGTTTTCCCAACTGTTAAATGGGCATCTTATGACAGAGTAGCTTATGGCTACCTGGGAGGTGACAGGCATACAAGGAAAAGTGCTTGGACCCACAGGACGTGGAGACCTGGGCCAGCTCTCCCACCCTAACTGCTCACCCTGCGTTGTGGAGGTAGACAGGCACTTCCAGTGGGCTTATGGGCATAACCTTGGTCAACCTTCAAAATACATCCAGGATCTGACCACCAACATCCCCATCTGGATTATTGCAAAAGCTGCCGGGTTGGTTCATTGCTTCCACCCTTGTCCCTACAATCTATTCTCAGCTCACTAGCCAGAGGGACCTTCATAGAGGGCACATCAGACAGTCTCGGTCCTTTAATAAAAATCCTCCAGTGGCTTCCAAATCACTGAGCATGAAGTCAGTGCTGCATAAGGCCCTCTGTGACCTGGTCCCTGATCACCTTCCTCACTTCCTCTCAATCTTCTTCTCTTTCCCCCTCCACCCAGCCACTCCAGCCTCCCGGCCTTTCTTAGAGCATGTCAGGCATGACCCTGCCACTGGGCCTTTGCATATGCTGTGCCCGCTGCCTGGAGTGTTCTTCTCCCAAAGATTCATGGGTGTACCCCCTTACCTCCCTGAGGCTCGTGCCTGCTCAAATGCAGCATCTTCAGAGAAGCCTCCCTAATCTCCATTTAAGAAGCTCAATCTGCCACCCACCTCCCTATAGCACCTTATCCTAATTTATTTTTCTTTAAAATATACATTAAGTCGTAGACTTATTGACTATCTGTCTCACTTATGAGAATATAAGCAGAGCCTCGGTATCCCCCACACAAGTTCACCACTGTATCTCCAGGGCCTGGAACAGTGCCTGGCACACAGTAGGTGCAGACAGGAAACCTTGTTCTCAGGGTGGCATGAGGACCCATCCACAGGAAATATGTGCTGACCTCCCAGGGCACTGGCCCCAGACTGAAAAGGGAAGCAAGGCCTCCCCTGCCCCGTGTCCCCGATTCCTTATTCACTAGGCCTGGGCAGCCCAAGAATCAACTTCAGGGAGCAGGAGTCAGAAGGAGGCCAGGCTGGCTAGGGTTGGAGGAGCTGGTATCCTGCTGGCTTTACAGCCAGCTTCCTTCTCTCTCTGGACCTCAGTTTCCTAATCTGGGAAATGGGGATGAGCTGAGAAAAGCTGGTCTTCAGAGCCCTGGGAGGGATCACACCAATTGAAACTAGGGCCATGGTCCCAGGCCAGGGTAACAAACACCCTGCAGCCAGCTGGGCCAGACACTTGGGCGAGGGGTCTCAGGTGGGCTCCTGGAAATCCTGTTTCCATTTTAGGTGACAGGTGGCAGAGTGCAAGGCAACCCAGTCTGAACCAGGAGGTGAAGGGGAGTGCCCTGTCACAGGGCAGGGGCCCCAGGCTGGGGGAGCTGGCTGTCTCATGTGGACCCCAGGGAATACCTGCCTGCCCCCAGGCTCAGCACTTCTGGTTAGCCCAGCCATAGGGGTAAGGTCCGGAAGCTTTGCGAGATGTGGGTAGTAAGTCCCAGGCCAGCCAGGCGCCAGTGCCACACCCATGGGGGCACTTCCCTATGTCTCGGTCCAGCAAAAGGTTTCTGTCAAATGACAAGGCAGGGGCTGGGCATGGCTGATGGTCAGGATGCCTGGGGTTTAGCTCCAGCTCTGCCGCGGACTTGCGGTGACCTTGGGATGGCCTCTGTCCTCTCTGGGGTCAGACTCAGCAGCTAAATGAGAGGGTTGGCCTGGATGATCTCCAACGCCTTTCTGTGCTGACATTATCATCACTGCACAAGGTAATAAAACATTACATCCCCGCCGCTGCTCGGACACGGCACAGCATGCAAAGTGCTAGTCCTCCCCGACTCCACAACAGCCCCCGGGAGATGTCAGTAGGAGGCCGTTCAGACTCCAAATCCAGTGCTCTGTGCAGACACCCCAGGTCTCTGGGGCCTCAGGACACTTAGGTAGGGTGCTCCCTGACAGAGTGGCAGGGAGCAGAGCCGGGCAGAGAGGGGCTCGGTGAGGAGGAGAGTGGAGGCAGGCACAGGGGAAGCCCTACTCACAGCTCCTTGGTCGCCTCCCAGCAAGGGGCCCCAGTGCCAGGGGGCAGGTGAGTATGCTGGAAGGAGCCAGGAAGATGCCAGCCTCTGGAACCATTTAGCATGTCTGGCTCTGCTGGAGGAGCAGATGCCGGGCCACATTCGTTCCCTGGGACCCCAATGAGCCACTGCTGGGACCTCCCGAGCCTACTTCCACGTTTCACGACCTGGGTTAGATTGTTTCCAGGTCGGGCCCAAGGTCTCCAAGCTGCCTGGGCTCTCACCAGAGGCAGAGATAATAAGGGGATAGAGGAAGGCCACCTCCTCCAGGTAGCCCGCTCTGCTGATTCCAGCCTTGCACTCAGCGTAGAGAGGAGAAGCCTCTGGGAATATATCTCTGATGCTGAGTATGGAAGGGAGTTCCTGAGACCCAAGTTCACCACAGTTTGCATGGTCCTGAGATGAGAAGTAGAGAAGGCATCCTTCCCGGCCCCGTAACAGGTGGAATTTCCTAGGCGGAGGGGCCGCTGGGAGGCAGGGAGCAGCCTGTCCCTGGTGGTGTGCAAACCCACACCGAAGGTGCTCTGTCGGGATGCTGTGTAACAGGCATCAGATGAGGTGGCCACCAAGCTCCCCTGTGGTCTTGCAAATCATAGGTCCTGTGAATACCGGGGAAAGAAGTATCTGGAACTCTTGTGGGGAGGGAAGGGCAGGAGGAGTTGGTCTCATGCTGGCCCAGACACCTCTAGGAGCGGCCTAGGAGGGCAGCCACCCACAAGGCAGAAAGCCCTGAGAACTCCGGGGCCCACAGATTCCACCCTCCCAAGCAGCTGCACTCCTGCCAGGGAGCGACCCTCAGACAGAGCACAAGGGAAACTGGAGGTGTCACAGGCTGGGGAGGGAGGAACCGGCACTTCCGCAGAAGGTAAGTCAAGTCTGCACTCACAGCCTCCAGGAAACTCCTTTCACAATCACAGCCCGTCCCCAACACCAGACAAGAAACAGCACCGGAGGTTTCCTCCCTTTTTCCAGGATCAGATGCACAAGGAGGCCCTGGAGCGCAGGGGTCTGCGCAAAGCAGGGAGGCTGATGGCCAAGCAGCCCCTGACCCGCTCCCTGCCAGCCACAAAGCCCCCTCCTCAGGGTCCCAGAAAGTCAGGGACCCGAGGACTGGGAGTCGGGGGTGGGGGGGGGGGGCGAGGGGGGATGGACTCATCCTGGTCACACAGTGTTCCTGCCGGCTCAGGGACCCAGCTGGGGCCAGAGCTCTCCCCAGGGCCCAGCTGCCTCTCCTACTAACAGCAGCACCACACCCCCCCACTGAGGGCTCACAAGTGGCTGGTACACCCTGCCGAGTGCTTCTCTGTGTAAATGTCAGTGGGCCCACGGCCCATGAGGAGGAAACATTAACCGGAGCGGGATAAACAGGCAGAGCAGCCAGCAGGGTTGAAATTAGCCTCCTGACACAGGAGGTCAGCCCTACTAGTAAACTGGCTGCCTAGCCTTCCTAGAGGGAGGGGCGGCCTTCCTCCCCTCACCCTGATCCCCACCTACCCCTTAGGGGGTGTTTTCGCCTGACACTGGCACATCTCATGGTGGACAAGACTGGACAGTTTCAGCAGTGAGGCCAGCCAGCACTGGGCCATCTGCTCCATTGCCAGGTCTGTGTGCCCGTTAGTGACCTCGGTTAGGCCCCTTCCCCTCCCTCGGCCTCAGTTTCCTCACTAGTACACGCCCAGCTGGATGGGAAGCAGCAGTCATACACACAACACCTCCGTGGCTAGGGAGGTGACACAAATGACTTGGAATGAAAGGGTTTGTGGGCAGGAGGAGGGGAGAGACAACACAACAGTTCCACCCAAGGGCCAGGGTAATTCTAGCCCCTCGGATGAAGGCCCATGTTCGTGCACTGTTCTCAGGCATCCAAATTGATTGAGGGATCTGCATAAGCCGTGGACCATCTCAGCAGAAAAATACACGTTCTCAAAGATGTGCCCGCGGGTTTAGGGGTTCAGGGCCCTGCAGGCTGGGTTCAAGGCTCTTCCTGCTGACAGCTGGCAAATCTTTGAGGCCCATCTCTAGGGACACGGCAGAGCTGCCACCCCTCTGCCAAGGGGGCCTTGCTTTTGGGACTGCCCAATCACAAACAGACTCGTGGTCCGCTAACAGTAAAAGAAACGGGGGCTAGAGAAAGTGACAGAGAACTTGCAGCATTGAGGGGGGAAGGTATAGGGAAACCATCTTCTGGACACCACCCATGCCAGAGTTGGAAGGGACCATCTGGCTTGGCATTTCCCAAGATGTACCACTATATAAACAAGGGAGGCGGGCCCGGCCGGCATGGCTCAGTGGTTGAACGTCGACCTATGAACCAGGATCGAGGTTTCATTTCCAGTCAGGGCACATGCCCGGGTTGTGGGCTCGATCCCCAGTGTGCAGCATGCAGGAGGCAGCCGATCGATGATTCTCTCTCATCGTTGACGTTTCTATCTGTCTTTCCCTCTCCCTTCCTCTCTGACATCAATAATATATATATATCTATTAAAAAGGGAGGTGGGAGGAGTGTCCTGTAGTTTGGGAAACACTGGGTGAGCCAACGGGTTCACAATTTCCCAGGAGAGGGAGAGTGTGACCCGCTTTCCTCCCTTTTGTGGGCTAGGGTTCCTGAGAACCCACTCTGGGAAACCTTCATGTGGTCTCAGCTCACGATTTTCAGATGAGGAAACAGGCTCAGGAGGGATCCGTGACAGGCCGAAGGTCCCCTTGTTAGTTCCAGTTCACAGCCATTCTGGTTGACAAGTCTCAGTCCCTCCGTGCTCTGCTCTGCCCCACAAAGGAACGGACTGAGAGGGAGGTACCATCACCGGCCTTAACTTACAGGGGGGAAAGCAAGGTGCTGAGGCAGGCACGCAGGTCTGCAGATCTCCAAGCTCTCGGAGATAACCTGCCAGCAGCCCTTTCTGCTAAAAGGGAAACTATGGATAATGGCAGGGCTGGGGGAAGCCTGGATCCCAGGCCAGCTTCGGTTGGTTCTGAGATACCTGGTGGCCTTGGGCGATCCACCTGACTGAGTCTCCTCATCTGTAAGTTGGAGGTAATGCAATGCTAACGGCTGCACCAGGTGTGGTGGGAGCAATGGTCATGACAATGACTGAGGCTACCATTTCTTGAGTACCTACTGTGTGCCAGGCACTGTCTGTTTATGCTATGAACAAGCCTGTTTTGCAGATGTGAAGCCCAAAGTTGGAGAAGGTAACCCTAACTTGCCCATAGTCACAGAGATCACCAGGGACGAAGCTGAGAGCGGAACCCAGGCCATCTAAGAAGAGCCAAAAACAAAATAGTTGCCCAAGAAATGCTGGCTATTGTGATACGGATGGGAGACTGTGGCAAGTTGTTTTGAAGATGGAAACAACAGCCGGAGCCCCAAAGCACATCATTAGAAACTTCTACCCCTCCCCACCCAGACCTCGCAGCCCCTCCCTGGTGAGACACCGGGGTGCAGGGAGCTACCTCACTGTGGGACCTGCGCCAGTCCCTTCATCTCTCTGGGCTTTGGGTTTCCCCACCTGCAAAACAAGAGGTTGGACATAGATCCTCCAAGGGCCCTCCCCACTCGCAAATGCCAAGTAAGGGTTTCAGGATCTTTCCCCCCAGCCCCAGGTCTCTGTGCCCCCTTTGTCCCTCAGCCAGGGTGCTGGCTGGTCCGAGATGTCTGCCCTGTTCCCCAGCTTCAGTCCAACTCACCAGCTTCGGTCCACCTCACCCCAGGTTGGGTGGGAGTTTGGGGAGAGCCAGAAGACTGCGAAAGGCCAGGTACCAGCATCCCCTCCCTCGTCCTGAGCCCACTGGCTCTTCCTTCCTCACATCCTGTCACCTGGGCCTGAGGAGGGTGACTCCCAGGGAGGAAGTGAGAGCAGGAACCAGGCAGCAGGGCCATTAGCCCTGCAAAGGACAAAGACAGCACATGGAGGGGGCAGGTGGAAGCCACCCATCTTCTTGGAAAAAACAGGCCTGGGCCGATGAGACACCCTGTACCCTCCCTAGAGGGTTTAAGTCTTACTTCCTTCAAATCTGCAATGCAACCAACCGACTACTACCTTTCAAATATATACTGAGGTGCTGTGTAGGACTGGACTACTGCTGAAGACGTCCCTTATTTCTTACCCTGAGTTCAGAGATGAGCCCTGTCCTCCCAGGTTCGGCTGGTCCTTCCCAAGTCAAAGAGGAGCAGCCCGGCTGGCGTGGCTCAGTGGTTGAGCGTCGACCTATGAACCAGGAGATCATGGTTCGATGCCCAGTCAGGGCAGATGCCCAGGTTGTGGGCTCGATCCCCAGTGAGGCGCATGCAGGGAGGCACCGATCAATGATTCTCTCTCATCAATGATGTTTCTATCTCTCTCTCCCTCTCCCTTCCTCTCTGAAATCAATAAAAATATATATATATTTTTTTTAAAAAAAAGAGGAGCAGCAGTGAGTCTGAGCTCTGGAGGGGGGCTAACAGGGCTGCGCCAGGCCGCCAGTACATGCTCACTAAATGCTTACTGAACTAATGGGCTGAAGAGACGGGGTTCCAGGCCTGGCCCTGCCACTAATTCGCTGCTGTCCTTGGATATGGCCAGTTGTTTCCATAGTTGGGTGTCCTGGGCTAGAAAAGTAAAGGTCAGACTAGGTAACTGGGGGAAGTCCCAGAGCCAGGGAGGTTCCGGAGTGGACGGAGGTTTCGCACTTCTCTCCCCAGTGCTCCAAGGCGAAGAGGAGGACATGATGCAACTTCTGGGGGGACCCTCCAGGGCAGGGGTTCTGAGGTGGCAAAGCCTCCACCACCACCACCACCACAAGTGCCAACCTCTGTGGGTGGATGGCTGGAGTTGTTGGGAAATGAGAACCGGGGTAGGGCAGGAAAAAAGATGGGAATGGGTGCAGTTCCCATTAAAGCCAGACACCAAAAAAAACAAGTTTGGAAGAGATTATATTTTAACAACCACCCCTCACGGCGCCCCCCCGCCCCCATCAGAATAGCTTTGCCATTTTTTTGGCAAAGCAATTATCTGCATTGAATTGGACCCTCCAAGAGACCAAAAATCTGGGAAAGACTTGAGGGGGGGGGGGGGAGCGGGGGAGTCCCCATGTCTGGGAGCCTGGGAGAGGCAGGCAGTGGTTCTCTGCAGACACCGGGGCCAGCAGAGGCTGCAATCCTGTGGGCCCAGAATTCACGTGTGTGTGTGTGTGTGTGTGTGTGTGTGTGTTGGGCAGGAGGGGAATAGGTAATGCCAACGGGGAGCGGAAAGAGGATCAGTCATGCCAATGAAGCCCCCAGCCCCTATTGCTGGGGAAAACACATCTGGAGGGTCCGCTAGCCCCTGGGCCATTCCAGACCTGCCCTGAATTTTCCAGGGACAAAGATCACAAGGTCAGACCAACGCCAAGTCCCTGATACGCTGCCACTTCCGGCCATCAAGGCCCTGAGCCAGCCTGGCTCAGTGTCCCCAGGTGTCCAGTGAAGGGTTGAAGTCGGCGATGTGTAGCGGCCATGCCTGCTCTGACAGTGGGTGATGCTAAGACTCGACACCACCTACCACCACTCAGGCCCCACCCCAGAGACCTGGGAAGGAGTCCCCAGTCCCCAGCCGGCTGTCTAAGCTGGGGCTGGGGCAGAGTGGAGTCCCCACACCGTCTGTCCTCAACAGCCTGCCACAGCTGAAACCTTCAAGTGGTTACAATTACAGCCGGGCTAACAGGATTAGGGGCGCATTGAAATCTAAGAAATCTAATTAGCTCAGACACCCCGGCCTCCCCCAGCATGATCCTGCAGTAACCCCAGCAGCTGGGCCTGACAGGTGGGGCCCGGGGCCCTCCCAGGCTACAATCATTACCTGTGCAGGTGTGCCAAACCGGGCCAGGCTTCCCGGGGAGGTGCCAGCCCAGCCTGCCCAGCTGCTCCCTGCTCTGGACCCCACCCGATGCAGCCCTGTCCTGGGGTGGCACTCAGATGAGCTTCAGAAAACCAGGCACAGGTCCTGGGCAGCAGGCAGGCAATGCAGAAGGAACCCAAGAGCTCCCACAGGGCCGCTACCCCACAGGGCCTGGGCACTGACTCAGCCAGAGGAGGGGCAGGCTGAGTCAACGTCTGTATCTATAGAAACCATCGCAGCCCAGGGAAGAGCCTTGGGCTGCACAGGAACCTGGGGCCTAAAAACATTTCTGCTTCCTGATCCAGGGCCAGGGATGGTGGTGAAGGCCCATGCACAAACATGTGCACCCAGGAAGTCATGGAAGGATTTGGGGTGCAGAGCAAGCTCAGGGGCACAGCTGCAGGTGGGGTGGGGTGGGCTGTGTGCTGCCAAAAGTGGGAGCAGGGACCAGTGAGCCCACCTGTGACCCTTCCTGGGCACAGCTCCTCCTGCTTACCTAAGGCCCCACCCCTATTCTCGGGGTCCCCGCCAGCCTCTGCATCCAGATCCTGTCTGGTCGGTGGGCTGGGAAGGTGGCAGCACAAGAGCGGTGGCATCTGTAAGGCCTGACGTTGAGTCCTGGCTTAGTCACAGCTGTGTCAGGTTTTGTATGGAAACTGTGAATCTTGGTTTTCTTCTGTTAAATGGGGGTAATTCCAAATAGTAGCTGGCTGCACTGTTATCCTCGGGGTTAATCAAAGTTGGAGAGTGCTTCCAAATCCGCCCAGTGCCACACAAAGGCAAGGGCCGCGGTTATTGCTGCATCGCGCGCCCGTGGCAGGCCGCCAGCTGGTAGTGGTTAATTATTTATTTAGACTGATCTTCCTGCCCTGACTGGGCTGTAAACTCCGAAGCAACAGGAACCGACTTACACATTTCTGGGTCTCACTGGCCAGTCCTCACACGGTGGACTCTCAGGAAATATCTATGGCAACAATGCCGGGGCCCTGACCAAACCCCACCCCTTTATGTATCCCCTTCCTTCTCCTCATCCCGGATCCAATGAGAGAAAGTGCCAAGAGGCAAACCCAGCACACAAAGACAGAGGCCGGTGAGCCCCTGGGCAGACCCTTCCCCACTCCCCCCAGGTCACACTCCATAAGGCTGGAAGCAGCCACTTGAAGGATGTCCCCCATCCCGCAGCTGTGTGGCTTGCTTGGGCAGGGTCCAACCTCAGACTATACCTGGAGCTTACAGCCCGGTCAGCCTCTGCCTGCTCATCCTCAGGGGCTCGACTCTGGTCATTCAGGAAAGAACAAAGCTGGGATCTGCAGGAGCAGAGTGAGGTCAGGAGGTGTTGATTTCCAGAAGGTATGCCATGCAGTAGAGCATGCTAACAGCCAGAGCTGTCCATTGAAGGCAGAAGCTGCCTATAGGTGGTGAGTGCCTTGTCATGGGGGGCATGCAAGCCAAGGCTAGACAATAAGCTGTCAGGGAGGTAGGCTTGGGTGGGAGAACAGCACCTGAAAATGCTTCTAGCACCCCAATCCTACCCCTTTGTGCTCCATCCATTCTGTGCCCAGAGCCTGCCAGGACTTTGGGGGATACACTCCCAGGACTCTTGTGTGACATCTGTCTCATCCTCACAGCAACCAAGTGGGTGAGAAGGGTTCTGCCTTTGGATCCATTTTACAGATGAGGAAACTGAGGTCCTGGCAGAGTGATGCTACTGGCCCAAAGGAGCCAGCCAGCTACAGCCTCCTGACACTTCTCCCCCATCTCCTCAGGTAACGGGAAGACCCACATAATCACATGGATTTCTGGACTCTTTTCCCAAAACCTGTGCCTGTTTTTTTCAGCCTCCCTTTATCCTCCCTGAGGGCAGGGCCCAACCTCATACCTTAGAATCCTCCCTGGAGCTTACAGCCCTGACCAGGCTCTGCCTCCCTTCATCCTCGGGGGCTCTAGGGACAAAGAGCGCCCCCCCCCCCCCCCCCCCACTTCCCAAAGGCGTGGGCTGAGGCCACAGGGTCCTGCTGAGAGGCCAGAGTTGTCACTAGGCAAGACTACAGCGGTGTCCAGGGTAATTACAGCAGCCCGGCCTTTGTTGTCCATACAAAACCTAAGGAACCTCATAAAGATGAGGCAGTGATAGAAGCCAGGCAAGAGCCCTCGGGAGCAAAGTTATGAATGAAAACGTATGGGACCCAGTCATGGCCTGGCAGGCCCTGCTTCCTGGTTCCGTGACAGAGTGCCCAAAGAAGCTTCCGGAAATTAACTTGTTGGTTCCTGAATTTCTTACAGCAACGTCTCTCCCTGGGCCTGGGGTCACAGCGTCTACTGGACTCCTGCCAAGGCCAGAGAACCTAGCATCAGTGGCTTCACACACGGGTACTCTTGGGACAAAACTCTTAGGACACAGCAGGCCTCAGAGTGTCTGCCTTCCTTTCCACCTCCCATCTCTGTCAATCAGGGAAAAAGTGAAGTCTGCAGCTCTTCTGAGTTGCATCCTTCCCTCTGCAATTTTCCAGGGTCAGTTGACAATGGACACCTGTCCAGTGGAGGCCCATCTCTGGGGACCAGGAATGGAGATAATGTTGTGTGACTTTCGCTAGGGAAGTGAGTGTGTGTGTGTGTGAGAGAGAGAGAGAGAGAGAGAGAGGGAGAGGGAGAGAGACCGACACACCATGGCTCTGTGGCCAAACCCCACCGTCTCTGAGCCTTTCCTGACTTTGCTCCTGGCTGTGAAGAGGAGGAAGGGCCTTCCCTCTTTCCTTAGGAGGAAAAGGGGACATTTTGTCCCCACAAAGAAGCCAGCAATCCTTTTCTGCATAGACAGGGCTAGTTATCAAAATTTCCCATAAGTCCAGTAATTTCTTATTCCCAACTCTTCTCTGTGAGCCATACGCTGAGTGCCTCAAAACTCAATCCAAAACCATTTAAAACTTTTGAAATTGCCCTAGTCTCCTGCCCCAGGTCACTGCCACCAACTCTCAGAAGTCGAAAGTTTGGAGATTTGCATGTGAAAACAGCATTTCATAACCTCGTGACTTGGGACAAGGAGATGGTTCTGTCCTTTTGGGAAAAACAAAACCCAACCGAAATCATAAAACTCAGAAGAAAACACCATCTCCCTCCAAATCATTCCCTTGGCCCCGAAGTCACACGTGCTCTGTGGCAGATACAGTTTTCAATGTGTCTTTTGTTTGATGCTGGTGTTTCAACATCCTCAACTTGAAGAAAGAAAGGTCAGCAGAGGCTTGGGGCATTCACAAACCACACTGCCAGGGCCAGGCAAGTGAGCAGGCCAGGGCCAGGAATTCCCCCCACGCTGGACCCCCACCCCCAAAAGCAGCCAGGACAAAATTAGGGGCTTGATCCCTCTTCTAAACTTCCCAGATAGCTTACAAGCCACTTTTAAACTCCCAGAACCATACAAACACCAGGCAAGGCAAGTTGGAGTTCATCACCAGCCAAGCTGCCCATTCTGCAGCCAGAGCGCCTGCCTCTTTATCTCCACCTTCAAAAAAACAAAAATAAGCAAAGCCAGGCTCCTCTGGGAACAGCCTCTGGCCTCCTGCCCTGACCTGTGCAACCAGCCTGTGCTCACACCCACAGGGAGGAGGAGACAGCCCTGGTTAGCCCTCTGGTCCACCAGGCCCTGTCCCCGGGTTGCAGCAGAGACAAACTGTTGCTCAAGAAAGTCCTCCAGAAAACCCTTGGCAGCACCAGGCAGCTCCGGTGGCTCCTACCCAGCACCAAGCCAGCGGCTTCCGTAGGAGGCTTCCCACTACCCTTTTGCTAGTAAATCTGTGGTGGTGGGTCTCCCTCTCCCATGCCCTGGGCATCTACCCAGGGGTCTCCGACTGGCCATGGCAGAACAGGGAGGAGGAGAAGGCTGGCGGAGCAGTGCCCTCGCCCTGCCAGCCCAGCCGCCAGCTTCTTGGAGGACCTCTGAGAGAACATTTGTTTGGGCTGCCAAGTTAAATCTTCCTCCCTCATGTCAGGGCATTGGAAAAGCAGTCAGGGGAGAGGAGAAGGGGGGGGGGGGCGCGGGGGAAGGAGCAGCGGGAGGGAGGGAGGAAGGGAGGGAAGCAGGCAGGCGAGAAAGCTCTCGGAGCCCCAGTTACTCAGGCACTGCCGGCTCTGGAAGCTGGCGGCTCCTAGGGAGGCGCGGCCGCAACTCTGGACACCCAAGCAGGGGCCTGGCCACCAGGTGCCAGAGGCCCCAGGCCCGCGCCTGGGGAGTGGCCCTCGCTCTGTGCCCCACGGGAGCGTAGAGGTGCTAAGGGAAGCAGAGGCAGAAAAGTTTGGGGCAGGTAGAGGGGGAGGGTCGGGCGGCCCCACCTTGGGGCAGCCCCTAGGGGAGGATTGGGGGGCGCGGGCTGGCGGCCCCGGCGCGCTCCCGCCCGGGTTGTTTACATTCCTGGAGTGTCTTTTAAACCCGGGGCCCAGGCCGGCTCCCGGCCTGCTCCGGAGGCTCGGGGCAGTCTCCCGTGAAAATCTGCTGGCGCACAATGGCCGGGAAGGCGGCCGCCCCTCGCCCGCGCCCCCGCTGCTCCGGGGCGGGGAGCCTGCCCTCCGCACCGGGCCCTCTCCCCGCCCGGCTGGCTTCCTGGACAGATGTCCCCGGCGAGGGGGCGACGCGCGCCCACTGCCCGCGCCCCAGACGCCGAGGCCGCGCTCCCCACTGTTTTCTCCCCAGCCGAGACGCCAGGAATGTGAAACAAGCTCCCAGAGCCCGCCCCCCACCCCAGCTCCAGCCCTGGCCCGGCCCCCCAACCTCCGCCCCGGCTGGCCTCCCACTCCCCAGGGGCCGCCGCCGCCGCCGCCGGAGACGAAGAGGAAGAAAGAACCCGGGGAAATTACTTTCGTATTGGCGACGCGCGCGCACACACACGCCGATCTCCCCGCGGGGCTCCCCTCCCGGCCGGGGCAGCCCCATCCCCGCGCTGCCTTGAATGCCCCTCCGGAGGGTGAAGACCCACAGGAAGCCCCTGCACACCCCCCTCGGCGGGGAACGCCGGCGCTGCGCACCGCGTCTCCCCGGGCGATTCACACACAAACAACTTCACCGCGCCCCCACCTCCCATTTACAAAAGTGTGCGTTTTCCCTGGAAATTCAGATGCACAACTTAACACCGCCACCCCTACCACCCCGAAATCCGCCGCGGTCCCTGGCGGTTCTCGAACACACAGGCTCACAACTTCGCGTCCTCGCAAAGGAGGCGAGGGAGACGGAGGTGTTCCCAGCCCCATCCTTCGCTCCCTCCCTCCTGCCCCAAATCCCGGTCCTGCCCGGCCCCGGGGGTGTAGGACGAAGGTGGAGGCGCACCGGCAGGAGGCGGGCACCTGGTCCGCGCGCTCACAGCCGTACCAGTCCCGCACAGCCGAGGAGCCCGGCCCCCGCGAGCAGCCCGAGCCGGCTCCGCACAGCCAGGCATTCGCCGGCCGCCTGGGCCTCGGCCCCCGGCCGCCACAGGGAGCGCAGCGGAGCCCGGTGGCCGGCCGCTCGCCCGCCTCGCTCTCCGAGCCCCAGTGGACCCTTCGACGGAAAAGCTCCAAGCATCAGGCGCCCCACGCTCGCACCCCAAGAGTCCACGGCGAGCGGGAGGAAGGCCCGGGGCCAGCGGGCGCCCTGGTCTGGCTTCAAACTTACCAGGCACTGCGAGCGCCGCTGCCGCCTCCGGAGGACGCGCCGCCGCCGCCGCCGTGCAGGGCCGGCTCGGGCCGGGAGGCGCGCTGCGAGGGCGCCGAGATCGGCTCCGCTCCGGCTCCTGTTCCGCGCGGACCGGGGCTGGGGTCGCCGCGCTGCGCCGGCGCTGCTCACTAGCTCGGCTGCCTGATCCGCCGCTCGCCCGCCCGCCGCCCGGCCGCTCGCTCCCGGTCGCCGCCGCCGCTCGCAGTTTAATGTCCACAGACAGTGAAAAGGAACTCGGCGTTAGGGGGTGAGTAAGTGAATCAACTCGCCCGGAGCCGAGCAAGTTGAAGTGTCAGATTACATTGGCTATTCTATTTCCAAAGGGCCCCGCGCCGCCGGCCGCCCGCAAAAGCCGGCGCGGAGTCTTAGACGGAGCGGAGCGCCGAGTCGCCGCTGCCGCCGGCGCTCGGCTCTCCTCCGCTCGCGCGCTCTCTCCTCTCCGCTCTCTTTCCCTTTCCTTTTCTCCTCTTTCTTTCCCTCCTTTCCTTTCCCTTCTTTTGCTTTCTTTCTTACCCGCTCCTCGGCCTGAGCCCTCTTCAAGCTTCCCCCCTCTCTGGCTCTGATGGACTTCGGGTAACACCCCCCACCCCAGCCACCCACCTCCCTTTTCTCTCCTCCTCCCACCACTACTCCCTGACCGCCCCACTCCTACCCCAGCAACTTTGGAGTCGGAGAGAAATGCTGAGCTTGGAAGGGACCACACTGGGAAGGGGGCTAAAATCACCGGGTTCACTGGAGTGACCCCCTTCGGCCGCACGCCCCCGACTGGAATGCACACCCGGCTGCAAACGCAGTCAGTTCCCCGAATTGGGAGTGAGCGAGTTGCTAACAAGGTCGTCAACGCCTTCCTCTGCAGGGGGGATTCTTCCCAAAGCCCGGGGACAGGTGGGTGGGGCGAGCAGAAGACACATCACCACCACCTCCAAGGGCGATGTTGGGGAGGCTGGAGCGCAGCACTCCGACGGCTGGGAAGGAGAGGTGCGCGTGGTCTGTCTCGGGCACCCATCGCATCCGGAGGCGTGTAGATTCCCTGAAGGCCCCAGGGAGTGCCTGGGGCCCAACACTCGCGGGCGGGGTGGAGGCGTCCGGACCCGGGCCCAGCCCCGCGTCTCGAGCGGGACACCGCTTCGGGGTCTGCGGAGAGCGTGGGCACTCACACGGCGCAGTTTGGTGCTCCCACTCGCGGCATTGCCCTCGCAGACCCACCCCTGAGAGCATCTAAGTGGGCGCCCACCTTGGCTCACGTCCACTGCCACTCGCACGGAAACTCCTACACAAATGGCACACGCATTGGCGCCCACACTCAGTATTGCAAACACGCTTCCTCGCGCATACACACGCAAACACGCACACATACCCTCACAAATATGCGTGTACACGGCCATAGCAAGCACACTCACAGACGCACGCGATTTCACATGCACACACACACACACACACATCGGTGTGCAACCACACATACACTCAAAAAACAAAACATCGCCCTGTGCACTAAATCCTCACGTTCACGTACACATACAAACACACCTCCTCCTCCCTTCCTCTTCCACACCCCTTCCTCAAGCCCACCACCCATGGTGCCTCCGTCCCACATCATAACCGCCGCTCGAGCAGCACGGGTTGGACACAGACACAGACACTCGAGCGCCCGCACACGCTTCCCTCCCCACACCAGCCGGGGAGGCTTCAGCCCCGCTCTCGGGGCGGGTTCCAGGTGTGGCGGCGACTCCGCTCTCCGCGTTTTGCAGCCCGCCGCGGTGTCGGAGGCGAGACGAGGAAGGGAGCTGGAATAACAAAGGCAAGTTGGGGAGAGCGCAAGGGGGCGCAGCCCGGGCCGGGCCGCGGGGGGAGCCCTGCTTGGCCAAGGCTCGGGAGGCTGCAGGGTCTTGGGAGCCTGGAGCTGGAGGTGGGGGTGAGGGAGAGTGGGGGTCGAGGGGCGGGGCCGCGGCGTGACGTCAGAGAACAATGACACCGCCGGGGGCGAACACCGGGAGGCAGCGGGGCGGGGGTCTCCCGCGGGGCCTGGGACGAGCGGAAGAGTTCCTGGCTCGGCTGGGGCTGCTGCCTGGTGGACGAGGCCCGCTTGGGAGTGCGGCTGTGCCCCGAAGACTCGGGGGTCGCCCCCGGCCTCCTGGGCAGTGATCAGCACGCACCCTGGGCCAATGCGGGGAGCAGGCCGGAGTACCCTCCTCGCCCCCATTTTAAACATCTTTCCGATAGCTTCTCTGACCTGGGCTTGAACTCCTTCAGGGCCAGCGAGATCACTCCTTTCACCGCCGAGGGAGAGGAGGCAAAATGCATTTGCCAGCCCTGAATTCATCCTCAAAGCTGCACTAGCCTGACAGCCCGCGAACTCAGCCTGGATTCCTGAGGGCTCAGAGGACTGCCGCTCAGGTCCACGGGGCGAGGGGGTGTGGGGGTGCCGGGAGCCGGCTTGGTTTTCCAGGGGGAATCCTGCCTCCCTGTGCCATTAGGGGCAGGGGAGGCCCTCCTTTCCGGGCCTTAGTCTTCCGAACTGTCACATGGACCGCTTTCTCGCTGCTCTGGCACAGGTGGCAGCTGAACATCCCTGGAGAGGATGGATGGCATGAAAGCTCCAGACCTCTAGGGACACCAGGGAGGCATGGTCCCCGCGCATTCCTGTGGGAGGAAGCCCCTCCCCCTCGGCCTCTGGATGGCCCAGTTTCCTAAGCAAGGACATGGAGGGGCAGGGGGGGGGAGGGGGGGCAGGCAACCTGAGAAACCCTTGGCCTGACCCAGAGCTGGCAGGTGGGAACTCAGCTTGCTAAATGGTGGTTGGAGCCACAGCTGCCCTCCACTCCCAGCGATTCATACCATTGCAACAGCCACAGTGCCACCCTCACCCATGTCCAAAACCTCAGGGCAGAATTTCTGATGGTTAAGGACCTGAAGGGCACAATCTAGACCAGTTCTTATTGCTTTGATGATCATCTAGGTCAGGAAGCTCAGTCCTCTGAACATTTCTCAGTGAGTGAGAGCTCACCACCTCCAGGAGGTGGAGGATGCCCGTGACCTTGGGGATCACCCCTCATGTTTAAAAGCTCCTGTCCAGAAGACTCCCACCCCACCCCACCCAGTTCCCTTTACATCTGCAAACTGGGAAGCTATTGCAGAGGGCAGAGGAGCCCAGCCCAGCACAAAAGCAAGCCCAACACTCTGTAGCATGGAGCTCAGAAAATTCCAGCTCTTCCCACCGGCCAAGCATGACACTTGATGGCAGCAAGATGAAGAAATCTCACCTGGACCCAAGCCTCCAGGGGACCCTGGGCTCCCGTTCTTGGGGCTCAGGCCTTTGCAGTCTCTATTCATCTTTCAGGGAAATAACAAGGCAGGTTGGATCCCTGTGGGGTCTTGGGAGAAGCCATGATTATTTTGTACCTACTGTGTGCTGGGTACTCTGATGAAGGCCTCTTAGCATTAACGTATTGAATTTTCACATTGCCTGGAGTTAGGTTCTATTACCATCCCCCCTTCAGAGAAGACTATATTGTTGAGTGACTTGCCCAAGGTCAATCCTGATTCGAATTCAGGCTCTCATTGACAAACAATCCTTCTGGCCTCTCAGCCTCAGCTCTGCATCCTCATCCATCAGCGCTGTGATCCTAGACAAGTTGCTAGCCCTCTCTGGGCTTCTGTAAACCAAGGGCAAGGCTTATGGCAGTGGTCATGCTTCTTTGGGGATTGTATGTCCTAACCCGCTCTCTGGGCCTTGGCCTCCGTGGGCCTGGATCTCTGGGGGTGAAGCAGCGAGGAAAGTGCTTTACTTTCCACCCACTGAGTCCTATTCAGCTAGTACAGACCCACAAGTCACCTGGCTGCAGAGGCAGCTTCAGTGCCATCAGGAAGGTACAGGCTACATGGGTTGGCTTCTGAGCACCAATGCAGGGGCAGGCCCACACCCACCTTCAGAGAGCGGACTCAAGTGCTATTAATTTCCTTAGGTCGGGAGCTGTCAGTGGGGAAGTGGCCATTGGTTAGGCCTGGACCAGGGGAGCAGGGAGCCAAGAAGTCCAGGGAGCCAGGAGGAAGGCAGGGGTGGGAGGTTTTAGGTCCTGGGGCAAAGCAGAGGACCTGTGCAGGGTGCGGGGAGTCCAGCCTCGTCCTGGGGCCCTCCGTGGGTGGGGATCAGAGGACTGGCATGCATGGGGGTAGACGCCTACCTCTCCAGGACTGCCTTCTCTGTTTCACTCTCCACCCTTCACTTCCCAAAAGTGGGCCAGGGAGTTAGGGGCAGAAGGAAGGTCACTTTTGCGTGCTTACTGTACGCCCAGCACTTTGGAAATACTCTCTCATTCTGTCCTCTCCACAAACCAGAAAGTGTAATTCCCTCCCCCCCCCCCCCCCCCCCCCCCCCCCCGCCCCGGAAAAGCTCAGAGAGGTTAAGAGAACTGCTCATTGTGGCTGGGGATTGGTTCAGGACTAGGCTGGGCCTCAGGGTTGAGAATGGGGACTTGTCTTCATCCCAGCACCAGCACTGGTCCCTCACTCACCTCCCAGGGAATGGTCAGGGCCCATCCCATGGCACTGGAGTAACAGGGAGTCCATGTAGTCTCCTTGCCTTGGGGGATCCTGGAGGCATTTGGTTACTGCCCACCTCGGGGGCCAATGCCTCTCAGGGTGGGTGGGTGGGTCCAGTCGATAGTGGATTCCCTTCAGCACATCAGGCTGCCCTGGTCCACCTGTTCCCCATGTTCCAATCCCATTGCCCCTCTAGTCTTTGAGGCCACACCTTCCCAGCCTCCTTGGCTCTTCTAGGCCCTTCCATCAAGCATGCTGTCTTCTCGGTTTCCTCCCAGACACAGCTCAGCTACCACCCCCTTCCTCCAAAGGGAGGTCCCCGAGAGGAGACTGAGAGCTGCCTCAGAGCAGGGACACTCGCCCCAACAGGCCGCTGCCCAATAGCGATGCGGCTTGAGCACATCACAGACACACACAGGGGATGTTGGATGGAGCTTTGCCTTTGAGTGTCCTGTGATTCTGCAGGTCTGAGTCTTCAACCTTTGGACTGAGCTACACTGGAATTCGGGGTTCAGGGGGACCCTGCTTTGGGGGTGCGCTCTGACAACCCCTGGTGTACACAGAGGGAGCTGTGACTAGCAATGACCTTAACACCTTGCTTCATGGGGTACCTCTCCCCCTCTGAGCCTCACATCGGCCCACCTGTGACTAAACCGAGCCCCAAAGGGAGGTGGTGGCTTTCCCACGGCCTCACAGCTGGGAAGTGCCAGAGCTGGACTGAGGGCCCAGCCTCCCGGTCCAGCACCCTCTCCCTGTGCCGGTGCCCTTAGGGGAGCAATCTGGGAGCCAGTGCTCCATCCAGCACTGCCAGGGGGAAGTCTGGAACCAGCGCTGGAGGAGGCCTAGCCTCCTCCCTCTGTCCTGACAGCTCCTGCACCTCCAGGGGGGAGTCTCCGTCAGCACTGGGGGAGTGAGAGGAGCTATCAGCCTCAGCACCTCCCCTCCTCACCTGGACAGAAGTCTTCCAGCCCCAAGGCTCCTCCCTTGCCGGCCCCTTGGAGCTGGGTAGCTTCCAGCATTGCCAGCACCTTATACACACTCTTTCCTCATGCTCTTCCTGCCTCCTGGCACACCCCTCTGCCTTCCAGGCCAGGATCCTAACCTGATAATTCCAGGGATGTGCTGTCTATGGTCTCGGTCTCAACCCCTACCTGCTGCTGTCCCTGCCTCCAGCGTCATTATCACCACAGCAGTTACTTATCCAACTCTGACCGTGTGTGGGGAGTAAGTATCTCCTACACATGAACTCCTTAGTCTTCTCACGGGCTGATGAGGAGGTGTGGTAACATTCATTTTACAGATGAGGAAACTGAGGTAGAGGGAGTTTCATTTGCCCAATGTGACACCTCACCAGTCCAGGAGGTTATTTTGATGTTGTGCACCCATATCCCCCCACCACAGTCCACCTCCCAGCAGGAGTGCAGGTGCAGGTGCAGGCTGACTCAGTGCTCTGTCCCACCAGCCAGCATAGTGCTGAGCGACTGACGGCCAGTCGAGTGCAGTGCAGGGGTCACACAAGGGTGAACCAGACTCAGCCCTTCAGGAGCTACCAGGAAGGACTGGCCACACCAAATGCCACCCTAAGAGTTTGGGGGAAGGAGAGGAGTTCACGTGGAGTAGGCTCTGGACGGCAAGCTCTGCCGGGGGCCATGGGGAAACAGACCAGAGTGAGGCACGGCCTGCGCAAGGTCACACAGCCAGGGCGAGGCAGCATCTGGGTTGAGACCCGGCTCTCAGCGTGTCGTGCCTTCTTGCACCTTGCAGCCAGCTGTGGGGCCTCTGTGTCTGTGCTCTTTTTCAAGGACACTCGGTCCCAGACGCCTCCACGATGCTGAGCTGTTCAATGAGTGGCTCCAGTCCTTCTCTCCCCTCTATTAAAATTTTTTTTTAAAGAAGAAGAAAGAAAGAAATCCAGGCATTGTCCCTGCCTGCAGCTGGTGCCAACTAGAATCCCGCCAAACAGAATGGAGCTGAGAGCTCGGCCGCCCAGGGGCCTGGCTGCTGACACAGGGCCTTTCTATTGTGCTTTCCGCTGGGGGCCCAGGCTGATGCTGCGGCCCCTCCACGGGAACCCTCTTCACCTGCCTTCCTGGCCCCAGTTCTGAGTCTCCTGCTGCCACTTGGAAGGGCAGTAGGAGTACTGCCATCCCTGCTTTCCTTCCGCACTGACCCACAGCCTGAGGTGAGCTGTCTCCCTCCCTTCCTGCCAGCCTGTCCCCCCCACCACCCTCCCAGACGGCTCTTCGGATGCCAGCCTGGGAGGGTGGCAGAAATCCTACCTCCATGGAATCATTGGGAACACTGGTTTGATTTCAGAACATGCCAGGGATTTCCATCCTCCCCTCCCTCTGACTTGGTAGGTGCCAGTCCAGGCTCACCCACTAAGGCAGTTTACAGTGGTGAAGGCCTGGGGGTTGCGGGGTATCGGGGGGGGGGGGGGACAAACACTTTGGCAGAGACACAAAAATGGCCTTTAAAGCCACTGGTTCATCCCTGGCTGGGTAGCTCAGTTGGTTAGAGCATCGTCCCCATATACCAACATTGCGGGTTTGATTCCAGGTCATGGCACATATGAGAATCAACCAGTGAATGCATGAGTAAGTGGAACAACAAATCGATATTCTCTCTCTCTCTCTCTCTCTCCCCTTCTCCTTCCTTTCTCTCCCCCTTCCTCTCTCTTTAAAATCAACCAATAAATAAAAATAAATAGGTTCACCTGTTCCTTCTGCTCCAAGAGACTCATCTTAGGCGGGAAAGGGTTCCCCAAATTCTCCCTGGCTATTGTCATTTATTCTCCTGTACCCCCTCCTTTAAAACCTTGAGCTCCCTTTTGCACACACACACCCTCCCCCATCACAAGCTGATCAGGCCCATATCACCCCAAGCAGCAGCCCTAAGATCAGCAGCCTGGCCAGCATCCAGTGTCCACTAGAACCCTTGGGCTTGGCCCCGCCATCAGAGCCAGGTTTCGGAGCTGCCAGCTTACTCCAGTGGGCACAGCACTTTAGAGTTTATGGAAAGCACTTTATGTCTCACCTGAGTGCCACAGCAGCCTGAAGATCCAGGCAGAGATTGCACAACCCACTCTGCAGAGGAGTCAACTGAGGGTGCCAGCGGATTGGCCAAGATCATACAGGAAAGGGCAGAATTGGTATTTGAACGCTGGTCTCTTGATTCCATGTCACTAAGCAGGGGTGGAGACCTGGGTGGCAATGGTCTCAGAGGATGGCATTCCCAGCTCTCCATATGCTGCCAGGAGACAGGATCCCAGACACATTGATTTATTCAACTAATAGCTATTGAATAGCTGCAATGTGCCAGACACGAGACTAGGCACTGGGGATCCAACAGTGAATGAAACAGGGGTGGTCCGTGCTGTCACAGGCTTATATCCTGGTGAGGAGATACACACCAAACCATGTGGAAGACCTCCGTGTGTACCAGCCCAAATGCGCTGGAAGAAGCCCCTGGCCGGGAGGCTGGAGACGCAGGTTCTAGCCCCAGTGTTGCCCCTAATTCTTCGTGTGACGTTGGATGAGGTTTTCCACCTGTGACATTTGCAAGTATATGGTCTTCACACATTTGCTGAGGTCCCTTCCCTACTCCCAGCCTCTGAGTCAAGTGGTTAATGATTTCCTGGCATGAATGATTACCCTGATTAATTTTTTTTAAACCTGACATTTCATAGGCTCTCAGGGCCAGAAAGGGGCTACCGAGGTCATCTCATCTGAGCCCCTCACGAAGGAAGAAGCCCCCGGCCTCATTCTTTCCAGGGGGGGACTGTGCCCGCTAGCATCCTTCTGGGAATGGGTGCTGGCTGCCTCATAGAGCAGACGCTGCCCAGCGGTGTGCTGGTAAATGTTTAACACCTGGCTCTCCGAAAGTGGGGAAAACCTGATTTATAGCATTTGCCAATTTCCACGGTGTAAATACTCCCACCATGGCCAATTTCAGGCTGCCACTTTAACATCAACCAGCTCACACAGGTCCTACAAATGGATCCGTCAGCTCTTGTGAGCCGGTCGGAGCTGGCTCCAACAGACCACTGCTCCACCTCTCAGAGAGGCCCTGTCCGACTTGACTTGTCAGAAAGTTCTTCCTGGTATTGAGCAAAACATCTCATTGTCCAGAACTTCTGGCCTGGATGTCCTGAGCTACTTCTCGGGTGTCATAGGACAACAGGAACCCTCGGCTCCAGGAAGCCCTTCAGAGAACGGGAGGAACTGACCCTGTCTTTCTGTGAGAAGGGAAGACCCTTGGCCAAGTGGGGCCGGGGTATATTCACTTTCCCTCTCTGCCCTCCCCGCCCCCTATCCCTTCTTCCCTCCTTCCCCGCCTCCCACATATATTTCTAGGGCTTCTAGGACACATCGGGCGCTGTGCCAGGTACTGTGGACACAGTGACCCATGTCTTCCGTCACACTGGCCCGTCCAATTGGAAAGTGTCCCCACTCAGCCTTTCCACCTTGGAGGCTGTGCTCCGATGCCACCCACTCTCAGAAGCCTGCTCTGACCTACCCCTTCCCCATGGAGGTGGACAGGCCCCCGCCCTCCCAGAGCCTTTATCGTCCCTGTTTGGCACTTATCACTTTCTACCTTGGATCACAGCTATTTGTGTACAAGGCTTATCTCGCTGCCAGACTGAGAGGCTGCGCAGGCTTGTTGAAAGAGCGTGGACTTTGGAGCCGCAGGCCTGGCTCTGAGTCCAGCCCCGCCACTTAGAGCTGTGGGCCCTCAGGGGATTCATGCCACCTTTTGCAGCCTCAGTTTCCTTATCTGTAGAGTGGGGCTGACGATGATTACTTCCCAGGTGGTTTGACCATTAAATGAGATTACAGATGTAAACCCCTTTCCTGTTCCTGTCTGGACTCCCATCCGCTTGGGGACAGAGATTGTGTCCAGTGCCTCTTCGCATTCTCCTGGTTATAACAACAACAGTCTAAACCAGTGATGGCGAACCTATGACACGCGTGTCAGAGGTGACACACGAACTCATTTTTTTGGTTGATTTTTCTTTGTTAAATGGCATTTAAATATGTAAAATAAATATCAAAAATATAAGTCTTTGTTTTACTATGGTTGCAAATATCAAAAAATTTCTATATGTGATATGGCACCAGAGTTAAGTTAGGGTTTTTCGAAATGCTGGCACGCCGGGCTCAAAAGGTTCGCCGTCACTGGTCTAAACACTAACAATGGCAAACACTCATACAGCAATCGCCATGTGTAGGGTATTAGTCTAAAACACATATATCAACCCATTTCATTCTCACATCAATCTTGTGGCAATGGGGCTATTTTTATTCCTGTTCATAGATGAGCAACCTGAGGCAAAGATGGGCTAGATAACAAGCCCCAGGTCACACAGCTAGTGAGTGGGAGAGCTGAGATTTGAACCCAGGAAAATCTGCTCCTTAGCGGTAGAGTGCTGTTATATGGTCACAATGAAGGGCTTGGAGGGGCTTTTGGAGGGAGCAGTGTGGGTGTGAGTGCGCATGCTGCACCCCAGCCTGGAAACATCCACGCTGGGGTGGGGGTGAGGCTGTATAGAGAAGCTCCTGGTCTGCCTACAGGACCACCCAAAGGCAAATTGGTTAGTGCTGGAGAGAGGACTCAGACTCAGAGGGACTGAGGTCACTAATGGACAAAGCAATCAGAGAAGGCTTCGTGAAAGAGGTGGCATTTACAATGGGCCTTGACGGATGAGGAGGATTTGGACTGGGATGAACAAAGCAGAGGGAACAGCAGGAGCAAAGATGTAGAGATGGGAGAGGTATATGAGGGCTTCATTTAAATGTCAGGTTAGTGGGTGGAGCAGAGACAGTAAATGTGGGGAGGGGAGTGTTGCTCAGTCTGTGATTCAGAAACAGCTAAGGGAAGCATTTCAGAGGCTTTGAAAGCCTGCTGACCCTGAAGGGTTGAGAGCCAATTGGGCTGCTCTAGGGGCCAGATGGTCATTTTGCTTCTCTATAAACTACTCTGAGATTCCAAAGTCCTAGACGCCTGAATTGATAGCTCTGCCTCTTGGTCACATCCCTCCCTGTCTCTGAGCCTCAGTTTCACTATCTGCAAAATGGGCACGAAGAGTGGACCTTGCCAGCCAGTTGAAGGATGAAACAGGGCTGGTGGAGTGATGTTCCTGACACTCCTGGGACAGGAAGTAGGTGGGAGGTACTTGGAGGGAATGGAAAGCTGGAAGGGGAGGGTTGGGAGGAGCTCTATGTGAAGGCCAGTGAGTGCCAAGCCTGCCAAATTGGCTCAGGTTGTGCCTCGTGATTCTCCCAACACCACATGCTCCATTTCCCCGGCATTGCCAAAGCCTGCCCAGCTCTGCTGGCTGAGAAGCAACCTTCCTCCCAGGCCTCTGCAGGGACAGCTCTTGGCAGGCTCCGGGCTGACCCTGTTCCTCCTGCCAGCCCGGTTCAGCCCTGCCATCCCCTCTCCAGGTAGCACTCATTGTGCTATAGAACCCTTGAGAGCATTCACTGTGTGCCAATGGCTGCTTTAAATGCCTCCCTTGTATTAACTAATTTAATCCTCACAACCGCACTGTGATTATTACCCCTGTTTAAAATGAGGAAACTGAGGCACAAAAAGATTCAGCCAGGTCATCCCAGTGCAGTTCCACGGCGGGAAAGGTGAAGCCAGTGGAAACCGGAAGCAGGCCTGCAAGAGGGTAGTCTGGACCCTTCTAGACGGTTCCCAGATTGGAAATACTACAGTTCTGAGCCCCTCACACTTGCCCTGATGTCACAGTTCTCTGGCAGCTCCTCTGTGGCATGCATACCCAAATGTTCGCACACTCATCACTGACACCAGTCACCCAGCTCACACAGACACTGCAAGGTTGACGGTACAGGCGCTGTTCCCACCCTGCCACACAGAGAGCTGCACACTCTCACCCAGGCGCCCACATGGTCCATGCCAACTGCAATATACCCATGTGAGTGCCCCATCCCTACACACACAGGCTCCTGTGTCCTCCATATGACACAGTGGGATCTGTGGTCTCACATGGCAGGCCCTATGTCCCCTGTCCAGGCTCCAGCCTCTGTGGACGTCCCTTTGGTCCAGGCATCTTCATTCTTCAGAAGGTGTGCAGTGCGTCCATTGTGGACTGCAGGCCCCACCCAAACCACTGCCCCCGCTCTGCCTCTTTCCCTAGGAACGTGCCTGGGGGTATGGTAGGGGCTTGGGGGCTGGACGCTCACCCTTCCCCCCACTCCTGGGGCAGCGGAAGGAACAGCAGGCAGGGGAGAGTGGATTAATCCTGGCCTCGCCTCCTCCAGGCTCTCTGTGATGCTAATTCCCTCTGCCTTTGATCCACTCCCCTAGCCCAGGCCCCTAACTCAGAGCAGGAGCAGGAGCAGGCGCTGGGCTGGCCTGAGGCCTGTAGATCCCCTCCTGTGGCAGATTGGGGTTTCTCTCCTGGGAGGGGTCTTGGGGGTTAGAGCCCTGGTTGCTGGCCCTGGCCTTTGCAACAAGCTCTCCTTTGCCAGAGCTTTCTCATTCTTTCTCACTTTATACAGACCCAAAGTGAGGCCGGGGCGAAAGGATCAGAGGCTTTGGGCCAGGGAGTGGTGGGTGGAGACCTGCAGCACAGTCTTCCACCCTCCGATCCTGCCCTTTCCAAGGAGGGTCTTTGCTCCGTGGCTTTTTTAACACCACTAGTCGCTGCACGCCTGCAACTGTGTCTTAAAGGGCATCCTCTCACTCAGTCCTCACAGTGTCTCTGCTATGGTCCTACTTTACAGGTAGGGAAACTGCTCCGGGTAGCCGTGCTGCTCAGTGGTCAAACCCAGGACACGAGCAGAGTCCCGCACTATACAGAAGGGTCACAGACACAGAGAAGGGAAGCCCTTACAGCACGTTGGCTAGGTATCCATCACTCACTTTCTAGCTGCACCAGCCTTGTTCTGGAAATGATTAGACTCTTCTGTGGACCCAGTGGAGCTGGGACAAGAGACGAGGCCCCTGCACTGCCCAGACAGGAGATGGGCACCTGTGAGGATGCCACACTCAGGTAGTCACATAGAGGCATCTGCGCCAACCTGGCCCCAGGACACCCTGTAAACTCGGGCATAAACACAATGAAAACTTTTATTGCATTGTGTTCAGTACATATAAAAGACTACTTGTAGGCTACGGCACACATTCAAATGAACAGTCGTGACCGCTGTACTTCGGAACTAGAGTGTTGTGGACATCGGTGACACTGCCTCCCTGGCCCTTGCTTCGGAGAGGGAACCACTGCCTGAGAGTCATCCATCACTCCCTTCCTCTTTTTAGCAAACAGTTCTAGCTCCTGCATGGGATCCCTCGGGTAACCGCACATCGAGACATTGAATTCTATGCTGCACTCCCAGGGGGAGCCTTCCCGCCAGGGCTGCCTCTGCCCTAACCAGGCTCCGGGGTCTGTGCAGTGGGTGCCCGGCTTTGCCCTCACTCCAGAGAATGCTCTGAAAGGATATTTCTTCCTGGCATAGCCCGACCCTGGCCGCTGGGCAGCCCCTGAACAAGGCATGCCACCATGCCTTTGCATAAGCTGTTCCCTGCACCTGGAATGCCCTTCCCATCTAGTTAGCTTGGGAAACCCAGTTCCATCGAGGTCCAACTCTAAGCTTTCACTTTGGGGGGAGATTTTTTTCCTGTGCCCCCTTGTACCCCCCCAACCACACAGCATAGTTGGATGTACCCTTCCCTACCCAGTCAGAGTCCTTGGACATCCCTCTTTAGCCCTTATCCCAGGGCAGATGTTCTAGAAGCTACTAAGAGCAGACATTATCCCCAGATCCCAGGCACAATCAGGCATTAGACCCGGACAGATGCTTCCAGAACGACTAAGACATGACCAATGACATCCCTGTGGAAGCCCATGGGCCAGGACCTAGCCAGTTGGCCCCAAAGCCTGCCTTGGTGGGGGATTTGGAGGCAAGCTGGGAGGAGATGCCCAGGGCTTGGGGCTGCTGCTTATCTATCTGCTGTGTTGATGGGTGTGTGCAAGACGTGTGTGCAGGCCCTTGGCTTTGCCAGCAGGTGGGTGTGGTCACAGGAGCACACACGTCAATGCACCTGCCCACAGGTGCATGTGCACAGATGTGGTCCCAAGTCCACAGGCACTTCCTTTCCCTGCTTTCAACTCCCCCTCCTGGACAAGTTGGCTTCTCCAGAGCCCTGCACAGCATGTATTTATGGGGCGCCTGCTGTGTGCCCAACCGGAGAGGCCGCCAGAGCAGTGTGGGGGCGGCTGGCCACTGAGGGGGTGGGAATGAAGGAGGGTTCACATATCTCCCTGGCCTGCTCTCCCCTGGTCACTGGCCCTGAAAGCCAGATGGCCCTGCCTCCACTTCCCTTATGCGGCCCCTGAGGTCTAGAGGCCAGAGCGGGGCACCAGTGGAGATGGATGAGACTTGGGTGCAGATGGTGCAGGGCCTGCCAGAAACCCTGCTGCCAGGGAAGCCTGGCATTGGGAGGGGCCACCCGGAATCCTTTCCCCTTGATGAGGACCTCAGTTTTGGGTGACAGTTCCCTGAGCATCCTGTAGGAGGGCGCCATAGCTGTTAGCAGCAGCAGGGATTAAGGGTAGCTCTGAGCTGAGTCAGGGGAGACAGTGTGGGACAGCACCGAATGTCTGAACTGGGGACCGGTCACCCCTAACCCCAACGCACACATGCACACACGCTCACACCTATAGGCACACAAATATGCACAGTACACACGAGCTTGTACATCCAGAGAGGTCTAAGGTCACATGCAAACAGTGCTGGCTCTCTCCTCCTAGCCCCGGGCTGTTCCTTTAACTCAGGCTGCCATAAAAGGGGACCCAGGCGGCCAGTTCCCCCGCTTGCTTCCAGTGGAGACCCAGGCTCCTGTGGCCAAGGGAGATGGTCTTGGGGTGATAGGGTGCTCCTTCTGGAGCACCACTGGCCTCCCTTTCAGGTGGAGGGTGGCGTGGGTTAGCCCACGTGAGTCCGAGGGTCGGGCAAGTGAAGGTCCCTGTCTTCCCTTTTCCAACCTGAGTGCAATCTGGAGGCCCTGAGGCAGTCCTGGCTCCTGTGATGAAGGTGGCAATCAGGATCTTTGGTTCTGGAACCTGACAGCCCTGGGCAAGCCAGGATTCCTTGCTTCTAGCTGTGGGGTTGTGGGCAGGTTGCTCACCTTGCTGCAGCTCAGCCCTGAACCTGTACCAAGAAGATGAACACACTGCACAGTGTTGGGAGATGGTGCCCAGACCAGTGCCCCAGGGTGGTCAGGCTTGTTCTTGTAAGTGCCCATCCATGGAAGACCAAGCCACACTGTGTTTGCACCACTGCAGCCAGGTGACACGGCCCTGCCTCAGGGCCCCAGGAGAACTGAGTTCCAGTCCTGGCACTGCCTCGCCAGTGGGTGACCTTGGGTGTGTCCCTGGGCCCCTCTGACCCCAGCCACCTCAGCTCCAAATGAGCCCATCTGTCTGAGGGTCACGTGAGCTAGCGTGCCCACTCAGACAGGAGAGCCTTATAGATGGCAGGGGTGCTGGAGTGGGGACAGGTGACCATTGCCACTGGTGAGACCCTGTCCCCTGCACCCAGACCCAGCACTCTGGCCTCCAGCTGGCCTGAGAGTCCATGTCCTCCACAGAAGGGTGAGCAGTGTTCACCTGAGCACCCTGCAGGCCGCAGCCCGGGCTGCCAGGTGAGGCGCTCCCCCTCGGGGAGACCGAGGGCCCTTTGAAGCTGAGAAGTTCCTACTGGACGGGCGAAGGCAGCCTGGATCCAAGGCACCTCTCCGGCCCTTAGTTTCCCTTCTCCACCCACAAGTGGAAATCCACTCAAAGACTGAGGAAGGGCCGTGCGCCGGGCCTGGGCTTCCTGCTGCTTTGTGTGGCAGCGCCAGCCGCGGGGGCACAGCTTGGCTTTCTGGTTTTAATGATTTCCTGGATTCATCCTGTTTCCTACCTCGGGGAAAGGAGGAGAGGTGATCCTCTTGAAAATTCACATAATTGCTTTTATTTGATTTTTATTAAAATGCATTCAGGAATAATGTGATTGCCCCGTTTATTATGTTGTTCATCAATCTGGCGTGGGGAATCGCCTGGGGAATGTAGGGGTGCAGGAGCCTGGGGCGTGGTGGGCGTGGGCACCATCTCGCACTGGCCGGGTTGTACTGGGGGAGTCACAGTCCCCACTGCTCCTGCCCGAGAGGAATGGGAGGTGGCGCTGCGTGTGGGTGCTGTGCGCACGCTCTAGATGTCCTCCCCACCCCGGAAGTCCTCCCCACCCCAACCTGCTCCCCCCACGTGCCTCCTCTTTCTGCCTCTGAGACCCCATAGGCGGGGAGCGTGGTGGTCTGCCCTCCCAGGATCCCTCAAACACCCCTTCCATCTGCTCCGCCAGTTGCCTGCACCTTTATGGTGGCCTCCTTGTTGGTCTTGCTGTCTCCAGGCTCAGGGCCCTCTGTGCCACTTGCCGCAGCCACCTAACCAGGCCACTCACCTGCTCAGAAACCTTGCTGGCTCGCAAACAGCCCTTTCCTTGGGGACTTTGTGCGCAGTGGAGAGAGCCCAGAGCTGGCCCACTCCTTGCTCCGCTCCAGGCAGTGGGATGCTGGGCCAGTCACTGCCTCCCTGGTCTCAGTTTACTGCTTCAGGAAATGGGCACCAAGGCCTTCTGAAGAGGATCACCAAGAACAGAGTGTACAGGCAAGTGGGAGGGGGGCATGACTCCTGGCATGTATGTGAGGACATGAAGTCATGTGACCGCCTAGGGAGAGTGGAGCTGTTCAGCACGTGCTCAGAGAGGAAGGGCAGCCCCAGCACCGGCCCCACTGAGGCCGCAGGCCAGTGCCAGTGCCAGCATTTACCAGTACTCCCCCCGCCTCCCCTTTTCTCCAGCAGAACCCCAGCTCCCAGCTCCTCCTGGGGGAGGTTTCCGGGGCAGGTTGGGAATGAGTGTGTGGGATTCCTGGCAGCCCCAGCCCCCTGAGCTTGCCCCATGCCCACCCCGCCCCGAGCCTGTCTTACTCCCTCCTTTACAGGTGAGGTAACTGAGGCTCAGAGGGTGAGTGACTTGTTGGGAAGTGTGAGGTCTCTTGGGCACAAGAAACTAGGATGGCTGGTGACTCCCTGCCACCTTGACGCCGTTGGTGAGCTGCTTTGAAGCGGTGGGTTTGGCGGTGGGCAGTGCCGGGCAGAACTGGGGTATGGGGGGGGGGCTGGGTATCAGCAGGTCCCCTCCACCAGGCCTCCCGGTTCTCTTGGGTGGTCTGTCCCCATTGGGATGGCTGCGCGGGAGTCAGGGAAGCGTGATGGGCGAGGCCTGGGAGCCCTCTTCCAGAGCACCCTTCAGGGACTCCATCTGTGAAAGGCCCATCTTCACTTAACAACAATAAACAAAACCTTGCTGCATTTTTCCTTTTTATGTGTCTGTTTTGATGCAAATCATTTGGCAGTGGATGCAGCTGAGGCAGTTGGGAGCAGAGGCGGTGAGTTTAGAAATGCAGCTGTGGGGCCCGTGAGGGCAAGCCGGGGCCCCCCACCCAGCAGGGTGCTCGGCATAGACACCGCCCACAGGCACCGTCCAGGACCCCCACCCAGCGGGGTGCTCGGCATAGACACCGCCCACAGGCACCGTCCAGGACCCCCACCCAGCGGGGTGCTGGGGACAGACACCGCCCACAGGCACCGTCCAGGACCCCCACCCAGCGGGGTGCTGGGGACAGACACCGCCCACAGGCACCGTCCAGGACCCCCACCCAGCGGGGTGCTGGGGACAGACACCGCCCACAGGCACCGTCCAGGACCCCCACCCAGCGGGGTGCTCGGCACAGCCGCTGTCCAGTCTCCCATGACTCCAGCTGTTACCCCATTGGGATGTCCACTGCTGCTCTTCAGACCCCTCCCATGAGGCCCAGGCCACACTGGGCCTTCTGTATCTGCTCCCCGCTGGTTCCTGCCTGCCCACTCTGCCCACCTGTCCTAGAGGCTGCCTGGGGCAGGTTCAAGTCCAGTCTCTCCAGCCAGGCTGTGAGTCTGTCCAGGAGGACAGGTCCTCAGTCATGGAGAGCACCATCCGGGAGCTGGGGAGACCTCCGAAGTCTCATCAGAGGAAATTCTAGCCCAGACCAGCAAAGGGAGGCCAGCAGTGTCCCGGAGTGTGAGGTGTCCTGGGTGCAGACTCTCAGTGCCTCGGTCAGGCGAGCTACAGCCACCTACTCAGGGCCCCATAATGAGCCCATGACCTGAACCTCCCATTTCTAGGCTAGCGCTGTGTCCTGATGCGGTCACCACAGACAGCCAGCACCTCCTTTGGGGGAAGGGGGACACGAAGGCTCAGTGGGGCAGAGACTGGCCCAAGGCCATAGGTGAGTTGGCTGCTGAGCTAGACAAAGGGACCACCAACCTTTGAACCTCGGGCAGACTCAGGGAAACAGCTTGCCCCAGGGAGGGGCCCTCACTGAGCCCAGAACACATTGTCTGAGTGCCCAGCAGGGCTGGTGCCACCCCCGGGAGCCCTCCAGACCCCAGGTCCAGCTCAGCGGTTGCAGGGGCTGCAGAGGGCTAAGGCTCACTGGCGCCCCAAGCCCCAGCCTCGTGGGCTAGTCCTGGGCACAGACAGCAGAGCCTCCCTTATCAGATCTCCGTTTCCCCCTCCTCTCTGCCTGGCCCCCGCCCCCACCCCTGGTAGCCCTTTCCTTTCTGAAGCCTTTTCCTGTCAACAACGCCCAGCATGCAGAGATGTTGGTTTCTGTTGCTTTAAAAAAGGTTCTTTTTGGCAAGAGGGGCGGAGGGTTGTTTACTGGGCGTGCACAGACCCACTGCGGGCTGCAGCTGGAGACGGTGTGCAGATTTCGGGCTGGCAGTGCCTACACCCACACTCCCGAGCCTCTGGATCCTGTGCCAAGGCAGGGGGCTTGCATAACACCTGCCGTGCGCTCGGCTCCGAGCTGGGCTCTGCAGCACCCACTGCCCACGTGTGAGGTCAGGGGATTTACTATCCGTTTCCCGCAGAGGCCCCCAGGCTCAGCGAAGACAGCTGGGCCCAAGCCTCTGGATCTGTGGTTGGGCCTCTGCCCACAGCACGGTGCTGCCTTCAGAGCTCGCCATCCAACCGCCCTCCTTCCTTACCTGACATTTCCCCACCCACACAGGGGGCCAGCTTTGCCCAGCCAAGGGCACAGCTTTCCGGAGCTGCTGTCCTGGGCTCCTGGCCCCTCTGTAGATAGGGTGTGGATTTTATCCAAGTCACCAGAGCTGGATTCAAGTTTCCAGTCCTGCTGTGTGACCTCTGGCAAGTCACTTAGCCTCTCTGGGCATGAGGTGGCTTAACCATCAGATAAGGAGCTTGGGAGCGTCTTGGAGAGAGGCCGGTGAGCTCAGAAGTCTGTCAGGCAGGGCCTGGAGCCTCTGTCTGCGTTACAAGGGCCTCGGGAAGTTCCCGTTGCCAGCCAGGTTGGGGAAACCGATGGAGGTGGTGGGAGCTGCCATGGGTGGGTGAGCAAGAGAGCCACGGTCAAGACCAGGCTCCAGAAGGATCGTGTGGGCAGCAGACGGAGAGGACTATAGGCAGAGGTGGAGCTGGGAGGCAAGTAAAGGGGCTTTAACCCACTTTTCAGGAAAATAAGGTGCCCCACACCCCAGCAGGAGCAGGAATTGTGGAGGCCAGACCACTAGGGAACACTGGGGTCCTACTCAGGGCAGCTAAGCTCCTCGCTCTTGGCCCCTCCCAGCTTCCCCATGGGGTCCTGCACCCCAGCCCACCCAGCAGCCAGGGGTGAGACTGGGGGTGTCCTCTGACCAGCAGTCCCAGTGTTCCTGAGGGGTGCTGGTAACCTAGGCCGCCTTCCATTCTCACTGAGCCCCATCCACTGGGTTTCCTAGCACTTGTTTCAAGCCTCCCAACATCACCCCAGCTTTGAGACCCCCCACTCCCATCTGTGGAGGAGGAAGCCAGGCATCTGCATTTCCCCACCGCCTGCCTCCGCCTCGCCGATGGCATCTCCTTCTGTAAAGCGAGCGCCTATCTGTAAAGCGAACGAGTCCCCTGACGGTCTGCGAGTGTCACAGGCATTCTCACAGGTGAGCAGTTAGTTCTCCGCCACCAGTGGTGGGCTTCCTGGGAAGACCCCGCAGCGTAGAGAAGTCCGGGGAGGCCATGATACCTGCGGAAACTCCCCTGTCCCCTTCTCCCGAAATGTCAGCTGGAGGGTGTGAGGAGTGGGACCACCTTTGTCTCAGTCCGAGAGGCCGCTGTAACAGGTTCCCCCAGACTGGGTGGCTTCTGAACTACACACATGTAGTTCTCAGGGTCTGCATGCTGGAAGTCCAAGGTCAGGGCTCCAGCAGACTCCGTGTCTGGTGAAGGACACTTCCTGCCTCATAGCCATCTTCTCGCTGTGTCCTCACATGGTGGAAGGGGCGAGGGAGCTCTCTGAGCCTCTCTTATAAGAGCTCTGATCTTATTCATGATGTCCACCCCCATGACCTAATCACCTCCCAAAGGCCCCAGCTCCTAATACCACCACGTTAGGGATTAGGATTTAACATATGGATTTTGGAGGAACACAAACATTCAGACCACAACAAACTTGTTCTCTCAAAAATTCTTTAATGGCAGGAGAATAACGTGTCTGAGGCTCACAGCCCGTCTGTGGCCATTGTACCCATTTCCCAGACAGACAAACTAAGGCTGGTGTGAGTGCCTAGGTGTCCTTGCTCATATGAAGAGGCTGACTCCCTGGGTTCCTGGCCAGCACAGAGTCTCCGCACAAGAGAAGGGATGCTGGTCCTTGCCAGCCCTGCGCCTATCCCTGCAGTGCTGGCTCGTCCGCTGCCCACTTGCTCATCCCTGTAATAAAAACAGTTCTCCAATTAGTTCTAATTTTAACATCACCTACAAGGCTGGCAAGCAGACGCCCCAGGAGTGTGCCTGCCTCGCCCTCTCTCCTGGTGGTCGAGGCCTCCAGGGCAGGGAGAGTGCGCACTGCATGCCTTGGGCACCTGTTTTGCTGTGTGACCCTCCCCAAGGCTTTGACCCTCTCTGGGCCTCTCCTGCACCATCTGCAATGCCTGCCTCCTGGGAAGGCAGGGATCAAAGGATATGAGCGCAGAGGATTGGGAACCCTTTCTGTGGGCCAGCGAAGGGCTGGCACCTTCTGTAGGGTTTCATTTGTCTTCACAGCAGACCCAGGTATGACATGGAGTGGGCCTCACAGACCCACTGACCATTCACCCCCGTGCAGAAGGATGTCTACAGAGATCACACCTGTCACTCGGGTGCTGACCAGACCATTGTGTTCCTTTACCTGAGGGGTTTGAGCGCTGGAGCAGAAACTGCTCCAAGTTTCAGGGGGCTGAGGGGTGGGAGTAGAGGAGGGAGGCAGACTGGGAAGGGAGGCAGGAGAAGGGTCCCTGGCTTCAGTGTGTGAAATGGCCTGGGCATGCCTGGGAGGCCAGTCCTGCACCTGGTCCAGCCTTAGTGCAGCAACACAGTGCAGAACATGAGGGGGGCCTCAGTCTCAGAGCACAGGGGCCTCTGCAGTAGCCGAAGAGAGAGGAGGCCCCGCAGAGCCTCCCTTCTCTGAGGCCGAGGAAACAGCCCGATGAAGGGATGCTCAGAATTTCGTTTCCTGAAAGAAAAACCCAGAATGTGATATTTGTCACAGCTGTAAATTTTGGTATAGCATCATGATCTAGTCATAGCCCCATTGGACAGATGAAAAAACTGAGGCTCAGAGAGTTTGGGATTATCTGAAGACATTTTACTTGGAACTGGGAGATCAGGGACCAGAACCTTGGTTTGTTCATGTCAATGCTGTAGCTTTTTACCTTTTATAATGATTCCTTGGCTGGCAAGACCACCCCACTTGGGGGACAGATGGGACAACTAAGGCTCAGGTGGGCAAGTGGCACAGCTAGGAAGTGAGGAAGGAATCCAAGTCTGTGCTCTGAGACACCGGTCTGCCTTCTTCTTGGTCCAAGCTGCCCAGGGCCCATCCAGCATTCCTCCTTCTTCATCCTGGGACCTACGCCAGGCTTCCAGGCCCTCTGCTCAGTGTGGAGAAGGTCAGGCCTGCTCGCCAGCTCCCCACAGCCCCTGCTCAGCTGCAGAGCCTGCCCTGGGCCCACAAAAGTCTTGTCTCAGTCCTAGAGGTGGCAGCAGGCCTTACCATGAGCTCTTCCTCCCCATGGGTCTGGGCCTGGGTAGTGACACCCACCAGCTCAGTATGAGCCTCTGTGGGTGTGGTCAAGTGTGGTGTCAGGAGCTCCAGGGTCAAGTCTGGGTTCTGCCAGTAGCTAGTGGCCTTGGTTAGTCCCTTGCTTTCTCTGAACTCATTTCTCCCACCCTGCAGTCATTTTTGTTCTAGGAGGAGGGCAGGCATGAAGGAAGGAGAAACCTTCATTCTTCCACTTACGAGCTGTGTCCTCGGGCCTGAGCCCCTCAGTTTCCCTGTGAATGAAACGGGAATAACGAAACCCATTTCTTTGATACTCAAGGACACTAATATTAGGTAAGTCCTAATATCTTGGGCAGCATCTGCTCCATCTTTGTTCCCTGGGCTCCCAGGGGCAGGGGCAGGGGCAGCCCCGAGACTCCTGGTGCCCTCCGCCTCCTGCAGGCAGCTAGGTGTATGGGCAGAGGGGGCCCAGGAGGCCTTGGTATGGCGTGGTGGGAGGAAATAGGAACATGCTGTCACATGGGTCAGGAGACATGGCTGACTGGCTGTGTGATGTTGGCCAACTGACCCGGAATCTCTGGGCTTTGGTTTTCTTTACTAAAATGCAATGGTCAGCCCTAGCTGGTTTGGTTCAGTTGATAGAGAGTTGGCCTGTGAACTGAAGGACCCTGGGTTCAATTCCGGTCAAGGGCGCATGCCCGGATTGAGGGGCTCAATCCCCAGTAGGGGGTGTGCAGGAGGCAGCTAATCAATGATTCTCACTCATCATTGATGTTTCTATCTCTCCTTCTCTCTTCGTCTCTGAAATCAATAACAATATTTTTAAAAATAAGTAAATAAAATGCAGTGGTCAGACAAAGAGTAAGAATAGTCAACGTTTCTTAAGCACTTACAATGTGCCAGGCACTGAGCGAGAGAGTTCCTTCTATTAGCCCTTTAATCCTCAACTGCCTCATGAGGGAGGCTTGATACGATGCCTACCTTCTGGGAAATGGAGACTCAGAGGGGCTGAATTACAGCCGGTGAGAGGGGAAGACAGGGTTTGCAGTCTGCAGGCCTGACGGGAGTAAACAGGACAGCTGCAATTGCTAACATTTGCATTGTACGCTAGCCAAGTGCGTTACAAGAACCACCTCCTTTCATTCCTACAGCAAACCTGCAAGGAGACACAATTTTAATCTCTACTTTATATAGAAGGAAACACAGACAAGTTGAGAACTTGGTCAAGATCATGAGCCAGGGTTGGAATCCAGGCAGTCTGACTTCGAAGTCTATAAGAGATGAATGTGAGTAAATCTCCTGGCGTATAGAAGATTGTATACGGGTGGTGCTCAATAAATTATTTCCAAACTAAGAGAAATAAATGCCACAAAGGATCAGGTCTTCAGGTCCTGTGGTCCTGGCCTTGCCATTTCCACGGGCTGCTTCTGCAAAGGCAAGAGGAAAAGGCAACCCCGGGGACCCCTGAGAACCCCTGGAATGGTGCTCAAACCCTTCAAGGGGTCTCCTGCCATCTCTAGGCCCCACCCTTTCCTTCTCCCAACACTGCATTCCTTTCCTCCTTCCAATCATTTCTTTTTTTTTTTTTTTTAACTCAATTGTATTGAGGAATAATTTACAAAACACACAAATTTAACTGTACAGTTCAATGAGTTTGGACAAATGTAGATAATGAGATAAACAGTGACACACTCAAGATTTGGCACATTTCCGTCATTCGGCAAAGTTTCTTCATGCCCCTTCCAAATCAATCTTTCTCCCTACTCAGAAAACCATTGGTTTGATTTCTAAAGCTATCAGTGAGTTTTGTGTGTTCTATGACTCCCTGCAAATGGAATTAAGCATATGTAGCCTTTGGTGTAGACCCATCCATGCTGCATCATGTATTGGTAGCTCGGCCCTTTCCTTGCTGAGGAAGGAATAGGAAGACAACCATTTGTTTATCTGTTCATGTACATGTGGGTTGTTTCCAGTTTTAGGATTTTCTGAATGAAGCTGCAAATCTGGGTGAACATGTTTTCATTTCTCCTGGGTCAATGCTTAGAAGCAGAATTGTTGGGCTGCGTGAAAAGTATATGTTTTACTTTATAAGAAGCTGCCAAACTCTTTTACAAAGCGATTGTACCATTTTAGCCCCCAGCAGTGCATGAGAAATCTACTTGCTTCATATCCTTGTCAACATTCAGCATTGTTAGTCTTTGTACTTTTAGCCATTCGGTGACTGTGTAATGACATCTCTTTGTTGGTTTAAATTGCATTTCCATGATGACTAATGTTGCTGAAGATGTTGAGCATCTCTTTTTTTTTGAAGATTGTTAAAGTAGTTTATTTCTCAATGAGGTAAAAATTTATGTCTCAACTTAAAATTTTTATTATTTTTTTAATTAATCATCTTTTTATAGGCATATATCTCCTTTGATAATGCATCTATTTGAATCTTTTGCCCAATTTTACTGGGTAATTTATCTTATTATTGAATTATAATAACTCTTCAAATATAGATATAGGTCTTTTGTCAAATATGTGTATTGTGAACATATTTTCCCACCATCAAGGGCTTCCCTTTTAATTTTTTAAATAGTATCATTTGAGGAGCAAAATCCAAATGATCAGCGTATGCTTGCATGGTTAGTGCCTTTGATGATCTGTCTGAGGAATCGCTGCTTGCCAACAAGGTTTCAAAGGCTTTCTTCTAAGTTTTCTTCTAGATATTTTATAATTTTAGCTTTTTATGTTTAGATGTATGGTTTATATGAGTTTATTTTTGTGAATGGAGTGAGGTAAAGTTGAGGTCCATATGACTATCCATTTGTTTTATTTACCATAATTGTTAGTGTTTTCTATTATTTCCCTTGTCCTAGGCTTTTATTTTTTGCCTTTCACCCCTTTCACACCTTTTGTGATTTTAATCAAGCATTTCATATGATTTAATTTTTTCTCTTTTCTTAATATATCAATTATACATTTTATAACCTTTATTAATGGTTGTCTTGTTTGCAATGTATGTTTATAAGTATTCCAAGTCCACTTTCAAATAAGACTACACTGCTTCACAGGTAGTGCAAATACCTTATAATAACAAAAAATTCTTAATTCTTCCCCTGTCCCTTGTATCATTACCATCATTTATTTCACCTACCCAGAAGCTATAATATTCAAATATGTTGTTCCTATTATGTTGAACAACCATTATCTGTTAGATCAATTAAGAATAAGAAAATGAAAGTTTATATTTTACCTTCACTTATTCCTTCTCTAATGCTCTACCTTTATTTAGGGAGATCTTGGTTACTGATCTATGTAATTTTCCTTCTCTCTGAAGAACTTCTTTCAACATTTCTTGAAAGGCAGGTCTACTGGCAACAAATTACCTCAATTTTTGTTTGTCTGAGAAAGTCTTTATTTCTCCTTTGCTTTTGGAGGATAATTTGGCAGGATACAGAATTCTAGCGAGATGATTTTTTTTTTCTTTCAACACTTTATTTTACTTCACTCTTTCTTGCTTGGATGGTTTCTGAGAAGTCTGATAAAAATCTTTGCTCATCTATACATAAGAATTGTTACACTTACCCTGACCCTGGCTACTTTTAAGACTTAAAAAAAAAAACTTCACTCAAGGATATGCTTTTTATTGATTTTGAGAGAAAGGAAGAGAGTGAGAGAGCGAGAGCTAGAGATAGAGAGTAACATCATGAGTTGCCTCCTGTATGTGCCCTGACTGGGGATCAAACCTGCAAACTAGGTATGTGCCCTGATTGGAAATTGAACCAACAACCTTTTTGATGTATGGGATGATGCTCTAACCAACTGAGCCACCTGGCCAGGGCCTGTAAAACTTTTTATCTGTGATATTTTTCACTTTGAATACTATATTGGTGTAGGTTTTTGGCATTTATCCTAATTGGTGTTCTCTGAGCTTCCTGGAATATGTGATTTGGTGTCTGATATTAATTTTTGGAAAATTTCAGTCATTATTCCTTCAATTATTATTTTTTATTTCTCTTTTTTTTCTTTTCTGTTATTCCCATTATATGTATGTTACACTTTTTGTAGTTGTCCTATAGTTCTTGGATATCCTGGGGATTTCCTTTTTGAGTTTGAGAGGTTTCTATAGAGCTCTCCTCAAGATTAAAGATTCTTTCCTCAGTTGCTTCCAGCCTGAGAATGAACCCCGCCCAACCCCCCGACATTCTTCATTTTTGTCACAGTGCTTTTGATTTCCAGCATTTTACTTTGATTCTTTTTTCAGAATTTCTATCTCTCTGCTTATATTACTCATCTATTCTTGCATGATGCCTATTTTCCCCCTTAGCATATGAATCATAGTTGTTTTAAATTTTTGGTCTGATAATTCCAATATTCCTAAAATATCTGAGTCTGTTTCTAATGCTTTCTCTGTCACTTCAAACTGCTTTCCCCCCTTTTATTATGTTTTGTATTTTTTTTTCATTGAAAGCCAGACTTGATGTAGTAGATAAAAGAAACATGGTACTGGTTCCCACAGAGGCTTCTGCTTATAGGATCCTGCTCCAGTAAGGTGTGATTCTCAGTATTTGTCTTATCTGACTGTCTCCTCACTTTTAGAGGCAGTAGTTTGACTCAGGACTTTACTCTAATGAATCTAAGAAGAGTTGTTGATTTTCAGTTTGTTTAGCTTTTTTTTCTTATTATGAAGATAGGAGTGATGATAGAAGAGCTACTTACATGCCAGGCTAGAAATTGGAAGTCTGATATCCATGTGTTTAACACATTTTCTTACAAATATGATCCTTTGTCCATTGAATAACCTTGTCACCTTTGTTAAAAAAAATTAATTGATCACAGGTGTATGGGTCTGTTTTGAGACTTTGTGCCATATGTTTTATCTTATACCAATACCACACTCAATTGACCATTGTAATTATATAGAAAATCTTGAACTCAAGCAATGTGAATCTTCCAAGTTTGTTTTTATTTTTCAAATTTGTTTTGGGTGTTCTATTTTCATTTTCAAATAATTTTTAGAACCAGCCTATTAATTTCTGTATTTTAAAAAGTCTGCTCTATTTTTTTCATCGGTTTATAGTTTTCTTGAAATATTTCCTTCTGGTATTGATATCAGGGTAATGTTGACCTTATGAAAGAGTTGGGAAGTGTTTTATTCTCCTCTATATTTTAAAAGTTTGTTTAATTAATATTTTTTTATTTAAACATTTGATAAAATTATCTATGAAGTTATATGGGCCTGGAATTTTCTTTATGTAAGATTTTATGAATTAAATTTCTGTAATAGATATCAAACTATTTATGATTTATGTTTCTTCTTGTGTCAATTTTTGTTTTTCAAGGAATTTGATTATTTCATTTAGGTTGCCAAAGTTATTATCTCAAAGCTGTTCGTAATTTCATTACTTTTAAAACATCTGTAAAATCTGTAGTGATGAACCCATGTTGATACCTGATATTGATAATTTATGTTTTATTTCTTTTTTCTTGCTACAGGTTTATTGATGTTTATTGATCCCTTTAAAACAATAAGCTATTGGTTTTATTTAGTTTCTTTAGTGTACATTCATTTTCTAGTTCATTGACTTTTGCTTTTTATTATTTCCTCCTTCTACTCACTTTGGGTTTAACTTAGTCTTTTCCCCCCTAAAACTTAAATATGTATATTTTAAAGAGAGGAGACAGGAGAGGGATAGAGAGATAGGAAGATAGATGAGAGAGAAACATTGATTGGCTGCCTCCTACACGCCTCTCACTGAAGATTGACCCTGAAACCCTGGCATGTGCCCTGACTGGGAATCTAACCAGGGACCTCTTGTTTCATGGGTTGATGCTCAATCACTGAGCCATACCGACTGGGCTTTTCCCCAAGCTTTTTATGGAGAATCCATGGTGTGTTAAAATTCCCAAGACCACCCCCAGCTTCAGAGATTTTTCTAGGGGTACTTGCAGGAATATAGTCATACTCATCGCTTAGATTTATTACAACAACAGATTCAAAGCAAAATTGCAAAGGGCAAAGGCACATGATTTTAAGTGTGAAGGAAATCAGACACAAGCTTTCAAGAGTCTTCTCACAGTGGAGCTACAAGCGTGCACTCAATGCCCCCGGCACGGAGCTGTGACAACACATGGAAAATGTTGTCTACCAGAGAAGTTCATTAGAGATTCAGGGCCCAGGGTTTTCACTGGGGCCTCATCACACAGGAGCCTTCTACCTGGCACACACCAACACTCCAGACTACCAGAAAGAAAGTGGTGTTCAGCATAAACCACATTATTTACAGTAAGACACCTTTATAAAGGAAGTATGGGACACTTCTGAAATGTATGTTCCCAGATGGCAGTCAAGGGTCAACCTTGTAAGCAGGCTTTGCTAAGGGTATCAGTCTCAGGCTTGCTCTGTTAACTCTTTTCTGCACAAATGTTTAAAACTTTTATTTTGTCTAATATAAACATTTAATGCTCTACACTTACCTCAAACACTCTTTTAGGCTGCATCTACAAATACTGATATATTTTTATTTTTGCATTCAGTTCAAAATGTTTTCAAATTTCCCTTGAGATTTCTGTTGTCTGCCTTCAAGTTCACAGATGCTTTTATCTGCAGTGTTATAGATGCTATTAATTTATTTCTGTAAAATTTTTATTTAATAGGTTGTATTTTTGAGCTTTAGAAGTTCTGTTTGTTTCTTTGTATGGTTCCCATTTCTCACTTCATTATATTTTCTTTTAAATCTTTGAATATTTTTATAATAGCCATTTTAATCTCATTGTCTTCTACTTCCACAATTTCTGTAATCCAGGTCTGTTTCTATTGAATTATTTTTCTTGTGGTTGTGGGTTTCATTTTCCTGCATGTCTAGGAGTTTTTGTTTGGATGCTGGACATGTGATGCTCCATTTCAGGGTGTTTGTCTTTTGTTGTCTTATTTAAAGATTATTGACTATACTGCTTTGACAGGCAGCTAGTTTACTTGTGGATCAAGCTGCTCCTTTTGAGGCTCATTTTTAAGGTTTATGAAATTGATCTAACCTCTAGTCTGACTGGTTGGAACTCAAAGTCTCTCATCTTTCTGTGAGCTCTGGTAGTTGTTAAACTCATAGCTCCCTGATAGTAATTATTTCTCTGATAGCTGGTCTTTGCCTGGCCCCATCAAGTCTCATCTGAGACATATATAATTTATAATTCATTGTAAGGCTCAGGAAGACAGCTATGAAGATTTCTAGAACTTTCTCTGCCTAGCTCCCTCCTCTCTAGTATTCTGACCACATTGTCCAGCTTCCTCAGCCTGCCTATGCTCCAATCTCTGTCTCTTTAGCTCAGTGAGACTGCTGTGCTCCACTTGGATACTCTCTTTGTTCAGTGGCCTGGAACATGTCTCTAATTATTAGAAAACTGAGGCAATCATCGAGCTACCTAATCTTTTTTCCTTCTCTCAGGAATCACGGACCTGTGCTTCTATGTGAAAATAGGTTTTTCTATATTTGCTCAGTTTTCTTTTTTCCTTTCTTTCTTTTGTTTATGGTGATAGGGCTAGTCTAATTACCAGTTACTCGGTCATAGCCAGAAGTTGACATCATTGACTCCCAGTCCAATGTTCATGATGAGTAGACATTCACCGGGAAGAGATGGAGGAGGGCACCTTAGGAGAAGGGGCTGCATAGGTGAAAGTTCTGAGGCAAGTTCAGGGACGCGTGTGAGGGGAGTGTTAGAGGTGATAGGCAGGGATGTATATGCAAAGGACCTTGAATGACAGTCTAGGAGTTTGCACATTATCCTTGAGGTCTCGAGGAGGCGAAAGCTAGTCATTATAACTATAATAACAGCAACATGTAATTGATTTATTTTCATGTGCCAAGCAGTCCCTGCTCTAAGCTCTTTCCATGGATCATCTCATTTATTAAGCTCATGAGCTCCTCCAGCCAGCTCATAAAAGACTACAGTGTTATTAGGGATTGCCATGTGCCGTGTGTTTTTCTAAGCATTTTACACAATGACCTTATTTACAATAACACTATGTGGTAGAGACTGTAACTATGTCTATTTTACAGATCAGGGAATTGAGGCACAGAGAAGGTAAACGACTTATAGTCACACAGAGAACACGAAGCAGATAGTGATGATTTTCTTTTCTTCCAAAAATACTCACCTAATATAATAATAATAATAAATAATAATAATAATAATAATAATAATGTTCTTACAATGAAAAGGAGCTGCCTTTGGGCCACCCAGGTGCTTCATGCCCACAGACACTGTGAATGTTAGTGTACGTGGCCACCAGGCCTGGTGGACGTGGCATTGCTGGCAGTCAAGTGGTCCTTATGTTGGTTTAAAATGATGTCCTCAGATTCTTTGACACTCTTCCCATCAAAGGTGGACTATAATTCCCTCCCTCTTCAATCTGGGCCAGCTTTAGTGACTCACTTCTAATGAATAGAAAGTGGCAGAAACGGTGTTGCGTGATTTTTGAGGCTCGTTTTCAAAAGACAGCTCTGCTCCTGCCTGACTTGTCCTCTTGTGACACATGCCTTGGGAATCTTAATCTGGTTTCGGTCCCTATAGTTTTGCCTTTTCTAGAATGTCTTATCAATGGAGTCATCCAGTGTTCAGTCTATTGTTTGGCTTCTTCCATGTTGTTGTGTGTATCTGTAGTTTGGTCCTTTTTATTTCTGAGGTGTTTTGTTAATCCATGCAGTGGACATTTATGGGTCCATCCCATCGCTGGGCACACAATAGATGTTCAATAAGTGGGTACTGAGTCGCTAAGTGGGTGAATGGAAGGTGAAAGTGGGGACTCCTCTCCAAACCTTTAGAGTCTGGAGCTTTGACAGGGGTTGGAGGAGGCAAGGCGATGACGTTTTCTCCAGACTCATTTATCGTTCATTAATTCACAAATAGTGATTGAGTAGCTACTCTACGGCCACTATTGTGCTAGGTCCTAATACACAATTCCTGCCCCTCCAGAGCTGACTGTTGAGCTGAGAAGACAAGTAACTCACCACGCAGTTAACATCAAGGGAGATTAGTGCTGGGAGAAAGGGAAAGCAGGGCAAGGCAGGGAGAGGGGCAGGGCAGGGTGAAGGTGGGAGATGGAGAGGGCAGTGTGAGCGTGGGTGGGTGGGGCAGACAAGGCTTCCCTAGGAAAGTCAAGGCCTGAAGGAGGTGGTGATTGCTGGACCTCAGAGGAGGGGAGAGTATGCCTGGCAGGAAGAACACGAGAGAGCACACAGGAGGTTGGAGGAATGAGCCCAGTGTGAATGTGGGAAATGGTCAGATTTGGTCTTGAGACACATGAGGAGGGGATCAATTGAAAAACTGAAGTTGCAAAGTGATCTAATTAGGGTCTCTGTACTTCAGAGTGGAGAAAGGATTGTATGTGTGAGTGCGTGTAGGAAGACCAGTAGGGGGTGTTGTAAGTACCCCAGGTAAAGGGTGGTGGGGACCTGGGTAAGGACAATGGAAGAATAGATTATAGTCCCACTTAGTGGTAGCTTTACCAGGATCTGATGACTGGTTTTTCTGTGGGGAGAGGGGCAGAATGAAACAAGAGTAGATCCCAGATTTGAGACTTGGGCAACCAACAGAAGATAGTGCTAATCCCTCGAAGAGGAGCATGTCAGGAGGGGGCAGGAGGTATGAGACAATGAGCAAGGAAATGTGGGATTGTTGAGGTTGAAGGGCCTGGAAGATATCCAAATGAGAGTCCAGGAGGAGTTGGCTATTTGGCCTGGAGAGGGAAGCATGGCTAGAGACACAGACTTAGGAGACATTGGCATGGAGCAGGGAGTGTATGAGCTTTCCTGGAAACGAGTGAAGGCCCGGGGCTCAAGACAGAGACCTGAGGAACACGAGGATTTAAAGGGGAGGGAAAGAGGTGTTCAAGCAAGACCAAGGAAATGGCATGGAGAATTAGAGGTGTGGACCAAGGAGTGTGTGGAGGAGCAGAGGGGGACTAAGCTGAAAGGAAAGGCAGGGACACTAAGAGGTATGCTGCCCAAGAGTCAAGTCAGGTGGCCTGCAAGACTCAAGGATGGCCAGTCCCTGGTGACCATGAGCTGAGTCCTTTGGAGGAGTGGGAGGAGTGAATGCCAGAAGCCTGGCTGAGGAGTAGGTGATAGGGATGGAAGGAGAGATCGTTGGGACCAACTGCTCTGCCTTGCAGTTTGGTTGTGAACAGGGGTGTGAGTTGAGGTTGAGGACATGGCATCAAGGGAAGGATTTATTTATTTATTTAGGAGGGAGGGAGGGAGAGAGAGAGAGAGAGAGAGAGAGAGCGCAATTTGTTGTTCCACTTATTCATGCATTCATTGGTTGCTTCTTATATGTGACCTGAGCAGGATTGAACCTGCAACCTTGGCATATCGGGACAATGCTCTAACCAACTAGCTATCCGGCCAGGGCAAAGGAGGGTTTTAGATGAGAGAAGCTTGGGTGTGTTCACGTGCTGATGGGAATCGGCCAGTAGAGAGGGGTGCTCTGGTTATCTATTGGCTTGTAACAAACCACCCCAAATGAATGTTTAAAACCACCATTTATTAGCTTTCTCAATTCTTGGATTGCCTGGGTTCAGCTTGTTCACCTGGGCTGTAGTCACCTGTAGGTCTGACTAGAACATCAGGATGGCCCCTCGCATGGTTGGCGGCTGGTGCTGGCTGTTGGCCGGGAGCTCGGTTGGGGCTGCTGACCGGAGCTTCTTGGTTCTCCTCCATGTGGCCTTCCTTACAGCATAACAGCTGGAGTCCAACAGGGAGTATTTCAAATACCCACCCCAAAGCAGAGGCTCCAGATATGTGTAATTTTAATTGATTTGAGAGAGAGAGAGGAAGTGGGGGAGAGAGAGAGGGAGAGAAATTGATTTGTTGTTCTACTCATTTATGCATTCATTGGTTGATACTTGTGTGTCCTGACAGGAGATGGAACCCACAACTTTGGTGTATCAGGACTATCCTCTAACCAAGTGCCTTGCCAGGACTATGCTGCAGATATCTTAAGATCTGGTCTTGTAAGTTACGCAGTGTCACTTCCACCACATCCTATAAGTCAGCGGTTCTCAACCTGTGGGTCGAGACCCCTTTGGGGGTCGAATGACCCTTTCACAGGGGTCGCCTAAGACCATTGGAAAACACATATATAATTACATATTGTTTTTGTGATTAATCACTATGCTTTAATTATGTTCAATGTGTAACAATGAAATTGGGGGGCACCACAACATGAGGAACTGTATTAAAGGGTCGAGGCATTAGGAAGGTTGAGAACCACTGCTCTAAGTCAAAGCAAATCACAGGCTACTCTGATTCAAGGGAGGGAGGATATTCCATCTCTTGATGGGAGGTGCTGCTAAGATTTGGGCAATCTTTAGCATAGCATAGGAGAAGGTAAAGCCATAAGAAGATAATTGATGGATCCACTACAAACGTGACAGTAGTTGGGGCTCAGGGCACATGTAGCAGGATTGGCTTGAGAGAAAAGAAAGCCTGGAAGTGGGGTTCCGGGAGGGTAGGGTCATCTTATATTTTATCAAGAAGATCTGAGCAGGTCAACAACCACAAGGTTCTGGGTCATATAAACCACTTCAAAATTTTCCCTCTCTTTTTGTAGGCTAAGTAGTAAGTAGAGAGAGGCTCTCAAGAACAACACATATTATTAAAAGCTAATTTGTGGCCTTAATTCTCTCAATGGCCCTATGAGGTAAATTGAAATTAATGTCATGATGCCCATTTTACAGGTAAAGCAACTGAGGCTCAAAAAATCTCTTTTTCCGATTGATTGCTCATAAAAAAATATTTGCTCTCTCCTATCTGAGGAGCTCGTAGATGTCTTAACAACTCCTGAGGGAAGGGAAGCCATATGGAGATGGAGTGGAATTCTCATCCCAGGAGGGAGAGGGAGCAGGGATAGGGCATCAGCTCAGGCTCTGGCAGCCTGAAAGGTTCTAGGGATGGGATGGAGCCTGGGGCTGTGAGGTCCGAGGAGGACAGGGAGGAAGGAGGTGCTGGGCTGCAGAAACCATGGGCTGGTGACCACCACTCCCGCCACCCTAATCATGCACTAGTGATATTAATAAAAATAATTTATGTCATGTGACTGCTTTTTAACTAGCTGCTTTCAAGACTTAAGACCGGGATTATAAAAGGCATGCATTTATAAATTATTAGCCCAGAGCTCATAAGCACATATACTTTGGGGAACACTTTGGTAGCACTTTAAATTAATTTATTGTCATTCATTCCAGCTGTCTGTGATGTAAACCTTCAGCTATAAATTTGTACCATCATCTGACACACCATTAACTAAGGTGCTGCCCAAGCCAGAGCACATAATAAAATATTCCAATACAATTTCTGTAGAGACCTACATCTCTGCTCCCCTCTCCCCTCCCCTCCCCTCCCCTCCCCTCCCCTCTCCTCCCCTCCTCTCCCTTCCCCTTCCCTCCCTTCCCCTTCCCTCCTCTCCCCTCCTCTCCCCTCAGCTCCTTTTCTCCCCTCCCCACCCTTCCACCCTCCCCTCCCCTCCTCCCACCCCTCCCCTGCCTTCCTTTCCCATCCCCACCCCTCCCCTCCCTACCTTTCCCTTCCCACCCTTTCCCTCCCCTCCCCTCCTCTCCTCTCCTCTCCTCTCCTCTCCTCTCCTCTCCTCTCCTCTCCTCTCCTCTCCTCTCCTCTCCTCTCCTCTCCCTCCTTTTCCCCTTTCCTCCCCTTTCCTATTAATGACAAGAAACATGGAGAGAAGACAGGTACTTCAGAGTTGTGTTGGCAAAGGAATCAGGGCAGGTAAGACGCACTTTGCCCCGTGGCCATCCTCGGAGCTCCTGAGGTTTCACCCCATTGTACAGATGGGACATCAGAGGTCCAGAGGGGGTGTGGGCTTATCTAAGGCCACAGCTGGCAGAATCCACGACTCCATCCTACCACCACGTCTCCTAGGTAAACAGGCGGAGTCTATGCCCCTGGAAACGCTGGCCTGGGCATGACTGGCCCCAGAACTCAGAAGAAGGCTGGGAACAGAAAATAAGATCTTCCTGAGAGGAGTTCCTGTGGGGAAATCCGAGAAGAGTTCCTGGATGCCGGCAGAGAAGGAAAGAAAGACGGGAGGGGGTCAGGCAGAGCTGGCCCCTGGAAAGCAGTCCCCAGGGAAGCCTTTGGACGCCCTGAGGGGGGGTGGTAATAAGGACAGCTGGCTGGTGCTGGAGGGAGTCCCCTGTCACTGGAGGGTGCTGGGGACACGCAACGGTGTATGGCTTCCTCTTGCTGCCGTAATAAGTGACCACAGCAGTTGTAGCTTAAAACAACACACATTTACTGTCGTGCCATTATAGAGGTCAGACGCCCAAATGGGTCTCACTGGGCTGAAATCTGGGGGGGAACCCAATTCTTCCTCCTCCAGCTTCCAGGGGCGCCTGCTTTCCGACCCAGGCCCTCCCTCCATGGTCAGACCCAGTCATGGCCGCTGCGGCCCCTCAGGTCACCGGCTCTCTGGTCCTCCCTCACACAGGGATTTCCTCCCCTGGAAGCAGAGGATAGTCACTGCTTCACTTAAAGGGGAGGTACAGGGAGAAGAAGGAGGAGAGCAAAAGGAGGAAGAGGCGGCAGGGTAGGAGGAAGAGGAGGAGAGGGTGGAGGACTGACTTCCCTCTCATGTCAGATGGCCTCCATGTGAGGCGGCACAGCACACTGGGAGACTTGAACCCGGATCCCAGATCTGCTCTGCGACCTGCAGCTTCCCCACCAGTCACACGAGGTCCCCAGGCCCTGGCCTGAGACCACCCTCAGAATCACCTGTCTGCAGGGGGCCATGTTGAGGAAGCGAGGGGGCGCCCTGTCGGGCCAGGCTAGGATGGTGAGCTGTCCTAGAAGGGCTGCCTGCAGGGTGGAGGCAGCCCTTCCCAGCAGCCAACTGGCCGTGGCTGCTCTGTAAAGGGAGGAGCCCAGGGTCCCTGGCCCTAGAAGTCCCAACCTTGAGTTCACCCTCCCCCCGCCTGAGCGAAGGGCAGGCCTCTCGTCCCCTCACCTACACTTGGCCTTCTTGCCCTCATCCCGGGAGCCCTACCCATGCTGGGGACCGGGTCCTGGGAGAGCTGGGGGCAGCCTGGCAGGAGCCCTGCAAGAGGGTGACAATCGTCTTTCTCGTACACACCAAGGGTAGGGGCTGAGCCTCTGTAACCCTCATCTGTCCACCCCCTCATGCTCTCAAATCCTGCGGATAAGGCCCTTCGCTTGGGTAATAACAGTGCTCACCTCATAAAGCTTTGGACAAGGTAGAGCGACAGTCACTGAACTGCTTGGCGGCACCACATCTGGTCCATGACAGACAATAAGGGGAGGGTGACATTGCTGTCAGTGCCGTTCTCAAACCTGCAGTCCTCCTGGCACCTGCCAGGAGCCCGGCCCAGAGCAACTGCAAAACTGAGCCCTGCAGCTTCTGCTCATGTGAGCAGCCTTTGGGGTTATGTTAGCCTCCTTAAAATTTTACTTTATTAATTTCAGAGAGGAAGTGAGAGGGAGAAAGAGATAGAAACATCAATGATGAGAGTGTCATTGATCAGCTGCCACCTGCACGTCCCACACTGGGGATCGAGCCTGCAACCTGGGCTTGTGCCCCGACTGAGAATCGAACCGTGACCTCCTGGTTCATAGGCCGATACTCAATCACCGAGCTATGCCGGCTGGGCTTTTTGCCTGTCTTGCCGCTGGCCTTCGCCACACATACTGTGCGGTAGGGCCTGTGTCTGATTGGCCTCCTGGCTCCAGGAGCCCCTCAGCTGGGTGCTTAGCAGGCGCTCGGTCAGGTGTCAGAATGAATGGACCCGTGAAGGAAGCCATGAGATGTTCAGCTGGGGATTAACTCACTTACCACGCATGGCTCGGTCTGCGCCAGGCGTGGCGGGAGGTGGCCCCCTGCCTCAGCCCTGCCCCCCAGGTGCTCGCTGGGAGGCGTGGACTTTTGTGTGTCACCGTGGTGGGTGTGCAGGGCACTGGCAGCAGAGGAGGGGGGCAAAGGCCCAGGACGGGGTGTCTGTGGTCCTTGAATCTTCAGCACCCACTCTGGGTTGGTGCTCGTGTCTCCTCTTATCTCTGGCCAGACCTTGAAGAGCTGAGAACCAGTTCTGTGAATCAATCACCCGCTGCCTGTACGAGAGCAGAGCTGCCTGGCCAGATAAAGCCCCGAGCAAGCGAGCGAACGAGGGGCAGGGGCCAGGAAACAGACAGGGGCGCAAGCGGAGCCTGCCCCTCACCTGGTGGGCACACACTGTGATGGGGGCGCCCCCATGCTCTCACACGGATGGTTACATCTTTGGGAGCCATCACCTCTCACGCATCCACCAGCTCCTCACCCTCACACAGCCCTCTGAGGTGCACAGGAGCCCACAGGCACACCTGGACCTCTCTTGCAGCACGTCCCCTGCACACCTGGCTGCTCACGTGCAGTCACACGCACCCTGTGTAGACTCACGCTCTCCCAACAGCTGCCCACAGAGCCTGCTCCCACATGCCTCCCCTCCACACACTCTTCCGCGCCTTGGCAACCGCACACCCTCTGCGTATCTCCAGCAAGTGCGTGTGCCCACACGAACATCCTCGCACACACCTTGCCAGCGCCCACGCTGAGGCTCCCCCGTGTTCCCCAGGCAGCGCGGTGCCGCAGGGACTGGCCTTGCGGGGCTGCTGAGGGCAGATGGACCTTTATGTGGAGCTTGCTGGCTTGTTCTGAGTTTCAGGCCGTGGAACAGGAGACCTGGATTCGAGCCTGAGGCCTAATTCCCTAACCATGTGGATCCTGGTGAGTCCCTTTCCCAGTCCAGACCTCAGTTTCCTCATTTGTGAGATGGGAATAATGCCGACCCGAGTGGATATTTCCTGGAGCCAGTCAGATGCTGCCACGGAAGTGAAATTGTTCCATGAACCTCGAGAAGGTCCGTTTGCATTAATATTGCTGTTTGCTCCCGTTGATTAGCCAGGGTTCTTTGGAGCCCTGGGAATCCCCGCCGATGTGCCTGTGACCAGGAAACAGGCCCGATCCTGGTAACCTGGAGGGCTCGACACCCGCACCCTGACCCACACTCCAAGTCACCAGCACCCTCCAGGGTTAGCTTCTCACCCAGGGGGCTCTGCAGCAAGCCTGTCAGACCTCAGGCCGGCCGGGCCTCAGCCTGCACACAGCTCCTCTGGCCATTCCCACCCTCCCTCACCCAGGGCTGGGGTGCCCGTCTCCAGCCAAGACTTTCCCACCAGATTCCCTTGCTGAGCACAGGTGTTGGCCGCAGCAGTGACCTCATCACACTCAGGTCCCAGGAGACTCTGAGGAGCTGTGGATCACAGCAGCTGGGTGGGGCCAAGGTGGGGGACAGTGGTGTGAGAACATATGTGGTGTGGAGTGTGCAGATGTGTGTGACTGTGGGGTTCCTCTGGGTGTGGGAGTGTGAGTGTGTGTGTGTGTGTGTGTGTGTGTGGAGGGGTGTCTGTGTGAGCAGGGATGTAGCCTCTATGACTATGTAGTGTGTGGGCATGTCGGTGCTAGCTGGGAGTGTGAGCCTGGGTGAGTTACAGTGTGTGTACATGTCCGCTTTGGTGTGAGTGGCAGTGAAGTAGGTGTGTGTGTGGGTGTGTGAGTGTGACCTTGTGAGTAGGTGAGTGTGGGTTGTGGTAGTATTTCTGTGGTGCTGGGATGTGAGTGCAGAGGTGTGTGCGTGGTGTGTGCATGTGCTCATGTTGCATGGTGTCTGTGTGTGTGTGGGTGTTTGTGTGTGTGTGTTTGTGTGTGTGTGTGTGGGTGTTTGTGTGTGTGTGTGTGGTGTCTGTCAGTCTGGATGTGGGAGTGGCTGTCTGGTGGCTCTGGTGCGGGTGTGGGTTCTTTGTTGGGCATGTGAGTGTGAGTGCGGCGTGTGATTCGAGTGTGTGGGGGTGGTGAGGGGGGAGAGCGCAGGCAGGCAGGCGGCCAGGGCGCTTCCCCACTTCCCCTGCACACGGTGGCTGGGCTGACAGCCGGGCAGAGAGGAAAACTAGACGTCAGGGAAATCAGTCAGAGACAAATCGATTCCCTTTAGAGGTGAGAAAAAGCAGATGCTGCGGCTGCTGGTGGCCTGTTAGGCTCCCAGCCACATCCCTCCCCAGTCAGAGCCGCCCTCCCCCACTCCTCTGGCTGCCAACGTCTCCCCCCACCGCCTTTGTTAGGGGCCCTGCTGGGGCCTGCTGCCTGGGCTGTGGCTTCCTTGCTTCCTTCCCCTGCAGGCCAGGAGCACTGATGGAGCCACGCTGGGCATGCATGCTGTGGTGCATGCATGCATGTGTGTGCGCATGTGCGTGCATGCATGCATGTGTTTGTGTGTGAGTATGTGTGAGGGAGATTGGGGGTACGGACCTAGCTGTGGGTCTCACCTGATGGCAGAGTCTTCCTAGGCTCTTTAGAGACAGTGACCACTGACTTGGCCAGGGAGACCCAGAAAACAGAGACAGCACTGGACCAGAACTCGGGCCTCCTGTGTCCTACCAAGGGCAGATCTTTCAAGCCCCACCGCCCTCCTGCTGCTCCCCACAGGGGCTCCTTGAGCAAAGCACCATTTCTTCCTCCATATTCGTGCAAGAGTTGCTGTCCTTGGGCTGCGCTGGTCCCACGTCCTTCCCTGGGCACATCAGGCCACAGGCCCAGCAGCACATTGTTCCTTCCAGGCGCCTCGTGAGGAGGGTTTGTCCCCAGATCCCGCTCTCTGCCAAGGTGGCCCCAATCAGGGCGGCCCAGATCAGCTTCAGAATCTAGTGGAGGCCAAAGGTCAGCCTCAGCCTCGGTCTCAGCCTCACAATGGGGTGTCCGGGCCTCTGGGCCTGGGAGCCCTGCCTCAGCTGTGCGCAGAGCTGCTGCTGTGGGTGGGGCCTGATACCGCCTCAGTCTCGCTGTCACTTTGGCTGTCCCCCTCCAGGCCCTCCTCTCTGCCACCCCCTTTTCCATTGGGTTACAACACCCAAAACAAATCAGGAAAGCCTGTCAGGGAAGTGCTGTCTTCTGAGCTTGCGCTGGGTCCAGAGCCGGCCCCTGCAGCATCTGCTCAGCAGTGCCACTGAGCATGCTCTGGGCCAGGTGCTGGGTTTAGAAATGGACAGGATGACCTGGGCCTGATTCAGGAGTCTCAAGTCTGGTTGGGAAGGCATATCTTGGCTCAGGAGGGGACAGAGAAGGACAGGGTAGGAAGAGAGGGAGGGAAGGGTCCCCCATTAAACCCACCTGACCCTGAGCCTGACCCTGACCCTGACTTCCTGGGCTCCCCCTGCTCCCCCGGGGCCTGTGGATTCCCAGTTTTAGTTCAAGCTGGTTCCTCTGCCATAGGGCCCCAGCCCCCACTCCCCTCAACCTTCCGTTTGCCCACCTGGCTGCTCTGCCAGCGAGCATTCCCAGGCCACTGCCTCTCCTCCATGCCCGAGCCCGGGCTAGGCCGGCGGCTCTGCAAGGCTCCAGCCTCCTGCCTTCAGGACAGCTGGCTCTGTCCGCACGGATGCTCTGCTATGTGAGTGGGACGTAAACAGCTGAGGCTGGAGCTGTTCCTTTGAGCAGAGTGGGAGGAGTGGTTGTTCTAGGCCTGGTTTCTGACACTCGGCTCCCCTCCTAAACCTTCCCCTTTGCCCATGAAGACCCCTGAGACCCTGCTGTCCACTTCCCACTCTCAGGCGTGTCCTGAGCCCTGTCTGCTTGCCTGAGCTGCCGTGGCCATCCCCAGCCACGCTCTGGGACCTGGAACCTGCACTGTGCTTTCAGCCCTCAGGACTCTGTCACTCTCCCTGGCCTGGCTGTGTATTCAGACATGGTCATTAGACCTCCCTGGGCCTTGTTTCCTCCCCTGCAAAGGGGGTGAGGGCCCAGGTCTTGCTCAGAGGGACCCCAGAGTCTTGGCAGGCACGACTGCTGCTCAGAGTCACAGCTGTGCTTTTGTTACTGATGGTCGGAGGGTTGGCTCAGAGAACCCTTCCCACACCCCACCTCTGTCCTAGAGGCCCAGTGGCCAGCCAGATGGACGAGGCCAACGATTGATCTACAAACACTGATTGAATCAATTTTGGTCTAAGTCTAGTGGGCAGACAGTGCCTAACCCATGAGATGTGTTCAGAAAAATAACTACTGAGAGAGGAATGCGTGGTGTTGGGAGTGTGGATGGTGCTGGCATGTTCCCACCCTCCAGGCACTGGTAGTCACCCTGGGACACGCTGGGTGGGACAGGGGAGTGGGTTCTGACTCCAGCTCTGCCTCTGACCACTCCTGGCCTTCCTGTTTGTCCCTCAGTCACATTGGGAGCTCTGTGACCTTGAGCACCATTTCCTGCCGGGATATTAATACCAGCACTAATAATAACAGTGGCCATCGAGGCAGGAGCAAGCATACTAATATTAGCTGCACCTGTTGAGGGCAGAGCACGGGCCAGGCCCTCTACATGTGTCTTGAGTCAGTCCTCATGAGCCCTCCCCTGCTCTGGCAGCTGGACTCAGCATCTCTGTGCTGACAACGCGTGGACAGATGCTCTGTACTAGCCCAGGGTCCCAGAGCTAGGACAGAAGTCAAGGCTATTTTGTTGAGGCTCTGAGGGTGATGAGGAACAGAAATATTCAGCTGACCTCATGTAAGGGATGGCTGAGTGAAAAGGGAAAGATCATGGGCACCTGGGGGGCAGCCAACTCCTTGGCCTGCAGGCAGAGCTGGACTGCCGTCTGCAGCCCAGGGAGATGCCCGTGCAGAGCCAGGGGCTGCAGTGCAGGCACTGCCCACAGTGGGCCTCCTTTGCCCTCCCCCTGCTTCTCTGTCCCATGCTAACTCCATGTGACCCTCTCGCTCTGCACACCTGCTCTGGGCTGCAGTCCCTCCTCCTCAGACATGTGGCTGCCTTTCCCAACTCTCCCCGTCTCTGTCCAGGTCTCCCTCCTTCCAGGCCCTCCCCCTGGCTGCCTGCCCAACTCACTTCTTATTTCCCAATTCAAGGGCAGCACCCCAGGTCACCTCTCCTGCAGGCCCCTGCCCCTTCTGATTCTGGATTGGATTGCCTGCTGGTTAGTCCCACCTCTTGTGCGGTACCTGCGGTGGATGGGGCACTTTCTCTTCACCCAGGAGTTCTCCAATGTGGCCTCCGGACCCTGTCACACTCTTAAAATTATTGGGGACCTGAAAAGCTTTTGTTCATGTACCACATTAGAAATTAGAAATGATAACTCATAAAATATTTATTCTTGAAGAACAAAAGTAAACCATTACCTATTGATATAATATGTTTTTCACGTAAAATAACTATTTTCTAAGATAAAAATACTCCCGAGTGCCATCACTTTCTATTTTTGCGAGTCTCTTCACTGGTTTACTTAAGAGAAGACAGCTGGGTTGTCCTGCCTGCTTCTGCGTTTACCTGTCGGAGCCTCTGGAAAATCCGTTCACTCGCAGAGGAGAGAGCATGTGTTAGGCAAACAGCGCCTCGGCCTCACAGGGCATCTGGAGGAGCTGGTCTTACTTAGACGGTCCGGGTGTGGCCTGAGCAGGGCTCCCGGTGTGCTGTGCCCTCTGAGACTGACCAGTGCCCTGGGAAGGGCAGCCACCTGAGGCAGGACTCGGGGTCCAGGAGCCCAGGGATCCCTGGGATTTCATGCAGCTCAACCCGTGGGGACTGGAGAGAAAGTGGGGCTGCTTCCTGGAGGACTCCGGGAAGGAAGCACATGGAGGAGGATCTGGAGAGGCAGAGGGGAGAGTTTCCCCCAGGCAGTGGGCAGGGACTGCGCACACTTCAGCGTGGGGCAGAGAGGCGGGGCCAAGGCTTGCGGAGACCTTTTGGTCCGAGCCCTGAGAAGATCTGGTGCTCACTCCCACCCCGCAGAGAAACGTGGAACAAGGCTTATTTTCCCTGGCGACACTAGGCTTCCTTGTATGTTGAAGGTGAAACAGCTCCTTCTAGTTTCTGGATTGCAAAACATGAGACCAGTGAGCAGAAACTGAACTTGCCTCATGTTTCGGTGTCGTGTAGAGTGAGTGCCTGACGCGTGGGCTTGCTCTGCCTCTGGGGTCGTGTGCAGGCACTCGGGGGGAGTGATGGGGGGGTGGCGATGGGACTGAGAGGGCCTGCCTGCACTCCTGGAGCACCGGGGGACTCAGGGCACCCACTGCCAAGGAAGGGGTCTGAACAGCCTGGCCTGGATTGCCCTCCCTGGGGTGGGGGTGATGGAAGCCGGGGCCCGGCCTGGAATCCTCAAATCTGGGGTGGGGTGAGCTCAGTCTCCATGGCCTCAGGTCCTCCACTTCCGTGTGGAGTGATGGACCTTGGAGGGCAGAGGGGGGACCTCTCCTGAAGGAATGCCTCCCACCCAGCTGATCGTCAGAGGATGGAGGGGCTTGGTCAGGGGCAGAGCTGTCAGGGCTGTGTGATGGCTCAGGGACCCTATGAGTGTCTGAACCCCAGCTCTGCCACCTATTCTGAGCCTCAGTCTCCTCATCTATAAAGCAGGGAGGCGGACGTCATCTCACATTGCTGTCTGAAGGTGCCATGAGAAGGCAAAGGTGAGGGGGAGATGGAAGGGATAGAGCTCTGTGCAGACCACGGGGCCAGCTGAGGCATGAACTCCATTCCACTTTTGTTCAGGGCAATAGATCAGATCTGGGCTCACAGGGATGGCTCAATAAATATCCGTGGAACTAAAGAATTAACAAATGAGCACATCAGTGGCTCAGGTACTGCCAGTTCCTCCTCTAGGCAAGGCCTAGTCCAACCACCTCAGGCAGGAAACCAAGATGCAGCAAGGGGAAGGGACGTAGTCAGGGTCCTTCATGCAGCAAGTCAGTGCCCGAGCTGAATCCTGAACGGAAGCTCTGCTCCATCAGCCAGGGAACCACAGAAAGGAAGGGTGTCTAGGGGTGGGGCTGGGCTTCTTCCGTTGCATGTGCATGCGTGCAGGTGTGCATGTGCATACATATGTGTGCATGTCTTGGGGCACCAGGAGGCTAGACTCTCTTCTTTCCTGGGTTTTCCCCTCCTGCCTGAAGGCTTGTCATGGGTGGCTGGCCTGCCTGGCTCCTGCACACCTTACCTATTTATTGGAAGTTTTGTGCAGCCCGAACCCCTTGCCAGGAGGTGCTGTCTTTGAACCCAATAAAACCATCTCAACGTCTGAGAGCCCAGGCTGACTGCTCCAAGTATGGGAGTGAGACGGGGAGGAGATTTGAAGAGATGGGAAGTGGAGGTGGTGTCATATCACCTTTGGCATCCCAGGGCTGGGAGGGGCTCCTTCCTTCTCCCGCTGCTGCAGTCCCCCAGCCCAGCTTACCCAGTTTGGCCGTGGGCCTGTTTGCTACTGGGGGCTGTTCTGCTTCACTCCAGACCTTCCCCACATGAGTAGAGGCAGCCGCACAGGCAGCTGCAGGAAAACAGACCGAGGCCCCATACAGGCCCACAAATGTCTACATCTCTGGACGTGGACTCAGGAATCGGTGTTTTACAGGTTCTCTTCCGATGCTTATAACAGTTATAACAGTTAAAAAATCACTGCCTCACACCTTTTCTCCACAAAAATATGACATCCAGTAGGGCCGGAACTAAAAGGGGGTGAGTGTTTCCTGGTTAGACTTAGAAACTTGTTTAAACCAGTCTGTTGTCTGTCCATCCATCCATCCATCCATCCACCCATCCATCTATCCACCCTTTATTCGATAAACATTTACCTGCACTTAGAAGTTGAAATGGGAAAGCTACCCCCTGCTCCCAGCTTGCCATGAGGCTTTGCTGTGTGGTTGGGAGGTGGCCTCCTGCCCTCTTTAATTCTGCAGGCCTCCCAGTGGGTCTGCAAGACAGTCACTTGCTTTCATCTGAGTGTGCCTCTGGTCGCTAAGCCTAAAGCAGCCACCTAGTGCAGAGTCCAAGAGGGAAGGGGGAGGAAGAAACATTTATGTGGCATCTACTGTGTATTGTACATTTCACAGGTGCTGTGGCATCTCACCCTCCAGCTTCCCTTCACACTGGGTAGCATTATTCTCATTTTCCAGATGGGAAACCGGGACCCAAAGAAGTGGAGGGACTTGACCAAGGCTGTAGAACCTAAACTTGAACCCAGTTCCTCCTGACCCCAGAGGCCACCCCTTTCTTCTGTTCCCTGTTGCCTTGTTCTTGATGGACCTGGGGACCGGTACCTAGAAGTTGAAGGGCAGGCTGATCTGGGAGGTGCTTCTAACCACCTCACTGTCCAAAGGTTAGCAGGCTGCCTGTGAAGTGGTGAGCTCCCTCTCACTGGAGCTGTGCAAGCAGAGACCTGTGGCCATGGTGGTGTGTTTGTGTGTGTGTGTGTGTGTGTGTGTGTGTGCGCATGTGTGTGTGTAGGCAGTGTTGAGACTTTGAGAGCCTTCTGCCCTCCATGGTGGGCCTGCTTGGGCCTGCTCCGAGGTCAGTGCCCCATGGATGGAGGCTCTACAGCCAGCTGCTCATTAGCTGTGGCTCCTCTGAGGGGACCCTGCCAGCTCCCAAACAGGAAACATGTCCAGAAAGCTGTAATTAGAGCTGGGAGCCACAGGCCCTGGAAGTGCCTCCGCAGCTTCAAGTGCAGACACGCTGCTCCGGTTAAGTCCCCGGGAGAGAACCCGGTGAGTCAGGTCCGCAGATTCTCTGCCTTCATGTGGCACCCGCCCCACCCCTTTCTCCCTGGAAGGAAACCAGCATTCACTGGGAGCTGACTGGATGTCTGGTCTCACCTATGTTCTCTCTTCCATGCTCCCCAGGACCCTGGAGGCAAGAAGCATCACCACTGTGCAGGTGAGGAGCACCCACTCAAGGCCATCCCCCTGCAGTAGAGGTGAGATGTGAGGCCTGCCTTTGTGAGTGCCTGGTCTAACATCCTGCTCATTCTAGGGGAGGATGTTTGAGTCAAAGGCGGGGTGCAGGAGGCCAGGAGCACAGGTAGAGGAGGCCTAGGTGGACTGGGCTGGGTCCTGGTTCTGCCCTGACTGACCATGCCTTTCTTTAGCCTCTGAAAATCTGCCATGGAGGGATGGGTCCCTGCTGTGCTGGGTCTCCTACCAGGCTGCTAGTCCACCCGTGGCAACTGTGCTGGTTTAAAACATGTCACAGATTCTTTAACACTCCTCCCATTGAAAGACAGGTCTATGTCCCACCCCCTTGAATCTGGACAGATTTGTGACTGCTTCACCCCACACAGAATGACAGAAGTGGTGCTAAGTAGGTAAAATCAGTGCAACTTCCATTTTGTTAACACTTGTTCTTAGAGCCCTCAGCCACCCAGTAAGAAGTAAGAAAAACCACTAGCCTGAGGCTGCCATGGTGAGAGGAAGCCCAAGCCACATGCAGAGGCCATGTCTAGGTGCTCTGGTCAACAGTCCCAGCTGAGCCCAGCCACCCAGCTTCCCCGACTGTTTGAGGTTTCCCAGCTGAGGCCTGAGATGCCGCTGTGGAGCAGGGACAGCTGATTCCTGCTGTGCTCGCTCTGAACCTCTGACCCACAGAATCTGGGAGTAAAGTTTTGTGGTGATTTCTTGGGTAGCAATAGATAATGAGGACAGCTATGCCAGCCGGGACCCACCATGGTCATCTGGGCCCACCCAGACCGTCCTTCCCTCCCGGCCCCTAGGAGGCTGGCTGGGGAGGGCAAAACACTGCTCCACGCAGAGAGCACTGAGACTTGGGGGCTCTGTACTCCTGGTTCTATCGCTCAGTTCCCTTCTCAGAGCTGAGCCACCCAAATCGGGCCCTCTTGTGTATGATTAAGAGACCTGATCCCTGCACCACCTCTAGTAAGCTGTGAGATCCTGGGCAAGTTACGATAGTCCCGCCTCATTTACAGTTCTGCTTTCCGCCATTTCTGTTGCTTATGGTCAACGACGATCCAAAATATTAAATGACAGATTCCAGAAATAAACAATTCGTAAGTTTCAAATTGTGTGCCATTCTGAGTAGCATGATGAAATTTCATGCTGTCCTGCTTTGTCCTGCCTGGGACATGAATCATTCCCCAGGCAGCGCATCCACGCTGTGTACGTCACCCACCCCTGAGTCACCGAGTAGCTGTCTCGGTTATCAGATCGACTATCGTCGTATCTCATGGCATGTGTTCAAGTAATTCTTATTTTACTTAGTGACGGTCCCAAAGCCATTCATGTAATTTTTATTATAGAATATTATATATATAACTTCTATTTTATTAGTAGTCCTTGTTGTTAATCTCTTACAATGCCTAATTAATAAATTTAACTTTATTAGATGTGTATGTGTAGGAAAATATACTGTGTCAGGTTTGGTACTATCTGCGGTTTCAGGCGTCCGCTGGGGGTCTTGGAAGGTATCCCCGAGGATAAGGGGGGACTGATGCGCTTTACCCAGTTGTTCGGTCTGTGAGATGCAGATGCTGAGGGTTGTTGTGAGAGCAGTGAGTGCTCTCTCACTCACAGTGAGTGCGCTGATCAGTGTGGCCCATTATTATCATCCCTCACGTCGCCCTCTTACTGGCCCCGTGCGCCGTCTCCGTGTGCACAGGACTTCACAGCCTGCAAGGTGCTCTCCAGTCCTCCCAGTAACACTGTGGGAGGCTTGGTATCACCGCCACGGGCAGATGAGGAAACTGCAGCTCTGGGACGTGGCCTTGGTCTGAGACGTGGTCTCCTTCTGCCGCTCTCACGGAGCCTCTGCGAGAGTTTCCCTCTGTGTCCCCCTAAGGGCCCTGCTGACTTGCCTTGTCTCCTCCTTACTTCTGCTTGCTCTGCCCCTGGACTGGAGTCTTCGCCAGGTGGCTTTGAAGGACTCCCTTCCCATTTCTGGATCTCGGGTCCCCCCTCTGTAAGATGAGAGAGTTGGGCTTGCTGATAGCGAAGAGCCCTTTCGGCTCTAAAACAATCAAGCTGGTTTTCACATCTGGGGGTGCCTTGCCCACAGCACTGCCTGCTGCTCCTCTGTAAGCTGAGGCTGTCCTGGCTGTGAACCACCCAAGAGGGCCCCACATTCCTGAGTCTGGGCAGCAGGGCCCAGCCCTGAGAAGGAGGGAAAGGGCACCACCCAGGAAGGACCCAGAGAGGCTGCTGGGTGCTGGGGCGTGTGCTCCCAGCTCCACCACACTTGCCGTTTTGCCTGAGCTTGATCCTCCCAGTGTGGCCTGGGGATGGGCCTGACCCAACCAGGCCTGGCCTCTTGGGGGCCCTTCCAAGGCTGTTCCCAGGGGCGGCTCTAGGCAATGATGGGTTCTTCAGCCTCCTGACTTCTGGAGGTCTAGCCACTTCTCCTGCCAGGTCTTTCCCTGGACAGCTTTGTTTTCTTATAGGCCCACCTCAGGCCCCACTCCCCCCAGGCAGCCTTCCCGGATGTGCAGTGTCCGGCCTTTCCTAGGCCCTTCAATAATGCTCTGGGTTTCCCTTAGGACCCTTGTTACATTGTGGTCAGTAATTGACTGTTTGCTTACAGGTTCCCTCCAAGAACCTTAGCCCTAGGAGCCCAGGTCCATGCCTGCCTAGCTCAGCACTGCTTTTCCAAGGCCCCCTACGATGCTGGCACTAACCAGGTGCTCAGGAAGTACAGGTCGCACGAGTGAATTTTAGAAAAATAAACTAATGGCAAATGCTGTTAGTAGTAATAGCAATAATACTCCTTAGTGTCTTACCAGAGGGAAAGGGGGTGGGGAGGTAGGAGAGGGTAAAGGGGGCATAAATGGTGATGGAAGGAGACTTGAGTTGGGGTGTGAACACACAGTGCAATACAATACACAGATGATGTGTTATAGAATTGAAACCTGTATCATTTTATTAACCAATGTTATCCCAATAAATTAAAAAATAAAATAGAATGTCTAGCCTCACATGCCTGTGCTTTAAGCCAGGCCAGGAGAGGGAGACTTCCCTAGCATGTTGTTTTGGTCCCTGTAGGGCTGCTTTTGTTGAATGGCTGTTTGTATGATGTCACTCCCCAGAAAACATCTCCATGAGATTGGCCTTTGTGTCTATTCTGAGAATTTTATAATAAAAGACTGCCAGGAAAAATCCTTGCTTTACAGCCAGGGGCAGTTATGATTTTCCTGAACATCAGGCCATATATATACCAGGTATATGTAATTTCCCCTTTTGCACTTGTTACTAGGAAGTTCAGGTCTAACATTTTATCCCTTGAAATACGTTTAGGACTTTGTTGTCTTCATGTTTGAACTAGTCAGGTTTCTGGTTTATTTAATGTCTTTTCCTCGGTTTTGCTTTTTACCTTTCTATTAATTTCTAAGGAATGTTTCATTGCTGTACTTTAGGTATCCTTGCAAATCCCTTGGGACAGGCAAGATACAACTAAATCACACACACTGTGCCTTTGCATGCACTATTCCTCAGCTGATCCGGGTTCAATTACACGCTGACGAGTGCCAGTGCTGGGCCTGCTCTGGACCACGCGGGCCCATCTCCCTCCAGGTTCTGGCCACGCAGATCCTTGGCATCCGGGACTATGCCTGGGTGGCCATTCCCTGCAAGAATGGGTCTTGTCATGGCCTCCTTCCTGAGTGGCTGGCTCCCCGCCCTGCGCGGGCTTCCTGACTAGCCTCCTCTCTCTGGTTCCTGATCTCGCTTCTGTGTTGATGCTGAGTACCGTTCCTGAGAAACTGGCGTGGCTCCCTGCTCAGACGAGACTTGTCCCTTGGATGCGGTCCGATTCCATTTGGCATAGGCAACCACACGTGGTCACCCAGGCTACCCTTTTGCTGGACAGCTTGACAGCTTGAGCCAGGATTAGGGATCGGGAGCAAATAACAAGGCGAGGGCAACGTTGTGCCATTGTTTCATCTCCGGAGAAGAGCACTTACCCCTAGGCGTGGCAATGGAGGGTAATAGCAGCCCATCTGACAAATGGGGAAACAGGCCCAGAAGGATGCAATTTGCCCAAGGTCACAGAGGAGGTCAAAGGACCAGGGGGCTTTTGCCTTCAGCCTGGGGTTAGGTCCACCTCACCAGACCTCCTCCCACCCTAGAGGTGGGGCCTGACACTCCAGGGGAGACTGGGGTGAGGGGGTTCTCCTGTCACTCACTCCCTGGCAAGGACAGCCTTCCAAGGGCACAGTCCTCTGAGAACCAAGTCTCCTCCCTTTCCCCTGCCAAGCTGTGTGGTTTTAGGAGATTTGGTCCCCATGCTCGGATGCTCTGCTGGGTGCAGAGGCGGGAGGGGAGGCTGAGGAGGTGTCTGGGGATGATGGAGGCCTATGCAGAATTCAGAGCCCGCCTTCTGATCAAGCGAGGCAGCCACACGTTTTCCCTAGGGCCGCACCCTTTCTGCTTCCCACAGGGCTGAGGGGTCCAATGCCGGTCACTCTGGCCGTAGTGGGAGCCGGGCAATTGCAAGCCCCTCCTGGGCATCAAGGCAGCTGGTGGGGCCCGCCCTCTCTGAGTGACCTCCCTTGACTCTGGGGCCTGAGTTTGTCTTTTGTTAAATGGGACCCTGAGTCCTTGCCACCTCCCTCTCGGTGGCGTTGTGATTACCGGAACCTATTGGTTCTAGAATGTTTCCCCGCCTCACATTTGAATACCGTGCTGAAAGGATTCCCCAGGGGACTCGGTGTACCCGCTCGTGCGGACTTGCTGCCGAATGCAATGCAACTCCTCCAAACACAAGAGCCATCGGTGCATTAGCATGCAGGCGCCCATGGTGGCGTGTGAACTGGAGCTCGCCGAGGTGGCTGGTTTCTACTCGGTACCAGAGCTTTAGTCGTGCGAGGAGAATTTGTTGAGGTTTTGTTAGTTCCACAAATATTTATTGGGTGCCTGTTCCGTGCCCAGCCCCACGCCCAGAGTTGGAACTGGCGGGTGGGGACCGGTTAGGAGGCAGGAGAGCAGCAGCCTCGAAGTCAGCGGACGGACTCTGAGTCCCGTTCTGGTCCTCACTGCCTTGGTGATCAAGGGCCAGTCACCTCCCCTCTATGTGAAGTGGGAGTGATGCTAGAACCTTCCTCGTGGTGTTGTTGTGAGGATTAAATGAGGAAGTGCAACATCGTTATTAATAGCAAGTGAAATACTGAGTATGGATGTTGTTTTGTTAGGAATGTGATAGAGAGCAGACCTTTCTAGATTTCTGGGGAGACCGACTGGGCGCTTAATCAACGAACATTTACTTCTCAGCTCTGGGCTGAGAGTCCAGATCAGGGAGCTGGTGTCTGGGGAGGGCTTGATTCCTGGTTTGCAGGTGGTTGCCTTTTTGCTGCATCCTCACTTGGCAAAAAGAGACCACCTCTCTCCTGGCTCTTCTTATAAGGGCACTAATCCTATTACGAGGACTCCACTTTCGTGACCTAGTTAACTTCCCAAGACCCTGCCTCCAAATGGGGATTAGGGCCCAACAAATGGATGTCAGGGGACAAAACATGCAGTCCCTAGCTGTGGATTAGCTGTTCGAAGGTGTTGTTGCATGTGTGGTGGGGAGGGAATTCCAGGTGAGGGGCAGGGCAGGGTGTGCGTGTGCCTAGTGTGCGTAGGGCAGAGTGACCAGGCCAGTCCCCCAGGCACCCTGTCACTCCCCTTCCTTCCCCTGCCACTCAAAGTGTGCTGAGCTTCCACTGGCCAAGGAGTTTGGGGTGCCCTGGAGATGGGGCAGTCTGGCGGGAAGGCAGGGCGTGACCAGCTAGAGGGTTGCTGGTTCTCGGGCTGTGTGCACAGGGCTGGGCCGGTTGGGGAAGACAGGCAGGAGATGCGAAGGCTATTTAGGCAGCTGAGGCACTAGTACAGATTAGGAGACAAACCTTCATGTCAGAATAGGATTTCAGAGTCTGCCTCGCTGGACGGAGCTCATCAGGTCTTAACAGCCTGGCCTGTACATCCCATCTATGCTGCCGGATCTTCTCCATCCCTCTCATAGCCACGCCCCACTGTCTCAGCCTGCTCTGGACTCTGCAAGGGTGGCCTCTAAGCACTGAAGCAAACATTTTGCGTAACTAACTACTGAAGATGCTGTGGCCTGAAGCGCCCACCCTTCTGTTATGCCTATGGATGCTGTAGGCCAGGCATTTGGAAAAAGCACAGCGGGGGCAGCTCGCCTCTGCCCCATGGTGTCTGGGACCTGGGATGGGAAACCTCGAAGGCTGAGGGTAGGACGCTTTGAGGGCTCACTCACTCTCAGGCGTGACAGTCGATGCTGACCTACGGGCTGGGACCTCAGTGTGGCAGTCATTGGAACCCCTGGATGTGGCTTCTCCCTGTGGCTGCTTGAACTTCCTCATGGCATGGAGGCTGTTCCAAGAGTGAGCACTTCAAAGAGAGCCATGCTGGCTCGCCTTTTGTGGCCCAACGGGGGTCACACCACGTCACTTCCGCAGGAATCGCAGATGTGCTCAGATTCGAGTGTTGAAGTCCCTTTGTAAGAAGAGTGTGTGGGATGGGAGACACTGGACCAGTCTTTTGGAATGAGATCTGGCACAGGATGAATCAGCAGGAGATCAGATTCATTCATTCATTCACTTACTCACTCAGTGAGTCAATCAACACACATTCCGTGGCTTTCTCCCCACGTGGATTAGTAATGATCGTGTTCCTCTACCAAATGCCACAGCTCCTGTTGGCGTGTCGTCTTCTCTTTCCCCGCAGAAGGGCTCTGGAATCATTCCTTTCCCTTCTGCTTTAAGTCCAGGGGTGGGACCAGCTCCCATGCTTTTTAGAAGTCCCTTCATTAGACTCTCTTCAGTCACCCTCTTGAGGGCCATTTCCAGCCAGGACCATCACTGATACACCAAACGCCATGGAAGGAAGCTTAGGCTCCGAGTGCCGGAGTCCCACAGTCAGTGCCTGGAGGAGGCGGGGCTTCCTGGTGCCATGTCCTGTGCCTGTTTCCAGGCACCACTAGTGATGTGTAGTCAGGAGATGCTCATCACACAGCTGGGCCAGCTGAGCCCCGGAGCCCGGTTCCCCTGAAGCCCTCAAGCATCCTGGGCTTTGCCTCCTGGGCTCAGCTCCCAACCTTATTCATACATCACCAGGCTGGGGGACTCTCTGGGATTCACCAGACCCCTGGCCTTCCTTGGGCCAACTAGCTCAGCGCAGAGGGCACAGAAGGGTGAGCGACATGCCCCCCACCTGCTCATACCCACTGGGTCACCAGGCCATAGCTGGACACTTAGGCTGGAGAGGTGAAGGGATTCACCCTTCATCGCCAGCAGGGAGACAGGAACTCCAAGCCCAGCATCCATTCTGCACACCCAGAGTTCTTAAACAGCTTTTGCTTCTCACTTGATGAGTGATGATGATGACACAGGAGTTTACTGAGCATGTGCCACCAGCTGGGCCCTTGTCCCACATCTTCTCATCTCATTGTCCTCCTTCTTCCGAGTGCACACATTTTGGAGGCTGCCCTCCCAGGGCTGTGCAAGTACAGAGTGGCTCCTGGGTGAGCGAACAGCCTCAGGTGGGTCAGGAGACTCACCTTAGGCCACAGTGACGCTGGGCCAGGGCCCACTTTGAGCCCAGGTCTCCTCTCAGTGTCGCCTCCTTTTGAGTGTCTAAATTTTCTCCTGGCTGCCATACTGGTGCCACCTCAGGTGGGGAACACTTGCAGGAAGAAAAGGGACAGAGCCAGTCCATTAAGCCCTCTGTTCCTTCAAGGGTTGGGCATTGTTGTCTTAGTCTGCCCCAAGTCCCATATCAGAGCCTGGGTATAGGCTAGGGTACTGGCACTGGGGAAATGTTTGTCGATGAAATCAATGAAAGAATGAGTGAATGAATGAGTGAAAGAGTGACTCTTGACAGGGTGTGGCCCAGTAATGAGGCCAGCGATGAAGGCCCCCGGTGAGCAAAGGACTGTCTTTCACCTGGATGGCTTCTGTTCATCTATTCTAGGGGAAAACAGTCAAACCTCTGATCTGACAACAAAGCAGGCCTGTGTGATAATTCTATTCCCAGATCAAATCAGAGTGCGGGGAATGCGTGATCATCAACGTGATTACCTTGGGGGAACCGAGACAGGGAGTTTTATTAAATGAGACAATCTCGCTAAAAGGAAGCCTTACATTAGACGTTGGGCCTTAAATAATATTAGTGTCAAGAGCTGACAAATATTCCACACGCAGCATTGAGGAGCAAACTGCTTTGGTGTGCATGGCTGTAGTGGGGGCCATGGACTCGAGGGTGAATCCCTTCACATGACCAGGGCCATGGTGGACGGAGCAGCTCCTTGGCCCAGTGGCCACCAGACAAAGCAGTTCAGGTCCAGCTTCTCTCTCAGGCCAGCAGGCATCTCCTTCCTGCTGATGGGAAGGCAGGGACCCTCTGCAAGCCCATAGGGAGACTGTTCTGCATTTCCTAACCTGGGCACAATGACCCTGAGACTCAACAGACCCTGAATGGAAGCAAACTTGGTTCCCGGATGGGATTCCCACTCCTCTCCTTGAAAACGTGCCTAGGCTGCTCTGTGAGCTTGAGCATGTTACTAAATCTCGTTGGATGTCAGTTTTCTTGTTTGTAAAATGGGTTAATGATTTAGGCCTCATAGGCTTGTTCTTGGGACAGAATGATGCCATCTGTGGGAAGCTCCTGGAGCAGTGGCTGATATATGGAAAGCACTCGTTCATGTTCTCTTTAGCTCTGGCCTGTCTTGGCCCTTCTTCCTTGTGAATCATGCACACCCCCATTCTCCCTTTCCAGAAAGGACTGCAGACTGCTGGAGGCACGCTTCCCCATGGTGGGAAGAGAGCGCTGCATGGAGACATTACCCCATTCGGATGATGGGGCTGTGGCTCTCAGAGGTCACCCATCCTGCCTCTTTTGCTACAGCAGGGGAAACCAAGGCTCCAAATGGGAGCCTGAAATGGGCAGCAAACTGTCTACTGCCCTGGGAGTCGGCTTGGTCTGTGGAAGATAGGCCAGGGTCTGTCAGGGGTATACGAGTCCCTGGACCCCCAGGCCAGTATCCTTGAGATCAAACCCTACTTCTCTTTCTTCTCTCAACAGTGGGATGATTTAAAGTTAGAGGGACAATAATAATTCTCATTTTCCAAGACCTGAGTGTGCTGGGCCCTGGGCTGGATTTGAATGGAGTCAGTGAGGTGGTATTCTCAATTTCAGAGGAGTGAACGGAGGTTCAGAGCGGCTAGTCAACAGGTCCAAGCCATGTGGCCAGTAAGCGGGGAAGCCAGTACTTGAGGTCCAGGTGGCCGACTCCGGGCTGGCTGGACACGGCAGCAGCTCCTGAGGCCACGAAGCAGAGCGCTCCCCTCGGCAAGGCTGGCGGCAGGACGGCCATGTTGGGTTCCATGTTTTCTCAGTTGATCTCGAAGAAGCCAATTATCCTTTCAGGGTCTCAGTTTGTTACCCCATCGGTGAGGTGGAGATCACCCACAGGATTGCACCCACCGTGATCACTGCGAAGCCCAGAATCCTGGGCCCTGGGGCTGGAGGGACCGTAGAGGTCATCTCACCAGCCCCACGTCCTGGCAGAGGCATCCAGCAGCCTGCTGGTCACAGAGCCGGGAGGGGCCGGAGCAGGGATTTGGCCCTCGAGGGCAGGATGCGAGGGGCTGTGCAGAGCCACCTGATTTCCGTTCTCCTTCCAAGAGTGCTTGTGCGTGCTGCGCCCAGCGCCGGCTCCTCTGTGGCCCTGTCACTCTCTCTACAGATGTTTCTCCTGTCACCGCTACACTCCCTCGCCACCCCGCCGTCAGCTTACCCCAACTCAGAGAGGGAGCCAGGTAGAGCAGCAGGGCATGGGAGGGGCTGAGGGAGCTGTGACCACAGTCTAGCTCTGATACTGATGAGGCATCTGCAAGCCCCTTCCTTTCTCTGGCTCTCCGAGGCGAGGGATCGTGGTTTTCTCTACTAAAAACTAGACAAGTTTGCCTGTCTCCAGAGCAAATCCCACACACATGCCAGTTCCAGGCAGTACACAAACAACAATTCATCGCCAAAGGATTTGGGGAAATGCTAGGTTAAACCGTTTAACCGTTTTCTTTTTCTAACACTTTACTTAAACAATTGATGTAATGAAAACGAGATGCATCCTCACTGTGATCAGCGAGGAGCTTAGGGTTATATAAAGCAAATGCCAATACCCACCACCCTCCGAATTCTCACTGCGCAGAGCGAGCGATTATAAAGCCTGGGCTGTGTCTACCCAGCCCTCTCCGTGCTCGTGAAACACAAGCGCAAACGCATGCACACAGACATGGGATGTCTGAGCCTCGTCCTGCTTTCCCCTGCAGCCTTGCCTGAGCTTTACATGCCTCGGGCTCTTGGTCTCCTCGGCCAGCTCTGCTGCACAGCTCTCCTGATGACCGGGCCCTCTTCACCCCCACAGAGCGTCTTGGGGCGAGCCTCCAGGCGAAGCTGGGCTAGATGACCTAATACTGGGCCTTAGTGACTCATAGGTCAGAGGGAGGCTCCATGTGCTGTGTGGGTGGTGGGTGCTGGCTGCTCAGAACAGATAAGAACACTTGTGAGTCAAACTGGCTGCTGCCTGGCGTTGGCTCAGTCTGAGGAAGCACTGGGCCCGGGTGGGTGAATGACAGCGCTGGGGGACCAGGGCTCTGGTGAGCTGGCCTGGCCTTCACCTCCTCCCGGAGCAGCCATGAGCAGCCACCAGGCAGGCTGGACAAAGGAGCAGCACATGTGTTGACACCTGTGTGCAAGGAGAAATGAGAGCCTGCTTGCCCCCAGAGCCCTCTCCCAACCCAGGTCCTTCCGGTTTTAGGTTAGATGGACGCGGTAGCCGGCTCCTCTACTCAGACCCTGCCCATGCACCGTGGATTTAGCATCTACTCACCATCTGCACCCTGAGGCATGGGAGTTCAGGGATACACCTGGGGTGGCATAGGTTGTTGAGGGTAGAGCCGGCCTAGGTCCTGGAGCCTTGGATGCTGTTCAGCCTCCCTCCTCCAGGTGATGTCAGGTGGGTCAGCACACTTTCTGGGGAGCCAGACCTAGGTGTCTGAAGACGCTGGTTCAAGTCCTGGCTCTACCACCCAAAGTACTGTCAGAGCATAAGACAGCTCCTGACTGCTAGTCCCAGTCTCCACTTCCAAGCTGGCATGCCCTGGTCTGTGGCCTTGTCTGAGTCCCCAGCCCCTGTGAAAAGGAGCCTGGCCTGCCCCTCAGAGTGGCATGCAGATGCCTGTGCATGCGCAGTGCTGAGTAGGAATGGAGTGGGTCTTCTTGCAGCTCTAACACTCTGTCATGGCTCATTTCTGAAGTCTTACCGGGTGCAGAGTTCTGTGCTGGGATTGGGAGGGGTGGAGCATGGGGGACAGTGAATTTGTATCTTATGGGAGCATCCAGTCTGGCTGAGGATCAAGGTGCAGCCACAGGACACACAAGGAGATGTTCACAATCCAGGCAAATGTGAGAGGAGGCCAGAGCCCCGAGGCTCTGAGAGGGAGCACATCTGTACCGACTGGTCAGGGAGGGCTCCATGGAGGTGTGGGGCCTGAATGGGTGGGCAGGATGGTATTCTTGTTGAGGGGCCCAGCTCACAAAGGCATGGAGGTAGGAAGGGCAGAGTGTTCGGAGCCAGCCTGAGTGGCTTTGATGGGAAGGTGGCCTGGTGAGCTACCGAGGATCTCAATGAGGGCCTACTGGGGTGACTTGTCCTCCACCGTTGGCACAGCTCTGATGGTGGATCCAGCAGCGGCAGCCAGCCACCCACCTCCACTCTGGGCGGAGAAGCTGGCCTCTGGCCCCTCGACAGACTCCCACGGGCCAGAGATGGCTGAGGGATAAACATCTCTAATCGTTAATTAACGTTCGTGGTGTGATTTTATGGCTTTCCAGATAAATGCTCTCCGAGGGAGTGTCAGCATTACGGACTTCCAGCTTAATGATCTGGAGGGATGATTTAAGGGGTGGGGTCCCAGGCGGCTGGAGGATGGGAGCAAAAGTACTGAGAGGAGGGTAGGTCCCTAGGAGTGAGGCCGGGGCTCCTGCCTGGGCAGGGGCAGGGCTGGCCTGGGCAGGGGCAGGGCTGGCCTGGGCCTGCATGCCAGGTTGTCGGCGCTGCCTGCCCTCCCGTGGCTCTCTGCTCCTCTTGTCGCTCTCTGAAGCTGTCCACTTGCTCGCTGCTCCCTTGACCACGTTCCTGGCCAGCAGGCATTTGGGGGACTTTTTGGTGGGAGATCCTGCCAATCCCTCCTGTCTGTCTGCTCCCTTAGCCCTGCACATCTGATAGCCTCTCACCTCTCAGGTTTTATTCCAGTCTCCTTGCTCACTAGGAGTGTGATCTCTCTTCTCAGACTCACCCCATCGGCTCACCTACCCGCCTGTCAGCTCACCTCCACCAAGAAGCCCCCATGTCTTCCCTAAACCAGATGTGTTTCTGAGTCTTCCAACTCCACACTCTGGCTGGGAGCCCTGGATCCTGAAGGCACACCCGGATCCTGCCCAGAACCTGGCCTGCAGTGGGTACATGCAGGAGCCCTCCTGGTGTTTACTGCATTCGGCTTCCTTTCAGGGAGAAGGGCTGCCCTGGGGCAGAAAGGCCCCTCACTGGACGCTGCTCCATGCCATGTGCTGGGCACTGAGCAAGGCCCTTTCATGCCTTGGCACAGGGTCAAGGTCAGGATTCTGGAGCCAGACTGCCTGGGCTCAACTCTCCTACTCCCAAGCTTGGTGACTTAGGCAAGTAACCCACCCGCTCTGTTTCCTGGTTTCCTCATCGTAAATGGAGACCCCAGTAGTACCTGCCTGAGAGATTTATTGTGAGGATCAAGCGAGTTCACACGTGGGGAGTTCTGGTTACTGTTTCAGCACGCTGACTGTGATGCTGGTTTGCTGTTATTAGTGCATTTCGTTGAAACCTCACAAGCCCCGAGTGATGGGCACGTATGGCATGGCAGAGGCAGAGAAGTGGAGTGGCCGAGGGTTTTAGACACAACCTGGCTGCCTGTGTTTGATCCCTGGTATGCCATTCGCAGTGGGAAGAGGTATTTAATTCTCCGGGCCTGAGTTTCCTCATCTGCAGCATGCTGATAACAATACCAGCAGCTGCCTCCCGGCATGATGGCTCCGACGAACTGAGTTAACACCTGGATGGTAGGTGGCATGTAGCAGGCTCTCCATGAAAGGGATTGTCCCGTAGGCTTGACAGAGGGGGAAGCAGAGCTGGTGGGGGGAAGGGCCTGACCTGAACAGGTCATTCAAACTCAGCTCTGTCAGAGGCCAACGCCAAGTCATATTCTTCTCTAGCTCCCTCCCCCTCCCATGGACAAGGGTCAAGTTCAGGCCTATTTGGGGCCTGAAGCCTCTCTTCTGGCACTTGTCACCTGCCTCCTCCTGCCGGCACAGCTTCCTAGCCAATTGAAACTTGGTGAATTGGCATCTCGAAGAGCATCCTTTATCCAGGAAGCAGGGCCAGCCAGCCAAGGCCACGCCACTGACCCTGACAAGTATGGCGGGTCCCTGGCCATTCAATCCCCTTTGTGACCAAGGTCACCATTTTTTCCCTCTTAGATGTCCTCTCTTGAAGCCTGGTGTGTCCGCTCAGCACCTGGTCAGGGCACCGGCCCATCTCCCTCCGTCTGATTTCCTTCTGCTCTTGCCTGGCTGCCTCGTCAAGTCAATGTCTGTCTGTGCTGCCGCCCTGCCCGCCTGGGCGTGCTGACCTGGCGAGCGGTATCTGTGCTCAGTGCCGCAGATGCCACTCCCCCGGGGTAAGGGCCAGCGCACACCCTTGAATGGGAAGTGTGTTCTCCTTCATCCGCACTCGGAGGCTGGGCGGGCAAGGCCACCTCTTGGACTCAGAGCGGGCACTCAGCGAGCAGACGGAGGGGGCGACCCCAGCAGGCCTTGGAGGATTAAGATTTGGTGCCCTTTCGGTCTGGGCACAGGGGTGTTGGCATAACAGAGGTTCCTGCGGCTGCCCTTGGAGAGAGGAGGTGTGCGATGTCACCCACATGGTCTCTCGGGTGTCATGAATCTTATGTAAGAGCAAAGCTTCTGGGGTGAGGCCAGCTTGGCACTCCATTGGCTGGAGCCCTGGCTAATAACAATTCAGTGCGTTTCATTCCACACAGGTGCTTTTACAATGTGCCCATTATTCTCTGACACCCCTTCCTCTAAAAGTTCCCCTTAATTCCCCTCTCCTTGAGTGTGGGCCAGACTCAGTGACTATTCGCCTTCACCCAGGCCAAGGCGGGACCCTGAGCACTATAGAAACTTCAACAGCAATCACTGTTACAACCCCGCACACCTACTACAGGGCAGTACCAGGCTAAGCAGTTTCCTGTAGCCACCCATTTGCTCCTCAGACCCCCCAGTGGGCAGCTTCTACTGTTACCACTCCCTTTCTCAAAGATGGGGAAGCTGAGGCACAGGAAGGTTGAGCAAGTCCCTCACAGCATCAGCGAGTAAGTCGCAAAGCCAGGTCTGAGCACTTGGGGCCCGGCCCCAGCCTCCTTCTTAGCCAAGATGTTGCCCTGCCCCCAGGATGCAGCCACAGGAGAGCCCTGGACCAGTTGGCTGGAGACCGGTGTGAGTCCCGGCCAAGCCCCCGCCATACTTGTCAGGGTCGGTGGCGTGCCCAGGCCTCCCCATCTAGGTGGGTGAAAAGGGTGTGATGTTCCCCACAGGTGACCCATGAATGAGAAAGGACTTGGTGACTTCTGTGGCGTGGCTCTGTACCATGGGGGTCCAGTGGAAGGCAGGAGGAGGAGCCTCTGAGAGGTGAGAGGTCAGCCTCCTTCCTGGAGGAGGCGGGGAGAAGCCGGGACTCAGAGTCAGGCGGGGCTATGGGGTCATCCAGGAACTGTGGGCACAGGGGCTCTGGAAGCTGGCCTGGGAACTGCTGGCTGGACTTGGCACACCGTGGGAATCTTTAACACAATGCCGGGAGCACTGTTGGAGCAGGACGGTGTGGTTTACACACAGTTTCCCATCAGTCTCAGGGAGTCCTCACCTCACCCTGGGTGTGCCAGCTGAGTGACACCCAGCCACACACTTACATCCCCTAGACCAGCTCCTGGGGCCCACTGGGGTCTTCCTGTCACCAAATCCCCTCATCTCATCAGCCACTGGGAGGTTCTGCCTGCTTCCTGCCCACACTGCTGCCCCCTTCCCTGCTGCCAGCACCACCTCTGGCCTGTGGGTCACTGCCATTGTCTTATGGCTGCTCCTCTGCTACTCACTGCTCTTCCCTCTGGTTGCGTCTCCCCCTTTCAGACCGAGGGATCTTCCTAAGGCACAGTGGAGCTGACCCTCCTCCCTGGCTTCCAGTTCCTCTGTGGCTTCCATGGACTTCAAGATCAAGTCCAAATCCCTGAGCATGTCTGGTGAAGCCTTTTGTGCCTCTGGCCACCCTGGGCACAAATCCTGAGTCATGTCATTGAACTTCAGGGTGCCTCTGTCAGGGGCCATGGTGGGAATCAGAGAAGGCTTCCTGGAGGAAGCAACAACTAGGCTGGGGGCTAAAGGATGATTGAGAGTCCATGTCATAGGCCTCACAGGAAGGGTGCTCTGGGACAACAGCACCCAGGATCTTCCCTGAGGTGCCCTCCACACCCTCCATCCCCTTGTGCCTCGGGATATCTGAAAGGAAGCAGAACCGTGGGGCTGTTCTACAGGTCATGCAGTGTGGAAATACTGCTGGCCAGCAGGCTGGCATCCACACAGGAAAGGGGATCCCGGAGTGGCTTTGCTGGTTCCAGATAAGCAGCCCCTGATGCCCCAGAGAGGAAGCCCACATGCGCAGGAGCCCCGTATGCACAGGTGGTAGCGGTGTTTGTAATGGGCAAGTGTTGGCGGAAACTGGCACACACAGACAGGAGTTAGAGTGGCCGCTGGAGAGCTGGCTCTCCGGGAGTGAGAGGGCATCCTGCAGGGTGGAGAAGGGACCACGATTCTCTCCTCAGGGGCCCAGGGAGGTCCCCGATGACTTTATGGATGAACGAGGAGGGGTCTGCATCTGCTATAAAACCACCTGCAAAGGCAGGGCTGGCACGGGATACGCCTTGCCCGGAATCTGGGGCACCTACGTTTAGCTTTGGTTCAGAAAACAGGTCTGATGCAACACAGTGATTTGTGACGAATCAGTCCCTCTGCATGGGAAGTGGCCTCAAACCCAGCCCTTGACTCCAGGGTGCCAGGGCCCCAGGAAAGAACCAGACTTGGCATCAATGAAGAGGTCTCTGTGGCAACCCTCCAGTTGTCAGTTGTTACCAGTCAGTGATGCTGAGCCACTGCATCCTCCTTCATGTCTTCCAGTTCCTCTATGGCTTCCGTGGACCTCAGGATCCACCGCAGAGGACCTCAGTCTTTCCATCTGTGAAATGAGAATCTTGTTAATAACCTTTCTGCCTCCTGAGACAGTTGGAGGATCAAATAGGATAATGGCGATACATTCCACAGACATCAGGGAGCTGCGGGTGCGGGGACGGCAGGAGCACTCCTGCTGGGCCCCCTCACAAGCTCTTGGTCTGCGAGGAGTCAGCTTGGTAGCCAAACTAGAGAATGCCACCTACAGGTGCTGTGGCAGCCAGGGCAGGGCGGTGGAAGCACATGATGCACACCTCGGCCAGAGAAGGCTCTGAGCTGAGACCTGGCAGAAAGCAGGGAGATGCAGGTGGAAGGACGGATGCTCAGGCTGGAGATCAGAGATGGGGAGGAAGCACTCGATGGCTCTGGTGAGCTCAGCATCTTCCAGCCATGCCTGTCTGAAGTCTGGTGGGAGCTGGTGAGAGTCAGAACTCCACCAGCAAGTGTGTACGTGCATGGTGGAGAGGCAGGGGCTCCGGCCTGGAGGGCAGGGCTGTGCCCTGAATCGTAAATCAGACGTGATCATGTGTCTTCGGAGGAATCCCAGAAATTAGCGTCACTATCAAAGAGTGCAAAGATGGAGGCCCCCATCCAATTCTCCAATCTTGTTCATGCAAACACCAATGGAACCAGGATGGCTGGGCCCCACCGCCTCCTCTGAGAAGCCTTCATGGTGTTCCCCTGGGCGAAGTGAGTTAAGACCTCCTGGGAACACCCATGACTCCCCACCTGGTCCCACCGTGGGCGCATTTGTACGCCCTCCCCCAGGTCAGCTAAGGGACATGGTGAGCCCTCCTGCCTGCCTGCCCTTCCTGGGGCAGGGCTGCCAGTGGCTCTCGGTCAACACTGTTACCCTGAGTGACTGTGGCAGTGTTCGTCTGTGGTAGCCTGGTGACAAGTTCTAGTGCCTTCGGAGACCAGGCTCCCCGAAGGGGCACTTCCAGACACACGAGCCCACTCCGGGAAGATGAGAATTTCCTCATGCAGATATGAGCTCATGGAGACCCTCACGACCCGTCATGGCGTTAATTTGAGGAGATAGTCCTGGTGCACATTAGGAGGCTATTTTAGTGCCGCACGAATTAGACACCTTCATTAGCCGCCGGAGGTCAGGGAGGTAATGAAGTACGGGAGGTAGAAGGAAGAAGTCACGCTTCCCCTTGAGTCTGGTCATTTCCTCCGTGTTCCCACCGTGTCAGCTCATCTGTCAGGCGCTGCCCATGGCCTGATCCAGCGTCAGGCACTCAGAATGGGGGCTGTGTGTGTGTGTGTGGGGGGGGGGGGCAGGCAGAAGGAGGGTCTGCATGGATGATCTGATCCAGGTGTGCACTGGAGCCTGACTGGTGCGCACACACGTGTAGGAGTGTGTGTACAAGTGCATGTGTGTGCAAGCTCATCTGCACATGCACACCTGTGCGTGAAAAGTAAGTGGGTTTCCGTGCACAGGTACACATGCAAAGAAGTTTCTCATTGAGCTGCAGGACGACCGAACGGGCTCCCTGTGGAGCCGTGAGCTCTGTCATTTGAGGTGGCCACTGGGACCCTGGCAGCCGGCCCTTTGGAGGGGATCTTGGAAGGAAGACAGACCCTGCGGAGGTGTGGGATGGACTCTCAGCTTCCAGATCCCAGGTCGGGACCTCTGCACGAGATGAGGAGACCGGCTGCTGCTTGAGACTCCAGCATCGCCCGGTGATGGGGTGAATCCCTGTCCCCTCTGGGGGTCGGCCCCCCTGCCAGGGGAGCTTAGGGCAGAGACCTCCGCTGCTTCCCAGGAAACCTGGGGGTGCTGCTCAAGGCCTCCCCTAGCCCTGGGCCCTGCTCCCCTGGGCAGGGCAATCAGACCTGCTCTGGGGTCTCTGCCCCTCTCCCAGGGGTGTCCACCCAGCTGGTGATGCTTCAGGAGAGCCCTTTGAGGCACCCCGTTCCTCCCAGGCTGCCACTGTCTGATCTCCTGGTGGCTCTTAGGAGACGGGAGGGTCCCAGCTTCCCTAATAAACAGGAAGGTGTCGAGGAGTCTCCTCCCCCTCACAGCACTCAGGTGTCTGTGGCTCACAGGATGGTGGAAGGAGGCAGATGTGCTCCCACGGTGCACGCAGTGACCTGGAGAACGCCCCAGAGCTCCTGCCAGCCTCCCAGGCTGCTCCCGCCTGGGCACCCTGCTTCCAACAGGCACAGCACTTCCCAGTCCAGCAAGGACTGTCTCCTCCCCTTGCTCAGGAAGCTCCTGTTCCTGGCAGCAGCTCAGCCCCTTGTACAGATGAAGAGAGGGCGGGCACCACGTAAGGCAGGCAGCGAGCATGGGATTGAGCTGGGTTGGTCTGGAGGCCCCGTGCCCCGCAGGGGAGACTGTGCCCACGTCTCCTCTCTGCTTCTGCAGCCTCTGCCGGGCACATGCTGAGGGGCTGAGAGCCGGTGGGCAGCAAGGGGAGACAGGAGTGTGGTCTTTTTGGAGCGCTTCTGGGTTTCCCTGTACACCTGGGCAGGGTCGCCTGGATGGCCTTGGGCAGGTCAGAAGGACAGGAGAAGGCCAGCAGTTTTCTGGATCTCAGCAGGCAGGTCACATCTGGTGGTGCTTTCCCCATGTCCCTTCCCCTTAAAACCTAGTGAATTGGAATTGGCTTGGGTCTTCTTTGCCAGGAAGAAAGTGGAAAGTGGGAGCCAGTTTGCTGGGAGAATTCTGGCATGCTACACCCCCCCCCCCCCCCCACACACACACACTTAACCTTGAGCCCTGCTGAGCCCGATGACAAGCTCAGATGGTCCCATATTGGTCCGAGAGGGACTGAGGCAGGAGGAGCACAGAGCCAGGGCAGTGGATAAGTGGGGGGAGCCAGAGCCCCCAGGCCCACCCTGTCTGAATTTCTATAGCAGTTGAGTGGCCCAGTGAGGGCAGGAGGCACTTCAGCTTTGGGCTCCAGGTCACATGTCCGTGTTTTGACGAGGGGCCTTCTGCTTCATCACTTTCTCTCCTCAGCCCCTGATGGCTGCCTGACACGTGGTGGCTGTTTGCAGAATAAACAAGTGAATTCATCAGCGGGTGAGGGTCTCGGGGACCTGGCAGAGTCAGGGGCGTTATTCTTGGCTGGGAACTTAGACTTTTTTCCAACCCTGATCTTGCTGATGAGGAAACTGAGGCCTGGAAGCAGAAGTCCCAGGGAGGCAGAGGACTCAGTGGGCTGGAGTCAGGCAGGCGGGTAAGGCCCAGAGCTGGGAGCTCTGTGGGGGTGCAGCCTGGGCTCAGGGTGAGGAGGAGATGCCGAGCAGCAGGTAGCTGGGCCTAGGGGTGGGAGGCCAAGGAAGGGGCGGGGTGGGACAGGCATCTTCTAGGCTGAGAAGGGAGAGCATATGGCGGTCCTGATGTTAGAGCGTGCAGCCACATTTGGGACATTTGGAAAGTTTATTAGGGTCTGGAGCTGCCTGGGCCACAGAGTAGCCCAGTGTTTCCCCACCGCCGCCCAACCCAAGTCTAAAAGCCTGGGCAGCCAGAGGAGGATGTGGCCAGATGCCATTCTGCTGGCTGGTCTGTGTACCGCACGAGGGAATGAATGGGATGGGTGTCAAGGCTTTCCCAGGCCTTGGGACCCACTGAGGAGGAGACCTGGTCCCCGGACACAGCACACAGGTTGCAGATGGCCTCTGCCCACAGGCCTCCCCAGACACCCTTTGTCCCATGCTTTTGTTTGGGCTGAGGGGAGGAGGGAGGCACGGGAGCAAATTTGGGCCATTGATTGGCATTTATATCCTGCCTAAAGGAACCAGGCTGGCTGCTGCTGGGGGTGGGGCGAAGGGGCTGCTCTTTAGCATCTGAAGTTTGCAGATAATTGGAGGAAAATAACTCCAATAATGAAATCACTGCTGGATCGCATTCTGATACGTGACAAATCAATTCATTTATGATACCTTCTTTGTCACACTGAGCCATTCTGGCGCTCAGTGGAAACCTCTTAAATTAATAAAACTGTTAAATCCATAAAATCCTTCGTTCCGAGTAGCACATCACAGCCCAAGTTTGAATCATTAAAGGAATAAAACTGATAAATGTGAGCGGGGGAGTGTCTGTGTCTGCAAAGGGGCTGGCTTTTAAGACAGATACAATATAATAGTCATAAGATGCATCCCCACTAAGTAAAGCAGGGGGAGGGGAGGCAGGCGGGGGTGGGGGGAGTGGCATCTGCATATCCCAGTGCGAGAAGGCTGATGGATGCCGGCCTAGCAGCATGGGGCAGGCTGCTTTAGTGGTGATTTGTGGGGCTGTAGCCTTTTGAATAAAATATGATTTAATAGCAAAGAGAAAAAGATAAAGCCTTTATTGGACCCAGTCGAACCTGACTTAGCTCAACAAGGATTTTCTAAAATAGCTGCACTTGTCTGAAAGGGGAGGGATAGCACGGGCTGTTAGGCCACTCACTGACAGGAGGTGGGAGGCTTGGTGGATGGGGGGAGGGGGAGGGGACAGGCCAGCCCCCTCACTGCCCCCAGGGCTGGGCAGTCTCCCAGCTTGACTGCTTGCTGGCAGTGTGAACGTGGGCAGGCTCCTGCACTTTTCTGAGCTGGGATTTCACCTGTCAACGGGGTGGGGATGTTGATCTCATGGGCAGGAGTACATGAGAAAGAGCTTTGCATCAGGTGCAAGGGAGGGTCAGTTAAGGATCATCCTTGAACCTGGCCCAGCAGGTAAAGGTGACTGCAGCTCTTGCCTCACACGGTTGGGTTTTTGGGTGTATTGCACGTGGGTCAAAGCACCCAATTCTGATAGAGCGTACTGTCAAGTTCTGTGCACATGAACTACATCATATGTGATACCGTGGATTCCATTTGGGCGTTTTCCATCAGATTCATAGACCCAGGAGAGCCCATGTGACTGCTTTAGGCTGGATGGGCTCAGGAGGAAGCTGCAGGGAGCAGACACAGAAAACAGCCAGTGAGGGCTCCTCCTCCCCCCATTGGTCCTGGGTGGAAGGGAAGAAAGATATGTTCAGGGGTTCTCGGTGACAGGCATCGGGCAAGGGCAGGCAGGTGGGAGCCACAGCAAGTCAATGAGACCCTGCCTGGCCCTTGAGGTCTTATCTGACCTCCTCTCTTATTCATCTGCCTTTTATTCCAATGAGACTAGAAGGTCTGCAAAGCCAGAGTCTGGACCTTCTTCCTTCCCCTCCTCCAGGCTCTTGCCCCACAAGGCACTCGGAATGGGGGTGTCCAGCCCACATTCTAGAGCCTAGGGGCTCGCCCACTGTCGCCGCTTTCAAACTTCAGTTACCCGACTTAAGAAAAGCTCTTACATTGCACCCCGCTATGCATGTTGTACAGTCATGAAAATTTAGAAAATGTTACCTAACTTAATGCATGTTTGAGATTCTATTCTATTCTATTCTATTCTATTCTATTCTATTCTATTCTATTCTACTCTATTCTATTCTGTTCTATTCTATTCATTCTGTTCCATCCCATCCCATCTCATTGTATTATCAGTTTTAAAAACTGTTTCTTAATCTACTAAATTAGTTTCACGATCCACTAAGGGTGTGAGCAGCAGTTTGCATAATTCTGATCTGGTCCACCACCCCAGTTTTCTGACCAGGGATGTGTCAAAGGCCACACAGGACTGACCAGCCCCACCCCCAGCCTGGGAGGGTCTAAGGTCACAACATCCCAGGCCATCTGCCCTTACAGACACTCCTCTCTGGCTCAACCTGTGCAGGATGCAGGGATTCCACAGGGGGAAGCGGTGGGAAGCTGTCACAGTGGCCTCGGCCCACCTTCTTGAAAAGACAGTGGAAATGACAAGGCGGTTCACCTGCCCTCCTACCCCTCCCCGCAGAGGATCAAAGGAGTCTGGGGGCAGGGGAGCCCGTGCCCCTGGCATAACGAGCCACGTGGGCCCAGTGGCCTGACAAGCCTTCACTCCCCCCAAACGTCAGGAGTTTCTGACAGCCAGCAACACGAGTGCTAATTGCCAGCCAGGGCGAGGGTGGCAGCCCCGCAATCCATATCAGTTATGGGCACTGGCCGTGGCTGCCACACAAAAAGGTTCCTCGGAGGCTGTCAGACTCTGGGGTCATTACTCGGATGCTGTGCCTGCTGGAGGCTGAACAGGGACAATGGCCACCCGGCACCCCCAACCTCCTTGGTGGCCTGGCCCTGGGCACTGTGGCCTTGCCGGGCAGGGCCTGACAGGTGTAGGGCACGCACTTGGCCTGCCTGGCCCACCCTGATGTTTTGTCACCATGCTTGTCACCTGGACTGACGGGCTGCCGTCACTGCCATCGCCTCTCTTAGGGAGGGAGAGCTTCAGGTTGGGTTTTTTGTTTAATCAAATGGTTTTTTCCTAGTGGGGAAACTGAAATGGCTCCCCAAAGCATCATGCTTGGCGGCCTTCGAACCAAGAGCTGCTGAGGGGAGCTGGGAGGCTCAGTGGGTGGCATTTGGGGCCTTCATCCTGGGCTCAGGCGAAATCTCTTTTTCAAATCATTCCTTCTGTGGCAATAGTAATTCTCAGACTTCAGCAGGCAGCAGGGTCACCTGGAGGCCCGTTACCCTGAGCTGGGGGTCCCGGGTGTCAGAGTTTCAGTTCAGTGGGTAGGGGGCGGGACCACACCTGCATTTCTGACAAGTTCCCAGTTAGGCTGATGGTGCAGGTTCCAGGGCCACACATGGAGACCCATCGTCCTAGAAAGTGCTTCTCCGTGTTGGTGTGTGCACTGCATATATCTGGGGGCCTTTGTCCAAATACACATCCTGGGCATCAGCCCAAACCCAGAATCCGAATGCTCAGACCATCGCTGGCGCTGGGCATCAGATGCACCGTGGGCTCCTGGCCCCAGGTGGCGGGGATGTCATGTTCCACTTCAGGGTAGGAGGATCTTTTTGAACTTTTGGAGATGCTCAGACAGGCAAGGGCTGCCAAGAAAAGCAGGAAGTCTCCGGGGCTAGTGGGGTGCAAGCTTGGTTTGGGCTACCAGCCCTAGGCTGTGCCAGGGGGGACCCAGATGAGGTACATTTGGATGGGGGTCTCCAAGGGTTCTCCTCCCTCACCAGACGTCTGCGAGCTGGGGGTTTGGGGTCTAGAATTGGGGTGGGACTTGGGGTCAGAATCTTCTCTTCCATGTCCCAGGATGCCTCATGGCTCAGTGGTTTAATTTTCCACCACATTTACTTCGTGACCAGCCAGTTCTCCACGCATCATCTCACCCCTCCCGAGGGATCCTGTCACTGCCCCCACCTCCCCGTGAGAAGCAGGCAGCTGTTACCACACTGGCAAGTGAGGAAACTGAGGCCCGGGAAATTAAATGACCTGTTGAGGGGCTCACACGCTTCTTCAGGGACTCCTGGGAGTGGGCACCTGGCCACACAGCACTGGGGGTCCAGGTACTGGGCAGCACACAGGTCCAGGAGGCCCCACAGCTGAGTGGGCAATGGCTCGGGTCTGCTGGGAAAGAGGCCTCGGAGTTGTCCAGGACAGTGGGCTCCGGTGGGTCTAGGGCAGCGGTTCTCAACCTGTAGGTCGAGACCCCTTTGGGGGTCGAACAACCCTTTCACAGGGGTAGCCTAAGACCATCAGAAAACACATACATAATTACATATTGTTTACAGTAGCAAAATTACAGTTATGAAGTAGCAACAAAAATAATTTTATGGTTGGGGGTCACCACAACATGAGGAACTATATTAAAGGGTCACAGCATTAGGAAGGTTGAGAACCGCTGGTCTAGGGGGTCAGGCCGGATTAAGGGGCTCTCTGGGGCTGAAATCAGTCTGTCGCCTCGGATCTGACAGCTCTCCGGAGTCTGAGTCCAGGGCTCTGCCTCTCCACAACCAGCCTTACCCCAGGCCTGCTGCTGTCCCGCCATACTCTGGCACCTTGCTGTGGCTTTTTTAGAAAAACCAGCTGTACTGAGGTGTAAATTACCTACTATAAAAGCCATTCATTGGAAATGCACAGTCAGCTGAATTGTAGTACATGTATAGGGTAAATGTACAGGCATCACCTAATCCCGTTTGAGAAGATTTCCGTCACTCTCCAAATTTCCCTCATGCCTGTTTTCAGTCAATCCCCGCTCCCGCTCTCGGCCCCAGGAAACCGCTGAGCTACTTTCTTTCTCTATAGTTTTGTCTCTTCTAGAAATTTTGGGCAAATGGAATCATGCCATATCATGATTTGAGCCCAGCCTCTGTGACTTAGCATCATTTTTTCAGGAACCTCCATGTGGTGTCAGGTGTCAGACCTTCCTTCTTTTTATTGTCAAGTCGTGTTCTCCTGTATGGCTTCCCCACCTTTTGTTTATCCGTTCACCAGGTCATGACAATAGGGTTGCTTCCAAGTTTGGGCAATTTCAAATGATACTGCCTCGCACATTTGCAGATAAGACTTCCTGTGGATGTATGTTTTTATTTCTCTAGGGTGGATACCTAGGAGTCATATGCTAAGTGTATGCTTAACGTTTTTTGTATATATATTTTATTGATTTTTTACAGAGAGGAAGGGAGAGGGATAGAGAGTTAGAAACATCGATGAGAGAGAAACATTAATTCAGCTGCCTCCTGGGATGTGCCCGCAACCAAGGTACATGCCCTTGACCTGAATCAAACCTGGGACCCTTGAGTCCGCAGGCTGACGCTCTATCCACTGAGCCAAACCAGTTAGGGCTATGCTTAACTTTTTAAGAAACTGCCGAACAGTTTTCCAAAGTGACGGCATCATTTTATAGCCTCAGCAGCAATGCATAAGGTTTTCAGTTTCTCTACTTCCTCTCCAACACTTGTTATGTCTATCATTTTTATTAGAGCCATTCAACGGGATACATAGGAGTGTCTCTAATTTGCATTTCCCTAATGACTAATGGTACTGAGTTTCTTCCCATGGGCCAATTAGTCACCCATATATCTTTGGTTTAGTGTGTATTCAAGTCTTTTTCTTTTAATTGGGTTGTTTGTTTTATTATTGTTATAAAAGTTCTTTATATATTCTCAAGACAAATCCTTTATCAGATACATGATTTATAAGAATTCTTCTGCCAGCCTGTGGCTTATCTTCTCATTTTCTTAATAGTCTTTTGAAGTGCAAAAGTTTTAAATTGAAATAAAATTCAGTTTGTCAATTTTTTCTATTATGAATCATGTATTGATATATCTAAGAAATCTTGCTTAATCTAAGTCTCATAGATTTTCCCTTGTTTTCTTTTTTCCTAGAAGTTATAGTTTTAGCTTTTATATTTAGATCTATTACCTATTTGGAGTTAATTTTGTATACGGTGTAAGGTAAGAATCTAATTTCCTTAAAATATGGATATATCCAATTGTCCCAGTATTATTTGCTGAGAAGATTCTCCTTTCCTCATTAAATTGTCTTGGCACTTTGTTGCAAATCAATTGATCATGCACATGTGGTTATATTTCTGGATTTTCTATTCTGTTGCATTCATTGATCTGTCTGTATGTTTGTTTGTATACTAATACAACGCTGTCCTGATTACTGTGGCTTCATAGTAGAATTTGAAGTTTAGTAGTGCAAGTCTTCCAACTGGGTTGTTGTTTTATAAAATTGTTTTGACTATTCTAGGTTATTTTCCTTGCCATATATATTTTAGGATCAGTTCATCAATTTCTGAAAAAAAAAAAGCCTGTGAGATTTTGATAAAAATTTGAGAGGAATTTTAACGGCAATTTGAGGCAACTTGCCATCTTAACAATTTTGAGTCTTTCCACCCATGGACATTTAGTTAGATCTTCTTTTGTTTAGGTCTTATTTAATTTCTTTTAACAGCATTTTATAGTTTTCTATATATAATTATTTTATTTCTTTTGTTAAATTTATTCCTAGATACTTTATTCCTTTTGATACTATTTAGACTGGTTTTCTTAATTTTACTTTTAGGTTGTCCATTGGTAGTAGAAGAAGTACAATTAATTTTTGAATATCCATTTACATGTGGTGGTGGTTTTAAAACCAAAATGTCTTGATATTCCTCCCACTGAGAGATGGGGTGTATGTTCCTACCCTGGAGTCTGGCTCTGGGAGTTCCTGACCAATGAACTATGGCGGAAGTAATGCTGTGCCAACTTCCAGGCCTCTAGAAACAAGCAGCGACTGTTTCCTGTTTCTTGGGATACTTGCTCCTGGAGCCCAGCCGCCATGCTGTGAGGAAGTCCAAGCAGCCCGTGGAGGGCCTGTGTGGGGGTCTGTGCAGAGATCGACTTGCCAGCCAACGGTTTTTAGGAATGGATCCTCCAGCCTCCCAGTGTGGCTTTGGCTGGTGGTAGGCCCTGACTTAAATGCAGATTTGCGAGCAAAATAAATGGCTATTGTTGATTTGAGCCACTGGGTTTTGGGATGGTTTGTTTCACAGAACCAGCTAACTGGAGTATTTGCCTTCTGAGTTTCAGAACTCCGGTGGGAAGGAAAGCCGGAGGGGGAAAGGCAGTGGGAAGGAAGGGATGACCGAAGGAGGAGGAGACTAAATGTGCCATGCTCTGGGCTAGACATGCGTCTTGATCATTAGAGTTAGACTAACTCACAAATAGCCCTGCCACAAACACACCGCATGCCTGATTTGGGAGAGGCCATTCCTTCCCCCAGGGCCTCAGCGCTCCCCAGTGGGGGCACTTTCCTCTCTCTGCCATGACCCAGGAGAAAGCCTGAGCCAGGGCAGGCCCCTGGGCTGAACCTGAAAGGGCTACACCTGGCCATGGACACTGAGTCACTTAAAAAGCCTGCATTGTGTGCAGTCAGGGAGGGCCTCTCTGTGGAGGTGCAACTGTGAAAACCATGTGCCTGACAGAGGAGGAGGAGGAGGAGAAGGAAGATGAGGAAGAAAACCCAGGGGAGCCATCATAATGACAATGATACTTGGTATTGTTATGCTTTATTTTCTTTTATAAATTATTTTTAATTAAACCTTTTATTTTGAGGTAATTGTAAGTTTACATGTAGTTTTAAAAAAAACAATGCAGATGTCCTCTGTACCTTTAAATCTCCCCAATGGTAACATCTTGTAAAACTGCAGTACAATATCACAACAGGGGCATTGACATTGACCTAATCAAGCTAGGCACATGCCCATCACCACAAGGAATGCTCACTTGGGAGTAGGTTTTCACTTGGTAAGACGCGGAGCCCAGGGCCACCAGGTACAGCAGAGGCATGATGGCTCCCGGGCGTCCACCTGCTGGGGGACTGGCTGTGTGAGGGAGGAGGCAAGGCAGAGCTCAGCAGAGCCAGCATCCCCAGTGAGCAAGGGGCCTGGCTGCTCTGTCTCAGAGGGTTGGCCCTGGCAGGGAGTGGGGTGGGACTATGCTTCTATGGGACTATCCTGGGGCAGAGGGAGGAGATGGGGTCTCTGTGGCCTAAAGGGCAGAACTGGAGGAAGCCAATTCGAAGCTCAGGACTCGCCATGAGTGCTCATTCCTGGAGGTGTGTCTGGAGGTGGACAGCCCCTGCGGGCCCCCCCGTGGTAGAGCATGGGAACCTGATGAAGTCTGGCCTGGATGATTCCTAGAGCGTCCTCCCAGCCCGAGAGGCTATTGTGGGGACAGTGATGCCAGATCAGAATTCTCCAGGCTCTGCCCTGAGGGATGCAGCTGGCTGGGCTGGGCTGCTATGGGTGCCCCCTGCCCCGAGCCTTCCCACTTGGCATAGCCCTTCTATGTCCTGGCATGTCCCACAGAGCCCAGGACGGCGGTGCTGCCTGTCCTCCCAGGACCAATCAGTGATCATGAGGCCCAAGGTCAGACCTGTTTGTTTGGAGTTGTCTGGAGAGCAAAGCCCCGAGTGAGAGGGGGCAAGGTTGGGGGCGGGCAGGACTGACAGGTGGTAGCTTGGCTCTGCCTGCATGTGCCACAGGGCAGCCTGGCCCCTCTGCCTCGGCTCCCTTCTGGGTGTGCTGGTCTTTCATGCATCCACATGGCCTGGACACCCTTTCCGTTTCTCTTTACTGTACATGCCTGGCTCTTCTCTGCCCTTCAGTTCTCAGCTGAGAGGACACCTCCACAGAGAGGCCCTCCATGACTGCCACACAATGCATCACATCCCCTCTTTCTTCTGCCAGCTCACTCACCTCCTGCTTGGCACTCACTGGCACTCTCACACTCTGCCATTGTCTTTTCGTTTGTGAGTGCTTGGTTTGGTCTGTCTGTCCTGCTGGACACTCAGCTCCGTGCAGGTCGGGCCCCTTTGGCCTTGCTCTTGGCTGTGCTCCCAGTGCCTAGAGCAGCAGGTGCCTGAGGAATAAATGAACAGTAGTAGCTGACACTTCATGGTATTTATAGGCACAGGCCCTGCTCAAAACTACCTATCGTAACAGAACAACTCCTCCTGACAGCCTATGAGGGGGTGCTATTCTCCTGATTTCACAGGTGAGGAACCAGTTCCGGAGTCTAAGGGTCCCTTGGCTGCTGAGTGGTGAGGCCAGGATTTGAACCCAGGGACTTTGTGCACCAGAGTCGATGCTCTCAAGCCCCCGAAGGAGGGATGCCCACTTGCCTCCTCTCCCTGACCCTGCTTTGCCGGGTCCCGGATACCAGATGACATATGCAGGATGCGCCCTCCTTGCCTCCCCCATTCTTCTCCTCTCCTGATTGCAGGCTCTGACTCCACGGGCCTGGCAGGTCCTGCAGGCTTCTCTCCTCTCAGAAGTTCTGGGAGGAGGACCTGTCATCCTCTTATGACAAAAGGGAAACTGAGGCTCTTCAGGGGAAGAGAGTTTGCTGTCTTGCTTCCATCCAGGCCCCTCTCTCTGCCCCTGGGCTACTTGACCTCACAGGTGGGAGCACATTTCTAAAGGCGGAGTGGGCTCCCAGATGTGGCTCTTGTTTCTTATTTCCCACCAGCCCCAGGAGGGCAGCAGGCAAGGCTTTTCTCCCCGTTCCACAGATGGAGAAATTGAGGCGCAGGGAATTGAAGCCTGTCGCCCGAGTCACCTGGCCGAAGAAGGCCCGGCTTTCCTGGCTTCCAGCCCTGAGCTTCAGCCAGGGTGCCCATGACACCAGGTGGCAGAGGCTCCTGAGGGACCTCTGCAGGCTCACCTGCCCCAGAGTCCGGGTGAAAGTCAAGGAGGCTGCACGCTGTAGGTGAGTGACACAGACCAGACTGCCTGGCAAGTGATCTTTCAGATGCAGGCCTACCCAGGGATGAATGGACCCGTGCGTGAGGAAATGATCCCCGATGTATGCCCCACAGTGAGAGCCAGAGCAGGCACCTGTGGGGACTCTGTAAGTGCCACACCTGCCCACTGAATCTTCTAGAATCAGCCTGTGTCACCTAGAAGCTTCGGCTGGGGGGACTGGTCCCTCCTCTAAGGAAGAGGGACTTGGGAGGTCAGGGAAGGCTTCTGGGAGGAGGTTGCCTTGGCACTAGACACAGAAGGTAGCAGAGCGGAGCCCTTCCTGCTGGCCCTGCTGGAAGAGCTAAGCAGGCCACCAGGACCCTGGATGCAGCGGGATTCCATCACTGGGCTGCAGGGGAGGGCAGGATGGAGGGGAGGCTAGGCCCTGGGGTGGGTGGGCTCTTCCTGCTCCTGTACAAGGCCCAGACCACCAGGCTTAGGCTATTTCTCGGGTCTCTCCATGCCTCAGAGTCGGAGTCCCCAGCATTTTCCGGTGGCCTCCCAGCACCCCATCACCCCATCACCCCTGGCAGTGAACTATAAGGCCTCATTGGTTTTAGCTGTAGTCAGATGTGGGTCCTGCTTCAGAGACTCCCAGACTATGAAAACACAACTTCGAGGGAAGGGACTTTCATTTACTGAACCCTCCCAGGGAGTCAGGCATTCACATACCCTCATTTCTTCCTCACAAGAACCCATGAAGGAGTTACTGCTCTTTTATGTTTCTTAAAGAGCTTTATTGTTTAAAGTTCACCCATTTAAAGTATACAATTCAATGGTTTTTAGTGTATTTGTGGAGTTGTGCAAGTGGCACCATAATCTAATTGTAGGACATTTCATCATCCCCCAAGGAAGCCTGTGCCCACTGGCAGTCACCCCCGCCCCCCTCCCTGACACAGTAAAGCAGTAGAGAGGGCTCAGAGTTCCTATCCCAGCTTCCATCCTTATCAAGTCCCATCCTGCTTCTCTTCTTTTTGTTGCTGCTGTAGCTAAAGAATCTTAAACCTCCTCCAAGCATAGTCCATTGACCAGCAGCAGGGGTGTCACCTGGGGATTAGTCAGAAATGCAGAGCCCGAGGCCCCGCCCCAGGCCTACTGAATCAGTCTGCCATCCAGCTAGAGTCGGGGGTGGGGGGGTGCGGGTGGGTTGCATGGATGACAGCACTGGAGCAGCTCTGGGATGAAGCAAACACCAGACTGTGTGCGTGGCTTACCACCTTCATGTACTTCAACACGCATCTCTGCAACAGAACCCACTGGGCCACTGTCGCTGCTACTGAGATGTGGAAACAGCCAGGGCCCAGCTAGGAATGCAGGGCAGGTTTGAACCCAGACCCAGCCAGCTGCACACCTTTCTTCCCTCCAGCCTCCTGTTCAAGGGCTTTTAGCGGTGACCGCAGCTTCCTGCTTTTATCGAGGGCAGCCTGGGGCCCTCGGCAGAGTGCTTTGTGGACGCCAGAGGCAGGCTGTGGCTTCCTCTCTCTGAATGCCTGGGTGGCAGCAGCAGTGCTGTGGACGAAGACCAGATGATGAGAGGACCCCGGGCAGCCTCTCTGTGGGCACACTGAGGAGGTGTGAGCAGAGAGAACTGCTGGCAGGGGGAGGCAAGGCAGGGGCTGACCCTTACCCAGACCCTGCATGCGGCTGACCCACCGTGTGACCTGGGCCATATGGTCCCCTCTCAGAACCTCGGGCTATTCTGGGCACTAGCACCTCAGTGTTTGCTGGGAAACCCCATCCCTCCTCCCTGCTGCGCCCGCAGGGGCTGTGGAGTGAGGGCATCTGCTTGCTCAGAGCACCTGATAAGAAAGGGAAGATGGATTCTTTGAATTTGCTTTGGTGGAGCGGAGTCAGACCGAATGCCCTTGAGGCCCTGCAGGGGCCTGTCCTTCTCTCGGGTGTCCTTGGGGAGCCCAGGGGCAGTGGGAGTGTGGGCATGGCCCTGGGGGGCCGGTGGGCTGGAGTGGAGGGAGGGCTTGGAGAAGACCCCACACTCGTATGGGTTCAGGTCATCCAGACACCTCACCTAATGGATGGGGAAACTGAGGCAGCACAGTAAGAACTAGGACATTTTCAGGCCTTCTCTGGCTCCAATGATGGTGTGCTGTGTCCTGCCAAGATGAAAGGCAATGACTGTACTAATGGAGATGATCCCCCATGCACTGAACTCCCCCTACAGTAACAGGACGGGTGGGGTGTAGGCTCTGGGTCAGGGTCCCTGGGCTGAAACCCTGGCTCTGGCTCTTCCCAGGCAGGTGACTTCAGGTGAAGTGTAGAGTAACTTTAGTCTTGGCTGCCTCTTGTGCAAATAGGGAGTGATTATCTCAGCGCCCATTATAGAGCGGGGGCGGACTGACTCTAGGTAAGCTACCTGGCACATGGCACTTGCTCAGCAGTGGGCAGTGATTATTATTATTCGCCCGGTGCACGAAATTCATGCGTGTGTGTGTGTGTGTCCCTCAGCCCAGCCTGCACCCTCTCCAATCCAGGACTGCTGGTTCCCAACCACTCGCCTGCCTGCTTACCTGATTTCCCCTAACTGCTTCTGCCTGCTAGCCTGATCACCCCCTAACCATTCCCCTGCCAGTCTGATTGATGCCTACCTGCCTCCCTGCCAGCCCGATTGTCCCTAACTGCCCTCCTCTGCCGGCCTGGTCACCCATAACTGCCCTTCCCTGCAGGCCCAGTCACCCCCAACTGCCTTCCTCTGCCGGTCCGGTCCCTCCCAATTGCCCTCCTCTGCCAGCCATCTTGTGGTGGCCATCTTTGACCACATGGGGGTGGCCATCTTGTGTGTTGGAGTGATGGTCAATTTGCATATTACCCTTTTATTATATAGGATTAGTAGTATTGTCCTCTTGATGTATTATAGGTAAAACCCTTCAATATCCAGCCCTGGTTTCCTCTCCCCCTTAACCCTCTCTGCTTTATGCTCCAGCTGGAATATATCTTTAAATTGTTTCCTAAACTGGTTTCTTACTGCCAGACCTAAGCCCAAGCTGTTTTCTCGATCAGAAGCACTCGTGCTAACTGGTACTTTCCTTTGGGTCTGTCTCAAGGTAGGCCTCATTTCCTTGGCAACTTCCCCCAACCCAAGTTGGGATGGGGTCCCTCTGGGGGAGGGGGGGTGGGGACCCTTACAAACACCACAGGGCTCTGCATTGGTATTGCGTGTTTACTTGTCCATCTTCTCCACCAGATGGTGAATTCCATGAGCAGGGGAGAGTCCCTAGTACCCGGGGCAGGCGCTGCTCACTGGAGGTGCCCAGGGAATATTAGTGAGAGGGGAGCTGCCTGTCAACATACAGTGAGTGTCCAATGAGTGCAGGCTAACCATACAGGGAGGGCGGGGCCTCCTGACTCCACAGTGCACATCTGTGGGTAGTGGAGTTCAGGAACAGTTTGCTGTAGGAAGTGAGGCCTAATCATAACCTTAGAGGACGCTGCACAGGCGGAGAGAAAGGAAAGGCAACTTAATGGCTTTCCATAAATGTTTACTTATGTGCTTGACTTAGTGGAAGGCTGTCTCTAATCTCAGGAATCCCTTCACCCCTGCTGGGTATTTGGAAAGCAAGACCCCAGGGGGGAATTTGTATTTGGAACAAATATACCAGGGTGGGCAAAAGTAGGCTTACAGTTGCATTGTGTCATTCTTCCCAGTTACTAAAGCTATTGTAATAATCATCACCTGCATATCTTTCCATATGAACAACTGTAGGCCTACTTTTGCCCACTCCTATGTTATTGATGGACATGAAAAAAGCAATGGAAATTGGGGCAGGGAAGGTTGGGAAAGGTTTCAGATGGAAGGTGACACTTGAGTAGGGCAATGAAGGATGCCTAGGAGTTTACAACGTAGGCAGAGAGGAAAGACAGTCTGTACCAAGGGAACAGCCAATGAGAAGTCATTGAGTGAAGAGTGTTTAAGGAACACTGAGAAGTTCTTCCTGTAGTTTGCATGCAGGGTGCCAAGATAGGTGGTGGCATATTACAAACACTTGTGCATGTCAGGCTATGGAGTTTGAACATTATCCTGTAACTTATTTATTCAGACATTTATTGCACTAATATTTACACAACATATACTATGTATCAGGCTCTGTTTCAGGTGCTGGGTACACCCTGGTGGAAAAAAAAAGGGCTTGTGGAGGTTAGAGTCTATAAGGGACCCACTGAAACTGCCTGAGCAATGAGTGACACGGTCAGGCAGGGATCTTGGACAAATCGAGTCTGATGGTAGCTGAAATGGAAGATGGTTCAGAAGGCAGAGCAGGGAGGCTGGTCAGAAGGAGGCTGGAAAGACTACAGGTAAGAGATGAGGCTCTGAGCTAGGGCTGTGTGGAGGGGACAGAGAAGGGTGATGTGTGACAGGTTAAAGACAGCTGTGAAGCCCGGCCAGTGTGGCTCAGTAGTTGAGCGTCAACCTATGAACCAGGAGGTCACAGTTTGATTCCCGATCAGGCCGCATGCCCGGGTTGCAGGCTCGAACCCCAGTGGGCGGAGTGCAGAAGGCAGCCAATCAATGATTCTCTCTCACCATTGATATTTCTATCTCTCTCTCTCCCTCTCCCTTCCTCTCTGAAACCAATATATATTTGATTTCAGACAGCTGTGCACTCTCCACCCATCCTCCCATCCAGAGGTTCAGTCTGATTTCGGACTCTTGAGTAGAAGCTGGCCTCAGGGACTTGTTTGACCTACAGAATGAGGCGGAAGTGATGTGTGGGACTTCTGAGGCTGGCTCAGAAGAAGGCTCAGAGCTTTCCTGGGCCCCCAGGAGACTCCATGTGAAGTTTCGAGCTGCCGTGGAAGAAGTCTGACTACCCGAAGGCGTCCATACTGTCAAGGCCTCGTGCAGGCGCTCTGGGGCACAGACCCTGCTGAGCTCTGCCTCCCAGCGTCCCCACCAAGGCACCAGACCTGCAAATGAAGCCCATGTGGCACCTCAAACAGGCCCACCCCCCCGCTGAATGCCACCTGAGGGCCCTCCACCTCATCCCCTGGGCTGGAAAGAGCCACCTGGCTGAGCCTGCCTGAATTCCTGCCCCACACAATTGCAAGTTGCAGTAGAACAGCTTTTGTTGTAAGCCACGACATTTTGGAGTAGTTTATTACATAGCATGTAAACTGGAACAGCATGGAAGACGGAGAACCCAGGAGGCAGAGCCAGCAGGGCCCACCCACTAGCTGAGGAAGAGCACCTGCCACTATAGGTGGGATTGAGGGATTGAGGTGTTCAAGTTAGGGGTGCCACAGCTAGCAAATAAAAATACGGGGTGCCCAGTTCTATATAGCGTGTCCCACACAGTAGTGTACCATGTGAACATTCATGGTTAATCTGAAATTCAGAGTTAAGGGGGCATCCTGCATTTTACCTGGCCACCCTAATCCAAGCGGGGAGAATGGCCTGGAGGTGGGGATCCAGGAAGGCATCATCCTGAGAGGTTGTGGGGGGAGGGGCTGGGGTCAAATGTGCAGGGTCTGTGGGAGCCCCGCCGGGCTGCTGGCTGTGATGCTGGCTGTGCAGGGCCCGTGCAGGGCCCGCGACGGAACTGGTGTATGTTCTCTTGGCAGGTATCTGGGCATCAGCAGGACTTGGGGCCCCTGCTGGAACCTCAGTCTATGAGTGGTGCTGGTGGCCAGGGGAGGGCAAGTCCAGGGCCCCCTGGCCTTGACAGGGGCCCTCCCTGCAGCATGTGAGGAATGCAGTCCAGTGAGAAGAGCTGCCCCGGTGGCTGGGCACCGAGACTGCTGCCCAGCAAGCCCTCCGGAGGCATCGCCTTCCTACCCATTGGCCATTCTGGCAGACTGCTGTCTGGGTAAATCCAGACTCTCCTCCATGCCTTCAGCAAAGCCGACGAAAGGAAGAAGGGGAGCTGTCTGCCTGTGTGTGTCTGGGCCCAGGCACAGAGAGCTTCTCCCCACTCCTATGGGGCCTGGTGGGATGGGGGACTCGCAGGGCTAGGGATGGGAGCCTAGCCTCCCAGGGAGCCCCGCCCTCCCAACCCTGAGCTGCAGGAAGCCCTTGGGAGGGGCACACCTAGGGTGCTGCTCTGGGCTCTGCCACTTCTGCCCCTTCTCTCTTCCCAGGGTCGATGTGGGACCCAGGACCCTCACAACATGGTCTGAAGGTCTCTCATCTGGGGAGGCAGCAGCCCCTCCTGGGCCTGTCCCCCTACAAGGCTGCAGCTGAGCTGGGGGAAGAAGGGGTTCTGGCCCGAGTTGGGAAATCCCCTGGACAGTGGCAGCTCCTCCCTTGAGGCTCTGGCTAGGAGTCCCTTCAAAGCAGCCCTCTCTCCGCATCTTCCAGTGGCTCCCCATTGCATTGGCACAAACAGCCTGGCTGGTCTCGCCTGCCTGCCCAGTCTGCCCACCACTTGTCCCAGACACATTGCTCTCGGCAGCGCAGAGGGGACGCCTTCTCTCTGCCCCCACCCCCTGCACGGCTCAGACTCCGCTCCTTTGTTGGAAATCATCTTACAGAGCTACATGCTCTAGGGCAGTGATGGCGAACCTTTTGAGCTCGGCGTGTCAGCATTTTGAAAAACCCTAACTTAACTCTGGTGCCGTGTCACATATAGAAATTTTTTGATATTTGTAACCATAGTAAAACAAAGACTTATATTTTTTATATTTATTTTATATATTTAAATGCCATTTAACAAAGAAAAATCAACCAAAAAAATGAGTTTGCGTGTCACCTCTGACATGTGTGTCATAGGTTCGCCATCACTGCTCTAGGGACACTGTGTGATGTGGGCAAGGCCCCTGCTCTCAAGGAGGGAGCGGATCCCTTGAGGAGACAGGGAGCAGCAGTAGAAAGATGGGCAAACAGAATCAGAATAGAACCTGTCGCCGACCTTGCACACGGTGAGTCTAGAGAGAGGCCCAGTGGCCGTGGCCAAGTCCCCTGAGGCTTGTGAGCCTCAGGTGCCTCCTCCTGGTTGTGGCCAAGTTGCTTTTCCTTCCTACCTCACAGACTGGGAATCAGGTGGGTGCCATCATGGAAGCAGGGTGGCCCATCGGCTCGGCGTTGACAGGGATTATTTTTGTCTCAGAGCACAGCTTTGTTTATTTGCTGGTTGGTTTGTTTTGAATATAAAGCGCAGATTTGGAGGACACATCGTTGGATCCTGCTAAGAGGCTTGGGCAGGAACCAGGGAGCAAAGGACCTTGGAGGAGGGCCTGAAGGAACAAGAAGGCATTTTCCGTGGAGAGGAGATAAAGGCGGGGCCGGGGAGGGGCAGGCAGGGTGCCTCAGGCACTGGGAATGGCATGTGCAGAGCCACCGGGGAGCCAGAGAACCTGGCACATTTACAGAGCAGCACGCCCAAGAGGCTGACGCCCAGGTCATGTGAGGGAGGGGCGGGCGGGGCACAGTCCTGGGATGCTGGAGTGGAGGGGTCACCCCGGGGTCAGCGTGGAAAGGTCTTTGCACATCAGCCCAAGTTGTCTGGACTTTATCTACTCGACAGTGGGGAGCCCAGGCAGGCTCTTAGCAGGAGAGTGACATGATCAAAAGCACGCCTTAGCTCTTCTGGACATGCTGCTCACCCCATCTTCAAACCCTGCCGCTCTGTGGAGCTTCTCCCAAGTGTGCCACGTCCCCCGACTCAGGACAGCAATGGTGGCAGGCACATGTATGGCTGCCGCCCAGCGTGTTGGCAGCCCTCTTTCTCCGGGGGCTGTGGGAGCTGTGTGTCTGGTGTCCTCCACCAAACCTTGCTGACCATCCGAGCACGCATGACCCCTGCTCCGTCTCTCACTCTGTGATGTTGGCATGAGTCTCTCAAATGCCACCACAGGATTGACCTACATCTCTGGGGTCAGACCGGCTCCCTGGATTAGACTCAAGCTTAGTGAGTGCAACAAAAATAGCCCCTTCTCCCTTGCGTTAGAGAGCTGTCATAGCTGGGTCTGGTGGCTCTGGCTTGTTTTTATTTTTAACCACTAGAGATGTCGTGTGGCCAGAGGTGAAGTGCATGACGTCTAAAGAGAAGTGGCGTGTCTAGGGGTTCCTGTGAATGGGTACAGACTTCTCATGAGCCCCTTGGTGACCTCTAGACCCCGCCTTCACTCACTGCCTCCAGGAATTTTACATGCAGAACTTAAAGGTCCCAGGGGTCCTCTGGTTTTATCCTCCCTCCTGGGAGGAGTGGTGGTGGTGGTGGTGGTAATTGAGACCCAGAGAGGGGAGGCTCCAGCTAAGAACACACCTGGGTCAGTGGCAATACCAGGAGTAGAACCCTGCTTCCTGCTGCCTGGTGGGTGTTTTTCCTGGCCCCGGGCTGGGTCTGTGCATGGGGACCAAACTGAGTCAGGGCAGTGCTGGAGGGGAGATGCTGGAGCTGAGGATGGAACTGGAAAAGGGGGAGAGGCAGCGAGATACTAATGCAAAGCTGGGACTGAGTGTTGGGGGAAGGTCTGGCTTAGATTTGGTCAAACACTGTACATTACTCATGTTAAAACCTGGACTGTGTCCCCCAAATCACCTGCATCCGCACTAGAGACGATTGCCAATCTAAGAATGTGATGTAACATTTTAAATATTTTCAGAGGAGGAGCTGCCCTTAGTCTCTCCCTGAGGCAAGGCCTGAGGAGGAGAACTAGGCATTAGCTGGACACCCAATATGTGCCCAGCATCCTTCTCCCCTCATCTAACCTCTGTGAGCACCTACAGGTTCTGGGTGCTGTACATGTGTCAAGAAAGACTCTATAACCAACGGAGAAGAGGGCTGGCTAAGCAAGCACCTATAACAGAATAATCCTACACACAGAGCACAGCGCCGAACCTGGGATGGTGGGAGGGGCCGTCAGCGAAGGCTACCTGGAGGAGTAGGTGCCTGCGGTAAATCATAAAGCTGAGAGAGAATTTAACAGGCAGAAAAGGGAGCAGGGTGCTGTCAGTAGATGAAACAGCGTGAAGAAAACCAGGGAGGCACGAAGCCCTGTAAGTGATTACTGCTCTATGCTGCGATAAACCACGGCCCAGCTCAAGGGTGGAGGGAGAGGACAGGAGGGCTGGGGCAGGGCACCAGGTATGGGGCCTGACCAGCCACCCTTAGCAGTCTGAGTTCACCCTGGAGGTTTTTTACGCTAGAGAGTGACTTGTTTGGATTTGCGTTGTAAATGCTGGCCCTGGCAGTAAGTAGTGAGGCAGCTGACTCAGAGGGGGCAGAGGCAGGAGTCAGGGAGGCTGTTGCAATCACCCAGGAGGAGAAGATGAGGGCTTGACCTTGGGCTGCTGGTAGTGGGGGTGGAGTCAGGAGCTGAGCAGTGTTGCAACCCCAGCTGCCAGGATCTCAGGGGGCGGGGCGAACTGGGAGACCCAAGGCTGACCTCAGGTTGAGAAATGGAGTCTTAGGTGCCTGTGAGGTGTTAGGCAGCTGGAAAGCCAGGGTCTGGAGGTTAGGAGAGAGGAGAGGCCCAAGCTGGAAATGTTGGTTTGCAAATGGGGAGCCTGGCCTTTAGGGGGTGGATAGAGGAAGGGGTGAGAAGCAGGTGCCAGGTTTCAGAGAGTCAGGGACCTGCAGGCTGAGTAGGGGAATAAAGGCAGATGGTGGGGGGTGGGGGTGGGGGCAGAAAAGTAGCATAATGAGAAGTAAATTTGAGAGTATGTGAGAGGGCGAGGAGGCTATGGAAAAAGCAGCAGCGGAGCAGTACAGGACAGGCCAGGAGTTCCCAGTGGAACAGGGTAGGGGGCTGGGGCAGGGGGTTGAAATTGCAGGTATGGTGGTCAGAGTAGCCCAGGTTAGGTGTGGTCTGGGTTCGAGGAAGATTCCACAAGGATTGATATGGATGGGCGAGAGGTAGCGGAGGGAAGTGGGGAGGGGCACCTGTATGGTTACCCCGATGGATGGCTCGAAGTAGGATTTTTAGACAAGAAGTGTCTTCCAGGTTGGTGAGACATGATGGGAGAAGGAAGGACAAGAAAACAAATATCATGGCATCTGCCTGTGCCAGGCACGGTGCTAGGGACGGACCCTTGAGTCAGTGTCTGCGAGCCCCCATGATGAGCCTCCGAGTTAGGAAGGAACCATCTCATTTGTCCCTGGTTTACATGAAAAGGAGCAGAATCAAAAGGAGCTAGAGCTCCGTGCCCTGTACACTGCCTGGATGTTCTCCGTGCATCTCCCACCCCCTAATGAGGTCAGTGTCATCATCTCCATTTCCTGGTGAGGAGTGTGAGGTTCATAAGTGTCAGCATAAGATCCTGGACCCTGGAGCCAGCCTGCAGGGCTGCTTCCAACCCCCCCCCCCCCCGCCCCCCCCCCCCCGCCCCCCCCCTCCCCCCGGCCCTGCCTCCTCCCCCCTCAGTAGCTGCTGGCTGGGCTTCAGGCAGAGCCTTACCCTTTCTGGCCTTAGCTTCCTCATTTGGACATAGGGATAGTAAGAGCATCTGCCTTATAGGGGTGTGGTGATTAAATGAGATAATATATGTGAAACCCAGAGGAGAGGCCAGGGCACAGCAAGAGTAGGTGCTGTGGCAGCATTCACTGTTACCATTATTACTGGACAAGGTCATTTGGTAGTAGAGGGGGAGAGCAGGTTTTGGACTGACCTGTGGCAAAGCTGACCCCTGCCTCCTCCCAGCTGACCCTGGGGGCGGGGGGGGGGGGGGGGGGGGGGGGGGGGGGGTCGGGCTGGATGGGCTGCCCCAGGCTGAGGAAGGAGCTGTGCATCCGGCACCAGGCCTGTTCCTCTGCTGCAGGCATGTGACATACTGTGGCGTGATGTGTTTTCCCCTCGTGGTGCAAGATGTGACTCAGAGGGGCATGCTTGGGAAGTGATTTCCTGGATTTGCCCACCTCATCGCCCCTGCGTTCTTTTGATTTTCTCTGATCAGACTTTCTATCTGGCCCTGCCATTCGCCAGCCCTTTTAATGCAGAAAACAGCCCGTCATTCCCAACTTGCTCAACAGCTGTAAAGATTCATCTTTGGCCCGGAGAGGGTAGCAAAGGAGGGAAGGAGCGGGGAAAAAAAGGGGGGGGGGGAGGAAAGAAAAAGGAAGAAAGAAAGAGGCAGCAAGAATCCAAACAGCCCTTTTCTCCCTGGGTAATCTGGGCAGCTTCCAGGAGGATAATGTCTCTCCAGCGCGGATCGCCCCCTCCCTCCCAGGCTGTTTTCACAGGAAGCAAATCCTGGAGCATTTTCAATGTGCCCCTCGAGGCAGAACAATGAGGCCCTTGAAGCCTCGAACCGCGCTCCCTCCAGTTATCCGGAGCCCTCGCCCAGCCCCTCCTGGACCCGCTCGGAGGGCGCGGGACGCTCGCAGTGGGGGAGGGGCCTGCAGGGTGCTGCCGAGCCGCACGAGGGAAGCCCATTAGCCAAATAATAGGTTCGGATCCGACTGTTGTGCCAAGGTACCCGGCATTTATCCGGCTTCCCGATTGGGGGCCGGGAGCGGGGAGGAGGCGGCGCGGATCCAATTACGGCTGCTCCTGCCCGGTCGCCAGGGGGGTGGCGGCGGGGCGGCCGGGCCGGGCGGGGCAGGCAGAGCGGGATCGTGTGCGCAGCAGCCGGGCTGGCCGCTGGGTCGGGGGGGGGGGGGGGGGGGGGCGTTTGTCCCCCAGGAGGCCCCGGCCCCGCGTCCTGCTCTGTGCCCCCGCGTGGGCTCCTCCGCCCGCCGGCTCAGCTGCCCCATTGTTTATTGTGGAGTCTGCGCTCCCCCTTCCCGCCCCCTCCCTCGCGTTCGCCCTCCCTCCCTCCCTCCCTCTCCCTTCTCCCCTCCTCCCGAAAGAAAGAAGAGCCAGTCTGTGGAGACGAATGAGTCATGAATAAACAAACAGCGTGGGGGAGCTGTCACTCCGAGCTGACTTCCTGGCCGCTCTCAGCTCCGCGACCTCCTGGCGGGCACAGAAGCCAGGCTGGCGGGGTGGGCGAGGGCTGTCTGGGCGCCCAGCGCGGTGGCAAGAGGGGGCAGGGAGGTTGCACAGGCCCCAATTACCAGGCCTGGCCTGGACCACAGCCCTCACAATCGTCCTACAGCTAGAGTGAGTGTGGCCTGATATTCCCCAACCTATCTGTTCTTGATGCTGAGGGTTGTGAGTCTGGCTGCCTTGGGTTTGACAAAAGGCAAGCAGCACAGACGGGCCAGGCTCTGGGTTAGAGATTCGCGTGCAGGGCAGGTCCCCCTGACGCTGAAGCAGGGCTGGTCAGCCCTCTGTGATGCCTGCCGAGTGCTGTTGGTGAGGTTTCTCCCCCATGTAGGTGTCTGGTGTGTGCTACAGATGCAGGGACACAGGGAGGACGTGTACATGGTGTGTGTTGCACATGGTATTTGTGTGGTGTGTGGGATACACAAGTGGGTCTACATCAGGGTAGTGGCACCATCTCGTGTGTGTGTGTGTGTGTGTTTCACTCTGAATTTGTTTCTGCCACTTTAAGGTTAGAGAAGCTTGCTTTGTGCTCAGTTCTTTACTTGGTCCCTTTTCCTTTCCCTTGTGTGATCCCGTGGGTCATTTGGGGCCATCTCTCCCCATTAGTGAGGCCCCAGGGCCCCAGCAGACCTCCAGGGCCAGGCCGGGCTGGCCCTAGCGTCCAGCCAGCTGTGGCCACACGCAGGCTTACAGCGCTGACTCATGCTTGGCAAGAGCAGAGCCCAGTCTGACCAGAACTCAGGCCTGGTGAGCCTGCTGTGGGGAGGGCACTTTGAGCCAGGCCTGTGGGGTCCTCAAGAGCTCTAACGCTTAGGGAGAAGGCCTGGGCTAGCTCAGGCATTGTGGAGGCCTCGGGCACAGAAAGGTGCCTGCCCCATGGGGTCAGAGGCAGGGGCAGGAGTCCGGCATTTCTTCTGGCTTCCCTGGCAACCACACACCCTCACAGAGGTCCCCTAGGGCCAATGCTGACAGCAAGGCCTTCAGGAAGAAGGTTGGTGAGAGGGAGGCAAGACTGTGACGCAAGGTACAGCGCAGGCCCTGCTGCTTGGCCAGGCTCAGAACCCTGACAGCTCTGGCCCAGCTCCTACAGTTCTCCAGCTCTGCGTTAGAGATTCGGGTGCAGGGGCAGACCCCCCTGGGGCAGAAGCAGAGTGGGAGTTTGCTGTCACCCCCCAATATCGCCCTCTCCTGCAGCACCACCTCCAGCGTCTACTTGCTGGATTTGGTTTCTTGGCACTGGAATCGTAGGCTGGTTGTAGCCCTGACAGGGAAGGCAGGCTCTGGTGACAACAAGCCTACCCTGGTCATTTCCCAGCCCCCAGCCCTTCCTTCAGCTGGCAGGCAGTTTAGGTCAACATGGGCGGGGAGGCAGGTACATGTGGGTTATAGCCTGGCTTTCTTCACTCTCTGTGTGATCTAGGGCAAGTCACTCAACCTCTTGGAACCTCTCTTCCCTCATCTCTAAAATGTGCATGCTGACCCCTACCTCAGGAGGTGGTTGTGAATATTAAGGTCCCTGAACACCAGTTTGGCATGGATTAGGGGCTCAGAAAAGGAGAGTGTGTTCTTTGTCCACCCCTAGCCCTGCCCTGTACCTAGACCATCAGGGCCCAGAAATTTACCTGCCCAATCTTGTTCATCCTCAGACCCAGAGACTGGCCAGGCCCTGTGGATCTTGTCTGGAATTTGAGGACTCAGAGGCAGTCCCCCACAGTTGTTGGGCAGGGCAGGGTCTGGGCCTGGACTTCCAAGCAAGGCCCATCTTGGCAGGTCAGCTGGGACCCGCAGCGTATCACTGGGGCGCTCCCTATGGGGAGCAGTCTCCATCCTCAGGGCATACTCTGAGAGTGCCTGGGCTGGCCTTGACTTGTAGACACATTGGTCTATATGGATTTAAAAAAACAACAACCACAAACAAACAACAACAACAAAATAACAGCCAGTACTTAGGAATGAAGATATTTCACATGAAAATGTGTCTTTTCAACTTCTTGGAATAATTGGGAGATTTGGCCACACTGCACTCACATTTCCCTGTGGCAACGAGGGACTGGAGCTGAGAAGTGGGGCCCCTTCAAGCAGGATGTGTGCTCTCCAGTTTTCCGCAGTCCCCACCATTCCCTATTGCACTGGTTCTCATACTTGAGAACTATCTGTTTGGTAAAACAGATTGCTGGGTCCCGCCCCAGAGTTTCTATTTTAATGGGCTGGGGGAGGGAGGTAGCCTGATAATTTTATTTCTAACAAGTTCCCAGGTGATGCTGCTGCTGGTCCAGGGACCCACTTTGAGTTCTCCTGCCCCTCCCCGATGTTGGCGCCAACTGTTGGTTACCGTATATCATCACAAGTGGCCTGCTGCTTTCCTAGGGAATAGGGAGATATTTCTTTGTCTTCAGAACTCTAGCAAAAGTAGAAAGATAGAAAAAGACAGAGTATCATTTTTTCAAGCAAAATGGAGAAGTCTGTACTTCTTTGGGGAAAACGGAGGATGATCCCTTCATTTTACATGTAAACCATTTGCATCTATGTGTCCCTGAGGATGCGTTGGGGAACGTGGGCACTGTCTGCACCGTATTCTTACACTTGGCTCTCTCACTCATTTATGTTATCTGCTTGGCCCTGCAGGTGCTCAAGTGTGTGGCTCCTGCCCTCCACAGTTTATTCATTAATTGAACAACCCTGATTTGAACCAGTTCAGCTGCTGACTGTGTTAGGATATGGAGACAGAATAAGATAGGCATAGTTTTCACCATCACGTGCTCATTCTGATGTCATGTGTGGACTCAATGGGAAAGAGTGCCATGATTGATGAGTGATGTCTGCTGTGAGCACAATATGGGAAGGAGATGCCACTGGTTTGCCATCGCGCGCCAGATTCCTTAGCCGTTGTAGTAGATGCATATATGGGAGATGTCAGCTCCAAGTCCCATGCCCTAGCAAGTATGGAACCCTGGCTCTGTGCCCAGCCTTGGGTCGGAGGCTGTGAGGAAAGCCAAGAGGAAGGGAAAGTTCTGCCCTTTGACTCAAGTTGTTGACAGAGTGACACCAGAACAGACAGAGAAAACCAATTGAACAGATAAATAAAAGAAGGAATGATGAATTCTAATACCAATAGGGTGCTGGGATGGAGAACAATGGGGTCTATGGGACCTCCTTAGTCTGAGTGGTGGGAGAAGTCTCTGAGGCCCCCAGCCTGTGTGCAGAGAGGAGGTCAGGAAGCAGAAGGGATCCTGGGCAGAGTCAGCCTGAATCTGCCCTGAGGATGGAGCCGGCTGCAGGGCTCTATCATGGCCCCAGGCCTCCCCTAGTTCTATCACTCTAACTGCCTTCTAGCCCAGTCCCCTTCCACAGACCCACGCAGCCTTCCTGACCTGGCCCATGCCGTGTGCTCCGTCTTCGGACTGCAGCTCAAACTGCTGTCTTCCTCTTCTACCGCCCAGCGCCATGGGTGTGTTCAGGAGGCAAGTTACTTAGTCTCTCTGGACCTGAGGTCCTTCGGGACCACTTTGAGTGCTTCAGTCCGGTGCGTTGGGTGCCCCCTTCCCAACTCCCAGTCCCTCTGTCAATAACTTGTGTCAAAGGGCAGAACTTTCTCTTCCTCTTGGCTTTCCTCACATGTACGTCCCAAGGCTGAGCACAGAGCTAGGGGTCCACAGATGCTAGGGCACAGAACTGGGAATTGATACTTCCCATATTAGCATCTCCTTAAAGAATCTTGCCTGGTATGGCAAACCAGTGGTGCATTCTTCTAATAAGGTGCTCACAGCAGACATCACTAATCGATCATGACACTCTTTCCCATTGAGTCCACACATGGCATCAGAATCCTTCTCAATATAGACCTCTAGGAGGCTGATGCTAATGACCTGGATTGACTTGTGGGGTGACATTTATTAGCCACTCCTGTTTTAGGAACACGTCTATTATCACATGGGTTTCATGTGGCCTCCCAAATAAGTAGAAACCTTGGACATGGACTTAGTTAAGATGGGATTTGAGGCACCTGAGTTGGGCTTGGAGGTAGGGGCTGGACTGGTCAGTTAGCTGATGAAAAGAGAGCTATAGGAAGTTGACCGACAGTGAGTGGCCAGGGGTAGATGGGACTCAAATCAGCCCAGCATCCTGCCGAGTGTTCATTGAAGAAGGGAGCACATGGTGGGAGGCTATGGGGTAGAAGGGAGGACCCAGAGACAGCTGGGTTCTGGGAATGAAGAGGAGACGGTGGGACCTGCCAGGGATCCCCGAGTGCTGGCACGGTCTCCTGAGAGTGAGGACATGAGGGAGCAGAGCCACCTGAGACCTCACCTCCTGCCCCCCCAGACTGCAGTGTCACCCTCCTGAAAGCACATGGACAACCCCCTCCCCTCCACCTTGTAAGCAGAGACAGCCGGGGTCCCTTTGTAAGCACAGAAGCTTTTATGGAAATTAAGTGTGGATACCTGTGTCTGGAGCCATCAATATATTTGACAGAGCTGTGGTGGTTAGGAGGACACGCAGAGATGCTGATGTCTGTCAAAGCTCCCATGACCCTTTGCTTGCCTGCCCTGTTCTGCTGGCCTGGTGCCCAGGCTCTGGGATGGAGCAGGGAGTGGGTGCAACTCTGCAGACTCTGAGCTCCATGAGGATGGCCCCCGCCACACCGTCTGCTGTTCACCGTCCTGTGGCTGGTGCCTCACCCCTGAATGAAGGAATGACTGACGGATGAAAGGAATGGCACTGCTCTTGCAAGCTTGTCGTGCTTTTGTGCTTGCTGAGCGCCTGTGGTCTCTGCGGCACCGGGGGCTTCATGAGGGGCGGGGCTCAGGCAGGGAGGCCCAGTGCCACGCCCCGTACCAACTGAAGGGAGCGCCATGTCTTCCATCTGCATCCTTTGGGCTCTGCTGTCTAGATCGAGGACACCAAGGGACTTGGGCAGTTATGGAGCTGGTTCCTGGTGGTCCTTGAGAGGACTGGCACTCCAGGCACTGAGTACTGCTCATCGCTCCCTGAATGCTGCCGGCGATCTCATAGCCATGCCTTGCTTCCCATTCTCCATGCCTGGGGCTCCCGCTCTGCTCCATTCAAACCTTTTTGAAATCTTCTCGGTTCTTAAGGCTCAACTCCAGGGCCACCTCCTCCAGGAAGCCTTGCATGGAGAAGGCCTGGGCCCTCGGTAAGTCCTGCCTTCTGTCCCATTGCTGTCCCCACAGGACCTGCTGTCCTCATAAGAGTGTCTGTGAGACGTGGAGGCCACTGTGCTTTATGCGGCTGTAAGGGTGGTGAGGGGCCTGTGGTTTTGGGACGAGGCCTCGTTGGACCTTGTGAGCAGCTCCAAAGCCCTCAGGGGAGATGCCTGGCTCTGTCATGGGGCCCCACCCGCCCTGGCAAGAAAACAGGCTGGGTCTTCCCCCTGCAAGGGGAGCCCTCACTCGCCTGCATGCGTGTGGGCCTTTCCCTCCACAACCTTTGCTTCTTAGCTTCAGGGTTCAGGTGCCAGGCTTTGGGGACTGGAAATGCATGGCGTGGCTGTTCGCTCTGGGTCATGCACCCCAGCTGGATGTGTGGGGTCTGTGGTAACTCAACCTCCTGAAGCTTCAGTTTCTTCAATGATACAATGGGACACCTGTTCCCATCTCATAAAGTTATTGTGGGAATTACAGGCACTAAGGTTCCGCTCCCCCTGCTCCAGATTCTCTCTGCCTGAGTGGTTTTTGCCCCTCTTTGCCCTCAGAGCTCCTATTCATCTTTTAGAAAGTTTGGGATCAATGTCACCTCCTCCAGGAAGCCCTCCCTGGCCACTGTTTCCTGTCATGTCCCCCCAGTGTGGAATTTCTTCTCCAGTGGCTCTTATCTGTATGTGTGGGTCTCTGTTTAGGATTGACCTCCCCCATTAGTCTGTGAGGTCCTTGAAGGAAGGGGCGAGTATCCCCAGGACCTCGCCAGGGCCTGGCACTTCAAAGGCGCTCAGTGAATATTTGCTAGGTAATAACACATTTAAAATGCCTGGAACACGAATTGCACCTTTTCTCATCTAATGTAGACTCAAGAGGCCACATGACCTCTCCTCATTTCAGGCTGCCTGTGGGATGTTCTGGTGGCAGAAAACTCTGCATCCATCCTGCACCATCCCGCCTCCCCCGGGGAAACTCCTGCCCGCTCTGGGCTTTACTGTTCTCTCAGGCCCTGACACAGAGCAGGCAGGGGAGGCCACGTGAGGTGCGCCTGCAGCCTGAACCCTCAAGGTTGGTCTCTGCCTGAGAGGCAGTCCAGCGTGCCAGGGCCTCCCAGGATCAATCCTGGGCACGCAGAGCATCGGCACACAGGCTGCTTGGTCTCCTGGGCCTGATGATGGTGCTTTGGCTGCCCCAAAGTCCACAGCCATGAGGGAGCTTCTGTGCTCCTGGCTCAGCCTGGGCTTCTGAGGACGCTCTGCACGCCGCTTCCAGCTGTGTCTGGCTCCTGAGTCTACTTCTGCCCACAAACCTGGTGCTGATGTCTCTTTATCAAACCACCCAGCAAATCTTCTTTCTCACTCATCTGGGCCTCAGTTCTCGCATCTGTCAATGAGAATAAGAACCTTATGAGATGGGTAGCATTTTAGGGTCCGATGGAATAACCAGCTTGCACTGCACGTTACAGCTTGTAATCGCTTGTCATGTAAGGTTTCCTGACCAAATGCAGAGTCCATTTTCTGAGACATGGAAGCCGAATGGCTCTTGGGAGATGATGTACCCACATGTGAAGGTTCAGGGCACCATGATGGGGTGCAACTCTGAGGCACCACCGTTCATGTAGCTAAACCATTCATCGGTGTACCCCTGGCATAGAGCCAGGTGGACAGGGTCAGACAGACAGCTGACAGTGCGCGCTACAGGGCCCCAACTTACCTGAACATCTCAAATCAGTCACTAGTGTCCAGACAGTCCCCGAGCAACGAGGACAGTGGCCTTGGAAACCCTCTGCCCTCCATTGTTCTGCCTGGGCCATGACCTCGATGGCCCACAGTATGGACACAGTCATCATGGGACATACTGCCTGTCTACCCCCACAGTTCACATCGTCTCCTCCGACCTCACCATTCCACAGACTGGGCACAGGCCGGAGAGGGCATGCATTTGCCCAGGGCCCACAGCAGGGCAGTGGCAGAGCCAGCAGCAGCAGGTGTGCCTCAGGGGTCACATGTCACAGGGGTTGAGTCTGTACCTGTGTTGGGGCTGCCCTGCAGAGTGTGAGGACAGCCAGCTCTCCCCAGCATAGCACCCCGTTTTACAGACAGGGAACACTGCCTGGAAGAGGGCACGGGTTGGCCATGCGCTCCTTCACAGGGTCCCCACATCCCAGACGGCGCAGAATGGAAACTCACAGGCTCAGAGCTGAGGCCCTGGGCTGTGGGCTCTGCCCCATACCGTGGGAAATTCCGGGTCTGCAGCTGCTGCGAGGAGAGCCACGCTCCTTCAGACTGTAACTTAAACAGGGGAACTTCATGACCAAGTTGCAGTGCAGAGGCCCTGGGGGCAGCCTCTCCAAGTGGCCACCCACTTGGGGCTGCCCACCCAGAGCACCTTGTTCCACTGTTTGTGGGCCAGCGCAGCCGAGGGCCAATGGCTCTGCCTGGACAGCCCTCCCTGCTGACACAGGCTGCTCCTGGCCTCTCCCCTCCCAGCCCTCTCCGCCCTGCTGCTGGCAGGTTGCAGTAACAAGATGCCCTTTGTGTGTGCTGGGCAAAGGGGTGGCAGGGGAAGGGGGAGAGGGAGGCTCTTGCACGGCTTCTTGCTGCTGAGTCACAGCTTCCTGCCAGGCTCTGGGGACAGAGAGTCACAGGTGATTGGCCAGGCAGCATAGAGCCCAAGACCTTGGAGATGACCTTAGGCAACCCCTTCCTTAAACTAGTGGGCAAACTGAGGCTCAGAGACAGGAAGGGGCTACCTCATGCTTTCTTGGGGGCAAACGTCAAGATGAGGCACCCCATTTGGCAGTCTGTGGGTGCCCAGGCTTGTTGTGTGGTCATCCCAGGCATCTCACTTTCCCCCAGAATTGCCCGGGTGTGTCTGTGCCACATGCACGTGCACACACTCATGTGTCGGAGTCTGTGCTCAGGGTGCCACCGTTGGAGTGTAAGTGTGTGTGTCAGTGTGTTGGCTGTTTTAGGTCCCCATGCCTCCTCCCAGCAACACCTATAGCCTGTCCCCAGCAGCCCTGTCATCTGCCTCTCAAGGCCTCCCCAGGCTGGTCCTGACCCTCGCAGGAGGCCCCTGCATGGAGAACTCTGGCCACCGTGGGCAAGCGCCTGTGACGGGCAGCTCATTGTCTAGCAAATCACCTCCCCATCACTACTGTAGGCAGGGGCACCTCTGCCCCCGGCACGGTGTTGTGTAGACGCATCATGCGAGCCAGCCAGAACGATGAGATGCTTAGGAACAGGGTCCCAGAGCCAGGCTGCCTGGGTTTGAATCCTGGCTCTGCCACTTCCTAGCTATGTGACTTGGGCAAATTAGTTCTCCTCTCTGACCCTCTGTTTTCTCATCTGTAAAATGGGATCGTAATAGCCTTGCCTCAGAGCCGTTGCAGGGCTTGAATTTGTATTTACAAAGCTTTTAGAATAGCATGCAGCGCGTGGCAGGCCCTCAAGAAATATTAGCAATTACTATCACTGTTACAACCATTCTTCTGGACCCTGAGAGGTCCTGCTGGCGATGCTGAGCCCTGAAGGGGGCTCTTCCATGTCTGGGCTCCGTGAGAGGCACGGTTCCTCTGCACGTGGACAGCAGGCAGCGGGGCGGGGCGGGCCTGGCCCAGGAGGAGATGCTGGTTTCTGAAAGGCAGTGCCCAGGTGAGGTCCCCACAGCATGGCTCGACCAGGGCTCTGTGTGTGGGGTCGGAAGCAGGGCAGGGTGCCATGGCTGGAGCCGTGCTCTCCTCTCCATGGCCCCGCGGCCTTGGCGGGCAGCAGGCTTCCTGTTGCTGCTGCTGCGACATCCCACCTAGTGCCCAGGCTGCCATCTGGGCCCGAGGGCTGGGCTAGGGGCCCGCCCGCCATCTGCCTGCTTGGAGCTGGCTGCTTCCGAAAGGCAGCAGGGCGCCTGAGCAAGCTGTGGCTGCTGGAGGAGGCCTCAGAGGCGGATCTCTGGCCTGGGCAGCCTGTCAGGCCCCAGGTTGCCATGGGGAGGCCGGCTTCCTGCCCTAGTTGTCCCCATACACACCTCCCAGGGCCCAGGAGCCCAGAAACGCAGCCTGTCGGTAGTGCTAGCTACCACCGACACTGCTGGGACCTCGGGGAAGGCCCCGCCTCCCTGCTCTCAGGTTTTCCATCTGTGCAGTGGGCAGGCTGGACTCTGTGGCCCAGACTTCTGTCCAGTTACTGCTGATTCTTGGCACAGGGTCTGGCTGGGGAAGGTTTCCCAGCTGCAACCTTTTCTCCCAGCCCAGACCCTAGGGTTATATAAGGTTCCAAATGATCAGATGCAGGTTAGGTCCAAGCTGGGGTTCTTGCTTAGCCCAGCCCCAGCCTCAGAGCCTTGCATGGAATGTGCAGGGTGACAAGACCCTGAGGGACATTTCTTCAGAGAGTTGGAATTTGCATTCACTCACTCACTCTTTCATTCATCACATCATTAACTCGTCTGTCTATCCACCCACCCACTCATTCGTTCATGTATCCATATATTCATCATCTATTCACTCATTCATTCAGCCATTTACTGAGCATTTGCCATGCTGGACACTGTGCCAGGCTCTGGGGTTATGATGGTGTGCACAATGGTCAGAGCAGGAGATACCTGTGATCTGTCAGCCAACACGCAGTATGACAAACTCTAGGATGGGACAATGTAGCAGGAGCTCACTCCACTCCAGGGAGCCAGGGTAGTTTCTGAGATGCAATTACTGAGAGCAGTTGGAGTGAGCCTGGTGTTTCATCTCCACAGGAACCCTATGAGATGGGTGGCTACTCTCGCCACTTCATGGATGAGGAGAGTAATGCTTGGCAGGTAAAGACACAAGCAGCTTTCCTATCATCACACCCTGAGGGAGTGGCAGAGCTGGGATTTGAACCCTCATCGGTCCAACTCCAAATGCCTCCGGACACTTACATTCTCCAGGTTCCTGCTAGCCATGTGCCACTGACCCTCTCTGATGAGGCTGGAGGCGGGCAGGTATCCTGAGCAGGAGGGTATTACCTCCTTTGTCTAAAGGAGGGAAGTGGGTGGTGGAGGGCAACTGTCTTGGATGTCCTTTCTTTAGCCTCGTTGTCCAGGATCAGTGTGTGGCTTATCCCGTTAGCTCCTGGCAGAGCATAAGGTGGAGCCAGCAGGCCTCTGCACCTCTGCTGGGAACAGTGGTCACACCGTGGCTGCCTGGGTGAGGACGGGGACGCAGCCAGCTGGGAGCCAGGAGTTCCAGTCCTGGTTCGCTGGGGACACTGGGCACTGTCGGCCTGCCTCTTGGTTTCTTTCTCTGCGAGAGATTCACTGGGAGGGGGTGGGTTGGGCAAAGCACTGGCCTTGCCCCACAGGCAGTCCTGGTCCAACCTACTTGCTCTGAGCAGGCCCAGAACGAGGGGGCCCCCCCTCTAGCTCTCTCCCATGGGGAGCCAGCATCAGGTCCCACATCTCCTGGGCCCAAGGTGGACATTTATTCACGCAGATGGCTGGTCAGACCCTCAGTGGTAACCCATCCAAAAATGACCCTGGCTTAACCTGGACTCTTGATTTCTCCCAGGCCAGTCGCTCTGAATGCTCCCACTTCACCCTGAGTCCCTCTTGATCCCCCCTTTTCATTCCATCCAATAACGTTTTATTGTCTCTACCTAGATCCCAAATCTCTCCTTGTCTCTTCACCTCCATTGTCACTATTCCTGTCCCCACCTCATCTTCTGTCCACCAGAAAACTAAACCGGCTTCCTGATAGGGCTTTGCGAGTCCGTTCCCGTGCCCTCTGCTCCCTTCCCCACACAGCTGCCAGAGATTTCCAAACCAACTCAGAGTGTGCCTCCTCCCCCCATGGGACTTGCACCATGGATCTAGTGGGTACAGCCTGCAGGACCTGGTCCTGCTCACCCCCCACGCCCTCCCAGCCCACTGTGCCTCGGCTCACATCTCTCTCCTCCCTGACGTCCCTGTCCCTCCCATCTCCTGGCCTTGTGTGGTGTTCCTGCCACCTGGAATCCTCTCCCTGCGTTTCTGTGCGGCCTGTCCTTCTCACCTAGGCCCAAGCGACACTCCTCCAAGAGGCCCTCGCTGACCACGGGGTCTGCTATCACCTACCCCATGCGCTCGCTCTCCCATCGCCCTGGCTTGCTATTTTTGGAGCTCTTACTTATTTGGTTGTCCTCCCACTGCCCCGACGAGAATGTAAGCTCCAAAACCCAAGGCTGCTTCCTGTCGACCCTGTGTCCGGAGCCCGGCTGGAGCCGAGGGCACTCGGGAACATTTGTGAAACGAGTGAACTTCATGGTGCTGTAGACGCCCGGTCAGAAGGGCCTTTGGTCTTTACTGTGTCATGGAAACTCCTCTGCATCCCTCCTGGGCCCCAGCTTGCACTCCCCTGGGGCCAGGGAGCTCCTGCCTGCGGAAGCAGCCCTTTGTGTCTCTGGGCCGTTTGGCCTGTTAGACAGTGGTGCTGACTCGGACCTGAAATCTGCTTTGCAGTGACTCTGCTGGGGCCTCCCCCCTCGCCCACCACACGGACACCTCCCCTGCAGGAGCTTCTACTGGAATTGGAGGAGTGTGGCCTGAGGAGGACAGGAGGGCGGCCAGAGGGTGGGTCATGGTTGTCAGCCCCTGAAGGCCAGTTGTCAGTCCCTGAAGGCTCTGACCCTTGTTTTCCCTCCGGAACTGCTGGGAACGCGCCCCCCAGGGCTGCTCTGGACCAGAGGAAACGCTGCCAGTGGGCCCGGCCTGGTGCCTGGCACAGGCGGCTGCTTCATATGTGTTGTTTGAGTCTGAACAAAAATCTCCAAGGTTCTTCACTACCCGAAGGCCTCTCGGTGTTCACGGCTCCCTCTGCCCTGAGGGGCATCTTCTCCATCAGGAAAAACAGTGTCCACAAGGCCACCCCTCCCAGGTGGGCCGGGCTGCGGGAGGCGGGGTGTGCGTGGTGTGCCAAGCTCTCCTGCCGTGATTGCTAGTGTTTTGCCTTTTGGAAAACATTCCAGTGCAAGGTTGCCCAAGGTCAATGCCTCTGTTCTGTGATCACTCTATGAAAAGGGAGAAGAGAAAGTGGGCTACGCTTCCAACGTTTTAAGGAGCTGGCTCAGAGCCCGTCACTAGGCATCAGAGGAAGGCAGCTGACTGCACTCCGCGTCCCGCAAGTGGCTGGAAGGGGAGGAAGGAAGCAGATGTTTCTTAAGGAACTACTGTGTGCCAGGGCCCATGCTAGGAGTGCTGTAAGAGGGAGCGAGTACTGTGCGCTGGGGATAGGCGAGGCATTGTTATAAGGACTTTATGTGGATTAACTCACTGAGTGGATTTAATCCTCCCTCCACCTCTGTGAATAGGCACTATTGTTCCCATTGTAAAGATGGGTTAGCCGAGGCAAGGCAGGTAAAATAACAGGTCCAGGATCCCACAGCAAGCATGGATGGTGTTTAACCCCAGTCTCACCTGGAGGTGAGGATTATTATCACCATTATTTTACAGATGAAATCTCCAAGGTGTGGAGCTGTTTAGCAACTTGTCCAAAATCACGCAGCAAGAGGACGTAGCAGAGATGGCACTTGGACTGGGTGTGGGTCGCTGTAAGCAGTGCCTTGCTCTGCACTAGGAAAACTGGCTGGTCTCATCTTCATTACTTTCCTCCATCCCCTGAAATGGATGGGCCCAGGAGGGAGTGGGCTGGGCGGGTGGGTGCTGAGAGTCTTCGAGGACTGGGGGTGGTGGGAGGTAAGCCAGCCCTAGTGCGGTCGTGGCCCCTCTGATTCCCTGCCAATGGTGCCTTGGGCTTTATGCGAATGGCTGTGTTTTCAACACAGACCTAAAGGAAGACGCTGAAATCCCCAGTAAACCTTCCGCTCCCGGTTAAGCTTCCTTCTTTGTTATCAGAGGGTGTCAGGAAAGACACAGATAAAAAGGCGATGTCTGGGCCCCATCATCCCGGAACAGACCCTCACACACCCCAGGGTGAAGTCAGATGGGGGAAGTGCCTGGGCCGGAGCCAGACCTACTTGGGGCCAAGGCATGAGTTGGCCCAGTGCGCTGGCCGAGGCCCAGCCTGCAAAGCCCCACCCGCCTGCCTCGGGGCCACTCCTGCTTTGCTCTGCCCACCACGGCCAGCACCTCCTTCCAGGTGGAGATGTAAGAGCTCCCAGGTGATTCGAATGTGTGGCCAAGAGAGGAAAAGGCTGGGAAGCTGTCCATCCTGTGACCACACTGACCGCCCAGCACAGGGGGCTCACAGTCAACCACAGGCCAGGCTTTCCTCTGGGTGCCGTGTGCTCAGGGCCTTCACAGGATGAGCTTGACCAAGGGAGACTGATTGTGTGGAAAGGCCTGGCTTCCCTGATCTCCGAGGAGCAGGCCAAGGCTCTGAGAGGTTCCAAACTTGCCCCAGGCCTCACGGACAGCAAACTGGAAGCTAAACCTTGACCCTGCCTACTAAGCTGGGGCAGCGCATGGAGGAGACCGTGCAGATGGCAGGAGGCACAGTTCACTAGAGGCAGGCAGGTTGGGGGCTGGAGTCAGGGTTTTGGGGGCAGAGTGGGTCCAGGGCACCTTTGCTCTCTCTGCTCCTCCCTGCTGCCCCCGCCATTTCCCCGAAGCAGAGGATAGCTCTGGGGCTCAGGAGGGTTTTAGGCAGCTCCCTCTCCTGGGGTCTGGGGTTCCATCCTGCAGTGGCAGCTGGGGAGGCCTCTGACCATACTCTCTTCACTTATGAGCAATCAGGTGGGAGCCCGGACATGTGAGATTGGGACGACCATCTCAGGATCAGCTTAGTCTCAGCGGTTAGGTCTGAGAGGCCCGGAGGCTAGGGCCATGCTGACTGGTGAGCACCACTCGATGGGGTGGCCAGATATGAGGCTCCTGCCCGTGTTCTAGGCCCTGCTTATCCAAGTTCCCTCACTGAGTTGGGAATGGAGTCTCTATCTCGCCCAGCCTCTCTTTCCCCATGTGCAACATGGCAGGTGCTGTGAGTCATCATCAGGGCAAGTGCAAGGTAAAGCCTTATGATGAAGCGCACAAACACCTTTACCCACCTGGGTTTCTTCTGTGCACCCACAGAGCCCACCAGTTCCTCTGGGGAGCCAGCTCCGAGCAGATATTTTCACACAGATGAGTCAGAGTTACACCTGCTTCCTGGGGCTCTCCGCCCCAGTGGGGCAGCCAGGGTTCTGGTGGAGGCCACCATTGGTTCAGCCTGGGCCTCTGGGGCAGGTTTCATTGAAGAGGTGCCCTTTGAGCTGGTTTGAGATAAGAGTGAGTTTGCTGGGTGGAGAGGCGGGAAGGGAAGGGTGTTTTAAGCACTGAGAATGGCCAAGGCTCAGTGGGAGGTGGGGTATTTGGGGCCCCCTGCCTTCCTCTTTGTGGCTGAAATTTGGCAGATTTCACCACAGATGAAGCTGTTGGTAGGGGTCCTTAATCCAAGGCCGGACATGCTAACGGATTCCCCATCAGGAGCAGAGTCTGCGTGACTCCAGGGTAGGGTGAGGCTGCGGGAGGGTCAGGTGCTGGTCTGTCCTGCTCCCCCAGTAGAATGAGCCTCCCCCTTCTCTCTCTCTTATTCTGTGGGTCAGGAGGCCTATCCCGCCCAGATGTAGACTGACAGGCACTGGGAAGCCTCCATCATTCCCCATCTCCCCTAGTGGAGGAGAGATGCTTCCATTTGCATTTCAAAACCTGTATCTCCCACGTCTTCCCTTAATAAGAGCCAATTACACCTCGGCCCCAAACTGCAGGTTGCCTGGCTGTCATTGGACTTTTATCCGGTTTGGGGTGGGGAGGAACTGTTCCCTTAAATGTCACATTTAGCATATGCAAATGAAGAGATAATTGTCCCTAATGGAAAATGAACTCAGCTGCTTGCTGAGCACTGCAGACAAAAGCAGGCATTGATGGAATGGGCACCCGAGTGGGCCTGGGGTCTGTTCTTCCCTTTCCTGCCTCAACCAGGGGCCCAGCTGACCCATACCCTGTCCCTCCATCCATCTGGAAGATGGAAGTTGAGGAATCTTTGCCGGTGAGAAGGGAGCACATTTAGAGATCATTCCTCCATTTGACAGATGTGGACACTGAGGCATAGAGGTGGGAAGGATTTGCCTAAGGTCACAGGTTGAATCAAACTTCTGGGGGAAAATCAGAGTGGAGGCCGGGAGCAGCCCATGCTGGGGCGAGTGAGGGCTGAGAGCTGGGGTGGTTCTCTAATCTGAGAGACAGAAGTCACAGCACAGCCCTGGGGTCTCGAACCTGCTGGGAGGTAGGACCTTTAGTAAGCATGGTTTCCAACCTGGGAGCTGTGCCTGGTAAGCTGGAAGCTGAAGGGAGAAGGACAAGCTTCGGAGACCATCTCACCCACTTTCCCTGGGAGAGCAATCCCTCCACTCCATCCCTGGCTCCTTTCTCCCCAAACCAAGAATAAAAGCAGGATTTGCTCCGAGGGTGTGAGCTCTTTAAGTGGCCGTGTGCAAGCAGTGGGAGTGCCCTCTGAAGATATTGCTGCCCAAAGAGTGTGTGCGCGCGCGCGTGTGTGTGTGTGTGTGTGTGTGTGTGTTTGGGGGCGGGGGTTCTTGTGGAGACTGAGCCCTGGTTATCTACCCCTTGTGCCTGAGGTGCCCACAGGATACAAAATGCAAGGAGCCCTGCGCCTGGGTGAGACTTAGAGATCAGCTTGCCCTCTTCCAAGAGTCAAAGCCCCTGCCTTGTTCTCTAACTCCAGAGGCAGGAGTTGGGATGGTGCCTCTGCCTGGGTCCCATCTGGTTTCTTCTTGTCCTTAGGGTCCTGCCTCTGACCCCTAGGAAAATGGTGGTGAAATGGAGTTTAAAAATCTGGATTCTATACACTTAAGCTGGTGACCTTGCACCTGCTCTTGTCCCCGCTGAGCCTCAGTGGCTTCCGCAGTGGAGGGGACCTGGTCACACCTGTTCCTCACAGTGCAGTGGTGATGTGGCCAGCGGCTCAGTGTGAAGCTTGGTAACTGGGAGGGACGCAGCAGAGATTTGTTTGCAAACTTACTTGCCCTATCCCCTCTCCCTTGCCTGTGGGGGGCCTAACTCCTGCTGCAGCCCCCCAGGTGCCCCATGCTCTGCCCACCAGCCCTGCCCGGCTGTCCTGGGCTGTCTGCCTCTTGTTGCTGGGTCAGATGGCCGGCTCAGCCCAGCTCACCTACATGCTGGCTGACCCCGGAATGCCAGTGACCTTAGTGAAGAGGCACCAGGAATCTCTATGCCCTCTTTCCACAGTGTCCTCAGAGGGGGTCAGGAATTTGCCCAAGGTCATCATCACATGGGAAGGTCCAGGGTCAGTAGGTCCTTCTCCAGCTTTGATGGCTTACGAGCTCCTGGTTGCCCAGTGAGGTGTGTCCCTGTGGGGCATGCAGGTTCATGTGCTCCAGGAGGAGGCCACAGCCCTTGGCACCAAAGACAGGGCGAGGATGGAGAAATGGGGCTTGGTCCGAGCAGCACGAGTAGAAACCAGCTTCTGAGAGACGTCTGTCCTCACTCCTGCCTTGCACCGACTTCCTGCTTCTGCCCTGGCTAACTCCTGCTCAGACCCCCAGTGCTGCACAGGGTGACCCCCCCACTGCCAAGCCTGCTCTGCTGACCGGCAGACCTGGATCCCAATCCCAACGGGCCAAGATCTGTGCTCTTGGGTGAACTCTCCGGGCCTCAATGCCCTCACCTGTAAAATACGGTTGGTGATGCGTGCCAGATGTGGCCTGGGGGAAAATAAAGTATCTGTGAAGCATCTATGCCTGGGTTCTCTTGGGTGCCCTAACGGATCAGACAGACCCAGTCCCAGCTCTGCCACTTTCCACCTGTGTCGTCTTGGGTACCTGCTTATGGGCCTCAGTTTCCCCACTGTAAACTGGGGTAATGGTCAGCCCTATGGCTTGGAGCTCCTCGAGACTTCAATGCGATGGCCACTGCAATCTGCTGAGCGTGTGGCCAGCACAGAGGAAGTGCTCGGAAGGTCAAAATTCCGTCTCTTTTCTCCAAAGCTTGGAGCTCCCACTCAAGGAGCTCACAGATTGTCCCCGGGATACATTCTGAGAGGAGATGGATCCTTAGCATGATGGCCAAGGTCTTGATCGATGTGGCCCAGCCTTTCCTTCTGGCTCATTCTCTGTTTCCCTGATGGCCACTCCACTCCAGCTGCTCCAAACCGCGAATCCTTCCGTGACTCCTCATGCCTTTACTGCTGCTGTTCCCTGATGGGCCCACTTGACAGACATCTACACTTCCTTCAGAACTCATCCTGAACGCCAGCTCCTCTGGCTGGGGGACCAGGAAAAGCAGGGCTGAGATGGTTGCTCCTCTTGTCATCATGAATCAGCCACAGGGACAGAACTCAACCGAAAGTGCCCCAGAATGTGATGTGTGTCCCAACTAGACAGGGAGTTCTGGGTCTCTGCTCCACTCCTCGCTGCATCCTCCCGGGGCCTAGCCTCCCAGCATCTCAGGGATACAGTGCTGGGCCCAGGAGAGCCACCCCAGGGAGGGGGCGTCTCAGGGGTTGCTGCAGCAGGGTTGCTAGCTGCTTGGGGTGTGCTGCCCTCGGTGCTTCTGCATGTTGCAGGATGGGCCTTCACAGTCTTTGAGAGGCTGTGTCGTTGCCCCCGGGATACGGTAGTCACGAGCGCTGCCCAGAGATCCGGGTGGTCCTCCCTCTGCTGGGCACATGGTAAGACTGCCCTCCTCATCCCATTCTGAGGGAAGGTGAGGCTGTGCGACTTGCTTTGACCAATTGGAGGGGAGCAGAACCAAAGGGTGCCAGTTCTGCGTGGAAGCCGGGAAGAGCGGGAGTGCCACTTGCCACTTTCCTTTCCCTGCCTTGGTGGCTGTGGAATCACATGGCAGATGGAGGCTCTGTCGGCCTGCGGATATGAACCCTGCTGTCCTAGGTCTGACATGTGTCAGGAGTGGAAAGTTGACTTGGCTTTGGTAGGCCACTGAGATTTGGGTGGAGATTGGCTTTTCTACAGCAAAACTTAGTCCATCCTGATGGATTTCAGGGGCTGTTCAGGCAAGTTAAGTATGAGAAGGGATGGGTTTCAAGCATGTGCAATGGTGAGGGGGGTGTGTCTGACTGAAAATTGCAGGTCCTACCCAAAGACATTCAAATGCATAAGTTTTAAAAGCACCCAGCTGGCCCGTCATGCCCATCTGCCGGTGACTGATTGGGCCAAGGAGCATGGCTGACCCTCCTGTGGCCCTGGGCATGGAGGGTGTGGGCATCTGCAGGGGCCCTCCCACAATGTGAAGAGTAATTTTAGGATGCGCACACAGGGCCACGGTACTTTCCCCACTTTGCAGAAACCAAGGCCCCGAAGCCTAAAATCACACAACCTAAGATCACACAACTAGCCAAAGGCCAGCAAAGGACCAGGACTCCCTCTCTGACCACAGAGGCGGGGTCTGATGCTTCCGCAGATGGAGGACGGTGTGATGCAGAGCACACATGGCCTTTCCCTCCGGATTCCCAGGCCACAACTTGGGTGGGTGGGTGGCTCTCAGGGAGTCCCAGGCAGTGAAAGGCAAAGCCCTTGCTGATGGATTCTGTGCCGGGTCAGAGCAGGAGCTGACCTCCCTGGGGGCCTCGTGGGGAGCTCCCTCCCAGCTCGGGTCTCCTCAGCCTGTCTTCGAGGCCACCGGAAGCCCGTTCCCTGTGATTAATGAGCACTTCCCCTCCCTCGGGCCGCGCTGGGGGACAGATGGGCTGTGGCTTTGGCCGTTGTGGGTTGTGCTGGGGTTTGGGGAGCCTTGGAGCGTGGGCTGCAGCTGTTTACTTGGCAGGGCCTTGCTCACAGATGTAAAGCTGCTGGGGTGGGTGGGGATGCTGATGGGTGGGTGGAACCCAGAGCAAAGCCACCGCCATTGCCCCTCTTCAGGACAATCCCGCTCCTTGGCCCGCGTGCTCCAGAAAGGAGAGGAGAGAAGAGAGGAGAGGAGAGGAGAGGAGAGGAGAGGAGAGGAGAGGAGAGGAGAGGAGAGGAGAGGAGAGGACTCACACCCTTTACCCTGTGTTCAGAGCTGTTATGTTGTTCTCAGAACCACCCCTGAGGGTGGCCCCACTGCCTCCAGCCGTCGCCAGTTATAGGTCCAGTTTCTTTCTGTCCCTGCACCTCCTGGATGCTGACCCCAAGGCCCCTTTTCCTCTGGCCAGTGTGGTTTTGGTTTTGGGATTGAAGCAACATTGGGCTCAGGCCCCAGATCCAATTATCCCGGGCAGTGGAATTCGGAGCTGGGAGAGGCCAGGCTTGGAAGGGCTTTCAGCTAATGGAAAAATGGAACTGCGGGCTCCTCCCTGCTTAGCTCATCTCAGGGGACGGGCAGGCCTGCCTCTTCCTAGAGTGCAGCCATGGGTTTCCAGGATGTGAGCTCAGCCGGAGGGGAGGGTGGGGGTCCTTTCCCACCGATCGCAGACACTTGTCTGCTTCTGGCCCAGAGGAGCCTGCCAGGCCCTTTTCAACTGGGGACAAAGGCTTGTAAGGCATGTAAGCCCGAGGCTTCTCGAGTTATTGGCTGAGTGTGGTGGAGTGGAGAGTAGAACGGATGCTCATACACTCCCTCCATACTGAATAGTTTTGTTGATGTGAGTAATTCACCCATTCCTTCTTCTTTCATCCTTCCAAGCTCCATCCATCCTTCCATTAATTTATCCATCTTCCATTCAAGTCATCCAATTATCCACCCATCCATTACATCATGTCTCTATTTATCTCTCCGTCCATCCATCCATCCATCCATCCATCTACAAATTCTAGGTGAGAACTTGCACTGGGCCAGGCAGTGTGCAGGTTGCTAGGATGTAGAGATGAACAGGTCACCATCTCTGCCCTGAGAGCCCTCCAAGCATTCCCAGTCTAGTGCCCAGCTATTCAAATAAACACCAGTGTCTCTTCAGCAATATCACATTGTAATGAATGCTAAAGTGGTTTCGTGAACCCGGAGGATTAGCTGACTCCAACTCGAGAGATACCTCCTTAGGACCCTTTCTCTGATTCCACCATGTGACATAGGAATCTGACAGGCAGAGAAGAGGGCATTTCTGGCAGATGGACCCGGCCTCGCCAAGGCCAGAGCTCTGCAAATGCATAGCACGTGCAGGGGACCGTGGCCCTGTGGCTGCCGGGGTGGGCAGAGGAGGGGAGCAGTGCTCAGTGCCAGGTGGTGGGGCCTTGGATGCCAGGTTGAGGCTGTGGTTGTCCAGGCACCAGGGGACAGTGGGGAGCAGAGGCCAGGCCTGATTAGATGTGTATTTTAGGAAGAGCAACTGGCTGCATTAGGTGTTTATGAGGCGGGCGTACTTGGGTTCGGATTCAGCTCTGCTACCTTCTGATGTTGTGACCTTGGGCAAGCAAATGAACCACTCGGAGTCTGTCCTCTTCTCCAAAATGGACGTGGTCCCTGTGCTCACTGGTTCGTTGGAAGGTATAAAAGAGGTCTTACCTGAGAAGCACCTGCACAGTTCCTCACACACAGCCGATGCCAGTGGCCACCGTATCCTGGGCTCTGCTGGGACCAGCTGGATGGAAGCTGGGCTCTCTGCTGCTGGTTCCAACTCACTGTGCGTGTTTGGACCAGTCACTTAACCTCCCCGGGCCTTCGTTTTCTTATCCACATGATGGCCATAAAAGTAACATTTGTAGGGCTCCAGTGAGGAGTGGGCAAGGTGGTGAGTGTGCCTGGCAAGTGGCCCGGGCGCAGACACAGTGGGGTTATGAGACTCAGAGGACCAGTGATGCCCTAGCTTGGGACTAGGGGCCTGGACCGGTGACCTCAAGTGCTCTGGAACAGGGCCACCCGAAACTTCCCACCCAGGAGTAGCTCCCTCATTCCCGCCCTGCCCCGCCCCGCCCGCTGCTCCGAGGAGATGTCTCTTTGGCTCCAGGACTGTAACTGCTAATCCCGGCAGCATCGGGCTAAGGCGAGACCCAACACGTTCATGGCTCTCAGCAACTTGGTTTACCCAGAGCTGCGGCTCTGTGCCATCCCTCCCCGCTACTGCCCACTCCCTGCTGCCTGGCACAAAACACTGACCTTGACTCCTGCCTGACTCTGGATCCTGATGGGCGGTGGGGGAAGCCAGGGAAAGATGTGTCCAGGGAAGAGGCCCGCCCTTAGGGCCCACTCCACCTGCCTTTCTGCGTGGGGCCAGGAAGCTAACGGAGGTTCTCCTCTCCGTGTCACTTGGTCTCTGGGAGGCCTCAGTTAGCTCATCTTCAAAATGGGGATGATGACGCTCACCTCCCAGGTTTCTTCTGGGGTCAGGAAGGATGGGGAAGGGTCTTTGTAAGGTATGACTCACAGGCAGCCGATGCCTCAGGGCAGAGTCGCCTAGTTCCTGGTCTTGTTCTCAAGGACAATAGTGCCCTTCCGTGGGAGCCCAGGGCAGGCAGGCCAGGCCGGCAGGCCAGGATGACGGCTGCATGGGGAACACTTTCTAGAAGGAAATGAAGGGTTCTGGGAGCCAGAAACAAGGAAGCAGGGAGGCAGGGGCTGTGCGGGAGCTAGCTCTGTGGTCTTGGCCAAGACAGGATTCTCATCGTGGCTGTGGACAGTCCCCTGACGGCCGTGACTCTCCTCCCGCCTCTGCTCTGGCCACAGTTCCCGCAGCCTCACAGTTGCCAGGGGACCCCTGGGCTCTCAGCCCCTCACCTGGCAGAGCCGGGGCCAGTGCCCGACTGAGAGGCACCAGTAGCCTGCGCTGGGGATGACACAGGTGGGCAGCCCCTTGGCAGTCACATCCCCTGGAAGGACAGGGAGTGGGGTCCAGGGGCTGGTTTATCCACGGGCACCCCAAGCCCTACAGTTTCGATCCTTCCAAAACTATTGAGATACCTGAAAAAATCATTGACTTCAAAAAATGACTGCAAAACCAAAATTAATTGATGTTTAATTGAATATGTGTGAAACGTAACATCATGTCAACTTGTTAAAGTCAACTCATCTCAGCTCCTGTGAGGTTACATGTAAATGAGGTTTGAGGGGGGATGCAGATGAATCCTGATGTGTTCATTCTGATGTGGTTTGACATTCCAGAGTGAGAGGGCTGGGGGGGGGGGCGCTAATACTTAAAAACAGCTTGATTGGGGTGCTACGGGGTGGGTGCTGGCCACCCACACCTGCTGGGGACGCCCTGGAGAAGCTGAGCACTCCCAGCGCCCACAAATGGATAAGCTGACCTCCAGAGAGCTGTTGGAGCCCCCTGTTCTAGAGTTTCCCTAGACATACAGTAAGTTCACACAGCACTGAGTACACTCTGCGTGCCCCCTGTCTTCCCAGGGCAGGGATGCAGATGGGGTGAGGCCAGACAGCCAGAAGAGAGGAGCTGGGGGAGCCTAGACTTGGCCTCCGTAGCCCAGGCAGCCCCAAGGGCTCATGGGCAGAGCTGCTGGGAAAGGGACCACCAGGTTTAGGTGACTGTGAGGAAGGATGACAGCTGTCCTGCTAAGGAGACTTGCAATGGGCTCACTTCTACACAGACCGGGCCACTTGCACAGCGTTTTCCAGTCCTGGATGGTGTTTTCTCTTCACGACTGTGTTAGAAGGTCAGGATCAGTTTACAGACTTGGGCAATGGGGCCAGCGAGGCTCCAGAAAGTGGCATGAGTCACCCGGTTCTCTGTTGAGAAAGGACATCTCTGGGACTAGCGCCCAGCCCTCCGACTCTGGGTTGGACAGAGCTCCGCAGCTCCACCCTCCCTTATGCCATCCTCCGGAGGCAAGTTGGCAAAAACATGGATCATTCTGGAACTCTGCATTTGCATGTGGCTTCGCCTCCACCCTCTGACGGTGCAACTCTGACCTTTCGTCACCAGCTGCCGTGACACAGCGTCTGTTGGAGATGGTTAGTGCCCGCAAGTGCCAGGGGCTCCCGCGCGCTTCCTGCCCCCTGTGCTGAGATGCCCCGGTCCTGGTTCTGCCCAGTGTATGCTGAGCAATAGCGATGTGTTACTTCCAGGTCGGCAGATGCCAACTTACCCCGAAGCTAACGACATGTGGGCTCTGGCGCTGTCACTTGCCCTGGCCCCTCCCGCTGGGAGGCCATGGCAGTCTATTTTTGTAATTCCTGTGTACAGTGTTGGAGCCGCTGTGGCATTCTGCACGGGTAATTTTGTATAGCTTTTCTTAGAGAAGGCCCCTACATTGTGTAAGTTTCAGGCCCACAAGCCCTGGATGTGCCCGCGGCTGCGGCAGTTGATTGACGCATACCTCTGCCATCGCCTTCTCTGACAGGCTCTCGAATCTGCCTCAGCCCCACCCTGGGAAAGGGGTGAGGCCACAGCTTTGGAGACCAGAGGGAGCTGGGCAGGAGGTTGGCTGTGTACTGGGTGCTGGGTGTGCGCCCCCTGGGCTGCCAGGCAGCAGCTATTGGAGTGTCCGGGCAAGGCATGGGCTGTGAGCCAGAGCTGAAGGGCAGGGGCAGCTCCTGCTGCTGTTCTTAGGTGGTGCCTTCACACACCGCTCTGTGCACAGCACAGCATTCATTCTTCCACAGTGAACAGAAGCAGGGACATGTGGGCGGTACGTTGTATGCACCTACACAGGTTCTTGACTACACATGCTATGCCAGTGGGCGTGCCCACCATCTTATCTGCCATGGAGATACCTACCTAGAGTGGCGGGAGGGCCAAATGAAACAAAGGGCAGCAGAATGGCACTGGACACAGGACATCCACTGTAGTTGCTGTTACGTTGCGCTCGTCTTTGTTGTAAATATGTGCGCAGTTTGCTGGCTCTGGGCTCAGCCAGATCAGGGCTTTTGGAATTGGCTCCAGTTTCTTACCTGGTGACGCTCTCCTCTGGGTTGTCTGCAGACCCCATCTCTGCCTGTGCTGGTCCCCAGATGACCAAGCCAAACTGGTCAGCAGTGCTTGAACCCCAGTGGGTTTTCTTCCTCGCAGCCTTGGCTGGCCTCTGAGGCTCCTGCCAGCTGGGCTGGGCTCTAACTTTACCTGCTATTGCATTACCGTCCCCCCTCCCCCACCTAGGTGCAGCGAGGCCCTGATAAGCTCTGACCCTGCAAAATGCCAGCTGTCCAGTGCCCTCTGCTCTCTCCTGCTGCCTCGTGAGCAGCTTGACAACTGTCTTGCCTTTAGCTAGGAAAGGACCCCAAGCAGTGTCCTGTCTGGAAAGCTGTCCACTGTCTTAGGGCTGGTTCAGCAGAAAGAGGCTGAAACAGGGATTCCAGGGCAAGCGCCAGGCTGAGGGGCATTTGCAGGAGAAGCAGTGGGGCAGTGAAGAAGGCAGGGAAGGGAGGGGAGGGGAGGAGCTAGCAGAGATGTGACCTCACAGTCTTAGCCCATGGGGAGCTCTTGGGTGTGAATTGCACCAAAGATTTATCTCAACTTGAAGCAGGGGGCAGGGGTTGGGATTTTAACTCCAGCATTTGTAAGTCATGGGTGGAGGGCTGCCCCTTGGGGGGATGGGAAAATTCCCAGGCAATTCTGTGGAGAAGAGTGCTGTGTGCAGTTAGCGACCCACCCCTCAGCAGCCGGGGATGGATGCACAGGCAAGGGGATTTGAGTGGGCACCGATCATATCCGTCACACACCCCAGGGCCCTTTATTCTCTTTAGGGACCATCTTGGATTCTTCCCAGATTCAATTCTACTTGGCTTAATGAACATCAGACTATCTGGGCCTACTGTGTGCCAGGCTGGAGAGGGTGTAGGCAGGCTGAGTGTCCATAGATACCAGGCTTGTCTGGCTGGCAGGGTCTGCTGTTGCTTCTGCTGAGCCTTCCACGTTCACCCATGTCTGATCCCTGGGCGGTGCGTCTTTGCTCCAAGACCTGCCCACGGCCAAGAAAGATCACGAGGACTGAGCTGCGCGAAGGTGTCTGCTCCAGAGCAGAGGCGGACGACCTAGAGTGTCTTCTGCTACCCAGGGAGCTCGCTTTCTTCGGGATTGGTGGGGGAGGTGGAGGAAGGGGCTAACACGTAGGCATGTTTTTCCCTTTTGCAAACTTTCCAAGCCAAGCAGAGGAGGCAGCACAGAGAAACCTCTCTTTCTTGCCCTCCACCGCCCGCTCCTTCCCTGCTGGGTCCTCTCAGCTGCAGCCCCAGCCTTGGAGCTACTGCTGGAGAAAACAGAAAACCACAGCTATGCGGCCCCAAACAGGCCTGCATCGTGTTTACGCAATGACAGAGGCCTGGGCCCAGCTCCAAGGAGGCTGGGACTCCAGCGGCAACTCAGACAGCCCTTCCACATCCAAGGCTGTGCTTTGGGGGCCGTGAGGGCTGAAAGGTCCTTGGCGGTCACTACCTGCAAGTCTCTCATTTCATAGGGAAGCCCAGAGACAGTGAGGGAGATGGCCAAGGTCATGCTGAGCACTGAGGTCTGGTCTGAGAAACAGGGAAGGGAGGGGCGGAGGTGGAGGTCCTTGGGGGGGGGGGGGGGGAAGGGGCTCATTCAGGTTCACAGGAGGCTGCTCTAGGCTCCTGCCCCTTCTCCCCTCTGCAGACTCAGCTGCTGGCTTTCACCTGAGGTCACTGTCACTGGTCAAACAAAGAAGCAAAGCAGAGGAGGCCAGGCCTCTGAGCTGCCCTGCAGGAGCTCCACCTGCTCACGCTCACATCTAGGAAAGTGCAAAGGGAGGAGGCCTGGAACCTCCCAGCCCTGAGGGACCAGAAACTCAGAGGCCTGGTCTCTGTGGGGAGTCACTCTGGGCACTTCTCTCCTGCAGCCCACAGGTCCGACCTCGTCTCCTGTTTCTGTACAAAACTGAGACTAGCTTTCTCCTTTCCACTTCACACTGGTCATCGTTGGCGCCCACCTCTCCTTTCATTGTCTCTCACACTGAGGAGGAGGAGGGACAGCACCCCCTCTCCTTCCCCTGTCTATTCTGATACCCCGACAGTGGCTCCAGCCACTTGGATCCCTTTCTTCTGCAGCACCAACCTCTTCCTACCTTCTGCCCACAGACCAGCTCAATTCTGAGGCTGCCATCTCAGCTCTCTTACTGTTCCCACTTTTCCAAGAGATTTGTGGCGAGCCACGCCTCACACCTCTGCCAACCCAGCCCTTTGTGTCCACTTTGCTCCAGTGGCTTTGAGGTCACCGATGAGTTGTCAAAACCGAGTCCTATCCCATTGGATCTCTGTCCTGTATCTGACACTGTGACCCCCCACCCCAGCCCTGCCCTGTCATCAGTCATACTCCCCTTTTTTGGATCACCTACTTGATCCTTCCTCAGTCTCCATCAATTCCTGCTCCTCGGTCTGATGCCCCAAACTGGCTCTTCTTCCACGGTCTAGCCTGGGCCCTTTTGCCTAGGAAATGCGTGTGAAAGAAGGAGAACTTTGTTTGTTGCTGGTCATTCAGCTGAAGGTGAGACTCTCAGAACACCTCTCAGTCCTCTGCTCTGAATCTCCATGGACTACTGCCGATGGGGACCCCCTGCCTGGGACATCCCCTAAGTTCTAATTAGAATCAGCATCTCCTACATCAAGCTCATCATCATCTTCTCACCAATCTCCTCCACTCTTGGTTGAAAGCATCACTTGCCAAAGGAAGAAATCTGGGTTTCATTCTTGTGATGGGCCAAATCATGCCTCTCCCAACTCCACAATATTGACATCCTAATCCCTTTGCAGATGAGATTAAGCCCAGGATCTGAGATGGGGAGATCATCCAGGATTACCCAGGAGAGCCTGATGTAGTCACACATCCTTCTAAGGGGGAGCTGGGGGGTCAGAGTGAGTGCTGGCTGGAGGGTCGGGTGAGTGCTGGCCATGTGACCAGGGAGCAGAGGGTGGAGTCACACAGCCACAGGCTGAGGGCTGCTGACAGTTACCAGAGCTGGAAGAGGCAAGGAATGGTGTCTCCTCTAAAGACTCCAGAAGGAATGGGCCTGCTGACACCTTGATTTTGGCCCAGGAAGACTCACTTTGGACTTCTGGCCTCTAAAACTGTACAATTGGGATAAGCTGTGTTTTGAGCCGGTGAGTTAGGGGCATCTTTTAGAGCAGCCACAGGGACGGATGGGATCCTGATGCTGCTTCTGCATCACTGGCCACACTCATCAGGCCCCCGGTCCTATCAAATGTTTCTCCAAAATGTCCTCCAGGTCTTCTCCTTTCTTTCTACCACCAAGCCCAGGCCGTCATCACTTTCCCCAAGGGTTTCTGCAATGCTCTTTCAGGTGATCACCTGTCTTCCTAAGCCATCCTTCCCATTGTTTCAAGAGTTAGGGCCTGACCTGTGTTTTATGAAGAAGGTGGTCCCCTCTCCTGCAAACTTGATGTAGGGGCTAGAGGAGGCGGCTGCTGTATTCCGTCTATAGGGAGTCATGGAAAGTGCTCTGTGGTCAGCCCTAGCCTCTCTCCCCAACCCGTATTCCTACCGCACACTCTGCCGTGTAGTCACATGCGGCAACAGTAGGAGACGCTTTGCTTGGGAAGTTGCCACTCCCTAAAATACTCCTCCGTGACTTCCACCCACTCTTCAGGAGTCTGAGCCTTCGTTGGGCCTCAGCTTTCTCATCTTTACCATTAAAGGGCTGGTCCAGATGAGCTCCAAAGCTCTGTGGAACTCTTCCATCTGAATAATTGAACTGAGTGGATGTCATTGACCACTAGTGCTCACAGGTACCTCTCACGCCTTTTAACCCATCCTGTTTGGGGATGGATGGTGTCTAATGGGCTGTGTTCCTTAATGATGCCCTTTCTGAGTTAGCGGAGTGTGCATACGTGGACTGCATATGTGGCCATGTGCTTGCGTGTTTTAGGGGGAACAACAGAATTTTAAACAGTTTATTAAAGAGCCGCTAAGGGTGCCTTGGCTATGAAATTTCTCCAGGAAAAAAAAAATCTCAATTTTGACGATTTAAGTGTTAATGATTCAAAACCATATGGATCACATTTCCCTCCCACCGTATGGTTTTTAAAAAGTATCAGCGAGACTGCTTAGGGCAGAAAGCATTTATGGTTCCATCGATCCTGCAGCACCGGGAGGGCTGCTCAGCCGGTCTGAGCGAGAGAGGCAGGCGGGAGGGCCAGGAGTGGGCTTTCCCGGGTGCTCTCCCCCGTCTCTAAGGAGAACCGCCCTGGCATCTGGGGAGCGCTTTCAGCACACGGCTTGGTGGGAAAGGCACGCTGCATCCTGGTGGGGTTTTTGCAAAACCTCCAGAACTAATTTTAAAATGACTTGGGTTTTGGCAGACTGAAGAGGTGTTAACTCAAACCCGGGTATATTTCAAGGGAAATGTAATTAGAAAAATGCTCTCCCAGTTAGCTGTGCTGAGCAATAAAGATTCTTGTTGGAGAACTGTTTGGTGAGATAGAAACATGCTCCATCGGGGTCAACTTGCCGACGTGCACGTGGGCTCTCCTCCTCCCTCCCCCGCCGGGCCCTGAGGACCCAGGCCAGGTGCTGGGGCCGTCAAACCCACTGAGAGAGGGACACAGGCAGGGCCCATGGAGGGCGCCGGCCATCTCCTCCAGTCCTGCCCTTAAGATCCAGGCCGAGGCTGAGCCGGTTAACACTGGTCTCCTTCATGAACCAGAGTGGGGTGGAGCGAAGGGACTTGGCTGATGACAGAGGCAGATTTTGATCGATATGAATTCCTGGCCTTAGCCCCTTTCTGGGCCAATCGGGCGATTCTGACAATTGGCTAGATTTGGGAGACTCCGCCTTATGGGTGAAGTCCTACTTCCCAGCACGACAATCCAGACCCTTACAAGGAGGTCTTACTCCCCCACTAACTTTGTCTTTCTTCCCCTCCATCACCTTTTCTTTGTTAGTAGCTCTTCTACATTCTCCATGGTCCCACTTCTCTGCCCCGGCCCCATCCCTCTGCCTGGGACACCTTTGTCTCCAGGAGGACAAGGCATCCGCACGGACACAGCAGACATTCAGCTTCCCCGTGGAGAAGCCCCTACGGGAGCTTGTCCCCCTTTTTATTTTGGCCTTTAGCATAGTAGACACACACTTCTGACCACACTGAATACTGTCTCCTCATTAGGCCTGAATCTGGGCTCTGGCTTTGAACTCCTGTGGGCAAGTGACTTGTCAGAATCCTGTATGCAACATGGCCTGGGACTAGCATGGGGCTTGACATGTGGTTAAGTACTCAATACATGCAGAGAATAGGATAAGCCTGAAAATTTCTAACATTATTTTTGCCACCTATTCATCATTCACTAATCCACCCATCCATTCACATATCCAACTACCCTCTACGCATTCATCTATCCTTCAAACCACCCACCACCCATGTATCCATCAATCCATCCACCCACCCATTCCATCTACCCATTAAACACGCATTCAATAGATTGATGCTTTCTCTTTAATCACATTGCATTTAATATAAAAATGATCTTAGAATTTTCCAAACCCTTAGACTCTACTAGCATATTATAGCAAACAACAAAGACCACCCACCCAACTTTATCTTACCTTAGTATTATGCCAAGGGTACTTCAGATTTTTTTTAAAGAGTCAAAACACTATAGATATGGTTAAAGTACCATATGTGAGCCTCCACAACTCTGCCCTCTCCTCCTTCTTCAGAAATGGCATCTCTCATTCTCATGCATTTTGTATTTATTTTTTTCCTGTGTATTCATACGTTCATAAACAATACATAGGTTGGTTTTTAGGTTTTAAAGTTTTACTAAAGTATGTCTGACTGTATGTGCCATTTTATAACTGATTTATTTTTGCTTATTCTTATGGCCCCACTGCACTTTTTATGCCCATCTCCATGACAGCAATTCGCTTGTCAGACGATCATCGCTGTCTCTCCAAGTGGGTTGCAAGCAAGCTCCTGGCGGTCAGGGAGCTCAGCTTTACCTCACCACATCCCCAAAGCCTGGCTTGGTCTTGTTGGTTGGCCGCTTGGATAATGGGCAAACTTTTACTGAATGCCAACATGGTACCAAGCAATGTGCTCTGTGAGGGCACCCAGATGTGATTCAGCCTCAACTTTAGGTCCCAAGGGGTCACAGACTGCAAGATTGTACAGATGACGAGCCAGGCTCGAGGCAGCAGGGGTCTACAGAAATGCAAGGGAGAGGCTGAGGGGTGGCAGGGAAGGGCTGTTAAGGGTGAGAGGAAGTGAGCACTGAGAAATGAGTAGAAGGTGCAGTCGGTGAAGAGGGAGTAGAACATTTGTGGCAGAAGATACAGTGCTGGTGAGACTTGGTGGTGGAAAGCCATTTGCTTCTGTTACCTCGCCTTCGAGGTGCCTCCATTTACTCACTTAAGGCTCGAGTGCCCTTTTCGGGTAAACCCGCCTTCAGTGTGGACCTTTGGAAGCTATGTTTCATCCAACCACGTGTGCCTCCAGCCATCCAGGCAGCACCTACTATGTGCCAGGCTCTGTGCTCATGCTGGGACCCACCAGTGAGCCGCAGGGATGAGTGGAAAGCGAGAGAGACAACAATGCAGACAAATAAGAAAATGTCAGCTGGTGAGCATTCTCTATGCAGAGGCCTTAGAGCAGCGGTTCTCAACCTGTGGATCGCGACCCCTTTGGGGGTCGAACAACCCTTTCACAGGGGCTGCCTAAGACCATCGGAAAACACATATATAATTACATATTGTTTTTGTGATTAATCACTATGCTTTAATTATGTTCAATTTGTAACAATGAAATTGGGGGTCACCACAACATGAGGAACTGTATTAAAGGGTCGCGGCATTAGGAAGGTTGAGAACCACTGCCTTAGAGGGTCTCATGGATGTTTGAGTGACAGACCAGGTCCGTACTGGGCAGTGGGGACGTCCTCTATGAGGAAGGGGTACTTCACCTTGAGGCGAGACTGATGAGAATGAGGCAGCCAGGAAAGAGCAGGGGCGAGCACGCAGGAGGGAGAGGATGGGGCTTGTTTGAGGGGAGGAGTGAGGCCCATGTGTCTGGGGCGGGGCCAGAGAGAGAGCAGTGAGTTGCAGGCAGCTATCAGATTGCATATGGGGCAGGTAAGGGGCTTGCGTTTTATTCTAACCAGATAAGGAGACTTAAGAGTGTTTTAAACAGAAAAGTGACGGTCTCCAGTTACTTTTAACATGAATTAAAGTAGGGGCCCGAGAGCTGAAGCTGAAGCTGAAAGTGGGTCCAGGTCAAGATGCCTTGGCTCAGCCCTGGTTGTTGGCAGCTGAGAGTGAGAGAGGAGGCTTTGAGGTTGTTTTGAAGGCAGAGTTGACAGGCCTTGCTGCAAGGATGGATATAGGAGGAGAGCTTGTGACCTTGAGTTTCTGGGTGAATGATGAGAGAAGTGTTTGCTGGGAGAGGAGCAGAAATGGAAGGGGGTGGGGAGGAGGAAGAGTCTGCTGTGCCCCCATTGACTTTTAAATGCCTTTGAGACGCCGAGCAGAGCTGCCAATCAGGCGATTCACGTTGTGGTGAATCAGCCCGTGTCCCAGGGAACCTGGTCCATAGTAGAACCTCCTACCAGCTCAGGGTCTTGGCCACTGGAGGGAGGCGGCACTTTGGGTGTGTCCTTCCAGTGGGATGACACCTGCCAGAGGGTACAGCTTACAGCCTCTTCCTCACCCTCCCTGCGCCCCTTCTGGAAGCTGAGCAGGGTGGGGATTAATGTGCCCACTTTATATCTGGGAGGTGAAGGCCCAGTGAAGGCAGGGACTGGTCGGACCACCCAGACACAGGCAGGACCCCACTCCCTTGCCCCAAGCTTGCATTCTCCCCATGTGACCCCCAGGCCACCGAGCTGCATTCTCCCCATGTGACCCCCAGGCCACCAAGCTGCATTCTCCCCATGTGACCCCCAGGCCACCAAGCTGCATTCTCCCCATGTGACCCCCAGGCCACCAAGCTGCATTCTCCCCCACGTGACCCACGTTTGCATTGTTGTCTCTTTCGCTTCCCACTCATCCCTACGGCCTCTGTACAGCTGGTGACTGAGGGCAGCTGCTCTGGTTCTTCCTCTGTAAACTCCCTCTTTGTTTCCATGATGTACCTGAGGTCAAAATGGCTAAAGGATGCCAGCGCAGGGACTCACGCCCAGGGTTTCCCCGCATGGGCTCTGTGTATCTGGCTCTCTTGGTCACCCGGTGGTGAGCACCATGATGTGCCACTCCCTCCACTTTGTGAGGGAAGGGCCACCAGGTCTGAGCTCACAGAGGGCAGGGGCAGGACCTGAAATCGGAGCTCACACCCATAGTGCCTCCAGTGCTCTGGGCCTGGGTCTAAGTGCCGCAAAGTACTACGTACCTGGGAGGTAGCCCCCAGAATCGTACCCATTTCACAGAGAGGGAATGAGGCTCTGTTCGTGCCATCACCTGCTCAGGGTCCCGCTGCGAGGAGTGGAACTGGGATTCAGACCCAGGTGGTCAGATGGTGAGGCCCACCTCCTTGACAGCGGTGTTAAGTCAGCCAGTGGCTATTCATCTGTCGTATTAGAGGTGGGGAAACTGAGGCCCTGTGTGTGGGCAGTTTCTGGCAGGTGCACCCGAGAGCTGAGGATCCCAGTGGCCAAGACCCTGAGATGGTAGGAGCTTCTAGGGACGAGGCTCCTGAGGACACGGGCCATCGCCTGCCTGCTTGCGATAAGGCTGACAACATGAACAGCTGTGTCCCGGGGACACAGGAAGGGCAGACAGAAGGCCCTGGCACACTGTCCGTGGCCAGATTAGTGGATGGCTGCGAAGGCTGACGCGCCTGGGCTGTGCTTCCGCCCAGGGGGAGCTGCTGACAGGGAAGGGACTGGGAGAGACCGAGCGCCTGAGCCCATGAGTGGTGGTGTGGCCGGCAGGGCCTGGCCTCCTCGCAGCTGCACCTGCTTCGTCTCTAAAGCCAGGGCTGGTTAGAGTCAGCTCTTCTGTCTGAGTAAATACTGAGACCTACTGTGCCTGGGACCTACCTGCCCTCCCCAGCCCCAAAGCCCATCTTTCAGCGAGGTGCCTGCAAATGGACCCGGAACAGCCTGTGGTCATGTCCCCTCCGGAGGGGACACAGCATTTTGGGAGCCAGCAGAGGAGCCTTTGAGGAAATGATTTCCAAAAGGAAGCCTGAACCATGAGTAGGAGCTAATCAAATAGAGGGAACAGCCTGGGCGAAGGCTCAGAGGCTGGTAAGCATGTCCTATTTAAGATGAAAAGAAACTGTTTGGGGTGTTTTTTTTTTTTTTTCTATTGTGGTAAAATTCACATGACATAAAATTAACCATTTTGTATTGAAATAGAATTTGCATAATATAAAGTATTAGCCAGAATACTGTGCAACCATTGGCTGCTTTCACCCTGACCTTGGTGCTTTCATGATTCCGTGATTCCGACAGCAGAGGCAGGCAAGTCCTGGCAAAATGCACTTTGGCCACACTGGGTGACATCATCGTGATGAAAACCATGTGGAGGTAGATTTGACGTCCTCATTTGACAAATAGGGAGACTGAGGAAGACAGAAACGATTTGCCTGCGGTCACTCCGCTTGGGTGGAGCCAGGACGGTCATCTGAGGCTCAGGTCTCAGACCCTGGTGGTTCTTATGTTGGTCTTCAGGTTGGTTAAGAATTCAGATTTTGGCCCTGGCGAGTGTGGCTCATTTGGTTGAGCATTGTCTTGTATACCTAATAGTTGCTGGTTCCATTCCCGGTCAGTGCACATACCCAGGTTGCCGGTTCAATCCCTAATCAGGGTGGTGTGGGAGGCAACCAATCCATGTTTCTCTCTTCCTTTCACTTCCTCTCTCTAAAATCAATTAAAAATATATTTTAAAAAATGAAAATAATTGAGATTTTAGGCTGGAGCCAGGAATCTGTGTTTCTCACCCCCACCCCCAGGATATGAAAATACCTCACCGCAGTGCCTCAGGGAAGAGACAGTGGGGCCTGCTGGGGCTCAGGCTCCAGGCGCAGGGATCTGGGGCCCAGCAGACTGAAGGTGGGCCCTTCCAGGCATGCCAGCTGGTGGGCTGGCAGCTCGAGAGTAGTGGGTGTCTGGGGGTGGCAGGGAGGGCAGGTGGAGCGGCAGATTTGGCCCAGTCAGCTCCGGGACAAAGGCCTCTCCGCCAGCATCCCTGGGCGTTGGCCTCCCTGACAAATGGGCCAGGGCTTCTCTCATTCATCTGTGGAGTGGCGTGTAACAATAAAACGCTCCTTAAAGCTGGGACGTGGCATGAGTGACTGCTTTTCTCGGTTCTAATAAGGGTCATTAACTGCGTATGGAGAGGTTTTATAAACATTGGTTAAACTCCCCGAGCTTACTGTGCGCATGGCACGCTGCTCCCTGAGATGTGATGTCTCGGCCAGCCAGAGCCAGCTGGGCAGGTAAAGACGCAGGGCCCCAGCCCCTGCTGGCCCTCCAGAGCCCCCACTCCCAGGCTTGCTGTGAAGTGACTCTGGGACCGTGCACGCCTCTGAGTAGGGCAATGAAGGTTTGAATGAATGGGTGGTAAGTGGGTGGTAAGAGCGGACTCCACCATTTCCTAAATCTGCACCTTTGGGCAATGCCTCTTCTGTCTCTGAGCCCCTGGAGAGAGGGAATAGTTCTTCCATGTTTCTAGGGAAAGATTTGGTGAAATCAAGCACACAGGCTTTCAGAATGCCCACCCTCTCTCCCCCCTTCTTTCTTCTCTTGTAGGAGGTAGGGGCTCTCCCCTGAGCTCCAGAAGAAGGAGGGAGTGGAGCTGCAGGAACGTGGAGGAAGGAGAGTGAGGGAGCTTCCCTTGGAGGGAGAAGAAGCCCCAGCCAAGGCTGTGCCCGGGGGAGGAGCCGGCTGTGTCCGGCTACCTGTCACATCATCCATTGTATCGTGTCCCGCTGTGCTCGGTGCCAATGCTCAGCATACACAGTGTTTTGCTGCTGTGGCCTTGTGGACCGTGGAAGGAGGTGGACCTGAGCAGGGTGAGAAGACAGCCGCTGTGGCTGCTGGTTTTGGAGCCAGGTGACAAGGCAGCAGGGTTCAGCCAGCCCCACGGGGAGGAGGCTGCACCCGGCAGGCCCCCATCTCCCACTGTGCAAGCCACGTCCCCTGTGGTTCAGGGTTCGGGATCTGGAGAAGGGCCATGCGAATGACAGAGATGAGACAAGAAACTGCAGGATGGCTTCATGGCCCCAGGAAGGGTTCTCCTTTGGTTTGAGGAAGTCTGTACCTTCCCCTATTCCCCACGCAGCAGCCTGGGCCACGCACTCAAACTGGTTCATTCCCAGGACCCTTCTCCTCCCAGGGTCCCCCTTTCTTCCCCTGCTCCCACCCCCTCCTGCCCCCCACCTCAGCCCCAGGAGCTCGGTTCCTATTTCTCTCTGTTCCCGAGAAAACGCAATTATGAGACCACAGACAACACTGGCCTGCTTATTTAGCCCATGTGCACATGTGGCTACACCCTGGCCCAGCAAGACTTTCCACCAGGGTGGCCAGGGAGGGCGTGGTGGGGCTGGGGTCGGGGACAGCGCTGAGACACCAGCTGGGAGCTTGAGAGGAAAGTCTTTACCAGGAGACCCCGATGAAGCTGGAGCTGGGGTGACCGGGGGTGTGCGTGGGAGTGGGAGTGGGTGAGCATGTGCACAAAGCACACTCGGTGAGTCTTGGAGAGAGGAGTGAGTGAACGCCTTTACTTATTATTATTATTATTTTAAATATATTTTTACTGATTTCAGAGAAGAAGGGAGAGGCAGAGAGAGACAAAACATCAATGATGAGAGAGAATCCGATCGCTGCCTCCTGCACACCCCTTACTGGGGACTGAGCCCCAAACCAGGGCATATGCCCTGATTGGGAATCAAACTGTGACCTCCTGTTTTATAGGTTGATGCTGAGCCACTGAACCACACTGGCCAGGCATGGGTGAAAGCATTTAGATTCAATGACTGTGCTCCCAGCACCATCGTGCCCCAGAGGCTGCCCCGGACACATTGACATCCTTTGGCATCAGGATCTTCCCCTGCCTCTCTGAGAGGAGTGTGCTCTCTTTGTTCCCATTTTGTACATGAGAAGAGGGAGGCATCAGAGGTCAAGTGTCTTTCCCGACCTCCCACAGCTGGACACCTCTCTAGTCACACCTTCTTGTGGTCCTGAGGCCGTTAGAACAACGTCCCAGCCGCTAGGCAAGTCGGGAAAGTTCGTGGTGCTTTCTGACCCTTTGTTCCTACTGGCCCCTGCCAAGGACGGGTGCACCTCCATCTGGAAGCTTGGAGACCCCCTTCTAAACCTCAGATGGCTCCACATCTGGACTGCTTGTCCAGACCCAACGGGAATCCTCCCTTTGTGCTTGCACCTCCCCCTGCCTCCATGCTACTACTTGCCACATTGCATTCGAAGGGCTCAGTCATGCCCCTGTGTCTGCCCTTGCCCCACAGACTCACGGGGTGTCCTTGCTACGCCCACGGCTGGCTCAGACTCTGAAATGTGGGGAGGTGTGCATAAAGTCTGATGGATAAATGAGTGGCTGTACCAGTCACCCCAGAGCACATGAGGGTGCTCTGTCGGGAGGGGACTTGCTGCAGTGACCAGATGGTCAAGCTGGAGCACAGCCTGGTCCCAGCCTGGTCCCAGCCTGATCCCAGAATGCCTCACAACTCCAGACGGGGATGCTGCCCATCAGAACTACCTGCACCGTCCCAGGGCTGGGTCCTGGAATTCACATGCAAATGAACTGAACCACTACCAGGCGCCTGTTCTTCCAAGGAGTGCAGGGTTCAGGGCTGAGAGGACAAAAACCAACCAAGGGCACTATCAGCTAAGAACCTCACAGTCAGGAACCGTGGACAGATGGGGGAAACTGAGGCCAGAGAGGGAACCGGCTTACCCAGTGAGTGGGGCTGAGAGTACACCTCAGATTGCTTGTCACATGTACGCTAAGCCCAGTCTTGTGGCTGGAATCAAAGTCAGAAGAGCGAGTTGAGGTCATGCAGTGAGGGGAGGAGCAGGGGTGAGGTGGGCGTGAGACCACATAACGCTGTCGGCTTTTGCAGTGAAGGCCACTGGCTGCTTCGCTTAGCTGAATTTATTTCGTGATTTCCTCCTCAGTCAGCCAAACATGCTCAACCTCAGGCATCTCTTGTGAAGCTAGAAGGAGGGCAGGGGCGAGTTATAAGATTTCCTGTTAAAAGAAAAAGAAAAAAGTTCCTCCCTGCTCTCTCGCTCCTTCCCCTTCCCTAAGGGAAAAATATGGATTGGAGATGTTTTCAGTTGCAGCACTTCCTCGCGGCTCCGGTGGCTGTTTGTCTAGCTCCTCACGGGTGCTGTGAATTTACGGCTCAGCATCTTGGCAAGTAGCTTCAGGGAGAATGATGGTGGAATTTTATTCTTGCTAATTTAAAACAATAATAATTGTTCACGCGTTAGGAAGCATTCCTATTAAATCAATTCAATCTTTTGGAACAACTGGAATACAACAAATCCACGTTTCCCGATCGGGCCTCTGCTGGCTTTGTTGCAGCAGATGATGGCCGAGCACTGACCGTGCTCAGCACTGTGCACAGGGAAGGGGAGAAGGCACAACGAGGTGGGTGACATCTGGACACGTGTGATCATTCTCCTGGGAATATGAGGACAGGGGGTGCACCACTGTAACACTGTGCTTCTGGGGACTAGCAGGCCTCCCCTGGGTGACCAGGTGCCTGGCGGGGTCTATCTACCACCAGGGAAGCAAGAGGAGAATTGAATTCTGAGGAGAGATTGTGGGTCCACTTGGGCATATTTGTGTTTGGCTTGCAGCGACTGTGGGGGTGAATATGATGAAATCAAGCCCAGGATGAGGGTGGGAACTGACATAGGTGAGCAGAGACCCGAGTCAGACAGGAGGTGGGCAGTGGTTTGGCTCCTCAGAGAAGTCAGGGCCAGGAAAACTGAGACCTAACTCAGAATCCGTCTGAAACGGGAGAAGAAAATGAGAGATGAGAGTCCATCTCCAATAGCAGAACAAACCAAGGGGTCTGGGGTGATGAGAGCAGTCCGGATTGCTGGGTAATCTGCATCACTGGATGAAGTTGAGCTCAAGGCTGTGGGTCTGTGGCGAAAGCTGGGTTATACTGTGTCATGAGCGCGTGCATGCGTGCGTGCGTGCGTGCGTGTGTTTTGTGGGGTAGACCAGATGCCCACATGCAACTGTGACTCGCATAGGACAGCATTTGGAGAGGCTCATGAGTGGGGCCCAGGATCACCCAGGAGGAGGGGTCCAAGAGGTGATTGCATGGAACAATCTGATTCTTAGAAAGGTCTGAGCTGGTAGAAGGAAACTAAGTCATCCTCAGCAACACCACTGTGTCAGTCAGTGGTGCTTCTGGGTTGTTCTCTGAGGTCGGCATGCAGAACAGAGAGGAGGCTTGGGGGGCCTGGGACTGGAGGACTCTATGGCTGGAGGACATATATCCTGGTTTGCCAGGAATGGGCTGTGTCTTGTGTAAACATTAATAGTGCCCCCTTTCAGTCCCAAAGACCCAGTTTGGATGATAAATGAGATTGCTTATATCATCATGCATCTAAAACAAATTCAGCACTCCGTGGATCTGCCCCTCTGGCTGTCAACAAGCTTTTAAAAATATATATTTTTATTGATTTTTAGAGGGAGAGAAAGGGAGAGGGAGAGAGAAAGAGAAACATCAATGTGAGAGCAGAACATCAATCAGCTGCCTCCTGCACACCCCTTCCTGGGGATCGAGCCCTCAACCCAGGCATGTGCCTTGATTGGGAATTGAACCAGTGACCTTTCAGTGCACTGATGATGCCCAACCAACAGCCACACCAGCAGGGGTGTCAACCAAGTTTTGGCTCAGAGAACCTCTCTGTCTTTTCTACCAGAGCCAATCTTCATTAGCTTGGCGACCTCTGCCTTTCTGAATCTCAGTTTTGCAAAATAGATTCATATAAGTAACTTAAGTGTCTATTTCCCATAGTTGTTAAGACACTGCATGGGTGAGAAAGATTATTGTAAGTCCCCAAGGGCTCTGCAGGAGACCGTGACCTCTCCGTCTCTGTCTGTGTGTCTCTCTGTTTCTTCTCCTGCTCAGAGGAAGCCAGCCCCTGGCCCCACCCCCAGGAAAACGTGATGACACATCCAGCAGCATTCCAAGGATCACGAGGAGGAGGGAAAGGGGTTTGGCTCCCCCCCACCCCCACTCCATCCCTTGAAACCAGGCCACCATGTCTTGGAGGCAGGGAGAGAGTATTGACTACGCTGGGACTGAGAGCAGGGACTTCCCTCTCCTCTTCTGCCCCTTTCCTCTTTGTTCTGAAGACACTGGGGCACTCCAGAGTCTCAGAATGAAGACAAATCTTAGGGGGCCTTGGCTGTGAGGACCCATAAAAGGGCTCAGAGGGAGAAAGGGGTAGTGTTTACACTTGTGTCCTGTGAGGGCGTTTCCTCCTTCAGGTCTAGACCTGAGTCTACTGAGAAGCAGCACAGGCTCCATGATGAGAGATGTATAATATTTGGAAGGAAGGAGGTGAAAGTCCTGATTGTTCTGAGTAGTCAGACCACATAGGGGATGTTACATTTGCTCAGGATGATAATGAGACTAGAATCATATCAAACTCAGTGTGTTGAAGAAACAGAGATATTTGGTCTGGAGAAGACTTGGAGGCCAAGGACTCACCACTCTTGTAAGTAAGGGTGCATTTTCCTCTCTGGAATTGATGCCCAAATGAATCAGGTGGCCCAAGGGGTAGTGAGTTTCTCATCCCTGGAGGAATAGGAAGAACGATTGCCTAACTACTTGGTGGGGTTCCACAGTTGACTTTCCAGGTCCCTCCCAGCTAGGCCTGGCCTCCAAGGACTCTCCCAACATCAGCCCCTGCGTTTGGCAGCCAGCTGCCTCTGCATGAGTCAAAGCCCGCCCAGCTCTGGCCTCCTCACTGGGTGGGGCTCTGAGGGAGCAGCCAAGGCCTCCCACTCTTGCCCTACAGGGCCACTGCATTCGCTGCCTCTGGATGCCTCTTGCAACCACCACCCTCCTGGAGTCAAGAACTGAATGCATTGGTTAAACAAGGAAAAGGCAAAAACTACACACACATACAAAGAAAGGGAGACTTGTTTGAAATGAGGAATGCTGTTTTGCTCTGGCTTTCTATCATAAGCCCATGGAGATGAATATTCTGACCTAATAATCAAAACAGGCTGTAATTGCAAACAGACTCTCAAGGCCACGTGGCCAAGGAGAGAGCAGATGAGATACCTGCTGAGCATAGCAGGCCCACCCCACCAGCTCTCCTCCCACCCGTGGTGGATCGATGCTGCTGTCCAGCCGTGCACTATTTTGCTGGCCTCACTCGATCGAGCTCTGTTCACATCCTGCCTCCTCCAGCCCCCCAGGCCCCTTTTGCAGGAGAACCTGTTCAGAGGAACCCAGCCCCTACCCTACCCCCCAAAAAAGGCGATTCTTAGAAAGGTCTGAGCTGTTCGACCCCCAGAAGTATCCTGAAGACCACAAGGAGGATGGAAGAGGCTTTGCTCCGACCTTTTCCGAACTCCACCTCCTATTGGCTCTGGAAGATGTTCTCCTGGGGGGACCGCAAAGCTGGAAGAGCTTCGGGTCCCCTCCCTGCTCCCACTTCCTTTTGTGTTTTGTTTCAGGCACACCCTCAGCTCAAATTTGCTTTGAAGGTCAGTAATTTCCACTTCTTTTCAAAACAACTGCAGTTCTGGGACCCAAATGTTGTTTCTCTGCACTGAGGAATGGGTTTCCCTCAACAAGTACATTCCAGAAATATCCATCCAGCAAGACAGCCAAGGGGGAAAAGGTGAACCAGACCTGGGCCTTGTTCCCAGATCACTCCCAATAGCAAGGACCCAACTGCCCGATGGAGGATGAGGGGACTGTTCATCTCTTAGGTGCCGACCCCTCAGAGAGATGGGGACCTTGAGAAAAGCTTTCTTCCACTGGGTGGGAGGAAAGTAGCAAAGGATTTTGAGCTAAGTATTGAGCAAGAGAAGGACTGACGGAGAGAGATTAGGGAGGGCCTGCTAGGTGGATGGAACAGTTTGGGCAAAGAATGAGAGGCTGGATGAGTTGATCACACTTCTGAGGATGGGGAATTAAACCATTACCTCGTGGTTCACGGGTCGATGCTCAACCACTGAGCCACACTAGCTGGGCGAGTTGGTCATGTGTTTGAGGACTGTCTGGAGGTCTGGTGCGGCTGGTGCAGGGACTCTTGGCTTGGATGACAGTGGGGCCTGTGTGGGGAGATGACGCTGAAAGGTGTGTAGTTGAGACCACATTGTGATTGGCTTTGAAGAACCCTCTAAGGAGCTTGACTTCATCCCAAAAGGATTAAGGGCCCCTGGAGAGTTAGAAGTAGAGCAGAGATTCAGAGATACCCATCTGGTGGTGATGTAGGGGATAGACAGCAGAAGGAGAGAGTGGAGACAGGGGCTGGTAGGAAGGGTCTATATGAGAAGAAATGCAAGTCTGACACAGAGCAGTGGCAGTGGGAGAAGGAGGACCAAAGTCTGGGACGCTTCGTCCCAAAAGGTCCTGACTGGGTCGGAGTCTTTGCTTCGATGCTGGTGGGATTGTCAAAGGATCCTCAGGTTAGTGGCATCAGGTGCTGAAGACCAATGTCATGACTCCATTTTTTTTTTTTTTTAAATCTTTTCATTTTGAAATCATTTTAGAGACTCAGAAAGCTGCAACATAGTGGAGAGAGGTCCTTCACCCAGCCTCACCCATGGTTACATCTTACAGAATTACAGACTGATGTCAAGAGAGACCAGAGCTGTTTGACCTTCAAACCCACCTAGGCCCTGCCTGGAGAACGTGTGGGTACTCAGGCTCATGTAGTATGAGCTGTGGCTTCTTAGAAGCACTGGGCTTCTCTAGGCACCACGCTCTTCCCCTGGCGATGGAGAGTCTACACAAATCGGACAGGACAAGAGACCTCAGGAGACTCAGCTCCATTAGCAGGCAGGCCTGGAAGTAGTTGGGTGGTTTTTGGCTCAGAATCTGCAGGGCTGGTGAGGTGTAGTGACTGAAACTGCATGGTATAAATCCTGCCTCAGTTTGCCTTTTGAGCACTCCTGCCTGAGCCCAGCTCTGAACCCCAACTTGCCTGGCTGAGCTGTGTCACCCCTCTCTATCTTATACCAGTCTCACCTTAGTGGTTTTCAACCTTCCTAATGCCATGACCCTTTAATACAGTTCCTCATGTTGTGGTGACCCCCAACCATAAAATTATTTTCGTTGCTACTTCATAACTGTAATTTTGCTACTGTTATGAATTGTAACGTAAATATCTGATACGTAGGATGTATTTTCATTGTTACAAATTGAACATAATTAAAGCACAGTGATTAATCACAAAAACAATATGTAATTATATATGTGTTTTCCGATGGTCTTAGGCGACCCCTGTAAAAGGGTCGTTCGACCCCCAAAGGGGTCGCGACCCACAGGTTGAGAACCGCTGCCTTAGAGAGATATTCCTGCTCCCAGTCCACCCCAAAGCCCATGCTTGCTCCAGAGACAACCCAGCGTGCATCACCATTGCCCAGAGCAGCGGTTTTCAACCTGTGGGTCGCGATCCCTTTGAGGGTCGAACGACCCTTTCACAGGGGTCGCCTAAGACCATCGGAAAACACATATATAATTACATATTGTTTTTGTGATTAATCACTGTGCTTTAATTATGTTCAATTTGTAACAATGAAAATACATCCTGCGTATCAGATATTTAGATTATGACTCATAACATAGCAAAATTACAGTTATGAAGTAGCCATGAAATTAATTTTATGGTTGGGGGTCACCAAAACATGAGGAACTGTATTAAAGAGTCGCGGCATTAGGAAGGTTGAGAACCACTGGCCTAGAGGGTGCTGGAGTCACCATCTTGGGAATGAGAACCAACCTCAATCAAGGCCAAGAGGGATGCATCCTTTTGACCTCTGCAGGAAGTCCCCCTGGGTTCTGCCTACTCACCACTCTCCAGCCTTGCCCTCCTTCAGCCCCCTCTCCCCCCACTCCCCAGGGCTGGCCTGCTGAGAAGGCAGCCCCTCTAGCACATTCTGCTGCCTTTGAGCTCTTCATCTGGGAGCCGAGATGAAGGCCTGGGCTGGTCCTGGGCTGGAGGCAGGGCATCTGGCCCCTAGTCTGGCCCACCACAGACCTGCCATGTGACTTTAGGAAAACAACCAAACTCTCTACTGGAGCAGTCTCAACACTAATCGCAGGTGGTTGGGACCCTCCAGAAGTTATCCACACGAACCCGTTTTGGAACGTAAAGTGCTATAAAAGTGACAGAACTCTGTGGTCCAGATATTCAATCCGGTGTTAATTCCCTCTCACGGTTTGAGTTCTACTGGTCACTTTCTTTACCCGTGAAGGATAGTTAATAATGAAACCATTTGTGGAGCTCCTACCATGTTCCAAGAATATTACAGTGAGAGGTCTTACAGCAGAAGGGACCGAGGCTCAGGACTTAGAGGCGAGTCTTCATTCAACAATCTTTGTAAAGGCCCTACCACGGGCATTTTGTTAACTTCGACACTGGGCTTCAGACCAACTCCACCTTGCCTACAGCCAGATGGAATGCCAGTGATGCTCCGCCCTCGGACTGCTGCAATCCCCACTGCAGTGCCCACCACCAGCCCTCGTCCTGCTTGCTTTTGTGGGCAAGGCAAAGCCCTCGGAGGGCCGCTTCCCGCTTCCATCTCTCCCCTGCGTTCTGGCTGACCTCGGGCTGCCACTTCCTCTGTCCCAGAGGCTCCCAGGTCTCCCCAGCCCCTGTCCACTTCAGGCAGTCTCCTCAGCCTGTGTCTCAGTCCTCAGCTTACCCACTGTCATCCCAACTCTGTTCCTGACTCTGCTCCCTGTGCCCTGGACACCCTGCAGGTCATGTGGCCGCGTGACTTTCTCTGCTCAGAGGGAATGCTGGGCCCGAGTCCCTCACAGGACCCCGGGGCTTGGGCTGGTCTTAATTCCCTCTCACCTCTGCCTGAACCCTGGTCCAGGGCCAGGACCCATCCTGTCCCTGAGCGGTGTGCACTCTGCCCTGCGGGACTTTTCCAAGCTGCTTGTGTGGGAAGAGGAGTGAGATGCGGGCACTGCGGGACGGGCTCTCTGGGCTTCCTCAGAGCCCAAAGCAGGCTTAGCTCCCGGCTGCACTTTGCCGGTTTCTGTGTCTCTACATATGGCGCTTTCCTATTGAAGGAGCATTTCATAAGAGGCACCGCCCTCAGCCAGGAGCTTGCTGGTGGAGTCACAGCAGGGAGGGCAGATGCAGTGTGACCTGGGGCAGGGATGGGGTCGGGGCAGAGGTCACGCTCTTAAAACAGCAGCAGAGATAAAGGGCCCAAGGAAGCAGTCAGAACCCCTTCACCCAGTGCCTCTGGGACCAGCTCCCGAGGCCGGAAGTACCCCACCGGCTTGTCCTCGTTCTTTCTTGGCCTCAGAGGAGAAAAAGGAGCCGCTCCTGCTGCGCTCCTCTGGGGGCTCCATTTCCCCTCCTCATGTGTCCCCCATCTCACTGTCCTCAGCAACAGGCCCTGAGAGCCTCTGCTTTTAAAGGGAAACGGAGGGAGGACCCGCGGCCCGGTGCTGACACGTGCCCCCTGGGTTCTCGCAGTGCCCGCTTCGTTGTTTACGTGCTGCTCACTCCCGACCTCACTCAGCAGGGATGTGCTGGCTGCTGCCTGTACGTGGGCGCGTCCAGGGCTGAGCCAGGCGGAGGAGCCTCTGCTCACGGCCCTTCAAGTTCATCGCCCGTTTGCTGCTGCTTAGGAGACAGTGGACTAGTGTTCCAGACACCCCCTGACTGCTGGAGTCACCTCTCCTTTCCTGAGGGTGAGGCTCAGCAGCTCCGCAGGTCCCATGGGCCCTGTCTCCTTGCCTCCACCTGCTTGGCCAGCTCCTGACCCGGTGCAGCTTCAGTGGGGCCCTTCTCCTGGGCCTTGGCAGCACCAGCAGCTAGACCAGTTGCCCGGGTTGGGGTGACATTCCTGGTGGCACCACGTGGGATCTGCCCACAGCTGCTTGCACTAGCTCCCCAGAGGGCCCCGTGGCTTCCCCACGTCCCCGGTGTATCCCTCGCCCATCCCTGGGGCATCCCTTCATTCCACCCACACTCTGCCAGGTGCCACACTCAGGGGCACTGCTGTCAGGGACTCAGCTTTGCTTACTTGGTAACATCTTCTGGTTTCCAAATGACCTCTCATGTGTCTCAGTGTGGCGCCCTCACTATTGACTTCTGTATCATTAACACCTGGTACCCGGGCTCCATCACAAATATTTGTTGACCAAGTGAATGAGGACGCGTGGGAAAGACTCGCCTGGGGAATGGACGTGTGAGCCGGGCCATAAAAAGAGGCAGGAGTTTCCAGGTGGGTAACGGGCTGGGAGAGGACAGGCAGAACAAAGGCTTGGGGGTGTGAGAGAAAGAGCGTGGGTGTTGGGGGGCCAGGCAAGGGTTCCATCGACTGACGGGGAGAGGAGCACACCCTGGGAGTGAAGATGGGGTGAGGCTGACAGGACAGGGGGTGAGCTGGAGAGTCTGAGGGCCTGAAGGACACGAGGGGGTTTGGACTTCAAACTGGTAGAGGCCAGCGTTGATTTTTGAGAAAGAGAATGCACCATTTTATTATTAATTTGAGGTCAGTTCCTGAGGCTGTGGGTAGAATGTGGACTCTAGGGGAGAGGGAAGGAATTTTTTGAAGGCACTTGTGATAGCCTGTTTTAAAAACAACATTTAATGATGTCCTAAGAAGGGATATGGGACCAGCTAAGCTGAAAATACACCACGAAGGGGAGAACAATGGGTCTTCAAATCATTCTGTTATTTACATAGAATCAGAGGCTGCGTTCCCAGCGGGCTCACCTGTGATTCTAGTGGCAGTGCTTGTGTGTATTTAACTAGACTTTTCTTCTTGCTTTATAAAAATAATTTGATTTTCTCATGGTCTGTCCATGCAGCCATCAGAATATAATTACTCAGGAAAAAACGTGAGTCTCTTAGGCTTGTTTATCAGATGGCACATCCGCCTTCCTGGGCAAATGGAACACCTGATTTTTGTTAAGCCAAGCTGTGTGCGATATTTGTCACACAATTATGTGGATATTTCCAGCATACCTGCCAGGAAAAAACAGACCTTAGGGGCTCTGACGCTTGCCAGGGTATTTATGCATGTCAGCGGCAGCATGCCTCTCCCCGAACCTTATCTGTTCTGAAGGCAGTGGATGCGAGAAGTGAAGTCTCTGTAGTCTGTGTTTATATTTGGCATCTGACGGGAGGCATCATCAATCAAGTGAAAGGACACTGAAACCATGCAGTACATGCCTTGACTGAGCATGCAGGCACACACGCTGCATATACACACACGGGAATACACACTGCATACATGCATGCAGGCACACATACTGCATGCATGCACACAGGCACATACACTGCATAAATGCATCCAGGCACACACACTTCATGTGTGCACGTAGACACACAGTGCATACGTGCAGTAGGCACACACACTACATGTGTGCACGCAGACACACACTGCACACGTGTAGTAGGCACACATTGCATATGTGCACACAGACACACACTGCATACGTGTAGTAGGCACACGCTGCATATATGAATGCAGGCACACATGCTTGCATACATATGTACACACACATACCCCATTCTTGGAACTAAGCAGCAGGCTGAGGATTTGACCCCCAGGATATTATTCCTGGAAAGGCTTTTGAAATCATGTAGGCCAACCGCTCATGTTATAGATAAGGACACTCACTGTGGCCCAGGGAGGGGAAGAGACGGGCCTACAGTTACTCTGCAAAGGAAAAGGCAGTGGGGGCAGGAGGTGGGGCTTGAACTCATGGTGGCTAAATCCCATCCTAAGGAGCACACAACCAAGAAGTTCCTTTACAGCAAAATGTCTGTTTCAGGCGGCGCCTTCAGACCGTGGTGCTGTCTTCTGCTGGGTCCTCGTCTCAGCTGGGAATCCCGACTTTGGACAACGCTGGCTGTACCATAATTCTTGTTCCAAAAAGAGGCGCTGGGCACATCCTCAGGACTGGTTCTTACATAGGCTGGATTCCATCCCACACACCAGTTCCTTGGGCAAACCTGGATGAAAACTGTCCTGGAGGAAGGTGTCCTAAGGCCATTGCCTAATATTCTAAGATTTTTATATAAACGTCTATTGAACTCCCAGAATATGGCACAGATGATCGCACAGGTGCCTTTTCCTACACAATATCTTTTTGTTGCTCCCCAGCCCTAGGGGGCGGTTACTGTGGTCACACCACATTTCAGAGGAGATGCCTGCATGGGTGTGGCTTCCGGTCACACAGAGGTACCGCTCACTGCCAATGGCATTGTGTTGTGTGGGCAGAGAAGGTGTCCTGGAGGTTGGTGGCCTTTGAGTTGTACTAGAAGGATTTGGAAAAGTAGATAAAAGTGTATGGAACCTTCTAGAAGAGAGAGAAGGGAGACTTGCAAACACAGGCAAGAAGAGTGTGCCTGTTGCGAACAACAGAACAGGATTTGGTGAGGAGCCCAGAAGCCGGGCTGCCAGGCTCACTGAGAAGCCCGCCCTGGACGTGCTGCACGGGACTGGCCTGCACACGGTCCAGGGAAGGTGCCCCGCATCGAGGAGGCTGGTCTCGGGGAGCAGCGGCACAGAGCCTGCAAAAGTGGGGACACCGTCTGTGGGCCCAGCCTGTGCGCATGGCAGGTCAGATCGGCTCCCATCGGCTGAGCACTCTCTGGGCCAAGTCCCGTCTCCAGGAGGGGGGCCACCCTTGGGTCTCGAGCGGTGGGAGACCTCCCACTCTGGAGACGGAGCCCTGGTCATGCCTGAGGGCTTTGCTGACAGGGTAGGCCTGACCGTGGTGATCTGAATGGAGGAAGGGTGTTCCAAGGGAAGGGGCTGGATGGGGAGGGCAGTTTCCTTACTGGCAAATGACGACTATAGGGGTGGGCATTTGCTGATCAGGGTAGTTGTGAGGTTTAAACAAAGGACTCTCTAAAATGATGAGAAAAGTGCCCAGTGTGCCCAAGGCTGCTCTGAGTATATTATCATCATCCAGTCTGACGAGGCCACATGTGCTTGTGAGCATGCTCAGGTGGGGCCTGAGGACCGACCCTGTGGCCCTAGCGTTTGGATTTATCTCTGAGACGACAGACCCGACAATGTTCGTGCTTTGGAAAGTGCCCTGTGGCGAAGGCCTGGATGGTGGGTAGGAGGGGGGCCCATCTAGAGGCAGGGAGACCGTGAGAAGTGGGCCCTCACCAAGCCTGTGGCAGGGAGGAGAGAGGGGCCAGCTTGGAAGTGGTCCAGGGGCAGTGCCCATGGTCTTGACTGCGGATTGGATGTAGGCTGTGAGCAGAGGTGAGTGGAGACCATCAGCTTTTTATTAGAACAACAGTGGCTCAGACCCAGGGGCCTTGCACCCCAGAGGAGGGAGAGGTTCAGTGGGAGGGTGGGGGTCGGACGTGGCTAGGGGTTGGGGAGGTGGCCTGGGGGAAGACCATGCCTCCTGTTACCCATGGAGCAATATCCGACAGGCAGATGGCCGTGTGGGCTGAGCAGGGAACTTGGGGAGGCCTGGGGCTGGAGGGGAGATGGATCCGGTCGTCTGGACCCCAGGAGAGGATGTATGCAGAGTCTCAACTGTGAGCAATTTTCTTCCCAGGGGACGTTTGACAATATCGAGAGGCATTTTGATTGTCCTGACTGGTGGGTGCTACTGGCATCCAGTGGGCAGGGACCAGGGATGCTGCTCAACATCCTACAATAGACAGGACAGCCCCTCAACACTCGTCCAACCCAAATGTCAGCGGTGCCCAGTATGAGAGCCCTAATGCAGAGAAAAAGGGAAGGTCCCCAAGGTGGGGGCCAGAGAAACACCCACATCTACGGGGCACGGGGAGCTTGACCGTCTCCTGATCCTAAGGAGCGCTCTGACAACCTGGAGAGGTTAATGGCCCCCAGGCTACGATAATGACAACCCACAGGCTGCTATCACAGCTCCACTGCTTGCATTTAACGAGGCAGCCACAGGAAAAGATTCACGAGTAAAAGATTCACCACGCCAGGATGTGTGTCTTCTGTCCTTGTTCTCTGGGTCCTGACCCAGCGCACAGACCAGGGGCCACCCTGACCTGTTCCCTTTGGACCTCAGCGGGTCCTCCCACCGCCCCTCCCTGCTTTGTCTGCTCCAGGCCACAAGGTTAGGTCCTGATTCTGTGCCTTTTGTGCCTTTTCTCGGTCCACGCCCCCTTTTACTGCCAATCTCATCAAAAGCAAAAGTAGGGAGAGAGAAGATGGGTTTGCTCTGCAGCAGGATTTGACTTTGGGCCAAGAAGGGGGCAATCGCTGCAAAGCGGAGGTCGGCTATTTGGAGAATGTTGTGAACGATTTTTCCCATCGCCAAGTGATCTTACATACAGGGATGGGCAAAAGTGGGTCAACAACAATAATTATTATAATTATAATAAATACAATAATGAATACAGAAATAATGCTACAGGAATAAACGTTGTGTTTCATGTACTCGCAGCTGTAAATCTGCCTTTGCCCACCCTGTGTGTTCTGTCCCCTGCTGTTCGCGTGCTGGGAGTGAGGGGATGGGTGCTGCGACTGGGCTCACATGGACCCTCGGCTGCTCCTAGGACATCTGTCTGATGGGCAGAAGGTGCACGAGAACCTGGGCGAGGGGCGGTTGGATGGGCCTGTGGCTTAATGCATGGGGTTTGGGTGGATTTGGGGTTCCACAGTAGCTGTGCTGTCACAGTGCTTGCTCACTTGCTCAGAGGGGGGCTGTTTACTGCCATGAAAGACTGCCTGCTGGGGGAGATGAGCAGCACCTTCCTCAGGGGCCTCCTGTCCCTCAGGGGTTGCCTGCTTCGCTCTCCCTGGCTCTGTGCATTCTTGTTCTCCCTGATGTCAGCTCCCCGGCTCTCCCCACAAGCTGCCACTACCTCTGCTTCAGGACACCAGAAGGTGCCCTTGTCCTGGGTCCAAGTCCAAAGACGCTTCTCCACTACTGGCAAGTGGTGCATACACTTTGAGCAGGTTTTCTACTCTCTGAGCCTCAATTTTTTTAATCCGTAAAAAGGGGGCAACACTAGTATAACCCACCTTCTACGGCTAACAAGAGGGTGACAAGAATTTGGAATATGGAATCAGGGGACTCAGTTTAGTTTCCAGTTTCCCTATAGCTTAGTTCAGGGATGTGGGGACGTTCTCCTAGCCTTGGGCTCTTCATCTTTTTTTTTTTTTTAAAATCTTCTTATTCAATGTATTTAAACTAAAAACACACACAAAAAAACACAAGTCGTTTACTAATTTTTCAAATCCCCAACCCCCTGCCTCTGGCAGTCACCATTCTGTTCTCTGTACCTATGAGCCTGCATTGTTTTTTAGATCCCCCATATTAGTGAGATCATATGATATTTGCCTTTCTTTGTCTAATTTGTTTCACTTAGCACAATACCCTCAAGGCCCATGCATATTGTTGATGCTGTTTTATGTCCGAATAATATTTTATTGTGTATATATATCACAATTTATGTATCTATTGATGGACACTTGATTTGTTCCCACACACTAGCCACTGAAAATAATGCTGCAATGAACATGGTGGGTGCAAATATTTTTTTGAGTTAGTGTTTTTGTTTTCTTTGGAAAGAAGTGGAATTGCTGAGTCATGCAGTAGTTTTATTTTTAGTTCTTTGAGGAACCACCATACTGTTTTCCACAGTGGCTGCACCAATCTGCATTCCCACCAGCAGGGCATGAGGGCTCCCTCTTCTCCAAGTCCTCATCCACGCTGGTGATTTCTTGTCTCCTTGATGATAGCCATGGTAACAGGTGTGAGGTCATCTCACTGTGGTTTGGATTTGTGTTTCCCTGATGATTCCCTGGGCTGCAGCTTTGCCTAAAACTTAGAGGGTGAGGCTCCTTCCTGGAAGGCACGGGTGTGCTGACAAGGGGAACATTTGGATTTGGCTGGATCGAAGTCCCCACATCAAAATGAAAATTGTTGCCCTTTATTTCCTAGTAATGTGCCCAACAGACACCCTTGCCCTCCTACTCAATTCTGGAGTGTCCTTGGCCCTTCCCTATGTTTCTTGTCTCATTCCCACTTCTCACACCATTGCTGGTTGGTTCCCCACCGCAAGAATGGGGCCAGGTAGTGGCTGCAGAAGAGAGGGATGGAGCGAGCTGGCAAAGGGACTTGAAGGGAGAGGCTGAATGACCTGCTTAGAGCCAAAGAGTCAATGGGGGGAAAAGCAGATGGTACCCAGACCCCTGGCTCAGCATCCACTGCTTCTCACCACACTACAACCCACTCATTGTGGGTGAATTTTCTCTCTTGCCAAACTCAAAATACATCAGTTTTCACACTTAAAAAATTTTGATTCTGTGGGTCTTTATGTATGGACAGGGCAAAACAGGGCTCAATATATAAAGAAGGGAGGAAGTGGAAATAGCATTTATGTTGTGCCTGCTGCATGCCTGGGACTCTGTGGGGCATTTCCCATGGTTTTTGATATGATCTTGATAACAATCACTTGAGGCATCTGCTCCTGTTCCTTTTTACTGGAGAAGAAACCAGAACTTTAAAAAGTCAGTTACTTGCCCAGAGATCGGCAGAAAGTAAGAACAGAACTGGTTCTGCTGCTTCTGATTGTGGAGTTAAAGATCTATCTTCTGAGAGCTTCCATGGTTAGGACCGGAGGCTAACCATGACCTCCCCCTCCCCCCTCTCTCTCTGTTCATCATTCATTCATTCATGTATTCATTCATTCTGTAAATACTTGATGAGCAGCTACTCAATGCCAGGCACTGTTCTACGCACAGAGGATGTAGCAATGAGCCAAAGAATGATTCAAGTCTTTCTCTTCATGGAGTTCAAATTTTAATGGGGACTAGGGAGGGAAGTGAAGGAAGGAATAATAAATAAAATGACAGGTTGAACTATTTGAGCTTGTTAATAACCCACCATTTTGACCTATAAAAAGAGCCATTTTATATAGTTTAATAAGAAAAGTATGGAGCTGGTGATAAGTTCTATGGAGAGAAATAAAGCCGGAGTGGGGGGAAATAAAGCTCACGGTTAGAGGTGCTGCTTCTCTATGGTGTTGAAAGGGGTCTTTCTTGCATGTGCATCTGAGCACACACACTTGTCTCCATCAACAATCCCAGGCCTGAGGAGCAGCCCTCTCCCTCCAGGGCACTCCAGGTCCCCCGGCTCCACCTCTGTCTCTCCACCTCTGTCCCTCTGTCAGACCCAGGGCTCCCAGACACAGGCTGCTCTGTCTGACCGGGCAGCTGGCCCTGGATGAAGCCGCCTCCTGCTTTGTCTGCCAGCCCTCAGGTCCAGCTGGAGTGCCAGCCCTCAGAGCGCCTTCCCGAACGTTGCCCTCCTTCTCCCAGACAGTTTTAATTGCTCCCTCCTCTGCACTCACACACCACTTTATTATCACACTTAGAACGGCTCTTCTTTTTAGAAGATGCCGTGATTATTCATGTGCCTTATTAATGGTCTTATTCCCAGTGGCTGGTGCAGGGCCTGGCTTGAAACAAGACTCACACAGGCTTGCTGAGTGAATGAAGGAGGAAGGAATGCTGAATGGGTGCTGCCGGGGGTGGGGAATCTGGGAAGGCAGGGGCTTTAGGGGGAGGCTAATGGAAGCAGATCTTGAAGATGGGGGGGAGGCACCCAAGGAAGAGGAGAGGGAGGCCCATGCACAGCTAGCCCAAGCCTGCCCACACCTATTCACACCTGCCCATGCCTGCCACTCCCATGCCACCATCTGGCACCACTTCCTGTCTTCCAGTCTCACTGGACTTGTTTTTCCTACAGCCTTGAAGGCTCTTGTCCTCACCTCCTTCTCTGCATCCTCCCAGAGCTGCACATCCTTCAGGGAGGCCTCTCCCAGCATCCCCGTGTGGGTAGCTTGCCCTGGACACCCGCCTGCAGTGCCCAGCTCTTCCCTGGGCAAACTCCTCACTGCTGATGCCTGCTGGGCAGGAGCACGCAGAGGCTGAGCGGATGGCTTGGGGTCAGCCTGCCTGCGTTTGAATCCTAGCTGCGACCTTGGGAAGGTTGGTTGTCTTTCAGCCACTCCTCTGTCATTGTGCTGTAAGCGGGGTCATCTTTGTCCGGACTCAGGACGCGCACTGGGAAACTGCAGGATCTAACACACACCGTGCCAGCCCCGGGCCAGCGCCCAGTGAGCGCCCGGCATTCATTCTCATCGCCATGTGGGCTCTTTCCCTCCAGGATGGACTCCAGGAGGTGAGCGGCCCTCTTGGCCTTGTTTCTGCCTGGCACACATGTGGAGGAGCCTGGCAGAGCCTGCGGAGGGAGTGCCTTCAGGAGGGAGCGGAGTGGGCAGCCTGGAGCTGGGCTGAGTGGGGAGGACACAGTGACAGGGACAGGGCGATCAGAGCGCTAGGGCTTGAGGGGGGGACTGAGCTCCTTGTTTTCTGTGGGATGAAGACCAACCTCTCCCTTGCAGACGTTGACAGGTGACTCTCCACCCACCGGGAACGAGGCTGCCAGGGGAGGTAGAGATGCTCGGAGCCCACACTTGGCCTCTTGCCGAAACACTTTTCCCTGCGAGATTACATATTCTGGGCCACATCCCTCCCATCGACACTTCCTCCCTCACTTTACTCCTTTCCTTACTCCTCCATCATAAAAATCTCCAGAAACAGGTTTTGTTCAAAGTGAATGAGGCAATAAATTCTCTGTTCTGACAGGCCGACAAGAGAGATGAATTCTGTAATTGGAGAGGCAGCCTTGTTCTCCTGCCCCGTGGCGCTCAGGCAGACCTTCAGGTCTGTCCAGGGAAGAGGGGACTGTGTGGGAGGGTGAGGAAAAGGGGGCTCCAGGGGGCTCCAGACCCATCTTGGGAACCTTAGCTCAGGTGGGCAGCTACTCAGCTCCGTGGGATCTCAGTCATATATCAATTTGCTCATGACTGCCACAGGTCTTCTGGTTTGTCTACTTAGCTAACTGACAAGCTGGGCAGAACAAACTTATTCATTCATTCATTCACTCATTCATTCAACCACATATCCATCATTCATTCAGGAGTCTCATAGCCTGGATGAGAGATGCCTAATTCACCTTCTGTAAGAAGCCTTCTCACAAAAGACCAAAAATAGTCAAGCCATAGCAAAAGATTGATCTTCTTGGCAAATAAAGAGTTCCTACAAATAATTAAGGGGATGCAGATTAGAAAGCAGTATGGAGTTACTTCAAAGCATTAACAATGAAATTGCCTTATGACCCAGTGATTCCACTTCTGGGAATTTAGCCAAAGAAACCCAAAACACTACTTCAAAGAATATATGCACCCCTATTTCATTGCAGTGTTATTTACAATAGCCAAGATTTGGAAGCAGCCAAAGTGTCCACCAGTAGATCAGTAGATTAAAAAAAACAAAACTGCAGTACATTTACACAATGGAATACTACTTGGATGTAAAAAAGAAAAAAATCTTACTTTTTGGATGGACAGTAAGGATGGACCTGGAGAGTATTGTACTAAGTGAAATAAGCCAGTCAGAGAAAGATAAATACCATATGATTTCACTTATGGAATCTAATAAACAAAATAGGAACAGACTCATAGATACAGAGAACAGGCTGACAGCTGTCAGAGGGGAGGGGGATGAGGGGCCAGGTGAAAAAGGTGAAGGGATTAAGTAAAAAAAAAAAAACCTCATAGACAACAGTATGGTGATTACCAGAGGGAAAAGGGGGTGGGGGAGGTAGAAGAAGGTAAAAGGGGGATAAATGGTGATGGAAGGAGACTTGACTTGGGGTGATGAACACACAATACAATATACAGATGATGAATTATATGTACACCTGAAACCTATAAAAGGCACCCCAATAAATTCAATTAAAAATACATAAATCATTAAGAAAAATAAACAACCCAATAGAAATCTGGACAAAAGATATGAACAAGCTATTCACAAAAAGGGAGCACACAGTGTTCTAAGACCAAGGATGTGTGAAAAAGGCCGATTCTCACTCTGATGAGAGAAGTGTACCTGGAAATGTCATTGAGGCGGCACCTATCCCCCTCCCCGCCCCGCCCCCCCCCCCCCCCCCCCCACACACACACACTGCTCAAGCCTGCGGAGCCTGGGCAGAGTTGGAAGTGGTACTAGTAGCAAGGGGATTCATCGGACCCAGCTCCTCTGGAGGTGATTGGGCAATATCTCAACACTGCTTCTAGCCAGCAAACCTGTCTCTAGAAGTTTCTTTCACCTCGGCATGTAGAAGACTCTTCTGCATGTATAAGGCTGTTCACCGAAGCGTTTTCTGTGCCTCCAAAGATGAGAAATGGCTTAAATGTCCAGCACTAGGGGATGGCCTAAATGATTTATGGTGGATTTGCATAATCGAACACTACCCAGTCATGGGAAAGGTATTAGGGAGTAGCTTTGTGCACCTGTATGCACTCAATAGGCACTGAGCTCCAAGATACATTTTTAAGTGAAAAGGGCAAGCCATGCAATGGAATGGAATGCAAATTGTGCTACTATTTGTGTAAAACTGAAGAAGTGAATATATATGTATTGTGAACAATACAAAATATGTAGCATGTACCTTAAATATTCATGTGCACATATATGCATACATGCTTCCATACGTTCACTTCAGGGAGGACAAAGACTGGCACGATGGCTGCTTCCGGGAAGCAGTCAGGAACTGCGAGGCTGGGGCCTGGGTAGGAGGAAACTTCTCACCATGTACCCCTTTTGGTCACTGGGATCATTTTGGATTTCGTCTATTTTAGATGTATTACATATTAAAAAAAAACCTCATCAATATTTTTAAAAAGAGAGAGGTGAAGGAGAGAAGTCCTCCTTACCTTTCTTAGCTCAGGTCAAGGTCGGCGAATAACAGGTCAGGTGAGGGATGGAGAAAGGGCCTGCAGCGCCGGTACCCAGAGAAATCGTCGCGTAAACTGTGCTCCAACCACACGCAGTAGCGTGGTCTGCAGGGTATGGGTGGAGCATAGTTTTGAGGGATCTTAATATAAATGTGGCTGGTGAGAAAGACAGGAAATGGATGCAATAGACTTATGTGTCCTGTGAATGATTTGGGATTTTATTGCAGCAAAGGGCTATTGAGGGTTTTAAGCAAGGGTGGGTCACAGGTCATCTTTTAGGCAGAACCTCCTGGAGACAGTGGTCTGGGGGGAAGAAATGTGCCTAATTTTTCACCTTGCTTTTCCTGGTCTTTGCTCATTTCCTCTTCAATAACGGATAGGTAGGTGCAATGAACTCTGTTACACACAGGGAAACTGAGGCTCAGGATAGTTGAGCAAACTGGTCTGTTCTTACCGCTTAGGGTCAGGATTCAAACTCAGGTCTGTGGAGCCTGTGCAGCCTGAGCTCTGAATGGAGCTCTGTGTGCCTCATGTGTGCTCTGAGGGCTGGGATTCCAGTGGCCAAGCACCAGGCCCCTTTAACTTCAAGTATTCAGCCAATTAAGTCAGTGGCTACAACTGCAGGTTCTTATCAAGGAGCTCCCGCCAGGCCCCTGCCCCTCTCCCATCGGCTCCCGTCATTGGCGGCAGAAGCTCTTGATCTTATCCTTGGAGGAGAGGCAGCAAATTTCTTTATGACCGGTTTCCTCTTCTACAGACACAGCAAAGGTCAGAGGCAGACGTCTCGCAGGCTGGAGCCGGTGAGAAGGAGGTTCCCTGCGGATGGGCCTGGGGGAGATGCATTTGGCTCCAATTAAGCGGAGCCTTCTAGTTTCCTGGTCATTTGGTTTGCATTTTCCTCTCATTTCTCTGCCCGCATTATCGGCCGCCCCCATTCTCTCCATGTGGAAACTGAGACTCCTAGAGGCAACACTTCACCTAGGCCACCTGGTTTGTCGATGGTAGAATCAGGTCTCAAATCCTTGCCTTTGGACTCCGGATTTTTTTAGCCCAGCCACTTCCTTTTCTTGCTATTAATATGGTTTATTAGGTTTCTTATGAGACAAACCCATGAACGGCTGGCTTGTGATTTCTTTCACAGACTTTTGGTGAAGAGAAATCCAGATTCTCTGTGAGGCTGGTATTTTCACTGTGTCCAGGTGTCAGGGCTATCGACCCCGCTGCTGGCCCCGGGGCAGGGTGGGTGCCTGCTGGAGGCTGGGCCGGCTGCCGGGCAGACAATGGGCAGCTCAGGAACAAGGCGCTGTCTGGGCCTCTGCTAGGAAGACTATCACCGACTAGTTTAATTAAGAGCTGGGGGAGGGGTGCCCGAGGAGAAGAAGGGTGCATTGTGTCCGGGGAGCTGATGAGGTCAGCTGAGGAGGTTGGGAGGGGCCTGGGAAGGAGAGGCAGCTTGGTCTACTTCTGGGGAAGGCCCTGACTCCCAGCACGAGCAGGTCCTCCTGGGATGCTGGGGGTGGGGGGGGGGCGGGGAGGACGGGATTTAGTTTGCAACTCTCCTGGTGGGAATGGAAGGTCCCCAGGCTGCCTCTAGGCTCCCTCGATCTCCTCCTGACTTTTCCCAAAACGCTACCCCAGGGTTCAGCTCTCAGTTCTGCCACTAACTCACTCTGTGACCTTGGGTAAGTCCTGTCAAGTATCTGAGCCTTAATTTTTTTCATATGCAAAAATGGGAGTCACTCCTGTTTGCTTTCCTACCTACACAGCATTTTGGGGAGAACCAACTAGCTAAGTGGATGAGATCTGAAAATTGCAAAGTGTGTATGAGTGTATGCAGCAAAAGTGGTAATTACATAACCATCCCCTCCATTAATACCACCCTCAGGACCCCACTGGAGCCCAACCACACTATGCCTTCCTTTCTGATGGTCATAGTAGGGTTGTCTTGATTTTCTTCAATTTTCAACTGAAAGTGCTTTATTATATTTCTAATCCTAAAAGTAGTATAGACTCACTGTAAAATATTCAGGGGATATATATATATATATAAAATATATTTTTTACAGAGAGGAAGGGAGAGGGATAGAAAATCAGAAACATCGATGAGAGAGAAACATCGATCAGCTGCCTCCTGCACACCCCGCACTGGGCATGTGCCCGCAACCAAGGTACATGCCCTTGACTGGAATCGAACCTGGGACCCTTCAGTCCTCAGGCTGACGCTCTATCCACTGAGCCAAACCAGCTAGGGCTCAGGGGATATTTTTTAAGAAAAAATTTAAGATTTTTAGCTTTGACATTGTCACCATATGATTTTGGGGATGGCATTTCTCTCCTCTGGCTTTGTTTCCCCACATAGTCACTCTACCAAGAATGACAAATGTATATAGCACGGACACGGCCCCTATGCCCTGCGGGCTGCCAGCAGACCTCACCCCTAGGTCACGGCACTCTTTCCTGCCGTACCTGGACGCTGCTTCAGAATCATTCTCGACACAGCCTCCGATCCATCACAGAGGCTGAGGGAGAAACCTGTTGTCTGTGGAACTGGCTGAGCTGTGATGCTCCCTGACATTTCGGAGGAGGGAGGTGCAGGGGTGAGGCCCTGGCTGGAGGGGAGCCCGGAGAGTCCCTCAGTCCTCCCAGTGCAATAGGGAGTTTCCTTTTATCTGGTTCAAGCATCTCAAGTATTGTGCGGCAGACACTGGAGTCTTCCACTGGGGAGTTCCCTGAACATTTTTACGAAATTAAAAAAAAAAAAAAAGGAATGAATCTTGCAAAGTCAATGGAATGCAAGCGAGTGACTTAATGAATTCACACCCACACGCATGCTTGTGCTCCCTCTTCATGTCAACATGAAACTGGGTGGGGCAGGATATGTCTGCAGCTCCGTCTTCCAGAGCTGACCGTGTGGGGACAGGAGCCGACACAAGCAGGGCCCTCCTGTGCGGAGGCGTCACCTCACATACCTGGAGTGTGAGTTGTCACAATCCCCTACTTACAGATGAGGAAACAGCTACAGAGCAGGCGCACGTTGTCCAGGTCCCCTGGCCTGTGAGTGATAAAGCAGGGAACAGAACTGAGCTTCTCAGGTCCCCTCTTTTCTGGGGAGACCAGCACAACGTGCCAAGTGGAAGCCCCCCCCCTCCCCCCCAATTTAGACTATTTCCATGAACGGAAGTGTTTTCTCATCGTTGAGGTTGGGGAACATCATCTTGGGGTTTTCCCCTGCTCCCGCCGTCCAGGTGAGTGTCCCCGCTGGTCCTGAGTCCTGACCTCTCTGACGTGCCTGTAGCTGTAGAGTGAGAAACAGGCCGTACAGGGAGCCAGGAAGGAGGGGCCCTGGCTTACGTCCCCGCATCAAACCGTGAGGGGACCCTACAGGCAGCCCAGCACAGCCCGTGAGGATATGGCTCCTGGAGCCAGCCTGCCTGGGCTCTTTCCCTCGGTTTTGCCGCAGATTAGTTGACAATCTTGAGCTCCTCCATGCCTCAGTTTCCTCATCTGTTAAATGAGATAATAACGCCTGTACCTCATAGGGTTGCTGTGAGTGTTGGATGGGCGCTAACCCATATGAAGTCACTACAACAGGGCGGGTCTACGTATAGTGTGGGGGCCAGGAGAGTCTCCCCAGGAGGTGCCCCCTGGCATGCAGGATATTTTGAGCTGAAATCAGAGGTTATTATTATTATTTTTTAAAGCACCCCCTTTCCTTCTTAAAAAAAATCCAGATAGAAAAACCTGCTTCAGGAAGGGAACTTTAGCATAATCACCTCAACAGGTTAAGTATGGTAGACTGGGAGGGTCCATGCGAAAACCTGGCCATTAGATTTCATTCTGACCCATGGTTCTGAGTTGCTTGGCAAGAATTTGTTTGCCATTTTCTTTGCTACCTGTGAATTACCTATTTCTCCTTAGAAATCCCAGACCCCTCCCGCCTTTTCTCCTTTGTTCAAAATGAGATATATACCTCATTTTACCTCACTGTCTTTGGGATTTTCATGCTTATGTGGATCGCTCACCCCCCACACACATTAAAATTTGATTTTCTTCTGTTAATTATCTCTGTTAATTTGATTATTAGCCCAGCTAGAAGGACTTAGAAGGTGGGAGAAAAATTATCTTTTCATGTCCCCACCGTAGGCACTCAGTGAGTGTTAGCTATGACAGAAAGGACCTTGCATCTCAGGGCTTGGGCCCATGCAGAGGGAAGAGAGGTGTGACTTGGCGTGAGGGTCCTTGCGTATGTCACCGTGGCAAAAGCAGCTAGAGTAGCAGCTTTACTCTGGGGTGCTCTTCACAGAAGCTGCAGAGCTTCATTCTAATATTTGGTCAAAGCTCAGTGCCATCAGCTCCTCCTCCAGGAAGCCCTCCTGGATGGCAGGCTGGTCTGCTCTTGCTCCCTGCTGCGGGTTCCCAGCTCTTGCTGCTGATGCCACCCTTTGGCCTCAGACAAAGTGGGCACCAGCAGCGGCAGCAGCCGGGCAGGCTCGGTGGCTTTCAAGAAGCTGGAGCTCCCGGGAGTGAGCTGGGCTGGTCCGCTTTGAATGCTATTTGCATTGCAATAGGCAAGCCTAGCCTTCAATACAGGCCCCTTCTCTTTTGACAGAACAGCCTCACAATTGCCTATTGACCGGGCACCTGTTCCTGCCCCAGACATTATGCAAATGCCGGCCAGGAGCGAAGCCGCCAGCCCCCAGGGCCATTGTGCATTGAACCCTGATGGCGCCCTGCCAGCTCCCAGCCGGCCTTTGTTTCAGGGTTGCCAGAGCCACCCCTGACACCCCCCCTCGAGGTGCCCTGCAGAGGAGCCGCCCGCTGACAGCTACTTGGGTCCCTGCACCTGAAGAAAGACGCTGTGAGCTGGAGGCTGGCCCACACTGAGCTTGGAGGCCCGGGAGGAAGCCAGGGGCCTGCGGGCCCTTTACATCCCTGGGGACTGCTGAGAGGGGCCTCCTGGCAGGCGGAGAAGGGGGCAACCATGCCATCTGGGGGAGGGGGATTATAATAATCACTGTCACATCTGCTGAGGGCCTTGCAGTGTGCAAACCCTCTTGTGGCCTTTCTCCCTGCAAGGCACACCTGCCCCTTGAGGAGGTGGGCAGGGAGGGGTTGCATGCCTTTCACACGGGAGGGGACTTAGGCCCCCTGTGGGGAGCTGGCCAATGCCACACAGAGTCAGGGGGCACGGAGACTCAGACCCACAGTTGTTTGTGTCTCTGCCTCCCGGCGGCCTTCGGGCACAGGGCTTCTCTGGTCTCCTTGTCCACCTGTCCTTGCTTGTGGTCGTGACATCCCAAGCCACCTTGGAGGGCCCTGCACAGCATGGCTCCAGCCCACCTCCTCTTTTTGATTTCTTCATCCTTTTCTGTATTTTTGGCTTCACCCGACAGGTTCTCAAAGTTATTGGGACTCGCAGCATCAGCATCAGCATCAGCATCAGCATCAGCATCAGCATCCCTGGACCCCAGCCGAGACCTGCTGATCAGAAGTTCTGGGTTGGGGTCTGTGTTCTGGGCAAATCTGCGGACCACTGACCCAGCCAGTCATTTCCACGCCCTCCTCCATTCACACTGGGCTGGCACTATTCCTCCCCCACAGCTCGGCCCCTCCTCCCCCGGCCACCATCCCCACCTTCCCGCATAGGCTCCTGCTGCTGGGCTTAGAGAACATCTCTGAGCATCTGTCTGGTCCCAGGCTCAGGGCACCCAAATGAGTGAGGTGCACCTTCCAGAAGCGCAGTCTAGTGAGGGCACAGCCGCCTGTGTCCTTCAGTTACTTCAGAACCATGAGCCAGTGCTTTGGTAGAGGGCAGAGGAGGAAGTGGAGGGGTGCGGGGGGAGAGCAGCCCAGGACCTCAGGGAAGGAAGGCCCCTGCTGTGTGTGTGTGCCCCGCGCATGGTCCAGCTGGGTGGCGATGGAAGGGGAAGTGATGCTGGGGTCACCATCTCCATGAGCGTCGTTCCGTGTGGCTAATGGCTACTTGTGTCTAGAAAGGCTCATGCTTCAGGAGGCAGCATTGGCGGAGGCTGCCGACACATCCTGGAGATGGACTCAGAGCAGGCGAAGGCTGCTCCAGCTGGTGGCACTCTGCGAAGGGGTCAAGCACGGAGCTTTCCAATTGCTGCCGGGCCACCCACCTGCAGCTGCAGCAGCAGGCGCCCTTGGCCGGGTGGGACCCGTGGTTCTCATGCCACCGTTGTGCCCAGTCCGGCTGCTTCTGCTCTGTTTCCTTGCTTCAGAGGAGCCACCAGGATGGGAAGAAGGACAGGAGCAGGGCAAAGCACCAGTGTGACCCTGGGCGTCATCCAAGCTGCCCCCCGCCAGCCCTGCGGCCCTGACAATCTTTCACCCAATGCCAAAGTGCTTTAAAGCGTTTGGCCCAAAGCAGGGAAATCTGATCTCATGAGAGGCCAGGGCAGGATTTTCAGAGCCAAGTGTTGGTCTAGTCTCACAATTTGTCTTCCTCAAGTGCTGTCAGAGTGCTCTCTGCCTAAAAGACAAATCTAAAAGAAAAGTAAATAAAGTCAGCCCTCCGCCAACCAGTTCCTTAGCGCGGCCTTCAAGGCCCTGGAGGGGCTGGCCGCTGCCTCACCCGGTGTCATTGCGTCACACCTCTAAGGCTCTGCAGTGGGTCCCTCTGCCTGGGGACGGGGCCAGCGGGCCTGGTTTCAACACTCCTTCCGTTTGGGGCCATTGGATTAACTTCCACTCTTTGCAGTCTCTTTAAGTGTCGCCAACATTAAGAAAACATTTATTAAGTACCTACTGGATACCAATGTTCTGGGCTTTAGGGGTAAGGTGATGAGTGAGAAATTGCCCATCTCTCCAGGAATTCTCCGTCTGGTGGAGGAAACAGGCCACTGTGTGATGAGGCCTGAATGAGGGGTTGAGGGGGCCTGGGATGAGGCTAAGGAATTGGAATTGTTAACATAAAAGAACATTCAAACCTGTAAAGAATTTTTTGTGAGTTTATTTGAGCCAAACTGTGAACAATTGCTGGGACGCAGAACCTCAGCGGGTTGAGATAATGTTCCTGAGAATGTCGGGTTTTCCTCTATTTTTACACATTGCAATCAAAGGAGGGACATAGGTGGGTTCATGAAATCCATTGGTGATAGACTAAAGAGGTGGGAGAAAGCAAAGTAGGGAGGAAGGGGGGACCCCCTTGGATAAAAAGTAAAATGATAGGCACACACTCAGGTGGGTGCAGGAACAATTAACATGATAACAATGGAGGAATTTGTGGTATCTGTCCTGGCACTCAGGCACATTAGGTCCAGAAAAAGGGAAGTTACAAGTTACCCAGGTATTTCAAGGGTATGTTATTATAGATACAAAAAGAACGACAGGCTCAGTTAAGGTAAAGGTTGATCTTATCTGTGAAGATACCGGCCTAGGACATAACCACCCACCATAACTGCTTTTAGTTAAAGTTTAATTTCAGACTATCCTTTGTGGTTACTTTAGGTCTTTGAGTTTGCAAGACCGCCTTGCAGGCCTTCCCTGAGCCTGTCAGGTTAGCATGTGGCCCCTTTCGTACAAAGAATGGATCCCAGCTGGTGACTCCTCAACTCACAATGGGATTACATCCCAACAAACCCACAGTAAGTTCAAAATATCGTAAGTCGAAAATGCATTTAATACACATAACCTATGGAGCATCACAGCTTAGCCTCGTCTACCTTAAATGTGCTCAGAACACTTGCAGCTGGGAAAAATCATCTACTACAAAGCCCATATTATAATTAAGAGTTGAATATCTCATGCAATTTATTATGAGTATCATTTTCGCACCATCATAAAGTCAGAAATTGTAAGTCGAACCATCCTAATTCAGGGACCATCTTTAGTTCATCCAGGAGGGGCATAAAGGAGGGAGGAACTCGGAGTGACTGCCCTGTGTCTAGATGGTGGAGTTGCCCCTGAGATGGAGAGTAGAGAGAGAGACAGAGAGATGGAGAGGCAGAGAGACGGAGGGGCAGGCTGGGTCAGACGAGAAGCTGGGATTTGGTTGAGCTGAGTGTGAATTGTCTGTGGCACAGGTGGAAAGAGATGCCCACTGGTGGCTGGATGAGGGGTCTGGCCTTCAGGGAGACTGACCCCTCGGCACCAGAGTACTGAGGTGGCAGTGGGGCCTTGGACAGACCCTCCGGGTCCCTAGACAAGAGTCGAGGCAGTACCTGCCCTGTCTTTTGGTTCCCTCCTCATTGCACTGTGCATGCTGCGTCCTGCTCAGGCAGCCCCACTGGTGTGAGAAGCACCAGGAAGCATGGTGGAGAGGCCTGGGTTCTGGACTATGGGGTTCTGGTGGCTGGCGGAGGCCTTGATGCCTCTGCAGCCTCGCCCATGGGCCGTACTGCCCCTGGTATCTTCCAGGAGATGTCTAAGAGCAGCATTTGGAAGGAAAGGGCCCCTCACGACACTTGTGTTGTTAGGGCTATGCCCTCCCCCACATCAACAGCAGCTGGGAGCAGAACCACCCTGAGGGGGAGGTGATGCTGCGCCCACTTTGCAGAGGAGGAGACTGAGGCTCAGGAAGGAGCAGGCGGCTTCCTGGTTATACTGTGATGTTAGAGCAGCGACGGCACTTTAAGAGGTTTAAAGGCAGACATCTGCTTTTGCAGAGGGGGGGCCAGAGTCTTACAGAGGGGAAGCCACTCGCGGGGCTCACGCATGGAAACTGTGTCTTGACTCTGGCTCAGTGCCCGTTCTGCTGCACCGTTCCATCCTGCAGGATGGATGCCGTCCTTGGCAGGCTGGGCTTCGGACCCTCAGGAGAAAGCACACCTTCAGGCCTAGGCGGGTGCCTGGCTTGGACCCCCAGCCCGCCGGGCACTCAGTGGGACCTGCTGTCTGTGGGAACCATCCACTCAGCATCGGCTCTACTCCACAGGCCTCAGCTGAGGACCCGCCGGGCGCTGGCTTGGGATGTGCTTTGGTGCAGGTTATGCTGATAAATCTTCCCATGGACTTTCAGAAGCAGCAACCCTCCTCCCTTTGCTGGTCAAGGAAGCCGAGGGCAGAGCTACTAGGCTCTGGCGCACCTCTCCCGGGGTGGGGGAGGCAGGGGTGGAAGTAGGCAGCCTGAGACCCCGTCCTCTCTCCACCGTGGGGCAGTCTCCTTGTCGGTCCCCACAGCTCCGAGCTTTGGGAAGGGGACCTCTGGGATCCCCTCAGTGCACAGACTTGCTTCTCAAGCTCCACTGTGGGGTCCTCCCCGGCAGGGTTATTTCCTCGGCGGGAGGAGACGGCTTTGACTGGGTGGCCCTGGACTAGACCCAGGTCTGACACCACGTCACCGGGTGCCCTGGCCGGTCCTTCTCCCTGTGGCCCCACATTCCCCTGTGCTCAGTGTTGGGGGTCAGGGGGCTTTGGTATTTGCAGCAGGACCTTCGGCTCTGGCCACCCCCGCCTCCTGTGTGCACGGCTGTGGGGCACGCCTTTCCTCTGTGGGCGTTGGAAAGTGCCCCCTGGGATTGTGATCCAGGCTCCCCCCTTTCCTGGTCACCAGCCCTGATGGACAATCCCGATACACCGCATCTCCTTTGTGAGCTGAGAGTTGGGTGGAGGATAATGGGCTGCAGCTCCCTTCCCTCGGCTGTCACAGGATAAAACCACCGGCTGAATGGGCTCTCGGACGACTCTTCAAAGGTGGCCCAAAGCCAAGAGGGGACCTGTGGGCTTTTGTCCCTTGAGGGGTGTCCCCTCCCCTTCCATGGCTTTCCCATTTCCAAGGGCCTCGCTGCCTCCTTCCCCATGGACAGCCTGCCAGCTCTCCGTGTCTCTTCTCCAGTGCCAGCTGCCCAGGCGGAGGGGCCGAGGGGCGCAAGCTGTGTCCACTTTGTTCTCACATCCAGACCTCTGCACATTGACCAAGGGCCTACTCTGCACAGGCCCTGGTCAAGTCATATTCTCTCTCTCTCTCTCTTCACCAGGAGGTTGGTTTCATCTTTGCTTTACAAGGGCAGATGCTGAGGTTCAGTGCAGTGCCATGAGCAGCCTGGGGCTGTGAGCTGGTGAGACGGAGGCGAGGCCAGGACCACACTGCTGCCCCCTGTCCCTGTCTTTCTGATCATTCCTTTGTGACCATCGAGCCGCGTTGCCACGCTAAAGAAAAGGGAGCCCCAGCAGGGCGCCCACTGGTGTCTGCGGGACTGTAAACTGCTCTTAGCCCCCGAGGCTGACAGCTGTTCTCAGTTCTTAGCACCTAGCAAGGTGCTGACCCCATAGAGGGACGGCTGAGAAAAGTGTCCATGAATGCCAGTCGTTGCCCAAGTTTGAAGGACTCAACATTGGTTGTGGCCTTTAATTCTGGTTATAGCGCTTAAGAAAAGTCCAGAAACAGTAGTCTGAGTCTAGCCTGCTGCCTGTCTGGGTTTAACTCCTGGCCCTTCACACATAACTGTGGGACTCTGGGCAAGGTCATCGCTCTGTGCCTCAGTTTCCTCATCTGTGCAGCAAGGTTAATGATGGCATCTACTCCACAGGGTTCTTGCAGGGTAAATACATTTATAGCATAAACTGTGTAGATCAGGTCTGGCATTCTACGCGCCAATCAGTGGTAGCTGTAGCATAATGGAGTGCACTGGGTCTGAGGAGGGGACTGGGTGGTTACTCCGGCTTATTTTGGCTCCTGCTAAAAGGCCCAGGGCCTGGGCTCAGATGGGGAGCTGTGGCCTGGGGTCCAGCCTGTTTCATCCTTCCCTTCCTCTCAGCCCTGCAGGCAGCCCCTGGTGGGTGCATGAAGAGTGAGGTGGACTGTCTCTGTGTCCCTGTTCCCCAGGAACCAGCCGGGGATGCATGTGAGGCCCTGCAAATTCCACGGTAATGTTAGCCAGATCCGGTCCTCAGCACAGCCGGGACCGTGATGGGCTCCAAATGGTGCTCAGAGGCCTCGGTGCTTAGGAACAGCTGGGCATCGGCCTGCGCCTGGCACTGTTGCTTGAGCCTGAGACCCCCAGGAAATGGGCTGAGGCCCACACCACCTTCCCCCCCTCCCACCTGGCCTCTGCTGCATGGTGACATGGCACTCATGGGCAGTCAGCAGTTCAAGGGGCAGTGCAGTAATTTATTTTGGGGGCCCTAACCAGGTCTGACAAGCTCTCCCTCCTTGTGGTCAAAAGTGAGCTCTAGGAAAACAGGTCAGGCAGGACGTCTGGGCAGCCTTTAGCTTGGCTGCACCATCTCCCCCATGGAGCCTGCCTTGCTCCCTTCCTGCCTGCCTTTAAGCAGCCACTCCTGACTGATTCGGCATGTCAGGTGAGGGGGTGGGGGGGCCTTTGTGATGAAGCTAGCCCTTGACCTCTGTCTGATTCTACTTCTTGGGGGAAGGCATGTAGGATGCAGCGTGACATGGACTGCAAGCAGGGAAATACAGGCTTCCCCAGGAGCCTAGCCCAGGCTGGGTGTGTGCATGGGGAACCTGGAGGACTTTCTGGGAGAGGGGCGGAGACTCAGATATGATGGACAGATAGGAGTCAGCCAGGAAGGGATGGGTGAAATAGAGAGCGTGGCAGGCTAAGATAGTGGTGTCAGCAAAGGCAACCGAGGCACAGAGCGATGACCTTGCCCAGAGTCCCACAGATAGGTGTGAGGGGCCAGGAGTTAAACCCAGACAGGCAGCAGGCTAGATGCAGAATTGGGGCAGAGAGATGCAGATGGAGATGCATGTGCAGATAGAGATGGAGAACCAGATGGTGATGAAGATGGAGCTGGAGCTGGAGATGGCGGGTGGGTGGGGGGAGATCAGGGGAGGAGAGAGGAAGAGAAGGATAAGGAAACGGAGGTCAAGGAGAAGGTAGAAGTAACAGCAGTGGCAGCTGCAGCAGCAGGGAGTTCTGTCTGGCTGGGCATACTGTGTGGGGTGTGGTGATGACAGTGAACTGGAGAGGTAGTCAGGACCAGATAGGGAGGCCTCGGTAGCTACACTATGAACTTTAGACTCTACACTGAGGGCAATGGAGGCCTCGCAGGTGGTGATAAGTGAACAGAACTAGTTTATTCCTGATATAGGACGAAGACTCCTGGGTGAGAAATTATGAAGGGGAGGAGGCGAGCCTGTATGCAGGGGAGCATCCCAGGGCTGCTGTTGTCATCCAGGCAGGAGGGGTTGGTGGCTTGGCTCAGGTGGTGACTGTGGGAAGGAGGACAGACAACTTTAAAGCATTTAGTGCTTCATGACTGAGTGGATGTGTTAGCAATTGAAAGGAGGAGGGAAGCCTCCAGGACTACGCCTCTCTGCAACATTCCCTCCGAGGTTGGCACAGCCTATTCTTGCATACTTCCAATGACAGGCAGCTCACTACCTACTTGTTTAGCAAGGTAGTACTTACTTCAGTTTAAATCTGTCCACATGTGGGTCTGAAGGCTGTAAAAATGAACCTAAGTCTTATCTATCACGGCCAGTGCAGTCATACAAACTCTCCTTCTCTGCCTTCATCATTTTTGTTGTTGTTACGTGCATATCCTCAGATTTCTCCATCTAATTTGGGCATCATATTCTCTCTTTGATTTTTTGGCAAACAAGAATACCAACTAATGAGTTATGAAGAGAGCTACACTTGTCATGGGGAGTAGAATAGCGTCTCCTTACTCTACATCCTCTCTTCCGGTGGATGTTTCTAGGAGGAAGTCAATTAGAATCAGAGGTCACCTGGTCAGCATGAGCACAGATTCAAGGAGAACTCACTGGTGTCAAGATGATCAGAAAGTAAGTAATTTGCCCAAAGTCACACACTATAAAGTGTCACGGGAGCTCAAGAGCAGGTCCGCCTGGCCGTGGCACCAAGCCTGTGCCCTGGCTCCTGTCCTGCCCCTGCACAGCAACGGGCAGGGAGGGCAGGGCCGAGGCTGGAGCCCAGGCAGGAGGCCAGCGCAGAAGCAGAGCAGGTGAGGGAGAGCCTGTGGGGAGGGGACTCTCCTGGGGCATGGCTTGAGGGTGAAGGGTTTGAAGGAGCCCTCCATGTCCCCCGGGTGATGGCTGGGGTACTGGTGGGTGGGGGTGTTTTTTGTTCTCTGAAGGGGCATCCAGGAAGAGTGGGTCGGGAGTGGTGGCTGGAGGAGGAGTTGAATCTGGATATGATGGGGAGTTGGGGGTGCCGGTGGAACCACAGGAAGTGGCCAAGCAGGGAACTATGCTGTCATTCCTGCCTCCACAGAGACTCTGAGTGCAGGTCCCTCATGGGCTCCTCAGCAGCTGGCCAATTTCCAGGCCAGGACAAAGCACCCGCCACTCCAGGCCCGGCTGCTCTCTATGGGGGCTGCTCACCAGCGCAGCCCAGCGGCTGCTCGCCCCCACCTGGGACCAGATGCCTCTCCCCCTCCACAGGGCCGGGCCATGGTCCCAAGAGTCTCACTTCCAGGAACCACTGCTCGGCCAGTTACCGGCATGTCCAGGTCATATGGGGACGGCGAGATGTCCCGCAGGAGTCAGGCTGGCTGATCTGCAGGACTCTGGGTCAGAACGAGCCCGGAGAAGTTCAGGGTGTAGGCAGCTCATTGCAGCCACGCAAGGAGGCAGCTGAGCAGTGATGGGCGCTTATGAGGCCAGACCATGGGGCACACAGACGCTCTGATTAGTATTGGCTGATGCTCTGTAGGGAGGCGGTCCTGACAGCTGTGTGACCTTAGACCAGCCGTGGTCAAACTACGGCCCTCGGGCCAGATCTGGCCTGTTTGAAATGAATAAAACTAAAAAAAAAAAAAGACCGTACCCTTTTATGTAATGATGTTTACTTTGAATTTATATTAGTTCACACAAACACTCCATCCATGCTTTTGTTCCGGCCTCCGGTCCAGTTTAAGAACCCATTGTGGCCCTCGAGTCAAAAAGTTTGCCCACCCCTGCCTTAGACAGTCTCTCAAGCTCTCTGAGCCTCTGCATCCCCTGGACACAGAAATAATCACCCTTCCTGTCCTTTCCCTTGCCTTCTTCACAGAGTCGTCAGGAAAAATGAGGCAATAATGGCGAAAATGTGTTCTTAACTGTACTGCTCTGTGAGCGTAAACAATCCAGCCCACAAAGCACACATGAACACACACGCACACGTGTGTACACACAGACACACACACACACACAGCGACATGGGGGGGCCTCATTCTCCAGGCTGTGTGCCCTCTGCTGGGGCTTCCCATACCACTGAGGGCTGACCTGGGTATGGGGTGGGGGCGGGTGATGGACAGCAGGAAATGGAGAGAGCAAGGAGAAAGATGGGGAGAGAGAACTACACGAATATGAGCGAGAGAGAAATATTGAGGAAGAGAGAGAGAAAGGAGCTTTTTGGCAAGGAAGAGAGGCAGGCAGAATTGGGAAAATCAAGAGTTGTCAAAAAAGGGATCTAGGGACAGAGGGACAGATGCGGATATAGGAGGTAGGAAATGGGGGGACTGAGAGCCTGGCTGGCCCTTGCTCTGAGTGAGGTGCTGCAGCCTGACCCTGGCCTTCCTCCTGTTTGGCCTGCTCTGAGCTGGAAGCCAGGTGTCTCAGGGCTACCTACAGTAGACACACCGAAATCCTGCCCTCAGAGAGGCCCAATGAGAAGCCTTGAGCTCTGAAGGGAAGCGACCTGCTGCCACATTGGCAGGCTCTGCGCAGAGGTGGGTGTGACAGCAGGTGCCTGGGCAAGGGCCTCGCCCGCATTACATCTCCGAATGGCTTTAAGCAGAGTCCTCCTTTCTGGGCCTCAGTTTCCCCTCTGCAAATGGGCGCTATCTCCAGGCTCTGATAGTGAGTTCTGAGATGCAGGCAGCCTGGTTTCATGCCCTGTCTCCTTGAATGAGGGCAGCCACAACCAATAACCTTTGCCATGGTTATTTTAAAGCTGATTTACCTATCTTTCCTGTGCCTGCTTATTGTGCTCAAGGCCTTTGTCCACCAGTCCCTCCAGCCCCTTGATTTGGTCTCCTCCCCATCTTGGCCCAGGAAAGACTGGGGCCCGGTGACTTCCGAGGTGTCAGTATTAGGTTGTAAGGAGCTGGACCAGTTCCCAAGACAGCTAAATGGCTGTGGTCTGGAACCTGAAGCTCTTGAGAGAGGTGCTCAGGGAGCCAGGAGACCCACACACGGCCTTTGCTTTTAAAGGGGAGGCCCCTGCTTAGTGAGGAATCCACACCAGGAGCCCACACTGGGCTGGGGTGCTGTGCAAAGGTCAAGGGAGGCGAGTGGGAGGAGACTTGGCTGAAGGTCACAGTGCCCTATCTTACCTCAGCTGGAGCCCCCTCTCTCCAGGGTTGTGGCCAGATTCCTGTGGGCAGGGCTGGAGAGAAATGAGACTTTCTCTCACCCCTTCCTGCCCAGGCTCACATCTGGCATCCCAGCAGCACCTCTAGCTGGAGTGATCTGGGGCCTCTTGGGGGTAGGAGTCAAGCTACCCTTTGGGTTTTGAGGAAGGAGGACATCTTTTTTTTTAAAAAATATATATTTTATTGATTTTTTACAGAGAGGAAGGGAGAAGGATAGAGAGCTAGAAACATGGATGAGGGAGAAACATCGATCAGCTGCCTCCTGCACACTCCCTACTGGGTATGTGCTCGCAACCAAGGTACGTGCCTTTGACTGGAATCGAACCTGGGACCCTTGAGTCCCTAGGCCGACACTCTATCCACTGAGCCAAACCGGTTAGGGCAGGGGGACATCTTTTTTAACAGAAGGTTCAGAGGTCACATCTGCTGTCCAAGGTCATGCTACTAGGTGGTCTTTTCTAGAACCAGAGCAGAACTGCAGGTCTTTTGACTTGAGAATGTTAGTGACCATAGCCTGTTCCAAGGTCTATTTAAGCAACATGGGATGCCTTTCCTGAGGAGAGATATATGGAGGTACTGGGTGCGCAAGTTCTTGGAGCAAAACTGAAGGGGGTGATGGAGGTGGTGAGAATAGCAGTGATGGTGTCTGGTCTTCAGCTAAAATCCAACTGAAAAAGGCAGGCTAAGCCTGAGTCAACCTCTGCTGAACTCTAGTTCAAGGTCTGGCACTTAGCAGGTGCATAATAAATATTTGTGAATGGATTCACCTTGTAAGAAATATGGCTCTAATTTATCTTCATAGAAAAGAAACAGCATGTGGCCAGGCAGCTGCTGACTTTCCCTAGAGCAAACAGGATGTGGGGGTGGGAAGAGAGGATGAGAGCTGTACATGTTGCTGGTAGCACACTTCCTAGAAAGATTCCCCTAGACAAAGGGAGGTAGAGGCAACTAGAGAAGGCCCCACACATTTTTTAAATAACCCAATGGGAGACAGCAAGACCTAGGTGACCTACTAGGAAATAGGTGATGAAATAGTACTCAGCCAACGAGGAACTGGAGGAGGGTCTAAATAAGTAGGGTATGTTCCCTGCCCCACGTGTGTTCCTGTACAATGGACGCCCTCTCTTGAGAATGTTATTAAAAGTCTCGTTTTTGCCATGCTTCTGTTTCCTAGTCCGTCATTTGAAATTCGGACAGGTGAGCCATTTCTCACAACCTCCATGCAGAGGGTCTGGACATGGCACCACGTGGGAAGCTCAGGCAGTTGGGGCCGGCACCATGGCTTAGGCTACTGCGTGCCATGAACCTTCTGTTTCCTTCTGCAGCCCCTTCCTCAGGCATGACCTGGGACGATAGAAGGATGATTGTGTTTGAGGAGGAACCTGGGAGGTGAGAGACCTTCTTTTCTCTGTGGGGTGGCCTCCATAGCTTCTCCGACCTTCTGGAGTTTGGCACTAAGAAAGTGGCTGATTCAGGTGGGCTGGATACTGGGTCTGCTATAGATATAGTTAGGGAAAAATTCCTTCCTTATTTCCCCTGCCTCCATTTGTGCCCACTTTCTTATCCATTCCCTAATTCTTAAACTTTCTTCAGGCTCTTGCCTTGTGTCAGGCCAGTGCTGGGATGGAATATGGCAAAGCTAATACCAAAGAGAGGAGTGCAGTCCATGGGTCACAGGAGCTCATGGACTACAATGATAGTGTTGTCAGGTGCTGTGAACATAACTGGATACTCAGGTGGGAGTTAGAGCAAGGGCTCAGAACCCAGGTGAGGAGATTGGCCTTTCTTCCTAGAGGCAGGAAATTGGATCTGGGTCTTGAGGGAATAGTAGAATTCAGGAGTGAGAGAAGGGGATGGGCATGCTAGGCTGCGGGAAGTGTATGTACTGAGACAGAGGGGGAAAGGTGAGGTATGCTCACGAAAGGGTTTGGTGGTGTTGGGGTACAGGATAGGCTTGTTAGGAGATGGGGTTGAAATACTAGGTTGGAGTCAGATTGTTAATGGCCAAATGCCAAGGCATTTGCATTTTTTTTCCTGAGGGCAGTGAGCAGTTACAAACCATGATGGTCATGATCATATCTGTGATTCAGAAGGAACATGCCTGGTAAAGTGTTGGTCAGTAAGGGCATATACAAATGATGGAGACTGAGGAGGAGGTGAGGATAATAATGATTTGATGATGGTAGTGAAAATGGTGGGTGATGGTGGTTATGATGATATTGAGGTGATGATGGTGGTGATGAGGTTCATGACAGTGATGGTGGTGGTTATGATGATGGTGAGATGGTAATGGAGGTGGTAATGATGGTGGTGGTGATGGTGATGATGGTGGGTGAGGAGGGTGATGATGATGGTGGCTATGATGATGGTGAGATGATGATGATGATGCTGATGCTGATGGTGGGCTCTAAGTGGACAACTGAGTTGAGACAAAGAGGAAGAGTTGATTTAAAAGCATTTGATGGCCGGATAGATTTGGATGGGGGAGGGCATGAGGGAGAGGAATGACCAGTGTTAGAGTGTCTGAAGCCCCTCATCCTGAACTGGGAAGCCAAGGCAAGCTGGTTCATGGGAGGAGAAGATGGTTTTTCTCTTGAGCATGTCATGTCTGAGATGCCTGGGGCTTCTAGGCGAGGTGTCCAGTAGGCATCGAGCACTCAGGTGTGGAGATCAGCAAGACAAAGGTTTGAAAGTCATTGGCGAAGCAGTGGGGGCAAGCGCTCTCTCAGAGAGTGCACAGAGGCACAGGAGTCAGGGTGCTCGTGACTACCTGGACTTGAGAGGTGTGTAGAAGAGGCAGAATGGGGATGGAAATTGCAAAGAAAGCCAGGGGTCCAAGGAAGTGCCAGAAGCTGCCCAGGGCCTGGGTGGGCACTTGGGTGCAGCTTCTGCTCCCCACCCAGCTCTCCCAGAAGATTCAGCATAGATCTGTCTACATGCCAGGTCCTAAGTAAGACATTTGAAAATAGAGTTCTATGCTAAGATACCCCTTCCTGATACAGGTAGGGAAACTGATGTCCAGAGAGAAGAGACCTGCCTAAATGACCCATCGTGGTGGCAGATTCATCCTCTGCCTTATGACATGCTGCTCCCTATATTCTTGGGGAGATGTGGGTGGGAGCTGATGGAGCTTACATTGGAGGTCTCTTCTCTCCTCTCCCTCAGCAAGCCCTGCATAGCCCTTAAGGCTGTTCAGTGGGCAAGCCCCAAAGGATGAATATGGACTGGGGCTTGGGGAAGCTCTCGAATATCCAGTGTTGCTTGAACCTGGTGGCTGGTCCAGCCTAGGCAGGGCACCCAGTTGGTACGTGGCTGCACTGTGGGGCCCCAAGTTCTGCCTTGGGAATGGCGGCCTGGCCTGCTCTGCCAGCTCCTGATGCAGCCCTCAAAGAGGCCGAATGTCCTCAGGAAGCAGGTTACCTCTCTCCAGGGGGTGCCTCTGGATTCCCGTTTGCAGCTCCAGCCAGGATGTTTTGCAATGAGTTTAGAGAAAGCATTCATTCCGGGAAGAACTGAGGAGTGGAATGCTCCTGCAGGCAGGGGTGAGAGGGCTTAGGGCTGCCTGCTGGGTGGGGTTTGGGTGGGCAGGAGGTGGTTGGCTGGCTGCCTGCCTGTTCCTCAACCCTCAGGGGCTTGGTCTCATGGTTGTTTATCTGTCTGCCTGCTTGTCCATATGGATTAGAGAAACTGGCTGCTCACACCAGTCCCTCAGCCCTTTGTCTACTGTAAGGCAGCTTGAGCTTGTTCTATTTTATTTTTGAATGTGACTCAAAGGTGATTACTAAATGGAAAGGTATACTCCCTTCAACCCGGCTTCATCCACCATGTCCCTTCACCCCATGGTTTTCATTTATTCACTCAGTGTTTCTATTTGCAAAACAGGCAGCTACATGCCTGCATTTGGCTCTCCCGCATCTCTTACTCAACAGAACCATTTTGTGTGCATCATTTTGCATCTTTTCCCCCCATTACTGGAGATCACTCCACACCAGTGACTTCAAGGTCTGCACAGAGCCCTGTTAGGAGGGGTTGTGCCACAGTTATTCAGGCATTTAGTTTTTAAACCCAGGCACTTTTGAGAACTGTGCTGATTCCCAGCCAGGCTTTCTGTATATTTGTTTCCCAGGAGCACCCCCCACCCCCAAGTGTGAGTCTTGTCCTGCTGATGCCCGTTGCTTCCCACGGCCTCCCTCAATGTTCCCTCCCTCCCATGTGGTCATTACTGGTCACATATTCCAGGGGAGGGAACTGAGGAACTGAGAAGTCGAGTAACATACCTAATGGGATAGCAGGTAAGTGATGATGTCTGGGGTTTGAACGTAGATCAGGCTCCTCTAGAATCCTTCTTCATGACGTCACACTGCTGGGGAGGACAGAGCTACCTGGTCATCCATCTTCAAGAGCCAGACGGAGCTCCTGAGCCCAGAGAGAGGTGGTGACTTGGTCAAGCTCACACAGCTGCACACCAGTGGCTCCCTGAGGTCAGGGATCATTTCTCCACCAGGCCCAGCACCAGAGCTCCTCCATAGGCGAAGGGCTACCTAGGACTCCTTTTCTTCCCTGAACTCCTGGGCGGAGAGCTGCAAGCCCACAGTAGCTCTTCTGCCTGCTGCCAGCTTGAAGTCAGACTCCCAGAAGCTCACTGTTGACCCATTTATCAGCTTCTTTGTGCAGATGGACACCCGTGGCAGGAGAAAGAAGGAGAAAGGCCACACAGTGTTCCTGCCACAGGACTGGGCGGCGGCCAGGCCCCGACTGTAGTCTGAGCTTTGGCCAGGCCCAGTTTGCTTGCCCCCCTCCCCCCCCCACCCCCCCCCCACCCCCCCCCCACCCCCCCTAGCACCCTCCTTACCTGGCAGTGCTCGGTCTTTTCCCACGTCCTCACTTTGTGCATGTCCCTCCCAAGCTTCCTCTTGTCTTCTTTCATGATGACCATTTCCTGGCTCCTCTAGCTCTGGCCCATGGTCCTGATCCCCCTTTTTCATGAGTGCTCATTGGCTAAGACTGGCCTCCACCAGCAGTGGGGGGCAGGGTGGCTTCTGCATGAAATCCTGGCAAAATCAGCAGCTGAAATAACTCTGTGGGCAGTGTACTAGTAAAACACAAGGGCGGTGTGCACATGTATGTGTGTGGGCATGTGTGTATTGTGCGCGTATGTGTGTACTGTTTGTGTATGTGTGCATATGCATATTATGTATGTATTCTGTGTATGTGTGTACCGTTTGTGTATGTGGGTATGTGTGTTTCTGTGTATCATGTGTGTATATGTGTAAAGCATGTACCATTAGTGCATGCAATGCATGTATTGGTGTGCATGTACATGCTACATGCATATATTGTATGCACATGTATTATGTGTATGCATGTGCACTGTTTATGAATGCGTGTATTGCACACATCCACATGTATATCATGTGTGTGCAGGTATTATGCATGTATTGTGCATATTATTTATGTTTGTGTATTGTGTGTGTACTGTTTATGTATGTATGTGTTTGTGTACTATCTGTGTATGTGTGTGTGTGTGGTAGCTGAATGTTAAACATAGCTCCACAGCCTTTACTCCATGAGCGCTTGGGGTGGACCCTTCTATGTCTCCCAGAGATAGATTGTCAAAGTCCCATATGTCCTCAGTGGCTCTTAGATTCCTTTGGTGTATGAAGCCGGAAATGGTTTGAGGTAGGCAGCCACCTCTGCTGGTGGTCTGAGTGTGGGCTCAGGCCCCAGGGACCCTAAAATCCATGCTAAATTTATGTTGAGCCTTTTGTTGAGTGTGAGATCTTGGACAAATCACCTCCTCCCCCTGGCCTCAGTTTCCCTACCATAAAGTAGAGATAAGACTGACTGTTTTACCCTCGGGGGCATAATGAGGATGAAATGAGCTGCATGCTTTGGAAATTGTACCAAGCCCTTCCCAATTCTGTGATTTCCAAGTTTTGCAGGCAAAAGAAATGTCCCTACATGTTGTCCTACGTATGTATATTTGTGCAGCTATGCAAACCTGAATTAAATTTTATGCAAGAGTGTTTGGGGATTAGGGCCATATATTGGAGCATATGGGTGCTTGAGTTAATCAGGATTTAATTACGATCGAGGCTCCACACCTTGCATGGAGAGAGCAGGGCCTAGTAGCTCTGCTTGTGCTTGAGTCCCAGTGCCACCGCTTGCTGCGCTGGGTCAACTGGAAAACCCGTATAACCTCAGTGGCCTTTGTTTTCTTCACCTGTGAAATGGGCCAATGAGAGTGGCCACCTCCATGCTCTCACGGAGATTTGATAGATTCAGCAGAGAAAGCCCTTGGCACAGCGTGACCTCGCATGTCCCACATGCTCAGTTCTTAATTCAACAAGAAGTGGAGAAATAGCATGAGTGTCACTACCTCTAAGGCACATTATTATGGAGAGGAGGGTGGCATCCCCCACCTCCGACCTCCTGGTCCTGTTCCTTTCCCAGAGGCCTGGGCCTGATGGTGTCCGCTGTGCACCTGGGACTTGGGTGTCTTTTCCTGGTGGAAAGTGCTGGAGGAAGGCGTGGCAGAGGAAAGCTTTGGCAGAGCCATGGAGCCCCTGGCTTTGCTTTCCTGGGTGTCTCTGTTGTAGAGAAGACCGCCCATGTCTGGGGCCAGAGAACCCCATGTTTCTTATGAAATCGCCCACTGTCTGTAGTAGTTCTTCCTGAGCTGGTGCCAGGGGGAACCCGCAAGGCATCTCACTCATCAAGAGGAGTTCCTGCTTCAACTGAGTTTGGGAAACACTGCAGACAGTATCTGCCTTATGGACATCAAAACGCTTTATTGGTATTATAAAGAGGCTGTAAAACCTGCAGTAAACAAATAAACTCAATTTGATTTAACCCAGCATTTCCCAAACGCACTTTTCTTTTGCATAATCCCCGCTGTAAATCTCTGTGGAGGCACTCTGACAAGCACAGAGCCACGAATCAATAGTATGGAAATCTACAAAACCATGTGTCTCCGGGCACCTCTGCGCCAGGCAAATGATATGTCATAAAGCCGTGCTCTTAAATGCTGGCGCACGTGCACTCACCCAGGAGCTTGTGAAAATCCAGATTCTGATTCGTCAGGTCTGGGTGGGGCCCAAGGTTCTGAATTTGTAACAAGCTCCTAGGTGACACCCATCTGGGGGTCCAGGTGACAGGTGACACCCATGCTGCCAGTCCCCAACCACACACTTTGAGGGGTGAGATTACAAAGAACCCTCAGCTAGAATGGAATTTCTCCTGTGTCCATCCTTCCACAGCATTTGGAGACCAGCGACCACCCACAGCAGTTCCTGAATCGTGTCATTGAACCCCTCAACAGGAGGTAGCCTGTCCTTCCATGTGGGACAAGCAGTTCTGTTAGGGGTAGGAGTTGCTGGGCTGGGTGAATAGCCAGGCTGGGCTATGTGAGTGGCCGGGCTGGGTGAATGGCCAAGCCTGGCTGTATGAGTGGCCAGGCTGGGCGGGGTGAGTGGCCAAGCTGTGTGACTGGCTGGGCTGGGTGAGTGGCCAGGCTGGTGAGCATTCGGAACAAATGCAGGATGACGGTTTGGGGATGGCAAACTCCTTTGGAACTCTGCAGTCTTCAAGGAGTCTGTGTGAGAAGATGACAATCAGGTTACACTTGTGCCATCCCTCCTGTATGGGTAAATAAGGGTAGGGTTGTCCGTATCTTAATTTATTTATTTATTAATTTTTAAAGAGACATTTCCCCTTTTTTTCCTTGGGTCTGGAGTCATTAAACAGGGATTAGCTGGATAAATAGAGGAAGTGATTTTTAAACTGTTTGCAAACTTAATGTGAAGAGCCCAGCCTCGCAAATTATCACGTCTAATCAGAGGCCCTCGCTTCACTGCTCCAGTAATTGTCCTGGTATTAGTCAAATTCTTGTTGTCTCCTCATTAGCCATGAGAAGGAGACTCAAGATGTACTTCATTAGAGTGTCCTGGAAATGTATTGCTAATGTGGAGATGGAGGCAGAGGGAGGAGGAGGGAGGGAGGAGGGTGAGGGTGGGGCGGGAGCTTGACTCCTCCCACACCTCTTGGCTCACTTCCTACGTGTACAACAGGAGGGCGGGCAAGCTGTCTGACACCGGAGCCTCTCTGGTCCCAGGGTTCCAGATCTGTGACCTTAGGCTCACCCACGGTTAAGAAGGCGTGGGGAGGGGAGCTCGGCTGGTCTGCGCGTCTGTCTCTTTCACTCCAAGGCAAACAGCAAAGGCTCCAACCTGGGCCAGACCCCAGCCCGCAGCTCTCCCTGGGTGGTCTGCTGGCAGCTGCTATCAGTACTTCCTCTTCCTGCCTCAGTCCTTCTTCCCTCCTTTCTTTGTTGCTCTGACTATATATTTTATATCCTCAGAGTCTTCTTTTCCTTCTCCTTCTCTCTATTATCCAACAGATATTTATGGAGTGTCTAGTCCTGTAGTCACTTAAGTTTAAATGAACTGAATTAAAATAAATAAAGAAGTCAGTCACTCACTTGCAACAACCAAACTTCACAAGTGCAACAGCCACACGTGGCTGGTGGCTGCCCCATGTGGACAGCAAGGAAAGGTCTACTGGACAGCTGTGGTCTAGGCTCCTTCTGCTGCACCCCGTGCTGATTGGCATGGGAGTGAGGAGGCTGCGGAGCTGAGGAGAGAAAACTCTATCCCCAAGATGCTCACAGTCAGGTGGGAGAGACGTCACGTCTGGCACAGTTAGCTGAAGACGGGCCCAGGTGTGAGGCTCTCTGGAGGGCGGGGCTTATCCTGGTGAGTCTGCTTGGTGAGTCGGAGAGGGTCAGCGGGGATTCCCCATGAGCAGGGATTTTTCACATTTGCGCTTGTTTTATGGATGAGACTAGCCCTCAGTGCCCGGGGGCTGAGGGATCCTCACTTCTGTGCTTTGGGTAACGTTACTGCCAGTTGGTTAGCAGTGAGCACTAATGAGCAAAATGCACATCCATCTCCCAGGCCCCGCAGCCACAGGGGCCTTTTCAGGGTCTGTTGCTTACATTTCTCAGGATCTGGCAAGCCTTACTTGGGTATCTGGGAGGCACCATCCAGGTGAGATCAGGTGACAGTCCAGGGCCACTCACGTGGCGATTGCCTTTCCAGCCAGACCATGGCACCCCTCTCCTCTCTCATCATAGACCCTCCTGGCAGCCAGCTCTGAGACACTGCATGGAGCAGTGAAATGTGCATGACCTTTGAGATTAGACAATCTGAAGACAAATCCCCAAGTTCACCATGCTACATAAGTCACTCCACGGTCTGAGCCTCAGTTATGACAGCTGTGAAATGGGGATAATAATATCTACCTTGAAAGCTTGTCGTTGTTGGGATTAATGAGGTGTCATGCACCTGCCATGGAATGGTAGGCAGTAAATCAATTCTTCCCCCTCCCTCCCTCCCTCCCTCCTTCTATCCCTCCCTCTCTATCTCCCTCCCTTCCCCCTCCCTCCCTTCCTCTCTACCTCCCTCCTTCTCTACCTCCCTCCCTGCTTTCTTCCCATCCTTCCTCCCTCTTCCCTCCCCGCTTTCCTCAGCTTCACCTTTGCTCTAGATGGGGACATTGGACTGCTCTCCTCTTTGGCAGCAGTCCTTTGTCACTCCAGGCTTCCGATGCAGACCAGCATCCTCTGTGGCTTGGAATCCAATTTCCCTGCCTCTGGAGGACAAAGGGCTGAGTCAGCTCCCTGGAGATTCTCTCTTGAGGTTCCAAGGAGTCTGGGGGCCTCAGCGCCAGCACAGGCTGCTAATGGACTCAGAATGGATTCAGGGATGATGACACAGCCCTGAGATGCGGAGTTCACTCGAGGAGCCATGGTGACTTTTTTAAAAGTAACTTCCACACAATAGGTTTCCTTTACATCAGCCACCAGCCGTCTGCATTTCCGGCTTCTGGTAATTCCCTCCTTGGTCCTACAGAAGCCACAGGAGGGTCAATTAGGTTCCCCTGGTGCTGAGGGAGAAATGGGGCCCAAAGAGTGGCCCTGGCCTCCCTCCTCACTGTCCTGGGTGGTGGAGGGCACCAAGCCCTAGGGGAGAGCTCACTTCACCAGGCTCTCAGACGCTCCTGGCTTTGCAGATGCGGACTTGACTGTGCTCAGAAGTCAGAGGTGGAAAGAAGGTGAGAGTTATGAGCCAGGTGACCTGGGAGGCCCAGAGAGGTTACCTGACCTGCCAAAGGTCACATAACTGGTCAGGTGACCTAGGCTAACTTCTTCCCATGGTTCTTGCCACACTTGGCCCTTAATCAATAGTCTACCACCATTGCCCACCCACCACCCGTGAGACGCTGTGGAGCTCAGAGGTGCTGTAGTCCATTGTTTCAGCTACTATTCCTGGCAGAAATGCTCTGTTTTCATGTGGCAATTGCCTTTCCAGCCAGCCCATGAGCCCAGGGTAGTGGGAGAAGATCTGGATGCCCATGACCTTGATTGTGCTGCCTCCCTGCTGAAAGCCAGCTTCCCCTTCTGAAGGCTAAGGGTGCGACTGGACCGTCTTCAGACTACCAGCAGCAGCAGCAGCTGGGAACTTGTTAAAATGCACATTTTCAACTCCATCTTGCATCCACAGAATCAGAAATTCCCAGGATGAGGCCCAACAATCTGTATTTTAACAAGCCCTCCAGGCAATTCTCATGCCCCCAAGGGTTAAAACCCTCTGGGCTAGACATTCCATTGCTATGGGCCCAGAGGAGGAAATGCCGTCTTGGGTAAGGCTGTGTGTGTCCTTAGAGAAGGCTTCCAGGGTTGAAGGCATTAGAAATGAACAGTGTCGGGCAGGTAGTTGCTAGGTGCTCAGGAGGCATGTGAATGCTAGGAGCAGTGCTCAGGAGTGGGTCTGATTTGACCTTGATCACAAATGCTTTGTCTGCATTCGGTCAGATGAATCAGGATGCCCATCCATCCATCCTTTCTTTGTTTTTTTATTTTAAATATTTTTTTTTTTATTGATTTCAGAGAGGAAGGGAGAGAGAGAAACATCAATGATGAGAGAGAATCATTGATTAGCTGCCTCCTGTATACCCCCTACTGAGGGTCAAGCCTGCAACCCGGGCATGTGCCCTGACCAGAATCAAACCTTGACCTTCTGGTTCATAGGTTGTCAGTGCTAAACCACTGAGCCATGCTGGTTGGGCCCATCCTGTCTTTCAACTAAATCTCCTGAGCCTTTACTTTGTGCCGAGCATTAAGCTATGCTTGAGGCAACCAGAGATACCAACTTGTGTGCTTTGATTAACTTAAAAAGTCAAGCGATTGAAAACTGCTTTAATTGAAACAACTTTCCACCTAACATCACGATCTGAAATATTAGATTGAATATTTGTGTGGCAGGAAACAGGTGCGATATTTAAATTAAAGGTCTGTTCCCATCACTGAGGAGCCCGAAGGCCGGGTGTAGGAATTAGACGTGTTAAGAGTGGAACTTCACCCAGGAGACAGTCATGAATAACCACATTAATTTGTTTAACTCTCAGAGCTTCCCACCTCTCCTTCTTCTCCATTTTCTGATTTAATCCTGACAACAATACTGTGAAGTCTGAGGAAATTCAGACTCAGAATTTAAATGACTTGCCCCAAGTTACAAGGGACATGAGCTACAGAACCAAGACAAAGCCTGAATCTCTCAAATTCGGAGCTCACTCACGCTGACTTCCATTCATAATATAGTGCAAGATCAGGCACTGCTATCCGAGTCCTGTTTTGGGCAAGATAGAGCCCTTCTGGGATGTCCAGCTGCCCACTACACCCAAGTGAAGGGGCAGTTGTGGAGCTGTGTCTGACCAGAAAGCAGCTCAGGAAACCCAAGGTCCAGTCCCAGCATGAGCCATGGCAGGGCCCTGGGACCCTGCTCTCACCACCATGGAGTGTAAGGAACCGCAGCCTCCTAACACCTGCTGATCACCCAGAATTCAACGCCTCACCCACGCCAACAGGTCACTGTGGGGGGAAAAATCAAAACACACGCTGGTAGTAAAACCGTGGCTCTTTGAACAATGTTAAAACACTTCAGCAACCTTTCATACAGAATTAATTAACATAAAGCCCAGCGTCCTCTCTGCCGCAGAGCCCTAAAGTGGTTGCCAGAATTTAATTAGACTTAACCTTTTTTCCTACACCAGTACCACTTTATAATAACTGCAAATCATTATTAATTCCTTTGGTGTTCACTGTAATAACATTAATCATGATGAACTTTTGTTGTAATGTGTATGTAATATGTAATTCCATAGCAATTCAGTATTAGTTAAGGCTAAATTGAAATTAATTTCACCAAAAGATACTATTTGTTATTGGAGACTGTATATTTATAAAATAATATTTGAGAACAATTTATATTAAGGTAGTTGAATTAGGAGACATTCGGTTAACTGCTAAAAGCTCACAGGCGGGATTATTCCTGCTGGTTGCTGGAGCATCCTGGAGTGCTGGTACCTCATATCCCAAGCTACTTGAAATATCAAACCAGAAAGCAGGTAGGCTCTTGTGAGATGGCCCTTTGCGATACAGTCCCTTACCCATCCGAAGACACAGTGTTGGACAAGACGATATCCCAGTGGTTTCCAAGGCCCAAGCCTATGTATGACTTATTATCTCAGATCGCAAGAGTCAAGCCACTTGTTTGGCCTCTCACAGGTTTAGTTTTATCTTCTGTAAAATGGTTATATGATTCCCTCATGGCAGTCTTCAGGGATCGCAAGGATGCAATGGATATGAGAGTGATTCGTAAAACAGGAATAGCTGAGAACATGCTTTATGGTAGAAAGAGGTGATAGAGAGGCGGTGGCTTGCATGTGTTTATGGTGTTGTTCGGGTTCATTTGTTTCTGTGATGGAATGTTTGGAAGTGGGGTGCTGACAGAGAAAGTAAAGCCTTTAGCAGATATCAGGTGGACATGTCACTAATTTTCAGAAGTCACCTGTCTCGGCCTTTGCCCGCTGCCAGGCCTATCCAGACACTTGTGCTGACAAACCTCTGAGGAGCTCCCCTCCGCCCATTCATCCATTCATCTCGTCTCGCAGGATGAACAAGACACAGCTCAGCCTCCAGGAAGCTGGTGGTCTGGAGGACAGGAACGGAAATGGAGGATTAACGTGTATATTCTTGTACAGTCAGTAGAGAGCTGCTCAGGTCAGGGGTGAATCTAAAAATAAGTAACAACTGCCCAGCTGGTGTTGCTCAGTGGTTGAGTGTCAACCTATGAACCAGGAAGTCACGGTTTGATTCCCGGTCAGTGCACATACCCGGGTTGTGGGCTTGATCCCCTGTGTGGGGTGTGTAGGAGGCAGCTGATCCATGATTCTCTCTCATTATTGGTGTTTCTATCTCTTTCTTCCTCTCCCTTCCTCTCTGAAATCAATAAAATATATATCTTAAAAAATAAGTAACAGAGTAATATATAGGCCTTGACCAGTCAGTATGGTGGGCATCTGGAGGGCACCCAGGTGCGCACTGGATGAACGCCAGCTGGTCTCAGGGTGCGATGGGGCCCAGCAGAGAGTCCTCTGGCTGGTGTGCAGGAAGGTGGGGCTCAGGGAAACCTCTGTAGAGAAGAAGAGAGAACTGGATGAAAGTGGGCTTTGGCTAAGGGCAGGGAACAGCGGAGGCCCAGCTCCAAGAAACCAGGTCCCTGGATGTGAATGTGACCACAGTGATAGTCCCGTGTGGGGGAGCTGGTCTGCAGAGGAGGGGCAGGGTCCTGGGAGGGCGTGGAGGGCGCTTGTGGGGGGCTTTGTAAGCTGCTGTGGGAAACTTGGACTTCAAAGGTGGAGGGAAGAGGTGGGGAGTGAGGCCGTGGGGCAGGAGCATTGCTTTTCCTGTTGTTTTGAGCATTTAAAAAAATGACCTCACTGTTATGGTAAAAGTAATATAAACTACATGAAAATTAAGCGTTTATATCTGAAAATGGATACCATAAACAAAATCAAAAGATATATGATAAATGTTGGAACAGAAGATTTATGCCATGTGTTGTAAAAGATGGATAGCCTTGATCTAAAAGGAGCTTTTTATGAGTTGATAAGAAAAAGACAGCACATGATAGATAAATAGACAGGGAAAAACCACATAACCAAGACCATAGGAAACCATAGGAAAAAAGGCCTTTTCTAACAAAGGATAATGAAAATTGAAATAACAGCAAAATATTAGTTTTTAAACCAAATTGGCCCAATTTAAAAATGTTTTCAGCCCTGGCCAATGTGGCTCAGTTGGTTGGGCATCGAAAGGTTGCCGCTTTGATTCCTGGTCAGCTTTGATTCCCGTCAGGGCACATGCCCAGGTGGCGGTCCCCTGTTGGGGGTGCGCAAGAGGCGGACGATTGATGTTTTGATCTCACATTGAGGTTTCTCTCTCTCTCCCATCCTGTCTCTCTTAAAATCAATTAAAATGTTTTTAAGTTGTGGTATTCATTACTGGAAAGGGAAAATGGGCACGCTCATACGTAGTGGGTGGGAGTATAATTAACACTGCCCTTTTAACTATTAAGGTTTAAACTGTGCATATAATATTTGGAAATCTAGGCTACCAAAAAGTTATGATGTAAAAAGGTGAGATAGGACATTTACAAAACCTGAGTGTTCAGGTGTAAAGAAGTGTTTAGATAAATGAAGTGCATCCATGCTATAGAATATTAATCAGTGACTTGGAGAGGTACCCTTGGTAATTATTAGGTGAATACAGTCGAATGTACACTATAACCCCATTGATATTAAAAAGTAATGCATGCTTATCCTATATAATGAAAGCATAGTGTGCAAATTGTCCTCTCGACCCAGAGTTCCTCTGGGAGTTCGACCAGGGGGCGGGGCCGGCCAGGAGAAGGGAGGGAGGCCCCGGCCGGCAGCCAGCAGCCACTAGGGACCCGCCTCTAGTTATAAAGAATTCAAGAAATTAAGAAAACTACCAAGAAAAAAGTGAATAATTCCACAGAACATGTCCCAGAAATCAACAATGCAAATATCTCATTAGAAGTCTGTATGGGCAGGAATATAAAGTGGGATCACACCACACAAGTTACTTTTTAATAAAAAGAGTATTAGATTTAATTTTATTTTCGTTTAAAAGAAGAAAAAGAAGCTACAGTGAAGTGGAAGGAATTGCTCCATTTAGACAGATATTTCTTCAGCACCAGAGATATCATTTTCGAACGGATCCCCTCTACGGGATTACAGAAAACAGGAGGCTGGAGTCAGTTATAAATGACGTGTTTTAAATGCACACAGTATCGATGAACTTCCTGCCAGAGATGAGGAGATCAGCATTCTCACACTTCCCGTCTCCAGCCTCCTGTCTGATATTTCTAGTCATATTAGTATTTCTAATTTTAAACTCCACAACATTTTTATTCTATTCCATGGGCATACTTACGTCAGTTGTTAAGTATCAGAAAAATATTTAGTGAACTCTGTGTATAAAACCATAGCTTCTCCAGATAGACATATAGGTCAGAATTTTGTTCTACTGCAAGTCACAACAAAAAAACAACAAATGACTTAAAAAAAATAAAAGTTTATCTTTTCGTATAAAATAAGCCTGGAGCAGCAAGCCCAGAGAGGTTTGGCAGGTGCACAAATTTATTAGGTAGCCACTTCCAGCTGACTTCTCTGTCATCACCAGGGCTTAGCATCTGTCTTCACGGTTGAAGTTGGCTGGGCTGCCAGAACTCCCTCCATCACAGTTACCTTGTTGGGAGCAGGATGGATGAAGGCTGAAGATGGGTTGACTTCCTGGAAGTTGCACACACCACCTCTGCTTAGATTGTTGGCTAAAACTTGATGGCTTTAAAAACAAATTATTTATTTATTTAAAAATTAATTTACTTTTCCATTACAGCTGGCATACAACATCATGCTAATTTCAGGTGTGCAATATAATGATTAGACGTTTATGTAATTTACAAAGTGACCACCCCAATAAGTCTACTACCTATCTGACATATACACAGTTATTACGTATTATGGACTATATTCCCTCTGCTGTACTTACCTCCCTGTGGCTATCTTTATAACTGGCAATTTGCACTTGGCAATCCCTTTCACCTTTTTCACCCATCCTCTAAACCCCTGTCCCATCTGGTGACCATCAGTGTGTTCTCTGTATCTATGTGTTTGTTTCTGTTTGTTCATTTATTTTGTTATTTTTATTTTATTTTTTAAAAATATATTTTATTGATTTTTTTACAGAGAGGAAGGGAGAGGGATAGAGAGTTAGAAACATCAATGAGAGAGAAACATCGATGAGCTGCCTCCTGCACACCCTCCACTGGGAATGTGCCCGCAACCAAGGTACATGCCCTTGACTGGAATCGAACCTGGGACCCTTGAGTTCGCAGGCCAACGCTCTATCCACTGAGCCAAACCGATTAGGGCTATTTTGTTTTTTTAAATTCCACATGTAAGTGAAAGCATATGGTATTTGTCTGTCTATGTCTGACTTATTTCACTTAGCATAAGAGGTCCACGCATATTGTTGCAAATTGCAAGATTTTATTCTTTTTTACAGCTGAGTAATATTCCATTGTATATATGTACCACTTCTTTAAAATTGTTTTTAAATCTAATGATTTTTAGAGAGAGAGAGGAGAGAGAGAGAGAGACACTGATTTGGTGTTCCACTTACTCATGTATTCACTGTTTGACTTGTGTATGTGCCCTGACTGGGGCTTGAACCAGCAACCTTGGCACATCGGGCTGATGCTCCAACCAACTGAGCTACTCAGCCAGGGCCTATACCCCATCTTCTTGATCCTTTCATCTATCAATGACACTTAGGTTGCTTTTGTATTTTGGCTATGATAAATAATACTGCAATGAACATAAGGGTGCATATATCTTTTAGAGTTAGTATAAAATTTGATGACTTGAACTTAACTAGCTGCAATAAAGGCTAAGGAATATAGTCTTATAGGTCACTGACAATGTGACCAGGGATTCTTATGACCAAAGAGAAGGCAAACCTAGATAGTGGGAGGTCCATTAATAAGTCTCTACCACTGGATTTCTACCACTACGAGCTGTATTTTATCATCAGATAGCTTTTCAACTAGGGAGCATTCGAACTGTAATTTCTTCAGTTCTTTCTTGGAAATGTCTTCCTGGGGCCTCTATTCTTAAATGATATTTTGGCTGCAGATAATAATCTTGGCTTACATTTTCCTTCCATAAGAATTTTGAGTATGTTCTTCCATTATCTCCTGGAATTATATATATTATTAGCAAGGATTCCAGTTTGCTGAGTTTTAACATGAATACACCATGAAATCAACATCAAAATCAACATAATGAACATCCACGCCACTTCCAAAAGTTTCCTTGCATCCTTGATAATCTCTTTACCTCTTTGTTAGTTTACCAGCTATTCCTTTTTATTTAGTTACTAGTGGCCTGATGCACGAAATTCGTGCAAGAGTAGGCCTTCCTTTCCCTGGCTGCTGGCACCAGCTTCCCTCTGGCACCCTGGATGTGGGCTTCCCTAGCAGCCCTGGCTTTGTCCAGAAGGATGTCAGGTCTAATTAGCATATTACACTTTTATTAGTATAGAATTTTGTTATTTTAGTATTGTTGTTAGGTTTGTAGTATATACCTTTAATTCACCACAGTCCACCTTACTTAATATTACAAAACTTCATGCATGGTCTAAGAACCTTACAACCATGTACTTCCTTTCTCCTTCCCAGCTTTGGAGCTATTGTTGGTATACATTTTACTTATATATATGTTATAAGCTCTACAAGACATTGTGATTATTTTTGTTTTAAACAACAATTTAAATAAATTTAAATAATAAAAATATTTTATGTTTAGTCATATAGTTATTATTTTTAGCACTTTTTATTTCCTTTTATAGATTTCAGTTTCTTTATGGTATCATTTCTCTTCTGCCTGAATAATTTTCTATCATTTCTTGTATGATAGATCTAGCAGTAATGTATTCATTCAAAGTCTTTACTTTGCCTTTATTTGGGAAGAATGATTTTGCTGGGTATAGAATTATGGGTTTGCAGGTCTTTTTTTCCCAACACTTTCAAGATGCTGCTCCATTTCTTGGGGGGCTCTTATTGTTTCTGTAAAGAAACCTGTTGCTATACTTATTCCTGTCTATAGGGTAATGCCCCACTTAATGATGAGGATACCTTCTGAGAAATGCATTTTTAGGCAATTTTGTTATTGTGCAAACATCATAGAGTACACTTACACAGACCTAGATGGTATAGCCTACTACCCACCTAGGCTATGTGCTATACCACTGTTGTATATGCAGTTCGTCATTGGCCAAATGGTTATTGACCAAAACGGCTGTGAAATGCATTCTTGTCCTACCATTGACTCTTCTTATTTCCCTTGGTCAGTAATTTTAACTAATTTGGTTAACATGTATTTGGTGTATTTTCATGTTTCCTGAGCTTGGGGTTTGTTGAGCTTCTTGGATATTTGTGTTGTTAGCTTTTTTTCTTTTAAAACAAATTTAGGACAGTTTTGACCTTTATCTTTTCAAATATCTTCCTCTTATTTCTTTATCAAACTCTAATTAATCATCTTTTAGGTTACTTGTGTTTGCCCCACAGCTTAGTCATGCTTTGTTCCTGTATTGAAAACTTCTATTTCTTCATGTTTAATTTCGGGTGGCTTTGATTGCTATATTTAAAGTTTATGAGTATTCATTTTCTGTGATGATTTATCTGTTGTTAATCCCATTTACTGTACTTTTCATCTTAGACATTATAGTTTTATATCTAGGATGTTGATTTTGTTCTTTATATCACCAGTCTCCACATTTTTCCCCCTTCAGTTTCCTGAACACAAGAAATGCGGTTTTAATTACTGTTGAAATGTCTTTATGTACTAATTATGTTATGTGTCATTCCTAGGTCAGATTTGATTGATCAGGTTTTCTCCTTATCTTTTCCTGCTTCTTTGATAATTTTGTATTGGATGCCTGACATTTCAAATTTTATCTTATGGGCGCTAGATAGTTTTATATTTCTTCGCACTTTATTGAGCCTTGTTCTGGGATGTAATTGTTTCTTAAGGACTCGGTCCTTTTGTGTCTTGTTTATGAACTTTGCTAGGCCTGGCCAGGGAAACATTTAGTCCTGAGCTAATGTTACTCCACGACTTGAAGCAAAACCCTCTAAATGGCCGTGGGCTCTGCCTGGGCATCAGGCACTGCTCTCAGTCCTGTGGGAGCAGCTGCATGTGCTGTGCCTGAGAGCACTCTGGGTGGAACTGTGGGCTATTGCAAGGCTCATCTCATTTGCCCATCTTTTAGGGACCGCTGTCCCTTGTTGCCTGTCCTGGGGCTCGAAAACTGTCGTTTCATATATCTTCTTCTTGTTTCAAGTGAATCTGATACCCGTTTCTTAATCTTGGCTACAAATGGGAGTTGTTCTATTATTTTATCATCTGATTTTTAGGCTTTAAAAAAAATTCTCTCCAGAGAATTTGTTCATTGATTTTAGAGAGAGAGAGAAAGGGAGAGAGAGAAAGAATCATTGATGTGAGAAAGAAATATCATATGCGCCTTGACCGAGAATCGAACTGGAAAGTTTTTGGTTTACAGGATGATGCTCCAACCAACTGAGCCATCCAGCCAGGGCTAGGTTCTTATTTTCATACATTTATTTTTTATTATGTTTTGTTTTAATAGGGGAAATGTTTTTCTGTTATTTGGAATTACTTTTTTTCTGGACTGGATTCCTTATCTGCTTCTTACTTTTCTTTTTTTCCTGAAAAATGTTTACATGGTTGCCGTGCTGATTATTTTAATCTTGTTTGTACCCAACATAGTGAGTTGCTGTTCAGTTCTTGACTATGAAATAGTGAGTGGATTTGCTTAACAATGTTCCCACTTTAATGGTAACATATTTATCTTTCCCTCTGAACTACATTTTAAGTTCAGAGGCTTACGTGTCTTATTATATTAACCATTTTGTAGTTGGGACTGTAAGAGGAGGAGGACAGATTTAAGGAAGAAAAAACTTTAATTTTATCCTCAATGTCATCTGCTTTTTAGAAAATATTCGGGGAACTAGACTGCAAACACCATGAAAGCAGGGGCTGATTTACTTATCTCTGGGTCTGTTGTGTTTGCTGTTGTAACCCTAGCTCCTAGCACAGAAGCTGGCACATAGTAGATTTTCAATAACTACGATCTGAATGAATACATGCATTGCACCTTTTGACTTCCTGTTTTATTCCAACTAACTCCCTTCAGGAGGGTCCAACTAACTCTTTGAGAAATAAGGTAGGTAGGGCATCTCAGCATCAAATCAATACAAGTGCTCTGAACCTAAGCTGACTGACAAGGGTCCCCTGGACCAAAGGGCTATCAAGCAGCAATGCCAATCAACAGAATGGGCAGGTCTGTATGGATGAGTGGCCAGCTGACGTAATCTAGGCTGATTCAACCCAAGTCAGTGGGAGAAACCATAGATCTCAAATGCTCCATCTTCGATTTCCTTATTGTCCATAGCACAGACCTTTCCCAAGCCCTGAAGATGGAACCAGGAGAACACGTGTGGGTCCACGTCCAAGTTCTAATGCTGCACTTAGGTGTCACTTTCCTCGTTCGGTGCTCGGTTGTGAGATGGGAGAGTTCGGTGTTCGGTTGTGAGGTGGGAGAGCTCGTGCACGGGCCAGGCTCTGCTGGGTTACCTGCTTCATTTGGTCAACTCCAACCATTCTCAGCTCCCTCACTGAGGTGGCGAGACGTAAACAGCCGGCAGCAATTCTCTCCTCAGTTTGTCTGTATGTCCTCCAGGTCCTAGTGGCCTGTATACTTCCCTCGGCTCCAGACAGCCTGTGTTTATTAACCATTGCGGCGTGTTACCCCCGCCATATAACACTTCCTTTTGGTCGCTATTGCCCACTCACCGACATTCCGAAGCACCATAAATAGTCGATGCAAGGACTCCTGACGCCAGTGTGGTGTCTGCTCTAACGCGCTAGGACCTCTTTCTCGAGGGAAGGGCTCAGGCTGGCCACCAGCACCGTTGCCCAGTCTCAGCCATGGCTCCGGGGAGTCCTTGAGATGTGCTGCCCCATGGGAATGAGGAAGAAGGAAGGACGGGAGTCTTGAGGTCCTGGGAGACTCTAGGTAATAATGTAGATTCGACCCTAACTGCTTTTTGGGAGTGCCTGCCAAAAGTTGTGGTGGGAGGCCTCACCGTGCGTACGTGGCTGGGCGCAGGGCCGTGAGTCCCACGCTTGCCGGTATCTGAAACACAGCGAGGATGACAGGATGTTCACAGAAGAGCAATAAACATGATAGAGCCTCCAGAGGGACTGATTTATGACCGAGGCTCTTGGAACTAAATACATCTCACTGTGGCCCAGCAGAGCAGGCGAGGGGAGGGGAGGGTCGTGGGATTCTCTGCAGAGCCACGCAGGGGGAGTGGGGAGGAGGAGGACTGAAGGCAGGGAAAGGAAAGGAGCAGAAGGGATCCGGAGAAAGTTAGGGAGGAGGTACAGGAGGAGAGGAAGGATTTCGGGGGGGAAACTAAAAAGGGGCCTAGGATTGGAAAGGCTGGAGGTCGCTGGGGTCAATAGTGTCTTCAAATGTTTATCATCTTCCATCAAGGTTCCATGGCATCTTCCCAAACCCTGTTCAGGGGATCTCTGCCCCTGCCTTCACTGCCGAGAGAGCAGTGAGCTGGAGACACTGCCTCCCGGGACTGCGGGCTTCCTGGGAGCCCCGCATCCAGCACAGGGAGAGGCACACAGTTAGGTGGGTCCCTAAACTTGGGTAGAAAGGATTGTTCTGGCGTAGGGAGGGTTAGAGATGGTTAGATGTGCCCCAGGAAGCCCCCACCTCAGTGCCTGGCTGTGTTCCCACCAGGAAGTCCTTGGCGATGGAAGTCTCTTTAGGCGCAGCTAACAGAAGCAAGAGGCTGGTGGGCAAGGATGATGAGACCCAGGGCTGAGCCTGGGAGGAGAGGTGTGAGGCTGAACTGTAAGAGAGGTGTCTCCAATTCCACTTCCAAAATTACAGTGTAAAGCTCTTCAAAGAAGAGATGCAATAAGGATAATCACCATAGTCATGGCGAGGCCCTACCTTTATGCACCACCTACAGGTCAGAGAGCGCTTTCACATTCATTAGCCATTTGCCCTGGCAATAGCCTTGCCTCTCTCCGTGGGTTGTCAGGAAAATCAGAGGTTTCCCCAGGAACGGAGACTGCAGGCCTACCCCACTTTCAGCCAACCCTGCTGTGCGCAGTTAGGTGAAGAAAGCCTGCTTCCCAGAGGGATTTAAGGGCATCATTGTAAATGGTGGGTTCCCCCAGCGTGCGAAGAACTGACAGGCAATTTGCTAGAATGCATGCCTGATTGACACGTACCTTGCTCAGCACCAGCTGCATGCCTTCAGCATCTAATGTGTGCCGAGCATGGCTGTTTGTGTTGGAAGGTGTGGGAGTGAATCTGTGTGGTCAATGCCAAGAGAGGACCTTTGTCAATGAAACCTTTGTCTTTGGGTGCATTCTCTACCCCGCCTCTGCGCACAGTCACCTCAGGACCTGCTTTACCCGAGGTGGCCGGGACTGGTTAGCACTGCCCCACCCCCACCTGGGCTGGCACCCTTCTCTCACACCTGTGACTCAGATCTGGCAGAGAGAGGCGGTTCCCCGCAGTGCACAGAGCTGTCCGACCTAACACTCCTGGAGGCCATGCTTGCTGTCCTGTGGAGAGAGGGGCAGCCCCAGAGATGAGAAAGGAGAGACGAAGGAGGTCAAGCAAGGGCTGGTGCCACTGCGGCCCTGGTTTTGAGTCTCCTGACCCCATCATTCCTGCCTTTTAATTCAAGCTGCTTCACATTAGGCTTCTTTCACTTACAATAAAAAGCTGTTAATAGGGTCCTTTGCTGGCAAAGACAAGACGTGCATGTGCGGCTCCTGTGATATTTGCAAAGGCGGCTAGATGTGGTGGCTCAGAGTTGGGGCTTGAGTGTCTGAAATAGTGAAGGTTGGTAATACCTCCAAGGCCAGTCAAAACTAGATTAGCCAAAGAAATGTTGGTGTGTGTCCATACAAGGAAGTATGATGCAGCTGCAGAAAAAAAATGAGTAGTTTTCCATTTTGATATAGAAATATCTCCCCCTCCTCCAAAAAAAAGTAGAAATATCTCCAAGCTGTTTTAAGTAAAGAATAAATAAACAAAATGCATGATCAGATACCATTGCACACTGATCAGAAAGGCTAAAATAAAACATAGTGACAACCCCAAGTGCTGGTGAGGCCCCAACAGGCAATCTGGAACAGCTTGGTGGTTTCTTAAATGAACCATATGACCCAGGCACTTCACTCCTAAGGTATTTAGAAAAAGTGGAAACCTATACAAAAATATTCGTAATAGATTTACTTGCAATAGTTAACACAAATACAAACAATCCAGGGCCTTCCAACGGGAGAACGGATAAACACACTGTAATACATTCACACCATGGCATACTCCTCAGCAAGGAAAAGGAATGAACGACTGATGCATGCCACATGTGGGATGGATCTCAAGGGCAGGACGCTGAGTAAAGAAAGCCAATCTCGAAGGTTACGTACTGCGTGATTCCATTTATTGTTTATTATCCTCGAAGTGACACGGGATGGTGACGGGAGCAGCCCGTGGTCAGCAGCAGGTAGGATGGGGGAGCAGTGGCACTGTAAGGGCAGCACGGGGGACTCTCTTTGGGGTGATGGAGGAGTTCTGCGTCCTGATGGAGGTGTGCTTACACAAATCTACACAAGAGGTAAAACTTCATAGAGCCAAAACCAAACCCTAAAAACCCTAAAAAATCAGTGCATGTAAAACCTGCTAAAATCTGAATAAGGTCTGCAGTTCAATTGTGTTCTCCCCCACCTTCCATTTCCTGGTTTGCTGGTTGTACTATGCCTATATGAGATGTCTTTGGGGGAAGCTGGAGGAAGGGTACATGGAATGTCTGTGGTATATTTGTAGCTCCCATGCGAGTCTAAAATTAAAATTATTTATAAATTAGAAAACAGTATCCAGAACAACATGTGTAATATCTGACCTTAATATATATATATTTAATATTTTTATTGATTTCAGAAAGGAAGGGAGAGGGAGATAGAGATAGAAACATCAATGATGAGAGAGAATCATTAATTGGCTGCCTCCCGCACGCCCCCCACTGGGGATTGAGCCCGCAACCCGAGTACGTGCCCTTGACTGGAATAGAACCCAGGACTCTCCAGTCCGCAGGCAGATGCTCTATCCACTGAGCCAAACCAGCTAGGGCAATATCTGACCTTATATGAAAGAGCAGGTGAAGTCTGGGCTGGTTGCTTGTCTGCACCTGAAGACACTGGATTGTACAGTAAGCGACGCGGAGGAAGTCATTGAGAGGAGTGGCTGGAGATGCGGCGGCTGGTGACGAGGAGGGGACTTTGCTCTGTATGACTTTGACACTTTCCGGTTCTGCACCGTGTTTTGTTTGTTTAGATTTCTTTAAAATTAAGAAAAGATGAGCATGGGTTTTCGAGTTATCCATAGTTATGTTTGATCACAGTTCCACTGTTCACTGGCTGTGCTACCTTGTACCACCCAATGTGTGTCTCTGTGCCTCCGTGTCCATTTCCATAAAACGGCGCCAATAATAATAGTACGCATCTCCTAGGGTTGTTAGGATTAAACAATCTGACGTATGGACGATGCTTAGCATTCTTTCGGCCTGGACATGTAGTGCTTTGTATTCTTTTCCATATCCCCATTTTGTAGAGATGGAAGCTGAGGCAGAGACAGGCGAAAGGGCGGGAACAAGGTCACACAGTACACACTGGAGCTTGGACTCAACTTCAGGTCTGTCTTGCTCTGAGGCCCATGGCCCTGACCTCTACACTCCCTGCCTCCCTTTCACACTGGGTGGTCCCTTCTCTGTGTTTCCAGGTTTCCAGCTGAGGTGGGGAGGGGGGAGGGGGGAAGAAGGAGGGAGGGAAGCCAGCCAGCCCCCAGCACAAGGTGCTGCTCCCTCCAATCTCTTTCTTGTATCCAGGTGACACCCGAGTGTTACCATCTCAGCAAGTAGCTGCCCTGGGGCTGGGTGGGTTGTAGCCAGGGCCTTAGCCGGGCCCTGGGCTCGAGTCAGAGTCCACAGAGGGGCCTCACCCTCAGAGCCGGCAGCAGAGAGATAGAGCAGCCATTTTAATAGAAGAAATTAATTTCACATTCTAATAGAATAAGTTGATTTCACATTCTAAAGAGTAGTTTCTGTGTTCTGTTACACGGTGGCTGTCCCAGTACTTCCTGAGCTGAGTGCAGGCTGGAGTGGAGGCGGCGCTCAGGCCTGCGGCTGGGGAAGTGGGTTTTGGGGACTCGTGCTGTGGCAGCTCTCTCCCTAGGATGGCTGGGGTGGGGGAGATTGGCCCCCACGGCACGGGCTGTGTTCTTACTGAGAGAGAGGGAGAGAGGGCGCAGGGAGCGGTCAGGGGCCCACCTCACACAGGCCTACTCCAGGCATGAGGCTGCCAGCTCCTGGCCTGGCAGTGTGCCAGTCGTCTCTTCCTGCGGCTTTGGTTTCCTCACCTGAACCACGGCTGCCCAGACAGAGGAGACACTGGCTTGGACTGGATGCATTGTCAGGTTTTAAATTAGGACCTTTGAGGTAAAGGGAAGCGAATGAGCAAAAGCAGAGAGGTTATATGTTCATTCATTCCTTTGACAAACACTGCCTGAGCCCTTCCTTTGTGGGCCTTTCGTTAGTCACTCTGAGTACAGCGCTGTACACTCCATGCTGGCAAGGAGTTTAATAAGGAGGCGGGTCAGAGAGAACGCGGTGGGAGTAAAGGAGCCAGAGGCAGAGGGGGCAGCTCTGCTCTCCCCGGGAGGAGCGAGGCCCAACCTGCCATTCACCTGACCGAAGACACAGGTTTAGGATGTAGAGGTTTCCAAATGGTGGCCCCTGGACCGAATTCCAGCCTGGATATATTTTATTTGGCCCCATAAAATATGTGAAACGTATAATAAACCTCCAACTATAAAAACAGAGATATTTTATGGAGAAACCTGGAATTCTGCTCTTGAAGGCTCAGCAGCCCAGGTTGCATTTCCACGTAATGAAAGTTGGTTACCTGGAACCAAGTGGAGGTTGTGCCTGAAGGAATAGGCTCCCCGCTCCCCAGTCTCCACCGTTCCCTATTGTGTCTCCTGCCTGAAAGCCCCATTTGTTGCCTGTCCTTCCCTGACTTGCCTCACATCTGAGTGTGTGACCACTGGCCTCCTTAGTCCCATAAGGGGCTGACCTGCGCGATGGTTGGATCCACTCTGGGCCAGACCGGTGGAGGCCTGCCGCAGGTCCCCACGCGCTGGGAGCCCCTGTGTGCTTCCGATCACCCCCAACAGTCTGTGGCCAGGCTGGAAAAATGCAAACATTCTTCCAGGCCCAGAGGGTCCCCCCTTGGCAGGCGCAGAAGCCAATTCAAATTGTTTTTCTTCTTTATTTGCTCATCGGAAAAGTCCTCCCAGATCCTCCTCCTTATTAACAACCTGCACACCACGCTGTGCTTAAAGTTCAGAGCGCCATAGGATACGGAGCCGTAATTAATCTCAGTCCCCTCGTTCTAGAACACTCAGAGCAATTATAATTTACTGTCGGAAAACCAATTTGGGGAAGCGGTGGTGTTCTCACCCCTGATCAGGGCTCCACCAAATGCCACTTCCCATCCACGTGCTGCCTGCTGCGCGAGCAAGACCTTTAGTCTCTGCACCTCTGGGAGGTGGCACCGAATGGGGAAGGCAGGAGGAGGGAAGGGGGGCTGGGAAAGTGCCTGTGCGGGCAAGGAGCTCGCGGCACTGCTGCTGGCACTGGTCTGTCACCCTGCTGCTGGCACCTCTTATTTTCCAATTTACTCCAATTTCACAGTCACTGTCCAGGCCCCTTACAGGCCCTGCCGGGGCTGCTCTGTTTCCTCTCTTCTGCCCTCACCTAGTCGCTGTTCCTGTTTTCTGGGCCACACTCTGCTCCACGGACAGAGTGTCCTTTTTTCCTTCTCATTTCTTTTTGCTCAAGGCTAGATTGTCGTATCATCCAAATCACTGCCACACGACTCCCAGATGATGGGTCTGATGGACGCGCCAGGCACGTGGGCAATGAGCATGCGGGGATACGAGTGAGATGGCACAGCTCAGACGAAAGGCACATCTCCCTCAGGGTGAGGAGTGCACACCACTGGGGACAGCCGTGTGTGTATGGCTCTGTCCGCCCTGCTGCCCCTGCCATCGCAGCCAGGAGCCACGCCTCACGTGACCACTGGCCCCACACAGGGTGGGCAGGTAATAAGTGTCCACAGGGCTGGTTAGCTTAACAGAAACACGTAAACACACCACTTTGTGTGTATAAATAGGCATATCCACCAGGGAACGACTGATAATGGCATTCGTTCATTCATTCATTCATTCATTCAGCCAATCCTGACAGGCACCAGGACTGTGCTAAGTCTCAGGGATATTGAAATGAAATTATCTTTGTTTCTGATCCCAGCTCAAACATTTCCACCATACAGTGTGATAGGAGCCCTCCGAGAGGCCCATTTTTGGGGGCACGCAGAAGGGGCCCTGTCTTAGCTACTCCTGAATTTTCATCACCTAGAGCAGTGCCTGCCACGTGGGGTGATGTGTTTGGTACGTGTGCTCATGATGAGTGAACGGATGAGCATTTTCAGGTAAGGAAGGTGGAGAAGGCACACCGGGCAGAGCAGCGTGGATGGTTGAAGGATGAGGGCTGGGAGGGCAGGTGGGAGTGCAGAGAGCATCCGGGGAGTAGAGAGCACAGGCACAAAGAACAGCTTTCCTGGGTAATGCTGGGCTGACAAACTCTGACGCCTTCAGGGGCCAGGCAGATAATAGAAGTGAATAACGGAGGCAGGAGGGAGATCACAGAGTGGAGAGGCCCATGGAGAACTGAGTAGTACCTGCCCCACAAACAACACTGAAATGCAGAATTAAAAAAGTGTTAGCGGAACGAAAATCTAAAAGTGTTAGCCAAACAAAACCTTTCAGCTCTTGGGTAGGTATGCACCCCCCCTGCTCCCCTACCCACTAGAGTTGTGCGGAGGGTGGGAGAAGCCCTGCCTTGGGTTTCTGGAAAAGTGGGAGCAAACCCTAGTTCAACCCCTTGTGTGCCATGGGGCCTTGGCTGAGCCTCATCCTCTCTCTGCCCCCCATTTTGCCACCTGCTTGCTCACCTGCCTTGCCCACTTGTCAGGCTGGTAAGAGATGGATGCTCACTACCTGCAGGTACTAAAGCCCTGGGTTCCTGAGGGGGATGCCTGTAGAGGTTGCCTCCCTGTGGGATTGAGGTGGGCAGCCTATGGGAGACCGGCGCACCTCCCTGGAAGGAAGTTCTGGTGGAGCAGGAATGTCCCTGCCTGGACCGGAGAGGGACGTTCATGCAGCCGGAGGGGCCAGGGCACAGAGAGCGGCTGGAGGGCCAAAGAAGAGACGGTGGAGTTGCCGGAGCTGCTAAGAGAGAATGGCAGCAGGGAGTGGTCTTGCGCGTGGCCCAAAGCCTCCGGGACCTGGCCAGAGCAGGAACAGTGTCTGAAACAGGCTGGGCAGTGGTGGCCGGGATGGTGCCTTCCACAGCCTGTGACCAATGCTTGGGCTGGAATTCTCACCCACCCTACTCCCAGCCGGACACAGGCCAGTCACCCACCGAGGCCTGGACCAGGGCTACCCCTTCCCCAGCTGGGTGGCTGCCTGGTCCCCAGTGTGGCCTCGGGGAACTGCCTGTGGCACTGTGAAGTACACACCGCTAGGAGGAGCATCCCCTGCCCCAGCAGAGCCAAGGATCCTGGGAGGCCCCTGTGCCGAGAGGATCCTGAAAGCCATGTTCCCCAGGCCTTTCGTTTTGCTGTTCCAGAGAAAGAAGGGAGTTGCCCAGGCTCTCCCATGCCCTTCGCCTTGGGATCTGAGGCCTTGGTTGTGTCAGACTCTCTCTCTAATTCCCCAAGGTCCAGGAGTCAAGGGTTCAGAGGGCCTCAGGGCTGACAGGGCCCTTGAAGTGAATGTAATCTGCCTCAGGTCCCCTCACCACTCCTGCCTGCACATCTGCTTCCCCTCCTCTCTGTGACTCTCCATTGCCAGGTCCTACCAAGCCTGGGGTGCCCCTGTCCCCTGTGGGGGTTGTTGGGAGGGTGAGACAGCCCCTGGTTCCCAGGGCCAAGACAGCTTGCTGTGGACTCTTAGCCTCATGCCTTGCTCCCACTGTATCTCAGCACCTGGAGAGGTACCCAGCACATAGTAGGTGCTTCACAGTCATGGTCCAACAAATGAGTAGGTGGGTTTGGGTCCCAGACAGAGGCAGTGCACAGTCTCCATAGGCCTAAGAGCAGTTAGACAAGTAAGTCTTGAGCACCTACTGAGAGGCAGCAGTGAGCTGGGGGCGGGGCCACTGGGGGTACCAGGGTGGGCCGGTCCTGCCTGAGAATGCAGGGTGCAGGGGAGGCAGAGAAGGACGGCAGTGCTCTATGCTCCCCGGGGTTGAAGAGCCTGCAGTTGCCCTTGTAACCGGCAGTGAACCTCTGACTGAGGCTCCTGAGAGCTTTCTGAGCCCTACCCTGGTAATCTGCCCCTTCCTCCCCTTGTCTTCCTGCAGCTCCCATTCCCTCTCTAAGGCTGGTCAAACGGCACCTCCGCTGGGAAGTCCTCCTTTACCCGCTTTCCCATCAGGCTCTCCACTGGACCAGCTCTGTTCTCGTCAGCTGTATTAGGGACTCTTTGCTTACGGAGCACCAACAAGGTCCAATGCCATGAGTTGGGGCAGGTGTCTGTTGAGTGAATATGGACTTGTCAGCACTTGGACAGCACTCTCTCTCCTTTGTGGAAATAGGGATGAGCATAGAGGGACTGGGCCTGGCTCAGTGTTTCCTGCCCCCGCCCTCTGGTGGCACAGGGTCCTGGCACCCAACAGGGAGCACTGCTTTGCTAACAAAAGGACTTGCAAATATGCGCCTGACACTGCTCAGCCCAGGTGTGCGTTACTCCATTTTATTCTTCCCCCAGCCTGTGGCCCGAGGTACCGTTATTACCCTTATTCTACAACCTGTGAAAGTGGAGGCTCAGTGGCTCACAAAGGCCCAGACGTGGGCCAAAGGGCACATGGCTCCCCTCAGTCCTAAACTGATGGCTTAGCCTGTGTGTTTGGTTAAGGAGGAGCCTGCGCCTGGCCGAAGAGATCAGGAAGTCCCTCCCCCACATCATCCCAAATGCTAGAACAGTGCCCACCTGGGGCTAGGGGCCTGCCTGGCTGTGGAGTAGCCCCATGGGCAGCGTCCTGGGCTTCTCTGTCCTCTGAAGCTTCTCTGGCCCCTGAGGACTGAATCACAGGGGTGGGACCTCCGGTTTATGCTCCCCTCATGTTCTGCGTGTGGCCGAGTCTCAGTCATCAGGCCTTTACACTCACTGACATCAGGGATTGGGCTTGGGCACACAGCAGGTGCTAACTAAAGACATGTGGCTTGATCATGTCCTTTTGAAGATTGTCAATCCCGACATGCAGCCACCTGCACTTTCCTCTTCTGGCTAAAGGTTTGCCTACTGTCCATTCTGACCAGTGTCCTGGACAGCCCCGAAGAGTTGGCCGCTGGTGGACCTGTGCTTGGCCTGTGCGTCCTCAGATGTCTCATCTGTGAGTGGGAATAATCAGATGTGCTCTTCAGGGTATGGCGAGGCTTGAGAAAATGCAGACGTGACTCTTTGTCTCAATTTTGGCTGAGCTGCTCAAGGCTGAGCACCAAGGGAGTAATGCTGGGGACCCTCTGACCCGAAGGAAGGGCCACCCAGCTCCTGGGCTTCCAGGGAGACAGTGACAGTGGGTTTTGTGACACTCACTTCCAGAAGGAATAGGGAGGAGGCCAACAGAAGTGGCCTCGGAGGAAGTGTGGGGGTGCTGGGGTATTTGTCCCCCCTTTCCTCCAGCCTAGGGAGAGGCTTTTAGGCAGGTATTGGAGAAACATCACCAACAGTAGGTATATAGAGATTATCTATCTATCTATCTATCTATCTATCTATCTATCTATTCATTCATTCATTATCCTTCCACCTACTTATCTATCTATTGAGATATCAAAGGAGACTTACTATGGAAATTGGCTCATGTGATTATGGGATTGAGATAGACCACGATATGCTGCCTGCAAACTGGAATACCAGGAAAGCTGGTAGTATAATTTACTTAGAATCTGAAGGCCTGAGAACCAGAGAAACCCATGCACAATTCCCAGTCTGAGGCCAAGGCCTGAGAGTTGGAGGAGGTGGAGGGGGCTGGAGTAAGTCCCAGGGTCCAAAGTCCCAAGAACCAGGTGCTCTGACGTACGAAGGCAGGAGAAGATGGAGGTGTCAGCTCAGAAAGAAAGAGATTTGCCCTTGCTCTGCCTTTTTGTTCTATCCCAGTCCCTAAGGAACTGATGGTGCTTGCCCCCATTGGTGAGGATGGATCTTTACTCGGTCTACTGGTTTCAAATGCTAATCTCTTCTGGAAACACCCTCACAGACACACGCAGAAAATGACGTTTTACCAGTGAAACAGGGTGTCCCTTAATCCAGTCAAATTGCCGTATAAAATTAACCAGGACAGAGGGCTCGACAAGGGTGCCCCAAAGTTTGGGAAACATAGTGATAGGTGTCTGGTGAAGGGGGCAGCGGGGATTAGAAGAGTCTGAGGTGGCAGAAGGGACAATGAGGCATGCACAGAGGTTGAGCAGCCTTCTCTCATCAGAAGGGCAGTATGGCCTCAAGAGGACCCAGAAATCCCCAGGGGCAAAGAATCTGGAGGTGGGTGATGAGCAGGAGCTGAGATGACCCATTTCCCAGCTGACGACTCATCTGAAAACCCATGACAGCCACGCGTGAGAAAGAGCCAAATTTCACCCAACAACCACAGAGAGCTCCACCTCAGGTCCCAGACGCCCTGCTGAGGAGGTTGGCCATCCTGTCCTTGACTCCCTCCTCCTCTGGGCCTCACCAGGGGGTCAGAATTCAAGGTCATACATTGAAGGAGGAGGTCAGAGGACAGAGGAGAGGGGAGCTAGGCTACCTTTGCCCCTCAAGGCCATTGGTGCCCCCACTGGTGGAGGGGCAGGCTGAAAATGGGATGAGCGTGTGATCTGAACTGAACCTGCTATTCTAGTCAGGGAAGCAACATCAGAAGATGACTTTTTATTACCCAAGAGTAATAGGAAATAGATATGGGACTGACCTGTTGAGATTTCATTCAGCTCAGGGAAAGGACCATACCACCCACCAATTAGTTTAAATTTTAATAGTTTGTGCATCATGGTCTCTTTTTTTTTTTGCATTAATTTTGATTTAAAAAATATTGTGCTAAAATATGAATTGTGTTGACTACAGGAATTTTTGGTGTCTTCTTAAATTTTGCTCCCAAGGCCAGTGCCTCCCTCTGCTCCCAGTCCTGGTGGGGAGGAAAATTAAGTTCATTTCCAGCTCGCACCCTGTTGAGTTTAGTGGACTCACTCTGACACTTAACGGGTACATATGCTGAGCAGCAAGGTAGTGGTAGTAGTGGTCATGATGATGATGATGATGATGATGACAGTTAGTGTTTATGCAGTGCCTCATGACTAACCTGTATGGAAGATGCCATTTTATCTCCATTTCACAGAAAAGGAAAGTGAGGCTGGAGAGGTTAGGCAAACTGCCCAAGGTCACATGGCAGATGGGTGGTAGAGCTGGAATTTGAACCCAGGCAGTCTGGCTCTGGAGACCATGTTCTTAGCTGCTCTACACAATGTCTCTCTGGTGGGTCACTGTCAAGTGTTCCCAGGAGCTGCCTGGGCTGGAAGTCAGAGGCTGGTGGCTCCATTGCAGGTGCATTCCCAGTTTGCTCTGGTTGGAAATTGATGGTAGAAACCCAACTTGCACCAGACCCTTGCTTACCTCCAATCTCTGCCTCAGTACAGCTCCACTCTGTGGTGTGCAGTGCTCAGCCCTTGTTCTACTGCCTGGTCCCCAGAGGGCCGCTTCCTCAGTGGGCAGAGGGTGACAGAGGGTGGGCCCCGGAGCTGGAGACCAGGGCAATGGGACTAGGAGAGTGATGGCCAAGCCAGGCTGATTTGCAACTGACATTTACATGCCTAATGTAATTTGGGCCAATTGAATTGTTGATTAAGATGGGATCATGTAACACGTACTTGGTGGGTAACTGAGGAGACAAGAGGCCCCTGAGATGCCTGTAGCCAAAACAGGCTTTTATTTTGAAGGAGATGGCCATTCCCAAATTCCACACTTTAACAACCTTCTCTCCTAAGCCCCTTCCCTCTAGGCCACAGCTGGGGTTAGTTGAGATGAAAAGCTTCACAGGCAATGTGTTTAAATCTGAGGCAGAGTAAGCATGCTCCTGGCATGGCTGGTGAGGTGGGGGCCAGGACACCTCCTGTGACTGGAGGCTGCAGACCTGGGCCTCAGGTCTGAGCCTACAAACTCACATGCACAGCAAACCAGGAACTGGTGCTGGACGCACATTGGAGTCATGGGGAGAGGGGCAAAGAGGCTCCCTTGGGGCCATATGGGTCTGGATTGGAATCCAGATACCCATTTCCTGGCTCCATGACCTTGGGCTTCACCTCTCTGAGCCTCAATTCTCCATCTATAAAGTGGGGAGAATGTTCCACCGTGACCTGTGATGACTGTGATGGGAAAGACACATGATAACCTGAGAACCTTTGAAATCCTCATACAATGTTAATAATAGTAAAGAGTAGAGCATCGCCGCAATGCACAACATATGCACTCTCTGCCTTACCCACTATTTTCAGGTTCACTAAAGAAGTAACTTTCTTGCTGCCTCTGGACATTTGCACAGGCTGTTCTGCCTGAAATTGTTTTTCCTTCCCCCGGCATTCCCCTTTGCCTGGCTTCTTTCAAGCTTCCTCCTAAATGCACCTTCCCAGGGCTTCCATCTCCATCTGCAGTCCAGCAGGATCTTCCTGCTCTGCATTCTGCATATCCTGAGCCTTTCCTCTTACACTGTTGTAATCGGGTGCTGTCATACCAGCCTCCACCCCAGGCTCTCAGCTCCATTGAGGAAGGGGCCATGTGTTGCCTTGTTTGCTGCTGATCTCCAGTGTGTGGCACAAAGCAGACATTTAAAACATAGGGCAGCACGTTGGCAAAACACACTCTCCCTCTCTTCTCTTGACTGGTTCCTGCTCATCCTATAGGGCTCAGTGTCCATGTTACTTCTTCCCAGGAGCCTTGTCAGATACCCTTGATGTGAGTTGGGTGCCCTCACTAGGAGGGTGCTATCATGTTTGCCTTCCCATCTCATGGCCCCTGGATTGTCACTGTTCATTTGCTGATATCCATCCCTGACTAGACAGTGAGTTTCCAAGGTTGAGGCTGGTGTCTGATTCCCTGGGGCACCTTAGCAACTAGCTCAGTGCATGGCATACAGTTTATTATAGAGGTTCGGTGCATGAATTCGTGCACTGGTGGGGTCCAACCGGGCTGCCCCGATGGGGGCTATTGGGGATGGGGTCGGCCAGGGTGAGGGGCCACAGGTGTTCCGGTCCTTCAGCCATAAGGTCAATTTGCCTATCACCCTTTTATCATATAGGATAAGCAAATCACAGAGCATCCACTCTGGGCAGGGAGACTGTGGCTCACATTGTGTCTGTGGACGGAGAAGGTATGACCCAGAGGGTTAAACAAAGGGGGTGATGAGTGCTGCTCTGAAGTGTGCAGGGTTGCTCCGCTCCTGCGGGGTCTCTGAGCATGGTTACCAGGCACCGCAAAGACCCTGGCTGGGTGAGCCGGCCGCCCACCTGCAGGAAGAGCAGTGCTGGGTTCCTGCAGGCTTCCCAGGGGAGACAGTCTGAGCTAAATGCTGGGGGTGGGTGGTGGTGTTTGGGATTGACTGGTAAGGGGGAGAGAGGGGCCTGGCACTGACAGGGTTAGAGAGGAGCTTCTGGGTGCAGGAATGGCCACCATGGGGCTACCTCTGGGTGCCCTTGTCTACGGGGTCACAGAGCCCATGCGCTCTGTCTGAAAAGTGAGTGGCAGTGGCTGGTGGTGGCCGTTCCTCCACCTCCTCCTCCTCACTACCCAGGCTGGTGGCAACATGGGCTCTGGCTCCAGGATTATCTCTTGCAGCTGGTGCCTGGAGTGGCTCCACTGTCACGCTAGGGTAGTGGGGTGCTCACAGGACAGGCATGCTGTCGCCGGCTCAGGGGTGACAATCTGCCGCTCCAGCCTTGCTGCCCTTCCAGGCTTGGCCCCCACCTGAGGGCCAGGAGGCAGTGTGGAGCCGGGGTCCCCTCCATCGCCAGATCCAGCTGCATCGCCGGACTGGTCTCCCTCAGCAGGCCCACCTGTCCCCCTCAGTGTCCTTGGGGCAGAGACCTCAGGACAGAGGAGTTGTGCTCGGAGTGGGCACTTAATGAGCACTGCAGGGACCCCGTTTGGACCCTGAAACTGCCACCCTCACTTCACACTTGCTTTCCTATTGGTCTGACAGGATCAGCAAGGACTTAGGAGCCCACTTAGGAACCTGATAAAGTTGTCAGTAGCCCAGGGCAGAGAGCAGAGCCCTGTGGCCGCCACCAGATACTCTCCTCTGGTCACTGTAACCCACGTCCGCCAGAGTTCGGGAGTTCCTAGGAATAAGTTTCTCCCAACCACGTGGGGAGACAGATATCGCTCACAACCTTCTGCCATTTCTAGAATAAAGCGTGGGGAGATATGACACCACCTTTCAGGAAACCGTTTGGTCCTGTCCACTGTCCCTTCTCTCCCAGGACCACCTGTTACCTCCCAGGCATCCCCATCTGGGGCTAATCACACATGTCACTCACCTCTGGGAGACTGGCCATTTACAGACACCCTGGTCCACGGGGTGCCCCGGGGGAGGGGACAAAGGAGGAACACCGAGAAGGGGGTCCCGGTCTGTTGGTCTTTTGGTCTGTCTGCCCCTCCTGCCTACCTTTCCTCACCTGAGGCTGTGGCCGCAGCCAAGCAGGGCATCAGACACCCCTGACCCTGTTGCAGTGAGAGCTGCCCCACCCCCCGCCCCCCACACTCCCTGTGACCCGCATGTCCCTTCCCTCGAGCCTCAGCTCCATGATGCCAAGTGAAGTGGTGAAAGTGTGCGTTCTCAGCCCTGCTCAGCGCCCGCTGTGGGTGTCAGGAAAGTCCCTTCTCTGCTTGCAGTGTCCTTGACTCTAAGTCGTGGGGGGGGGGGGGGGGGGAGGGGGGTGTTGAGTGGGCGGTGACGGTGCCATGAGCTCCATAGACTCTTCTCCCTGTTCCTTTTTCTGATTCTATGAATCCTAATAGCAGTGACTTAAAAAAACTATTTAAAGAAAAATCCCTGAAAACCACTACGCTGTAAGATTTGATTTCTCAGAAATGATCAGGAAGAGAGAATGTGGGATGCCTCAAGGTAGGGTGTGTGTGCATGTGTGTGTGTGAGTGCCCAGGTGTGTGTGTGCACGCCCAGGTGTGTGTGTGCATGTGTGCGTGTGTGTGTGTGTGCATGTGTGTGTGTGTGCATGTGTGTGTGTGAGTGCCCAGGTATGTGTGTGCACGCCCAGGTGTGTGTGTGTGCATGTGTGTGTGTGCCTGCGCCTGTGTGTTCTTTTCTTTTTCCTTTTTTCCACTCCAGTGAATCAATCTTTGCAGAGAGTATGAAAGGAAAATCTACCACCTTGCAGTAAAATTAGAGCTGGCATCGCTGTCCTAAAAAAAAAAAAAAAAAAGCGAAGAAGCAGCCTGGGAAAAATTATGAGCAGCTGCCTGCTGCTGGATCCTCCTGCCGAGGAGGCACCCGGTGACACAGTTTACGACCCCGAGGATGATGGGGTCTCCTGCCATCATTTAATGGCAGGAGCAGGGCTGCAGCCGGTGGTCCTCTGAGCCAGTGCTCCGGCCTCATGCCGTGCCTGGCTCTCACACGAGCGATTCTCCTCTCTCTTCCTGCCCCAGATGATGCTGCGCAGGTTGCAGGCTTCCTGGTGACTCCTCACTGTTTCCCCCTTTTCCCTCCCTAATATGGGTTTTGGAAACCCAACGAGGTGTCAGGAGGGCTAGGACAGCTTATCCTTCTGAGTGTTCTCCCAAGGTGGCAGGAGCGGGATGGAGGGGGGACCCTGTCCCTCTGGGCCACAAGCTGGTGAAACACATGATGGTCTGAGTCTTTGGGGATCGTAGGCCTGGGACTAGGGGACAGAATGCAGTCACGGGCTCGGGAGGCCAGCACGGCCACTGCATGGCCTTCTGAGGGCACTACCCAGTGTGGAAGGAGCACGTGCACAGCAGAGCAGTGCGTGGGGCCAACCAGTTCTCCTTGGGCCCAGAGCCAGCTCCCGGCCAGGGCTCATCTCGGGATGCACCCAGCTCAGGGGGACACTGGAGTGGCCAGCTGAGCTTCTGGGAGCAGAGCAGCGAGGACGCAGGACACCGACCCCTCAAGACGGGGAAAGGAAGATGAGAAGGCACCTCCCACCTTGTCTCAAAGGAGAATGAAAAGCAAAGTTGTGAGGCGATGGGAAGGAGGGAGGAAGATTCTCTGTAAGGCACTCCCTCACCGGGAGGTATTACTACCGTCACCGGTCACCGCTGTTCTCATTATCGGTGTTATCTCCACCTTGCAGAGAACGAAACAGAGGCAGAGCCGTTCTGCAACTCACAAAGGTCACTCCGCTAGGAGGTGGCAGAGCTCGGTCCACACTCAGCACTCTGAAACGCCGCACAGGTTTGGTTTTTATGAAAACTTCCAACTCGCTTCTGACTTTGCCCTGCGTTCAGAGGCTGGAGTGGCCTGGAGGGGCGTTTCCACATCCATCCGTCTGGGGCAGTGGTTCTCAACCTTCCTAACGCCGAGACCCTTTGATACAGTTCCTCATGTTGTGGTGACCCCCAACCATAAAATTATTTCTGTTGCTACTTCATAACTGTAATTTTGCTACTGTTATGAATCATAATGTAAATATCTAATATGCAGGTTGTATTTTCATTGTTACAAATTGAACATAATTAAAGCACAGTGATGAATCACAAAACAATATGTAATTATATGTGTGTTTTCCGATGGTCTTAGGCGACCCCTGTGAAAGGGTCGTTCGACACCCAAAGGGGTTGCGACCCACAGGTTGAGAACTGCTGTTCTGGGGGAAGCAGCAAGAGGGATTCGTTTCATGGTGAGGCTGAGCCCCTGGTGTGCCCACCCCTGAGGACCCTGTGAGGCCTGGGCGGGCTGCTTTGCTCTTCCGACCCTTGTCCTTCCAGCTGTTGTGAAGTCTGCGGTGAAGATAAACGCAACAGTGTTGGCAAACTGGATGTCACACAGTACCTGGTGGGTAGAAAGCTCTCAAGGAACAGCAGCGACGACCGTCTTAACCGTGGCTGTGTTGGCATTTCACATTTCACACGGTGATACAATGCGCCAGGAGCTGTCACTCTGACTGTGCTCCCGCACTGCCGAACTGAAGACTCAGTCCTTGTCCGCAAGGGGCAGAAGGACGGGTCCAAGCAGCCCGCCTGCCATTCACGTTCAGCGGGAACGCGGGCCGCATTGCCCTGCCTCCTTGGCTTCCTCTGCACACTGTGCTCCTGCCTGCACACGCGCCCCTGTCTCCACACCCATGTCTGTGCTCGTCCCCTCCCCATCCTCAGACCCCCAGGTGGGACTCTTGTTTCCACAGGCTCAGCAATGGGCTGATGGGCTCCACTGCACCCTGGTTCAGAGTCAGCAACTGTGTGTGTGTGTGTGTGTGTGTGTGTGTGTGTGTGTGTGAGAGAGAGAGAGAGAGAGAGAGAGAGATCTGGGGGCAGATGAGAAGGGAGGCAATGGGCTGGAGGAGTGATCTGACTTAGGAGCGAAGAAAGTCTCTCATGACTTTCTCTAGGTCGCAGACCTAAATGACTAAAGGGGCCAGGCAGGGCTGAGTCATCAGTGAAGCTGGGAGGATCTGATAGATCATAAGGAGTAGTGTGGTCTGTGGCAAACCAGAGCATGCAGGCTCTGTGCAAACACAAAGCCGTTACTGTTTTCCCCCAACTGACGGGTAGTGAGAAGGTGCCTCCAAAAGGTGTGCTCTTTTTCTTTTTCAAGAGAAAGTGAAAATCTGTAATTGTTTACAAAAGATACTGATTTAGAAAAGCATTGCGCAGGCCGCACAGAGTTGCATAATGCTTTCAATATTTTCATGGAGAGGTCTAGGCTGTGGGCCACCAGCATGAGCCTCTTCTCTGGGTGAGAGCCAACAGGCCGCTGGGCACAGGGGCTCTGAGGAAAGTCACCTGAGCCCAAAGGTACGGCCTGCTACTTGGGCATCACTGAGCTCCCTTCTGGACCCTCCTTGTTGGGGGCCGGAGCTAACCTGAGGCACGGTAGTCAGCACGGAGGCCAAGAGAAAGCACCAGTTGTAGGGGAGGGGGAGAGAGAGAGAGAGAGAGAGAAAGAGAGAGAGAGAGAGAGAGAGAGAGAGAGAGAGAGAAAGAGAGAAAGAGACTGTGTTGTGGTAACTTGGTGGCCCTGTGCTGCCTGCTAAGGAGGAGCCCCTGTGCTGCCTAGGGCCTGGGCTGACCGGGGAGGAAGGAGGGACATCGAGCTGATGTGGAAGAATCACTGGGATGCTGTCATCTAGATAAAGGTGGATATTTAGGCCTCAAGCTCTGAGGGCAGGTCTCTGTCCAGCGCCCCTCCAATGAGTGGGGTGATGACAAGGACGGAGAGAACCATGGTGGGGACGAGACCAGAAAGGGACCTCGATCAGACGATGAATGGCTTCAGTACTGCTTAAGGGGTACACCAGTGACATCACAGGGGTGGGAGGGTCCCGGCAGGCATTAAGTCAGAAAGAGCCTTAATGTACTCATTCATTGATCAAGCACATTCTGAGCACTGAGGACTTAGCAGTGAGCAAAGCATACCAACTCCTGTCTGGAGCAGGAGGAGACAAGAAGTAGTGGAAGAACCAAGCAAGTAAGTTTATCACTTAAGACTTTGAAGAGAGCAGGGAAGAAAGAGGCCGGGTGCTGTGACAGAGCTGGGAATGAGGAGGGAGCGGGGGAGACGAGGCTGGAACCCCGGCTGCGTGGATGTGGCCACGCAGAGGAGTTTGGGTTTTATGCAGGTGCTTAAAGCCTTTGGCCTGTTGCTCAGAGCAGGGCTCAGCCACAGACCTGCAGGGAACCTGGGCGGGTCCCGCCCTCTTGTCTTGGATTTCCCATCTGTACCACCAACAGGCAGGACAAGGCTGCCTACAAGCCCCTTGCAGCAACTCTGATGCTCTGTTCCTCCACTTTCTCCCTCCCCGCTGCCGCCCAGCCTGCTGTCTTAGAACACTCAGCGCACCAACACCAGTTTCACGTGTGGTTTCTCCATCTCCATGCCTCCACTTCGGAAGCTCCCGCTGGCCCCCCGGCTGCCCTGCTCCTCATCAGCCCAGCCTCTCACCCTTCGATGGCGAAAGGGAAATTATGTGTTTAGGGGCCCGAGCCTGCCGGGGGCACTGAGGGACAAGCTGGTTGAACCTGCCTAGGCAGCTGGTGGGGTGACCAGAGCCTGGCCTGGAGCTGCCCGGGGTCCTGGGCTCCCGTGGCCTCATCCTTAACTTGCTCTGCGCCTCCATCTCGGCCTCCGTTTCCTCCCGGGTAAGAGGAAGCAGCTGTTTCAGAGGAGCAGCTTTATTAATAACCTGGAGCTCCCTTTCCCAAGGAAAACCTTGTCTGATCCTGATGTGGAAACCAGATAGAGGCAGAGTTGCTCAGCTCATTGTGATGGGCGAGGGTCTGGGCACCACCAGCTCAACTGAGGAGCCCTGGGCCAGGTGACCTGGGCCGGGTGACCTGGGCCGGGTGACCTGGGCCGGGTGGTGTCCAGGTTCAGGGGCTGAAAATGAGGGACCTGTAACCTGGTTCAGGGGCTGAACATGGGGGGCCTTTAACCTGATTCAGGGGCTGAAAATGGGGGGGGCCTTTAACTGGATGGGTGGGGTCAGGGAGGGGAGTGGCTCACCCCTGCCCACGGGCACCCTACTCTCAGTCAGGCACGCCGTCTGGAGGGTCCTCTGGGAGTCGACAAAAGACTTTCTCCACCTAAATCTCCCCAGGCTCTGGGGGGAATGTTCTGGTCTGTTTAGGCCCAGTCCTCCCTACCCACTCCCTGGGGGCCTTCTCTTTCTGAGGCACCAGGAACCCTGCTCTCCCCTCCACCCCCAGCTTGATGGAATGTGAGAAGGGAGAGCAGCCCAGACCGAGGCCACATCTTCAATTATTTTGCAATCATATTGGGTTCAGCAAAGCCCCACGCACTTCTTGTCCCCGGCACCCTCGCCCTGGATGTGTGAGCCCATATGTTCCTGGGCACATGTGCGCCGGCTGCCCGGGCTGCATTTGCAATTAGCTCATCAGGATGCTGTTCTCTAATAGCCCTTTGATGTCCAACCAGCCTCCTAAGCCTGTGTGTTTCCTTTCCTTTGAAGCAGGACATCGTGTTTTGCCAGAAGTCAATGAAACGCCCTGGTAGAACAGAACGGTTTAATTCCCTCCTCAGATACAGGGCTGAGGGAGTTCAAACAGGCTTCCGCCCATGCCTGCGTCCCAGTTCGCCTGTCAGATGCCCGCCACAGAGGCCTAGTGGCTGGGCCTGCCGAGGACGCTCTGACCACCTCCATCACTAACAGCCTTGGCCTGCCTTTGGCCTCCTTCCCTGACACATTTGGTTTTGCCCATGACCTGATTCCTGAGCTGGCTCTCACCTTGATTTCCTATTTCCTCTGACTTGGGCCCGGCACTGCAGGCTCTGGCCCGGCCTTGCTCCCCTCTCAGGTTCTAATGCCCGTGCACCCTGGCTTAGCTTCCTTTGGGCTCCAGAACTCCTATCTAGGCCCTGAAAGCTCCCGGTAACCCATCTGTATGTCCCCAAGGGGACGTTCCCCCAAATCCTGACCCGAGTGGCCTGGAGCTCAGGGACAGGTTCTTACTGTAGCATCAGCACCCACCTGTGTCTCGCCTGCTCTGAGTCCATCAGCTGCATGGGGATTCCAGGGCCTTACAAACTTCCCTTCCTTGGTGTTTTGGAAATTGCTAAGGGTGCGGTTCCTTCATGCATTACTGATGCAGCCACTGTATCCTTGGTATCCTAGTTGCTCACTAGGGCTGCTAACCAAGCTGACACTGGCGACCTCTGGCCATACCAGTGTCCTCTGTACCAGGGTGGACCGATTCTACCGGCAGGCACTGCTTCCTCAGAGCTGGGCATGCCTGAGTTTGATGCTATGAGCTGTCCTGGGACCCCCAGCTGACATCCCAGCCACACCATTATCTGCTATTGGGTCAGAACTGAGTGGTCTGGCCTTGGCTACTGACCCTGAGACGCTGACCCTGCATATTCCTTGTGAAATTAGGAGCATATTCCCTGCCTCTGAGTCCTGTTGGTTGAGGGGTAAAGGTTCCGCCACAGGGTTCTTTGGGCCCCAGGGGGTTATTCATTCATTGGTTCATTCACTCACCAAAACTTTGAGGTCCCATTAGGTGATGGGTGTCCAGTGATGAGCAAGCCTCACCTCACCTGCCTGCATGGAGCTTATGCCCTGGTGGAGGGTGTAAACAAGCATTGTTTATTTCCGGACCGGGGAGATCAAAGCCAGGATGAAACCATGACAGGGAACTACCAGAGACCAGGATAGGTGGAGTCATCAAAAACTTCTTTGAGCAAGTGACCTTTAAGCTGAGGCTTGGATAATGAGTAAGTGACAGCCATGAACATTCCAGAGGAAGAGCATTCCCAGAGGAGGAAGCAGCCGTGCAGAAGCAGTGGCCATGGGTAAGAATGGTGGGTTCAAAGAATCAGAATGAGGGTCCGTGTAGCAGGAGCCTGGAGTGAGAGGGAGCAAGCGAGGTGGAAGATGACAGGGCAAGGTGGGTGGGGGCAGACTACAGAGGGCCTCGTGGAGCAGGCTGAGAGGCTCCGATTTGACTCCAGTGGGAAGGAAACTCTATCAAGCACTTGGTGACTAGAGAGACTGTGGTTGGATACAATCAGAGCAAGCCATCTCACTTCTCGAAATCTCAGCTTTCTTATCTGTGAAACGGAGGCCATAATGCCCGTTTCACAGGCTGCGTGAGTGAGGCGCAAAGTAGAAACCTATGTGGTGAAATAGATGCTGAGATAAAGGACAGCAACCAAAGGTGGCTCTTCCAAATGAGGGTAAAAACACAACAGATTGCCTACTAGTAGGGATCATTACCCAGCTCCCTACCAGTGAGTCCAACAAAAAAGGCCATTTTCTTAGCTCTAACCTTAGAAAGGCATTTGTCACTTACAATTTGGAGGTCCCAAGTGGAACCATCTGTACCCAAGTGGAACCTGGCTCTAGCCCACCATTGCTGTGTGACCACCCCTTATTTTCCACATCATTCTGGCGCTCCTGAGATATCCTGATTGTCCGTGGCCACTGGCTGGTTCTGAACAGACCAGAGCAGATGGGGCAGGACTCGGCTTGGGGGAATCAGCTACTCCTGGCTTTGCTGTAAGCTGCAGTTTCACCTGCAGATTTGGAACACCTGCCAGTGAGTTGCCATCCTCGGCTGTATCTCCCATGGCTCATATCCTGTTAGGTCAAGAGGATCTGGTGACAATCCAGAATGGTTGACCTGAACCTGGCTCCAGACCCTGGTGTTTGCTTCCTTTAGATTTTCTCATTCGAAACTCAAGGCTTGCAAATAATCCCATGTGTGTTATTGGTAAAGACGGAGCATCAGATGATGTTAGAGTTGCCTGGGTGGTGCCCGACTCCTGCCATGGTTCACCCTTCATGAGCTTTGTGATCTGGGACAAATCATGTTTGCCTCTTGGGCCACAATTTCTTCATCTGCAACATGAGATCAGCATCTCTTTGTGGAGGGCTGTTGTGAAACCTAAGATCATTTTCCACCAGGCCTGGCCACAAAAGGGTTCCACACGTGGTTCTTTCATTAATGAATTTATAGCCACAGTGGCAGGACAATAGCCAAATTCTGAATTAGTGACTTAGAGTCTTATTGGCTCTGATGATAGTCAGTTGTTGATTAAGTCTAGAACTTGGCCAGGTGGCTGGTCTTTGGGCACGTTGGGTAATGGCTTTAAAAATTAATTGCTTATAGGCAGCTTCAGACAGCCTTCCCAGGTCCTCCCAGCAAAGCAGAGGCTCGAATGCAGGAAGATTATGAGGGTGGAGAGATCATGCCAGCCCTTCCCTGTACCTGTGGCCGGGAACTGGGCAGGGAGCCCATGGAGCAGACACTGCGATTCACATCTCTCCAGGCCATGCACAGCAGAGACACAGGCCCTGCACAAGCAGATGCTCCAGGCAGCTGAACATTCAAACACGAGTTCATTCATCTCTAGACCCCAGTGGTTTTAATCAAGGCATGGCTGGGTCCTTTAAAGGTGAAGGGGACTTAGAGGTACAAACTTCCCAGTTATAAAATAAATAAGTCACAGATGTAATGTATAGCACATGGAATCCTATATAATAAAAGCTAATATGCTAATGGACCGAAAGGCGGAACGACCGGTCGCTATGATACACACTGACCACCAGGGGGCAGATGCTCAACACAGGAGGAGTGCCACTCATCCAGAAGCCAGGCTCATGGCTGGTGAGCACAATGGTGGTGGCAAGAGCTTCTCCTGCCTCCATGGCAGTGCTAAGGATGTCCAACTGGGCCTAAGCCATTAGTCAGACATCCCCCAAGGGCTCTCGGACTGTGAGAGGGGCACAGGCCAGGATGAGGGAACCCTCCCCTTACCCCCAGTGCAAGAATCTTGTGCACTGGGCCTCTAGTATAGTTAATAATATCATATTAACTTTGCATGGTGACAGATGGTTACTAGACATATCATGGTGATTGCATCCTGAGGTATATAAAAGTAGAACCACTATGTTGCACACCTGAAGCTGATATGATATTGCATGTTCACCTATACTTTAGTACAAAATAAATAAAACACATGTATGGATGCACTTCGACAATCGCCTCAGTCGTGCCTTTGGCTCAGAACTCTTTTCTGCTGGGCTCACTGCTCTCCTCTAAGGGCCTGTTGTGGTGACCTGTGCCTCCCAGCACACTCCCAGATGCTCACACACACACCTGCAGCTTCACCCACACCCACCTGCAGAGGCGTAGTCAGAGAGGGGCACTGCAGTGAGTAAGCTCTGTCAGGGCCCGGATGGATCCTGGCTCTAGCCCACCATTGCTGTGTGACCTTGGGCAAGTCACTTGACCCCTTCCAGCCCCATCTGCAAAATATGTAGAAAATACCATCATAACTATTGCTGTGGAGAGAAGAAGCATGAAAAGCACTCGACATGAATCCTGGCACATAGGAAGTCCTCAATAAACCCTGGTGATTAATTGCATGGTGTCCCTACATGTACTCGCACCCCTCACTCGAGGAAAAGCACGTGTAAATGTGCTGCTGGGTCAGTGCTGGGTCAGGAGACAGCCCGGGTCTGGGTGGTTGAGCCTGGATGGTGTTGGACTTCACTCTTGGTCCTGGGTTGGGTACGGCCTGCTTGGGGGTGGGGTGGAGGGTGCGGAGCAGCAGAGGTTTGTGTTCGAGAGGAAATGAACAGGAGCCAGCAATGGCCTCTCATGCTCTTGTCTGGTGGCTCAGAATAAAAGCTGGCTGGCTTTTGTCTCTATCAAGAGGTCTTTTATATGGAGAGATAACGAAGTACAATTCATATAGCTATTGGGAGCAACCTTTGATGTCCTGGTAATCTCTCTGCCTTATAATTATAAAACAATCAGGGGTTTTCAAGCTCCCAATTAAGTCACAGATAGAACCATAGGCAGCCAGAAGGTGGACACTACAGCTAAAGGCCATGCAGACCGGAGGATGCACAACAATCTATGACCCCAAGGAAATGCTTGGGGTGGGGGTGACGGCAGAAAGAAGGCTCTGAGTTGGAAATGAGCCCCCTGCCTGTGACGCAGCTGGACCAGCCTGGAGAAGAGCAGATGCCATTGCTGATGGAAGGTCTGGGAGGGAGCAGCTGGCCTTTGGCACTGGCACACACCTCGGAGGACAGGCTCTTGGCATGCTGCTCACCCAGCCGGGCACACCGTGGGACCAGAAGCCGGCCCTGTGCTCCATCTGGGAAAAGTGTCAGCTGAGGCTGGTCTCTAACCCATGGAGGGTCCCTGAGGCCTCTTGGGGCCCCTGCTCTCATGTTGGTATCAGCCTGTTGCATCTCTGAGCTTCCTACCAGGTAAGCACCTGATGATTCATGCTCAAGTAGCATCGCTGAGAGACAGGCTGGTCGCATCATGACGGGCCCTCCCCAGCTGCTGCGCATCTCGAAAGCGGTTCTGGCTGTTACGCTGGGCGCATCTGCCCTGGGTTCAGCCACCCATTTTGGAAACATCTCCCCCAAAAGTTTCCTCCTCCTCCGTCCTCATTAACGTAGCCTCCATTCATTGAGCTCCTTCTAGGTGCCGGGCTAGGAACTCCACCCGCATTATCTTCTTTGAGCCCCAACAACCTTTACAAAATACTCACTGTTGCCTCTGCTTCATGGAGGAGAGGGCAGTAATTCCATCGGGTATGTAACTTACTTACAGTCTCAGGTGGAATTCAAACCCAGATTCAGCTGACTTTAAAGCCGCAGTTTAACCATCAGGCTACACAGTCTCCCTCTGATGGTTGCACAATGGACAGGAACCAGGCCGGCAGCCGGGGACGCAGTCAGCTCCCGCTGCAGGGAGTGTGTCTGGCATGCAGCCACTGGCATGGCCGCCGCTGGCCACCTGTCACCACACTGCCTCTGGGCATTAGACAGCTCTTCTACAGCTACCTTGAGAAACCTCCCACCATGCTGGTGTCTCCGTGTCACTTGGTTCCTACTCAGACTCCTGAGTAGGAACATCCTACTGGCCGATTCTAAATCCCATTCTTCTGTCGAGGAAGCTGGGGGAGAAATTCTGCTTCCTGGACAATATGAGCGATTTGAAACCCTGCACCCCACATTCTTTGGGATTCTCACAAACAGAAAGCATGTTTGGATGCTGGAACCAAAACGGAAAAGTACATTTGTCCAGTTCAGATTCTAAGGACACCCCCATTTCTCCAACATGCACATGTGGAAACTCGCTGGGGTTGACTGATTGATAATATCTGCAACCTTATGTGGGGAACTGGAAGCACAGGCTGTGCAAGTTCCATCTGTGATCCCATCTCCCCACTTTCCTTTGTGGTTGGAGACATTATGGCCCAGAGAGGGTCATACACCTGTAGAAGGTCACACAGCTACTTATAATTCGTGGCATTATAATTTTTATTATAAACAAAAATTCCATTAGTGTATACCAGCTTGGGGTGGCTGGTCTGAATCAGTGAATATTGAGTGAAAGGCTTTTTTTCCCCCTTTCCTTTATCCCTTCCTTTCTCTTTATGTTAATTAGCACGCCTAGTCTACACTGTCTGTTCCAGTAGAAACAAGTGTGCATGAGACTTGATCTGTGCTCAGGGAGCTACCCGGGGACTCCCAGCAACGGGGAAGGGTGAGCAGGGCAAGCTCTCCGGATTAGAACAATGGCTGTCTTGCCATCCTCTTGCTTGAGGCTGAGGAGGTTCTGAGCTATAAGAAGGCTTGGTAAGGCTGGAAGGAAGAACGCTGGCAATTTCTCCAGACTGGCTGGGCATAGTGTTGAAAGTCCATGAGATGGCACGTGCCTGCCTCCCTTTGGGCCTTGGTGGGGACACAGCAGTTCTTGTCTCCAGAGATCCCAGTGTCCCTGGCTATAAGGTGAGGACCTTGGCTGGATTCACTTCCCATTGTTGTCATGAGTATTAAGGACTACACGACAATAAGAGGGCTTTGCAAATTGTGAACTGCTTGCCTGTTTGCTGTTCCTCACATTTTGTGAAGCTGGAGGGCCCAGGATGCAGTTCCTACCAGACTCCTGGAGTTTGGGGATCCTGGAGTTCTGAGAAGGCTTGGTTTTTAGCTTCAGATCCGCATAGTTTTGCTCTTCTAAGATGAGATCCTTGAGGGAGCAAGTGACGTCTCCCATCGCCTGCAGAAGCCCTGACCCTCACCCCAGCACCCAAAGCCTCCTCATGTCTGTCCTTAACCACCCATTTCCCATTCCCGTCTGTACTCACACATCCCTCAGCTCATAGCAGCCCCTGTCTGCTTCCTCTTCACCCCACCCCCACCGTGGCATACCAACCTCCCAGCTCGCCACCACTACCTCTGAACTTCTTCCCTCTTTCAACTGAAAGTGCTTTTGAATTTAAAAAAATTGTTTTCGGCAATAAAGTCACTTTCTTATCTCACTTAAGGAGTGTGGAGGTGGGCAGGTGTTGACCGATGGTGTCAGGGCCCAGGCTCTTTCTGCACTGACATCCTCAGCACGTTGCCCTGCAGGCTTGCTCTTGACTTGGCTGCTTCATGGTCATGAAGTGGCTGCCACAGCCCCAAGGATCAGCTCTGTGTGCAAGGCAGGGAAGGGAACAGGGCAGAACAGCAGATCTTCTCTCTCATCAAAGAAGTGAAGGCTTCCCTAGAAGCCCTGAGCAGACTTTCTAAGTGTCCCATTGGCCAGAACCCACCATGTGATCACTACTAGCTGCAAGGCAGGCTGGGAAAGTTAACATCAGCCCAAAGGGAATATGATTCCTCAGTTGGCCCAGACAAGTTATGATCCCTAGGGGTAGGGCACATTGTCACTCTGAACAAGAAGTTTTGATAGCAAAGAAGGAAAGAATGGCTTTTGGGGACATGTTTTTGGTGACTTCCTGGGCACCATTATATGACTGAAAGTCTCTCTGTTCTTGATCTTACCCATGTCTACGTGGGTAATTCTATCTATTGGCCCACAAACCCACTGATTCATCAATTTATTATGAGAGTCTAATAATGTCTGGACCAGTCCCCTGAGTTCCAACAGCCCTGATTCAGCCGTTGCTCTAGGCACCCATTTCCCCTTGCCCATCAATCGGCATGGCTCCGCCTTGAACAGTCTCATCTCTAATCTTACTGTCTCTGACTTCAGCCTTGCATCTTCCCAGATCTTTTTACCACCTACTCCTATTTTGGGTTTTCTATCCATTCAGCCCTCCCATCCTCTAGCCAGAGTTGCAAACTTTTTCTTTAAGGAACAGATGGTAAAGATTTTAGGTTTTGTGGCCTAAACAATCTGTGTAGAAACTTCTCAACTCTGCTCTCCTAACTCAAAAACAGCCAGAGACAATGCATAAAATATGGCATGCTTGAGTCTAATAAAACTCCACTTACAGCAGCAGGTGGTGGGCTGGGTTTGGCCTCAGGCCATAGTTTCCTGACTTGTTCATCACTTTCTCTTGCCTTCACTTGGCTATCTCGTCTACTTCCATGGGGGTATTACTTTCAGCCTTCTCTCCAGGCCCCTTAGCATCTTTATCCTCATACTACTTATTACTTTCGATAGAGATGAACATCAATGAACATTCTGGATGTCAAGCTCTAGGCTAAGTACTTTACCTACGAGGTGGAAAACATCAATCCCATTTTGTTGAGGAAGCTCAGAGAGGTGGAGGAACTTGTTCAAAGTTGCACAGTGGCGAGTAGACTCAAAGTCTCGGTGACTTCAACCTGCACCATTAGCCTCTCTCCTCTGCTGCCTCCGCTGTGGGTGGGCTCCTCCTCCAGATGTGACTCAGGGTTTGCAGTGCTCCTTATGCTGCTGTGAACCACTAGGGAGGCCAGACTTTCACCTGAGTACTTGGACCCCTCCATGCTCATGGTCTCAGTCTCAGCAGAACCATTAGTAAAGCCAGCCGTCTTTATTCGCCTCAACCAGACCCAACTCAACTTACGAGGACCCTTTGCTCTACCCTAGCCCCGCGATCACACCTCTGACGTTACTGAGAAAACTGAGGCCATCAGTACCAATGCTCCCTTAGCTTCCAGCCTCCCTCCCTGCCCTCTCATTTCTGAGTCAGACCCCCTTCCTCTCCTTCCCGGAGGAAGGCTTCTCATCAGGTCTTAACCTTCTGTGCTTCATGGAGCCCACCTTTCCCTGATTCCTCATGGACCTCGTTTCTTTAATGACCTCTCGTTTTTTTTTCAGAGACCCTTCACCACTGTCTATACTCCTGCCCTGTCTCTTCTCTACAAAACAAACATAAAAAGTAACAGCCCTCCGCTCAGCCTGCCCTCTGGATCCTGCTCCTTTGTCTCCTTCCTTTCACAGCCAAGGTTGAGGCATAACCAGAGCCTCCCTCCTGAGCTCCACTCTCTCATCTCCCACAAACCCGATCCGCTGAAATCTGTGCTCCCTCTCAGCACTTCCCTGACATTGCTCCCACGGAGGTCCCAAATGACCTCCTAATTTCAAGGCAACAGGCTTTTCAGCGGCCCCTCTTACCTGACCTCTCTGAGGCATCTCACCTTGTGGACCATTTCCTGTTTCTTACAACTTCCTCCTCCCGGGCTTTTCCCCAGTTCTCCCTCCTGCCTCCCTCCCTCCATGTCCTGCCCTGGCCTCTCTTCCCAGCTCTTCACCTCGGCACCAGCGCTCTCAGGACTCAGTCCCTGGCCACACCTCCTCTCTGGGTGAGTCTGACAATTCTCATGGTTTCAATGATCACCGTCTCTGGCTATCTCCCAAATGGATCTCTACCTTAGTCCTCCCTGCTGAGCTTCGGACCTAAATATGTGGAGGCCTCTAGAAATTTCCACCTGGATCAACATGCCAACCCTGAATTTATGATTGTTTCCTCCTGAATCTGAGCCTCCTGCAAACCTCTTTCCCCAGTGGCCCCACACCAGCTCAGCCACGCAAGCCGCGAGCTAAGAGCCATCTAAGCCGGTTTCTGTTGCTCATTTCCCACATCAAATGGGCCGTCAGATTCTACATATTATGCTGTTTCTGTCTCTCCCAATCCAACCCATCCCTTCCTATTCTGTTCACATGTCTTTTGGAAAGCATCCAATTGCTGACCTCGTTTCCACACTCTGCCGGAAAAGTCATGCCCTTGTGTGGCTTCATCCCTCATGGAGGAGGGCCTGCAACCGCTGCAGGACCTGCCCACAGCGCAGGGCTTCACTGTGGTTAGCCAGTCCCTCCCCACCCTTCCCTCCAACCTCTGACCAAGCAACTGAGTCTCTCCAGGAGCCCATGGCCTAGACACCCTCCCTATACTCTCATAGACACCCCCAACTTCTACTTCATAAAAAAAAACAAAACAAGACTCACTCAAGAACTTCCTCAACTTCCCTGTTTGAACTTCCATTCATTAGTTTAATATTGAATGTGTCATTACACTCATGGTCAACCATTCAAATATTGAAGCATAAGTGGACACATAACTCTTTCTCCCCAGCAGCACCTGACACCCCGTTCTCCTGGGAGGGGCATTGGCGATCACCAGCTCCTATAGTTGTGTTTTTCAGAAATGCTATTGGTTCACAGGCACCGATGTCAGCATTTTGCAGCCTGCGATATTCAACACCATAGTCACGTGTGAATATTTAAAGTTAGATGGATATTAACATTGGAAACTCAGGCCCTCAATCACACGAGCCACCTGTCAAGCATCGCTACCCACCTGTGGCTGGTGGTGCCCTGGTGCAGAGCACAGCTCTGGGCCCTCTCCATTGGCTCGGGAAGTCCTACCGGACAGCATTTCATGGATGCAGCGCTGTGTGCCTTCATCTTTCAAAAATGCCTCTGCCTCACTCCTTCTCATGGCTTCATTTTATTGGTCATCTGACCAAGTTCCCTCGCGACCCACATGTAGGTTGTTTTCCGGCTTTCGCTGTTACAGTGTTACCGCAAGCTTTATGGACTTACGTATTTATGTCCATGCACAAGTGTGTCTGCAGGATGCATTTCTACAAGTACAACTGCAGGTATGTGAATTTTAAAATATTTATTGGAAAAATTTCCTCACATGACAATTACTCCCCAACAGTAGGGCACGCCTACTTCTCATGACCTCTTCACCAATACACATTAGCGAGCTTCCGGCCTTTATCAGTGTGATGGCTGGAACATATGCCACGGCTTTGTTTTACTTTACACATTCCCTAGTAGGAAGGATTCTAAGTCATTTATAATTTCTCCTGTGAATTGTTAGTTAATGCCCTGGCCCTTTCTTTACATTGGAGTGTTGTTTTTCTTATTGATTTACAAGATCTCTTTACATGCATTAACCTGTCTTCTGGGTTTCCATGACTGCAGTCTGGGGTTGTCTCTGCCCCCCACACCCCTTACCCTGCTAGGTGACCTGTGCCACGTTGATGTGATTAACAGTATCAATATTTTTAATGGCTTCTGAATTTTGTGTCTGTCTTAGAAAAGCCTTCTCTACTCCAGCATGCTGAAACATTCTTCTATTTTCTTTTACTTCCTTTATTGTGTAATTTTGTTCTTTCCAGTTTGCTCTATGTGGCATTAATTTTAGTGGGAGGAGTGAAGAAGAGGCCCCCAGTGCTTTTCAGGATGGCTAGCTAGCCTCAGGTTATTTACTGAGTGGCGCTTTGTTCTCCTAATGAACAGAAACATCCACTGTATCGTATATGAGTTGCAGAAACGTCTCTGTATCGTGGTTACCAAATATGTAAAATGAGAATAATAACACAGGGTGGTTGTAAGGGCTAATGAGATAACTACACACATATAGAACAGTGCCTGGCACAGAGTAGGTGCTCAATAAATGCTAACAAATCATTGATATTTCCTCCAGATGTGGATGATCTTTTTCCTGGACCTTATAGTCATTTCTTTAGTGTGTGTATCGGTCATGATTTGAAGTTGCAAGCAAGGAAAACCGCTCTGCCAATTGGAGCAGCACAGGAATCTAGTAAAGACTGTTGGGTGGCTCGGTATCTCCAGAAAGGCCAGAGAATCAGACACGGCGGCTGGGCAGCCAGGAAGCCTGTGCTCACTGCCTGGGGGCTTTCTGGGGAAAGACCTCAGCCGCTGCCACCCCACCGTGGCCACTCTGTGTGCCTCTCTGATGGCGCTGGAAAGTGTGTCTCTGCCACCTTCCCCATTAAACTCATCACATGCAGGGTCCTCTTCGCCCAATACTCTCCCCTAACCCAGGTCTCTTGTGGGGCATCTGTTGGCAGAGCCTCGGGCACGTGCCTGTGCCAGCTGTTGGTGTTTTTGGATCACACTAATATACTCGATTTCAGAGAGAATTGGAATCTGTGCAACATAACTCTTCCAATCCAAGGACAGGGTGTATTTAAATTTATTCAAGTCTTTTTTTATGTCCTTCACTAGAATTTGAAATATTTTTCCTATAAATTAGGCACATTTTGTGTTTAGTATATTTCTAGTTATTTAATCTTTTTATTATTACTCTAAATGGGATCTTTTCTCCATGTTATTTTCTAATTGGTTATTTTATATAAGAAAGTTATTGACCTTTGTATATGATAATTCGTAGTAAAGTCTTTTAGTGTTTCTGACAGCTTTTTAAAAAACTGCAGTCGCCCTAACCAGTTTGGCTCAGTGGATAGAGGGTCGGCCTGCGGACTGAAGGGTCCCAGGTTCGATTCCAGTCAAGGGCATGTTCCTTGGTTGCAGGAACATCCCCAGGAGGGGGTGTGCAGGAGGCAGCTGATTGATGTTTCTAACTCTCTATCCTTCTCCCTTCCTCTCTGTAAAAAATCAATAAAATATATTTTAAAAAACAAACAAACCTGCGGTTTTCTCCTGTGTTTTAAAAGTATATAGTCAGACAATCAAGAAATATAATAATTTTGCGTTTTCCTTTCCATGCTATGCCTCCTGATTCTTTCTCTTACTTAGTTTTATTGGCCAGGAAGCGAGAAACAATGTTTCATAATAGTCCTGACAGTGAGTGTATCAGACAGTAGGCGTATGTCACAGTAATGCTGCGTAACAAACCGCTCCAAGTTCAGTGGCTAAAAACAAGCATTTCTCCTGTTCTTGTGTCTGCAGAGGGACTGAGGGTTCCAGGCTGGGATTGACTGGGCCTGGCTGCAGGCCGTAGGATGGGTCCAGGTCTGCTCCGTGTGTCTCTCATCCTCCCTGACCAGCTAGAGAACTGTGGCCTCCTGTTCATGGTGATAACGGCAAGCGAGAATGGGGAGTAGAAACACAGGATGCCCTGTCATCAGTGCTCAAAAGTGGCACTCGGTCATTCCTGCCCCTTTCCAACAGCCAAAACTAGTCACATGGCCAAGCTCAGCATCAGTGGGTGGGCAAGATCTCCTGTCCTTGGGAGGAGAAACAGCAAAATCACATGGCGAATGAATGGACACAGGGCGGGGTGAAGACTGGCACAGTGACGCTAATCACCGCAGTGGGCATCCTTTGCTTGTTCCCGCCTGTCATGGGAGGATCCTTTGCCGTGAGAAAGGATTCCGAGTTTTGGCTTGTTGTGAGATATATACACCAATTCATAGCAAGAAAGTTCCATGGTGTCTTGTTTTATTAAATGTTTTTAATCAAAGTTGAATTTCTATCCACTAACTTCCTAGTAGACATGGAGCATTATATATAGTTTTTAATTGATCTTTTGATGCTATGCATTATATTAATTGATTCTTTCATAGAGAACCATCCTTGAATTGCCAGAATAATCTCCATGCGGTGGTGGCATATTATCCTTTAAAATACATTTGTGTTCTACTTGCCAATCTTTTATTTAGGATTTTGCATGTATATTGTCTTAAAGATAGGACTACAGTATTTTTTTTTGTCCTTTTGTGGATTTTGTTTTCACTATTACACTGGATTCTTATATTCATTTTAAATTCTCCCATCCCCTGCCCCGCCTCCAGGGCATTTCGGAGTAGTTGAAACAGCAGTGCAGTCATCTGCTTATGGAAATTGTGATAGATTTTACCCATGAAGCTGCCTAGGTCTAGTACCTTAATGGATAGTGGCTCTTTGACAACATCCTCGATTTCTTCTCTGGTAATTGGACTGTTTAGATTTCCTATCTTTTATGAGGTTAGTTTTCCATCATTTATGTTTCCTAGTAAAGCACCCATTTATCCATGTGTTCAAATTTATTTTCAAAGCATTGAATGGAGTAATCCATTATAATTCTTTTAATTTCCTCTGCATGTGGTTATTTCCTCATTCTCATTTCTAATTATGTGTATCTGTGCTTTTTTATTGATTACTTTTAGCTGGTGGTTTATCTATTTTATTTCTTAAAATTTCGCCCTACTTCATACAAATGTATTTCCATCAAAACTCACTCTTTGCCTTTCCCTTCCATTGGTCTCCTTTCCTTTGGTAAGGCTGATCCCACCACCTCTGCTCCGGGCCTTGCCACCTCCCTCCTCCCACATGCATTCCCTCGGTGTAGGAATTCGACCCCTTCTCTCATTTGCATCTTTCCTGACACCTTATAAACATCCTTCAGTTTCTTCATCTTAATGTTTCCTTGCCCAAGATCCCCCTTTAGCAGGTGACTGGTACCTTCATTTTCTAAGCTTCACACCACCGAGCTACTCCGAGTGACCATACTTGGCTCTCACCTTCGCGACGCCACTGAAACCGCTGTTGTTGGGCCACCTCTGATCTGCCTCAGCCGAGGCAATGGCGCTGGCCTGCATTTACCTTTCACGACTCCTGTGACCTTGGCCAATGTCGACCATTCTTTCCTTCCTGAAACTCACCCTTCCCGCTGTTTCCCTGACACCTTCTCCCCTGTGTTGGCTCTTATTTCTCTGATTCTTTCTTCCCAGCGCTTTTTGCTGACATCTCTCCTTCTGCTTGCCCAATACACGTCAATCTCCACAGGGTTCTTAGTGACCTCATCCACACACGTGGCTTAAATGACCACATACCGTATGTGCTGAGGACTCCCCACCCTTTCTGCAGCTCACATCAGAGCTCCATTCTTGCTTCCTAGACTTGTTCTCTTGGGTGTTCCACAGGCACCTGTTTTGGACTTTATCATTCTCCCTTCATCCCTTGAAGTTTGAAATAACCTCCTGCATGCCCCCCTGCCCTGAGAGAGAGCCCCTACCAATATATCTGCTCCAGGGATTGTTCTAAGTCACAGCCCTGCCATTCCCTTCCTCTGCTTAACATCTTCAGTGGCTGCCCGGGGCCTTTAGGATCACAGTTAACCACCCTGGCTTTGCCCATGACTCTCAGAGCCTGGTCTCACCAGCCTCTTCAAGCGCCACCTCTGGCCTGCCTGCACGCACCTTTGCTCTGGTCACCAAATTCCTCAAATTCCCTTGAACATGTTCCATGTCTCTGGGGATTTGTTGTGTTGTTTGTTCTTGGAATTGCTTTTTCACCTTTCCTCCCTGCTTCTCGGAACTTGGCGTAAGATTTACCCGCTTTGGGAAGTCATTCCTGACCAGCACCCTGGTCTGATTTTGATGCCTGTTTTGGGGGAACCTTCTCTTTCAAATCCAGCTCTGCTTCTATTGCCATTTTCTGAAGACCCCCCTCTTTTGCCTTCCAGAAGGAGGTGTTTTCTGGGGGCAGAGGGACCCAAGCTGCAGGAGGAAAGGAGAGAAGGCAAGGGTCTGGGGTTGTGCACGACTCCAGGCCTCGCAGGGCCTGTGACTCATTGGTAAGGTGGAGGGAGAAAGGAGTAACCACCACACGTGTTGCTCAGGTTAAATGAAAGGTGTGTGAAAGTGCCTTGTACGTGGAAGTTAATTTTTAAAAATGCATTTGTTTCCTTCTCTTTGCTGCATTGTTCTTACCCACTGGGCAGGGGAGGGTCTCTTTAAAGGTGGTGTGGACCAAAGCCCTTTCGGGAATTAAGAACCTGAGTAGTAACAGCCATGTCAAGTGTTGACAAAGATGTGGTGGAACTGAGCTCTCACACACTGTGGGAACACACTGTGGGGAGGCAAAATGGTGCAACCACTTTGGAAAACAGCCTGGCAGTTTAAAAAAAATTAAAGGCCTATTACGCTGAATGAAATAAGTCAGACAGAGAAAGACAAATACCATATGATTTCACTTAAATGTGGAATCTGAAAAACAAAATAAATAAACAAAATGGAAACAAACTCATAGATACAGAGAACAGACTGATGGCTGCCAGACGGGAGGGGGTTGCTTGGGGGAACGGGTGAAAAGGGGGGAAGGGATTAAGAAGGACACCTTGCCAGTTATAAAAACAGTCATGGGGATGTAAAGTACAGCATAGGGAATCTAGTCAGTCATATTGTGATAACTCTGTATGATGTCAGATGGCTACTAGACTTAGCGGGTGATCATTTCATAAGTTATATAAATATCTAAACACAATGTTGTATACCTGAAACTAACATTATATTGTATATCAGCTATAATTTAAATTTTAAAAAATTAAAAAATTTAAACATACATTTATCATATATGGTCTAGCCAGTCCACTTCTAAATATTTACCCAAGAAAAAAGAAAGTGTATGTTCATACCAAGACATGTGCACAAATTTTCATAGCTGCTTTATTTGCAATAGCCTGACATGCAAATGTCCATCAATCGGTGAATACAAATTGTGGCATATTTATACAATAAGATACTATTCATCAATAAAATGGAGTCACACAAAAACATGGCTGACTCTTTAAATAATTATGCTACGTGAAAGAGGTACATGCTGTGTGACCCATTTATGTCGGCTGTAGAAAATCTTAGCCTATCTACAGTAACAGAAAGCAAATCATTGGTTTCCTGGGGTCAAGGTCAAGGGGAAGGAGAAAGGAATTAAAGGGGCACAAGAAACCTTTGGGTTGATGGATATGTTTGCTATCTTAATTGTAGTGATGGTCCCATGGGTTAAACATATGTCAAAGATGATCAAGTCATACACTCTAAACATGGCATATAGTTTATTGTATGTCAATTAAACCTCAATAAAACTGTTGAAAAAGAAGACTTCACTGGTAAAACAAACTTGGCTGCCTGCCAATATTTCTTTAGCTTAATGAAACCCCCATTTTGTTTAGGGTGGCAGCGTAAAGGGATCATAATCTGAGCCCCTCATGATGATTTCATTAACCACTCTTTCTGCCTCCTTCGCAGCTGTGAGAGGTCAGATGACCCGAGTAAGTCCAAAGAGACCTACGTTGAAGCCTGTTGGCTCTGGGAAAGCTTTGGCTCTCTCAATAAAGAGGGGCAAACATGGTGGTATAGCCCTTACCTTCTGCCATCTTCCTTCTTGGAATTAGAACGTGATACCTGGCGCTGCAGCAGCTACCTTTTCACCTTGAGGGGAAGGCCAAGAGAATGGTAAAGATGCTGAGTTTGATTTCAGAAAGTCTCTGAGTAGCCGCCTCCCTCTGTTGTGTGTGTGTGTGTGTGTGCGCGCGCATGCTCACGAAAACACCCCCTGTTTGTTTGTGTATAAAACACTGCAGACGGGTTACATGCAGCCAAACACACTCTTATTGCTATTACTGGTTTGTTAATTCAGTTATCCACTGCAGATAACAGGCCACTCTGAAACTCGGAGCATAAGACCACCACCTCCATTCTATTCCTCTCGTGGTCCTTTGGGCCAGGAGTCCTGCCCAGGCACAGCAGGACTGCCTTGTCTCTTCTCCAAGGCCACAGCGTCAGCTGGGGACGCTGGGACAGACTGACTCGAGCCAGTTGTCTAGAGTCTCTGTTAGACCTGCTGGGGTTGGGATGTCCAAGATGGCTCTCTCCCTTACAGGCCTGGTGCTTGCGCTGGGACAGTGGTGGCTCTCTCTGGCATTATTCTGTCTCTAGGAGGCCTCTTTGGGCTGCTAGCTTGGGCTTCCTCAAAGGATGGCAGTCCCAGGTGTCGGGTCCTCACATGGTAGCTTCCCTCAGAGCAAGTGCACCGACCGGAAAGTGGAAACGTCCTGACATATCTCCACTTCCACTTGCTTTCGTTGGTCAGAGAAGGTGCAGGCCGCCTCGAGGAGGAGGTCCACTTCCACTTAGGAGAGTGGCAGGCACCTACAGGGCAGGGAGGAGCGGAGTTGCCTTCTCAAAGACAAGACAAGAAATCATTGCAAAACAGACACAGGTTCAAGGTCCAGTCCTGGCTTTGACTCCCGCTGCGACCTGTGTGCACACTGCCCTCTTGAAACCTCAGAGCAACATCCAAATTCCTGATCTCAACACGCAGACCCTTTCATCTGGCCCTTGGCTTTGGCCTTGTTGAACCCCCTGGAGATTTCTCAACACTCCAATGCTCACTCCAACCTCCAGACCTTTGGACATGCTGCTCCTGATGCCTGAGAGGTGTCTCGGTCCTTTCCCTCCACCCCCCACTTAGCAAACTCCTACTCATCTGTAAGGCCTTGGGCCTGATGCCCCTTCTCCTAGGAACTGGGATTCTGATGCCTCCACAGAAATCCCGGGCTGGTCCTCCACCTGTGGGTTCTTGTCTCAGCCTGGCCAGCCTCCCCCCACCTCAGCACTTGCTTGCTGGCAGGGCCGACTTCCCCCACCCCCACCCCCCGGCATGGGAGAGCTTTGAAAGCTGAGGCTGTCGTGTACCCCCAGTTCTCAGCACAGTGCCTGGTGGAGTTGGCAGGCAGGCAGTGTCTGTGCAATAAAGACAGGACGGCTGTAGATACACACACACTACACAACAAACACACTTCGGGATTCTCGCAAGGATGTTTCCTGTTGGCATACTCTCGGCTCGCAGCCCTCCTGGTAAAAGCTGAAACCCGAGGCGGTAATCCTTACACCAGCGTTATACTGAAATGCCCAGTGGCTATAGAATGTTTGTTCTGCGCTTGGCTTAAGAGCTGTCAGCGCCCTCCTCCTGTGCTACCATGTCTCCGATGCTGCATTTGTCAGCCCCAGCCCCAGCACGGGCTGAGAGGTGGCACTGGGCTTGCTGCTGCTGCAGCCTTTCCTGGGCTTCCATCAGACCCGACACTCATTTTGAAAACATCTCTTTTGTGCCCATCTCTCGTTGTCGCATGGTGTCCTTTCTGGTGAGGGGTAACAGACAACAGGATAGCAAAGCAAATGCATTGCGGTGAGCCAGCGAGTGGCCTGGAGGACAGAGAGGAGGATAGAGGGAGGGGGATGTGGTTGCAGAAAGCGGTCCAGGCAGAACCGGTCCTGGGTCTTTGACTCCTGCTGGCCTTAAGCTAATCCTTAGTGCTTGGCCTTTGTGGTTGTTTCCCTGAATCTCTGCTGCTGGGCAGGTACCCAGGCCTTTCTGATCACTCACGGTTATAAACGCTGCTTCAAGCCTAAGAAGGTGGAGAAACAGCGAAGTGTTCTTTGCAGGGAGTGAGACGGTCAGAAGGGGTTGAGGAAGATCAGGCTGGCTGCGGATGGAGAATGGGCTGGAGGAGGCGAGGAGGCAGGGAAGCTGCTCATCCTCCTGAGGACAGATGTTGGTGGCCTGTGGGCGGGGCTGTGAGGATGAGGGAGGTGGGTGGGTTCAAAGGGTGTCCTGGTGGTAGTGAGTGCAGAAGGAGAGCAGGCACCGGGCTGACAGTGGAAGGGATGGGGGGCCTGGCTTCCCCCCTCCCCCCCCAGAGGAAAGGAGCACTTTGGTGAAGATGGTGAGGTCAGCTCTGGCCACCTCCACAATGCTTGCTTGCCTTGCTTTTCTTAAAGCCATAGCTCCCACACGCATAATGGTTTTTCTCCATTCTGAGGGAGGTAAAAGGGAAACCTTTCCCGTATATGTGCGTGTGTGTATATATAGATATATATATATCTTCCTCTGTGCTATAGCTCCGTGAAGGCCAGGGCTGGTTGTGAGCACAGAACCTAATGTCCCTTGCACTGTGATTCATCATGTACCTCTGAGTCACTGCTGGTGACTGGGTCAAGCACCTCATTACTCTCACTCACCTCATTAGCTAGTTTCCTTGGGGTAGCACACCCCGTAATATGTGGAGTTCTTCAGAGAGAGTGCCCTGAGATCACAGGGCAGAATATCGAGGCCTCAGAGAGGGAGGGAGGCATATAGAGGTCTTGATGTTAGAGTAGGAAGTTCACCGAGGTGGGGGGGATGAAGAGCATTCCAGGCAGATGGAAAAGTGGAACAAAGGCATGGAGTAGGGACTAGACAAGCCCGGGGGGTGGGAGGGAGAGGCCTGAGGTGGGCCTGGAAGAGAAGTTGTCAGGGCTCACACAGGGCCTCGACCACCGGCCCCAGAGGTGGCCCTGCACCTTGGACTGTAAACAGGCTTCCTTTTGCATGTCGCTGCCACCTGACTGACAGTGGTTGCCTGCAGCGCGTGTTAGGAAGGATTCCGGAGCAGAGGGGTCACTAGTCATACCCGCTGTGGCTGTGGGAGTGGAGCTGGCAGACTGGGCACGGGGGATTTGCCATCTCTGCTCAGAGCTGCAGACCCCCCCGAAGGGAGGTGGGGCCGAGGAGCTGAGCGCAGAACCAGAACGTGTTCGCAGCGGGAGTCAAAGCGGGAGTCAATGCCACCAGGCACTGTGCTGAGCGCAGAACCAGAACGGGTTGTGAGCTCTGGGAGGCCAGTTGCTGGGAGCCACGTTACCAATGAGCCAGCGGTGAGTTTAAAAATATCGGAGGAACAAATGCACTACCAAGTGTCTGCAAGGCAGAGGGTGGACCTAATCCGACCTAGCTGCTTCTGTAATGAGGGTGTGCGGGAGGAGTAAGGAATCTCAGTGCACACGCTGTCAGCCTTGCCCTCCTCTTTAGCAAAATCCAGGGTTGGGTAATAGACACACACACACACACACACACACACACACATACGCACACATGCACACACGCACACAAGCACACAAATGTACACACACGCACATACACATGCACACACGCATACAAATGTACACACACGCACGCACACACACAGCACAGCAATGACCCCACCGAGGGGCACTTTCCGCCTCTGCTCTAGTGAAGTCAGTGCATAATTACCGGAAAGCATTTTTGACTGAATTTTAGATGAGCATTTTGACAAAATATAATATTGGAAACAATCTTTATCAAACATTCATGTGTCGTGTGAGAGATAAAGCCCAGGATCCATAATTCATACGGCGTGTGTATTACCAAGTGTGCATGAGAGGCTGCATTTCAATGAGGCAGCCGCACAATATTTCCTGCCAGACGCGGGCTTTCATCATTTACATTATTCACTAGGTTTTCCAGAACAGTAAATCTTAAATATATATTTGTGTTGGGAAGAGCTCATGTGCGTGTCTGTGTACACACAGAGGGACACGCACCCGTTTGGGCACAGAACTGGCGGATGCGTGTTCCAGCTGGAGGGGCCGCAGCGACAGCAGGGAGGCTTGGCGCGGGAACGCACACGTCGCCATGGACTCCACAGCTCGCTGCGCAGGCATGAAACCCACCCATCCTGCCTCTCCCTCTCCAGACCCATGCAGCGGCTCTCTTGCAAATAAAATGGGTCTCAGAGTAGGGACATTGCCTCACGCATGCACACGCGCTGTGCTGTTAAGAGAGAAATGGTCCCTGAGTCTCCAGAGCTCAAGACTAGAAGGAAGTGTTCCTCAAGATTGCAGAATTTTGTCTCACTCTGATGCTTAAATCTCTTCAACTGCAGCTTTCACAGTTTTTGGAATAGTCTCTGCTTGTATACCTTAGAGACGAGGAGCTCAGTACCTCCATAGTTTGCCCCAATCTATCTCCTAAGAGTCAAAGGCCCTCCATTGATTGAGGTGAAATTTGCCTTCTATAATTATCCCCCATGTTGCTGGGCCAGCCCCCAAGGCCCCACAGAACAAGTCTGATTCCAGGAGCTCCGGAGAGTCCTCCAGAGCTCTGAGCACGGCATGGCGTTCCCGGAATAGTCTCCTTCCAGGCCTCTGCTCCCCTTAGCGTTTCCTGCCCTGGCTGTGTGGTGGATGCCGGGGTGCACTGCCCAGCCTCTCCCCAGGAGCAAGGAGCTTGCTCTCCTCCTGCCAGGAGTGTGGCCTGCTGATGGCTTCAGACTGAGACCCCTCAGAAACTGCCCCGGGCAGAGGGAATTGGCTCACCCAAGGTTTTGCCCTCCCTGAAGAGCAGCCACAGCCAATGACTGGGAGAGGCACCTCTGAAAAGTCACTTTCAGCTCTAGAACCCCCAGGTGGTGGGCTGAGGCTTTGTTGCAACTGCACTGCAGTTCAACCTTCCCCTTGACCTTTGGGGGCATTTCTCAGGCCCCATAGGAGTTGATTCAGGGATACACCTCCCCAAACTTCCTGCATGCAAGTCTTTAACGCAGAGTGTCAGCGAACCTGGCCAAAGACAATCAGACTAGGATAGGGCTGGGGAGGGGTGAACTCCCAGTGAGATCTTTGAACTGGCTCTCACTGACCAGCGGGTGATGAAGACCCATCGTTGTGGTGGATGCAGGACTGAGAGCTCCCGTATCTGTTAGTCTCTGGTGATGAGGAGCAATTGTTAGGACTTTCTCCTGCTGGAGAAACTGGGATGGGATCCTGCTGGCAGGGACTGCAGGCAGGTTGCATGTTTCAGGAAGCCGAGAGGACTGGGGAAATTAGTGATTACAAGGACAATAGAATCAGAAGTCTGTGTAGGAGGGGATGTAGGACCCACTCTTTATACTGGCAGGGCCCACACTGAGGGTGCTGATTCAGGAGATGCAATATCAAGTTGGATGAGTGAGTTTATCCTTATGGGAGCCTCTCCCTTCATATACGATTTCCCACCCTGACGAGGACCCAGGGAGCTAATGCTAGTGCCACTCGGGTGGCTCTGGAAGCTTGGATGAAGATATGGCCCCTACTATGTGAAGTAGAAATGCCAGAATAACCATGGCAGAGGGGACCAAAACACTCCGGGGAGTGAGCACACTAGTGAGGCTAGTCTATGTAAGGCCGAAAATGTACTAGCTGACCAGGTCCCACAGAAGGGCCCCGATTACATGGCATTTAGCAAAGCAGTGGATGTGCTGGAGAGGAGGTGCTGGCATCAGGGAGGAGCTCATGGGGGCTGTTGTTTGCAGACCAGGCATGGCCATAGGAGACAGCCTTATATATCCCTGCAAACAGTGGGATTCTAGGGAAGAGCAGAGGCCAGATGGTTATCTGTTGGAAGCAAGATGGGCACAATGAGTGCAATGGGCAGTAAAGTCAGAGTGGCAGCCAGACCTGACCTGCAGGCTTATGGGTAAGACTGGAGAACATGATGTCCTTAGGGTGGGTGACTAATTGTGCTGTTTATTTGGGGTTGAGGGGGTTGCAGGGACAGGGGACTTTCAGTGCTAGAACCAAGAAAGTCTCGCTTAAACTTGGGATGAGCTCATTGCCCTGCCCTAGGGACAGCTAACAAGGGTGTTGCTCAATCTACAAACATCAAAAGAAAATCCAAGATAGATGATCAGGGAGCTAAAAGCATCTGTTCCAGCTTAATGAAAGGCAAAAAAGCAAAAACTGAAAACCAATTTTCAGGCTCAGAACCCACTGACTAAAGGAGAGGCTAGGTCCCCAGAAGGAAAGACCTTGATCACCACGGTGACTGGGTTCAGTGATGACTACCCCAGTTCTTTTGGGGCTTCTATAATGAGGAATGGCAAATTCCCAGAGTTGACATTGATAAACAGGGACCCGAAGTCATGGTCATGTTAGAGAGGGTGCATATGGGGTTAGGTTATAAATACACTCCTGGCACAGATCTGACTCACATGAGCCCACAGAGTCTACACCATCATCCTGGGGACATGTCCCCAGTCCTTGAATGCCCAGTTGTAATGGAGATGCCTGGTGACTGGCAGACCGCCCGCATTGGTTCCTTGGACTATATGGTTCAAGGTATCCTAGTGGGAAAGGCCAAGTGGAAGCTCTGGAAATTCCTCCACCCCCACCTCCAGGTAAGAAAGAAAATGAAAAACAATTTTGCAGAGATTAGTGCCACATTTAAAGTCCTAAAGACTGCAGGGGTGGTGCTCCCTGTCCTTTCAACATTTAATTCACCATCTGGAACCTATAAAAATGAGATAGCTCTTGGAGGATGAGAGGCAACTACCACAATCTGACCAAGGAATAGCTCCAATCACAGCTGCTGGGATTCCGCTAGAGCAGATAAAGACAGCACTGAGTACATGGTGTATGCTCACTGATCTCTATCGGGAAGGAGGGCCAAGCAGCTCCCATTCTCATGGGGGTGGGAAGTCACACACATTTAAGTTTTTCACCGGTTCGGTAGTGCTCCTGTCCTCTATCACAATATCAAGGCCTAGAACTACTCCCTAGGCAATTTGTAGAACGTTGCATTGGTCTGTGAAATGGATGAGATCGTGTCAATAGAAACTGGATGAGTGAGAAGTGGCACGTACCCCAGAGACCTTGGTAAGACATGTGCTCCAGGCAGTGGGAGATGAGTCTGCAAAGATTAGACAGCCACCTCATCAGTGAAGTGGAGGGTCGGTGCTCTAGGGCATGCCAGGACATCCCTTCCAAAGTAAAGGACAAATTATTGCATCTCAAACCTCCCACCACCACCACTTAGAAGGAAGCACAACACCCAGTGTGTCTTTTTGGCTTCTGGAGTCAGTATACTCTATGCTTGGGAAAAGTGCTCCAACCCATTTATCCAGAGACATGGAAGACTCCTAGCTTTGAGGGAAGAAGCCCAGCAGCAGGTCCAGGTTGCTGTGCAAGCATCCCCGCCGGGTGAGCCACATGACTGGCATTAGAGTGTCTGTGATGGGCAAAGAAGCTAGATGGAGTTTATGGCAAGCTCCAAAAGGAAAATTACCACGTAGACCTCTAGGGTTCTGGAACAAGGCCATGCCATCTGCAGTGGAGAATGATCCACTGCTCAAAAAATAGCTCTTAGCATGCTCCTGGGCACTGGGACAGATCAGCCCCTGACCGTAAGACATCAAGGGCCATGAAGCCAAAACTGTTGAGCATGAGCTGGGCACATACGGAGCCACCAAGTCATAAGACGGGTATAACTTAGAAGTGGTCCAGCTGGGATCAGGCATGACAGAGTCAGATGACACTTGCAAGCTGCACCATGTCTTCCACCACTGTTGCTCAGCTCCCACCTGTGCCTCCATAGGGGAGTCCCTTAGACTAGAAAAATGCCACGCCCTGTTCATGGACATGCTGATTTGTATAGTATATGGGTACCAGATGGAAATGAACTGCTGCTACACTACAGCCCCAATCAGGGTGGCCCCGAAAACAAGCAGAGAGGGGAAATCTTGCCGGTGGGCAGAGCCCTCCACAGTGCACTTGGTCATCAATTTTGTATAGAAAGAGAAGTGTCCCGAGGTAGAACATACCTGGATTCATGGGAAGCAATGAAAAACTGAGTTTTGGTCACAGTCCCGGAAGGAGAAAGATGGGAAGTGATAAGAAGATCCAGGGAAGAGGCATTTGAGTAAAACTGTGGGCGTGGTCATGGAGTGTGAAGATCTTTGTTACCTCATGTTTCCACGTGCTACCCCCCATTAGAGAGCAGCCACCATGGAAGAGGTACCAAGTAGACAGAGTGACTCAGAGAGTTGATGTCTTCATGCCAGCCAGCCTCTGCCATTGGCCATCCTCATGGACTTATGAACGGGGAAATCACAGGGCAAGGATAGTGACCACATGATGTTCTAGACCAGCTGTGGGCAAACTACTGCCCGAGGGCCGGATCCGGCCCGTTTGAAATGAATAAAACTAAAAAAAAAAAGACCGTACCCTTTTATGTAATGATGTTTACTTTGAATTTATAATAGTTCACACAAACACTCCATCCATGCTTTTGTTCCGGCCCTCCGGTCCAGTTTAAGAACCCATTGTGGCCCTCGAGTCAAAAAGTTTGCCCACCCCTGTTCTAGACTGTGGTCGGCAAACTGGGCTCAGCAAACAGTGGCTCGAGAGCCACATGTGGCTCTTTGGCCCCTTCAGTGTGGCTCTTCCACAAAATACCAACTTCTGTGCATGGGCCACGAAGTTTCAATCGCACTGTACATGCATGCCCGCATGTGGTATTTTGTGGAAGAGCCACACTGAAGGGGCCAAAGATCCGCATGTGGCTCACGAACAGCGGTTTGCTGACCACGTTCCTAGTAGCATGGTTTGTACTCATCAAAGCCAACCTAGATAGTGCCATTGTCCAATGTCTACCCTGCTAGTAACATACACCAATATGGCTCCATCCTTCAGGGAGACTGACTGGCCATTGGAACTTCTTTCATTCTGGAAGGGAAATTGATTCATTTATATCAGAATTGACATCAGTTCTGGTTATAGGTTTACCTTTTCCATCCATGGGGCCTCAGCCTGTACCGTGTCTGATGACTTAAGGCAGCGGTTTTCAACCTGTGGGTCATGACCTCTTTGGCGGTCGAATGACCCTTTCACATGATGACCATCCTGCATATCAGATATTTACATTACGATTCATAACAGTAGCAACATTACAGTTATGAAGTAGCAACGAAAATAATTTTATGGTTGGGTCACAACATGAGGAACTGTATTTAAAGGGCCAGAAGGTTGAGAACCACTGAGTCTTAAGGTATCAATGATCCACCAACTAAAGGATCCCATATAACGTTGAATCACATGATTCAAGAGGATGATTTTACAATAAAGGAGGTGAGGCAGTGGGCTTAAGACCATAGAACCCTTTTAGTTTATGACATGTTGCCCCCCGCGGCCCCCCCCCCCCTCCCCCGCCTGGACCCTGCCACCTGGTAGTGATGGAATAGCCTTTGTGAAAGGGCAGCTGAGGCACCAATTTGGACACGATGCCTGTGGGCACGGGACATCCTCCTCCAGGATGCAGTATGTACCTTCAGTCGATGGCCATTTTATGGTGCTTTGTCCCAGTAGATAGAATGAATGTGTGTGGGGGACAAGAGGTGGGAGTAGGAGTCTTGGTTTACTGTCACTCCCTGGGCCAACTGGGGAAACCTGTGCTTCCTGTCTCCACAACACTAGACTCTGTGGGTCTGGACGTCCTGGCTCACAGAGGGGACATGTGTCTACCAGGGGACACAGAAAGAGTGGCATTAAACTTTGGGCTATGGTGTAGCCCAGTCTTTTGGGGCTGCTTATTTAGGTTGAGACACTGGTAGACAAGGGAAAAGTCACTACCCTGGTGAGGTTAAGGGATGGTGATTGTTAAAAGGAAGTAAAGATGTTGCTTAACAAAAAAGGGCTGAGAAGAATATGTTTGGATTCCCTGGGAGTCTCTTGCTCTTTTCGGCCCAATTTCAGTGGCAAATTGAGAAGTGTAATAACCTGCAGAGTGAGTACCCGTGACCCAGAGAGGCCTGAAAAGAGTGTGGCAACCAGGAATCCAGACTCTTCAGGGGTGAGGGTCTGGGCCATGGCAATGGGTGAGCCACAGGGACCCACACAGGTGCTGGTGAAGGGACTCCAGAATAGGACATAGAGGAGGAGCTTGACCAACTGCATCAGTGGTGTCTACAGTTTGTCCCACTAACCTTCCTCTTATAAGTTTCCTCAGGAAAAGAGACACCAGAGTCATGGAGACAGAATAACCTGCTGCTCCAAGAATCTATATATATAAAAGCCCAAGCGACCATTACGACGGAAAGACCAGAATGACCACCGGTTGCTATGATGTGCACTGACCATCAGGGGGCAGAGCTCAAGGCAGGAGCTGCCTCCAGCCTGCAGGCCCTGATAGCTGATGGGGCCTACAGGCCAACCTCCGGGTTCCTCTCCCTGGCTGGCAGGCCCCTGGACTGGAACGTGGAAACTGAGAGTGGGTGGTGGCAGACCTAGCCCTTTTCTTGGGGGCCGAGGGCCAACTCCTTCCTCAGGGCCAGTGACCAACCTCCCTGGTGCCTCCCCGCATCCAGCGGGCCCCGATCGGTCCACTCACCATGGTGGCAGTTGGCCCCTACCCCCGGCCAGCAGGGGGCTGGGATAGGAAACTGAAACTGGGTGGCTACAAACGTGGGGGGTGAGGGAAGAAGGAGAGGGGGGGCTAGGAGGTGGGGAACCTGATCGGCCCTGATCACTGGCCAGACCTAGGGACCCCACCCGTGCACGAATTTTGTGCACTGGGCCTCTAGTCCTATATAATAATAGCCTATATGCAAATTGTCCCCTTTACCAGGAGTTCAACCAGGGAGCGGGATAAGCTGGCCAACCGCAGGAAGGGAGGTCCCGGCCGGCAGCAAGCAGCCACTGGAGGAAGGGAGGCCCCGGCCGGCAGCCAGCAGCTGGCAGCTGCTATGGACTCTACCCATGCACAAATGTATTGCACTGGGCCCCTAGTTTATTCTATAAACAGGTGGATCCACGCATGGCAAGGGGTGGACTGTCGTGGACACTGTGATGCGCAGCTCAGAGTGTCCTCCAGGGCCAAGCACTCATTCCCACAGCTGCAGGGAGTGTTGTTTACTGTCGGCTCCAGCCAGGTCCCTCCCTGGGAACTGCCTGTGTCCAAAAGGAGCTACGGTGTCTGAGGCCATCTTCCTCTCTGTGAGAAGCCCACCTCCAGCCGGACTGAGGTCTGCCCTCAATTCAGGACAGCTGGGAACGGGCATTCCAGCACCAGAGCTGCAACACGGCTCTACTCCCTCTGTCCGAGCTGGGTTCTATGCTCCTTCACAGGTGTCAGTGCTGAGAGCCCCCCTCATACCTTTCTGTGCAGAAATCTCCATCGGTGTCCTGGGGAACTTACTCTAATCCTAATAGCACGTTTTTCAGATCTTTGCTGTCTGTTCGCTGGTTATGCTCTTATCAGCATCGCTCTTGACAAATGATTTCTAAAATAGAAATAGAGCTCTGATTTTTCAGGGTAGAATAGAAGACTCTCACCTCCCTTACTGTAGACACCATACATTTATTAATGTGGCCTAAGTTAGCAACAACTCTTTTGTAGCCATGATATGCTGTTGCTGATTTTTAAAGACTCAGTTAAAACTCCATGTCCTTTCAAAGGCTTGCTGCTGTTAGACCTTGTGCTCCTTATCAGCATGTACAATCACCTTTCGGGGGATCGAGCAGAACCTAGACCAGTGATGGTGAACCTTTTGAGCTCAGCATGTTAGCATTTTGAAAAACCCTAACTTAACTCTGGTGCCGTGTCACATATAGAAATTTTTTGATATTTGCAACCATAGTAAAACAAAGACTTATATTTTTGATATTTATTTTATATATTTAAATGCCATTTAACAAAGAAAATCAACCAAAAAAATGAGTTCGCGTGTCACCTCTGACACGTGTGTCATAGGTTCGCCATCACTGACCTAGACTCTTCTGTTTACTTCCACCTGTTTGGCTCGCGCTGGCTATTCCTACCTGTTGAAGGATTTTTGGATCAGACTTTCATTGGATTCATTGATCTTTCCTTTCAAATGCATGCAAACTCAAATCTGATAAGCTGGCCTCCTGCATCCTTATTCGGGCCATTAATGAAAAGCTCACAGGCCATGTCAAGCCTTCCTGGGCTGGCTGTCCCCTTCCTGGAGGGGCACTGTCTTTTCTCTGCTGAAGAGCCTGTGCTGCCGTTGCCAACACCAACAGGTCCTTCTCTCTGTGCCACTCTCCCCAGCCCTCCCCATTCTCTCACCGAATCCTCACAGCAGCCTGTAGAGGGGCTAAGGAACCAGCCCGAGATTCCTTAGGTGACAGAGCTAGATCTGTGCCTAGGTAGGTTGTCCTTGGAGCAAGCTGCTGCTCACAGTGTCATCATGGCTCCTCCAGGAAGCAATTCCCAGGGCCGGCTGCTTCCTGCTGCAGGCAGGGCGAAGTGTGGAGGGCCAGAGACCTGTGGTCAGGCCAGGGAGGAGAGAGACACCGAGCCCTGGACAGGGGCCTGGAGTAGCTCTTCTCTTGGGAGGAGGAAACTTCTTGAGGAGGAGACAGTGGAAGGAGGGAAGCTCACCCGTTCCCTGTTCTTTCAATAACAGCATCAGGTGCTGAGCCACCACGCCCCGGGCACAGCGCACAGCCTCTACCTGCACTAACGCAGTGTTTCCCAGGACTCCCAAGAAGTGTCTGTGGCTCCGAGAGTTAAGTGACTTGCCCTGAGTCACAGCTGGTCTAAGAATGAAGCCTCGATGAAAATCCACAGTGTCTTCTCCAGACAGTGCTGGCCTCCTTGGCTCAGTTTGCAGACATGCCCACCGAAGGCCAGAGGCAGGACAGTGACATTACTCTCACTGCAAGCCGGTGGTGGGTGCTCAGGACAAGAGGAGAGTCTGCAGGTGGCTCCATCACTGTCCACCCTCGCTGTCAGAACACAAGCTCCTCGAGGTCAGGAAGTATTGGCTGTTTCATGTACTGACTTGCTGTCATGTCCCCACACCAGTAACAGTGCCCGGACCATCATCGGGGTTTGATATGTTATTTCATCACGAGAAAGGGGTTTATGATGCCTGGGTACTGGCCAAGCACCCAGCAGACCGGGAACAATGTGTGACTGGTATCTATGTGCAGAGGGTCATTGATACCAAACGCTCTGCCTAAGGTCTCTCCGCTCCCTGCGCACTGGTGGGTCCTCTCCAGGATCTGTCCTCCCGGTGCCACCACTTCCGGCTGCTCTTTGCTGAAACCGCAGCCTGAGCTGGGCTCAGGTGGGAATGTACGGAACCCTACAGGTTCCTTGAGCCCGTCTTGGTGGCTGCACCGCCTGCTCTGCCACCCCCATGGCACCTGGTCCGGGGCTGGGCACCAGGCAGCTGACACTGAGGGTGCTGGCAGCTTCCTCCCAGGAACACCTGGCCTTTTTGCTGGGCAGTTTGTGCTGTTGTTGGGATTCCTTTCTTTCTCCCCTCCCCCCCCCCCCTTTTTCTTCCTCCCAAGGAGAAATAGGAGCACGTGATTCTCCTAACACAACACTAAGAATTTGTCTCTACAGGCTCCTCCATGAGTTAGCAGTAAAGATTGCATGAAGCCACCAAGCTTTTCATTCTGCACGGCCTTCCAGCCTGCCATCAGACACACCCAGGCCTGGAAAGGCCTCTGATCCAAGCCACTTCTACATTTCAATAAGCCAAATATTTATTTGGGATTATTACTCAATAACAAAAATCCATTGGCCAAGAAGCCAATGATCAAACTGCCGTTCCCTTTCCTCCGCCTCTGGGCTCAGCGGCGCTGGTCATGCTCATTACCACGTGGTCAGCTGCGAGTCCATCAGGCCTCGGTTTCATGACCCAGTGGCGGCCCTGCTCCTGCCAGCCCCACCCGGGAGCTGTGCTCAGCAACCCCGGGCTTTCTGCTCACTTCAGGCCCCAGTAACTCAAGTGAATCAAGTGGATTTCTCTGATATAAATCAGCCACATCTGCAGAAACATCTGGCTCCACCTGTCCTCTCATGTTGTGTCCTCTGTACAGGCCCATTTCTTTTCAGGGTTCTGCGATGGCCCTAGTATCCCAGGATCAGCCTCTCTTGCTAACTCTTACCCATTTTTCAAAGGTACATGTGTGTGATGTATGGAGTATTGGAGTTGGGAGGCTGCCTAGAGACCACCTAGTCCTCTAGTTTCTAGAAGAGGCTGAGGCACAGAGAGGCTGAGGGCTGTGTCCAAGATCACACAGCTAGTAAGTGGCAGAAGGGGAGCCAGGGCCATGTGGGTAGGTGCCCAGTTCCTCCTCTCAGCCACTGCCCATGCTACCTCTCCAGCCCGGGCCCAGAGAAGTAACTCGCTTCAGTCATCTAGCAGGTGGGACACCAGATTAGAGCCCTGTGCTCGTTTTCTAGAGCTTCCATAGAAAAGGCCACAGACGGGTGGCTGAAACAGCAGAAATTTATGCTTGTTGTTCTGGGGGCTGGAAGTCCAGGATCAAGGTGTGGACAGGGCTGGTTCTTCCTGGGGCTGTGAGGGAAACTGCCCCAGGCCTCTCTGCTACCTTCTGGTGGTTTGCTGGCAATCTTCAGCCTTCCTTGCCTTGTAGACATCACCCCAATCTCTGCCTTCATTTTCCCATGGAGTTCTTCATGTGCCCATGTCTATATCAAAATTTCACCTTTTAAAAAAGACACCAGCCATTATGGATTGGGCACCCACTCTACTCCAGGGTGACCCCATCTTCACTAATTACATAGGCAGTGACCTTCTTTCCAACTAAGGTCGCATTCTCAGGTGCTAGGGGTTAAGATTTCAACATGGAAATTTGGGGGGACACAATTCAACCCACCAGCAACCCTGATCTTCTAACACAGTGGTTCTCAACCTTCTGGCCCTTTAAATACAGTTCCTCATGTTGTGACCCAACCATAAAATTATTTTCGTTGCTACTTCATAACTGTAATGTTGCTACTGTTATGAATCGTAATGTAAGTATTTGATATGCAGGATGGTCTTAGGCGACCCCTGTGAAAGGGTCGTTCGACCGCCAAAGGGGTCATGACCCACCGGTTGAGAACCGCTGCTCTAACACTTAGGTTATCTTCTTGTTATCCAGAACACTCTTTTAATTTAACACATCATTAAGTTGAATAAAATACGGGTTTTTAGCAGTCTAGAGGGAACTCCTCTAGCTTTTAATAGTTAGTAATGCGACACCATGGCTGAACTGTCTCTACATAAATTGGTGTGTCTTAGGCCCACTCTCGCTGGAGCCAACACTGTGGTTTGAAGGGATGATGGCAGAAGAACTGGGAGAGAGGTGAGAGGAAGGGGTTAGACCTTAGGCCCCAAGTCTGATACATTATTTATTTGGCGGGTTCATTTGCCTAATCCATCTCCAGGCAGGTGTCAGCTCTGGGCCAGCAGGATTGGAAATACCTGGTGCCATCGGCAGAGACCAGTGGTGGAGCTGGGACTGGAACACATGGTCTAACCACACGGCAGTAACGATGCAATGCCTGCTTTATGCATTTCTGGTTTCCCCAAATGAACTGCAAATCCTGCAAAGCAGAGACCCTCTTCCCCACTGCGCAGCTCAGAATGCGTCCTATTGGAAGCCAGGGGCGCTGGGGTAGGTCTCATTGTAACCCTCAGCTCCAGCTCTTTCCCCCAACTGAAATCTCAGGGAAGCCCTAAGGCGGCCTTCGCTCCCGATTATTGCTTTGGAAGCACAAAGCTGCACCCTGGCCTCTCAGCCTCAGTCCTCTCCCCACCTCTCACCGCGCCCTTTTCTCCCGGTGTAATTAAAGGGAAAATGCTCTGCATTCATTTACTTCATACGTTATCAAATAAGGGATGAATGAAGAGGTCCATATTTCTATTTCAAGGTTCATGTGCTTTCACAAACGGTGCAAGTTGTGCTCTAAAACCTGCCGCGTCAGCAGGAAGCCTCCGCTCGGAGCGCTGCCATGTCCCCTCCTTCCTCTTTCATTCCCCAGTGCAATTTCTAAATAGATGCGATGGCTAGGAGTTCTGCATAGACAATTGTGAAACAATATTGAAGGCCGCCAACATCCTCCAGCCTCTCCCTCTCTCTCACACACACATATTACTCAGTAGTCTTCTGGAGGGAGGGACGCCAGGCTCTTGGCTCAACTAACTTGACTGCAGCAAACATTTATTCAGGACCTACTATGTACAGAGGGTTGTAGTGGGCACCACTGAAGAGATGAAAGCATTCCTATCTTAGTTCTTTCAGGTTAACGAAGCACATCTACATCCATAACTCCATTGAATTCTTGTAAAAATCCTCTGACGTGGATGTTCTTATAATCAGCTTTGCCACTGCAATGAGGAAACTGAGGCTGAGGGAGCTTCAGTAACAGGGGCCTCTACTGTCAGTGGGCAAAGACCCCCCTTCGAAGACTGGTGACTGGTAGAACAATTTTTTAAATGCATAAAACAAAATACATAGGCTCATGAGGACAACCAATAATACTGAAATGCCGTTTTCAAAATACTAAAAAAGTCCAAGAGAGTAATTTATGTGCTTCTTTATAAAGGCATTAAATAACAAGACTCTAATGAATATTATAATTCTAAAGCAATGACTTTGGATATGTCACGGGTCAGCAGACTGACTTGGGTCACCACTTGTTTTTGTAAATAACGTTTCAGTGGCACACAGACATCCTCACTCATTTTCTTATTGTCTATGGCTGCTTTAAAGCTGCAACAGTAGAGTTGAATAGTTGCAACCCAGAGTGCCGGGCCCAAGGCTTAAAATCTTTACTCTCTGGACCTTTAGAGAAAAATGTGTGGCCCTTGTTGTATTTACTACTTTGAAATATCTGCAACCATTTTAATAGGATTGGAAAATACCTGTGATTTCTACTGGTGACATATCTCAGTATGACGATGGCTGCCGAGGTTGGGTACCCCCGTTTATAATGGAAGCATGCCATTTTCCCACCAAGTTCATGGACTCCTACTCATCCAGAGTTCTACCTGTGATGCTGTGGAGACGGAATCCACACCCAAGGTGGACTGGTTCAGAAACAGAATTTGCGCTACAAAGCCTTGATATCTGGTACTGAAGGATTTCTCTCTCTCTCTTTCTCTCTTTCTCTCTCTCTCCCTTTCTCTCTCTCTCTCTCTCTCTCTCTCACACACACACACACACACACACAAACACACACAGGCAGTCCCTGCCTACTGTTATCATGAGGAGAAAGAGTGAATGGAGCCTGAGGGAGGCGGTGATGCTTGGTGATGCTCAGGCCCTTAACCTTCCACAGCCCTTGCTGTGTGGCTTGGCAACTGGCTGAGAGGGTGAAGCGAACTCTAGCTTAGTTGCCAAGCTCCATTATGTTGGGGTGTGAATGCTGTTTTCAAGTCCCCACAAAGGTGCTCTGTGGGCCAGGGCCAGCCTGGCAAAGTGGATGGGCCTGTGCTGGGGCTTGTCCATGTGCGGTCAGTTCCTTCAGTAAAACACCTACAGCTTCATTGATGGGTTGGCTCTTGGGTAGATAGGTAGAAAGACGGAAGTCCATTGTTATATTGAGGGATTTTAAAGACCTCACTCTGCAATGTTTCCATTCATTCATCCTTTCACTCATATTGTCCTGCCTCCCTCCTTTCTGACATGAAATCCCTGTTGCACACCAGCTAAGCCAGGCCCTTAATGACATACACGAGCCTGAGGAAGTTTAGTGCTGCCTCTGTCATTTTCTAGCCATGTTACCTTGAGTGGCTTTACTCTCTGATCTCTATTAGCCCATCTATAAAATGGGAATCTAGGTACACCGGCCACCCACCTCACAGATCTGAGGTGAGTCCAAGGAGAGAATAGATGGAAAGAACGATGGGGAAAAGTTGTTTTAGAAATTGAAAGGAAGGAGAGGTCTCTGTGGCTCAGGCTGGCTGGGCTTGAGGACAGACATGATTGGAAGAGGACAGAAGTAAGCTGAACCCAGTGGAGGAGCCCACAGTGGCACCGGGAGGAAGGGCCATGTCCTCGGGGAACAGCCGTGACACTCAGCACCCTCCCTGGGGAACTTCTGAGTCAGCTGGGAGCCATTGCCACGAGAATCTGTTTATTATTATCATTCTCATCAACATTATCATCGTTATTAATAATATGATATTTGGAGCCTTTATGCACATTAATTTTAAACAAGCATGTGCAGTGGCAAGATTTGATGCTGCTACCAATAAATACCCATAACGTGGTTCTTTAATTTACATAAAATCATTTATGCTAATTTAATTAGTCCTTTGTTTGTAACTGAGGCTCGCTCAGCACTGGGCTGGGAAATGCATTGCAGAGCTGTAAGCCGGGTCCCCTCGTCCCTTCTGCAGGGACACGCGTCCTGCGGCTAGAAGACTCACCTGGGAGGACACATTTGGATTCAATAAACTCTTATTTACAACGTACTCCCTGTAAGGGACTGTGTTGGGTGTTGTCCTGTTTTTAATTAATTCAGTCTCTACAACCACCTTGTGAAGAGGAGCAGAGAGTTTTCATGTCTTACCCAATGTCACCCAGCTACCAAGAGGCAGGGCACATAAAAATCAAGGTGTATCCATTCCTAGTTCTCAGTCCCTTTGGCAGCTCTTTAGTAAGAAGAGCTAACAGAGCTTGCTCCATGGCACGCACTCAATAGGTGCTGCTTGGATGAATGAATGTTTCAGTTAAAATGGTTTTCATGCACATTTTCTCCCTGAAACCTTGCAGCAACCCCAGTAGACGGGTCTGGCCAGCTTCATTTTGCAGAGGAAGCTGAAGGTGGGGTAATGGAGAGGGCATTGCCTTCTGAACTCAGTGTTCTGCGTCCTGCTGCTGATTGTGCCACTGATTTACACCCTGACCTTGGCCTGACCTTGACCCTGGTCCAAGTGCTCCCCTCACCCCAGTTCTTCCATTTCCCTATTTGTGAGACAGGAAGAAGAATCTCTTGTCCTTCTAAACTGATGGGCAGAAATAGAAAAATGAGAGTGTGGCGGGGACTGCGCAGGGTGCCTGGGAATTATAAGGTGGTGTTTGTCAGACTTGCCTTGGGAAACCTTGAAAAATTGTATGGAAACCACTGGGCTCATTCATCTCCTTTTAACAGCCCCATGTCATCCAGCCTGGTCTTTTCCATTCCTGCTCTGTCCAATCCTGACAACATAATTTAGTTCCAGGGAACTTGAATAGAACACAGTGGACTGATATTTCCACGCGCGCGGCCTTGATTAATACTGTCAGGGCAGCTGCTAGCGAAGACGAGAAGCCAGAGAGGAGGATGCTGTGCAGCAACCCAGCCTCTCCCCTGCTCAGGGGCTCTCTGCAGGCCCCACTCACCCCTCCTTCCTCCTGCCCAGGCTCTGCTCTGAGTCCCTTACCTGTTATATTAGTTCTTTCCACAATTCAGCCATCCATTCTGCAAGCGTGCTGAGTATGTACCGTGCCCGGGCAATGGGGATTCAGAGTTAAGTAAGGGCCAGCCCTGTTTTTCAAGAAAATAAAGAGCAATGGACATGCAAGCAAATATGGTTCAAGCATGAAGCAGATGCTAGAGCAACAATGGAGGGACATGGGGTAGACAGAAGGAGGAGGGGAGAGAGGGCTTTACAGCGGAGACAATGCCCAGGGCTTTTAGGATTAGTGACATTTCTCCAAGGGGAGGGGTAGAGAGAAGGAAGGAAGGAGAAGAGATTTCCGGCAGTGGCCACAGCGCAAGCAAACTGATGAGGGCCTGAGACAGCTGTGTGAGGGCGGCAAGTGGTCTGGGTGGCCCTGCTGGGAAGGGGGTGACGAGGTGGGGGCAGGGCCTAGAGCAGCGACAGGGATGGAGGAGAATGGAGCAAGACCCTGGCAAGGCAGAGTGTGGCTTAACATCAGTTCTGCTTTGAGTGGTGTGCCTTTCTTGGGGAAATGCCCAATGGGCAGGGGGGGATGAAGAACAGGACGCTGAAAGATTGGTGCGTAGAGCACTGGAAAGCAGAGAAGGGGAAATTCTATCCACATCCGGACTCAGGAGGAGTGGAGGTAAATCGCAGACACCAGCGGGCTGGGAGCAGGTGGCAGGAGAGGGCGCAGGGCAGCTGTTCTCCTCATCTGTGTGGCCTGGCCCAGATGGCACCAGGGGCGGTCCTCTGAACACAGTGCATGCTCCTCTTTTTTGTGGACTTTCTTCAAAACGTGCGCTTCCCCAGAGCTACCCAGAAACTGCTACACACACACAAGCCTCTCTGCCGATATTTCACACAACAGCGTGTCCCTGTCCCTGCCCAACAACACCTGCATCGACGGTTCTTTCCGTGGATATCAAGATTTATTGTTCCTCAAAATCAAATATTGACCTTGGCTTTTTGTCCATCAATATATGACCTTGCAAGTCAATGAACCTGGAAATGCTAGTCAATGGTTACTTATTATTTCCTCTGCCCTGAGAGGGAAATGTCGGACCCCAGTGCATGGATTGGACCACAGTAATGATCTGTTTATAACCCTTGCACTTGGCATTTGTGATTGAAGTGTTGGTGGGCAAGCTGCATAGTTTCCAGGAAGCTAGCTTGCTTGTTCTCTCCCTCTCCCTCTCCCTCTCCCTCTCTCTCTGTACATCAGAAGCCACTTAAGGGGGGGTTTGCAATCAGTCCTGTGGCACCTCCCTCCCTCCTCATTGAGAAACATTTTAGTCTGTTGGCTTCTCATCCCAAGGGACTGGGGATGGTCTCCAGGCCACGGGGGAGCATGGTGTTCCTCCCCCATCTGTCTAATGCCGAGAGGGTGTGGAGGCCTAAACTGAGCTAACTGAGGTTGGTACTCTGATGATGGGTTGCCTGTCTCGGAAGTACTACTGCACCAACGACCTCTGAGAGTTTGGGAGGAGGTAGAGTGAGGGTTAAGGCTCCAGAACTTCTGGGTTTGAATGATTAGTCTTTTGTTACTAGCTGTGTGGCTTTGGGTAGGTTCTTTTTGTTCTTTCGCTCTGTGCCTCAGTTACTCAGTTTGTAAGTAACGGGGTATTGTAAAAAGTCAGTGAGATAGCCTGTGTAAAGTACCGAATGCCTGCAGAATCTGTGCTTGAGTAGATATCTCTGCTGCTCAGCTGTCTCTGCTCCCCCCTCCGCGTCCCCCACCCTCCCCCCAGTCACATGGATGACAGCACTTCCCACCTACTCCCCCTTGAGGTTGAGTTGACCAAGTACCAGTTCAGGCCAATGAAATTTAAGCAGAAATGACAGGTGTCACTTATGAATTGGGGCTGTGAAAATCCAGTGCATAATTCTCTAGTTGTTCCTTCCTGCAGCAGCAACCGAGAAGGTCACATGTCACAGATGAGGCGGCTTTGGGTGGTAGACCTGTCAGCTGTGTGGAGTCACTGCATGGATATCACCCACCCGGGAGAGGTGCCAGGATCTGCAATGAATGTTGTGTGAGCAGGAACAAATCTCTGTCATCTTGAGAATTGAGATTTTGGAGCTACTTATTGCTTCAGCAGAGTCCGGACTCTCCTGACTAATATGGTATTCAATAAATATTACCGATCGTTATTGGCAGGACTGTGATTGTTCCATATAAGTAGAATTCCCTGGCAGTCCTGCTTCCCCCACAGCAGACACTTGGCCATGACTATCGGGAGCTCTGGTTCAAACCCAGCTTGGCTAAGGGTCCTCCCTGACCCTCAGGCTTGGTCTGATGAGTCAGCCCCCCATCCCCCCTTTGCCTTTGTTCCTGCCGCTCCACTTGTGCTCTCAGTCTATACCTATATGTTTTCACTCCATTAAATGAATGTTTCATGTTTGTATTGCCTTTAGAGAGAGAGGAAGGGCGAAGGAGAAGGAGAGAAACACCTGTCAGTCGCCTCCGGCACGCTCCCTACTGGGGATTGAGCTCACAATCAGGGCATGTGCCCTGACCAGGAATCGAACCAGTGACTTCTTGATTTATGGGTCAATGCTCTCAAACCCTGAGCCACACAGGCTGGGTAATGACCGTTTTATCAATGCCCAAATCAATGTTCCTGATGCCGGAAGGGTGGGGAGAATGCATGGCATTGGGTGCCAAGTTCAAATGCCAGCTTGGCCTCGGCCTTGTCCTGAGCTCCTGCCCAAGCTGGAAAGGACTCTCCTGTGGCCCGTGACACCTGGTCACCATGGCATCTTCTCGCCTGGCCTAGGTACTCCTCAAGGGCAGGGCCTGGCAGGTCCTTCACACCTGGGTCACACATGATGGGCGCTGCATTAAGGTAGGCTCACTTCAGCACGACATTAAAGGAGAAAGCTCGGCGTGCTTGCCTGTGCCGTGGCTGTCCTAGCTGCAGAGACCGTCTTCCAACACACCGCTGCTGAGCCAGCATTTGTCTGGGGGTGACTGGTGAGAGTGCGTGGCCCAGCACCCACCCAGGGCAGCCGGGGCACCTCCGTGGAAACCCAAAGCTCTGAGGAACACATCTGGGAAACCACTGCCCCGACCCAAGATCCTCATCTTGCATATGGGGTCCCTGAAGCCTGAAGCCATCCTGGGGTTGTCAAGCATGATCCCAGGGCCCTGGTCCTCCAACCTCTCAGGGTTGCACCTTTTCTGTGCAGTTTCTCTCCATTCACGTCCACTCTCTTGGGTAACTTTCACGTGTGTGTGATCCCTCTTTACACAGAAGAGGTGAGCCTCTGGAGTGGTTCTGACAGTGTCACAGGTGGCGAGCTGAGACCTTAGCTACGGGCACGAGAGTTCATACCGCTCGGACTTGAATCCTGGCTGTACCATTTATAGCTCCGTGACCCCACTTACTTGACAAGTTACCCTCTTTGAGCCTCACCTTCCTCATCTGTGGGTTAACGATAAAACCCACACGCACACCTACTGTGAGTATCTGATGAAACGGCGTGTCGGAAGCTCTTAGTGCAGTGCCGACATACAGCCAAGTCTCAGCGATGCCCCCCATCCGCCTGCATGGCCTCTGCAAACCCTCTGAGCTTATATGGATTCTGTGCAGAGCAGCTGTCAAATCAATCATCTTTATTTACTTCCAGAAAGAGCTGTCAGAGGGAGAGGACAGGGTCCCTGGAATGCCTAAACTAGGTCAGGAAATACTTGTGGTCTTCTTTTCACTCAGAAAGTCCTGCTCCACTGCCAGGCACCAGTAGAATAGTTGCCTCCTCCAAGAAGCCCTTCTTGACTCCCTCAGACAGTTGCATGAGCATGTTTCTGGTTCTCCATGTTGCATGTTGTTGCTCTACCCTCATAGGACCGATCACCACAGCAACTAAATGAGTGACTGAATTCTTCTGTCTGGTCAGTATCTGTCTTCTCTATGAGGGCAGAAGACCGAGTCTGTTTTGTCTCCACTGCAGAGCACAGTGCCTGGCACATGCAGGTTTTCACTAACTACCTGTTGACGACTGACTGAGTAATTCCAGGTGTCATTGCATAGATCCCTGCCATATGCCTAGCTTGGAACTGGGAAAGGGAGATGTGAGTTTCTGGCTTTCTAGATGCATGATTTGCAGGCTGCCTTGCTCCTAAAGGGGCTCATGAAGCTACCCTGGAGCGGAAATAGTTTTGAGTGCAAAGTGAGAATCAGAGAGGGTTAGTATGGTGCTCACACCCACCAGCTGGTTGGCTGCAATCACAGCTTGAGCCCAGTTCTAAACCCTTCTCTTTCAGCACCCCGCTTCCAGTAGATCCCACGCTTCGCTGAGGACCAGAGCTCGCTGGGCGCTTGAAAAACGCAGATTCCAGGCTTCATCCTTTATACTTCCTTACTAAGATGACTTAGCTCTGCAGTCAGGGCAGCCGAGAGTGCACAGGGCCCTAGGCCAGTACTTTTTCTTCTCCTTTTTGCAGGCCAGGCAAAACACTTTGAGTCACTCAAAATCATGTGAGCACCATTCTGTTGGCTCAGTCTCGTGATGCTGTGGAAGAAATACTTCGCTGGCCAGTGGGAGGCACTTCCTGGCCAGGCTGCCTGCCTGATACAGGGGTCTGACCACGGGCCCTGGGATGACCCCGTATGTATGAGTTCTGGGAGCTGGTTGGGGCATCTGGTCCACCCCCAGAAGCAGTGGGTAGAGGGGGAGGGGCTGTGCTATCTCTGAGAAAGAGAAACCAATGAGGATTCACACAGGACCAGGTCCAGGCATGGACACAAGGAAGGGCCTCCGAAGCAGGGAGACCTTGAGGTGCGGGCCCCATGGTGGAAGAGTTGTCTGAGGGACTGGGAACCTGAATTTACACCTGCACCCGGGGGTTCTGATGCAGGGGTACTGCAGGTCACACTTTGAGAAACGCTGCTCTAGGAGAATAGGGTACACTCAAGGCCAGAAGAGCTTCTCAGAGGAGAAGCTGGCCAGGGAGGGGGGCTGTCTGAGTCCATTGCGCGCTGGTGCAGGCTCACAGGGCCTGCAGGCGCTCTGTCCGGCTTAATGGCTGTCGCCCCCAGGTCTTCTGAGCAGGAGGAGGTGGCGGGCCTCGGGTGGCGACTACCTCCCGAGGGGCCTTCCGATCAGACGGCCCTTGGCAGCTTCCTGATTTGTCTCCTGCTCGCAGTGCCAGTATCAGCTTTCTGATGCAGAGGGACCCCGGTAATGAGTTTCTATTAAAAGCCGAATCCCGGCTCTCGGAACGCGATGTTCAGAATAAACAATGGGGCAGAATCCTATTAAAAAAGGCTTCCAACACGGACAAATTAAGCCCCTGGGAATGCCCTACAAAGAATACATTTTCCCAGTGTCGAACCCAGATCAATAGAGGAAAACAAATAATTTCAAGTGGGAGTCGTCATAATGACACGCAGGTAGAGGCAGGGGTTGGGCGCCTTATTTTGGCCCGAGGACACCCCGGCGGAGATAATGAGGGAGCAGAGACTGCAGCTTCTAATGGGCGTGAGGGGTGTCTGGGTTTCCCAGGCAGCTGAGCGAGGAGGATGTCGTGTCTCATTTGTCTCTGTCGAGACTCCCTCTTTCTCTGGAGGATGGTTAGGCCCACAGTGCTGCGCGCAGCCCACGGAGCCTGGGGAGGGGCAGGAGACCTGCTTTGTTCACCAGGGGCCAGATCTTATCTGCACAGGCAGCCGGGAGCTGTGTCTGCCTCACCCCAGCGGGCTGAGGATCCCCAGACATCTGTGCAGATGCCTGGATTGTCACCACTCGGACTTCCCCCTCCTCTGTGCTCTCCACATGTGACTGTTCTGCGAATATCACTCTTGCAATATCCAATTTTATTCCCTGGAGCCCTGCAAAATCTTACCCATCATTCCTGTCCCTCCTTCTTCATGGAAACTTTCCTGAATTCTTCCTTCCTCGTCTGGATCCCTAGTGGTCCGAGTGACACGCTCGAGGGTTTCAAGCATGCCAGGTAGGCTCCTTGCCTGGCACATCTCTACCCCTGCCCACCCTCCCCCACTAGGAGCCTGTACCAGTGTTGACTTCCTGTTGGCCACCATCAGTCAGTGCCTGGCCTTCTGTCCAGGGAGCCCTGTACTCAGTCCAACTCACGCCACACTCACCGGGCAGTGTTCCATTGTGGTTTCTATGCTGGGCTGAGGTGACCAAGACACGGGCTGGGATCCCTTGAAGGCAAGGAATCACCTAACCTTCTGACGTGGGCCAGCTGCCTCCATTAAAAAATGGGGACCTAGAGATCACGCAGAAGAGGGGGGTGACAGGGACAAACACAATGGGCAATGGGGAGAACCGGACCCCGTTCCACTGCCTTCCTGCCGGGAAAGGTGCACTGAGCCCTGACTCCTTGCAAAGCACCGTTCGACCCATTCTCCCCAGGGAAGTACTGTATTTACCCATTTTACAGGTGAGGAAACTGAGGCATAGTGAGGCGAAGTGACTGGTCCAAGGCCTCGAGCTTCAGATGGCCGGGTCTCTGTTCCCAGTCAGATCTCCTGCCTCTGCATTTCCCAGGGAGGATTGTGAGGTGGGAATTGGTGTGGGCAGACCTGGACAGAGGACAGGCCCCTGGAGGCCCAGGGAGCCGGGGCCCCAGTGGGGAGCTGGAAGGAGAGGAGGCTGAGATCTGCAGGTACTCCTGGCCGCTCAGGGTACCTACCTGTCATTTGTTACATGGGACCAGTTGGGGCTGCTCCTCTGTGCAGATCTCAAAGGAAATTACAATTGCACGTTGGTTCATTCAACAAAAGCCCTGAGAAGTCCTGCAGCGACTTATCTCTTCCCGGTGTCTACCAGACTCACTTGCAATGGATGCCCTTTCTTGTCATCTCAGAATGCTTTGTGGTCCCTGAGCTAGTCCTCGAGGGAAGTCCACCTCTAGGCTGTGAGGCCAGAACCAGCTGGACAAAGCGAGGACTCAGCGACCAAGACTTACAGTTACAGAGGCAGAACCGAGGTTATGGATTTTCCTGACGCCCAGGGAGGGAGAGAATTTGCAGGGTGAGGAGGAGGTCAGCAGTGTAAATGCCTCAGATGCTGAGGAGGGTGAGGTCTGAGACAGCCTGTAAATTTGGTGAGCAGGAGTCTGGGATATAAATCTATGCAGGCGCCCATGTTGGTTGATGGCAGGCGTGCAAATGAGCTGGGAGGGCTTTGGTGGGGTGGGGGCTGGGGGTGGGCTTATCTCTTAAAGTTCAGAATGCACATACCTTATGACACAGTCATGCACTTCTCTCTGCCCGGAGAAACGCTCTGCTGGGCTCGCAGAGGCCTGTTCGGGGGCGTTTGCTGCAGCCTGGCTAGGCAGTCAGAAATGGAGACAGCCTTCATGCCATCAGCAGGAGAGTGGCTAAGGGCCTGCTGGCATGTCTACTGCAGCAGTTAGAGTGGGGAGGTCATGTATGTGCTGGCACAGAAAGGTCACCAGGAGAGTATTAGACTAAAAAACAAGGTGCAAGATGTATATACAATATGATACTCCTTAAGGAAAAAATGCACATGATTTTTCACATGTGTTCACACTCATAGGCACACACATGTACATATGTCCTCACAGGCATCCAATGCACACATGTACACCCATACACATGCAGGGCACACATGTACAGAGGTGCACACACATGCACACACATGCATGTACTCACACAGAATACTACAATATTGGTGCCCAAGAGCCTAATCTCTAAACCTAGAATTTCTCTGAATCCTAGTTCTGCCACTTTGTAACTGTACCTCAGTTTGCTCATCTGTAAAATAGGAATAATTTTATTTCAAGCTCAAGCAGTTACTGAGTGTAGTAAGCGATTAGCTGGGTTAACATGAACAAAGTACTGTGAGAGTGCCGGCCGTGGCAAGGGCTGTGACCTAGTTGCTGCTATAACCGCGTTTTATCTATTCTGAAACCTCTTTTGCTCACACCTTAACCAGGCACTGGAGAAATACATCTTAACATTGGGTCTTGGTTTCATTGGCAACTTTTTTCCCCTTCTTTGTAGCATATACAATAATGGCACGTCTTACGATTGGAGACAGGTCAGACACAATGAAATAGAACATCATTTCCAGGAAATATTTACTGGGGCGACATAGGTTTGTCAGAAGCATGATCGGGGGGCTCTGGGACGCACACATCCAGCTCATACAGCAGCTCCCTGCGGGAAGAGTGCTGGGCTGGGGGTGGGGTGAGGAGGCCTGGGGCCTTATCAGGACTGCCTCGGTGTTTTACAAGCAGCGTGGACTCGTGTTTACATGTGGTTTCACTTAGCGTTGCTTGGCTGCAGCCAGCAGACACTAATACTGGTTAACTTAAGCAAAAAGGAATTTATTGGCAGGATGTCGGGAACTCACAGAAGTGACAGGAGTCCAGAGAAGCAGACTCAGAGGGGGGAGTGGAGGCTCAGGCCTCTCCCAAGGGAGAGGATTAAGAACCACAGTTACCACCTGGCATCAGAAAACATCTGGTCCACATGCCACTACGACTGAGGGGAGATCTCCAACCTCTCCTGTCTCCTGGTCCAGTGGCTTGTGTGACTCTTCGTTTGTCCATCATCTGATGACCCTTCTTCCTGGACTTGAGATAGTCTTAATTTTGAAAGTCTTAGGGGGAAGTAGCAGAGTCAGCCTCCCACAGTGGACCAAGGGCTATGGATGTGCTCAGCCCCAGCATCCCTTGCAGCTAGGGCACAGGCCCATGCCCAGGTTGGTCAACTGCCAAGCCCCTTCTCATGCAGTGAGCCAGGAGCAAGTGAGACCTGGGAACAGGGCAGGATACAGCTATGCCGGTGGAAAGAGATTGGGCAGCAACTGCAGCAGCAAATCCACTTCCAGGGGCACAGCTGGTTGGAATGGCAGTGTCTGTGCCCAGTGCCTGGGGCAGGCGGTGGCAGCCTGTGCTTGCTGGTGCAATGGTATTGTCACTGGGTAGCTTCATGAGGTCAGTCTGGCTGTGGTCAGCTGTGACCTGGACTCTGCCTGTTTCTGTGTCTGCTTCCCAGCCTTCCCAGGGAGCCTGTGGGCCATCTCACTTCCTTTTGGATAAACCCCACTTCTTGCTTCAATCTGACCAAGATAGGTTCTGTTGCCAGCAACCGATAAGCCTGCCTGACACCCTGTGTCACTCACTCCAGATGCAAAGTCCCAGAAGAGAGGTCAGGACACGTGCCTGCTCCCTGGGGTGACCAGGAGACACAGGGAGCTGGCTCTTGTAATGGGAGGCAGAAGCCTAGAATTCCCCTCCACCAAGACCACACACAATAGGGAAGAGGCAAATCCCAAAAGGAAACGAGGCCATAGTTAGCGAGGGGGTGGGAGGGCAGCAAAACAGGATGTGTGTGCACCACTGTTGCTTAATCAAAATAATGCATGCCCTGCCTGGAAGAAACCGAGTCATTCATTCACTCACTCATTCATTCATTCATTCAACAAACTGACTGCTAGCCAACTATGTGCAGACACAGTCAGGCACTGGGGACATAATGATGACAGCCCCTCAGGACAAGAGGCTGGTGCTGGTACCAGGTAGGCAAACATACAGGGACAGGCAGTGGGCTACAAGCACTGTGGCCTAAAAAGGAGGCAGTCAGGGAAGTCCTCACAGAGGAGGTGGCAAATAAGCTGGGCCATGACAGAGAGGCAGGAGGGGCAGGGATTTCCAGGCTGACAAGGGCAGGGGTGCAGAGGAAAGGGTCCTGGAAACCAACTGCACATAGGCTCCGGGTCATGGGGACATGAGAACCTATAGCGTTAGTGTCCCCAGCCACCACTCCTGGCTTGCTGGGTGACTGGACATGTCACTTCCCCTCCAGGCCACAGTGATTTCCAGCAATGCTCAGTGGAATCCCCTGGGCTTTCCCAGAGCAGTCCCACCGGGGGAGTTTTACATGTTGGGGTTGCACCTAAGATTCTGCCCTGTAATGGTTCTGCTATGAAAAGTCCATGTGCAAAACCAGTGGACCAGCTCCCCCAGTTCCTGCGCAACTGACATCTCAGTGACCAAGGCACTCTGGTTTGCCCTGAATGGTCCTGTTGTGACTTGGAAAGTCCCCTGTAGAAACCCTTCAGTTCCAGACGAAGCGGATGGCTGTCACCTTATAGCTGAGGATCCATGAATCTAACAGCCTGGCTCTGCTGAAGAGACAGGACCTCGGTGGGAAACAGTGTAGGGTGTGACCTGAGTGTCAGGGCTCAAGTGTCAGATGGGGTAAGAATGGACAGCTCGAGGCCTCCATGGTTGTAGAGGTGCAGCCGCTGATGGGAGCTGGGCCTGGAGCTGGGCCATGGCAGCTGGACAGGGGTGAGTAGAGGAAGTGGGGTATCAGGAGGGGAGAGGAGACTAGCAAAGTCCACACGTCGCTGGGGCTGCCAGGCCTGTTGCAGGGTTTGCTTTGGACTATGTGTCATGGAGAATCCAAAACACCTGCTTAATTGTACAGTGATTCATTATTTAATAAATGCTTTGTCTAGAGAGACAAAGGCCAAGGATGGTGCTGTGGTTGCGTCGAGCCACCCACGTCCACTGTCTGGCGTGTGGAATCCCGTCCATGCCCCGGGAGGTGAGGAAGTGGCAGAGGGACGAGGCAGTGCCTACAGGAGGAGAGAGCTTCCCGGACATCCGTGCCAGGCGCCTGCTGCTCTCCGTGGCCAGCTCTGCCACAGCATCTCCCCTGGATGAAAGGGAGGCTGAGAATGTGGGGTTTCAGCTGATTTGAATAAACTCACGGGTTCCATTCACAAGAAATAAAGAGTACTAGGTACTATTTAGGCAGCGGAGTCCACCTCACCGGGTCTATAGGACTCTACATAACGCAGAGGCACCCCAACTCCCCATCACATGCCCCCAGCCCCTGCCCAGGGCCCCTCGTGGCCACCGTTGCCTGTCACAGCATGATTAGCACCCCCAGGGCACAGCTGCTGGGGCCCCTCCTCATTTCTCCTCCCCTCAAGGCCAGATGGCAGGCTGCATGGCCCGTCTCCTCTCCTGGCGAGGTCCAGGGGAACCTGAGCCCGCCCGCTGGAAGGCCTGGAACCGGCCTCACTCCTAATGTGGCTGCCCCTCTCCTCCAGGGCATAGCCGACGTGAGCAGCCCAGCTGTTCTGTTTCACTCGGCACTCCTGCTACTCATCGGGATGTGTTTGCAGCAGGTACCTGGTGTTCATGGAGAATTCTGAAGCTTCTGAAAAGAAGTAAATAACGTCTTCTATGCCCTGAAGAGTCGTGACATGGCGCTTTGCTGAGGAGAAGGCAGGCACAGGTGGCCAGTGGCCCTCGGGAGGCAGCAGCTGCTGCTCCAGGTCGGCCCTCATGCCAAGCCTCTCCTGGATCTCTCATGAGACCCTACTTTGGGAGCAGAGGAAGTCTGCCAGCTGGGACACCCCCACTTGTTGCTTGCTCTCCAGCCAAGAAAGCTTTGAGGGAGAGCTCCTCCCAACCCCCGCCTTGGGGCCTCCCCCGAGAACACCCAGCGCCCGAGGCAGTAGACCCCCAGCTCCGGGTTCTCCGCTGGGGTCACAGCCCACAGGGCAGGACAGTGCGTTCCTCGCGGCCTGGGAAGACTTATTCTCCATCTACCGGGGCCTGATGGTCACGGCGAGGAGACAGGGCCTCGCTTCTCCTTCCCGTGCTGATTGAGTAAATGTCAGAGGTTACTGATGCTAAGATGTCCAGGAGGGAGAGGGAGGCCTCGCTGGGCCTCACCTGGGGCACGAGGGGCCACCTCCATCCCAGCACCACCGTCTCCCTGGACACCATACTGCCTCCGGCCTCAGCACAGGGGTGACACCTACCTCTTCCCTCTGTGCCCCATGGCAAGACTGGAATTCTCCAGAGAAGTCTTGGTGAACAATCAAATGCTGTTTCCTGGCAAGTGCTAGAGCCTTGGGTTCTTTGGGCAAGGGGGCCCCGCCCCCCACCTGCACCTCCTCCCTGCAAAGCGCCTGCCGCATGAATGCACCTGTGCACGCGGGGTGGCTGCCAGCAGATGGAGGCCACATTCTCACCCTCTCTTCCCTACCCGGGCCCTGCTCTGGTCAAGCCCCCGAAGCAGGTTTGGCTGGCTGGCGGGGTTTGGGCCCTGCACCAGGCTCCATCTGCTCCCCCTGCCCGCACACGGGGACCCTGGAGGGCTGTCCTCCCAGCCATCGCTTCGCAAACCCCGCGCTTCCTGCAGATTCCTTCCCGGAGCATCGCTTATGACAGCTTACAACTCCGACTATTAAACATTGATCACTCAAAATTTAACATCCCGTCTCCGCTTTGATATCCTCAACTGCTCTCTGCATAAGACAAGGCGGGCTTTCTGCAGCTCAGCGTGAGGGGACTTCAAAGGTGCCTCCCACTCGCCACTCCCAGCAGCTCTGCCACTCAGCAGCCAGCCTGCCAAGTGGAGGGGGCGACCACCGGGCCTCTGCTCTGAGACTTAGAGGAGTGGGGAAACCTCCCGGATGTGAGTCCTGGCTTAAGGTGCTGGGGTGATGCTGGGGCACCTGGCTCTCTGTGGAAGTGTCTGTGGGAAATGGAAAGTGATTTAGATGAAGAACCAAGTGGAACGGGGTTTGAATCCCTGGAATGCACCTTGCCAGCTTGGAACCTCAGGAACATGGCTGAGCCCCCCCAGTAAAATGGGAAGAGAGCATGATGCCCCCGAGTCTTCCCTTTTGCAGGCCAAATGGCTCCAGGTTCTCTCTTCAAAATTCCTCACGGTGATGGCTCTGCATCCTGTAACTCTGTGGGGGGAGTGGAGGAGAGGAGGCTGGGGAAAAGCCTGGTGGGCAGTTGCAAGCTTCCAGGGGCCAGAACCAAGCACAGGGCTGGAGGGGGGTGACCAGGGCAATCGGACTGAACAGCCACTGCCCCCAACCCCTTTGGGTCTTGGGGAGCCTTCCCTGTGCCCTTCAGAGGGGGCGCAGAGGGACAGAGAGGAGCCTGTCCACAGCGTCTATGGTCACCCAGGATGGGCACCAAGACCTCGCCCAGCAGGCCACTCAGTGCCACAGGGAAACTGCCGGTTTCCCGTGAAATAGTAGGAATAGGCTTTAGGTCTGGATAATACCGTTTTCTAAGGTGCAACAGGTAACTTGTTCCCTGCAGAGCTCGTGCTGCGATGGCTCAGGCTTGCTGAGCAGCTGTCAGACCCCTTCCCTTGGCCCGTCTGGGCAGCGTCACCCAGAGTTGTGTTCAGGCACCGCCCCCTGGGCATCAGTGTCCACGATCCCAGTCATCGCCAGCCCGGCACCTCCACCGGTTCATGGTGAACAGTTTATCACCCTCGCAGGTCTTCTCCACTTTCTGCACCACCAGGAAGGCAAGGATGAGGCAGAGGGGAGCCGGATTTGAGCCTGGATGAAAATACACATCGTCTTTCCTTCGGTTTGGGACAATTGAACTGTTATTTACAAAACTCAATGTTTCGTTTGGGAAATGAGGTTAATGCTGTGTAACTCACGGGTCTCTGGAAGGGCTGAGTAAGTGGCATTTGGGAAAGCACCAGCATGGACATCCAGTAGGTGCTCAATGAACGTCAATGGAAAAGAGGGGCTTCCAGCTGTGGAAGACAACATCTGGATATCAGCCTGAGAGCAGCTGGTGAATGATCTCCTGGCAAGAGGCTCCGGCTGGGGACGAAGGACAAGAGGAGCGAAGAGAAGTCCTTCAGGCCCGAGGGCCTCCCACGCCCACCCTGAGTTCCCTAGCCCCACGCTCCAAGTCTGGTCGAGAGCGCCCACCTCACCAGGACTGAAGGTCGGCACAGAGCAGGGAGAATCGCGGCCGGCCTCATTCTGACCAGGACCCCATTAAGCTCTCCACCCTGCCACGCTGGCCTCTTGACAGCCCACTGAGCCACTAGAGATCTGCTGTGGGCGCTCCTCGGAATGTGACACAGGAGAGGTGACACACTAACCCATCGACCCGCCACTACTTTGGAGAAGTGGGAGCCGGAGGCAGGACCTGGTGTGTGTGGCAGGTGCTGTTTCTGAGCCCAGCTCTCCTGGAGTTCCCCTAGAGCATGTGAGGGAGGCAGGGTCGGGTGCTGACTGCTCCTGGCACTGTGCTAGGTGCGTTGAGTGCCCACAGCCTGGCTGTGACTTAGATAGCAGCGTCCCCAGGCAGCAGCTAAGGGACTTCAAAGAAGCAATAACTGGCCTTTGTCGTTGTCGCCTGTGTCACGTTGTCGGGAACTGCCACACTGGGGCTGCCACCCCTGCCTGGCTCCGAGCAGGCCTTGCTCATCTTATCTGGTGTTTGCGAGGGGCTGGAGGTCAGCGAAGCACTCGCCTGTGTTACTCCATTTAACGCTCGCCGGTCTTATGATTGTATGTCGTTCTCATCTGCATTTTAGAGATGAGGACAGTGAAGCTCAGGTTGCTCAAGGGATTTGCTCAAGGTCACTCATGTAGCCTAGTGTGTACCTGGGTCTTGAGCCCAGGTTTGTCCATAACCCCGAGTGCTCACCATTAGGTTTCTTGCTGAACATTACTTCATTTATCCACCAAATCATGCGCAGCAGCTATTATGGGTGAAACTCTGCTTTAGACTCACAGAGGGTTATGGAGATGGCTGTGCCCGGGTCCCTGCCCTGAGAGTCCATCCATCCTTCCAGCCCCAGCTCTGTCCTCTGACCGAGGCACCCTGGCTTTCATCTTTTCTCGTCTCTGAGTTCGTGTGTTGTCTAGAGCCCTCCTGGGGCATCCTGACACACAGGGCAGCCCTCTGTGCCATGCCCACGGCAGGACTGGAGCCCAGGACTCCTGCCTCTGTGCCAGGGTGTCCTCCACGTGCCCATGATCAACCTGCCTGTCCACCGCTGTTTCCATTCTCCAGCGAATTGGTGTCAGACAGGACAGCCGACTGCACTGTGACCACAAGCCACCTCTCAGTAGCTGATTGCAACAAGGTTTTCCCTCCATGAGATACACGCAAACGGGTCGGCAAGGGAGCTCTGCTCCTCACAGTCACCCGGAGAGATGGTCTGGCACCTGCTCCCACCACCACTGGGGTGAGGGGGGTGAGTTGTAAGCTATGCATGAGCTCTTAAAGACTTGTCTGGGAGTGACCCTGTCACCTCTGGGCTTGAGCAAGTCGCCTGGCCTGCCTACGTTCAAAGCGGGCTAGGGTGCAATCACACCGCCAGCCCGGAGGCAGAGGAGCAGTGGAGTGTTTGTGAATGGCCCTGTGACCATAAGAAATGCAGCTAAACCCAAGCCAGGCGAGTCAGTTGTTGCTGTGGAAGATTCTGAGCCTGAGAATGCCCGTCTCTTTGTTTGAAAGGGAGAGATCAGGAAGTGTTAGATGTGTGTTAAAGGCATATTAGCTCCCAGATTCAACTCCCTGTTTTATTTAACAAATGTTTCTTGAGAGCCCTTAAGTGCCAGGCACTCCTAAGCACATCGGACACAGTGAGTAAGACAGACAGAAACCCATGCCCTGGAGGAGCTTGTGTCAGAGGGACAGACGTGGAGCAGTGGAGACAAACATAAGTAAATCACACAAGGACGACACGCCGTTGGGAGGAACTGAGAGAGAATGGAAAGTGCAGTGTTTCTCCACGTGAGGCAGTGTTGCCAGAAGCTCTAACCGTGCCCTCGAGCTCCCACATGCAGCCTCTGCCACGGGACCCTCTCCACTAGCCCTTGTGCTTTAGGCTACACTTGTATTTTCTTTTATGATTTTGCAGGGAGGGGCCTAACAGATATATCTTTCTCACAGTTCTGAAAGCTGGAAATCCGAGATCAAGGTACTAGCAGAGATGGTTTCTGGGTGAGGGCTCTCTTCCTGACCTGCAGACGGCTGCCTTCTTACTTTGTCCTAACATGGCTTTTCCTGTGTGTGTGTGTGTGTGTGTGTGTGTGTGAGAGAGAGAGAGAGAGAGAGAGAGAGAGGGGCCACACATGCTCTAGTGTCTCTTCCTCTTCTTATAAAGGATACCAGTCCTATTGGATTAGGGCCCCACCTTTACGACCTAATTTCACCTATTTACCTCCCCAAGACCCTGTCTCCTACAGTTGCATTGGGGGTTAGGGCTTCAGTATATGAATTGGGGGGTTGAAATTCAGTCCATAACACCCCCATTTATCTACCAGTCATATGACTTTATTTTAAAGCCACAGGACCCAAGTTCTCTCACTCCCTGGTCCTCTCCTTTTCTCCATCTTCCTTGACCTGTTTCTTCCTAAACTCTTTCCCATGGACATGCCAGGCCCAGGGCTCCCTTCATGCTGGGCACTGCCCTGTACACCAGGATTTTAAGCAGCAGCTGCTTCCTACGGGACTGGTATATGTGATTTATAAATGACAGTGCCAGGCTGGACTCGCTGGTGCCTTCTAGACACAGGACCTCAGAGGTGACATTACTGGGACTTCCTATCTGTCAGGCACGGTCCCAGGTGCTGTACATGCATACCTTATCCTTTAGCCCTGGCCAGAGCCCACGCTGTAGGAGGCGTCTGTAGTCCCATCTTGCAGAGGAAGCAGGTCCTTCTTGCAGAGGAGCCAGGTCATGCCTGTGGAGCACAGAGGAGGTCAAGGGCAGCCCAGGCCTGTCTCAGCCTCTGCTCTTTGTCTCCTTGTAGAAGCACCTCCCTGCTTGGGGGTCATTGAGTTAAACACTTATTCATTTGACTTTGCAGGATTTTTCCCTTCACTTGGAGCATGTGTGTGTTTCCACAACTTTAAGATTTTCTTAGACTGTCTGGTGCCAAATGTATAAAACAGCCCCGCTGACTTGTTAAATAGCCCTGTATCACACCAGAAGCTGGCACCCTCCTTCAAGGCTTCTGGGAGGGGTGGGAAGGTGCCACCTCACGGAGTGGAACTTAGGAGAATGGGTCTCTAAACGACCACATGCAGTTCTGAACTTACCGATTTTACCTGTGGAGCAGGTAGACTTTCACATGGGCTTAAAACCATCAGTGCTGCGATGCTCACTGCAGTGTTGTATACTAGTATTATTATAGGATTAATGGACTGGAAACCAGCATGTGCTCCATAGTAGGGGACTGTTTAAATAAATGAAGGTTTGTGTGTGTGTGTGTGTGGGGGGGTGCTACCCAAGCAATCCAGTGGGTGGCTGTGCATGGCCTCTGAGTGGAAAACATGAGGGCAGAGCATTTTGTGGAGTGTGAACCCCTTTATATGAAGGCATATGCACACATATATTACAAATAAATGATTCCATGGATACAGAATATTTGTTGAGCTATTATTATACACCAGGCCCTCTATCCAGTATTCTATAAATTAATTTATTTAATCAACTGTGGTGCATGCTGCAGTACTATTCCCATTTTACAGATGCTAAAACTGAGGCACGGGAAAGTTAAGGAACTCATACAAGGTCACTTAGCTGGTAAATGGGGAAGGGAGCACTTTCCTGAGGTCTTACCCTCCATGAAAGTAGATGGGCCTGGCCTTTCTCCCATCTTCTGGTCTCAGAAGGGAAGTTCCTCTCTTCAAGTCGGTGCCCCTTCACCAGGCCCCACCCACTCTCTTCTGTCTTCATCCCTCCCTCTCTGCTAGTTCCTTTTCCTTTGCTTATCCATGAGCCCAATTCTCCTGCAGTCCAGAGAGCTTCTGTGTGGCAGAGAAAGTGCTGTGTCCATGGAGCCACTTCTGTTTCCAGGGCCCTGACTAAAGCATAGTCCCAGATCTCATGCACGTACTATAGGAACAGCCATGGGCCTAATTCTCACCAACGAAGAAGGAGCAGGAGTGAGGGGCCACCTCTGGTCTGAAGCAGTTAGGAGCCTATAAGCCTTCTCCACACACTCTCTCGTTTGTGCAGATGGAGTGCCAAGTGGAAGCAGCTTGGGTCTGAGTTACCACTTGCAGAAGGACCATGATGCCAGAGCTGTCAGGCCGTGAAGGAATGAGCTACCTCTGCTGGGGTAAGTTGTTGAGATTTAGGGGTTTTAGAGGTGCATAAGCTAGCATTGGTTACCCTCTCACAGGAGCCAAGGCCTCATCCCTGTCTGCTCTTCTTACTACTATGTTCTTAAGAAGATACAGATGAGGTCAGGCACATTCAGGGTGGTATGGCCCAAACCAGAAGAACCCAGAGGCCAGCACTAAGACACATCATAATTAAAATGCCAAAGATGACAGACAAAGAGAGAATCTGAAAAGCAGCAGAAGAAAAGCAGTTAGTTACCTACAAGGGAGTGTCCATACCTTGTCAGCTGATTTCTCAACAGAAACTTTGCAGGCCAGAAGGGAGTGGCAAGAAATATTCAAAGTGATGAATAGCAATGACCTACAGCCAACATTACTCATCCAGCAAAGCTATCATTTAGAATTGAAGGTCAGATACAGAGCTTCACAGATAAAAAAAAAGCTAAAGGTGTTCATTACCACCAAACCAGGATTATATGAAATGTTGAAGGGTATTATTTAGGAAGAAGAAGAAGAAAAAAAATGAAGAAGAGGAAGAAGAAGAAGAAGAAGAAGAAGAAGAAGAAGAAGAAGAAGAAGAAGAAACAATAAAATGGCAATAAATACATATGTATCAACAATTGAATCTAAAAATCAAAATAAATGAACAAGAAATCTAATGAACAAAATAAACAAATGAATAAAATAGAACCAGAGGCATGGAAACATGGAATAGAGCGAAGAATCTCAAAGGGAAGAGGGCAGGAAAAGATTAACCAAATAACTTATATGCATATATGCATCACCTATGGACAAAGACAATAGGGTGGTGACGGCCTGAGGCGGGGAGGGAACCAGGTGGAGGAGGACAATGGGTGGAAACACGGGGGACATCTGTAATACTCTCAACAATAAAGTTTTTTTTTTTTTAAAGAAGATACAGACCCCAGAAATGTAGGCTTGAGCACCCATCTCTCATTGCCCTGGAGATTGCCACACCTCTCCTGGGCCTCCACACACAGTGACAAACGGGCACAGCCAGTGTTTGCTTCTCTGCTCCAGGCCCCTCTGACTTCCCTTGAACTTTCTGGACTCTGTATCCTTGGTTTTGGGGGCACTGCCATCTCCTCATCCCTTTCTCCTTCCTCACCAGCACATCTCAGTAGAAAATCCCCATCAAGGGGCATGGGCTCAGAGACAGACAGCCTTGATCTGCATCCTTCCTGAATCTCACTATCTCTTAACTAAGCCCCAGTCTGTCCCTCTCCCCAGTGACACCCAGCGCTGGGTCTCAGGGCTCCTGTGAGGAGGACTGAGGTAACTACCTCACACAGCAAGGCCAGCACAGGGCTTGGCAAATGTGTGTTCTCTTTTCCTTCACTTTATTTTTATCTTCCATATTATCTGTCTGCCTTATATGCTTATGCAACAAATATAAACAGTGCTTGTTTTTTTTTCTTCTTTCTGAGAAATCTTAACTACTCCCATGATTTCATTCACTTCTGTGTGAACATCTACTAAATGAAGACCTTCAGCCTAATATTTTTTTCCTAGCCCTTGAGCATTGCCTCAGACTTCCGGTATACATACAATTAGTTAATCAATCCACTCCATACAGTTTATCGAGAACCTAGTGTGGGTAAAGCCCTGTACTTAGTGCTGGAGACAAAATAGTGAACAAATGCAGAATGCTCTCTGCCTGGTGAGGCTTATCTGTCTAGGAGAAGACAGATGTTAATCAATAATCTTGCAAATAAATTTAAACTTGGGGTTTTGACAAGTGTTTCTAAAGGAGAGATATGTGAGTCTTTGAAATCCAGTAATTGATTGATTCACTCAGTGAGGATGTTTCTTATGGAGGAAAAGTTTAAGCTGAGTTCTGATGGACAATTGGGAGTGAATTAGGTGAAATGGGGAGGGGAGAGAGGTAATGATGTGGACAAGCATCTCATGTCCCCAGGGAACATGGCATGAGTGAGGTGGTAAGTAGAGGAGAAGCTGAAGGGGCCACGGTCCTGATCAGGGTGGAGAGGGAGTGTGGAAAGACTGCTCTTTGTCCCCCAAGATCTGGTCTCCTCTTTATTTCTGACTAGAGAGCCTTTTATTTTAAGTTGGCTCAAGGCAGCCTGAAATAAAGACTACATCTCCCAGTCTCGCTTGCAGCTAGGTTTGGGCATGTGAGTAAGTTCTGGCCCATGGAATGTGCTATTGGGAAATGTTCTCAAAGGGACAGGCACAAGCTTTGCTGTCCATTAATCGTTCCTACTGGGTGAAATTCAAATGTCAAGTCTAGATCCGGAACCGCCATTGTGGACCATGCTGTAGAATCATGTGATCGGGATGGCAGAATGACAGAGAAGCTGGGTCTCTGATGACCATGGACCTGCATACATTTCCTACCCTCGACCATTTATCTCTTTGTGGATAAACACACTTCTCTCACATTTAAGCTATAGCTATTTTGGGGTGTCTATAACTGAGCATAATCCTAACTCATCCACAGAGGCAGAAGCCAGGCTGCACGGGGCACTGTGGGTCATGTTAGGGCCCTTGGTCGCCACCCTAAGAGGGGTGAACAACAGCGGAAAGGACTGGAAGGCATGCCTAGTCACTCACACAGTCTCCAAAGCCAGTGAGTTCCTCTATGCACGCACCTGCTCAAGTCCTTCAGCGGCATTTACCGAGTATGTACTGCACGCCAGGCATTGCCCTAGGTCTTTGGGGATTTCAAAGTAAATATGACACATTCTGTCTTTGAGTCAGAGGCAGTCTGATGAGAATTATAGACATGAAAATAATGGTTACTGTTCAATCAACAACACTGTGGAGTACCAAGGTGGTATTCAGTGATGGCTTCTGCGCAGTCAGTTGGGAAGAGTGTGATGACTGGTCAGAGGGGCACTGACATAAACACAGTGCGGCCTCCCTGCCTATCTCAGCGGAGCGGCGGATGTGTCAGATGCACTGTCGGACTGCACTGCGGTGGAGCAGTGACCAAGGGGAGGAGGGCCTGCTTCCAAGGAGGTTGCAGCCTGTTACTCTACAGGAAAGAAAAGGGCCATGAAAATGCTAGAACTGGCGTTCCATGGGTCCTGTGATAGGTGTAGAACAGTGTGCTGAGGGCTGGGGTGGTCAGTTCCACCTGAGGGCTCAGGACAGGCCGCCCAGATGAGCTAACTCTTGGCCTATGTTGGAAAAGATAAATACTAATTATATTGAAGTAAGCTGTGGGGTATTAGGAATATGAACAAAATGCCCTGGGAGTACTGAGAATTAAGTAACTCAGTTGCTCTCTCTCTCTCTCTGTAAAGTGTTTATGTTTAAAGCGGTGAGGGGGTATTAGGGGAAGGGAAGGCTTCACAGAGAAGGTGACTACTGGGCAGAATTTTAAAGTAAAGTAAGAGTTCCTTCCTAGGGCAGAGCGGAATTTTAAGGCAGTAGGATCACATCTAAAAGGCTGCAGGGCATGAGAAACCATAGGGTTATGAAAGGACTTCCAAGGAGTTTGAGGTGGTGAGCCACAGGCCAAGGTGAGAATGAGGCTCGGAGAGAAGGGGGCCATGTTGTCAGCACTCCGGTGGTCAGACTCAGGGCTTTTGTTTCTGTTTTGTTGGTAGAGAGAAGCCAGGGAGAATTTTAACCGGAAGAGAAACAGAGGATTTTTCTCTGTGCTTAAAAAGAAAAATTAATTGGAACAAATTCCCAAAGTGTCCCTCTCTAGAGGCTGGGTAAAGAATGATGGTGCATCATCCAGTGGAACTTCAAACAGCCATTAAAAACAATGAGGTGGATCTATATGTGCTCATATGGCACCATTTTTAAGATAAATCGTTGAGGTTAAAATAATCAAGGTGCTGTATGGTGTTTGTACTATGGTTCAATTTGTTTGAAAGATGTGTGTGAATGTGTATGCATGAAGGCATCCATCTATCTATCGATGCTTATATATATATATCTTAAAAAATTTCTATAAAAGATACACAGAAAACTATTAACAGCCTTGCTTCTATGAAGGAAAATTAAGAATAGAAGTTGTAGGAAGTTACTTTTCATTGTAAACCTTTTGGACTGATTGAATATTTCTTATCATGTGCATGCATTATTTTCTAATATATTAAATAAATATGTATTAAAATTTTTATTCTGCCTGAAATGTGAGTGATGGATTGAAGAGAGGAGAGACTCGGGCTAGAGCGAGCCCTCCCCCACCTCCATTTTCTTGATTAATGGCAACACCATCCATCCAGTTATTCAGTCTCAAACCTTGAAGTCATCTCCAACTCCCCCTATGTCTAATCAGTTATCAAGTCCTGCCTGTTCTACACCAGAAATCTCTCTCCCCTCAGCCCCAGAATAGACAGAGAGATGGATGGGACAGAACAGCAGCCTCGAGACAGACTGGAGTATGTATAAATATTTAGTATGTGATAATGGTGACATTTCAAATCCTTGTGGAAAGGATAGATTATTCAATAAATGATGCTGGGGGAAAAATTAACTCCGATCCTTAGCTTAGTCATAAGCGGAAACAAATTCCTGATGAATTAGGGATGTGTATATAAAAATAAAGTCACAAAGGCATTAGAAGAAAATGTAGGTCAGTCTTTATATTATATGGTGCAGGACAGGGTCTCTCTAAGCAAAATGTTAAAAAAAAGTATTAGAGCAGTGGTTCTCAACTTTGGCTGCACATTAGAATCACCTGGGAATCTTTTTAAAATCCTGATTTCTGGGCCTCATCCTCTGGAAATTCTGTTTCTTTGTTATGAGGTGGGGCCACAACATTAGTAACAAAGAATTTCCAGAGGATGAGGCCCAGAAGTCAGGAATTTGAAAAGATTCCCAGGTGATTCTAATGTGCAGCCAAGGTTGAGAACCACTGTATTAGACAAATCTGATAGATAAGACTATATAAAATTATTGCCGTTACAGGCTACACACATGCTTTAAAATCAGAAGCAAATGTAAAACTGGAAAAAATACTTCCAAAAATATGGTATATTAAAGTGTTAATACACTTAATGTATAAAGAAAGCTTACAAAACAATGAGGAAAAGATAAGCAGTCAAAGAGGAAAACGAAAATAAGTGATTAACAGAAGAGAAAAACAACTGGTCATTAACAAATGAAAGAATGTTCCATGTTGCTGTTTTGTAGAATAAAAGCACATTAAAACAGTAATAAAATGCCACATCTCACCAAATATTTTTAATTAAAAGATAATTCCCTCTACTGGTCAGGTGCTGGGAAAGTCTCGCACACTGCAGGGAGGAGTGTAAACCTGGCCTAAGTCCACCAAGTGACTGCCAGTATGTATCAAAATCCTCACAAATGCACCTCATGTTGACATGCTGATTTTACTAGAAGTGAATATATGCATGTATGTATCCTGAGGAAATAATTAAGTATATGACAACAATTTTCATCACAGTGTTGTAGATAACAAACCACCCAATTCCCTTAACCCCCTAATTCTTAAAAAAAGATTAAGTAAATTATGACACATTTAAACAACATAACATTATGTAATCGATAAAAGTATCTAGGTTTAAAATTACAACGGTACTCAAAAAGATGTTTATAACATAACAAAGTCAAATAATTGTAATCCATGCTATGTTTTTTTAAAATATATTTTTATTGATTTCAGAAAGGAAGGGAGAGGGAGAGAGAGAAACATCAATGATGAGAGAGAATAATTGATTAACTGCCTTCCGCATGGTCCCTACTGGGGATTGAACCTGCGACCTGGGCATGTGCCCTTGACTGGAATCGAATCCTGGACCCTTCAGTCCGTAGGTAGATGTTTTATCCACTGAGCCAAACCGGCTAGAGCCCCAAATATGCATGGATGAAAAGGGGAGACAAAAGCCTGATGTTTCAATAGCAGCTATTTCTGGGGGTTATAGATGATTCTTATTTTCTTAAAAATCACTCTGTATTTTAAAAATGTTGCTCAATAAATATCCATTACTCTATAAGATGATGAAAAAATAAAAAATGCGCTGCCCTTTGTCCCAGATTTGATGGGAATTTTTTATAAAGAAATGATTAGGGCTGTGAGAATGGATGGTGGTACAAAGGTGCTCAACACAGCATTACAAATAAAGATGAAGATGAAATAATCTGAATGCCCCAAACCAGGGAATATTTAAGTGACTGATGATTGGATACAATGGAACGAATGCTATGCGATCATAAAAATCGAGTTATAAGAGGATATTAATTAAAATGGGAGAAGAACATACACCAGAATAAGTGAAGGCAAAGCTGGCTATGAAACCACATACAAATGACACACCCCTGTTTGGGAGAAACAGAAACTATCAGGCACGTCTACACTAAGATATCAACGTGGTTATTTCGGTGGCTGAGGTGCAGGTAAGCTCTTTTGTTTGACATTCTTATATGTTTCTAAGTGTTTTGTATTCCACACTGATCACATATTTTACTTGTTAAATTCAGGGAAACTATTAAAACATCATAAATAACATTAAAAGTCAAATGACAAAACTAGAAAAAAATTACAACATGGGATTTTCAAAGTATGTTAATATACTTAATTTATGAAGAGCTCTCACAAGCCAAGAGGAAAAATATGAACATCTCAATGCAAAGATTTGCATGGGAAACATAAAGGCAATTAGAAAAGAGATAGAATCATTCAGCTAGCAGCTAAAAAAGGGTCGAATAGCAAACGTAACTCAGAGAGAGATGGAAAGTTTTGCTCTTCAAAGTGGAATTCATTCCTCAGACACTGATAATACTTTGGTGTTGCTATTGGGTGGGAAGCAGTCCTCTCGCACAGGGATCCTGCCAGCGTAGACTTCAGCTTCTGGAGGGCAGTTCGGCAGGTCTATCAAGAACCTTGAAAATGTTAATTCTTTGTGACCCAGGAGGTCAATTTGTAGGAATAATCCTGAAAAAGCAACCATGGCTATTCAAAAATTTATGGGCAAGAGTGCTCTTTGCAGCATTACTGAGAATAATCAAAATTAGGAAACTGCCAAAATAGTTCACAATAAAGGGTTGGCTTTGTTGCCAACTACAGTACAGGCCTCCAATCCTACATGAGCCATTCTAAAACCCCCAAACCCCTTAGGATTTTTGTAAGTTTGCTGCACGTTCATTGGTGGCAAAAATCTAACTTGAACTTCAAGGAGCCTGCTTAATAACCAGTATTTATCTCATTTAGTGTGATTATTCAAATGTTTTCTTGCCCAAACACAGGGGTTGGCAAAAGTAGGTTTATAGTTGTGAGTATGCGAAACAGTTTATTCTTGTATTATTATTTATTAATTATTGTATTTTCTATACAAACAACTGTAAATCTACTTTAAATATATATATTTTTTTATTAATTTCAGAGAGGAAGGAAGAGGGAGAAAGAGATAGAAACATCAATGATGAGAGAAAATCATTGATTGGCTGCCTCCTGCATGCTCCCACTGGGGATCGAGCCTGCAACCCAGGCATGTGTCCTTGACCGGAATCGAACCCGGGACCCTTCAGTCCACAGGCCGATGCTCTATCCACTGAGACAAACTGGCTAGGGCCAACTGTAAACTTACTTTTGTCTACTCCTGTACTTCTTCAAGTCTCTTTAGTGTATTAAAAGAATCTGTAGACACATAATTAAAAACAACAACACAAAACATGTTGTAGTACTATATCAAAATCTTAACAGTTATCTCTAGAAGGTGAAAGTATGAGCAATTTAAATCTATTTCTACACATTTTTATAGTCTCTAAGTTCTCTATAATGAATCTATATTATCTCTAGCAGATAAAGTATTTTATAAATCTAAACTAAATCTCGTCCTGTCAATGGGTTGAGTGTCAACCTAGAAACCAAAAGGTTGCGGTTCAATTCCTGGTCAGGGCACATGCCTGTGTTCGGGGCTCCATCTCCAGTGGGGGGCATGCAGGAGGCAGCCAATTGATGATGTTTCTCTCTCATCAATGTTTCTATCTCTAAATCCCTCTCCCTTCCTCTCTCTCCAAAAATCAATAAAAAACATATTAAAAAAATAAAAACCTACACTAAATCTGGATTTCACATTACCAAGAAACTGAATAGAATGTCAAAGATACACAGGCAGGAGTCAAGCTTAGTTCTTCTAAATATGACTCCTGTGTTCTTTCCCTTCTAATGTGCCACATCTAAACTGGTGGTTTGGAAAGAAGGTTCAGCAGAATTTTAATAAATGCTACGTTTAAACAGATTCTGTGGACCAGTGCGTATTGAGAAATGCAATATATAGAACTTTACCGCAGGATTTCTCAGGGCCTTTTATAGTCTAAGATGCAGTGTGTTCCCAAAAGAGAGGGGTCATATGCTGAGTTCCTCCAATACATTTGGCCGTAAATCTTTTCTATTTAATTTTAGTTGTACTTCGGTTTATGTGACTGTGTGGGAAATCAGCACCATCTTGAGAATGTACTTTCCCATGAAGCACTTGGAGTGCTAATCTTATGGAAAATTTCATCCTTCAACTGGGAAAGATGTGCAAGGGCACCTCTAGAGTAGTGACAGTTTCCTGTGGGAATGCGGACTCTGTCCTCGTATTAGCTTCTCCCTGTAAGAGCGACGTTCATAGCGCGTGGAAGGCCGTGCTGCTGGAATGGAGACTTTTGTTCCATTAAGATAGCATCTGACCCAATGTGATTCCGTAGGATATGATGGCCTGTTACGTAAATACTGGTGGAAAGTCTGTGGAGGCAGGAAGTCAAAGCTCCCAGACAGAGTTCTCTGCATCCTCCTCCCGGTGATCAGGCACCTCAGAGCTTCTCACTGAGACACTGAAGACTGGGGGCATTTTGTGACATGAACCCCAGCTTGGGAGGTGGCAGCAAAGCCGGCAGGTGAGCATCCAGGGTGACCTGGGTCAAGTTGCTTCTTCTCTGGGTGTCTCAGTCATTTCATATGCACAACAACAGGGTTGGTTAGGGCAGAAGAGCAACCTTGTGTCCTCTCACTTGCCAACTCCAACTCAATCCATTGGTCGAGGCTTCCTAGAGCCTTGAGTCAGCCCCCCTGCTTAGTGAGAAAGAATGCTGGGGTTGATTATTGATGTCTGCCCTGGGCACACATGGGAAGGGTGGGTTGTTCCTGCCCTGTGTGTCTGAGTCCTCCTGAAGACCTGGGATGCTTTAGAATGGGCACATAGGAGCCAGCTCCCAAATCCAGCCTTTGTTTCATGAACTCTGGTGATCTTTTGCCTCATTTCCTCTTTCTTTCTTCCTTTCTTTTTTTTTTTTTTTTTTTGGATTCCGCTTCATCTATAGAGATTCCAAAGTCTTGGCTCATGGTCTTTGTAATAGCGAAATAATGGTTTTCTGTGGCAATCTTCTTCTACTCCCTTTCTTTCACCCTCTTGCCAGAGATGAATCTGTTTTTACTAAAAGAGAAAAGAGGGAAAAAATACATATGTAAAAATCACACATCCTCACCATGTGCAAAAATCATGTGTTTGGCAGCAAGAACATGTTTCCAAGGCCAAATGGCATTTTTCTTTTCTTGCAAAACGAGCAAGAAAAAAAAGAAAGGGTCCTACTTTCCCAGCAGCTGGCACTGAGTTATTGGCCCTTGTCGGTTGCTGCCGCTAATGCTGGAAACCCGTGATGCTGGGAGAGCAAGTCCCGGGGGGATCTGGTTGCAGCCTCCTCCCCTGCTTTGCACAGGGACTGAAACACACACAAAACCCATGGTTGGCAGAACCACTGTCACGGGTATTAGCGGGAGGGTGGCATGGAGGCCAGAAGGCCATAGTGTCTGTAAGAGCTCCCTCTCACCAGCTGTGTGATTTTGGGGCAGAATTCTTAACTCCTCTGAGCTTTAGACTGCTAAAAAAAAATACCATAATCTCCAGTTGGCCTCCAGTTGGTCAGTGTGTGAGGATACCCCAGAGAACAAAACTGGCAAAAGTCCCTGCCCTTGGGGGACTGATATTTCAACAGGAAGGGGAAGGATGGGAGTGGGTGGGAGGGAAGACAGATATTGGGCTGGTTCATACACACGTTAATATCAGATGGTACCAAAGACCAGAAGGAAACTAGACCTGGGCAGGGGGATATGAAATGCCAGAGTGGGGTGCCCTTTCAGTCGAGACCAGGAGCCATTAGGACCAGGAGTCGGTGAGGTTGTGTGCCATGTGTCTACCTGGGGGGTTGGGGCTCCTGGCAGAGGGAACAGCAAGGTCAAAGTCCTAAGGCGGAAACATGCCAAGGGTGGTGGGGACAGCAGGAAGTTGGTGTCTGGGATGGAGTGGGGCCGGGGGGAACAGGAGGTGAGAACAGACAGGTGTGAGACGGTGGGCAGGGCAGGGAGGGGGTCAGGTTGGGCTTTGTGAGGACTTTGGCCTTTCCTCTGAGCATGTTAGGAGGCTGTGGGAGCTTATTCCAAAGGGGAACATGCTCTCGTTTGCATTTTAACAGGAATATTTGACCCCTGTGTTGAGAAATGGACTGTGTGGGAGGCCAAGGTGAAGGCAGGGAGGTGCTTTGGAAGTTGTTGCCCTGCTCCAGGGAGTGATGCTGGTGCCTGGACCACAGGCGAGAAGGAGGTGGTGGGAAATGGGAGGGATCTGGGTACAGTTTGAAAGCCTCCTTCCCGGGTTGTTGTGGGAGATTGTGAAACAACATGAAAAAAGCCCCACCCAGCGCCTAGAATACAGTAGGTGCCCAGTTAAAGTTAGGTCCCTGTTCTAGTCATTTGACCAGCTGTGCTTGCCCTTGGCGGGGGGTCGGGGTTAGGTGGCTCACCTGAGGGCATCCTCATTCATTCAAGCATTTCACCAGATGTTGCTCTCTTCCACGTTCCCTGGGATTGGAAAGAAGACTTACTATACAGGTGTCGGCGCTTCCCAAAAGCAGGACAGGGGGCTCTCCAGGACCAGAGGGAGGCTGAGAGAGAGGTAAAGGGGACAACAGCCACTTAGGGACTTTTGTTTCCCAAAGTAAAGCAAATCACAAAAGCTTGCCAAGGACCACCTTGGAGCCGTGTGGTTGATGGAGGGAAGCTTGGAGCTGGTGTTCGAGCTGCTTGCAGTGGTTCTCAACCTTCCTAATGCCGCGACCCTTTAATACAGTTCCTCATGTTGTGGTGACCCCCAATTTCATTGTTACAAACTGAACATAATTCAAGCATAGTGATTAATCACAAAAGCAATATGTAATTATATATGTGTTTTCCGATGGTCTTAGGTGACCCCCGTGAAAGGGTCGCGACCCACAGGTTGAGAACCGCTGCGGGACTCTGGAGTTGGAACTGAGCGGTGACACTGGGTTCTGGAGAAGAAGTTCTTAAGAGTGAACTTCTGAATGCATCCCAATGCCAGGGGTAGGATGCATGCGGAGCCGTGGCTGTAAGTGGCCAGGCACTGCCTCCCACACCCTCCCGGCCGCGGCCCCAGGGCTGCTTCCATGGAGAGCAGCGATGTGCCTCCACGTTGAACGTTGCTGGTGCTGACGGCATTCCTGAGGAGGGGCGGTGAGGCAGAGGACTTGAGGGGGCTCTGCCCAGGGCTGGCAGGTCCGCAGGGCCTCAGGGAGTGTGATGGAGTCCCTGTCATGAGGTGTCCGAGCCAGGACACAAGTGGACATGGCAGAGGCACTGGGTGGGACGGGAGCAGGTTCCCAGGTAAGCTGGCGAGTGGGAAACGGTTTCATAATAGATAGATAGATAATTTTATGTTAAAAATACTACTTTCCTCTTTTATGATAGTGATACGCACTCTTCTTTTAAAAGGCACTTATGGAAGCTTAAAAATAAGTAGACTTAGTGGAAGCCAGTGGGCTGGACAGGCTGCAGGGTCCCTGGGAGTGATTGAGGTTGGGAACTGTGGACTCGAGGTGCTGTGTGTCCTGGGTGGTAATGACGGGAAGTTATTTGTGCCAGGTTCTCAGGGTTGGCCAGGCCATGATGGGTCTGTTGTCACAGCTGAAAACTCCTGGCTATGGGAAGTCCTACATGTAAAGGACATTTTCCCCTTTCCAGATGCTTCCATCTCTTGTGAGAGCAGCGACGGAGGGAACAGGATGAGGAGTGAAGGGCCCATCACCCCTTTGTTTGCATGAGAACCCGCGGCCACCCTGCAGCCTGTGCGCTTGGACTTGCTCTCAAGGCTTCCTTTCTCCCAGTGCTGGGCAGCAGCGCCTGACAGCAGCGCTTGCTCACCTCCCACCCTGCCTGTCTGAGGCCTCCACAGGCCGTCTTCCTGTGCAGACAGTTTGTGCAACTCAGCCTATTAGACAGCAGTTAAACATGGCCACTTCCCTACTGGGGCGAGGCAGGGTGCTGCAGGAGCAAGCCTGCCCCTCTGCTCTCCCCACTCTGTCTTCCTTTCCACCCAGTGGCCTCTGTCCTTTAGAGCTGACCAGACCCTGAGCCTTGTGCCCATGAGGAGGACCCGAGGAGGCAGTGGGATGGCTCCTGAGGGCCATACAAAAGCCACAGGAATGCTGACCTTGGGCCTCAGGGGCCTGTGCACCCTCAGCAGGGTGGGTAGTAGTGATAAATTATCAATGCACTTATTGACCGATAAACAGCACAGTGGGTATCTGGCACATGTAGGAACGAGAGTGCTCTGTGGGCCAGGCGGCTTAGGGCGGGCGAGTCCTGCCCCACTATGACCTGCTGTGGAGCATGAGGAGCTGGGTACCTCAGGGCAGCTCGGTGCCCTCACCCACACTTTCCTCACAGGGTGTACAGGGCCTGTGCCTGGCACAGCTCAGGTCTCAAGAAAGAGGCTACCATCCTGCTGCCAGCATGGGAGCTGATTCTTAGGACAAGTCTGAAAAGAATAGCCTTCTTGCCCTGGAGCAGGAACTAGCGACGTCCACGGCTGGTTTGATGACCCCAGCGCTCCTCCATCGCTTTCACCATCATACAGAGCAGGCCCAAGCAGCGGCACCTCAGGAAGGCTCAGGATGGGGCCTCCTGCAGTATATCTGCCTTGGGGACCTTCCTCAGAGGACCCAGCCTGGTGGCCCCGCCCTGCCGAATGCCTGCAAACTCGCCCAGGATGAGGGTGCTGGACGCTCCGAGAAGCAGCTGTCTTCAGCCCACTTCCCAGGGGAAGGAGAACAGGCTCTGAGACTTTGTGTTCCAGCTCCGTGTATGCAAGCAGGAGGGTCGGGTACCGTTCCTGCCTTCTCCACCGCCCCATGAGGCAGGGACCAATGTCTATTTTGTGACCGAGGACGCAGAGACCTGAGAGTGCTGTGCTGTGTCGCAGCTGACCCGCCTCTGTGTGTCAGGCCAGGTTCCGACCCTGGTGGCAAACCCCCAGCTCCACTGTCACCCTCCTGACCCAGACCTCCCCGCTGGTGCCTACCTGTTGCAGTTTCAGAGCTGTGTCTGGTGGGGGGCGATTTTGAGGGGCAGAGGGATTCAGATGGGAGGGATCAGGTTGAAACCTAGGAGACAGAGCTGGGACCAGAGAAGAACTCCCAACCAGACCCTCAACTCTCCCCTTGAGCCGCCGAGTGCACAGGATGGGTGGGGGTGCGGCGGCCCACCAGCTGTCACCGTGTGCCATCCTCAGTTGGCCTCTCCAAATCCTAGTACAGCCTCCCCTCCCCGAGGCGCATCTGACAGCCCAAGCCTCAGGCTTCCTGACCCCACATCCTCACCTCCAGGCGCGGGGTCAGGAGCGGGCTTCACCCTGTCTCCTTAGGGTTTGGGACATTCTTGCTCAAATTTGGACTCTTAGGGGCAGGGACCAAATGGGGAGGAAGAAAGAGAGGAAAGACAAACTTCAGAGTCAGACTGGCCACCTGGGAACCCTGATTGTACCATTTGGAAAATGGATGATCTTTCTTCATAATTTTGAGACTCAGTTTCCTCATCTCTAAAATGGGCGTGACAATGCCTGCCTCACAGAGCTGTAGTGAAGAATGAAGAGGACCAAGCAAGAGACTCCAGCACCAGAGCCTGGGGTAGTTATGCTCAATGCAATCGCAGCCTCCTATGTCTCACAGCCCCTCGCCACCCCGCTCCCGCCCAGCCCCAGCACCACCCCTCTAACTCCCCGCCAGGCTGGGGTGCCAAGCTGGGCAGAGTCGGCATGAGCCAGTGCTGCTGGTGGAGGGATCATTTCTCCTCTCAAGAACATGCTGTCTGCCCTGCTGTCTGGGGCAGCTATGTATGCCTCCCACCAGCTGCCTGACCTCAGGCAGGCCCTGTCCCCTGTCCAGACCTTATGTTCTTCCGGGCCGTGATGGGTGCTTTCTCAGGCGCCCCAGTTCGGACATTCTGCAGTGCCAGGATGTGGAGGATGCCCAGAGCAGCTGGTCTGGCTGGGGACAGAGGCTCTGACCCCTTCTCAAGCCCTCCTTGGCCCAGGTCACCAGCCAGGTGGTTAATTAGCACTCTGGCAACCAGGTAACCAAGGCCAGTAGGTCAGAAGTTAATCATTTCCTCAAAACACAAGCAAACCCCCATTTCCACTGCATGGTGATGATGCAATCACACAACCAGGCCAAGCCCAGGACCACCTTCTCTGATCCGAACTGACCCCAATTAGCCAGGTGACCCTGGCTCAGCTTGCACATCTGTAGAGAGAGAGAGGGATCAGGGATAGATACAGAGCTGTAACTTCTGCTCCTGATGGGGTCAAAGGCTGGAAAGTGACCGGGGACCAGGCCTGGCGCACTCCTTCCCCCGGACATGGTCTTCTCCTGCACCTTCCCGGAACCCGTGCCCGGGCTTCACCAGAGCTGCTTGTTCTGCCCAGCCTGCTGCCCCTTAGTGCTCACCACCCACTGGACCCCATCCTCTCACCTGCCCACATCCGGCCCCTCCTGTCCCCTGGCCCCTCTGTCCTCTGCCTGTGGGTGACAGGAAGGTCCCCCCCCCCCCCCCCCAGTGCCAGGGCCAGGTGATCAGAGTGCACAGAGCTGGGGTGGGCTAAAGAGCCCTGGACTTCCACCCTGATTGTGCTTCCTAGCGCAGGACCCACGCCTCCTGTGTGTGCGGAGCCGGGCCTGCAGACTGCCTGCTGGGACCCACCCTGCAGGGGCGCCAGGCAAAGTGGGTGTGTGGGAAAGCCGTCTGCCTGGGGGGTTTGTGAGCAATGGGAACCCGAGGCCAGAAATAACTGAGCACAGTTTCTAGGAGAACTCGGCTCAATATCAGATTCCTGTAGCCAGAGAGCGAACAGACAGCTCCTCTGTGGCGGAGAGTCCAGCCTGGCTCTGCTGCCGACTCCACCCTGGGTGAGCCGCCACCCGCTTGGACTTCGCTGCCCTTGCTTTTCCCTGGGGTGGAATGAAAAGATGTCAGTCCCAAGGCCACGTCCAGCTCTCTTGTCCCAGCACTGTGCCTGCTGAGGGGACCGCTGTCCCTGCCCTCAGAGGATATGCGTCTGTTCCGGGCCCACGTCCCATCTGACCCTGATGGTCCACCTCAGCTTCCCTGTGGCTTGCCTGGTGCAAAGCCCAAAGTGCTTACTTTCCCACCAGCCTCCCTCCTCCTGTCTCCTGCCTCCCGCCTCCTGCCTCCCGCCTCCTGCCTCCCACCTCCTGCCTCTTGCCAGGAGCCCAGTGGCTCCAGCTCCCAGACACTGGACCTGTCCTCAGCACCACCAGCAGTTCTCCTTGTTATCTCATCCCCAGGGTGACAGCAGAGGCAACAGGAAAAATAAAGAAAAGTTAGATGTTATAAAGCACGAGAAAAAAGCTGATGGGAAAGTGCCCTCTGAACGTTCGCGCTCTCTCCCTTGGTTTTGGGGTGGGGATGAGGAGAGGTGGGTGGCGTGTGCCTATAAACGGCCTGGCCTGGTGTCTGTCCCGGGCTCTGCCTCTTTAAGAGAACGCTGGGCCAACATTTATTGGCTGCGGGGGCCCTGCTGTGTGTGTGGCTTGGGTGTTTACAGGCCTGGGAAGCCTGGGCTCTCTCTTCCCAGGCTGCACAGCAGTGGCCAGCAGAAGCTGGGTATAGAATGGCTGCCATTCACGCTGGAGTTTGCAGCAGGACTTGGTGTGCAGCCCAGGGGAGCGGGCGGCCTTGCACTGCTAATGGAAAGGGAGGAACTCCCACCCTGCTGGGCTCAGGCTGGGAGGGGCCGGGTGGGAAGGTTGGTTCCCTCTGAGCGTCGGGTACCCTGGCCAAGACCCTGGGTGTGCAGGCACTGGAGACAGCCCAGACCCGGGCACACAGGATGTGCACCCAGGAACTGACCAGGTGAGACCCCGAATGGAAGCAGGCCACAAGCTAAATCCCGCAGACGAGGGATGGGGGATGCAGGGCCCGCTGCCTGCAAGCTGGGGTGCCCTGGCAGAGAGTGTGTCCTTGGCGGGTACTTCAGTAATCAGAGTCTTCATTGGCTCACCTGGAAAGTGGGCAGAATGAAATTGGGTTCATAAGGTTTTGTGGGGGTTAAATAATGGGATGTGTGCACAAGGCCTGGCGTGTCCGCCCTCGGCAGTGGCTGTGGCTACCAGCACCTCCACCGCTGGCACTGCCGTCCCCCTGGGTCCTGCAGGCTGAGCACTTGGAGCCTGGTTTCAGCCACAGCCCTGCTCCTGCTGACGGTGCGACACGTGCATAGCACTTGGGTTGGGGGACACAGCCCTGCCTGCCGTGTCCGCATCCCACTCAGAGCTCAACTCGGAACAAGAGCTGCCGTTCACTGATCACTCGCTGCAGATCGGGGCCGAGCCAGACACGTCACCATTCATCACTTTTATTCAATATTGTGAGCCTCCGATTGTGGAATCCTCAAAGGTGTAAAGTCAGCCCTTGGATAGAAGCATTAGCAATTGTGATTTAACCAACCTCAGATCAATAATATTTGTGGGGGGGAAAAATCCCAGAAAGTTCCAAAAAAACAAAGCTGAACTTGCCACGCACTGAGGGCTACTCTGAACCCGTGCGGACGAAGCGACGTGTAGGCGCACCCTGCCGTAGCGCCTGTGCCAGCATAGGTTACATGCGAATCCCACGTCATTCACGGAAGGGGCCTGAGCAGCCATGGCCTTGGGTGGCCACAGGGCTTCTGGAATCAGCCTCCTGCCGATACCCAGGGACCACTGGCCAGAAACAGAAGGCACGGTAATGAGCCCCTTCGATCCGTCACCCTGCTTCAATAGTGATTGACATTTTCTCTCACTCATCTCTGACTGCTCTTCTCTCCTTCTTCTCCTGCCCCTGGCTCGCTGCTGGAACATCTAAAACAAGCTCCAGACTTCGAGTTATTCCCCTGTGAATACCTCAGGATGGCGGGCTGCCGGAGAGGAAATGTTAAAGAGAAAGCAGACACCATCATGCCGAAAGAAGTAAACAGTCATTTTTAATATCACCCAATATCCAATCTGAGCATCTTTTCACTTCATCCTCAAAATGACCTTTGGAAGTAAAACGATTGCTCCCACCTTTCAGAAGAAAATGGAGTGAATGAGACAGTAAGTGGCTTAGGCACAGTCACTCAGCTTGGCCCCATCTCCTGGGTCCAGCCGGCTGACAGGTACTAAAGGCAGGATTGGAACCCAACATCAAATCCCAGAGCTGAGCCCTCACTTCCCCACCCTCCCTGAGCCTCGGAGCCTGTGGCCCCTCATCCGGGAACCTCACCTGTGCTCAGCCCCTCCATAAGCCCACTTCCTTACGGCCACACTGACCTCAGCTTTGTCGTGCCTAACGTGGCAGCCACGGGCACCTGCCTCCAAGGGCTGCTCATTTCTTCACGTTTTTCATAACTATTTACTCCGTGCCTACATTGTCCTAGAGCTGTTGGGGGTGCTTGCCATCAACCAAGAGAGTTTTGGCTGTCATGGAGTTGACAGGCCATACACCCTTGCTACTCAAATTGTGGGTCCCTGGGAGCTGGATAGCAATAGCCACTCAGCTGCTCCCCCGCCCCTCAACCGGCTGCACTGGAATCTGTGCATTAACCAGATCCACCAGTTGGAGAAGCACTGCCTTGGACCAGTTTTCACCCTGGCTGCACATTAGAATCCTCTGGCCCGGGACCCATCCAGAACCATTAAATCAGAACCACTGACGATGTTAACAAGTTCCCTGTGCAGGTGGCATTGAGAACTGCCGGCCCAGCTTGATTGTTTCAAGAATGAATGAGCTGGGGGTGAACTCCCTAGCCAGTACCTAGGACTCAGTAGGTGCTAAATTAACGCTCTATTTATTTCCCCTCGTCTCAGCCTTGTTCCCAGACACCCTCCACCCCTGCCCTACCCAAAGCTTACATTCTTGAGTGGCTTACACTTTTCCAAGTCCAAAGGCAGTCTTTGGCCTCATGAGCTTCCAAACAGAGTGTTGTCCTTTGTTGGGAACCCCCAAAACAATATATGGAGTCTTCTCACAGGAAGTCAGCCTGCAGGGAAGACTCGAGCATCTCCCCTCAAGGCCCGGTGTGCAGAGCTGGGCTGAGAGCTGCAAACAAAACTCAATCAATCAATCAATAACTGAAGGCTCAACCTCGTGTGCAAAGTGCTTTTCTTTCACCACCGCTGGATCCCTGGCCAGACGTTATCTCATCCCGCTCTCTCCCGCGCGTGACACGAGGAAGGCCAGGTGCCACCGGCCACAGCTTACCAGGCCAGAAGCTGCAGTTTGAATCACTGGGCATGAAGGAGAGGGCGCTGACCCTGGACCCTAGGGCAGAGCAGCAGCCCAGACTCCACCTGGCCTCCCTGGGTGGCCTTGGCCCAGCAACATTTCCTGCTGGAGGTGGCACTGGCAGAGCCCCAGGGTGTGGGTGGGCCTGTGTGAGTCCCGGCTCTCCCTCTGCAGGCCACCAGGACTCCGGGAAGGGGGCTGTTTGCAGGCCTGTAAATGAGCCACAGCCCACGTGGGAGGCTGTGGAGGGTCAGTGGCTTTTCTTTGGGAGCTGGCAGGGGTGAGGACGGCTGGAGAGGGGCGGGGAGAGGAGTGCAGAGGTAAGAGCTCTGAGCTGTCTCCATGCCGATTCTCCATCTGGCCATTAATTCAATCAGAGGTACCGGCCTCCGCACTTTAACGGCGAGGCTGAGGCCTGGGAACGGGGAGGCACTTCCCAGGCCGTGCGGCTGTTTCTGGAGATGGTGAGGCCTGTGATGTCTCTGAGGTACGGCGGACAGGTCTAGAGAGTCAGGACCCAAACACTCTGGGCGTGGCTGGCAGCTGAGAGATCTCTCTGAGCCCAGCCATCCCAGATGGGGAAATGAGACCAGCAGGCAGAGCTCGGGGAGACCAGTCTGCCCAGCACTTGGGAGTAGGAAGGCGGGGCGCCTCCCACCGGCAGCGTGTGAGCAGGCGGCCTTGTGCTTTCCTTTTCTCGTCCCTGAGCAGGCGCCGGGCTCTGATCCCTGCTGTGGTGCCTGTGGGTGGCTGTGGGCAGGTCACTCCGCTCCCCGGGTCTCAGAGTTTCCTGCTCTTGCATGGCGGCACAAGCTCTGACTGCCCGTGTGGCTGCGAAAAGGCAGCAAGTTAGGAAACAGATTGTGCAGAGCTGTCAGCTGCCTGAATGACACGTCCACTCTACAAGGGATGGAAAGCAGCGTGCACACACGTCCTCGGTCTCCCCTCCTGAGCCCAAGCAGAAGTCACTCACTCTCAACGCCACGCCTCCCTGGATGTGGACCTGGCTCAGGGCCCCTCTGGGCCACAGCACTCCAGGCAGCCACCTCCTGTCTAGCAGAGCGCACAGAGATGAAATCTGTCTTCTATTTCTACCTTGTCTGTGGAGAAGTAGCTGTCGGGAGCCAGCTTCTCCAGGAAAAGGCAGAGCTTGAAAATGAAGCAGGAAATTGGGCGTCGGGGCGGGAAGGGGCGGGGGGGAGTTGGGGGGAGACATAGGTGGGGTAAAAGGCTCTCGGACTGAATGGACAGTGGCAGTGTCTGCAGCCCTTCAGGGCCCTGGCGGTGGGCAGAGTGTGTAGAGCAGCAAAAAGGAGGAGCTGGCACCAGGAGAGGGGCACAGCGCGGTCCCGCCATGATGATCTCCACCTCACATGGAAGGAGAAGTTACAGTCAAAGTATATGGCAACCTATCTGCCAGAGCCTAACACCCACATTCTTTCTCCACGCCGCCCCTCAGAAAGCACAGCCTGTTGCCCTGGGCACCTCCCATCTCCTGAGCAGGGCTGGGCCTGGGGGAGACCAGTCTGCCCAGCACTTGGGAGTAGGAAGGCGGGGTGCCTCCCACAGGCAGCGTGTGAGCAGGCAGCCTTGTGTTTTTGCTTTTCTGATCCCTGAGGCATTGGAGTCTGTGAATCCTGGAACAGGGGCCCGAGCCGTGGGTGGGAGTCCCTCTCAGCCACTATCTTTCCTGGGGGGAACCTCAGGAGCTCTCTGCCCCTTCTGGGCCTCAGTTTACCTCTCTTTGACCGAGGGCCTTGTGACTCAAGCTGCAAAGTGTCAGCATTGACATCTCCCTCCCCTGAAGCTTGTAGGTGAACCTCAGGCCCCCAGATCAGAGGGCTCCGGGCCCTTTACGTGCTCACGGAGGTTGGGGAGTCATCCAGCTCCAGCACTGGAGTGTCTTGCATACTCAACAACTTGGGCATCCTGCGCCTCCCCAGGTCAGCACCTGAGTCTGGGCCAAACCTGAAGCCAGGGGGTTGGTTCCCGTCAAGAAGGATGAGTGAGGAATGCCGGCAAGGCCCCTGGTGGGGGCAGAATGGCAAGCGTCCTGCAAGAAGGCTGTGGCAGGCCTGGGCTGGCCTGGGAAACCCAGCCAGCCCGCAGGAGCTCCCAGATGGGGGCAGAAGGCCAAGTACACCAACACACAGAAGCGACTCAGGCCAGCAACCTGGATGTGGGGCGGGAGGGCGGGGAGGCTGCAGGAGAGCAGAGCAGGGTGTGATCGGGTTGGGCCTTCGCTCAGGAGGCCGGAAGAAGAGCTCACTGTGGACTCCAGACCTGGTGGCAAAACACTCCCTGCTCTGCAGGTGACCCCCAGGCCCAATAGGTAATATCTCAAGGCCCATCAGCGAGCTGTGGGGCCACAATTAAATTTAAATGCTCATCCATTTCTCCACAAGCACCAGAACTTTCCATCCCTTTTATGGATTCCTGAGGATTGATCAAATGCAGCTGTTTTGGCTCCCCAGCCAATGCAATAATGAAAGGTGGCCCGCATCCCCTCCAGGGAAATCAGCGGCTTATTTATTTATTTTGACTCCAAGGCTCATAATGAACTTGAGCTTCTAAACCTCTCCATCTCCCTGGCCCTCACCTGAATTCACTTTATGGTGACTTCCTTGTTGACACCCAAAAACCTTCTGGTGATCTGACCTTGGTCAGTTTTCGTGTCACTTTTCTCTTCTGAAAAACAAAACAAAACATGGGCTTCCGAACCGTTACGCCATGCGGGACCCTTGGCATGGTTCAGTGAGATATTGCAGGCCAAGGGCTAGCAGAATGCCTGGCACAAACAGGCACCGTGCATGCCACTTGCCTGCCTTTCAGAACTCTAGGGGTGGGGGAGCGGGTAGAGAATCATAAAGCTGCCTGCTGCTGTGCCTGCTGGGCCTAGACGTCACTTCCTTCATCACATAAGCAGCCCCACCTTCCCAGGCTCAGGGTTGCTCAGGTCCACACGTGCATTGGGCCTCACAGTGCCCTCGAGACAGGTAGACAGCCTTCGAGTCTGTCACTCTCATCAGCTTCTCGGGGGCCAGTGAGATGATCTTACTTTCTAGCACTATTACTGCATGTACTGGGTTGAATTGTGTCCCCACAAAAGATATGCTCAAGTCCTAACCCCTGCACCTGTGAATGTAAAATATTTCCTTATTTGGGAATAGGCCTTTGCAGATGTAATTAAGTTAGGGCTCTCCAGATGAAATCATCATGGGTCTTGGATGGGTCCTAATTCCAATGACTGGTGTCCTTCCTTATAAGGAGATAGAGATCTGAGACGTGGAGAAACAGGAGAAGGCCGCGAAGAGGCCGGCAGAGATCGGAGCGATGTGTCTACAAGCCAAGGAGCACCAAGGGCTGCCAGAGACCGCCAGAAGCTGGAGACATAGACAGGGTCCTCCCTGGAGCATCTGGGGGCAGGAGGCCCTGCCGACACCTCGGGCTCAGCTCTGGCCTTCAGAGCTGAGAGAGAATAAATACAACAGCCTAGGGAGCTAGTATCCCATGTGAATAATAAGACATTTAAAATAGAGACGACTCCTGTGCTGAGATGTTGTCAGAGTGCGGGTGATGAGGCCCCTGACGAGCACAAGGACCCCGAGGGCCTCCCTGCGGGGGAGGTGGCTGGACAGGCTTTAGGGCCTGCAGGGCACAGTGCAGGCTCAGGCCACCTCAGGGTTGGGATAGAGAGTTGGGTGGGCCGCGGTGCACTAACGGAGACAGAAGAGATAGAAGCTGCAGGGCATTGTGGGAGATCAAGCCCCTAGCTTACTTAAGGACCCGAGGGGCCTTGGCAGTGGGCACTCGTCCAGGGCAGGTATTGTGGAGACGGCTATCCGGGGGGTGGACACAGGGTGTGGAGACCAGAGCTGAATTATGCTCTGTCCCTTCCATCTGAGGGAGAAAGGACTCAGAGAGGGGGTGGCTCCAGCCTGAAGGGTTCACAGGCAAAGGCAAGGATCTCAGGTGGAGGAGCCTCCCCCGGGGGGCTGGGGTGTCCGGGCAGACCTCCCAGCACACATGGTAGGTTCAGCTTCATTAGGTCCAGAAGGAGGAGCCTGGGTGATTCTGAGGAATCACCGAGGAAACCCTGAGGTGCTCCAGGAAGTGCACTGTGGCCTGGCGTGTTAGGACGGGGAGGGCTGGGCTGAGCAGTGAGCTGGGAGGGACAAGGAAGAGCACAGAGAGGAAGAGCAGAGGGAACTCAGTGGGAGGACATATTCCCAAATGCTTTGTGACCAAATGGGTGCAGGGCAGGGACAGGGAGGTGGACCGTGCCTCAGGCTGCAGAGCCCAGGGTAGCGTGATGGCACTGCCTCTGTGGTGGGCTGACGGCAGGCTTGGGCTTCTAGGACCCTTCCCTGCTGGACAGATGAACAGATGGCCACACAAACAGAAACACGCAGACACACAGGCACATGGACACACAGACCACACACACAGGGATGTCCACAAAGCTGTCCATAGAGACAAACACATGCAGGAGCACACATGCCCAGAGACACATGTGTGTGCACACAAGCATATTCACATATGCACAGACGCACGCACACAGACACACAGAGGAGCCTGTTTCTCTGGCTGTCTGCTTCCCACCCCACCTACCTCTTACTCTTTCTCTCCTCCCCGCCCAGTCCACTCCCTCCTAACAGGGAGGGTGGGTAAGGCTCGGCCCTAGGCCAAGGGCGGTGAGGGAGAGACCAGAGCAGGAGGCCAGAATCCCAGAGAGAGTCATTCTTCTGTGTGAAGACAAAGGGCAGGGATGGACGGAGACACAGGCGGGAGCTGAGAGACAGCGTTCTGAGACTGGCCCACAGCACATGGAGAAAATGAGACACAGAGTCTCCAGTTGCAGCATGATGCACACAGAGCTACTCAGGTACACACAGACACACAGACACACTGGCCCACACACAGGCATAACACACATGGATACACAGAGAGACCTCTACACGCAGACTCACCGGCATGCACACAGACAGACACACATACACCCTCCTCCCACCCCCACCCCCAGAAGGAGATACACACACAGACAGACAGTCAGACACACAGACACACAGAGGCATAGCCAAATCGACCCAGGCAGAGCCATGGAGACAAAGAGGCTTTGAGCGAGGCCAGCCCTCCCCCAGAACCCAGACATCCCAGCTTTGCAGTCCCCCCAGGAACCCTCTGAAACGCCAGGAGAAATTCCTGGGATATTAGCTAAATTTCAGACACAAACATTCCGGTCTCCCTCTCCAGATGTAGCGCTCATGAAAGCCCGCACAGCCCTCCCTGCCTGCCCTCACGCCCCCGCTCCCTGCTCCTAGGAATGCTGCCTGTCGGCTCAAGGAAGGGGGTGGCCCAGGGGGGTGCAGGGCTCACAACTGCACACTGGGGGACCCTGACCAATGCGGGCATCAGGCAGATAGGGGGGTTCCTTGTTGGAGGGTGGGGGTGCTGCCCAAAGCCAGGGCTGAGCAGGCCCCAGGGGCCTGTGGCGAGGGCTCTAGACTGAAGTTAGAGACCCCGAGTTAGAGCTCAGCTCCTCACAGAAGCCTGGCTCATCACAGGGGCCCTTGTAAGCTACAGGCCTTGCTCACCTCCCCACAGACACCCTGGCCACCTTTCAGCTCCAGGAACTTAAATCAGGTTCTTCCCACCTCAGGGCCTTTGCACGCACTGTTCCCTCTGCTTGGGGCTCGTCCTCGACTCTGCCTCCATCTCAGCATAGATGTTACTTCTTCAGAGAGGTTCTCCCACCAACCTGGGCCTCCTCTATTTCCTCTAACACGGCCAGCTCTTCTCCTGCCCAGCCCTTATCTCAGTTTGTAGGCGCTTCTTTACGGGTGAGGTTATTATCTAGTGCTTTTCTCCCCTGGGCCAGACCAGAAGCTCCCCACGGACGGAGCCAGAGCCTGGTGCACAGAAAGTGCTCGGGAAATGTGGTCCTGTCTCCTGGGCCATGCAGGCCACATTAGCACCCGCAGCCCTAGTGTCCGTATCCATAAAGGGGTTGGAACGGCATTTTCCTGGCCAGGTCCTTGTGCGAAGAAAATGAGGTGATGGACACAGAAGGACTTGGGCAAACATCCCCTCGTCTTGTGCGAGGGCTGCCGGATCTTCCCTCTGAAGCCTCCTTCAGGTTTGGGGGTAACAGAGTGAGCCATGGACGGGGCTCTGCAAACATGTGCCCCACGTGCCTGCTGGCCTCAGCAGTTTGCTTTCAGAAAGGCTCCGAAGCCTCCTGACTCTGCCGAGGCCCGAAAGCCCTCCATTCCTGTCTCAAATCTGTCAACGCCAAGCCCGTTAGAGTCATCAGTCACTCGCGGTCAGAGGAAGGGATGGCAGGGCACGGCTCTCCCTAGACACACACCGCTCATGTCCTAGTACCTGGGACCCCGGGGACAGCGGGTGCCAGTTCTGTGGGACATCCCAGGACAAGCCACGCCTTGTGCTCCCTCCTGTGAGCACCCGTCTCCTTCCTCTCGTGGCCGCAAGGGAGCGTTGGCGTCCAGCAGAGGCCGGTACCTACCAAGGAGCTTTGCCTCTCGACCAAGTTAGTGAACACCTTCGCACCTCAGTTTCCCCACGTCTCCCCTATTCTGTGTTTTTTCCTTGGAAATAAAGTGGCTCAGCACATGCGCAGATCCTGGACAGTGCTCCTGTCACACAGTAGGGCGGCAGGAATCAGGTTGCTATGCTGCTGATGATGACGAAGTAAGAGGAACTCCCCAAGGGGTGATGGCTGTGTGTGCTGCCCTCCCAGAGGCTGCTGGGTCTGAGACGCAGGCCTGCCTGCCTCCCGCCAGGGCAACCGCTACTTATGTCAGAGATCTATGTCCCGTCGTAAAGAGTTTAACATTTTAGTTCCTAATTGCGTTACCAGAGACGGACCGCTGTTTGCCCTCATCACTCTCCCATCGCTTTCCTTGGCAGGACCCACTGGGCCGCCCCAGGTGTTTCCTCGCCTCCTGGTTTGAAAGCCTGGGGCAGCCGTACAAGCGCCTCCAGGCTGTCAGTGTGGCCGGTGGAGAGCAGGCCGGCAGGCGGGGGCCTGTGCTGGGCACCGTGGGTGGTGCAGGCTACCCCCGCCCCCTCCTATCTGCCCGCAGCCTCCCTGTGTATGGAGCACCCTGCCGGCCCTGCCTGGTTCTCACAGCGGTGCTGCGAGGCAGGACTCTTACATCGATCCCTGGATACAGGGGAAGCGATGCCAGGAGAGGGTGAATTTCACTCGTTCACTCAGCCACCGTTTTGGTAGGAGCAGCCTTGTGGAAGGCCCTGGGAGCGTGAAATGATAGGACCCAGCCCCACCTCAGGGACGCCACGGGCTTGCCCAGATGGAAAGTGACAATGGCACGGCCACCCACGGGCATTGCTGGGTTTCTAGGTGGCGCGTACAGGGCAGAGTGTTCTTTCGAAAACACAGCCCAACCTCAGGTCCAGAGCTCTTCCTTGGGTCGCCTTCTGTTTAAAGCTCCAGATTCTAAACTTTCTATTCAAATTCTCATCTGACCCAGCCTCCCCCTGACCATGCTTCGCTACACCGAGCCCTGTGGAACCGCAGACACATGCGCCAGCCCCACGCATTGCCCACGCGATGGCCTCCCCCTTCCAACTGCCGGGCTGTGGAACCCTCATGTTGATGGGTGGTGGGCAGAGACTGGGGGATCCAGTCCCCTCTGCAGCGCCGGTGTAAACCACCCGTGGTCAGCCAATCATGGTCATCAGTCAACCCACGGCAGCCTGATCCCCTTTGCCAGCAACTCCCCTAGTCTCCTTAGAAGGGGGTAACCTGTGTATTCATAACAAAGTCGGTGAGAATAGGGTTGCCATGCACTGAGTGTTTGTGTCCCCTCAAATGCACATGTTGACTCCTAACCCCCAAGGGGGCGGTGTGGAGATAGTGCCTTTAGGAAGCGATAGCTCATCAAGGTGGAGCCTCATGAACGGAATTAGCGCCTTAAGAAGGAGGCCCCGCAGAGTCCTCTCCCTCGTCTGCCACGGGAGGAAATAAGGAGCCAGCCGTGTGTCATGGGAGGAGGGATCTCCGGGAACCCGACCTGCCGGAGCACTGCTTTCAGACTCGGCCCCAGAACGCAGGGTGCTTCTAGCCCAGGGGTGGGCAAACTTTTTGACTCGAGGGCCACAATGGGTTCTTAAACTGGACCGGAGGGCCAGAACAAAAGCAGGGATGGAGTGTTTGTGTGAACTAATATAAATTCAAAGTAAACATCATTACATAAAAGGGTACGGTCTTTTTTTTTTTTTTTTTTTGGTTTTATTCATTTCAAACAGGCCGGATCCGGCCCGCGGGCCATAGTTTGCCCACGGCTGTTCTAGGCCCTGCAACACTTGCTTATGGCCGCCCAGATGGACACATACGGGGTGTTCGCCGGGGAGCTTCAGGAAGAAGGTGGAAGAGAATTCCCTGGAGTCTCACCTTGCTCCTCTTCCTGCCAGAAACGCGTTTGTGGGCGATGAGGTGTCTGGTGCTGCAGCAGCCATCTTCTGGTCGTGTGATAACAGACCAAGGGCAAAAGCAAGTGAGAGAGGCCGCGAACGCCGGGGTCTCTGCGGGCTTTCGGGTTCTCCGAGCTGCTCTGGGTTCCGCGGGGACAACACGCCCTCTCACCGGCACCGCTGCTCGCAGGGGTCTCTCTCGCCTGCACTGACGCATCCTCACCGAAGCCCGAGCAGCCTTTCATCTCCTGCCTCCGGTGCCCTACCCCCTGTTTTGCTTTGGAATCTGCTTTTTTTTGAGACCTAATGCAAGGGTCCCTGTCTGAGGTGTTTTTTTTCACACCCCTCCCCCTACCCTGACCACAGGTTTGAGCACCCACTCATCTGAGCACCCACAGCACTTCGCTCTTCCCCTTTTGTAGCTCCAACACATCAGTTTGTCATGATTTGTTTTCTTTGTCTGTAGATACCCTGGGAGGTCCCAGCCCCAGCTGCTCAGTCACGGTTTGAGTGACCAGGGCCTGAGAGTGCCCCCATGTCCCTGACCCTCCTAGTGACCTTGGGAACCACGAGAGAGCTCACCTCCATGTGCAGGTGAGGAAACTGAGGGCAGAGAGGGACAGAGAAGATGCTGGAAGGAGGTCTGTCCGGGCTGGAGGGAGCCCTGGGCCACACAGTCCAGGTTCTGCTCCTGCCCTGCGTGGACTCTGGGCCTGCAGCGCGTGTTCCTGCCGTGGCTGATGCTTCCTGCAAGGGGCATTCACCCTCGGTGGTGGGTGGTGGGTGGTGGGTGGTGGGTGGTGGGTGGTAGGTGGTGGGTAGTGGGTGGTGGGTGGTGGGTGGTGGGTGGTGGGTGGCGGTGGCGGGTGGCGGGTGGTGGGTGGTGGGTGGTGGGTGGCGGGTGGCAGGGCCAGGTGCGGGGCCCTGGGCGATGAACAGAGCTTGCTTGTCCTGGCACAGTCGCCGAGGTGGGGCACAGGGGCCATTTTCTCCAGGCAGCTGGGGCTGAAGCACATCAAAAAGCAAGACCCAAGCAGGGATGAAGTCATGTGGAAAAACATTCAAGTCAGAACAAAACTGTCTTTCTGCAAATGACTTCATCACGTGGCCCGAGGCTGGGATCACCCCACCTCGCACCTCGTCCCGCCCGCCCACGGCAGCGGGGAAGACCCGTTCCCGGGCCCTGTGACATCACTCAGGCAGCAGTAAATGTTACAGGGACCCGCCCGCGAGGTGCTGGGGGTGAGGCTTCCAGGGCTTCCTCTGACCCCCCAGGCGGGGAAGGCCTTGAGGGCACACCAGAGCCTTCTCCTTCTCCACCTCTGCGTTCTCAGTGCCCAGCTCAGAGACCAGCAAACATTACAATAAAATAGTAAAATAAAATAAAATAAAACCCTCCCAGTGCATACATGTGTTTGTGCATTCGACAAAGACTGAGCGTTCCTTTCCTCCTCGCAGGCAGTGAGGGCAGGCAGTGCGCTGGCCCTGGGGTGCGCTGGCAGGAGGGGACATAGTGGCTCTATGGAGGGACAACTGAAGAAGTCGGCTTCTCTAAGTTTGATATTTCTTATCTACAAAATACTTTCTGTGAATAGTTATACTGATTTTTAACCAAATTAGCATTAAATATGATCAAATCGCTGCTAAAAGCATGCTGTGCTTGCCCCAGTTTGGCCTCAGTTTTCCCACCCATTCAAGGTGGTGCTGGGAAATATTCTTCACATGGACCCCGTGAGGCTAGTGAGGGGGCTTGGGGGGTCTGTGGACACTGCCATGCTCAATGCGGGGCACACCTTTTTCTTTGGAAAGTCAATGGCTTTCAAAAGGCTCATAAGGGAGTTTGTGACCTTAAAATGTTGAGAAACAAAATAGAATTACTCAGGACCCTCCATGCTCATTTGTGTGATTCCTTTGTACCCACCTCGGAGCGCACACTTGAGAAGGAGTCGAGGGAAAAGAAAAAGGCAATTGAAGGGCTCTGGGCAGTGGAGAGCCTGGCTCCAGCCTCATCCAGAAGCACCCACACGGGCGTGGGTGTGGGCATCATCCCTGGGCCTTCCCCGGCAGTCCTTGACCTGGCTGAGCGGGGCCTTGGCTGGGTGCGCGCCTGGCACACCCTGCCGATGTCTCCCATGCAGTCCCCAAAGCTGCCAGCCAGGAGCCAGTTCAGGTTTCAGAGGTACCAGCGAGCGCTGTGCGTGGCCTGCCAGGTGAGGAGAACAGAGCCGGCATTAACGAGACGCTCCTCTCCCGGTATCGCCTTTCCCTTCGCAGGCGGTGTCTTGGACCGGGAGCAAACCTGTGTCTCTCTCCGGAGCCAGGACTTGATATTGTTGTGAATGGAGGTTTTCATCCCCCAGCTAGGTCTGCCCTCCATGGCGCCTGCCGCCGGTGCCAGGCTTGGCACCTGAGACGTGAGCCCCCAGCTGTGGGAGGAGCGGAGGGATGAGAAGAAGCAGGCTCAGCAGCTTCCCCTCCACCCAGACATGGTGGAGGAAGAAGCATCGTGCCCCAGGAGAAGGAGCGAGGATGGCAGGGTTCCGGCTGGGCTCTGACGGGTGGTGTGTGCTGGCCGGGGAGTTTTCCACAGCCCACAGAGGAGCCAGACTCAGAGCAAAGTCACCATCCGGTCAGGATGGTACGGAATAAAGCTGGAGAGGAGGATTTCACCGAAAGGGAATGGGAGAACAGAAAAGCATCGGGACTCTGAATACCTTAGACCAGTGATGGGCACCTCAGAACACGGAGCTCGGGCCAGGAAGCGTGTGTGCGTGGTGATGGAGGCCGCCCCTGGACACCGTCTGGGAGATGGGTCGGGGAGAGAGGACTGCCGGGAAAGAGGGGCATGAGCTGCAGGGGCAGCTCCAGCTCGGGGTCCTGGCAGCCGGAACAGCGCCTTTCACCCCAGGAGAGCTAGGCCAGCAGGTGACATCGGGGCTGGGCGGCAGGGTGTGGCCCAGCTGGGCCGGGAGCTGGCCTGCTGTGCTCTCCTGTCTGCAGGCCTCCCCCGGCGGCCTCTGTCCCTGCCCTGAGCCCTCACTCAGCACAGGCAGCCTCTGATGGCAGGTGTGGGACCTAGGAGGGTGGCCAAAGGGAAACAAAGGGTGGAAGGGACCAACTAGGATTTCAAAGAGCAGCACACACAGGCCCGAGTCCTGGCTGGGAAGTGCTCGCTTGTCCATTTGCTGGTGGAGGTCCCACAGGCCTGCGAGTGAGGGCAAGTCCCTATGAACACCAGTGGGCGGGGACAGCTCACCAGCATCGCCATTCACCACGTGTCCATGCGGCGCTGGGTCCTGGGGTGGATGAGGGGGAGACGGAGAAGAGCTCACAGCCTGGTCGGGTGGACTCGATGTTTGCTGAGCTTCCGGAAGGTTGGCTGTCTGCTGCTGGGGCTCGGACATGCAGCTCCGGAAGTCCATCCTCACAGCATTCCTGCCAAGGAGCAGAACACCCCTTGGAGGAAGCAGGTTCTGAGAGGCTAAGGGTCCTGCTCGGAACCGCACAGCTGGATTTGGAATCCCGGTTCTGTCCGACTCCAGTGCCTGCCTGTTCCACTGAGGCCAGGGGCCCTCTTCTCTGAGAGGGGAAGAGGCCGAGGCCTGCAGACAGGTGTCTGGGCGGCTTGAAGCCTGAGGTGGACCTGGTCACAGGCCCTTCCAGTGCATGTTGCCAAGGCACCTGGCACTTAGCAAGTCCCTGATAAACAGAGATGAAAGGGTCTCCACTCAAGGACCAGCCACTGCGGACCAGGCTCTTGGCTCTGTGGGCATTTGGGAGATGAGTGGCTCAGTCCCTGTCCTCAAGGAGCTCACGGACCAATAGGAAGTTCTAAGACCCCTCAGGCACCGAGTCAGACAAACCTCTGTCCCTCTGAGCGGGGTGGCGGAGGTGGGAGCCGGAATGTGTCAGAACCCCAGTTTCCTTCTCTGAAAAACACAAATAGTAGCACCTAATTTATTGCATTGTTGTGGAGATTATGCACACTAACGAGAGCTGAGCACAGGGCCTGACACAAAGCAGGGCTCAGAAATCATTATAATTATGATTTTTATTATCATTCCAGATAGAGTTCAACGACAGTGAAGAGCAGTTAAGTTGAAGAACTATAAGAGAGGCAGCGATAAAGTGCTCATGGGATTCAAGGATGGGAGGCGGGCAGGGCGTGGGGAGATGCAGGAAGGCTTCCGGTTTTGTTTCCGCTGCTCGGTGTATCTTATGATCATCTGGTCCCCAGCCCTTTCACCTGACTCACTCCCAGCAGGCAGTCAGCACGCAACCCGTCTGGGCAGTGAGCGACTAGGCACCAAGGCCTCTGCTCCAGGGCCTTGGGAGCTCAGGTACCACCCGCTCTCCTCCCCATCCCAGCAGCTTGGCTCAGAGCATCCATGGTGAGTCCACAGCCAGCAGTAGCCGAGCAGCCCTGCCCACACAGGCCCAGCCCCAGTGCCCAGAGCAGGAACCCTGCCCAAGCCTCCTGGGGAGGCAGCCTGAGGAGCTCCCACAGCCCCGTGTCCCTGGGAGGGTGGGGAGAGCAGTGGAGGGGAGTCCAGAGGCCGGGTTCGCACTCGCCTGAGAGCCGTGGGCCAGGCTGCCCCCTCTCCAGGGTACGGCAGAGCTCATGTGGCCCTGGCCTTCCCAGGGTCTACAGCAGAGGGTCCCAAAGGGCAGGCAGCCCTCAGCCAGTGAGGTCAGAGTTGGTGGGCATAGCCCTCAGTTCCTCAGTGGGACAGCCATTCGGTGTGTCCTCCGGGTGGTCCCCGAGAGGAGTGAGCCATCGGCGAAGTCAGTATGTCGTTTATTTGCTCATCTCTTTCACTGTCTGTTTCCCACGTCTCCACAGTGTCCTGGGCCTGGTTGCCTCCCAGGTAAACTCCTTGTACCTCAATCCCTGCCTCAGCGTCGCTTCTGGAGAGCCCAGCTGCGGTGCGCACCCGGCTGGTCACCCTTAGGCTGGGGGCCGGGGGCTGCGGGGTGTCCTCTAAGGCCTCTTGGCTCCAGTGTTCCTGTTGCTGCCTCTCCCTCCCCTGGGCTGCTCAGCCCACATCCTCATGGGGTGGGGGGAAGTCAGGACTGTCCACGTGCTCCTGTCTGCTTTCCAGGTGACCTCCTGCTCCCAGGACAAGCATCTTCCTGGGTGGGAGGGTCTGGCAGTTGGGAAAAAATTCAACAGCTTTGGTCTGGTTTCAGGAGGAACAGCAGGCAGCTCCCTCAAGCCTCCTGTAAAACGGGTGTGCCGCTTCATAGTTAGAGAGAACGCCGTCAGGGGCCACGGAAAAAAGGGCTGACTCATCAGTTCCTAATGACACTAACAAGCGGCATCTGTGAGCCGCCCTGGCCCTCGTCGCGGGGAGTGGGAGTGATTTGCTTTCCAGGGCTCCACCATCAGAGCCCCCTCTCCGCCTCCCTGGAGTGTGTCATGCTCTGGCTTTTCACAGGAAAACTGCCTACCATCATAGCAAAGGCAAGGTAATAAAATATTCACCAGCAGAGGCCAGAGGGTGGAAGCTCACGTCCTCCAGAAGTCCTAAATTAAAGACACACAGACCCAGACAGAAGACGTGCCAGCCGGCAGACATTCCCAGGCACACTGAGGAGCAACACAGCCACACACACACACACACACACACACACACACACACACGTCTGCCAGCACACACATGTGCTTTGATCACACAGCTCACAGCACACGAGCCTGTACTGAGGACATGTGTGCCACGATATGAACACAGACACGCATTGCATGTCCCCGTGAGCCCCCACTACATATGCCCACCACACAACCCCCCACCCACCCACATCTGTACAGAAAAGTGACTTCTTAGCTGGTGGACTGGGGCAGAAGAGCCCGTCACTGGCCCTGACTTTTGAACCACAGTCGCCTGCCTGGCTGTCCTGAGGAGGCCAGGCTCTGTCAGGCAGAGAGCGGAGGCTGTGCTGGGGAGTGTGACTCAGACGGGAGTCACACAACTCCATTCTGCTGTCTGCTTCCAGGAGGGGAGGACGAGGGAAGCTTGCAAATGTGAAAGCCAAAAGGGCTCTGCGCTTCTGGAAGCTTCCACATTACCATGCCACTTGTCCAGGCTGGTAGAGTGTCCCTGAGGGCAGTATGAGGAGCGGCTGTTGTCACGAACACAAAGCCCTGTGCTCAATTACAGGGAGCGCTTCTCAGGGGTGGCTGCGGAGTCACCTTCCCATGCACCAGCTCCGGCCAGGCCGGCCTTGCCCAGGGCTCTGGCGTGCCTGCAAAGAGAGCAGTTGGCCCCTGGGCTTCTGAGGTGGTCACATACGTTGGCGTGTGTCTGCAAAGGTGATTCCTGCCTCCTGACTTTTCTAGAAGCTCTGACTAGCAGCTCACAATGAGAAAATGCATGCCAGACTTAGGATGTTGGAAGCTTCCCCAGTTCACAGGCCATGCCTCAGGTCCCTGGGATGCTGTTTTTCATGTACCTACTCTGCACGCATCCATGGAGCCTAGGCCCTGGGGGGAGAGAACTGGCTGCCCAAAGGAGCTCATAGCCTGTGAGGGAAGTAGACAAGGGCTAAGAGACTGCCAATTTGCTTTTGGACCAGAAACTAACTGATCTTGGAAGGTAAAGAAGTTGGCCAGAGCCCTAGCTGGTTTGGCTCAGTGGATAGAGCATTGGCCTGTGGACTGAAGGGTCCCAGGTTCGATTCCAGCCAAGGGAACATGCCCAGGTTGTGGCTCGATCCCCAGTAGGGGTCAGGGATGTGCAGGAAGCAGCCAATCAATGATTCTCTCTTATCATTGATATTTCCATCTCTCTCTCCCTCTCCCTTCTCTGAAATCAATAAAGAAATATATTTAAAATTAAAAAAAAAAGTTGGCCAGACAAAGAGAAAGGAATGTGTGTGAGTGGGTAGGAGGTAAGAGGGGCAGGGGATAGAGGATGGAGAGGAGGGAGAAGTAATTCTGAGTGGATATGCAGAATTCCCAAAATGAGCATGGTTTCCTACTTAGGCAATGGTAGGCCAGGGCTGGCAAAGGACAGCTCACAGGCCAGATTCAGCTCACTTCCTGGTCTTGTGAATAAAGTTTTATTGGCACACAGCCACAGATATTAATTTCTTTAGAACAGCAGAATTAATTTCTACTCAACAGCAGAATTGAGTAGTCACAGCATGGCTCTCAAAGCCTAAAATATAAACTATAGTAAATACTATCTGACCCTTTATATAAAACTAGAGGCCTGGTGCATGAAATTCATGCACTGGGGTGGGGGGTCCCTCAGCCTGACCTATGCCCTCTCACAGTCGGGGAGCCCCATGATCGATTGCCCCAAAGAGGTAGGCCCCACCCACCCAGCCAGGGCTCTACGATGGATCGCCCCAAAGAGGTAGGCTAGTCGGTGACCTGGGCCTCCCTCTGCAGGGTGATCATAGGGTGATGACTGGGCCCCTGACCAATCCCATCTCTCCCGCCTTCGCTGGCCTGGCGCCAGTGGGTGTCATAGCGTGGTCATCCGGATGGTCGTTCCCCTGTTCGGCCATTTGGTTGATTCGTATATTACACTTTTGTTATTATAGAAGATAATTTGTCAACCCTGTTCTATGTCTATCAGTTAATTCTGGAACCATTGTAGAATTCTCGAGCCAACCACAGAATACCTAGCACCTGCTGCGTAGGTCTGGAATCTGGCAGGGTGTTCTAGAGCTCCCGGAAGCATGACATCTGTATAGGGATTTAGAAATTCACAGTGAGCTTTTGCATCCATTATCCCATTTAATCCTTCAACAAGCTCGTGTGAGGTTAATGGTAATTTTATCCCAATTTTTGCAGATGAAAAAACTAAGACAAAGGGAAGTGAAGAGACTTGCTGAAGACACACGGCGGAGAGACAGCCGAGTCCCCGGCAGCCTGATGCTGACATTCCACGCTCTTTCCAGCACATTAACCTACAGATGTTTCTCCGTCACACATTCCACCACTGAGCTGCCCTCCCTGTCAGTCCGTTTCCCTCCCCTCCTTCCTAACAGCCCTGCTGCCACTGAGGAGCCTTTTGTCCATTGTGCTGCGTGGTGGGAGAGCGGGCTGGAGGAGAATCGAATTTCCTTTCCGCGTCTGTTTGCTGGTGCCCAGTGCACCTTGGGACGCTAACCAACACTGACAGATGAGCTGCAATTGGCTGGTGCGTGTGAAGAACCACTGGACCAGGTAATTCCAATCCACCTCCTCAAAACTCCATCGAGGATGGAGCCCAGGGTGGCAGTGACGGCCCTGCCCTTGGGGACTCAGGGTGCTGAGAAAGGGCCTGTGAGGGCCCCTGGAGGGGCGGGCACCCTGACTGACCCCATTCTGAACACAGGGTTGCAGCACCCTTGCTCATTTATTTTCACAGGAACTGCTCTTAATGGGCTTTCATTCCATTTATTAGATACAAGGACCCAAGATGTGGCTGTGTTGTATCAGGCAGATTCTGCATGCGTGTGCACACACACACACACACACGCACTTCCTGCAGCTCTGTGCTGCTGACTGGAGCTCTGCATGCTGTGGGTAACACATTTAGCTCAATAAAATATAATATACGATGGGATCATATTTAACAAGGAAAACAGGGCCCGAAAGGACAGAGGAACAGTGTGGCTGGGTTGCCATGGAAACCCCTGGTTCGGAATTTCCTGACTCCTAGGAGATTACATTTTCAACCTTAATGCTGTATTAACATAAGCTTTGGCACTTAATGTCTCTGTTTTTCACCTCCCCTCTCTCCCTTGCTCACAGGCAAAGGAAAGCATCAGGGATGAGCCGGGGGGAGGAGAGAGGCTGCTCTTGTGAAAGCCTACACAGGACCCGCTGCAACCAGCCACCACACCGGGCCAGGGGCTCTGCCCTTTCCGAGGCCTCCCGCCCATCACCTCGGTGACCTGCACACAAGCCCAAGAAGCAGAGCTGTGAAGTCGCCACGCCCCACGCAGGCTGCCTCTCAGACGCCGCCTCTGCGTTCTCTCCTCCATTGCACTGCCACTGCCCTTTCATCTCTCCTTCAACAGCTTCTCACCCTGCTCCCTGCTCCCTTCTCACCTGTCGCCTTGCCCTCCATGCCCTCTTGCAGCCTGAGTGATCCCTCCGCACTGCAAATGTGTTCATCCTGCAGTTGACTTCGCAGCCTCCATGGCCCCACCAGGTACAGACTGAAGCCCACCTCCTGTGCATTCAAGGATCGCTATGTCTCTCTGCAGGTTCCTTTCCACTAGTTCCCACCATATCCACCCTCCTCCAGCCCCCCAGCCAGTAGAGGCAACGATGTGCTTTCTGAATACACATCTGGGGACCATCCCTCTGCTCAGGCCACGGACTCAGCCTGTACCCCTACCTCTCCTGTCTTGCTCACCAATGCTTCTGTTTCCTTTAAGACCCAGCTCAGCATCACCTACTTCAGGGGCCCCTGCCCACCTGGCTGCCACTGTTTCCATGGTGCTGTACCAAATGCTGCTGCAGTCCTTACCCCTGATCTGTCCTGGTTCTTCATGCCTCCTCTTCCACGATGGGAGCTTGTCACGTCCGGGGTTCATGCCCTCTTACCACCATATTCCCGTCGCCCACCATGGTTCTGGTACCTGGTAGGTGCTCAAATGACCCTAGTGAAGTTAAGGTGGCAGGTGAGGACACTGGTGCTCAGAGAGGTCAAGAAGGTGGGCTGCACACCACTTACCTGGCCAGAAGTCCAGTTGGGGTCTCTCTCCTGTCACCGACCCTCCCGGCCTCTCTGCTTGCTTTGGGGTTTCAGCACCATTCACAGCCCAAAACCCACATCTCTGTCTCCAGAACTGCACTTTTTTCCCTGTGAAAGTCTTTCTTTCTTCCCCACAACCTCTCCACCCAACAGCTGTAGACAAGCGGGACTGTTGGGAAGCCAGGTCTGGAGGAGTGAGGCTCAGAGGCCACCGGAGACCCTTCACTCTGTGGAAAACCCATGACGAGACCGACTCTGAAAAGCAAGGCTCTCGTGGTTGCAAAGCATAGCTACTCATCCAAGCAAGCCCGCGGGTTGGGGTTTCACAGGAAGGATCCAGGGAGCATGGTGGAGACCAGACTCTTCATTCCCTCAATCAGTACTGGGTGGCAGCCAACTCCCCCACCTCACCCCACCCCACACGCTTATGGCCCCCTGGAGCCTCAGAATGGGACACTCAGAAATGAAGGTTTTTGCAGATGTCATTAGTGTGAGGATATTGAGATGAGCTCAGCCCAATGGCCGGTGTCCTTACAGAAGAGAGAAAGGAGAAGATGCAGACACAGGAGAGAAGGCCACGTGAAGATCCCATGAAGACAGAGGCAGGGGTTGGAGTTGTGTGTCCATAGGCTTGGAGCACCCAGGGGTGTTGGAAGAGAGGCCTGAATGGACTCCCAGAGCCTCCAGAAGAATCCAGCCCTGCCAACACCCGGTTTCAGACTCTGGACTCTAGAGCTGAGAGACGAAATCTCTGCTGTTTGAGCCATTGAATGTGTTGTCATTTTAGCTCTAGGATTGGAATACAACCATGTGCTCTAAGAATACAGGGAAAGCCCCAGCAGGGCCACAGGGAAGAGAGGACGGGGGCTTCCTCACCCCTCACCATCACCTGTGGGCCTCTACCCTGCACCTTACCTCTCCTCAGGCTCTGCACTGCCCTCCCGCTGCCTCCAGCCCATCCCCTCTCCTCCCTGCGTCTCCATCTCAGGCCTACACGCAGCTTCCCTTAGCTCAGGACTCTGCAGCCTGCGCTGTCCAGGGCCCATCTCATTGGTGGTCTTGCCATTTCCCCTACATGTGCTGACCAGCCAGCTCTCTCCTTGCATTTAAACTGCCCATGATCTGATAGTTTAATTAACCACCATCCTCCCAAATGGGCATAACCTTCACCCCAGGGCATCTCATGAGCAGCAGGCCTTAGCTCTGCCTACCCTGGTCAAGCTCACCCTGGTTTGGTCATTGGTGCCAGCGGGGGAGGCTCTGAGAGGGCAAGACAGGTGACCAGAGGCAGTCCAAGATGGGTGGCACCTTCACTGTTGAGACACCTTCATGCAGAACTGAATAATATGCAGCGGGAAGGGGAAAGGGAGAGAGAAGAGCAATTTTTTTTTTTCAAATGTAAGAAGGAAGGTGTCATCTGCTGAAGCTTTTGAAAAGTTGAAATTGCAACCCACTTGCCTCCCTCACTGGAGGAAGGCTGCCTTTGATGAGCTGTTCAGAAGTGTCCATTGCTCTGGGTGAGCGTGACAATCTTGGGGGCAGAAGGGGTGGGTGGAGAGAGGCTGGGCAGGGGCATTTGCAGAGGGGCCAGGACATGGACAGGGGCATTGGGCTGCGTTTGCTATAATCCCCACCCACTTCCTGTGTGCGGCGCTGTGCTAGACGCTGTCCAGGCACCCTCTAATGAGCGCCCCAAAGCCCCAGGGCTGGTGCAAGTGTGGAGCTTGCTGTGCAGATAGGACTGTGGGTATAAATGCCCCAGGCTGCAGGATGAGGGAGTGATGGAGTCAGGATTTGAGCTCAGGTCAGAGGGGGCAGGAGACGTAACAGCAAATGCACCTTGTGATCCTGGAATGGATCCTGGGTGCAAGGAAGACAGCCTCAAAGCATGTTAAGTGGACCGTTGGTGTCTTTTGAATATGGAATCCAGAAAAAAAAATATAGTCCTGTACTGATGTTAGATTTCCTGATTTTGATAACTATACTATGGACATGTAGAAGTTCTTGTTCTTAAGGAATAACACTAGATTGTTGAAGAGTAATAGAGAAGATGGTCTCAACTTACTCTCAAATAGCTCAGAAAAAGGAGAGAATTATAAAGGGAATGTGACAAAATGTACCAATTGGAGAAGCTGGTGATGGGTGTGTAGCGGATTCCTGACTATTCTTGCCACTCTATACATTTAGAACTATGTCAAAATTAAAACTGTAAAAAAGAAAACTCCGAAGTCCTGGCTGTTTCCTTTTTTTTTTTAACAGCAGCTTTATTGAGTTGTGGTGGAGTCAGGATTCGAGCTCAGGTCAGAGGCACATGAACTGTACACATTTAAAGTGAATGCTTTGGTAAGTTTGACGTTTGCATGCATCCAGGAAGCCATTATCACTACAAAGATAGTGAACATACCGTCACACCCAAAGTCCCCTCCTGCTCCTTTGTAACGGGCCTGTCACCCCGTCCTACCCCGACCCTCCGTCCCAGGTAACTGCTTTCTGTTACTGCAGACTGGTTTGCATTTCCTAAGATTTTATATAAATGGCATCATGTAGTACGTACTCTTTTTTTAAAAAATATATTTTATTGATTTTTTACAGAGAGGAAGGGAGAGAGATAGAGTTAGAAACATTGATGAGAGAGAAACATCAATCAGCTGCCTCCTGCACACCTCCCACTGGGGATGTGCCTGCAACCAAGGTATATGCCCTTGACCAGAATCGAACCTGGGACCTTTCAGTCCACAGGCTGACGCCCTATCCACTGAGCCAAACCGGTCAGGCAGTACGTACTCTTTTTTGCCTGGCTACTTTAACTCTGTATCATTGTTTTGAGACTCATCCCATGTTGAATCATGTAGAGATAGTCCCTTCTTTATTATGGTTGAGTAGTATTCCATTGACTGGACATACCACAATTTATGGTTCCCCTGCTGATGGACACGTGGGTTGTTTTCAGTTTGAGGTGATTATGAATAAAGCTGCTGTGAAGACTTGTGGACAGGTCTTTGTTTGGACCATGTCTTCTTTTATTTCAATAGAATGGCCAGATCATATGGTAGACGTGTGTTAACTATTTTCCAAAACGACTATATCACCTGAGTGTATGAGGGTTCCAGGTTCCCCACATCCTCACCCTGGTATTGACTGGCCTGGCATTGTCAGTATTTTGATCCGTCATGCTAGAGGTGTCTCATTGTGGGGTATGTGCATTTTCCTAATGATTATCGGAGTTGATGTTGTCACCATGCCATTTTCTCTCCAGCTACTCCGGGGGCACTGTGCCCTCTGGGCGAGGAGGCACCTGCAGGAAGCCGGGGAAGCTCAGCTACTGCCACTCCGACCCAAGGTGAAGGGTCAAGTCGCCAGCAGAGAGCATGGGGATGCATGGGCCCAGGTTGAGAAGACTAGAGCCCTAATGTGAGTGCCCAGGGCACTGTCTGACCAAGGTATTGGCCCGATGGCTCTGATTGGCAGAGCACACCCTTCGCATGGGTCATCCATCAGCTCAGTAGCCCCACCTGGGGCTTTCTCACAGGTGATCAGTAAACAGCACGCACCAGTCCTAAGTCCAGGATTTCACCCACTGACTCACCAGTCATCGAGTGTCTTCCAAGTGCCAGTTCCGTGACCAGCATGAGTCTTTGATCGGCTTTGGTTGTTTCTTAGGTTGTAGGTAACTTTGAGAATGAGGTCAAAATGCCTAAGACTTATGTTCAAGGCCTTTCTTGATCAAGTTCTTAAATTATGGTTTCCTGCCACATGCTTCTACCCCACCTGGGCTCCAGAGCGAACAAGTGCCCAGTGTCCCAGTCTTTTCAACTCCTTTCTGCCTCAATCTCCTCTCACGCTTCTTCCTCCCTTGGCCAGTGGAGACCTCAGCCAGCTGAGGCACCAGGCCGCCCTTGGAGCCCTCCCCATCCTCACAGAAGAACTAATTGGGGCCAGCGCTGTCTGTCCTTGTATCCCATGTGCTCTCTCTGAGGACTGCGGCGGGCTGTGACCGCCTGAAGCGCAGGGTGCTACTGCACACACCCGGCTTAGCACATGGAAGACTCCTAGTCACTTAGTCACCATCGGCTGAACCGAGCCGGTTTCTGCCCTACCCTCCCTTTCTGCATTTGGGGACCGGGAGGACTCACCCTCACCATCACCCACAAGGTCCACAAATCACCCCAAATGCCAGAGGTGGCACCTGCTACGTTGTGAAAGTTAAGTACCTCTGCCACCTTGCCCACCATGACCTGAAACAGCCATTATCGTTGTGCAAACACATGGCCCAGGAGGTTAAATACTATAACCAATTAGTTTCTCGGGGTGCGTTTTCTTAAACATGCCAAGCTCAACGAGATGAGAGCTGGTCCTACGAGCCTCTTTTCCCCCTTCCCCTTTCCCGGTTCCAGCAGCACTTGCCCATCTGTACTTCCACTGCAGAGCTTTTCCCACTAGAAATGCCGTGAAACCTCTCAAATAAAATATTTAACGCGTGGATCGGTGATTTTATGTTGTGAGTTATGGAACCTTTATTTAGGTCCCACCTTTTATTAAACCTCAGGGCTCTCCTTTGGTCTCTAATGACATTACGTTGCATCCGAATTAGACAGTTTTTTACCGTGGGGCTGCATTATTTGTTGTGACTGGGTAATGCTAATGTTTAAATTTTGAGTCCTTTTACTGCTGATTAAACCTCTAAAGACGACAGCAGAATTTCCGCTCCACTGCTAGAAGAAAGAACACAGCGCGGCTTGCATGGAGGAGATCGCTTGAAGAATGTGCGGGAAGGTTGCTGCATTTATGAATACAGGGAGGCATTATCATTTTTAATAGGAATTAAACAGCTAGAGGGAGAAGTCGGGCAATGCTGTGATCAGTGCAAAGGAAAACAATCTAACAATTTTAATTAACTGTATTTTAATAGCTTTAGTTATAATTGAATAATTTAAATACCAAGGGAAACAGTTAAATCTCCTAAAAGCCTTTTTTTATTTACATTTTAAATACAGTTCACGGTGAGGAGATGACAGTATGTGTGCTGGGGGGCGGGGGTGTTGAAGGGGGAATCGCCCGGCAGACTCCAGCAGCCGGGTGAGAACCCGAGTGATGGGGTCAGGGCTCACACGCCCCGCCCCTCGGGATGAGCTGACCTCCCGAAAGGACCATGGGACAGACGTGGGTGGGGACATTCCCTGCCTACCCAGGGCCTGCAACACAGCTGGTGGCACAGCCCCCCAGTTAGTGGGGCTGGAGTACGTCTTGATATGCATTCAGCGTTCAAGTGGTATTTATTGCTAGTCTACAGGAACAGCCACCTCGGCAGTAATAAAAGAGTAGAAATAACAGCTGAAACTGACAGAGGCTTCCTGAATGTTTGGGGCTGGAGATAACAATGAGAGAGAGAGATACAGAGAGAGAGAGAGAGAGAGAGAGAGAGAGAGAGGTGAGCCCTGCTCTCCTGGAGTTTTTCAATTGGAGGGAGAGACAGATAATAAACAAAACAACTTGTAAACAAAATTAGTGTAAATTATGTTAAGAGGCGTATAGAAGGCAAAACACGATGCTACAATAGAGGATAATGGAGTGGTAAGGGTCATCTTAGATAAGGGGGCTGGGAGGGTCCTTGCCTGGAGTAGACATTTATGTTGGGACTAAGAAGTATGAGGTGGGGGCTGGTGTCTAAGCCCAGGGCAGCTAGCGCTTTCCTGCCAGATCGAGGAGCATATGCAAAGGCCCTGGGGTAGGGCAGACTTGGTAGCATGCTGGTGGGATTGAGAGGAGCAGGCAGCGGGTAGAAAACAGGGAGGCAGGGAGGGTGATGTAAGGTAGGGTGGAGAACCTGCCAGGCACAGAAGGTCGTGAGCAGCCATTGGATGTTTTTAAGGAGTGGAATTATGCAATTTGATTAGTGACTCTCAAAGATATAACTGCTGTTTTCCTCAGCCTTGTGCTGGGGTGTGACCGCCTCCCTTCCTCACCTGTGGGTCTTCCCAGCCCCAGCGTCAGAAACCCTAATACCGAGTTCCCACGCACGCCCATCCGAGAGCTGGCCTTTGGTGTCATCCCTGGCTGCTTGGGGCCCTGTTTGGAACTGAACAGACTCGGCCCAACCTCTGTCAACCCTGAACCATGGAGTTGTCGCCTCCCCAACTCCATGTATCACCACCAGCTGAGACTCCTGCTACTGCACGTCCCTCCCTGCCATGGCTGGAGCCATCCCACGGCTGGGGCCAGTGAAGCCCAGGTCACTGTAGTAACCAACAGCTACACTCTGGGAGACCAGCCCACCGCCCAGTCAGCGCCCCTTCCTCCCTCAGCAGCCTGTGGAGAAGGCCCTGGAGCCTGGCAGCCGAGCCCTCTGAGCTGGGAGTCTCATCTGTGCTAATAGAGGGGCTCTGGGAGGAAAAATGCCACCAAGACAGGACCCTGGAGAAGGCAGGATGCGCTCTGTGGGGAGCTGCTGGGGTCCCAGCAGACACGGCTAATGGACAGTGCTGTGGATTGCCATTCCCTTCCATTAGAGCCGGGTACCCTGCAGCTCCAGGCCACCTTACCATGCCCAGGTTCCCTCCTGCTGGGGAAGGCTGGGCTGTGTCACTAATGGGCCACCAGCCGTCTCAGAGAATAGCAGGGAAACCGCTGGCAGAGCAATCCACTTCTTCCCCAGAACCTCACGCTCCTCAGGGGCTCCATGCGGGAGGGAGCAGCTCAGACTCCCAGGTAAAGCAGCGCTGCGCTGAGAGGACTGGAATGTGAGTTTACTCACGAAATGATGCAGAGAATATTCATCCCAGGGGACCGGGCAGGCTGTGCCGGGATGGGGGGGCGGCGGTGAAAAGGTGTGTGGACATGGAGTGGACTGTGCTTTGCACGCTCTGCCTCCTTCCCCCCAGAAGAGAAGTGCACCAGCAGGTGGACCCTACCATTCTGGCTCCACGAAGCAGTGACTAGCTCAAGGTGGTGAATGTGCTATTGTGTGATGGGCGGGAACTGCTGGGCTGTGCCCTGTGCCTAACCACGACGCGGTCCACTCGCTACAGTCCCAGCCTTGGCCTGACACTCGCCGGCTGGTGTCCTGGACAGCCTCACCAAGCTGTGTCACCCACGCTCTGCCCTCTCTTGCTGGCCCCGCATTACCCAGCCTTCCCATCAGATGGAGGAAAACGTCCTCCAGTCCTGCGGGAGAGACGTGCACCCCAGGACAGGTCACGACAGCTCCATGCTGCCAACCTTCCCCCACAACCTCTCTGCGCCCTCCTTCTCCCCCAGCTTCTCTGCCAGGCCAGCTCCTGCCTTCCCTCCAGGGCCTCCTCCGGGCCTCTCCGTCTCATTTACAGATGGAGACACTGATGCTCAGAGACAGGAGCCCCTACACAAACGCACACCCTGTTCATGTCCTGGAAACGGGAGCTAGTGGCCCAAGCCCCGCTTCTCCTCAACTCCGCCCTGCTTCTCAGTGCCGCCTGCATGGGTTGGACCTTTGCCCTCCCCCAGTCATAGCAGGCTGCCCATGGACGGGCTGTGCGGAATGGGCGGCAGTGGAGGCAGGGAAGGACTGGCAGGTCTTTAGGGATAAGGGTGCAGGGACAAGAAGTATCAAGAACTACAGTCCACAGTCCGAGATCGGACCTGGAGGGATGTCTCTAGTGTCCCTTCCTGCGTATGAACTTACACGGACCGGAGGAGTGCCGTGTGCACCCCGCAGGGGAACCAGGGTTCTCTCTGTCCCTTGTTCCTGGAGTCCAGGTTGAACAGGGAGGCGACCACATTTTGCTGCAGCTCCCCAGGCAAGGTTTGCCCCTGGCATGCACTCAGGGGACTGGAGGGAGGGAAGGCAAGAGCTGGCCTGGCAGAGAGGCCGGGGGAGCAGGAGGGTGCAGATAGTGGTTGGCAAAACTGTGGGGGAAGGTTGGCAGCATGGGGCTGTTGTGACCTGTTCTGGGGTGAAAGTCCCCCCCACTGGACCAGAGGACGTTTTCCTCCATCCGCTGGAAGGCTGCCTGCTGAGAGCCCTCAGGATCAGGCCTGTACAGCTGTGGACTCAGCTACCGAGAGCTGCACTGCACTGTCAGAGCCACGCCCCTCCCCAGGGACACCCACTCCACTGACTGGCCACTGTGGAGGTGGAGAGACCCCACCCCTTTGCCTAAACTCGGGACCCCTCTGAAGGGCCACTGGCTTCAGCACGCCCCACTGAGCCTTGCATGACGCCATCACGGCTGACTTCTCCCTCCACCCATCTCTGCTTGCTTCTCTTTTCTCGCAGGTGTGGGTCCTAGAACATCCCTAATCATCAGCCCACACTAATCTCCAGCTCAGAGCCTGCTTCCCAGGGAGCTCAGCTGCAATGGCCACGGACTTAACGTAACTTATTCAATAAACCTGCATCTAGTTCCCGTATGGGCCAGACATGTGGGCACCGGGACAGACTCACAGGCGAACTGTCTTCCTTGTGCTCCAATCGGGCTGGAAGCCGGACAGATAAGCACATCTGTGTGCTGAAGCCCTGGCGCCATCATAGGGGTTTGCCCCTGGAAGGCACTTGTTTTCCCCACTCGCATCCCTATTGTCCTACAACGGAAAGGTAGGAAGAGGCTCGCCTTCCTTCCAAGGCCCGGCCCCCAGGCGGTCATCCTACCGGCCTGGGCACCTCCAGTGACAGGGCTCCTGGGGCCCCAGCAGCTCTGCATAAGTGGAACATCTCATAAAAAATTCAGTCCTGTCTCCCTGCAGCTGTCCCCAGACTGGTCTTGCTTTGCCCTTGAACCTTCCCGGACAAGCTCACTCTGGAGTTGTGAAGTGAATGGGGAGCCTCTGGCAGAGGGAGGAGGTGCAGTCGCAGGGGAAGCTCAGAGCATGGGGAGGGGCGCCCTGCTGCATAGTGTGCAGAGAAGGGGGTCTCAGTGTCCTGTCTGAACCTCGGTTTCCCTCCAGCCTTGGAATGTCTTCTCAGCTTTGGAACCAGTGCTCTGAGGATAAAGGGCCACTTGAGAAACACTGCAGGACTTTTCAGTGCCTACATCCCTGCGGTGTGCACTGGGAACCAGCAAGAGCAAGCAGAGTATGCGGCTTCTCCCCAAGCCTCTCTCTCTCTCTCTCTCTCTCTCTGTCTTTCTCTGCATTTACCAGGGCCAATGTTTCAGAGAATGCGCTTTGAAAAATAAATGCTCTTTTCAGAAATATCCAGGGCTGCCACTGTTCTTGCTCAGAAGGGAATGAGGAAATCCATCCTGCTGGAGGCTGCAGGAGAATGAAGGGGGGCAGGAGGGGGACTGGCGAGGAGGGGTGGGAGGCCGGCACCCCTTTCTCCCGAAGCAGTGCAGGGCTGCGTGGCTGGCCAGGGCAGGGCCCGGGGAGACTTGGGTGGCCTCCAGGAGTTCCTGCCTCTGACAATGCCGTGCTGCAGGCTGACAGCAAACGCGCGTGTGCACCAGGCTGTCCTTCCTCTGCCCGTGCAGACGCTCAGACACTGGGCGCTGGCCTCCATCTGCCCTGACATCTGAGTCACGGCGAGGCAGGAGGCAGGGCCAGGGCTCCGGAGCGGGAAATGATAAACAGATGTCTGAGCACAAAGGGGCAGCGTGTACTGGAAGGGTTGTGGCACCTCAGGCCTGCTTGCAACAGCCCTTCTCCCTGGGGAGTGAGGAGGGCGGCGGGGCCACAGCAAGGAGGAGCCAGTGGCAGAGGGGTGACGGCCATCGGCTTTGAAGTTCCACAGGCCTGGGCATGAACCGCGGCTCTACCACTTGCTCATGGTGTGACCTTGGACAAGTTATTTAACCTCGTGTGCCAAGTAGGGAAAATAATAGTTCTTTACTTAGAGTGTGGCTTTGGGCGGATTAAATAAGATGATGCATGAAAAGGACTTAACACAGTGCCTGGCAACGGAGGGTGGTTGTTTATGCTGCTGCTTGGGGAACGGGTCCTGCAACTTGAAACGTTTATTTGTCCAGAAAATACGGACTGTGCCCTGCTCGGTGCCAGGTGCCAGGGTACCAACCCAGACTGGCCTTGGCCCTAGCCTTAAAGAGCTGACAGGCAGCCATAGGCTGTGCCAAGAAACCACAGCTGGTTGCAGAGTAACAGCTAGTTACCCAGAACCCTCTGGGCTGTTCCTAAAATGGGAAGACTGTGAAAGCAAGGGAGTATGGGGAGCATTGAACCGTGCCAAGACCTGGCATTGTTCTCAGCTAGTGACAATGCATATCTTCCAACAAGTTGCTTCTTCAGACAGACTCTTACTTAACCTTCAAAGCCCAGTCTGAATGCCCCTTCCTGCAGGCCATCTTTCGCACATGATCGGGGTCCTCCTAGCAGTGGATGCACACCTTGGTTGACGCACTTACCAACTTCTGATGGTGCAGATGTTCATTCTTTACTTTCCTCGAGTCTCTTTTTGGACTAGATGCAGTGGTTCGCAACCTTCTGGCCCTTTAAATACAGTTCCTCATGTTGTGACCTAACCATAAAATTATTTTCGTTGCTACTTCATAACTGTCATGTTGCTACTGTTATGAATCGTAATGTAAATATCTGATATGCAGGATGGTCTTAGGCGACCCCTGTGAAAGGGTCGTTCGACCGCCAAAGGGGTCGCGACCCACAGGTTGAGAACCGCTGGACTAGAGGGTCTGTGAGGGTAGGAAACACTCGGGGAGCAGTATAGAGTGATATTTAGGGGTGTGGGTTATGGGATCAATCACATGTGGATTGGAATCCTTGGATACACGAAGTTTGGACACTTTGGGTGAATTAATTGATATCTGTAAGCTCCAGTCCCTTTATCTGTAAAGCCAAAGCAACACACAGATCTCCTGGAATTGCTGGGAGGCTAAAAGTGGGACTGTGGCCACAGCGGGCTGGGCACAGAGCCTGGCACTCAGGAATCTCTGGGGCACTCACAGGCATGGTGCATTTCCATCTCTGTCTAGCTAGTCTGACCCCAGTACTTGGCCCATGGTAGGTGCTCTATATGTAGTTATCAGTTGAATAAAATCAGTTCCCCACCCCAGGACTCAGGATCAAATCTGCCTCATGAAGCAACTTCAGATCAATTCTATTCCGAGGCAGTCCAAACCCACCTTTTCACTTCACAGCTGGGGAAACCGAGGCCCAGTCTCTCGTACGGAGGCAGCGCACACAAGCAAAGGCATTCCGATCGTCCCTGGTGAGTTGCGCTGGTATTTTGGTTAGTTCTGCGGTGCACCGGTTCTCAATAGCCAGCTTCATTCCCATCTGACCTGTTTTTGTGTAGAGGAAATATCAAGGTGTATGATGTCAATGCAGTGAAGTAATCCAGCCAGCTGTGTAAACATCTGGAAGCAGTAGAGACACAGCCCCAGAGCTAAAGCAGGGATCAGTGTGTCCAGACGTCTCCGGGAGGCTTCTAAGCTGTAACCCAGAGGAGCCGGCTAGGAGAGGCGGCGCTCTGCTCAGAACCCGGTGTGCGCTCTTTCCTCTCAGGCACGGAGTCTGGGAGAGCCAGCGAGGAGGACAAGACCGCCACTGTGCCCATCTGGGCGACTCTGGAAAGGGGATGTGAGGTTTAGGAAAATCCTGCTAATGACATGTTAGCAGCCGCTGGAAACAACTTGTCAGAGTCACAAGGACCTGCCTCTTCTCACTCTCTCCCCACGGTGGGGAGGGGACGGCCACGCTCTGACTCCCAACCCCAGGAGAGAAGGGGGGGTGTGCAGGCCTGGGGTCAAGGGCGCAGATGGGAACCCAGCTCTGTTTTCTCCTTAGAAGTGACTGTTCACAAGCCGGTGAGAAAGGCCCCTGCGGGCAGGTCCAGCCCAGGGCTTGAACTGCAGGTGAGGAACTAAGGCCAGAGAGGGGAGCTGCATGGCCAAGGTCACATGGCTGGACAGGGAAGGATTCAGGGCTAGGAGCCCAGCACCCAGACTCCAAATCCATGCTGGTTTCCCCCTAACCTTATTGCCCCCTCTCATTATTTAAAATTATTTTAATAGCACTTCTTGTTTCTTTTTCATATTGAATTGAAAAGTTGACATTGTAAGAAAACAGTAGCACAAAAGGAATTTGTCAGCAAAATCTCTAGCTGGAGCTAATCAGTGGTTCTTATTTTCTCCCTCTACGCATCACAACACACACACACACACACACACACACCACACATACACCACACACCACACACACACCACACACACACACACCACACACACCACACACACACATACACCACACACACACACACACACCACACACACACACCCCACACACACACCCCACACACACCACACACACCCCACACACACACCACACACTCACCACACACACCACACACACACACACACACCCCACACACACACCCCACACACACCACACACACCCCACACACACACCACACACTCACCACACACACCACACACACACACACACACACACCACACACCACACACCACACCACACACCACACACACACCACACACAGACCACACACCACACACACACCACACACACACCACACACCACACACACACACCACACACACACCACACACACACCACACACACACCCCCACACACCCCCCCCACACACACACACACCACACACACCACACACACACACACACACCAACCACCGCACACACACCACACACACACCACACACACACACACAGAGACCACACACACACACACCACACACACACACCACACACCACACACACACACACACCACACACACACACACACAGACCACACACACACACACACACACACCACACACAGACCACACACCACACACACACACACCACACACACACCACACACCACACACACACACACACACACACCACACCACACACACACCACACACACACATACACACACCACGGTGTCCAGCTCCTTGACAGATGTTGTCTGTGGCTTCCTGGGACCAGGTGTTGTAACTTGCATGTAGAGGACACAAGGCAAAAAGGAGGAGGTGGATTCTGTTCACCTTTACAAACTATGGGGTCTCCTATGATGCTCACACCACCATCTGTAAAGTGGGTTATCATGTACCTTAGAGTAAATTGAATCAAAGCGAGGTGTGCCGTTGCTTCATGACATAGAAAGCATGTTGTTCAAAGAAAGAATGGATGACGCTGGCGACGGCTGGCGCTGGGGGGTGGGGGTTCTGCACAGGCCACCTGCCTCACTGTCAGCTCCATTCCAGGGCAGCCTCCCTCTTCCTCCAAGTCCAAGTCCAGCTCCCAGGCCGGTCCTCTCCCCGACCCCCAGGACAGCCCGATGTTGAGGTCCCTGCTCCAGACACTCCATGGATTGACGGATCACCTGGGAGGTATTGGAGGTGGCCATGGGGGCAGAAAGGCCTGGGAGGGAGGATAGGTGACTGCCCACCTCAGGGGTCCCTCCTTGGCTGGACCCCAAAGGCTGACGTGCACATCTCTCAGATTCAGTCCCAAATATCTCCTGGCTGTAGTTGTCTCAGCTACTGTGTGGGTCATTTCTCCTACCGCCCCTTTACCCTGAGCAGCAGGGATTCTCACAACTACTTGATAGATGAGGAAACGCCTCTGCACTCCTCTCTACAGAAACTCTCACGTTTGGAAAGGAAGCTCCCTAAAACCCAGGGGGCTGAGGTGACACATGGGGGCTGTGTCTGCACTGTTGCTGGTTAGAGGGCGGCGAGGACCTGTGGGGTCCTGTCCTCCTCACCTCTGATGCAGTCACATGCATACCAGAATGGCCTTTATCGCCTTCTGCCTCTCCCCTCCATAATCCCCCGCCCCTCTGCCTCTCCCCCCCATGATCTCCTCTCCTCTGCCTCAACATTGGGCTGTCCGGGGGGTGGGGGAGAGTCCCAGCCGGTCCCTTTAATGGGTCTTGTCAAACAGGCCCTGATCCAGCGGTGACAGGAGGCCCAGACGCCGGGAGAGCAGCCCAGAACCAGCCAAGCGCCTGTCTTCTCCTCAGGGCAGTCACTGGGCTCAGTGGCTCCCATTTGCCAGGCAGATGAAACCTCCTCTGTAGCTGCTGAGCCCTCCTCTTCCTGGAGTCCCCAAGATCACCGCTTCCCCGGGAGGTGAGGGAGCACTTCCTCCCCAGGACGGATGCCCTCTGCACGCAGGTCTGCACAAAGCCGCTCACTTCCAGAGGCAGAGGCTGGAGGTTGCCTTCTACAACGTCCACGCTCCCTCGTCTGGTTAATACCAGCCTGTGTGCAGGGCAGCAGTGCCTCCAGCTAAGGACTGCTGTTCCAGCTTTCCTTGGGGCCAGAGGGAATGTGTGACTAAGTGCTGGCCAATAAGATGTGAGCAGAAGTTGTTGGAAAGCTTTGGGAAGTCTCTTAAAAGGCATGTGGCCGATCCTACGCCTTCCTTTTCTGCTTCCTGCTGCCTGGAATGGCGATGTCATGGCTGGAGCTCCAGCATGCATTTTGGGTCTTGAGGTGACCTACACAGAAGGAGCCATATGACGGAAGGAGGGAAAGCAAGAGTAAAGGTTTAGCCCCTGACCCTTCGGAAGTACTACATCAGCCCAGACTGCCTGCCTATGGACTTCTATACAGTAAAGCAAGTAGACTATTTTTTTGTTTGTTTAAGCCACTATTGTGGGTTTTCTGTCACATTTTGTTAAATCTCATCCTAGCAAATATACTTTGAAGCTAAAGTCTGACAACATTCCATCGCTTTATTTATTCACCAGTTCTCTGATTTCTTTCCGGTCAGGCAGCATTGTCTGTGCCAGGCGGTGTGCTGGGGGCGGGGCCTAGAGATGACGGGCACCAGCCTCTGCCTCCTGACAGCTTCCAGTCTACTAGTAGGTGAAGATTCCGGTGTTATCCTCAGCTGCTCAGCTCTCTTCGGTGGCGCCCCTTTGCCTTGGGCATGTACACTGCACAGCTCCCCACCCCGGCCTCCCCTCCCCTCCCCCCCCCCTTCTCCACGCTGGACTTCCTGGCTGGCGGGCGGCTGGGAGTAAGAGCAGGGCTATGAAGTGGGTGCTTTGGACTGAGAGCTGACGCTGGCCTCACTAGCTGTGCGGCCCTGACACATACCTAGAAAGTGCACACCTCTTTCCTCATCTGTAAAACGGGGCTAGTAGTCACCCTCTCACAGACTTGTGAAATGACCTGGGCAGCACCTCGCATAGTTCCCGGTGATGCACCATGTCCTTAGCACCCTCCACTCAACGCACCCTTTCTCCCAGTGATCCTTCACCCAGTGATGGCTGCTTGCGAAGCAGCTGTTTGTGCCACACACCGTGCCCTCCCCTATGCCCACTCCTCCCCCTCTCCCTCTCCCTGTAGGTTCATCTCCCATCCTTGCCTGATGCCTGGACTCCCGGCACCCTGAGCCCAGACCCCCGAGGACCTTCCTAGTGCTCACAGAAGCCTGAGGTCAGTGCCCCTCTTGGCCAGTCCGTTCTGACTTACCCTGACTTACCCCCACTTCATGGACATTGCATTTTACAGGCTGAGGTCCATGGGCGTAAAGACTGTGCCCTTGTTTTTGTCTTTCTCTCCAGCAGTAACTGCCACTTACTCAATGTTGGCTGGCTGGCTGGATGGATGAGTGAGTAAGTAGATAAATGGACTGAAGAGCTGGCCACAGCCAGAGAGGTAAGGTCTGTAATAGATCCGTGTGCGAAGTGGCATTGGAGGAAGTGGGGGTTCTAGCCATCCAGGTAAGAAGGAAAGGGCAGGAGGTAAGTTTTGTGCTGAATGGTGGCAGGTGAGTGGGGGTCTGCAGTGTGGACAGTCCCCTATACTAAATCATACAGTGAGGGGGTGGCCTGTGTTTTATTGCACTGATCCCAGGTGCTGGGCACTTTCTATGGATGTCACACCCAAAACTTCCTTCCTGAGGCGAAGAGAGGAAGGGGATCCCTACGTCCCTTCTTGAGACTCCAAACCACAGGACTAGAGCCTGGCTTTGGATGAACACTCATGAAACTGTTTCATGAAGAGGCCAAAGGCTGGTCTCGGGGACAGCAAGGACAAGGAGGGAACCTACAGGAAAGTGTCACCGTGCCCCAGAGGCAGACACACATGACCTCTGAGCTCCTCCCTGTGACCAGGGAAGACAGTACTTCACTCCATCACTGCAGGGCTGGGAGTGGTCAAGTCACCCCTGCCTATCACCCAGTGGGGAGTGGGAGAGAAGAGCAGGAACTTCAGACTCATGGGCCAAGAGCCCCCTCCTCCAGGTGTTCCATGCTGCCTGGGGCATTGCAGAGGGGTCGGGAGCGTGAGACCCACTGGGTACCTGGCTGTGTGGGAAGGGGTCCTGGGAGTAGATGGGCAGGCAGCAGGCTGCAGCAAGTGCACATAGTACACATAGTACACATAGTACACTTAGTACATACAGCACTGGTGAGCCGAGGGGTTTAGAGCAGGAGTGGGCAAACTTTTTGACTCGAGGGCCACAATGGGTTCTTAAACTGGACCGGAGGGCCGGAACAAAAGCATGGATGGAGTGTTTGTGTGAACTAATATAAATTCAAAGTAAACATCATTACATAAAAGGGTATGGTCTTTTTTTTAGTTTTATTCATTTCAAACGGGCCGGATCTGGCCCGCGGGCCGTAGTTTGCCCACAGCTGGTTTAGAGTTTCAATGGGACCATTCCTTCGTCTACTCACTCATTGACTTAGTCACCATCATCCATTGGTTCAGACATTTATGGATCAACTTTTAGGCATTAGACACTGTTCTAGATGCTGCGGGGACAGCACAGGTGGGTCCATGTGTCCTGGAGTTTATGTTACGGTGTGTGGAGATAGAAAGCAGTGAGATGAGCCAATGACTGCATGGAGATGGTGCATGGCGAGGACAGCACGGGGTTTGGACTGAAATGCTGACGGGGCCCGGGAAGGCCGGGGCGGAGGTGAGAGTGTTGATGCCTGATTAATAGGGAGTGGGCTGTGGGAGGTGTGGGGGGAGAATTCCAGGCAGAGGGCCCAGAAGGGAGGAATGGTATCAGAGCTGGGCACCTGGAGTGCACCGGGAGCCACTCAGCGCCAGAGGAGCAGGGGCATCAGCAGCTTTAGAGACTGTGGGGAGGAAGTGTCACCAGCCAGCGCTGAGCTCCGGGGAGAGGCTGGCTGGGAGCGTGTGTCTGAGACACGGGGGTCTGGGTGGGGCCTCCTACTCCCCTCACCATGGCAGCCAAATTCCGGTACCAACATTGCTCAGCTGTGCTCAGGGAGAGAGAAAGTTGGCAGGCTCAGTGGGGACGAACTCTGGCTTCGCCACCCCTCCCTGTCCCCCATAGCAGAAGCTCCTTGTCTCCTGATGCCCTTTCTCCCTTCTTTCCCTGATAACAAGACCCCCGGTTTTTATCTGGGTTCCTGGGCGCCCAGATGAAAGCTCACACTCCCCATCTTCCATTGGAGCACTTGACCCTCATTTGCAGCTGGTCTCCACCACCATTAGCCTCGTGCGGCTGTGTGCCTGTGTGCTGGCTTCAGTTTGCTCATCTGTGCACGGACATGACATCTCCTCCCCACCACCCCCCAGCTCCCCTCAAGCTCTCCTGACAGTGCACAGTGCTCAGCATCGGTGTGTGTGTGTGGGGGGGGGGGGGGGGGGGAGGGGGGCGGGCGGGAGACAGGGACCAGCATCCTGCTCAGGAGGCTGTGCCTGCTGCTCTACTCCCACAGTTTCTCTGGCTCCACAATAAAGCCCTGGTGGTGATCAAGGTCTCAGGACCTAGTTCTTGGCCACTTTTCCAGTGACCCCTCTCACCAGGGCTCCTCACCTGTAAAGTCCACTCACAGGCCACAGGAGGCGCTGTGCAGCTCAGCTGTGCTCTTGGAGTTGGGCCCTCGCAGGATGGGGGAGCCCTGCCCATGTCCCTCTTCAGCAGCCACCCCAGCTCAGGTTTCTTCAGACCTGTCTCCCGCCCTCCCCAGCTGAGACTGACTGTGTCTCTTAGCTTGTGTTCCCCTTACCTCACATCTAGCTGCTAGGAAAGGGCTTGCATGCAGGCATTTAATTTTCAAGAGTGATCCCAGGATGGGTAGATGGGAAAGAGTTAAACAGGAAGGGAGGGAAAGCCAATCTGACCATGTGTCATTGAGCTGGTCACGTGTGTGAGCAACCGGGAGCACTCCGAGGAATCTTCTGGAATGTGCCTGCAAATTTTGCACCCTAGAATCTAGGGCCTAGAGAGTGAAAACAGGAGTGTTTCCCTAGCAGCTTATGTCACCCACAGGTGAGGGTGCCCCAGGGAGTGTCCACCCCTCACGTGGTGAGCTTGGCTGCGCTGCTCACAGGCAACCCACCAGTGGTGGCAGGAACCGGGAGCACTCCGAGGAATCTTCTGGAATGTGCCTGCAAATTTTGCACCCTAGAATCTAGGGCCTAGAGAGTGAAAACAGGAGTGTTTCCCTAGCAGCTTATGTCACCCACAGGTGAGGGTGCCCCAGGGAGTGTCCACCCCTCACGTGGTGAGCTTGGCTGCGCTGCTCACAGGCAACCCACCAGTGGTGGCAGGGAGGTGCTGGGACCAGAGGCCGGAGGATGGGGTGCGGCTGGGGTTTAGTGCTGCCAGGCCAAGTCTAAGGGCAGCCAGTTGTTGCAACAATAAATGGTGTGTCCAGATGTGGAGCAGGGCATGAACACATCTGATAGATCACACCTCTTCAGTCTCCTCTGCTCCCCATCCCTCCTTACCCACCTGACCACCCTGTACCGTCAGCGCCCATTATCTGCTCCCCCCCCAATCTCCCCTCCCCAGGAGACCGTGGTTCCTGAGAGCAGAATCTATTCTTCTTTGTTGTACATCCAAATCTCATAGAGTGGCTGGAAGGAACTAGGTTTTAAATAAATTCTAGTTGCATAAATGAATGGGTGAATGAACAAATGAGTCAGAAGTCGTCCTCGAACCCAGGGCTGTTACAACTTCTAGGCTGTGATGAAGCCTAGTCTCACATGCACCTCAAACCCTGGCTCAATGTTGCCAGCCTGGAAGCAGCCAGTCTACGGGTGAGGGTCACTGGGTCGGCAGGTGAGGGTCATTGTGTGAGGAGACATGAGCGTCCAGGAGGCTCATTTCCAGAGTGCAGCCACTGCCCAGGGCCACGACTGGCCTTCACAGAGCAGGACCTCAATGAAACGTGACGTGGCCAGGTGTCGGCTGCACAGTGGATGTTCCTTTTGGCTTTACTGCTGGGCACGGCCACAGGCCCTGGACATGAGTTAGGCAGCGGGGTCATGAGCCAGCGGAGAGATGCCTGCAGAGCTTCCACCGAGACCTCAGACCCAAGAAGAGACTTTAGTAACAAAAGATACCTGTTTTTTGTTTGTTTACTTGTTTTGTGTGTGTGTGTGCATTTTTTAAGAGAGAGTAGAAGTGAGTGGGGTTGAGGGAAGGAGAGAGAGAGAGAGAGATCAATTGGTTGCCTTTCTCTTGAGCCTCAACCAGGGCTGGGGATCAAACCTGCAATTCAGGTATGTGCCCTTGACTGGGAATTGAATCTGCAACCCTTCGGCGTGCAGGCTGGTGCTCTAACCACTGAGACAGCATCCAGGACAAAAGATACCTGCTGTCAGCACTCAGAACTGGATGGATGGCAGGAGCCTTTTGAGCTCTGTCTCTAAGGAGCTGTTTCACAGACACGGGGACCAGGGCTCTGCCTGAACCTCACCGAGGCAGGGTTTGGGCCTGGGGCCCCTGCTTCCTGGCCCAGGCTCTCGTCTCCTGTGTGCACTATATATTGTGCAGCTGGGAACTCTTCTTAGGGAGATTTTGCCAGTGGTTTTATTTTTATTTTCCCCAAAGCAGATGCTGATTCAAGGACAGGGTGCGGGTGTTCGATAAAGGAGGTGATTTTGAGACATGGGTGTGAAGGAGCAGGGCGCGTGAGGGAGAGGAGAGGAAAGGCACTCTGCAGGTGCTCGGTGAGGTCGCTGCCAGCAGCAGCAGCAGGCCCCGTGCCAACAGTCAGTGAGTGCAGAGGTCACCTCTGCACTATCAGGGAAGGCTGACAAGCTGGGCATTGACTCACTGGCTCTGAGCCCATTGTTTAATGCATTACCGCTGGGGACAGTAGTTCCCTGCTCTTCCCTGTGTGCAGGCTGGGTGACCCCGACAGTGCTGGAGGGGCATGGGGACAGAATGCGGAGGGTTGCTTGACTGGGCTTGAGCGGCGAGGCTAGCAGAGCTGGGAAAGTCTGAGTGTTCACAGACCTGCTCATGGGGCTGAAATCAAAAGGGCCAGCGAGATGGGATGCAGGCCCTGAGGTGTCAGCTGCTGGTGTAGATCAGAGACCAGCCTCACGGCCCACATAGAAGTTTTACTAGTGTCTCTGGTTCAACCCAGTGCATTGTTCTGGGTTACCTACCTAATCCTTGGCAAACTGGTGTCATGGCCAATCCAACAGGGCACCATGTTAGAGCCTGTCTACTGAGCCACTCTCTAATCAAAGCTGCTGGCATGCTCAGAGTCCCTCTGAGCTTCGGGTGCAAGCAACAGAGAATGGCTGGGGAAAACCTAGTCAACAACAGATTTGCTGCAAGGATCTCGAGGGAAAGCCAGAGATACAAGCTTGCAAGTGAGCCAGAACCAAGAAAAGAGCAGCAGAGCTCTGGGTGATATCCCATAAGACTCTAGGTTTCTTCAAAGGAAATTGGCAAAAAGTTAGGCATAGAGTTACTGTATGACCTGGCAATTCTACTTCTAGGAATATACCCAAGAGAAATGAAGGCATATATCCACATAGACACTTGTATACAAATGTTTGTAATAGCACTATTTACAGTAGCCAAACAGTGGAAACAACTCAAATCAAATGCTCATTAATGGACAAATAGATGAGTAAAGTCGGGTACATCCATATAATGGAATATTATTCAGTCATAAAAAAGAATGGAGTGTTGATTCATGTAACACTATGGATGAGCCTTGAAAATATGTTAAGTGAAAGAAGCCAGCCACAAAATACCTCCTGCTATATGACTCCATTCATATGAAATCAGAGTAGGCCAGTCTTTAGAGACAGGAAATGGATGAAAGGTTTCCCATGGCTGGAAAGGATGGTGGCATTCACCATCATAGCTAAAAGCGTTCAGGTTTTTTTTTTGGGGGGGGGGTGTAGGGGGTAATGGAAATGTTCTAAAACTGGATGTAGTGATGGTGGCACAACTCTAAATACATCAGAAACCATTAGATTGTACCATTTAAATGGGTAAATTGCAGAGCCTATGAATTATATCTCAAAAGGTGCTTAAGAATCCGTGGGGACCGGGGTGGGGTTGACCTGGATGTGACTCACTCATGGCTTCCCTCACTCTCTGTGAGTTATAGTAAAACAAGGAAAATCGGGGAAAACCAGGTGGGCCCAGACAGGGACATGGCTGCTGGATACCAGTGACCACCATGCATTTCCTTTCCCAGGCCAATTGTTATGACTGACTCAAGGTGTTTACACCTGCTCATGCTGGGTAGGGATAAGATCCCGAGGCAGGGCTTTTGATACAGCTCAGCTCCTCCGGTCCTTGTGTTTCACGAGGCGCGCAAAACTCAGAGGAAGTCACGACTCTCCTCCAGGACCAAGGACCTGAGCACCTTGGTCATGTGACATCTGTCCCTTCTGTTACCCAATGTGGGGCTGCGGTGCTAGGCAGGGCTGCCTTGCTGTGTCCTGTTGTCCTAGGGAAGGGTTGGAAGCCTTGGTGAGCGTGTGCAGGAAGGGTGGCAGGTGAGTCCAGGCCCTCTCTGGGCCCCACACAACATTCCAGTGCATCCGCATCACAAAGCCTCCCTCGTTATTCTCGCCCCTGGGGCCTCTGTCTCTTACTACTTGGGATGGTCACTGGTTGCTTTGTCAGCAGAGCAATCCAATGTCTTGTGTTACAGTTGCCCCTCATGTGTGATCTGCTTGGGCATCCAAATCCAGATGACATTCCTGTAGGGGCGCTTGCAGCAGCTTTGCCATGCATGGTACGCCCCATCTCAAGCTCAGCATCCCTCCTACCATCTGCCCTGGAGGTGGGGCAGTGCCATTTCCTGGGCATGGGCTCACCAGCCCACACACTGTCCCTGCGATGTGCTCCCTCATCACGCCCTCCCCATCTTCCGCACATAGAAGTCAACCAGAGAAGCCGTGCACAGAGAGCACGTCCTCTCTCCAGACGGGAGCCTGTGGGAAACCAGGATCACTCTGCAGCGATGGAGCCTGAGGCAGGCAGCTCTGGCTCAGGACTTGTCACCTGAGGTCCTTTAGGGCTGACCTTCCTGTCTGCAGATCCAGGGCTTAATTGGGAGCTCAGAGCCCTGGAAGGCAGCTTTGGTGCCGGTGATGACCATCCAGTGTCCTGTAAACAAGCCTTTGCTTCCTTTTCACAAAGTGGGCGTTTTCTTTGCCTTGGGCGCCAAGGCCACAGCGAGTGGACTCTGGAAACTGGACAGTTTAGTAGACACCAGGGCGGATGTGTATGGACGTGGAGAAAGGAGGTGGGCAGGAAGCAGCCAATCACAGCAGGGACACATCAGGGACGCCCGATGAGAAATGTCTGCACTTGGCGTTGTCATCCGCTAGTCCACACAGCAGGGTATTTCCCCTTTGAATGTCACAGCCCCGAAGCAGGCGGGCTTGTGGAAGGAAGATGCAGGGGCCTTTGTGGATTCTCAATCACATGGCTCCAGTGGAGGATCAACTGAACAAGAATCACTCCTCTATCACGTACAGCTGCTGTGAGGCGTGCTGCACACATGCACTCATTTAGTTACTGTCACCCAACTGCTTGGTGACTCACTATCCTCGTTCAATAGATGGTCCAGAGAGGTTAAGAGCAATGTTCAGACTCCTCTGTAATAGGTCATCTGGACTGAGTGATCTGTAGCAAGTGGGGGGCCACACAGAAACCCAGTGCACTGATTCCAGGCCAGGCGATGCTGAGCCAATCGGGTGCTGGAGGAAGGAAGGGGCTGCAGCCACTGCGTGCTCCCTGTACTCACGCCCTGGGCCCACCAGCTTACACGCGGACACTCCATTCCTCCTCAGCTGCTCTGCAAGGCGGTGAGAAGACCAAGGTTCAGAGGGTGCAGCAGGCAAGCGGTTGGCATTCTCTCCAGGGAACTCAACTCTTCTTTGCCACTGGTGTGATCTGCTAAATCTCTCTCTCTCTCTCTCTCTCTCTCTCTCTCTCTCTCTCTCTCTCTCGTTCCAGGAAACTTTTGTTCTAGGCCAGCTCACATTCTAGAAGCATCTGTGACCAGGAGTGAGTGAGCCAGGCAGGGAATGTGGAAGCAGCCAGTTCCCTGGTATGTGTCTTCTAGGTGGCCAGTAGAGAGGACAGAGTTTGGGTGTTTTTTTGTTCTTTCTTTAGAGGAAGCATCGCTGCTTCTGAAAATACAGACTTGGGTGAGAGTAAGAAAAAAAAAATTAACAACACAGAAAAACTCCTCACACCCTTGCTACTCCAAGTGTTTAGACTGTCACTAGAAATGCAGACTTCTGGGCCCTATAAGATACCTACTAAGTAAGAATTTGTGTGTGTGTTTTTTAAAATATATTTTATTGATTTTTTACAGAGAGGAAGGGAGAGGGATAGAGAGTTAGAAACATCGATGAGAGAGAAACATCGATCAGCTGCCTCCTGCACACTCCCCACTGGGTATGTGCCCGCAACTAAGGTACATACCCTTGACCGGAATCGAACCTGGGACCTTTCAGTCCACAGGCCGACGTTCTTTCCACTGAGCCAAACCGGCCAGGGCAAATTTGTGTTTTAACAAGGTGTCCAGGGTGAGGCGTATGCATTTGAGTTGGAGAAGCCCTGGTCTCTGCCATCCCAGCACACATTGCACCTCCACTTCCCACTTCTACAGGGATGTCATCCTGATGGACACTGTCCCCCACTGAGTTCATCATCCACCCACAGACTTGCTCTTCCCTCTGGGCTCCTACTTCCAAGGGTCCATCTTCTATCACCCAGGGCCCAACCAGAGCCATTGCTTTCTCCTGCCCCATCTTCCAATCCCAAGTGCAGGGACCCCACACCCTGAATACCTCTTGTGTCAGTACCCTTGTGCCTGGTACCCTTGTGCCTGGTACCCTTGTGTGGGTACACTTGTGCCTGGCCTCACTGTCATTCCATCACATAAATGCCTCACCTACACCTCTGACAGTCCTCCCACTGGGGCCAGAGTGTTCTGTCCTCAGCCCAGAGCTAAAATGTCATCCCCCATGTAAATCTGGTTCCTTGCTGCCCCTGGCATGAGGTCCCCTCTGAGCCACTGTGCTCTGGTCCTGCTCATCTCTCCAGCCTCTGCACTCACTCCTCCAAAGTGACTGCAGAGTTTTATTCCTCTGTATGAAACATGTGTGTGTGTTTTTAATCTGGCTGCTTTGCAATGTCTATCTTTGTTTCTGTTTTAGCAATTTGATTATGATATATTGTTGTTTGGTTTCCTTTGTGTTTATCTGCCTGGAGTTTGTTGAGCTTTTTGGGGGTCTGCGGGTTTATACATTTCATCAAATTTGGAAGTGTTTAGCTATGATCTTGCCAAATACTTTTTGCCTCCCTTCCTTTTATACTTACTGTATGATACTGTCCCATCGCTTGCTGAAGCTCTGCTAATTTTTCAATTTCCGTGCTTCACTGTGAATAAATTCATTTGCTACACCTTCCAGTTCATTGATCGTCTTCCCTACAGAATCTGATCTGTCTCAATCCCATCCAGTAAAGTATTCCTTCTGATATTGTTTTTTAATCTCTAGAAGTTTCATTTTCTTCTTTATATCTTCTACTTATTTTGTTCCTATTTTTCTTTAAACACCTTAACAAACAATTGTTTCAGCATCCTTGTATGCCAGTTCCACCCTCTCTGCTCTCTCTCATCTAGTTTGCTTCTCGTCCTGCTTCTGGCATGTCTGGTAATTTTAGTGGACGATGGACATGGTGAGTTTTACATGATTGAGTCTCTGGATTTAGTTGTCTTCCTTTAAAGAGAGTTGGATGTTGTTCTCAAAAGCAGCTAAGTTCCTTATGGATTATTGGATCGCTTGCAGCCTGTTTCTGACACTTGCTAGGGAAGATCTGGAGTAGTCTTCACTCTGGGGATCGTTCAGCCTGAACACTGAGGCATGACACCTCTGGGGTCCCACCAAAGGCCCAGTGATGCTGAGGGCTCACCATTCTTGTCAGAGTTCAAATATCTTCTGCCCCTTGTCAGCACTGGGAACTGTCCAGCCTACAACTTTCCATTGACTATTTGCCTGACTTTGTGGAGTTTCATTCTTTGTAAGCAAGGCCCTGTACTCATCAAAGACCCATGGGAACCCCTCTGCAGACTTCTGGGGCTCTTTTCTCTGCCCCAGAAATATGTCCTGCAACTTCCAGCCACTTCGGCCTTCCCGGACTTCTATCTCCACCCTTTCAACTCCGCAAGACGGTGATTTTACTTCCCATGGTCTAGCACTTTCCCCTAGGCAGAAAGCTGGGGTGACCACAGGCAGATGGCTGGGGTGAGTTGGGGCTCCCCTAATCTGCAATCCTCTGCTGCCTGTTGTCCCATGTTTGGAAAGAGATGTTTCATATATTTGTTCCATTTTCATATACAGGATTTGTTGCAGTTCACAGCAGGAGGGTAAGTCCGGTCCATAATGCCCCATCCTGCCCCAATTTCAGGGTTTTGACGATATTCCTTCTGGCTAGAACCCTCCTGTTGGACTCTTCCATCCCACTCCACAGTCTCTTCCAGTGATTTCTAGATCTGCTATGTCCCAGGAGAACCCTTTTGAGGGAACAATTCTCAATTCCCTTTTTAGGATTATGCCCAACTTGAACTCAAATCTGATTCCCAGGCTTTCTGCATCATTAGAAAGAGTCAGAGCAACTACTGTTCACAATGTGGGTAGCATGTTGCAATAGACAAGCACTTTCCCTTTTTCTAAATTATTTTCACGAAACCTTTGCAAGGTGAATAAGACACAGAGGCTCAGAGATGCTCGGGGCCTGCTCGAGTCAGCAGCAGAGTCTCCTGACTCCAGAGCCTACACTTTGGGGTTTACCACCAGCAAAATGAACACCCCCTGGTTCTGGTCTCCCACCCTGTCCTTCAGGGGCCCATGGTGGAAGGTGCTGGCAGTGCCTCACAGTGTGCAGCTGCACAGGATGCACTCTGCCTACCGGGTGTTTGTTGTGACATTACAGTTTTTTCCAGGACAAACAATCAGCTACCACAGCACCATTGCTATGACTCTGGCTGGGGAATGAGCAGTGGGAGCCCAAGAATCACTGGGGAGGAAAGCTGTGTGGCCAGGGAACCAATTAGGAGCGATGATAAAGCTTCCTGCAGACTAGAGGGTAGAGGGAGCTGCCCTTCAAAGGGCACTGGCTTGGGCACCCATCAGTCACCAGTGGACGAGAAGACTCGAATGCCACCCTGGAATATGCAGGGAGGACCAGAGAGCTGGCTGGGCGGTGGCCCTGGGAAGAGGGACTTTTGAATCAAGAGGGAATGTTCCGTTTATCAAGCACCGCCCCACGTGAAGAACTGTGCTAGGACAGCATCTCTCACAACGCTCACAGTGCTTTTGAGGTTCACAAGCATATGACATCTTGTTATCACTCTGTATGCCTTTGTATGAATGTGCCAGTCTGTTTACCTATTCACTAGCTGATGGACATTCGAGTTGCTTCCAATAATGTTGCTATGAAGAGTCCTGTACAAGCATTTGCAGGGACACACTTTCGTGTCGCCCAGGAGTAGAATGGCTGGCCTGTGGGGTAGGTGCCTGAGTAACTTGATTAAAAAATTGTCCAGCTTTTTGGCAAAGTGGATGTACCAACATTTGGCACCATTAGTCCTTTTGACTAGAGCCATCCCAGTAGATGCTGGTGATATCTCATTTCCTCAATGCTAATGATAGTGAGCCTATTTTCATATGCTTATTGGACATTCATATATCTTCTTTGGTCAAAGATCTGTTAGAATACTTTGCTTATTTTTAAACTGTGTTGTTTACCTTCTTACTTGTTGTAAAAGGTGTGTTTTTTAAAAAATATTCTGTATATACATCCTTTATCAGATGTTTGGCTTGCAAAGATTTTCTCCCAGTCTGTGGTTCATCTTTTCATTTTCTCAATGTTTTTTTTTAAGAGCAAAAGTTTCTTTGTTTTGATGAAATTTAGTTTATCAAACTTTTTTTCAGAAATTTTTTATATAAACATATTTTAATAGGATTGTAAAAGTGTAACCATGTTTTCTCTTATTATTTTTAACTCTATAAAGTATGTTAATAGATTTTAAACTTACCATTTCCAAATTACACCCTACCTAATCATAGTGCATTATGCTTTTTACTAAACTTATGAACTTTGATACATACACATACTTTATTTAGACTCTTTACATGTAATTCGCTGGTTATACTGGTATTATTTTGTAGATTTATTTTTTGTACATTATCTTTGTCAGACATGGTTATTAGGAATATTCTAATTTGTAAAATGATTGGGTATTGTTTAACATTTCTTAACATTCTGAAATAGTTGTATAGGTTGGTAATATATATCCCTTGAAATTTTGAAGAAAAACCAGTGTAAAGTGACATGAGATTGTTGCTTTTTTACAAGCTGCAGATTGTTTAGAAATAAAATTCATTGACTTTTCCCCCAGTTTTTCCCAGGGTTTTTCTCAAATGAAATTTTTATCTTTAAAAATTAATTTTAGCAATTTACATTTTCATAGAAAATCATACATTTGATCATGACTTCAAAATTTTTTACACAGTTGGCACATTTATTTTTATTATAGTCTTATGATCTTTTCATACTAAAGCAATGGTCACATTCACTTTCCCAATCCTAATTTTGACTATTGTTTTATCTCTTCTAGTTTTCTTAATTAGGCTAACTGGGGTTAGCCTAATAGGGTTGTTTTCCCTATTTTGCTATTTTCTGTGTTCTTCTCTTGCTTGCACCTCCTAGTTTTGATCAATTCATTTGGTTTTTAAGACAGGAGAGTTGATAGATTTTTTAATGCAAATTTCTCAAATTCACAGCAGTCCTTTTAAGGACTGAAAGGTCAAAGAGTTGTCACTTTACAGATGAAGATACTGAGGTTCAGAGAGTGCACAAGACAAGGTGGTAGAGCTGGGATTGGGTGCAAGGCCGACCCTCCTTCCCCAGATCATGTCTCATCCCCGGGAAGTGACGAGGGTGCCTGGGAGTGAACTGATACCTTCTCCAAACACAACACACTTGACATCAGGAGAGAGCCAGTGGTAAGGCACACAGCACAGTGGCCCCTCATCTCTGAGGCCTAAGCAATCCTGAAGCCTCACGTCCCACACAGAGTCTCCATCACCACCCCAACCCTCCTGTGAGGGGCAGGGCCAGGCCTCCCAAGTCCCTAAGCTGTAGAATTGCACATTGAGACCCCAAAGCATCGGGTCACACTCTTTCCCCTGGTGTCAAGGATGTGAAGGAGGTGTGATGGGTGTGATGTAGGTGTGCATATGAGGGGAAAGCATTTGCTATTCCTCGTCAGCACTGCCGGGAGAACAGAGCTTGACCAAATATTTGGCAAGATAAAATATTATGTTCTCCGGAAGGTGTGCTTTAAAGGGACACAGGGGGGTGTGCTGCAGCGCTCTGCCTAAGCCTGTGTCCATCTACCTGGCCCCCAAGCCAGGCTCAACTGAAACCTATAATCACTGCTACGTCTCCCAAGTGTTTGACACTTGGATCGTGTACACAAATATTCTGGTTGCATAACTCTGCCCCCTATTGTGAGTTCATACGTAGTCTTTGGGCATCATAGGAAGCAAAAAGACATCCTATAATTCACACGCCTCCAATGCCGCCTCCGCCAATAGGCCGCACTGGGTCCCCAGCGGAGCAGTGCTCTCTCTTCTAGCCTCTGGGGCTGCTTGGCTCTGCCTTCCTGTTGGCTCTTCCCAGGGTCTGCCTTGCGTTTGTTCATTGTTTATTAGGACACAACTGTGCTGTGGGATGGGCTACAATGGTGTGTAAATCAGACCTGGTGCTGGCCTGCATGGAACTTACAGCCTGGCGGCAGGGAGAAAATGCAAACAAGAATTGATTACACATTGTTATCGGTGCTCTACAGAAAAGGCATCAGCTGGGAGCTGGGTGAGATGAGGTCATTGGAAAAACAGGAGGATGAAAAAAGCCAGCCAGGTGCCCAGCGATGGAGAGAGCAGGCTGTGCAGCAGTCGTGGGGAGAGGAACCCCAGGTCCATGTGGCTAAAGCACCATGAGTGAGAGGGGTGGTGGGCTAAAGAGAGGGAGGCAGAGGCCAGCCTGCAGCACTGCTGTCCCCTGGCTCCTCTCTGTGTCTCCTTCTCCCTCCGCACAGCCCAGTCACCACTAAGACTGTATTGGGTGCCCTCCAGCTCGAGAGCACAAGAGCTCGGTCTGCGTCGCCTCCGGGTCCACAGCCCGGAGCATGGGGTCTGGCTCTGATCAGATCACACTGAGGAATGAGCAGAGCTGGGTGACACCTGGGGACTATTTGTCAACCAGGTTAGGACTATTTCAAGCCCAGCCAGCACTCAGCAGGCAGACCTACCATAGCCTGCAGATTCCTCATCTATCACAAGAGCGGCTCTGCTTGTTGGTCTGTATCCAGGACCCTCCATAGGCTCACTGTCCAGGAGAATGTACGTTGAGAGCACTGTTGATCCCCAAAGTCACACAGGTGTGACCGAGGGTGGTCCATGCCCCTGATTCATGTTCCAGAGAGATGCTTCCGGAGCAGCTCATCCCTTCCCTTGCCCCACGAAGGCCTGGGAACCCTGGCTCCCCTGCACAGTCAGCTGGCGGTGCCTCCTCTCTTCCCTCTTCCCTGGGAGTGGTGTGGGGACATCTGCTCAGAGGGGACCAGTCAGGGATTGTCCCTGACATAAGAATCCAGGCTGCAAGGCATTCTGGGAATGTGCATATCGATTGGCCGTCCTCTGGAGGCCCTCCTGGAAGGCCAAAGTGACATCAGCAGCGCCGCTTGGTCATGACAGGAATTCCTTTGCCATCTGGTGAGGCGCGAGCCTGGCGAGAAACTGCCCTGGTCGCTAGGAGGCATCTTGACTTCAGCAGGTGGCCCTGGTTCATGGGAAGCAGGCATTGGCCTCAGATCGGGGCTTGCGTCCCTGAGGAGTGGGCAGCTGAGCGCTTGGTGCCCACACACTTGGGCAGGCAGGTGGGGAAACCCCCCTCTCCCAAGGCGAGACTAGGAGAGGCGTGCACTCCAAAATGTGAAGAGTATGCGGCTACCTCCACAATGAATATTCACATAGCAGGAGGAATTAATAATCCGCACTCTGAATTAATTATACTGACTTTCCAAAAGGTGAGCACTTCAGGGCCAGGAAGGAGGAGGCTGCCCCCCTGCCCCGTCACCCCCACCACCCATCATTAAAAATGACGGCACACAGGCTCACTCACGCCAGGTCAGAAGGTTCCATTTTCTCGTGTTGGAAGGTGACTCACGGGCTCTGCCTACATTTTCTTTTTGACCGTAATAGGAAATTACAATATCCCTAATTGACCCGGAATCCTCCCCTGGAGTAGAAGTAAAAAATTCAAATTAAATGACTTCTTGTCTTCCCTGAGGTTGGCGAGGACAACCTTGCAGACACAAATCCCTTTACACTTGGACATGGAGAGAAGAATCGAGATGGACGGCCCCAGCCCCAGCCCGCGCTGCGCCTGCCTGCCAGCTCCTGCCCCCCCCCCCCCCCCCCCCCCCCCGCACCGTCACCTCCCTCTGGGCTGGTTTCCCGACAAGTTCATTGCTGCATTAACCGAAAGCAGCCAGCGCAGTCTCCTCCTGGAGGAGTCACGTGCGGCTGGCAGTCCTCGGGGCTCTGTGGATAAAGGGCTGCAGAGGCGCTGGACGCGCTTCACAGAGGGACCCGCGTCTACACATACGTCAAGAGCACTATTGTGGGAGAAAACACGTTGTATTGGAGACTCTGGGAATTGCAGGGAGGTTTTGCAAGAATTCAAAGAAGCAAGGAGGAAAGAAAAGACGCAGCCAGCATTTGCTGAGTGCTTGCTCCGTGCTGGGCTTCCTATGAAGCCTTTCCAGTCATTGTTTCCAGGAATCTTCAGGACCTGCGGGGCCTGCTCCGCTCATTAACCCTCCGAGTGAAGTAATCCCACGAGGTCACCGAGTAGGTAGGAGACCGAGACGCATGTCCCTGGCAGCCACACTGTGACCCGTGTGAGATCGCAGGGTTTGTAGAGAGGAGAATGCAGGCAGGACTGCAATCCAGCCTCACAGAAGCAGCTTATGATAAAGCCAGCAGCCCTGGACTCACTCCTCACCCCTCGCCAGCTCCCGGGGCCTCGGGGCCATCCCTGTGCTGCTCTGTCCCGACTCTGCTCACTGGCAAGACTCGGGTTTCAGTGCAAGGACCCCAGGCCCAGCTGTGTACCCCATCCTTTCGCGGTCCACAGACCTGCACAGTTTGGCTCAGGAACAGGGCGTGGAGTTCAGTGGCCCATCTGAACCAAACAGTCCCGGGCCCTGAAGGCCCTCCACCACATGCCGAGGAACTCTGGGCCCTGCTGCCCGGGCTCTGAGATGGGAATGATGAGGCCAAGGCTGCTCACACCGCCTGCGGAGAGGGCCCAGCAGTCTGCCTGCCAGCCGGGAGCGCGGTCGGTGTTGGATGCATACTTACTGAGCAGATGCGGGGTTTTCAGCATCCTGTCCCCAGGTCCTTGCTCTGTTGTGGCAGGAGCAGCAGCCTTGAGCTCCTTGTCTGTATTGAATCCACCCAGTGTCCCTGGCATAGTTTTGACAGCCAGACCCTTGGCCGCCTCTGCCTCAGGGGTAGGGGATTCAGGGCAGGCCGTGACTCAGCGAAGGGAAGAAACTCATTTCTAGCAGCTGAGTTAGAGGAAGGCGCTGTCCAGTGGACTAAAGGGCATGCAGTACGGCGGCCCAGTGCACCTGGATGAACTGCTGCTGACACTCCCTGGCTGGTGACTCCTGACAAAACCCCTCCCAAGCACGCAGCTTGCTTTTCTTCTCTGAATAGATGTAGGAATCAGCCCACTGGAGTCAGGCGCCAGGAGGGAAGGGTGGGTGTGTTCAGGATGCTCACTGCAGCCCTGTCTGGAGCAAGAACTGAGAGAGCAGGGTGGTGCCCAGCAGGGGGGAGGGGTGTCAGCTGCTGCGCCTCCCTCAGCATGGAGTCCTGTGCGGCCTTGTTAGAAAGCACGGGCCCGCTGACCTGGAGGGGGTGCTAATGCAGACAAGTGTATACACTGTGACCCCATTTTATAAAATCAGGAGCAACAGGAAGTGTATTTCTATATGATTATGTGAGCACTGAAGAAGATGCATGAGGGACACTCTTTAGGCCATTCCCACTGGTTGCCGGCGTATGTGGCGATGGATTGCAAAGTGAAGTCAGGAGGTGGGAGAAAAGGAGAAGAGTGGACCAAGGAGATGAGCACACAAAGGAAGCATGGAATTAAGTTATCCATAAGCAAAGAACAGCATGTCTGTTAGGGTATTTGCATGCACAAGGAAACGGATGAAGAAATGCTCAATAGAATGCAACTCTTTTCACCAGGATGCTGACGTGTCTCAGAGAGCTGTCCTAGGGTCAGGTGATGTCATCACAGGTCAGGACGAGAGAACCATCTGAAGTTCTATTCAATCCAGAGGAGATCAGGGACTTGAATTCCAGTGTGTGGACCCCGGGCCAGTATCTCCCTCACGCCTCAAGTGCCTCACTAAGTAATCACGGACCAGGCACATTCCCGTGACTGACTTGGTGAATATGGGGCATCGATTAGTTATCTGTCAGACGAAGAGCGGAAATCAAAACAGATGACAGTCCCCTCACATTAGGTGGGTGAGTGTCACCCAGTCAGCCACGAACGCTGTAATCATGATGTCAAGGCAGCAATCGCATTTCTGTTTTAAAATAACTGGATGTGCCCACTTGAACTAAGTGTGTGACAAGCATGATGCTAATGAGTGGTACCAGTGGATGAGTTTTGACACCAGCCCGTGGTCAGACACGTGCTCAGTGCTGGGTGCTCATTCTGTGCAAAGCACTTGGCATGCGCTATTTGAAAGAACACTGTTAAGCACCCCATGGAAGTGCCCCCCTTTACTGATCAGGAAACGGAGTCTCAGTGAGGTTAGTGAACTTGCTCAAGGTCTCCTGGCTGGTGTATCATAGGACCAGGATGAAAACCCTGGGCAGTCTGATTACAGAACCCACATTCGTAACGCTACACCACATGGTGCACCTCCAAATGGGGAGAATTTTTCAGGCTCTATTCATCGAGATTGCTGGGTGTGTCCACAGTGATCTAACTCAGCTCTTCAAGCCATCAGTAGGGGCTTAATTATGGTGTACTCTTGATATGGTTGGATTACATTTTTCAGTGTGTTCATTTGCAATGGGATCTGACTCGCAGGTGTAATTTATGTGTCCTTTGGGTGTTATTAATGGCTGCTCTCAATGGAGGTTTAATTTTGGAAGTGGTTTTCCATAGGGTTGTGGAGACCTGAGAATTAATTGGAGCAACGCCGTCTAAATGAAAACAAAAGCGCCCTGTTGCTCCCGCAAAGGTCACAGTGGCCTCTGGGACCCCAGGCCAGTAGACTGGTCTCATCTGCTCCCTCCTCCACCTGCCACATATGGGACACTGTGGCTGTTCCCTCCCGATTGCTCTCTCCTCTTCCCACGGTGGGTCTTCCAGGAATATCACCATGGAGACCCAGATGTGCGGAGGTGGAGGAGTGTTTGGTTGAGTCATCACTTCCCGTGGCTCAGCTTTTGCTGGAGCCTCCTCAACAACCCCCCTGCTAAGCCGGTGTCCGGCATCGGTAGGATGCCTGTCGTCATGGTATTTGCACGCACAAGGAAATGGATAAAGAAAGTTCAATGGAATTGGGAAGCTCACTTCCTTCCAATATAGTAGTTTCACCTCTGGGCACTTTAGTGCTGTTATTTCGTTCAAAATATGGAAGGACCCAAAATACAGAGGGCTCTGCTTCTTGGTGCTAATTTGAACCCTTGGGCAGCAGACATTGTGTTTAGTCCTTTAAATAGTTGAAAGTAGAGAATATACACCTTCTGAATTTTGGGGGGGCTGAACCTCTCTACTTCCTTTTACTCTTGTGATGATGTTTGAGAATGTTCAAGGTTGTCAGTTTTCTTCCTCAACCTTGGGGCTGAGAACTGAATACAGATAAGACTCAGGGGAGACCGGACTGAGAAAGCCTTGAATATGAGGCTTTGACCTTTGTTCTGCACAATCTACTTCTGCTAATGTAACCCCCGAATGCTATGGGCAATGAGAGCTGGAGCACAGTGCTGATGCCTAATGAATGGCTGATGACCAAACTCTCTTTCTCAGGCTGCCTGCACGACTAGCTCCTTCCCCACGTTTATCACACGACCAGCTCTTCCCTATCTTTATTACATGATGAGATCCTCCTCCATGTTTATAGTAGAGGTTTGGAGACACAGTTTCCGAAGCTCACTTTTCCCCATTATTTTATTTTATTTATTTGCCCTGTAAGTTTTGTTGCATCACTACAACCCACTGAGAGCTTTCTGGATTGCGATTTTTCCATCTACCTCATTTGTCATCCCCTCCGAATTCAGCGGCTCCAGAGATTTGATAAGGAGCTTTCTCTGCCTTCATTCAAGTATTCACAAAATTTGCTTTAACAGGAGAGAGCCAAGGACAAAGCCTTATCTCAGGCCCCTGGAGAGCTCCTGAAGTGACAAGCTCACCAGGAATGAATTAATCAGCAAGCCCTGGGCATGGCTCTTGAAGTGGTTACAAGTCTACCTTCCTAGCTGTGTTATTACCTTTGCTAGAGTTTTTTATGTTACCCAAAAAGATGTCATAAAAATGTATTATATACCATGTGGAAATTCAAATAGACTGTGACCAATTGTGTTTTCCTCATCTAACAATCTAATAATTGCAAACACTACCAAAAAAGGAAGGAAGGAAGGAAGGAAGGAAGGAAGGAAGGAAGGAAGGAAGGAAGGAAGGAAGGAAAGATATCAGATTGTTTTATCAGAACTCATTTTTAAATGGACATCCTGATTGCTAGGAACCAACTTAAGTTCATGGACCATCCTTCTATAAAAGCCATTCCTTTTGCTGCTATATTATTGCTCAGGAACAACATTAGGCATGGGCCTTTCATTGTTGCCTTCATGTTATTTTTGAAAACTGGAAGAGCCTTGCTCATCTTGATCCATTCCTCATACTTTCTCAGGGACCTGCTCTCTGTGTGGCACTGGGCTAGCAGCCAGAGTTCAAAGTATGGGAAATTCATGGGGCTGCACCAATATCCTCAGCATCTTCACTTCTCCCTTATTTCACAACTCCTTCAACTCATTCTCCAGCAAAGAATGAGTGACCCCATGTTCAATTTGTCTACATGCCAAGTGGCCAGAGGTCTTGAATTAATTTAAAACTGCCAGGTGGGTTCTCTTTCCTCGTCAGAACCCCAAGCATCCTCCTTGAGTTCAAAGAACATGGTCCTGAGCTGGAAAGACAAAAGTCCATTCCCATCATCACAGATGCATCATCTTATTGGGCCTAAGCAATAGGTTAATTTCATACTCATCCTCTTAACTCTGGGTATAAATTTAAAAGCTCATTTCCCCCAGATCTCAGTCTACTCTGGACTGAAGCCCTTTTGACACTAGGGTATTAGGATTCGTGTATTCGCAATGATGGAGAGCCACGTGCAAACCAGCTAAAGCAAAAACGGGTAATGTATCAGCGTGAATAATGAAAAGTCTGAGGACAGACCAGGTTTTAGGAATTGTGGTCAGGGGTGCAAACAGCAGCAGCAGCAGCACCTGATCACTCTCTCGATGTCACTGGAGTTAGTTCTCTGGCTTCATTTCCAAAGGGCAGCTTTGGCCTCCCAGGAAGTTTCAGCTTTATCTCCACTGCTATAGAGCACAAAAGAGAAGTATCCCTCCTGGTCAGTAAATAAAGTACTAGGATTAACAGTGATTGGATCCCTCACTTGGGTCACATACTCACCCCTGACCAATCATCATCGCAAAGCAATGCTGTGATCTGATTGGCCTGGAAGAGTCACATGTCCACTGTAATAGTTGGGATTAGAGCTAGCTTCACCTGACACTTGAACTGAGCATGCGAAGGTTTCCAGAGGAACACTGGGTACTGCTACTGAAAGAAAGGGGAATGAATGCTGAATTGTAAAAACAAAACAAAACAAAAACAAACAAAAAAAAACCCAAACAAAAAACAACAACAACAACAGAAACCCCACACCAAACCTAGAAGAGTTCCTCAGTGCTTATAAGGTGCCTGGTAAAGCGTAGCTACTCAATACATCTTCACTGAATGAGTTAAAACCCTGGCATCCATTATGTTCTTGCATGTCCATCTTTCTCTGATGTCTTCACCAATAGCAAGCTGGTCCTATGGTTGTCTGTGTAAGAACCAGCCTCTCTTTCTCCCTTGTAAATAAAACCTGATTTGGCTGAAGTCTTCCTGAAGTCTTCGTGCCTAAGGGAAGATGATGTCTGAGACAAAACCTGATGAATCCAGACTAATGGTTCTCCAACTTCAGCATGCTCAGAAATACCTAGAGGGCTTCGAAAATAGATTGCTGGCCAATGCAGAGACCATGTTTTAAGAGCCATGTTCTAGAGCAATCTCTTCAGTGCAGGATGGAAGCTAAAGTTTGAGAACCTCTGTTCCAGAAAAAGCCAAGAAACAGAAAAGCCCAGATTGGATGGTATTGGTATGTCTTAACTAAACAACAACAAAAAAGGCAGCTGTCCCATATTTATAAAATACTAGAAGCCCAGTGCACAAATTTGTGCATGGGTGGGGTCCCTTGGGGTGGCCTGTGGAGATCAGGCCCCAGCTCACGCCCCCAGCCTTGAAGGTCCCCAGCCCCGCCTGGCATCCTGTCTTGGCCTGGTGCCGTGCCCTCATCTGCTCCACCATCCCATCTGAGGGGCAATTGATCAGGCCTGCCCCCCCTTCCACCTGGCTCCCTCAGTGCCTGGGAGTCCGGCAGTGACCCCCCCCCCCCCCGCCCCCGCCTGCCAGCTGCCACTGGTTGCCATCTGCAGGGTGATTGGTGTGGCAATTGGGCCCCTGGCTGGCACCCGCCTTGGCCTAGCACCGCCCACTCTCTTGCTCCACCATCTCGCTATGGTCCAGCTCTCATGGGGGGCCCATTCAGGCCGGCAGCGCCTCCACTGCCGCCTGCTGCCAGTGCCTCATCGCTGATGCCTGTCATGTTCTGCGCTGACCCTTGGTGGTCAGCGTACATCATAGCAAGCTGTCAAATTCCCTGTCTCCTGGTCAAACAACCACCCTAGGGGACAATTTGCATATTAGGCTTTTATATATAGGATAGGCCAACCCTCCCAATCAGGGCTTTTTTGGCCATACCTGGTCTTCCAGCCCCAGCCCCAATCCTGCCATAGCTTTCTTCCTGGACACACAGAACCAATGATTTCATGGATTTCTGCCTTTTCTAGAGCTCTTGTCCACCTTGTCTGTCCACTCATACTCCATGGAGAAGCTCTCTCAAGAAGGCTACCCTCACTCCTCTCCCCTCTCTTGTAAAGCCCTTAAATGGGCAAACCACCCACTGCAGGTCCCCAGTTGTCTCCCTGCCCTGGACTCAGCTTCTGAAGGACATATACCTATCTCTTCTCCTGATGGTCCAGTGCCCAGCACCAGGCTGGTGCAGGATGAGTTGAATGAAGTTTCCCAAGGGCGGAAATAACATCTGTCACCCTTTACCTTGCTGGGCACAGACCATCTGCTTACTATACACAAGGGCTAAAAAATAAGGCATCTGAATGGCCACTGCACACCTAATCTCATGCCAGGAAGCACAGGGCCAAGAGCGCCAATGTGAACATCAAACAAACAATGTGTTATCCTGGCTCTTCCTAGTTACTAGCTGTGAGATCTGGGAAAATTATCTGAGCTTGCTAAGCCTCACTGTCCTCTTCTGTAAAATGGGAATATTAACAACACCGAAATTATTCCTATTAAGATAATTTGAGTTGAGATACCTAAGGCTCTAGGCACCATGTTTGTCACATAGCAAGACTCCATACCTTGGAGATTTTATTATTATTCTATCATCATGGTTCAAATACTACAACCAAACAGGTGTTCCAGCTTGGTCAATTCTGGTTTCAGTGACCTTGTTTCTAGGACAGAATCCAGCACAGGATGGCAAGGGTCTCATATAACTTGAGGCTGCTTGATGCAGCCAAATTCACCAAGCAATCACAGGATGCCCAAACTTACTCCTAGGCCAGTGGTCGCCAACCTTTCGGACCTCATGGACCATCAGTGGTCTGCGGACCACTGGTTGGCGACCGCTGCTCCAAAGGTTTCCTTAAACCCTTGGTCGCCAACCTTTCGGACCTCATGGACCACCAATGGTCCACAGAACATCGGTTGGCTACCACTGCTCTAGGCAATCTCTGAGTGTTGAGGAAGAGAGTGTAACAGTTCATCAGAAATGAAGACACAGTCCTACAAAAACCAAATTCTTCTTCATCTCCTCAAATGTAATCTCAGCATTCTTTGTCCAGAAGCCATTCTTGCATCTTGAGTTGTCACTCAGCTTCCATGTCACCCCTGAATCCTGTTCTCACATCTGATTTAGCCTCATTTCCATTGTGTGATGCTCAGTTGTTGGCACATCTGTCTTCAGCAGTGAACTGGGAGCTCCTTGAGCCTAGCCTGGAGCCTGGCACAACTGGGGGTTGCAAAGTCGGTGGTCTTCCTCTCTGGGGAGCTGTTAGCCTCTTTGAGGAAGTCTCTATTGACCCACAAAACGACCACAGTGAGCTTTAAGCGGAGTGGTGCTTTACGATTCAGCCTGGGCTCAAGGGCCCATCAATCCTGTCACCACACTCTGTGGATGAGAGAGGAGGCCTGGCTGTTGGAGGATTCAGACAGCCACAAGATGAATGGATTTATGGAGGGGGAGGAGAAGGAGGACAGCCAGGAAGTGAGGACAGCCAGAGAGGAGGAGGGAAGGGACCTACAAGACAGGGACATCCTCAGCCCTTTGCATCGGCTGAGGCTTCCCTGGGCTCTATCCCAGCCCCAGGGTCATTGAGGCAGCTGAACCCGCAGCCCCCCAATACAGATGAAACCTGAGTCCTAGTTAAAATATTCACATGGACATTTGTTTATTGGATTTGAGCACTTGGTGCTCTGCCTTCCTCCCACTCACTAGGTAGCCTAGGGTAGGCTTTGCATCTCTGATAGCCATTTTCCTCGTGATGTCTGTCCCATATCATTGGTAGCAGTGTGGTGAGGATCAAAGCTGGTGGTGTTTGAGAGTGTTGAAAACAGGAGCACACTACGTGCATTCAAGGCATTCCTGAGGCTGGCACCTGGGCATATCACTTCAGCCTGCAAGTACGGAGGAAGAGGGAGGGACCTAGAGAGAAGAAATGCCAGGCAGGAGTGTCCTGTCATAGCCAATCATGGTACTATACACCCCTGAGCCTTTTACTAATCCTTCATGTCGCATATGTTCCTTTATGTAAAACTCTAATACTCATGGGTTATCCGAAATGCCAGAAGTCAGTGCCACCCTGAAAGCCAAGAGAAGGAAACAGAAAACTGGCCATTCCGTCTTTCTTGTTAACAACAACCCCATGACCCACTGGATGTGTTTTTAGGAAAAGGATCACAGATGCCAGTTCATGCATCAGGGGTCCTGGTGTTCCCATCAGATGAATCATTTGAAACGGGACCTCAGTTTATTTGAGCAGAACCGTGTCAGCACTCCTCACAATGAAATGTGTCCGAAAATGCATATCCATGTGAAAAAGTTCTCACCACAGCAAAGGTAGGAAGCCTGTATGTCAGCCTGGTGCTTCCTGAGCCCTGCGCTCTCTTGGTGAGAATCGACTTTCCTCAAAGAGAGGAGGGAGCTACGTATGACCGAACTTAATAAGGAAGGAATGGACCCAGTCCAGTTTCCATGGCGGTGAAGTGATACCACACCCACAAGCTGCAAAACCCCAGCCAGAGGAAAAACAGGAGGCTGACTTGTTCCCCTTGTGCCCGCGATTCCTCTCTCCCCACCCTCCTTTCTCTCCCACACACCAGGGTGTTCAAGGCACCGTGCGTTTGCCCAGATCACGCTCTCTTCTTGTAAATTTTCTTTTGTAGCTGACACCTATTAATAATGTAAAATGCCTGCTCTTCTGAACAATGATCAAAATTAAGCTATTACCCACAGGGGGATATTTACATACAGTTAGTCGGCAGCTGTTCAACAGCCTTTTCCACTCAAGATTTCTCATGACCCTCACATATCATTTGTAATCAGAAGAATATTTGGTTATTGTATGATTTTTTTTTCATGTATTTGATAAACAGCCACTGGGAATCACTTAGGAAGTAAATAAGGTAATTCCTTGTGATTTCTGCAAGCTGCTGAAGTTAAGGGAGGAGAGCAATTACTTTTATATCCCTCTACATGCAATTTACTAATAAGCCACAGAATGCAGAAACATGTAATTAGTAATTACTATAGTATGTAGTGACGCGGTGCGTACCCAGCCAGTCTATGGGCCTATAATCTAGTCGCAGAAAGTGAATTTGGCTCGGGGCACCCAGGCAAGCCCCAGTACATATGAAGGGAGGTGTGAGGATAAATGTAATTGCTGTTTAGGAATACTGTGGAGGGCATGTCAAACATTGTGATATCTGGGTCTCACCTGACCCCCACTCTAGGCTCATGTGAAATTGCCTCTTTGTCCCCAAATTAAAGGAGAGTCCAGACTCAAAAAATGTTGAAAGGCTGCCTGAGATCACAGGCTAATGAGTGGTGGGCCCAGCCCAAATCCTGAGCTGCAGGCTCAGAGCATCCCTGCCGGGCCCACGAGGGCCTGGCTTAGTCTTGCTGCTGGAGAAGTGACAGCACATCTTAGAGCTCAGGACCCAAAGGTGCATCTTCATGGCAGAGTGGGGACATGAAGAGAAGAAAGAAGAAAAGTGTCACTATAACAAGTGCCGGGTTTTGAGGAGTGAACAATGGACACGTGATGTATATTATCTTAGTTACAACAGCCAGGTGCTGTTGCACCCATTTTACAGGAGAGAAAACCAAGGTTCAATTGAGGTTACGTCATTCGGTCAGGATCACTCAGTGGTAAGTGGTAAGAGCTGGAATGTGACCCGCATACGTGTGACTTTAATAACAATGATCTCTCCCTCCTGCCAAGACGTGATTCTGATGAATGTGATCCTTATTTCAGGAAACTAAGTGTATCTACATCAAATATCTTAAAAAGGGTGTTTTTTTTTTGCGGGGGGGGGGGGGGGGGGCGGCAAATTCGAGGAACTACAGAGAGCAGGAGCTTAAAGCTGATTACTTTCACCCACTAATCTCAATTTTAGAAAATTATCCTAAAAAGAGACAATCTAAAAATTGAAAAGAGTTCATGCACAGAGATGTTTAACAAAGATGTTATTTATAATAGCAGAACCTGGAGAAAAATACAAATGCCCAGTAACACAATAATAGAGAACTAGGTAGCGTTGTAGCCATATGATTGAATATTAGGCAACCACAAAAAAATGATATTAATGAAGAGTTCTTAAAAACACAGGAAAAACCTTCAAACCTCACAAAGAGGAGGCAAAATACAAAATTATGTACACATTAAGAACTCATTAAAGTAACATATTTATGAAAAGAGAGTTATAGACCAAACCTGTGTCTAGTAGGTTCAGGGGTGACATTATTTTTATATTAAGTAACACTGTAATTGAGATATAATTCACATACCATAAAACACACCCTTTCAATGTGTAATACTTATGGGTCTTAGCATATTCAGAGTTGTACAACTATCAACCATCTTTGAATTTCAGAAGAATTTCACAATCCTATACCCGTTAACTGTCACTCTCGCCCCCCTTCTCCCCCAGCACCTGGATAACACGAATCCATTTTCTGTCTCTACACATTTACCTATTCTGAACATTTTATATACATGAAATCATATCATGTGTGGCCTTGTGTGTCTGGCTTCTCTCAATTGGCATAATGTTTTCAGGGTTGATTCATGGTGTAGCATATCTTGGTTCTTCATTCCTTTATATGGCTATATGACATTTTTTATTATAGATATTTGAATTGTTTTCATTTGGGGCTATTTTGAATATTACTGATATGAACATTGATGCACAATATATTTTCAGTTCTCTTGGGTATATACTGAGAAGTGGAATCACAGGTAACTCCATGTTTAACTTTTTGGAACTGGCTGTACCACTCTGTATTCTCACCAGCAATGACTGAGGGTTCCTACATGCTACATCATTACTTGTTTTTATCTGTCTTTCTTATTTTAACCATACTAGTGAGTATGAAGTGCTATCTCATTATGGTTTTGATTTATCTTTCCTAGTGACTAACCAGGCTGATCACTTTTTAAAATGTGTTTTATATCTTCTTTGGATAAATGTCTGTGGAAATTCTTTGCCCATTTTGTAATCAAATTATTTGTCTTTTTTAAAATTATTGACTTATTAGGGTTCTTTATATATTCTGGATACTAGTCCCTTATCAAACATAGGATCTGCAAATATTTTCTCAGTCTATCTGTTGTCTTCTCACTTTCTTGATGATAAAACATGAAAGTTTTGAATTTTGAGGATGTCCAAATTAACTACTTTTTTCTTTAGTTGCTTATGCCTAATGGAAGGTCATGAAGACTAATTTGCATGTTTTCTTCTGAGAGTTTGGCAGTTAAGACTAACATCTCCAGCCCATTTGTGTCCGGTTGAGATAAGAGTCCAACACCATTCCCTGCCTGCGGATATCAGTTATCCTAGAGCCATTTGTTGAAACAAAGACATCTTTGCCATTAAATGGTCTTGGCACCTTTGTCAGAAACCAGTGGGCCACAAGTGTAAGGATTTTATTTATGGGTTTCAGTTCTATTCCATTGGCATGCCTATCCTCACGCCAGTACCACACTGTCTCGATCACGGCAGCTTTGTTGAGAGTTCTCCAACTTTGTTCTTTTTAAAGATCATTTTGGCTGCTTTGAGTCCCTTGCCAATTCCATATGAATTTTAGGATTAGCTTGTCAATTTTGGCAGGAAAGGCAGGTGGGGTTTTGCTAGGGCTTGTGTTGAAGTCCTAGGTCTGCTCGCTGGGGTTCGCTGTCCTGTTGACAAAATGATGGCTGAGCCCACGTGGAGCCGCGTGGCTTTTCTGAGCTGTAAGTGAGCACCATCTTTGCCTGCCGGAGCAGCACGGCTCCATGGAACATTAAGGCAGGCTTGGAAATTGCATCTATATGGAGATGACCTATTAGGGCGAGGAGGCTGCTCCCCCGAGGCCAGTTCTCAGTCACTCCACACACCATGCGGCTTCTATTACTTAGGCGGCCGTGGCTTTAAATGCCTCTGGGCACCCCCTCTGCCGTTTCCTGTGGAATACTATTTCACAGTCTAATAGATCTTTCTACAGGGAATTTCCCCTGCTACTTAGCCTACATTTCCTCGTATGCTTTCCCCCGGTGCTTCCTCGGGACCAGTCATTCCAGACTGATTCACCTACTTGGGATTCCCATGTTTTACAGCCTCAGAGGCCATATTCTATCCCAAGTGTTGAGTAAACTCCGGGTTTTACAGACAAAGGCTCTCAAAGGATGGCCCCAGTGAGGGCTGACACCAAGCCCAGGGCCCTGGCTCAGGAAGCCAAAAGCAGATGTGGCCAATCTGAGAACACCAAGGAGCCAAGGTTGTCCTCACCGAGAACTCGGAGAGGACTTTCTGAAGTTTGGGGAAGGAGGTCTTGCTTCTCTGGGCCCCTCTTTTGTTGTCCAGAGCTGGGGCTCTCCTCCTCCCAGGCTCATGCTCGAGCAAGAAGGGCAGGCGCCAGGCGTCAGCTGAGTGCCTGCTTGGTAAGCTCACAGAAGAGCTGGCGATCAGGCCAAGGGGGGCTCCTTTGTCACTCTGGAGGGAGACTGGGGGGGGACTATATAGAGCCTCAGAAGAGAGAGAAGGGCCAGAATGGACAAGGGTATGGAATGAACATTCCAGAGAGCTTTTTGCACACACAATCTGTGTCACGGCTTTGCCCAGCATCCACTGAATCAGCGCACACAGGCTGGGAGCCCTAAGGGAAGACTGCTGTGCAAAGGGGTGAAGTCACCAGCCTGAGCCCAAACCCACACTCTCCCTGGTGCAGAGCTGGGCCTCAGTTTCCCCACCTATGGGATGGAATAAATGCAATATCACAGAGCAGTTGAGAGAGCTGAGGAGGAGAATCTAGGCGAAAAAAATCGGGCTCAATAGATGTTATATTGCTTCCTGCCTCTTTTCCCCCCGGATGGCTGATCAGGGCCATTTCTGCAAGTAATTTAGCAAGGCGAGTGTCTGCATTCCCTCTCCTCTCAGCCTCCTGCCCTGCACTGATAAGTTTTATTAGCAAAGAGGGAAGGGATTTTTCTATGACCAAATTTCTTTTGGGCTTTCCAGAAGAAATTGATGGAGCTGCCTGGCTCCTTGGCCAGCACCTCATTCTACCAGGATTGGCTGGCCTCAGGGACTGAATGCTACAGTAACCCGCCTAGCCTAGAGGGAGGGTTGGGCAATGTTATTCTTCTGAAGGGGAAAATCATCATTTGGCTTCTTGGGTTTATGGACCCTGGGCACAAGGGAAACAGCTGGAATTTGCCTGGAAGCTGCAATGCTGTCTGCTTGGTTCTCAATAGGTGACTGGGGACAAGATGCATTTGACAGTCCGTCACCTGCCATTCTGTTCTGCATAATAAAGATCAGTTCTCCATTGCATTGGCTCTGCTGGGCTCAGGCTGCTATTTGGTTTCCTGAAAAGGTGTGTGTATGGATGTATGTGTCTCTCTGTGTGAATGTGTATATATGAATGCATGTGGGGGGGCATATGCATGTGCTGTGGATGTGTATGCATGTTTGTATGTAGGCATGAGTGTGTACAAATATGTATATATGTGGAGTATATGTTTGTGTCTGTGTGTATGTATGCATTGGGTATGTATATGGGTGTATGGGTATAATTGTGTAAATGTGTATGTGTGTGTCTATATGTGTGGAACATATGCTTGGATCTGTGTGTGTGAGTGTATGGGTGTATATGTGTGTGAATATGTGTGTGTTTGGGGGACAAGTGTGCATAAGAATGTATATGAAGATTTATCTGAATGTGTTTGTGTGTTGCTGCTTCCATTGGGTGCTAGGAGCGGGGCTCAGAGACACCTGAGGAGGTAAAGCTTTGGGAGATGGAGAGACACATATGTGGATGCCCCACCCAACCAGTGACCTCAACCGACCTTGAGAAGCAGTAGTGTGCAAGGGAAGTTCCACCCACACTGGGTCCAGGGTTGGCCTGGTGAACAAAGTGGACATCTCAGGCAAGACCTCCTGTTCCTGCCCCCTGATCGCTACAAGGGTAACTATTCTCCTTGTCCCTCTACTTCCTCCTGGAAGCCTTTGATTCTGACTCCCATTCCACACCTGGGTGAATGTCTCTCTCTGAGCTTTCATTACATCAGCACTATAGATGCCATCCTGAATTAGCACAAGGTTCTGTTTACATATCTGCTCCCACCCGGGACTGTGGCACCCTGAGAGCAGGATTGTATCCCAGGGTCTAGTACTATAAGCACCTCTTAGGCACTCAACAAGTGTATGTGGAATGAGTAAATGAATGAACAAATGATCCTGGTGCTTCAGTGTTCCCATCTGTGAATTGCAGGTAACAATACTAATACCTGGTTCTTGGGAGGATGACCCAAGATGAACTCGATGAAAGTGTGCTTTAAAGTGTTAATAGTTAATATAGCATGCAGCCCTTTGGGGTCTGGAGCACCCCAACAGTTGAACAGGACAGCAGGCAGCAGGCAGGGTAGAAGGGGAGCAGGCTTTGGAGTCAGAAGGTTCTGGTTCAAATTCTGGTTCCTCTACTCACAGTTTTTGATGGACTCTGGGCTCTCAGCCTCCCATCTCCTCAACTGTAGAAGAGAGCCATAACATTTTTTTTACTAAGTACAGTACACACAGAGCACCCTGTAAAAGCTGGTTAAACAGAGTAATACATACGTGTAGGAACATGGGGTATATGAGGAAGAACCAGGAACCTTGAGCAGGGTAATGAATATGCCCTAGAGGAGAAGGGCCTGGAGTGGGGCTCAGAACAGGGGGCTTGAAAAAGCAGGAGGGAAGGTATCTGGATGGGTGGACCAGAGTAAGAATATGGGCTGGAGGTGAAAGTGCTGATGGGAGTTCAGGGATAAATTACCAGACACTTAGTGGCTTAGAACAACAATCATGTGTGATCGCAGACTTTCTACAGGTCAGAGTATATACAAACCTTAACAGGGGTCTCTGCTCATTGTATCCCAAGGCTGAAATCAAGGTGTCAGCTGGGCTGTGTTCTCATCTGGAGGCCTGACCGGGGAAGGATGTACTCCCTTGATTTTTTGGGAAAATTTTCCTTGTAAATCTAGAAATGATGTTCCCATTTTCTTACTAGCCATTGGCCAGGAGTCCCTTTCAGCTCCTAGAAGCTGCCATTAAATTCTAGTTGCATATTACTTTCTTAACATTGCTTACTCCTTCCTTACTTCTTGCTCCCTTTCTAGGAGGGCAAAGACCTTACAGTAAGTGCTTTCACCTAATTAGGTCAAACCCACCCAAGACAATCTCCCTTTTGATTAACCCAAATTCAATGGGCTTGGGACTTCAATTACATCTGCAAAAGCCTTTCACCCTTGCCAAATGCAGCCTTATTATGAGTTTTATCCCATCATGTTCATAGGTCCTATTCCCACTCAAAATAAAAAGATTATACGGGGTTTGTGCCCTGAGTCTGGGGGAGTGGCCATCTTATCATTCTGCCCACCAGAGGGCTATCAGGCAATCTCCTCTGCTGGGCCATGAGGCTAGAATTCTATAAAGAGCAGCTTTGCTCTCTGTTTTACACCAACCCCCACAGCTGACAAAACCAGTAGTGGGAGGGTGACCATGTCCCCATTGGCTTAGATGGCCCTGGTTTGGCCTGTTTTGGGGGTGTAATTATTAACAGTTCCCCCTTTTATCTCAAAAGTCATCCCGCTTGGAGGAAACTGTGTATTGTCACTTGGGCTAAAGGAAGCAGCTTCTCCCAGAGTCTTACAGGCTCTTCAGGAAGAACAAGTTTGAAGGCCTGTGCGCTGTTGTCACAGGCGACCTGAGTGAAACTACTCAGCCAGGGCCATACTTTAGAAGGAGAAGGTAAAGGACATGAGCATGTGCAGAGGCCTTGCAAACACCCAGCAATGTGGGTAAGGTCCTACTGAATTCCCACGACAATCCTATGAGAAAAAACAGCATCACCCAAAACTTATGGCTGAGAAAATTGCGGCTCAGAAGGTGACACTGACTAGTCCAAGGTCACACCACCAGGAAAAAGATGATTTGATTTTTCTCGACCTCTCTTCAAGTTTGCTGCCTCTGCCCCATCCTGCTGCCTGTCCCCTCATAGGCTAGTCCAGAAGCTCACTTGGGCCCCTTCCCTGACGATCACCTATTTCCTTCACAGTGACTTTGTTTTCCCACCGAGACACCAGTTATAAGGCTGAATTGTGAGATATAATGAGCTCAAACCATGGGTGCTGGGACCTGCTCTTCTCTGGGGGAGATCAGCCAGCTCTCAAGCACTGGATTTTATCCCGAGGGTGAAATAGACAGACTCTGCCCAGAACAGACTCAAATGTCAGGTCCATGGCAATGAAATCTACATCTTCATCAATGCCTCCCCAACGTCTAGCAATAGGATACTACGTGGTCCTCACTAAATATTTGTTCAAGGGATGAGTGAATACGCTCTTGACTCAAGGGAAACTCAACTTTAATATCAAAGCCAACTTATCTCTTTGAAAAGCATTCTGCCCAGGAATCAAGAGTGGCCCACATTCTTCCACATGTCTGGCTAAACCTTCCTTTCCTAAGACCCGGTGTCATGAGAATGGAATAATACACACTTTTAAATAATGGCTAAGACCATTGATTTATGTGAGTTCTCCAAGGCTGAGAGCAAATTAACCACTCAACACCAATTCAATCAATGCACCGGTGATTCACGTGAGAGATTTGCATGGTATCTGGAACAACGCACGTGAGTGTGCTGATTCTGAAGGCTTTGCGGTTTGTGTGACGTGGTCCTAATGGAGCTGGTGGATCTGAAAACCTGATGGGATGGGGTGATGATGCTGATTACTCACCTCGCCTCCATATCCTCATGGGGAGCCCTGATTGCAGGGTGATGCAAGCCGGAGCTGGGCTCCTCCCTGTGGAAAGGGGATGGCGGGGCGTCTGATGGCATTTGCCACAAATCCCTCCTGATTAATCAGGTGCTCCAATTTGTGAGTCAGAACTTCTCAGGGAGGGAGATCTGCCTTGAGTGCAGTTATCTGAGCTCTGACGCCAGTGAAGGGAAAGTCTTCAGGAAGCAGAGGCAGCTCCCCGGAAGCCAGGCCTCCTAGTGCTGGACAAAGTCTGGGAGGAGAAAAGGGCTGCACAATGAAGATGAGAAAGGAAGGAAAAGGCGGGCTACGGGAATGACACTTCCAGTCATCAGGATGGCCAGCCCAAGGGAAGGGACTGTATTTTTCCATTGAAGACAATTGTATGTAAAGGCAGACGCATAACCACAGGGGTACTCCTAGACCCCTGGCTGGGCTGACGCCATTGGTACCACTTGTTGGCTGGGGGCCTGGGGGAGTTGTAAAGGCTCTGAGCTTTGATTTTCTCATTCATTAAAGGGGGAAAATAACAACCACCCCACTCCTGGTTTTTTTCGTTATTTTTTTATTTCTGTATTTTTTTAGAATGGCCTACTATATGAGGATGCCTCTCTCTCACAGCAGGACTTTTAATGAATGTTGGGGTCCTTCCCCATCACACAAACCAAGCAACAGTAACAAAGGCATATGTATCTGACAGGCTATTTTTTAAAATTTAATAAACATATTGTAGGAAAAGTTTTACCGTGGTATACACATTAACTCACATTGAACATATTGTTTTTACCAAAAATAATAGAATTACACACAAAAAAATCAGAAACCCGGGGCAGTAGGGCTGCTCAACACTCCGCTGGCCGTGGCCATGGGCTCTGCGGCCTGTGTTTGTGAATGTAAGCGAGCCAGCCCTCACATGAGCAGAGCCAAACTGGTGTGCAGCCCACCTCGGGCTTTTGCTCCAGGCAACCACACCTGACTCCAGGTAGGAGGCCACCATCAGAGTAGGTGAGCTTCCAGCCTGCAGCATGAAGTCTTTTCCCTACTGCTTCCTGACTCCACTCTGACCAGTTGCTTCTCTCTCCATCTGTGACCCTCTGCCTTCTCACCTTGAATGCACCCCTCCTTCCCTCTCCTTGATCTTAGACCTACCCCTAGAGTCCTGCTCTCTCCAGTTCATTGGGAACTCTTCCCATTCCACTCAAGGAAAGGCATCAAATAATCAGGGGTGTGTCCCCCTGAAAACAAGATGCTGATTTTTGCATTGATCACAGGTCAGCACCTTCTTTTTCTTCAAAAGATAGATGAAGCATAGAGCCAAAACCAAGGAAACCCGGGAGGCAGCAGGGTCTGTGAAAGGGAAGATCACTCCTGGCCCTGGAATATTTGTAGCTAAGCCACCCGAAGCCTGCCAAGCAACTGAGTATTTTTTAATCATTATTACTCTCTTCTCGGGGAGAAAAAGAGTCATTTGTAGCCTGGCAACAGAGATCTGCATGTTCTTCCTTCATGCCAAACCGTAAACACAGCCTTCTTTCTGCTAAAGCTAATGATGCTAAAAGGCCAGTGACCAGGAGAAATTAAGGCGGCAGCATTGATGGCTGCAGGCACTGGTGGTGCGAACAGGCCAGCAGGGAGTGTCACAGGAATTGGCACAGTGACCGGCGGGCATTCAGGAGGAACCCAAAAGCTCGTTGGAAGAGTCTGGCATTCATGGGCAAGGAGTTCCTATCCAATCCAGGGCTCCATATCCTGCTCTGGTCACTGAGGAGGAGTGGGTGGGGCAACAGCACCATAGAGAAGGGCTATGGCTTGAGCCTGGACTAGGGGCCATGCTCACCACGCTGCCTCTGCCCTGGAGGCCTGCCAGCCTCCTCCAGAGCATGGCCACTGGTTGCTGTTGTCACTGCCCACCTGATCTCCATGCATTGCTCCTCTGCTTGTCACTCTGGCCCCGGTCCAAAGCCTTCACCTCAGCATGCCACAGCAGGCTTGGATGGGTTCAAGGGAAGTGTTCTTACAGGAAGGAAGAAACAGGCCGGGAACCCTCATTCAGGTATTAGAAAGGTGATGCGGAGGGAGGAATGGCTAAGAACGTGCCTTGGGGTCAGACTCCCTGGAAGCAAATCCCAATTGCTAGTGGCATGGCAGACTTCCCTCAGAGACCCTGTGTTTTTCTCTAAGAAGTGGAGATAAATGTAATTCCTATAAAATAAGGATCTAAGTGAAGCACTTAGAACAGTGCTGGCAATAGGAAGTACCTGCTATAAAGATATTAGGGATTACTGATATTATTCCTATTCCTATTCCTATTCCTATTCCTACTATTACTATTATTATTATTACCATTAATATGGTGTTAACAAGTAATGCAGGCACTTGGTTTTCTTCTTTCAGGGTTATTATGAGGTTGAAATGAGATTATGCATTGAACTCAGTTAACACAGGTACAAAGTTAGTTCTTCAATCAATGTTACCTATTGGCTCCCTGTGCCTGCTTCGTAAACCATGATACTCTGTTCCCCCAACAGAGCCAGGCACAGAGCAGGAGGACACAGAGGCAAGTATCTTCCCCCAAATTACCTTCTCATTCACAAAGGCAAAAATAGTCATTTTACAGTGAGGAGACCTGGAAGACGCTACCTTCACCAAGGGATGGAAGCAAACATGACCGTAGCAGGACAGACCCACACACGTGCCCTGTGATGTGATGCACCAAGAGGAACACAGGGCATTTCGGTGGGATTTTCGCCAGGACCCTGAAACCTGAGTCTTACCTTGAGAAAATACCAGGTAGACCCAACTAAGAGATAGTCTATTAAGCAACTGGCCTGTATGCAGAAATATTAAGGTCAAGAAACAAAAAGGAGCCCTGAGAAACTGTTCCCAATCAGAGACTAAGAATACATGAAAGCTGAATGCAACACATGAATCTGGGTTGGAACCAAGAATGGGTCAAACGAGTATAATGGCAATATTGGCATAACTGATGAAATTAGAATATGGGCTGGGGACTAGATAATGCTATTACATTAATGTTATGTTTCCTGCTTTTGATCACTGTACTGTGACTACATAAGAGACCATCCTTAGCCTTCAAAAATATACACTGAACTATTTAGGGACAAAGGGGCAGGAGATCTCAACTTTTCAATGGTTCTGAAAAATTGTTTTTTTAATATCTATCTATCTATCTATCTATCTATCTATCTATCTATCTATCATCTATCTAGAGAGTTATATTTCCATATCATTATATATATTGATTTATCCATCTACCATCTGCTATCCATCTAGACCATTTTAGTTATTACTCCCCTCCAAGGATACCCATTCTCCTGACCTCTTCTCTGGTTGCCTTCTTTGGGACTTTATATCAATGAAATCACATGGCATGTACTCTTTCAGGTCCTGCTTCTTGGCTTACATTATGATTAGGAGATTCCTCTGTATTACGCATAGGAGTGGTTTGCTAATTTTTATTGCTGTATAGAATTCCATATATATATGGGTATATATATTTAATATACCCATTCTGCCATTGGTGTCCATTTGGTTTGTTTTGTCTTTTTAGCTATTAGGAATGATGTGTCTGAAAACTCCTGCACATGTCTTTTGGTGAACATCTGTATGCATTTGTTACATTTATTCACAGAAATAGAGTTGCTGATTCATATGTGTATACTCCACTTTATTAGCTACAGACAGTTTTGACGTTGGTTGGACCATCTTAAACTTCCAGGAGCAGTGTAAGAGTTCTACTTGTTCCACATCCTCATCAACATTTGATATTGTCAGCTCTTTGGATTTTAGCCATTCTAAAGGGTGTACAATGGTATCTTATTGTGGGTTTAATGTGCATTTCTATAGTGACTATTAAAGTTGAACCTCTTATATTTGCTGAACATTTGGATGTATAGTTATAATGACATTTTAGTCAATGATACTGCATATACCACAGTGGTCCCATCTATAATAATAAAAATGAAATATGCTAATTATACTGGACGTCCTTCCAACGTCCTTCCAACGTCCTTCCGGATGATCTTCCGGATGAAGCCAGGGCTGCAAGCGAAGCCTGGTCCTGGGTGCCAGAGGGGAGCTGGTGTCAGCAGCTGGGGAAAGGAAGGCCTATTCTTGCATGAATTTCATGCATTGGGCCTCTAGTAAGATTATAATGGAGTTGAAAATTCCTATCGCCTAGTGACATTGTAGCCATCATAATGCTGTAGCCTGAGCATTACTCACCGAGTCATATTGCACTACCAGTCATATAAAAGTATAATACATACAATTATTATGTACAGTAAATAATACTTGATAATCTACACTAATAAAAGAAAAACATGCAAATTGGTGTCACTCCACTACGCCCACCAGCCAATCAGAGCAACTATGCAAATTAACCCAACAAAGATGGTGGGTAATTTGCATATGCAGGCGCAAAGCAAAGACTGAAGACGACTGAAGATGGCGGCCATGGAGCTGGAGCGAGCAGGAGGCTTGGGTTGCTCCCAAAGATGGAGGAAGCCAAGCTTCCCTCCGGGCCTGGACTTCGCTCAAGGAGTGGCTGGGGGCCTGGGCTGCCGGGGGGCAACCCAGGCTTCCAGCCAGGCCTGGCCTCCACTCGAGGAGCTGGAAAAAAAAAAAGGAGGGGCTGGGAGCAGCCGGAGAGGAGAAACCAAACCTCGTTGCTGCGGCCGGACCAAAGGCCTGTGTCCCGGGTACCGGAGGAAAACCGGTGCCGACAGCCAGGGGAAGAAAGGCCTATTGCATGAATCTTCATGCAATAGGCCACTAGTACTAAATAATACATGACTGTTACTGGTTTGTGTATTTACTATACGTTTACTATTATTTTAGAGCAAATCCTTTCTACTTATAAAAAAGTTTGCTGTAAAACAATATTCTGTGTTATGATGGCAGCAGCCTCATGCATGCTGTGTTTACCAAGTCTCTTGATTGTATCATTTTCTCTCATGCTTGATTTAATCTCATGTTATTTTGTACAGTAACATGCTATAGAGCAGTGATGGCGAACCTTTTGAGCTCAGGGTGTCAGCATTTTGAAAAGCCCTAACTTAACTCTGGTGCCATGTCACAATAGAATTTTTTTGATATTTGCAACCATAGTAAAACAAAGATTTATATTTTTGATATTTATTTTATATATTTAAATGTCATTTAACAAAGAAAAATCAACCAAAAAAGTGAGTTCACGTGTCACCTCTGACACACGTGTCATAGGTTCGCCATCACTGCTGTAGAGGCTTGTAGCCTCGGAGCAATAGGCTATACCCATTGCCTAGCGGTGTAGTAGGTTTGTGTAAGTGCAGTCTGTGATATTCACACGACAATGAAATCACCTAACCACATTTCTCAGAACGTATCCCTGTTGTCAAATGACACATGACTGTACTCTTTTGTGAAGTGTTTATTCAAGTCTTTTGCCCATTTTTTGTAAGCATTCATTTTTGTTGATTTGAAGGATTTCTTTATATATTCTGGATAGAAGTTAGACACACTTATTGTAAATATCTTGTGCTTATGGCTTGCCTTTTTCACTCTTTTTGTGGTATCTTTTGATGAGTATGTTTTAATTAATCCCAAATTACCATGTAATGAAAGTGGAGATGATTTAAATACAGGCCCCATCTTTGAAGAGGAGAAAGGGAAGAACACAGCTAAGAGCTCTGAAAGTTGAGGAGGTCAAATCCTGGCAGACTACATAGAGGAGGTGGCATGGGAGCTAGGCCCTGAAGATCCTGCCATTCCCTCAGCTGTGGAGGAAGCATTAGGGGATCCTGCTGAAGGTCATCAGGAAATTCTGAGCTGGTCCCCGATGTGGCAATGAGGGCTGGGACCCTAGCAGGGACTTAGAGGGAGAGGAGTGGACATGGCATGGTGGGGGAGCTGACCTCTGCCCCTCAGAGAGGCTACGCAGGCTGCTTACCTGCTTCTGCGGACTGGTAGCTGCATTAATCCCTTTTTTTTACAAAAAGGTTACATAAAGTTCTAGCTGCTCCTGGGAGAGCCTGCTGAGCAGAGCTGTTCTGATGTGCCCCTCGGCCCTGAGCGGGGAGCCAACATGCAGGTCAGCAAGCACAGGCCCTGTCTATAGATGTCAAATAACGAATTTTCCTGCAGAACACATCCCCCACACACATGCACACACATGTACCACAGACACAGGCACAACATACACACATGCCTCTCCACTGTCGTTGTTTCCATCTTCTTAAGTACCTAAAGCTTGAAATTGGAGCCAGAATCAAAGACTAGAACACTTTATCACTCTCTTTCCACTGTCTCATTATGATGTTTGCTCGTTTTAAAAAAATGTTTTTGTTACCCTTTTAACAAACCCTTTTCAGATGCACAGCTGATATCAGTGCATTTTTCTGTCTCTGTCTCAGTCCCTGTCTCTGGTTTCCCCCCAGGTGGTGGAGAAGGAGAGGCCTGCAGGTGGGTGTTGCAGTGGCATTTCGCAGTGGCGCTCACAGGCTTATGGGAGCACATCTCTTCTCAGCTCCATACTCAATGGTGCTGAGCAGGGAGCTTGACAGTGGCCATGGGTAGGGTTTACACCACAGAAATTGTCAAATGCTACAAATCCAACTTTTCTTTTTTTTTCCAAGAGAGCTGGTTGTTCAACATTTACCAGGAAGCCACTGGGACAGGTGGCTCTCTTGTCACCTGGCTCACCAGCAGCAGACGCTGGGCCAGGTTGGAGGTTCACTGCTCAGTCAGCTCCCTTGCCTGTTGTCCTTATAGATGTTCGTGTTGAGCACAGCCCTGCATGATGTTTACTGTGACCATACGTCTCTTCTACGGAGGAGTTAACATGCAGAGGGGGAAAGGCTGGGGTGCCTGATCCAGCTGAAGCCTGCTTCCCTGAACACCCTGAGCCAAATGGAAACTCCGGCTGGATGTAATGTGATTTCCCACCAATGTTTTTCAAGTATCCATTTAATAGGAATTTAGAGGCAAGGGAGAGCTCTGCGGGCAGCACGATGCAGAGTGGGGAAGGGTGGAGCCTGCCTTAGTTTCTCCTCTCCTGCTCCAGTTGTTCAGCTCTGGCCCAGACTTGCACATTCCGCGTAGCCGTCAGAGGTCTGCAGCCAGTGCCGTGCTCACCCTCCTTGGAAGGCCTGCCCTGGGGTTCTCCCCACCCCACCCTTCACTGCTCACAGGTGCTCACAGTGGTCTTTTCATCCACAGTTGCAGGCACCAGGCGAGTTCTATGAACACGATCTCCTGTCTTGTTGCATTCCCAGGGATGGTTAGGGCTCCTCATAGACGTGCACCCATGCTGTTGTCCAGCTGACCTGTCCCCTAAACTCAGGTCACCCCGTAGACTCAGGAAAGCTGTAGTAACTATGCCCGCTCTCACTGGCAGCCTTAGAATTGGACCAACTGACCTCAGCCTGCACCTTTCCTCCTTGCTTCTCTCTTCCTGCTTCATTCTTCCTCCACCAACTACTGCCCTGCACACCCTCCTTGAACTTGGATTGTATCAAACAAGCTCATTAAAGCTCTGGTAACTGCAGTCCCATTCAGACCCTCAGGCTGGGCCATTTGGTTGATGCCACAAGCTGCATTCTCTGGCCTTCTGTGTCACCTTGGTGCCAAAATATGGCCCAGTGATGAGAGAACACCCATGGGAGTGGTTGGAACACCACAGTCACCGTGGCTCGGATTCAAGCCCTATCAGCTGACTACACAAGTGTGGGTAAGACATTCCATTTCCCAGAGCCTCAGCTTCCCCACCTGCAAAGTGAGGTTAATATTCCACCTCTTGAGTGTACCAAGTGTCTTTGACGAGTATGTAGCCTAAAGACATCTATTACTTCATTCAAATATTTTGGGGCAACTCTAAGTGGCAGGCCCAGAGCCAGGAGCACAGTAGGTACCTAATTGATAGCCAGTTCCCCTGCACCCCTTCCTTTCTTGCAGATGAATTGCAGAAAACACGAGGAGGAAAGGAGAAGATGGCCATACCTTCTTCTCTTCTGGGCTCTGGAGGGGACTGTGTCCAGCAGAGCTTGGGGCCACTATCCTAAGAACAAGACCTCAGGGCACAGTCCCTGTCTCTGTGGATCATGGGGTCTATGCTACTGGGCAAAGCAAGTGTTCCTTGGGTGGCCCGGGCCTCTGCTCTCAGCCTTGCAAAGGCATAGCCCTGCTGAACGGGCCTGTAAGCCAGCCACTGGGCACCAGGAAAGGCGGGGAAAACAGCTGCAAATTCCTAGAAAGTCTGACCCCTGGCGAGCACTGTACCAGCAGGTTCAAGTCTGGCCCAGGTCAGAATAGAAAGTCCAGGCAGGTTCCAGGACTTGAGGGTGGGGCCTGACGGGGCTGAAGGTGGATGAGCAGTATGCAGGGCAGAGAACACTCAGCCCAGCTCAGAAGATGCTCACCAGCACCAGGACCAGGCTTTGCGGAGCAAGAACATTCACAGTGACCAGCATGTTCTACACATTATTTTGCCTGATCCTCAATTAGCCCATTTTACAGATAGGAACACTGAGGTTCAGTTGGAGTCAAAACCTTGCCTGCCATCCCTTTACGTGGCAGAGATGTGATGAGAACTCAAGTCTGTTGCTTCATAAAACTGACCTGAATCACTGGGAAAATTTAATCAGCACCTGAACTAAACCAGACCCTGAGCCAAAACCTGGAACAATCCATCTGTAGTGAATGTTAATGTGAATAAAACCAGCCTCCTGTTTCCCACCCCAAGCACCTACTTCATCTGTGCAGACAAGAGCCACATCCACATGTTTTATTATTGAACTGGAGCTTAAGTGTCAGTGAAGGTCACACGCTGGGCTCCCAGTAGAAGGCCAAGGCCTGCTCCCTACAGAGTCCATATGTCCAAGAGGAGGAGCCTGGGGGCTGGGCTGGTGGAGAGAAGCCAGAGAGAGGAAGGCAGTGCAGGGCGAGGGCCTGCTAAGCCGGAACGAACCCGCTCTAGTTCCAACCTGGAACATGGTCACCAGCGTGTTAAAGGCACCAGGGCCAGGGTTTGTGCGCCAAGCCGGGCCCAGCATTTTTGTTGAAAGGAAATCACCAGCACAGGCTGCTCACCAAGCCTATGCTGGTGGCGCATGATCTCAGGGAGGGCCGCCTCCACCAGCCCTCGCTCCCTGGAGGCTGCACAGCTTTCCTGCTCCCATCTCCTCGCCAGGGCTGGCACCACTGGCTGGCAGCGGCTCTAGAACTGGAAATCCCAGGTGGGTGCAGGACCTGCAGCCTGAAGACACATGGTTCTGGGGCTCTGGGGCTCTGGGGCTCTGGGGCGTTCCTTAGCAACCCAAGCTGCTCTGCTCGCATGCAGCTCCACCGCTGCCGCCCTGCCATCCACTTGCACCCGCGTTGGTTTTAGGGGCTCCAGGACGCTTCCCAATGTCCTTTCAAAGGGTCCACCCACGAAGCCATTTGCTTCTAAAACCTCCCTCTGCCTCCTCCCGCCCCCACCCCTGCCCTTACACCAGCGTTTAGTGTAATGAACCCTCTGCCGCAGACTCAGCTCACAGAGCCTGGGTGGCTTGTTGAACAAAGCGCTCCGTCCACAGTGACGGCAGCGTGGGGGACCCCTTTCTGTGCTGCTGTCCTGTGGGCTGTGCTAGGGGGTGGGAGGGAATGGATGGGATCCAGAGACAGAAGCAAACAAGCCCAGCCAGCGCCAGGCAGAGGGGGTGGGGGATGAAGGGGCTGAGGGGGGAGAGGAAGAGGAATAGGGGTGCAGGAGAAAAAGGGGAGGAGAGGAAAGAGGCGGAGGAGGGAGGGGAGGGGAGAGGAGGGGGAGGCAGGAGAGGAGAGGCCACTTCATTTATTTATTATGATGCCAGTTGTAGTGTTGGTCTCATGTGTGGGGAACAGACTGTATTTTATGTTTTAATCCTCCAAGCTGTGTGTGTGGGCTGGGGATAATTACGTTGAAAAATGTGGATAATATGCGGAAGGTTCTTTTTGTGGGGAATGGGATTGCTCCAGTGGAATATCTTCCTCATGGCAACCAATGCCTTTTCCATGAGCCGCTCAGGAGGTGCCAGTAATTGGGAGCGTGGTGGAAGCCGAGGGCCGCCCCCAGCCCGCCAGTCCTCCTCCGTGGGCTGGCAGCCCTCACCCCACCTGCCCACCAGCCCCTGGATGACAGGCAGGATACAAATGGGAGGCCTGATTGCTTTCTCCTTGCAGCCTTGGGGCCGGTGCTGAGGAATCCAGGAGGGAGATGGCAGGCAGGCTGCTAGGAGACCGAGCAGGGGGGTGCGTGCTGTCTGCTCAACACACACACACACACACACACACACACACACACACACACAACACATGCATACGCACACATCCATTCACCTCCCATACCTGTCCACAATGCTACATATGTGCATGTGCACAAACTCACACACTGCACATACAATACATGCACACATGCACATCCACACTCATACCTATTCATACACACATAGCCATATATTTACACATGCAAACACAGGCATATGCACACTCACACAGCCCTATCTTCACACACACTTATTCATACACAAAACATACACACATACACACACACTCGTGTGCTTACATGCACAATAATACACACACATATGCACTCAAATGCCCATTAAATCGCTTTCACATGCACACATATTTACAAATATCCATACATGTCCCCTTAGCTATACATTTGTCCACGTACCTTCCCATTCTCTCAGAGGCTCACACACATCCTCATATCCAGGGTGGGGCATAAAGAGGTTTACAGTACGTGAAGCACAGAGTTTATTCTTATTATTTATTAATCATTGTATTTTTTTCCCTACAAACAACTGTAAGCCTACTTTGTCCCCACACTCTACTCTCACACACACATACACAACTGCCTTCCTGGGGCTGACCATTGAGAAGTAGAATCAGGAATATCGCCAGTGACATTTTTATTTGGAATTAAAAAGAAAAAAAAAATGACATCTGTCTTCCCTAAAGAGCCACAAAAGAATATCCACAACCCTGACATTCTAAATGTTTACTTTTTAGTACACATGCGTTAGTGACTGCACAGCTCCCTTAATTTGAGCCACATGGCGAATTTGCAAACTTTCCTTTGGCTCATGCAGACCGCTGATCTGCTGCCTGCTTACCCAGAAAGTGCAGATCCAGTGGAAAAATACCCCAACCTACTGCGGTGCCAATTAGCTGCTCTTCCCACGGTGGACCAGCATCCCACAGAAGGAAATTCATGGGCAGAGCAGCATGGGCCCCGGAACGCCTGGCTGTGATGAATGGCGCTTCTGGCTCCCCTGGGACTCGACTGGTTATTTTGTAGGAAATTGAATTTCTTGGTACATTAGAGGACGTGCTAATGAGCACTAATGTGGGGCCGGGCGGGCTGGGGAGGCTCCGACCTGGGCATCATCAGCTGGGTCAGCTTCCACGCTGCCTCTGGGATCCCTGTGTCCTCCCCTCTCCCTGCACCCGCTCCTGGCTCCCTCCCAGCACAGAGCCACTCCACCCCAGTGCGCATCCCCTGGCACTGCTCCTTAGTCCAGGCCCTCTTGTCTCCCTTAAGGGTCTATGCTGAGCTCAAGATGCCCTCTCAGCATCTGGCCACACCCAGCCATCTGTGGGCAGGAGCCCCTTAGACAACTTCGGGCCTACAGAATTTAGCCAGAACTTCTCAGCTTCTCGAAGCCTCTTAAGGACACTTTTCAATGACCAGCCTTATCTTCTACTATTTCTCTACTTGTGGTCTCTTGGTGGGCCAGGCAGCATTGGTCATTATTCCCTGAACTTGCCCTGGTCTTACAACTTGGCCAATCCCCACTCCCAATCAATTGGAGAAGGCTCCACGCACACCCTCTGCTAACTCCCATCACAGCGGGAGCAGATAACCGGCAAAGTCCCCAGTGTGGGGAGGATCTGGCTCCCTGCAGCTGCTCTGAGTTGCCTCCTGTTATGCCGCCCCAACCCCCCCACCCCACCCCACCCCACCCCGCTTTGTCCACTCTGCCCCAGGTCTGTGGCCGCCCTCACATGCTCAGGGACACCCCCAGTGCAGGCCTCAGTGCTGGCTCTTTTTGCTGTCTGGAAGGTTTTCCACCCACACATGCACATGACTTCCTCTCCACCTAGCAAGCTCATTCCTGGAATGTCACCTCCCTGAGGCCCTGCCTAGACACCTTGTTTACAGAGCCACCCTCCCCCAGCTCTGCTCCTCATGTCCCCTTCCCTGCTTCCCCACTCCCACCCCACCCCACAGCCCTCAACACCGGCCATAGTGTGCGTTCCCCACAGTGAGCTTTCCAAAGCACACACTGTGACTGTCTCAGTCTCTGGTGTGTCTTCTGCACCCAACACAGAACAGTTACTTAGCTGGTCCGCACTGTCTATCTATAATAATAAAAGCGTAATATGCTAATTAGACTGGACGTCCTTCCAGACAAAGCCAGGGCTGTGGGTGCCAGAGGGAAGCTGGTGCCGGCAGCTGGGGGAAGGAAGGCCTAACTCTTGCACAAATTCTGTGCATCAGGCTTCTAGTTGAAAAATAAGCGATGAAGACCTGTCCAGCCACCAGTGCTCAGAGCCTTCCCAGCCCTTCTCCAGCTTGGCCTGCTCTGGGTCCGTCTTAGGCTGGCAGAAAGCTGAACTTTTCTTTCTCCGTGCTACAAACTCTGTTGAGGGTTCTTGCTGCATATTGACCCATTATTTTTTTAATTGAATATATATTAACAATTAATTGTGTTTTTAGGTATTTCACATGCATTATCTGATTTGCTATTCACAAAAATGCAGTGAAGTTGGTACTATTATACCCATTTGACAGATGAACAAACTGAGGCTCAGAGAGGTGAAGTATCTCATCCAGGGCACACAGATTCCACCTTCCTGTGCTTTTCCTGATGGGCCTCCCACCCCAGCACTATTTATAACCGCTCTCTCAGGGCCCATGATCTCTGTTCCTCAGCTAGCACACGGCTCTCCACAGTTGAGCTCGGCCATGTCTGAAATGTGAGCCACTAGAGAGAAGGCCCTGCTCATCAGCCCAGACAGCACTGCCACATCTGAGCCCAGCTAGAGAATTTGTTCCCACTGCAGAGTGGGTTTCCCTTTGAGAGTCTCTAACCCAGAACTTCCTGTCCATGTAACCTTGGGCATCATTCTTTACTCTTTGGGTCTCTGTGTTCATATCTATAAAATGGGTTAATGTCTGCCTCCAGGGTAGTCATGGAATGGCATACACCTAAGTAAAGTTCAGGCTTGTTCTAGCCTTCAAATAATCTTCTATAAATAATTTATGAACTCCTGACTCAGGGAAGGCCATCTCACCAACTGATGCCATTGCCCAAGACGGCTTTCTCTGTGTTGGGCAGCCAGCCATCCTGTGCTTCGGACCCACAGTGTGAGCAGGCAGCTAAATGCGCCCGCCGTTCATCCTCGAAGCTGTCCTTTAACACAACTCCCACCTTTGAAGTGGCTGTGGAGTCTGGATGCCGAGGAGGGTTCCATAGGGATACCCAGAGCGGTGTAGCAGGGGATGGGATGACACCCAGACCAAGGAGGGGTGTCCAGGCCCAAATCCAGACCCGGGCAGGAGGTCAGAGACACAGGGGCAGGAAGGAGACCCTCCCCCACCTCCACCCCCCAAGAGCAAGGATAAGACGTAGGGCCCAAGGCTAAAAGCTGGTGGAGATGGATGTGTTTGTAGCCCCGATCCCGGGGACATGCCCACGCCACAGCCTCTCAGCCGCTGTGAAGCAAACAAAGCCAGAGGTGCTGCGGCAGACATTGCACGCGGCTGGGAAACAGGGGCCGTCTGTAGCTTTCAATGCTCTCATCTCATTAATCTTGTACCTCTGCAGTCCTGAAGCGCGCACTCACAGCGGCTCATTCATTACCGCTCTAATAACGGCGGCAGGCATTAAAGCGCTGGGCTGCCGAGGAGCTGGCCTCTGCAGCTGCAGAAAGCCAATACCTTTTTAAATACATTTACACAGCAATAAATAAAAGCGGTCTCAGTTTACCTCTTTATTAAACTCTATTTGCTCGTCAGAGTTAAGGGCCGCATTTGTGTCTTGCTATTCAAATTTATTCGTGCGCGTCTCCTAGGCTGGCCACATTTATTCCATAACGCAATAATGGTGGCGGAGGCTTAACAGGGCCTTTCATCACCAGGCAGCCCTCATTAAGGGCCTTGCTCCAGGCTCCTGGGCTCAATTTGACCACCAGGAAGACCACCCCCATTATCCAGAGGGGAAAGCGAAGGCAGAGAACCAGCACGCCTTCATTAGTCTCGCCCAGCAGCCGGCCGGCTCATGACCCGCGGCTGATGGATCAGTGTCCCCTAAAGCCCGTTCCACAGAGATGGTCCCTTAAAGGGGGCGAGCACCTTACAGCGCCCCCTTTCACCGCGTGGGAGATCCTCAGGCGGGTCAGCACAGCTAAGGCCCTAAGGAAACCTGCAACCTGTGCAAAGTGATCTCAACGTTGATCCTCTTCATCTTCCTCTCTCTCACACCTGGTCTCACCCTAAGGCACCGCCATGCTGTGCGTGTTTGTGGGGCGTGTGGGATTGGCCAATCTGGAAGGTTTCCCCCATTTGACTGCTCCCATCATGGATTATTTCCTGCCTCCACGAGCAGTTAAATGGGAGTCCTACTGCCTCCCTCTATGGCCTTGTCTTCTTTGAGACCCTGGGCTCTGAAAAAGATCCCCGAGGATGGGGAGGCACACGCACTGCCATAAACCCCTGTCCCGAAGCTCGTGGGGTGCAGTCATTGTTTGGATGTAGTGCCCCAAGGCCTCAGGGCACAGGCCACTGTCCCCAGACTCAGAACAAAGCTAGTGGGAACCAGGAGGCCGGCTGATTGTGACGTGTCTGGAAGACCTCGGTGGGATGGGACTCCCTGGGGAAGTGCTGAACACAGGGTTCTGCAGCAGCAAGATGCGGAGAATCTGGGAGGCTCACGTGAGGGTGCCTGGATGCCTGAACCTGGCCTCCTGCGGAGATGAGTGGTGCCTTATCCCCCAGCGAGGTCCAGCAATGACTGGACTGCTCCTCAACTCACCTGCGGAGTTCTTACTCTCTGAGTGCGCTGTAATGGCTCACCTGTAATGACAGTGAGTGACACACCAGGAACACATCACTCCCTCCAAAGAGACAGCAGACCGGGGAGAGAGCAGGGCGATTGTCCCAATTTCATGAGCAGAGAAAGTGGGCACAGAGAGGTCTGATGTCTTGCTCAAGGCCACACAGCTAGTCAGGATTTCAATTCAGGAAATCCACTCCCCTTTCTAACTTCTGCGCGGCCACTTCTGCAGAAGCAGTGTCAGGAATCATGTCAGCGCTAAGGGGCCACTGAGAGGCACCAAGTAGAGAGTGAGGAGGTGCTATGGGGTCAGCTCCCTGAGTTAGAGAGTGAGGGAGGCCCTGTGGGGTCAGCTCCCTGAGTTAGAGAGTGAGAGAGGCGCTTGGGGTCAGTGCTGAAGGGCCCCCAGGTCCTGAGGTCAGTTCCTTGCTCCAAGTTATGCTGAATATTGGAGTCCTCCTTCCCCAGGATTTCCCACTACTTCTCTTTCATTCCCCCACCCCATCAGTCCCCCAAGAGCAACCTGGCCTAGGCCCAGTGGAACTAACAATGATCAGGAAACCAGCAGAGGAGGATTCTGGTCCAAGATTCACAGATCTCTAGCTGCCAGACCCTGGGCGGCTCCCCTTGCCTCTCTGACCCTCAGGAGTCAGAGCACGAACCCACACCCGAGACAGTGTTCCACGCCTGGTGCAGAGACTTGTCTTGCAAGAGAGAGGCCAAGCAATGGTCTCAGGCTGGCCTCCAGTCCTGGCTTGCTGACTCACAGCTGTGCTCTTCCAGGCAAGCCGCTCTACCCCTCTGGGTCTGTTTCCACATCGGAAAAAGGTGAAAGAATGCCACACCATATACATATGTACACATGCCATATACACAAGTTCCTCTGAAGGATGGGGCACATGGGGGGCACCCAGCACCTAGCAGACATGGGGTACACCATAAATATTGATTTAGTTTCCTTCCTTCATCTCAGCCTCAAGGCAGCTAAGGCAGGGGAGGAAGTTTTTGTTCTTCTAAGTGTAAGTTCCTAGCAGAGCAGCCTGCCCATTGGCTGATGGCACCCAAACACTGGTGTAACCAGGTCATGCCCACCAAGTGGAGAGGGTGCTGATCACCAGCTGCATGACCAGGGGGCGGGCTGTCCCGCTCACTCTTCCTTCCCCAGGTCCGAGCAGTAGGTGGGGCAGCCCAGCACTCACGCTCCATTCTCTTGTTCCCTTGTCCCCTGGAAATCAAAGTGGCGACTTTCTCAGCCACCCTGCCGTTAGGAGTGGTCACGGGGTTGGGTTCTGGCTAGTGAAACAACAACAAAAGGCACAAACCTTCAGGCTGGGCCTGGCTTCTGGAGACAATGCCGGGGGAGAAAATGAGACATTGGTGGTCTTGGCTGTGGTGATGGTTTCATGTATGTACATATGTTGGAAATGATCACAGTTGACAACACTGTGTTGCATATTTGAAAGTTGCTAAGAAGGTAGATCCTAAATGTTCTCATCACCAGAAAAAAACATTGTAACTGTGTATGGTGATGGGTGTTAGATTGTGGTAATCATTTTGCAATAGATACACATATCAAACCTTGTTGTACACCTAATGTTATTTGTTCATTATATCTCAATTTTTAAAAAATGGTCAAATTGTCCACTTTACATGTGCAGTTTATTATCTGTCAGTCAGACATCAATAAAGCTGTTTTGTAAAGTCTGCCAGGGGTTCAGGGAAAGACAGGTGATGAGCAGATCCCACCACTTCCCTACACTAGACCCTCGACAGGTGTCTGTCCTCGCGGTGTGGCCACAGGGCCACTGGCCTCACCTGCTGCGGGAGGCATCCCTGGCCCACCCTGGGTCTTTCCTCATCAGCCCGAAGCAGTTCCTCTGGTATCACCAGGATGGCAACACACTCACGGGACCTGAAAATGTAAGGGGGCACCTTGGTGTACGGCCGTTCTCCACACTAACGTTTCTCAGCCTTCTCTGGACGTCGGAGTTGCTTGGAGAGACTTTAAAAATCCTAATACTCAGGCTAAACCTCAGACTAATTCAGTCGGAATCTTTTGTATGTTCCCCGCTAACTCCCAGGACCATCCAAGGTGAGCCTGGAGTATCCAAATCGAGCTCTCGAATGTGAGCGGGCATCAGAACCACACGGAGAATTAGCTGAAATCCAGATCCTTGCATCCACCCCAGAATTCTCACCTGCTCCCCGGGGCTGTTGATGTCACGTGAGCCCCATTCTGAGAGCCACAGCTTCAGTGATCAGGACCCCTCAGACTCACTTGTTCTGGGTTCTAATAGAAAGCAAAGCATTTGCACCAAGAGCCCATGAATCCCAGAGAATGCAGCTGAGAACCCCAGTTTGAGAAATATCCATGCAGTGGACCTAGCATTAAATTTTGAGTTTAAAAACAGGGGCTCAAGTCCTATTTGTACTCCTGTATCACCTACTCACCTCTCTGAGTTGCAGTCTATGACTTGGTGAGAAGGGAATAATGTCTGTCTCAGAGAGTGGCTTTGATGTCCAATGTCACTAAACATCAGGGAAATGCAAATCTAAGCTACAGTGAGATTCCACCTCACATCCATAGGATGGTAGAAATGTAAGATGGCGCAGCTGCTATGGAAAACAGTATGTGGTTCCTCAAATAATTAAAAACAGAATTATCATATGATCTAGCAACTCCACATCTGGGCATATACCCCAAAGAATTAAAAGCAGCCCTTGATGATATATTTGTACACCCATGTTCATAGCAGCATTATTCACAGTAGCCAAAAGGTGGAAGCAACTCAAGTGTCCATGATGGATGAACTGATAAACAAAACGTGTTCTATACACACAACGGAATATTAAGCCTTAAAAATATTCTGACACATGCTACAACATGGATGAACTTGAGGACACTATATTAAATGAAATAAGCAAGACACAAAAAGACAAATCCTATATGATTTCATTTACATGAGGCACCTAGAGTAGTCACATTCATAGAAATGGAAAGTAGATGGGTGGTTGCCAGGGGCTGGAGGGAGGGAGACATGCTGGGAAGAAGTTATTAGAGAGAGGGGGGTGGAGAGAGAGAGAGAGAGAGAGAGAGAGGGGAAGAGAGAGAGAGAACAGCTTGGAGAATGCAGTGGGATACTATACTGCATGGGTTAGGTGGAGAGAAGACTCGGGTTTTGGTCCCAGCTCCATGGCTTGCCAGCTGTCTGACCTTGGTCAAGGTGCTTATAAGCACTGTAAGATGAGAAAAGGGCTAATGATGGCTGACAGGCTTATTATGAGGCTTGGGTAGATGTAGAAGTACCTTTTAAAGCGCAAAGTACTACATGGCTTATTTTGTAAATGAAAACATATTTCTATGGTTTTGGGGACACTTGCGAAATAATTTGCAAAGGCCACACTAACCCATCTCCTCTGCCCATGTTCAGGTGCTTTTCCTAAAGGGGCCCTACGAGCAGTTGGTTGAGAAGTCCCCTGTGTTTGCAAAACTGAAAAATACTATCAGAATCCCACGGATGGTTGTTGATGGGGGGCCCATACAAGGGGACCTACCAGTTCCTCAGCATCTGCGGTCAAGGAACCCGTTAGAATGAGCCTCTCTTCATGACCTGCCCCCTACATAACTGAAGCTCAGCGCAAGTTAAGTGAATGCTTCCAGGAATGGAACGAATACAGGGTTTAAAGACATCCTCCATGGCACAGTTAGCCCAGAACCCAGGAGCTTGCTGGCGCTTCAACATTTGTAAGACAGCAAAGACCAGAGCACTGCATTTTATGAGGAAGCCAAGAGGGATCTTGGAAAACCAAGTAACTGAGTAACATGACAGCAGATGAATTTCACTACAGAGAACAATGTAAAGCGTTCACACGAGCTGATGGATTTTGAATTACGTGTAACCTTTGAGGAAAGAGAAGAGGAAAAGATCCTGGTGTCACTTTGGACAACTCGGTGAAGAAACCAGAACACAGTGGCCGGCTTCACAATTAAGATGTTCAATCTGCCTGGGGGAGGGAGGAGAGAGATGGAATTGATCTTAATGTCTTCAGGAGAAGTTCACCAGCAGGGGCCTGGACCACCTCCTTCCCCAGATGCCTGGCCCCCAAACCAGAGGGACGAGCATCAAGGTCCAATCTGCAGAAAGCAGCAGGTCAAAGAGCGTCCTCTTTTTTGGAAAACTGAGAAATAGAAGCTGGGAACAGAATGAGGCGAGTGCGCATTTATCTTTGTCCATTTGGCAGAAGTCAACAGTTACTCAGAATGAAAAGCCCAAAATGTAAGGCAGAAAGAAAGAAATGGCTTTTTCTGGGCCATATCTAATTAACCCTTGGAGCAGCACCGCCATTTTGTTTTACGGAGACGTCTTGCTCAGGAAGACTCCAAAATAAAGATTGAACGTGGGTGTTGCTGGGTGGTTGTTCTCTCCAGGACGTGACTCCCAGAGGCCATCCATCCTTGTATCCAGAGGAGCCGGCAGAGCAAGCGGAACACCTCTGCCCCTGTGCATCCTACGTGGAGAATGTGATGCCTTAAGCAGCGGTTCTCAACCTTCCTAATGCCGCGACCCTGTAATACAGTTAGTTCCTCATGTTGTGGTGACCCCCAGTTTCATTATTACAAATTGAACATAATTAAAGCGTAGTGATTAATCACAAAAACAATATGTAATTATATATGTGTTTTCCAATGGTCTTAAGCCACCCCTGTGAAAGGGTCATTCGACCCCCAAAGGGGTCGAGACCCACAGGTTGAGAACCGCTGCCTTAAGGGAACGAGCGTGTCTTCTGGAGCCTTCGCCTATGGTTCTAGTTTAAACAAGGATATGAAAAATCAACTGTGTACCGACTGCTGCCTGTTCTTCAGGGCGAGTATGAATTGCCTTTGTCTGGTGTATTCCGACCGTGATCCTGACTCTCCCAAAACAAATCTTTGTAAGTAGACCCACACATCTCTCTCATTCTCCTGAGGTTTGGGGAAGGATTTCCTAAACCTTGGAAAAGCTAGTTGAAGGGCAAAAAAGAAAGAAACCCTTCGCCCACAGGTGATCGATTGCTTTGGGCAGAAGCCATTTGAAAGGCTCTGCAGTGAGGGCCAGAGCTGGTGTGAATGCTGACAGACCTGACAGCTCACCTTGCAGGTAAAAGATCCAGTTCGGTATAAACAGCCGCATTAGCTCCACAGGCAGCGAATAACACAGCTCCCCCTTGAATATGCTAGACGTCCTTGTGATTCAAGAGGCACACGGGGTGGCCAGGTGCTCGGTGTAAATGAAGAGACAGCGTGCAAGCAGCTGCATGAGAGCCCTAGATGGCTCTCTTCAGGTGAAGAAGATTACTTTATAGAATGTCTAATCTCCAAAGATGATAAAGCAGAGGACTAGGCGTGATGCCTTTTTGGACAAAATGATCACTGCGACCTCTTCTCCCTGTGGTATTCTATGAGTTTCCAATCTTTAGGTTGTGTGTGTACCATGAGTCAGAAAGCAGCCTCTACTGGTGAACTGCAATACTGCAGCCCAGCCCAAGGAGCCATGGGAATTACTAGTAGAGCCAGCTTACTTAGGAAATGCTTCCTATGATATTAACTGTTTATGTGAAAATCCTTGGTTGAGGATGAAGAGAAAAGTAGAGACTCAAAGGTCAATTGTTGCCCATGCCATATGAATTATGACCCTGGCCTGTGTGCTCAGTGGTTAGAGCAGAGGTCCTCAAACTTTTTAAACAGGGGGCCAGTTCACTGTCCCTCAGACATTCCACACATGCGCACTGCGGGCCCGGGACGAGTCGGCTGCTACGCAGGACAGGCAGCGGCGGCAAAAACACCCAGCGGGCCGGATAAATGTTTTCGGCGGGCCGCATGTGGCCCGCGGGCCGTAGTTTGAGGACGCCTGGGTTAGAGCATCAGCCCGCACACCAAAGGCTCTCTGGTTTGCCCTGGTCAAGAGCATGTACCTGGATTGCAGGTTCGATCCCTGGTCCTGGTCGGGGCACGTGTGAGAGGTAACCGATTGATGTGTCTCTCTCACACTGATGCTCTCTCTCTCTCTCTCTGTCTCTCTTCTCCTTCTTCTCCCTCCCTCCCTTCTAATCTCTCTAAAAGTCAGTGGGGAAAAAATATCCTCGGGTGTGGATTAAAATATAAGAAAAAGAAAAGGTTAAATATGGAACAATTCTGAAACAAGAGAAGGTCGGTGGGGCGCTGAAAAGATAAAAAAGCATACACAGCACATTGTGATTCAACCACCACACCCTCCTGCACACTGAGGGGCAGATGCTGGCACAAGCGTTTCCTCTACAAAATAGCTTCGATTTAGCATTTTGAGATATACACCTCACTTCGTAATAGAAGCCATCAGAAAAGTGATTTGTTTAGTTATCTCCTCACAGCAATTAAAAAAATGTTTTATATCTCATGTGACAGTCACACAATGGGCATTCTCTTAGTTTTAAGGCATATAAAGTTGGTCCCTGAGAACAAAGGCTGATCTTTCAAGGTAGTTTAAAAATCTCAAGTCGGAAGGGCAGGGTGTGATGCATGGAAACATAGCGCATCAGGATTGGGAGGGTCTCAGAAGTCCATCTTCCCCAACTTCCCCATTGTACAGGTGGAGAAACTGAGGCCCAACGAGCAGTGGTGATGTTCCAAGGGCCTTTCGGCAAGAGGATAATGTAATCATAGGCAGAGTCAAGGTTTATTGCTATCAGCCCAGAGCTCTTTATAATTTGATAGCCCAGCTCCTGGATTTTCCAGTAAATTAGGCCGTCCTGTAATCCCACCAAAGTATGATTACATATTGGAAATTCCAATCATTCTTCACCAAAGTATATTTCCCAGTTGGTCTCTCCCTGCAGGAGGTGGGCCTGGTTTTAACTCAGAAATTATGGTTATGGAAACAGTACGCCCCTCTAATCATATTAACCCGAGGTCTGTGTCAACATGGCAAGGTGCCCCTGGAAGGTTAACCACACAAGAGCATGAGAAAAAGAAGCTGACCCTAACCCACCCTGAGCCCTCTTCCTGCAGGGGGAGCAGCTCCTGCCCCCACCCCCAGGACCCTTTGCAGGAGGAATGCTGTGCCCTTCCACAGACATGAGCGTCATCTTAAAGAAAGCTGAGTTAGGGAGAACGAGCCTCCACAGATGCAAGGGCTTCTTCCCTCCCAACATCCCTTATGTTCCTCATAATGGATCCTTTCTTTAACCATTACACCCCTCAATTAGCTCATAATTGCTGTCCGTGCCGTATGAATTATGCATTGTGCAGTGCAAATCCAGGTTCCCTGGCCCCGGACAAATCAGAAGCTGTTGAAGAAGCTGGAGTAATTACCAAAACAATCCCAGGAGACCTGGAGGAAATGAGCATTATCTGGTCCACAGACCATTCTTGCAGCCTGCCTTTCCCACTTGCAGCCTGGGCTCAGCCCCGCCCCCTCCTCGCCCCCGCCCCCCCCCCCCCCCCCAGGCTTTAATAGGAAGTTGCTGGAGTTTAAGCCTATACTGAGTGCCCAGCAATGTGCTAACATGTTCCATGCTTTACCAGCTTTGTTCCTCGCAACCCTGAGCGGCAGGGTGCTATGCTATAGGTCGTACAACTTCGCTTGCAGTGCCTTCTCCGTCTGCAGTTGCTGGGCTCCACACGCTGGGGCTTGGGTGAGGTTCACCTTGGGACACGGGTGGAAAAGAGGCTGGTTTGAGCAAGTGACAAATGTCATGACAAAGGATGGCTTAAAGCTATATTTTTAAAAAGGACAAAGAGGGCACTTTGGAAGCACTCAATGCATTAATTACTAGTCATATCACATTTATTAAAACTACTTCTTGAGAACCTCTAAGGGAGGGTTAATATAAATCCAAAAGCCTGAAAATCGTACTTCCTATTCATTCAAATTCGCGTACACAGATCCTTGACCATCAGTCCTTTCATACCACCATCTCAAATCATTTAGCCAATTCTACACATATGTATACACACACACGTGTATGTGTTGGTTGTATTGAGTTTAATGGTAAGAAGAGAACATGGGCCCCTTAGTGGTTGCTACCTTCCTTCCACCACCGTCTCTAGATTCCAATTTGGAGAGTAACATATCGCTGCAATTATACCCAAATCCAGGTTGTTTCAATAAGATATATCCAGAGTTTTATATCCAAACCATTTGCAATAAAACAAATTATTCTCTGCAAGTTCATTCAACTTAAGGAGGTAAATGTTTATCTTCAGCGTCTATGAATTTTTTAAATAAATGTACAGCTTTCTCTTCTATACTCTACCCATCTTTCATGGGAAGCATGCTGAGCTAACTGCTGCTTCAGTTAATTATTTATCATTTCTCAGTCATTTATTCATCCCTTAAAGGTTTATTTAGGGCCTATCGTATGCTAATATATTGAGTGAGGAACTGGTGTCGCCAAAGAGAAATAGCACGTGATCTCTCTTTTTGAGCAGCCCGTGGTCTGCCAGAGGACCCACAGCTGCCACAGTGTGAGATGACCCCCTGTGCTGTGGGCTCACAGAGTGAGGACCACGGACTTGGAGGCAAGCAGGCCCCCAGCACCGCTTTCTCATTTCATGGTCATTATAATGCTGTTTCCTCATCTAAAAAATGGGAGTAAGTAACAGTACACATTTGTAGTGTTATGATACTCTTAGAATCCATTTAGAAACTTTTGAAATGTCAAGCACGTATCAGATTTTAACTTTAAAAGCAACAATAAGCAGATGCCGTTTTGAAATGAATGCTGACACAGGATGGATTCCTGAAGGGACAGCCAGAGACTTCTTTTCATCCTACTCTCTGCACAAGGACATGTCACCTGTCTTGTCGGATTGCTACTTTCTTCACTGGACAAAAGATGAAGTCAAACAAATGGCCTTTAAGGTAGCTTTGATGTTGAAAAGTCAATGATTTTATTTATAGGTAACAAATCAGAAACCCCTTTGGTGGTCTTTCCATCTGCCAGATAGATGATTGGGATCAGGCCTGATGGGGTGGATGGAGAATGGGTCGTGGTGGCTGTGATGGGGGGCGGGTTACCTAGTGGTCTGTGAGTGATGTTGCCAAGGGTGCCAGCAGGGAGCTGAGGTGAGGAGATGAGAGACGCCAGAGCATGCATCAGACGTGAAGGGGGAGATGAAGTTTAAATAGAAGAGCGACATTGAAGTTGATAGCAAACGATCTCACAGGATTGATGTAGGGCCCAAGCAGAGGAGGCCAACTTCTTAGCATGGAAATTCATTCATTCCTTCATTCACTCAGCCAACAAATATATACATGTATTTTTTTAAATATATTTTATTGATTTTTTACAGAGAGGAAAGGAGAGGGATAGAGAGTTAGAAACATGGATGAGAGAGAAACATCGATCAGCTGCCTCCTGCACACTCCCCCCTGGGGATGTGCCCACAACCAAGGTACATGCCCTTGACTGGAATCGAACCCGGGACCCTTGAGTCCGCAGGCCGATGCTCTATCCACTGAGCCAAACCGGTTAGGGCTATAGATGTATTTTTTTTAGCTCCCGCTACTTGCCAGTTGTGCTGGGTGTTGCATGTACGGGATGAGTGAGACAGGCATGGCCCCGTCCTCATGGGGTTTACAGTCTCATGGGAGAAGCAGACATTAAGAAAAGAACCACTTAAACAGATAATTATCAGCTCTGACAACTGCTCTCATAAAGTACTCCAGGTTGTCATGGAAGCAGTAACGGCAGACCAGCTCAGTCAGGGAAGCCCATCCTGGAGGCAGTGACATTTCAGCGATGACATAAAGGATACATAAGAACTAACTAGGTGAAGCCCAGGGAATAATTCTATAAGTGACAGGCACTGTGAACATGCTATTTTATATGGACTTTTCTAAAGGACGAGGGAGGGACATTCCTTCAAAGAAAGGAATCAAAACAGAAGGGAAGCCCTGGCCAGTGTTGTTAAGTGTTTAGAGTACCAGCCCACCCACCGAAGGATCACAGGTTCGATTCCTGGTCAAGGGAATGTACCTGGGATGCAAAAAACAGCCAGAAGGACCATCACATGTTGTCTTCATGTATAAATGGGCTTATATATAAATAGAGAGAGAGTGTCAAAATATTTCTTGTTTATCAAAGTTTCAGAAACTGCTATAGCAATATCTGTTCTGTTTGTTCTTCAGGACACGAGCCCTGGTTAGCCTCCCACTCCCCCTCCCTGTCCAATGCTTTTCTACTCTCCGAGGGAAGGGTGGGAGGCAAGAACTGTTTCCCAAGTGTGTTAAATAGCAAAATAGTTCCACCAAATGTTAATAAACGTTAAGTAGGAATAAAAGAGAGTCCAAAATCCAATATGCCCAGGAAATAGATTAAATGGCTATGCATACTTTTATTTCAGAGCTTTTGCTATCATACAATTTGCATTGTAAGTCTTTAATTGGGAATATGTTTAATAACAATTTACAAACGTATTTGACCATGGAACATGCTCTTCCAGGAATATCTCTTGGGTGTGTTGTGCTTCAGAATAAATGCTGTTTAAATAAGTAACTCAAATTTTGGATTTAAAAGTGAAATGGATCTTAGAGGACACCTCATCCCAAACTCGCACTTTACAGAGGACTATGAGTAACAACTTTGGGTTTAACTACACTTTTCCAACATTACTACACCCTGTGGTTGCCCATCCTCTGAAGTTGCAGGAGGGAAAGATGTTATAAAGAGATAAGGAAACTGACAGAACCATGTAACTTTGGGCGAGTCACTGCCCCGGAGCCCAGTGTCTTAGGCTGGAAGGAACACGAGACGGGTCCTTGGGTTGTTGAAGAGCCAGTGCCGTATGAAAAGCACCTGGGACGGAGGAAGCACTCAGTACGTTATTAGCTCTTCCCTTCCCACCTGGGAAATAAGCATCATGCTTTATGTAAATCTTATATGCAAATATTCTATATTCTATATGCAAATATTCAAGACATTTTTTATCATGTTGGGTTTTATCCTCACCCCCATGGGAACACATTAATGCAAAGTAAAATACTCTGTTCAGTTCTGCTGGTTTAGTATGATGCCTCATTTTCCCAGGAAACCCTTCTCTTTTATAACCTAGTGTTAAACTACATTAAAGACAAATATTTTGCAGTTTATCAACCTTTACAGGAATCCATGCTTCAGAATTAGAGCATTTCAACTGCAGGTTCCCTTACTCTTTAGAAGAGTAAAAACAGACTTCCTGAGGGAAGTGACTGGTCCCGGGTCGCTGTGAGACCTCGAAGCAGCCCCAGCCCCAGCCCCAGCCCCGTCAGCCATGACACTTTGCTCCTGGATTCTCTTACCTCCGTGAACCCAGGAAAACTCTGAGAGATTTCTGTGTCCTCATTGAGTTGGGAAGATGCAGTTGTTGAAAAGAGGAAAACCTTCCATTGTCGGTTTGGCGTTTTGTGCCACATGGAGGATTTGGCAGGTTGGAGAGGGGTTTGAGCTGGAGTCCAAGCTGGGCACAGATCGCTCCCTCTCTGAAACCAGTTAGGAGGGAAGAGAAGATGCTGGACCCAGAGAAAGCCTGCTTTCTGAGTACACACAGCGGAGTGGGTGTCAGGCTGCGGCCGGCACTTAACGCAAATCAGTTGTGCAGACTTTAGAAACAAGAACAAAGGTAAACTGAATCTGGCTGAATGTAACTTTTTATGCAATTGAGCATCTCAGCTCTCTGACATGCAGTCAGCTGTGGGCTTGGGCAGTACTGCAGACAGGATAACAGCAGACCTGGAGCTGTGGGTCTGGGTTCTAGAGCTGCCCCTTCACTCTGGTCTGATCCCTCAGCAGTTCTATGGGAATCATAGCTGCTTGCATTTTTATAAAAAATAACTGAAAGCCCTGCCAATGTGGCTCAGTTGGTTTGGCAGTTGTCCTGTGCACCAAAAGGTTTCTGGTTTGATTCCAGGCCAGGGCACATGCCCTGGTTTGAGGGTTCAGCCCTCAGTTGGGGGGGTGGGGGGTGCAGGAGGCAACTGATCCATGTTTCTCTTCCTTTCTCTCTAAAAATATTTTTAAAATATTTTTTAAAAACAAAAATAAAATAAAATCAATAAAAACATATTCAACCCAATGTATGCCATAAGCATCTGTAGACGCAAGCAGCAGACCTTCCCCACACACCACGCTCGTCTATAAAAAAATGTTTTCCCTAAGTGGTAGCCCTGACCAACTTTAAAATCATTTTTTGTGAGAATTTTCAGCTGAAAATATTCAAGAACACCTGAATTGTGAGTAATATATTTATTTTTATAATATTCATTGCAAATTGATTTTTCTTAATTAAATTCAAAATATCGTGGTGTGTGGGGAGGGTTTCTGTTTTGAACATGTGGTAGCTAACTGGTTAAAAAACTCTATATATATAAAGAGCCAGAAGCTGTCACATCCAAAACAACCAAATGGATGACTGGACAGGCTGAGTGGGGCAAGAAGGCTGGCAGGGGGTTAGTGAGAAACGACCAAACTACTGAGCAGCAGGCTGCGTGGGGCAACCAGGTCGGGGCGGGGGGGGGGGGGGGATAGTGAGGGGTGACCAGGCTGGCAGAGGGGGGCAGTGAGGGGTGACCAGGCCAGCAAGGGGGGTAGTTGGGGGTGACCAAGCCAGCAGACTGGGCAGTTGGGGGTGATCAGGCCGGTGAGGGGGGGGGCAGTTGGGGGTGACCAAGCCAGCGGGGGTGGGGGGCAGTTGGGGGTGACCAGGTTGGCAGGGGGTAGCTGGGGGTGACCAGGCCAGCAGGGGGGCCAGTTAGGGGTGATCAGGCAGGCAGGCAGGTGAGCAGTTAGGAGCCAGTGGTCCTGGATTGTGAGAGGGATGTCCAGCTTCCGGTTTAGGCTCGATCCCTGGGATCAGGCCTAAACCAGCAGTTGGACATCCCCTGAGGGGTCCTGGATTGGAGAAGGTGCAGGCTGGGCTGAGAGGACCCACCTCTGTGCATGAATTTCATGCACCGGGCCTCTAGTAAAAAAAATAATTAGATGAAATCAGACATCTACTCCAATAGCGCATTGCTCCTCTAGGGCAGGCACCACACTCAGGGCTGTAGGAATAAGAACATCCTTTGCCATCCTGGCCCTTTCTGCCAGGACACTTCTGTTTTCTTTTTTCTAGGAAATGATATTTACTTAGATTGAGAAAATAAGAAAGCACAAAGTTTTAAAAGTTGACATACACCTCAAACATCACAAAATCCAGAAATCATAGATTTTTATTAATTGCCTGAAATGCGGTGGGACTTTCATCCCTGATTCTGTGATAGGTGCACTCACCAAGAATTCCTACAAAGTGCTCACCAAACAGCAAGCAAGATTCACCAAGCTGATGCATTTGCTTATGCCTGGCCCTCACCAGAGACCTGGGCTTTGCAGCCACTGTACTCTTGAACCCAAGAGCCAATGATGGGATTCTGTGAATGACAGTTGAGTCTCCTTGAGCATAACCTGAGAATCTGCCAGGCAAGTAGGAAGAACAGCAGATGGGTCCCTGGCACCCGATGTAAAAGCAAGTCACCCTGGCAGTTGGTGCTAAGCGGCTATGTCTCCCAGTTCCTAGGTCATAGGTCCAAGCCCCACATGTGACATGGGGTTTCAGGGTGCGAGCCCTATAGTGAGCCATGTGTTGTAGCTTGCCAGGAGCCGGTCCATCCTTGCTGTTTCAAGGGACCTGGCGTATATGGCATACTGTTCTTAATATGTTTGCTCCCCTTCTTGGCGCTATGTGTTTTAACCAAAGTCACCTCTCCGAGAAAGGTTGTTTCCCCAGGTAGGAATTTTTCCCTGAGGTTAGGGAGGGGATACAACCCCTTAATTAAGTGCCAGGCGGGTAGTTAAGCTACATAATCTTTACTCCCTGGAATGGAGATAAGAAACGCCCTAACCTTTGTAATAGAAATTGACAGGATTAAAATCAGCTGGTATAAATACGGATGTAACAAGACAATAAACATCAGATCATCGTCAGATCCTAACCAGAACCTAGCCAGAGAACATGGCAAAAGATCCTGGACAGAACCTGGCTACAGAACTTCACTGGAGAACCTAGACAGAACATGGCAAAAGAACCTGGATAGAACCTGGCTAAAGAACCTGGCGACAGAACCTGGCTGGAGAATTTGGAAACCCTGGCTGGAGAACCTAGCAAGAGAACATGGCTACAGAACTTGGCTGGAGTTCCTGGCTGGAGATCCTGGAGGGAGAACCTCGCTATGCTGATCAACTGAACGCTGACCCTGTGCCATTCCTTCTTCGCAGACTCCGTCCACACCTTTGGGATCCCTGGACCTGTTGGGGTTGGACCCCAACAGTAGCTAACCTGGGGGGGGGTGCAGCACCAGGATGGGAGCGGGGCCTAGGAGATTGGAAGACAGACTGGCCCTGACAAGCTTGTTCCATCTCGTCCAGTGATGGTGAACCTTTTGAGCTCGGCATGTCAGCATTTTGAAAAACCTAACTTAACTCTGGTGCCGTGTCACATATAGAAATTTTTTGATATTTGCAACCATAGTAAAACAAAGATATATATTTTTGATATTTATTTTATATATTTAAATGCCATTTAACAAAGAAAAGTCAACCAAAAAAATGAGTTCTCGTGTCACCTCTGACACGCGTGTCATAGGTTCGCCATCACTGAATTCTAGTCAGACTCCAGCCGGTAGCAGATCTTGGGAAGGCTCCTCATTGGAAGGAGGGCAGAAGGCACCATAGAAGGTGACCAGGTTTAGTCTTCTCAGATCAAATGGCCCTGGAGTCACCCAAAGAACCTCCCTAAAAGGTTTTCTTCCCACCTGGAAAGTTAAGTCCTAAATGCAGGGAAGTCTTGCCAAGGAGCAGAGCAGGCTTGGGGTGGGCTGTGGACATCACCGAGCCCACCTCCAATGCTACAGGTGAGAAACCTGAGACAGTAGTGGGACATGCAAGAGGACACACAGTGAGCAAGTGGCAGGGCTGGTTCTGAAACCCAAGCTCCTGAGCCCGGGGGAACCTGGGAAAGCCCCCAGGGCCAGTTCTCTGAACACCAGCCGGTGGTAGTCAAGAGCACACCTGGCAGGAGATGCCCATCCCCCTGGTTAGGAGTTGGGTTGAAAGCTCACCTGTAAAGCTAAGGCTTGCTGTGTAGACCTGCTCTCCTGTTCCTCCTCTCCAGCAGCCTCTGCCACCCGCTCCCAACGAGATCCTCCTGGCTCCCTGGCAGCCATAAAATGATCCATCCCAGATGAAAACACACGCGTTCTCCCTAAAACTCCTACATGACTTTGCTCATCTGGACTGGAACCCAGACAGGAGACATGGCCTAGCTAAACGCTCGTCGACTGGAGATACTGGGGGTGGGGCAGAGAGACACTTTGTAAAGTATATGATCATCTAACCACTGTGCTGTACACCTGGAACCGATACAAAATAATACTGAATGTAAACGATAACTGAAAATAAAATTTAAAATAATTAAAATGATGTGTACTAAAATAAAAAGCACCCAAGGCACCTTAAGTTTAACATAAATACGTAAATAACTGCAAAATGGCCCCCCCGGGGGCAGGGGAATGGAATTGGTAATAAACCAGAGAAATGTGCCCATTCATCTTCTCAGACATTTATTGAGCACCTACTATGTGCAGGGCACAGGATGTCACTGTCCCAGACACTGAATCAGCACTACAGGCAGCGTCCAGCCTTCTTTCTGAATGTAAGCTTCCCAATCCTGGGCTGGCTTGCTTTCTTTCTTTCTTTCTTTCTTTCTTTAGCCACCAACAAAACTCTGACCTCTCCCCAAGCACACAATGCAGGCAGTCACTCATGCATTAACAACCACCAGGCCCCAAAGGTCGTTTCTATGACAACCCGGGGGTCCTTAATGACCCTGGCAGGCCAATGATTTTGTTTTGTTTGAGAGTGAAGGAATAATAAGTCAGGCTGGCTTGCTCAGGAGCTCTCCCCCTCCCCCTCGGACTCCCCCATGCCCCTCCGCCCGCCTGCGCTGATATACTGTTATCTGGCTGCGCATCAGCCCCAGAGACGGGGAGGCAGCCAGCAATGAAAGACAAGAGCCCTGCTGCAGACAAAGAGCTGTAAAGGACCAGAGTGTGCCCTGCATACAGGGCTGCCAGGCTTCATTAATTCCATCGCTGGCCAGCGAGTGGGAACCCGGGCCCTGGGATCCAGGCTGCTGGAGTCAAAATGTCTGTGTGAACCCCAAACCACCTCTGGGCTCCTTAGAAAGATCCAGCATGTGCAGGCCCTACCCAGGAGCTGCACCAAATCACAGCTGGGCGGCAGGGCTCCCAGTGGTGGGGAGAACAGGCAGTTCCTGTGCAGCCCACCAGCTTCCATTCAGTCACTGGTAACTTTGGGGACTGGTTAAGCGCCCAAAGTGGGCAGCATGGCCTCCTGGCTGACTGCTGTCCACCATCCACCCTTGGGGCCTTGCCCCTCTAGCTTCTCCAGTCTGGTTCTGGTTTCACCCTGAGAAACTTCCTGCGGAGGGAGCGTGCATTGTCTTCCGATCTTGGGGCAAACGGGCCTCCAGCTTGTCACATTAATTTTCCAATGTGATGTTTGGCAGCATGGTATTTTGCTAGCAGACACTTGAAATTATTTTGGTTGTGTGTGCACAGCTGAAATCCCCTAGAATAAGTCATTATCCTCTACAAAAAAAAAAAAAAAGAAAAATAGCTTCTACTGGCTGCCTGGTGACCCAATCGGCTGACTCATTTTCCATGCTTTCCCTCAAGTAATTAGCGTTTTCATTTTTCCCAACCTGCCTATTAGAGAAACTCCAGGATCTCGTTCGGTAGAAGCATATTTTTGTTATTCTGAGTTGACTTGCCTCCGCCTCCAAAGGAGAGGCCGGGAGAAAGGCACAAAGAGATGTGGGATTGAGGCCTGTGCTCTCCTGCTGGGCTGCTGATCAGTCAAGGACTTGCGTGGACAGAAAGGGCAGGGTGCTGTGGTCGAGGACCCGAGGCAAGGGGCCCTGCGGGGATTCCGGCCTCGCTCTTGGTCTCAGGCCTGTGTCCGCATGACATTGGGCCAGGAAGTCTGGTCACTGCACAGCAGTCACCGAGTCCCTCTCAGCCATTGAAAATCCAAATGGGGCAGAAGCAAGATGCTGCTGGTTACAGGGAGAGCACCCATCATCCCTCCCTCCTCTGGCCTCAGTTTCCCCTCTGTCGAGCAAATGGTTTGATGGAGATCAGGAACGGAAAACTCTGAGGTCCCACAGGCCAGCAGACAGCATTGAGGAGGTGGGTGCCCGGATGATGTTGGCAGCACCAGCACATGCTGCCAGACGATGTAGGCCCAGGGTTGCCAGAGTTCCTCAGGGTCTCAAAGGAAGACAGAACTCGAATTTTTAATGTGAAATGGTCAGAGTTTTAAATCTTGTCAGAACATGATGCTGATCAAACAAACAAACAAACAAAAAAATCGCCCTGCGTATAACCTGTGGTCCCAGGGCCACCAGCTTGCACCTTCTGCTCTAGACCTTGGCGGCTCCAGCCATAAGGAGATACGTAATTTCGGAAGCAATGCCATGCATCTCCGAGGTCTTTGAAAACTGTGTCTACCTTTCCTTCACTGGGACATGCTCCAGAACTTGCCCTGAGTGCAGGCCTGTCGCTGTGCCCCCTGTCCCACCTTTTGTTACCTCCCAGGGTAGAAGAATGAACTCATCCCAGGGCCCTGCACTCACCTCCAAACCTCTTCCTCAGGCCAGGGAAGAGGTGAGCCATCCGACCTGGGTTCAAGCAGATGCTGCTTATGCTCCTCTCCAGGGAACAGGTCACTCAAGCTCACAATAAATGCTGCTTCTTCAGTCCTCACTTTCTAGAACTTACAGTCATAGACACAATCGGTCATGGTTCTGTCTCGCGAGCCATATGCAGCTCTTTGGCCCTTTGAGTGTGGCTCTTCCACAAAATATCAGCTCTTCCACAAAATACTGACTTCTGCGCATGGGCCATGAAGTTTCAATCGCACTGTATGTGGTATTTTGTGGAAGAGCCACACTCAAGGGGCCAAAGAGCCTTATGTGGCTCACGAGCTGCGGTTTGCCAACCACAGCTCTAAACCTTCTCAGTCTCCTCCTGCATGTCTCCTTCCTTCTCCCACATCCTAACGTGGGCTGTCCCCACGGCTCGGTCTTCTCCTGTCTCCACGAGAGTGTTCTAAGCACTTATGCCTCCGGTTCTACTTTCTCAGCTCAAAGTCTGAATGATAGTGGCAGTTTCCCACTGCTTGGGGCCATCCAGGCTCAAATGATCCAGAAGGAAAGCATTATCTTTGCCCCAGAATCCATTCCCGCCTTGGTCACATGGTCACCTTTAGTGGCCTCCTTGCTTGAAACTGGGTGGCAGCTTGGCATAACAGAAAGAGCCCAAGTCCTGGGGCCTGATGGTCGCCATTCATCTTAAGTTTCCTCATTTCGAGATGAGACTGTTCTAGGAGTAAGCAATCTAGAGATTGACAAGTCAGCAAAATGATTTTATAAACATATTTTGCTTTCCACTCTCGGTTATAATATTCATTTCCCACTCTCCTCTCATCCCAATCCAACAGCTACAAAATCCGATCAATGGCCCCTCCCTCCTGTGTGTTCTCGCTCACCTTTTCTCCCAGGTGGCGCCTCATGCACTCTCACCAATACCCCTGCCGCCTTCCAGGCTGGAGCCGCTCTGAGACTTCCCAATTGCTTGCTGAAGGCATCGTGCTGAATGAAACTCCATTTGTCTACAGCTGGCAGTGTGTCCTCAGTGCATGCTAAACGAAGCCCACAGTCTTCATCCCGACTTTCCCAGCCCTTCACAGCATGGCCCAGTGTGTCCCACACTCTTCGATATCACTTGCTAGGCTCTCCAGACAAATGGAAGGTGTGTGTTTGTCTATTGCCTGCTGAGCCATAACACTTCCGTTAGCTGGACTGGTCTTCACTATCATTTCACCTGACTCTAAGGGCTTCCAAGTGTGTAAGGCTCCACTCAAGGTCACATTCTCTAGCAAGTCTGTTCTGCTCTCCCAGTCATTCTCTCCCCTCCTAGTTCAAGGCTACTTTGTTCTTTCTCCTTCTGGCACATTATGGACCTTGTCTTAGTCTGCTCAGGCTACCATAACAAAATACCATAGACCAGTGCTTAAACAGTAGAAATATATTAGGAGGAAGTCTAGGGTCAAGGTTCCAGCCAATTCAGTTTCTGCTGACGACCTGCTTTCTGACTTGCAGATGGCTACCTTCTCTCTATATCCTCAGATGACCTTTCCTCATTTCATGGAGAGAGAGAGAGGGAGAGAGAAGAAGAAGAAGAAGAAGAAGAAGAAGAAGAAGAAGAAGAAGAAGAAGAAGAAGGAGGAGGAGGAGGAGGAGGAGGAGGAGGAGGAGGAGGAGGAGGAGGAGGAGGAGAAAGAGGGACTCTCGGGTGTCTTCCCTTCACTAGTCCTATAGCATCAAAACCGCACTATTATGATTTCATTTAACCTTAATTACTTTCTTAGAAGTCCCATCTCCAAATACAGCCCCTCTAGGGTTAGGGTTTCAACATATGTGTTTTGAGGGGATGCATATTCAGTTCATACAGATCTTACATTGTCTGGGCACATATTATTCCCCCTTCTAAGTCCTAAGCTTTTCTAGGACAGACTCTGTGTCTTGTGTATATACAGAGTAAATGGTATTTAATGGTGCCATTCATGTACTAGGTGCTCAGCAAATATTTGTTGGATGAGTTTGCAAACAAGGTCTCCCTCTCCAAGTCAGCAATTTTCAACCTTTTTCATGACTCACATAAACTACTACAAGTCTGCGGCACATCAAAAAATATATTTTTTGCTGATCTGACAATATATATATATATATAAATTTTGATTCATTCATGCTGGGTGGCAATTGTTGTGTTGGCTGTTGTCATTATTTTTATTTGACAATCTAAGGGAAAAGAGGTCAGTGCCCTTGACTAAATGGCCAGGTACTGCATGTTTTAAAAATTTTTTTGGCACACCAGTTGAAAATTGCTGCTCCAAGTCATCAGAAACCAACAGCTGGCAGATGGTTGGGGTTTTTTATGTCAGTGCCTCTGCCTACATGCAGCCACTTACCTAGATCCGCCTGCTCTGCCTCTCCCTGGGCCGCAGGAGGTAGCTCACCTATCACTTCTTTTAGAGACTCCACCTGAATCTACAAGGTAAATGGAGGGTTTCTCACCAGCCTGGCGAGTCCTTCCGTCTCAGTCTCTGTTGCCTAATGACCCACATTTGCGTATAGGCCCATCTTCCCTAGTGCGGTCCTTACAGGCAGGGGCTGAGCCGCTTCAGTCTTGTAAACCCAGCACCTGACATGTTGCTTGACAACTAATAACAGCACAATTAAATATTTTTGGAATAAGGAAAGAATAAAAATGGGAACATTAAGAAAAAATTTCCCTATCTTTCCTATAAACTTCCTGAAATTACCTTTTGAAAGCAAATTTATTTTAACACTTCAGACAATTACTTTATGTGACTGTTCACAGGATATTCTCATTTCTGATCTCATGACAATGAAAAAAAATAATTAGTATACAAAGAAGTTGAAAGAAGGAAAACTGGAGATCTGTATTAAATTTGAAAAGAAAATTTCTCAGTAGCAGTAGCTCCTTGCTATTCATGAGCAATGTGTTTAAAACCACAAATCTTCAGGTTCAATTGTTCTAGGATAGTACGTAGTTTCTCTCAAGGCTAACACGGGTGAAACGTATGCGGCTATCAGCTCCATAGCAATTCTAGTAACAGTAACACTAAATTATAATGTTAACACTTACAGAGCCAAGCACTCGGCTAAAAAGTATGAACATATTCCCATATAATGTTCACAACAATCATAAAAGGTCAGAATTATTATTATTTCCATTTTTCAGATATAAAAACTGCGACTCAAAGAGATAAAGTAACTTGCCTAAGGACATGTAACCTGTCAATAGCTAGCATGACCAACCAACTGGTTTGCCCATGATGTGGGACTTTTAGTGCTAAAATTGGGGCCCACAGCTTCCATGCACACTGTCCTGGGACCCCTGTACAGGGGAATTACTTACCTGGTGTGCATACGCTGGGTGCCAAAAATGTAAGTGCAACTGGTGATGAGCACAAGATTCAACACAGTACAACGTTTTTGTGTTTTCCCTAATTTAGAGCTTTGTAAAGGATTAGTCTATATGGCAGAGATCACAGATTGTCACCCAATATTCATTTTCCTTCTCCCATTGGAATAGAATGTTTACCAGACTGCATGGCTGCCCTGAACCACATCTCCCAGCATCCCTTGCATGGCCATGTGACTAAGTTTTAGCCAATGGGATGCTAGCAGAAGTGTCTGGAATACTGTCCAGGACCTTTCCTGAGTAGAGCTGATGTGCACACTTTATTCTTTCTTCTCCATCATTTTCTCTCTTCTGCAACAGAAATGCCACTTGGACTACAAGGACAAAGGCCACACTGCAAGGATGGCAAAGTGGAGATCTAGAGGGTTGTTGGGCCTCTGAACTAGTTGGGTGCTATACCGGCCTTTGATCTGTCCCCCTTCACCCCCAACTTTTATATAAAAAATAAACAAGCTTCTGTCTTCTTTAAGCCACTGTTATATTTTACTTTTTGTTTAGTTGCAGTTTTAATCCTAAGGAAAATAGTTGCAGTGATCGAGGTTGTTGCATGAAAAGAAGCATGTGTCCCACCTTATGCTCAGTTTACACCAACAAAGCACAGACACTGCTCAGCCTTGATGGTCACACTATGCAGATGGAAAAACAACACCTCAGGCCCAGCCAGGGTTGCTCAGTGGTTGAGTGTCGACCTATGAACCAGGAGGTCACGGCTTGATTCCCCATGGAGGGTATGCAGAAGGCAGCCAATCAATGATTCTCTCATCATTGATGTTTCTATTTATGGCTTCCTCTCCATTCCTCTCTGAAATCAATAAAAACATATCTTTAAAAAAAAAATAAGACAACATCTAGCACAGAAAACATATTCTAGTAAAATGTCTAGCACATAGTAGGTGGTCAAAAATGTCAATCTTGAAAAGAAAGAAAAACAAGACCTCGGTTGCCATGGGCTCGGCTACTTCTCCTCGTGGTTTGGTGCCATTTTTTCATCCCCTGTACCCTTCGCTGTCCTGTCGTCCCTGCTGAGCTGCTTGGGAATGTTGTGTCTGGGCTATTATTCGAACAGCAGATAATGTCTTCATCTGTGATCACACACAGTTTACACTTTAAGTGGAAATTCCTCACCAGCTCGGTGTCTCTCCCTCCGACTTTCATTCCTCTTGGTTAGCCTGGGCCCCGTAGACAATGGAACCGAGAAGAGCTCCCCTTTTGCGCAGATTCTGCTGGGTACCCCAGGGGCGATGCCCCCGCTGAGCAGCACCCCGCTCTGCCCACTCTCACTCCAGTGCACTTCTGATCTGCATCTCAGCGGCAGACAAGATGTTCGTAGCTCCTGATTTTTGATGCTTTTCATGAAACAACTTCCAGAGTGAACACAACATGAAAATGGCTCCCTAAGATGCTGCAGTCAAAACAGCACACGTGCCGTCCCCACAACATAATGGATAGAGGCTTCTGCGCCTAGTGTACAGAAGCGACCAAGCTCCAGACAACGGCCCGGCCTAGTGTCGCATAGGGTGCATGGCCAAGCTAGCCGAATGGGAGTCACGGTTCAGGTCTGAAGTGTTATGTCTTCCTTCATTTCATCTCTTGCAGGCACATGCTGTCTCCTGCCCTTTATAATATAAAGCTTATATTAGTTTTAACCAGTAGTTTGTTATATAAAATGTTCCACATGACAGCTCAGCTTTGCCCTAATTCTCCTATTTCCTGCAACCTCTTAAAGATCTTTCTTAATGTCCTTGCTCTGTAATCCATTAATTTCTGCTTTATGAGTGAGACTTCCCTTGATATTTCTTTGCTACTAATCTTTTTTTTCCCCGTCTTCTTCAGTCCTTTCCCCTCCTCTTGATATCCTCTCTTGCCAAGCTCTTCTCCACACTGGGTACAAACCTCTCTTATTTTAAGTTAGGTCTTTCCCCCAATATTTCATCCTCCACCAAAGGGGAAAACAAATGGTCAAGATGGCGTCCTCAGAAACACAAGCAAAACAAGGTTTTCTTCAGACAGTTCAAGGTGAGACCTAGTGCAATACGCCCACTTCACCTTGCTATCGATTTCTTCCCCTTTCTTCTATGAACTCCATTATGTCTTGGTCTTGATCCTTTCTCGCAGCGCTGATAATGCATATCTAATATAATAAGGCACTCCAGACTGTGCAATGAGCATTTTGAAACCAGGAATCATGTCTTTTGCTTTTTTTTCCATGGGGCCAAACAGTATTAGGTTCTGCATAGATGTTAGATGATTAGATCCTGGAAACTACTCAGCTCTCTTTGTTATAAATTAATAATTTTATGATCATGATCTAAGAAGTTACTGGACTTTCTAAAAATTACCTGGTAAACTGGGCTTTGTCAAAATAAAACTCCGCTTTTTGAAAGGCACTGTTAGGAGAATAAAAAAAAATAAGCCACAGAATGAGAGACTATAAAGGCCTTGTATCTGAATATTTGAAGAATTTAAATAACCAATAGTAAGGAAACAACCCAATCAAAAAATGGGCAAAATATTTGAATGGCTATTTTATGAGTGAAGATATATGGGCAGGATATAGGGAGATCATCCTCATTAGCATTAGGAAAATGCAAATTAAAAACCTTAAGCAGACATCATTTTCTACTCTGTGGCTAAAACTACAAGATTGCCCACGCAAAGTGCTGATGAGAGGGGAAGGAGCCAGAGCATTCACACACTGTTGATGGCCATGTAAAACTTTGTTAAGTTTCTTAAAAAGTTAAATATACACCCATCATATGACCCAGCCATTCACTCCTCAGTCGTAACCTGCAGGAAATGACAGCTTATGTTCCTACAAAGACTTGTAAATGAATCTGCATAGCAACTTAATTTGCAGTAGCCAAAACCTGGGAAAAGCTCAAACGTCCATCTGCAAATTAATGGATAAACTGTGGTACCCTTACACTGGATACTGCTCAGCATTATAAAGGAATGGATGTTTGATACATATTACAACATGGATGAATCTTAACATAATTGTGCAGAGTGAAAGAAACAGGACAAAACAAGTGTACACTCTGTGATTCCATTGGTGTAAAACTCTAGGACATTCAATAGAATCCATAGTCAGAGAAGGCCTCTGAGTGATTGCTTAAGACTCGGGCAGGAGAACGGGGAAGGGCTAAGAGGGGGGAGAAGGGATTTTGGAGGGGTGACGGATATGCTCACAATCTTGATGGTTTTATGAGTGTGGATAGATAGGTAGTTCATTGTTTTTGATTACTGTCCCTCAGTCTTTCAATTGCTTTGGTTTTCCTCAAAACCTCCTCTAGGCTAGCTACCCCCCGCCCCCCCCCCCCCCCCCAAAAATCAAGATGCCACTCACAGAGCTACAGTCCAGAGGCCGATTTGGCCTGAAGTAAAACTGGCTGCAGGGTGTCCTGACTTTGCTATCAAACATGTGTCTGAGAATTTGGGATATTGTTGTATTTTGTTACTGACAAGTACGTCTCATGTTTTCCTCAAGCATCTTGTCTTCAGCCCCAATTAGGAAGAGTCAAGTGGAAGGACCTGCAGCCTGGGCTCCTTTGAGAGTCTGGGTGTTAGTAGTCAATGCATGAACGATCCTGCTAAGCAGAGCTGGCTATGATGTCACAGCCTGGACCCCCATCAAGTGCCCAAACAAGCAGAATTCCCTCTACGGATTGTGGAGCCTCTTCAGTGCCAGGACACCAAGGTGAATCTGATCATGTGGTGCAGTGAGATTTACCTCCCAGAAAGCAGGGAGCCCTCAGAGTCCGAGTTGGTGGAAGATATTCTCAGAGTATGTGTAGGATGGGCTGTTCTCAGGAGGGAAAACTGGAAAATTCAGGTTCCAGAACACCTCTCAGAGCCACGAAGCTTTACTGATTATATTTCAAGCATAACCCCCCTTCATCACCTCCCAGCTGCAAATTGGGAGTCTGCTGCAGTCTTTTCACACCAACACTAAAGATGGCACCGAATGTAAGAGGCAGACATGGAGGAGCTCTGGGAGGGCGTTTTCCTTTCTTCCCCCCAACCCCTCTGTGCTGAACCGACATCCCAAGCAGCAGGCCGGGCTTTCAGGGAACAGTGCGAAGGGAGGTGCTGGAGTGTCTGGCTGACTCTGAGGGGATCCGACCCAGCTGAGGCCTGGGCCCAGCATTCCAGGCCTCACACATCCCTCATCACCAGCTGTCCAGTTTGGTTTTCCTTTAGCTTTTCCAATGCTCTGCAAACACAAAGACCCTCTTTCCCACCATCTCAGGGTTTCCTCTTTCCAACAACCTCTCAGCACGGGCTTCCATGCTGCCTGTCTCAGAATGTGCTCCTAGGAGGGGGTGGCCTGCTTGCAGCAGTGTGGGCCTAGGCGGAAAGCACGGGATTCCAGACACAGGTCAATCAGATCCAATCAGAGGGCGCGGGGACACCAGGTGGGCCACGGCCTTTCTCTATCCCTCCAGCTGCTTCTCTGACCAGCCTTCTTCCCCTGTGATTTATGTATGTGGACAGTTAGTGAAACACAGCAGTGGCTTCCACCCAGGGACCATCTTGCCCCCAGGGAATATTCAGCAACGTCTTGAGACAATTTTGGTTGTCACAACTTGGGGTTTGCTACTAGAATCTGGTGGGTGGAGGCCAGTGATGATGCTAAACCTCCTACAGTGCCCAGAACAGTGCCCACAACAAAGAATTACCCTGCCCAAAATGTGCCGAGGTTGAGAAACCTGATACACAGTGAGGCCCTGCAAACCATAAGGTGAGAAACCCTATTCCACAGTCCATGCGATGACCCCAGAGAAGAGAGACACTCCTCCTCCAGGGAGCCTCAGACACGTAATTATTGTGAAAAGATAGGAACCCTGAGGATTTAGTAGAAGTGACAGCTGAGAGCAGAGAAAGTAATGGTTATTTGTAAACAACAAGGAGAAAGAATTAATTGTGGCCGATGTCTAAGATGGGGATATTTTCTAGAGAGAACTGATGTGTGCACAAGACTTAACAGTTTTTATGAAGTGCTTTTTAAAAACCTTATCAAAAATATTTAAAGCACTTTTTAACCAAAATAGGAACATCAACAGCAAAACCCACAGGCTTTGGCATGTAGAAGTTTAGTTAGATTTAGCCAAAACATAACTCAGACAAATGAGGTGCTGCCATGTGTACTTTGGAGATTTCTGGATTTTTAGATGACAGAAATGGCTACATAAAAATTATCTTGTTGACATGAGAAACTTTATTTATTGCTTATTTTAGCAGGAGGAACAAGATCGTAATGGGAAGGTATATAATACATGCAAGTTAAAAGAAGAAAAACCCATGATTCTAATATGGAGAGATGAATGCTGTTAACGTCTTAGGGAGTAAATTCATATCTTTATTATAAATGATTATCACATTCTGCATGCTATATTGTGGATTTAAAAAACACATATTATACACTTCTCCCCACCTAAATATTCATATAGACAACATCAGTCCTGGAGCTGGCTGGCTGTGCTATATCATGGCAGCCCGTGCTGTGTGAACACCAGGCAATGTCGTTAGATAATGTGAGTGTGAGGAACTCCCTGAGGTTTGAGGAGGGGTTTGTTTGTTTTTTTGCTGTTGTTGTGTTGTTGTTGTGTTGTTGTTGCTGTTGCTGTAGTTCTTTGGAAAAAATCTCAACTAAGCATGACTGGATCCCCAGTCTCTCCCGCCTTCTGTGTGCCCTGTCTTTGGATGGGAGGTAAGCTGGATATGATAATTTTATGTGTCTACATAGCTGGACCAGGGTGCCCAGGTATGTGGTCACACATTATTCTGACATTTCTGTGAGGATATGTTTAGATGAAATGGATATTTAAATGGATAACCTTTCAGTAAAACAGAATGCTCTCCACAATGTAGGTGGGCCCCATCTCATCAGTTGAAGGCTTGAATGAAACAAAAGTCTGACCTCCTCCATGCCAGAAGGAACTTGGCCAGCAGACTGTAACATCAGCTCTTCCTGGTTCTCCAATAGACTGCTTTTGGATTCAAACTGCAACTCTTTCTTGAGTCTCTAGGCTTCCCCATCAGATTTTGGAATTGCCAGTCCTCTACAATCATACAAGCCTCTCTTCTGGGTGTTGTCCCCCTCAACTGCATCTACAGGATGAATCACAGCTGACTCTTAGAAGGAGCAGATACACAAGACTGACCACATCCCCACGGCCCTGGCAATGGTACCCAAAAGGATGCCTCTTCTTTGTCAATAGCTGTAATAGAATACGGGGGCCAACACACAGTCCTAGAGTGGGCCTAGACCAGCCGTGGGCAAACTACGGCCCGAGGGCCGGATCCGGCCCGTTTGAAATGAATAAAACTAAAAAAAAAAAGACCGTACCCTTTTATGTAATGATGTTTACTTTGAATTCATATTAGTTCACACAAACACTCCATCCATGCTTTTGTTCCGGCCTCCGGTCCAGTTTAAGAACCCATTGTGGCCCTCGAGTCAAAAAGTTTGCCCACCCCTGGCCTAGACTCACCTGCATGCCAGTGACTGCACTGGAGTTACACACTCGTACAGCACCTGGATCATCCCTTTTTCCAGGTGAATAAACAGGCTCAAGGGGATGTTACAGGGAGACCCACCCTGGCCACCAACCCAGTGTGTCCAACTCCTATCTAACGGTCTCTCCCCACCCTCCACCCCCCAACCACACTTGATGGTGCATCGCGGGAGCCGATTTCCTCCTGGAACAGAAGGGAGTCCAGAGGGTGATGGACCAGAAACTCAACTGCACAAGAAGTGGGCTGACAGTTGAAGGGACGGGGACATTTGGCTGAAAGAAGAGAGCAAAGGAGGACTGTGGTTGGTGGCTTTACTGACGAGCTTATTATGGAAGAGAAATGAGGTTTACATATTTCAGGAGGCAGAGCTGGGATCAGTGGGTGGAAGCCAAGAGAGGCATTTCAAAGCATCGCAAGCCGTTCGGGACAGGTAAAGAGCTTCCTTCAACGGGAGGAATGGAATAGTCAGGCTGCTGACCAAAACTCAGCCTTTGTTGGGAGGGCGATCTTTCACGTCCTGTCCAGCCATGGACTCTGTGATATATAACCACCCACAGCCTGGGTGCAGGAGAAGCCACCCCCTCCCTGCCCAAGCTGGGTGGGTGAGGGATAGGAAGACAGCCGCTGCAGAAGAGGCATGAAGTCATCTATGACGTGTTTCTAAGTGGGCGGCCTACATGAGCCCAGGCTGTCACCCAGGTTCCTGGTTCCGCCAGCCCGCGGGGACACGGACTTCTGACTCACCCAGGGCGCCGCTGATGGTTTCTGTAAACAAGGCTTCGCTTGGCTTGCAACCCAAATGGTCTGTGCCTTGCGAGGCACGAACCTCTCGGCGCCCGGGGTCTGCGCGTGTTTACGGTGCTGCCGAGCTCTGGCCAAGTGGCCAAGTAATTGATGACGAGGCCGGGGATGTCAGGCACTGAACTGAGAAAACTGCTCCCTGAAACCGATTCCGGCTCATTCCAGCCTGACTCCCTCGCCCTACCAGGGCCTAGGAGGGCCTCCTCCACCAGGCCAGGGCCCGAGCGGCTCTGAGATGAATAGTGTACAGCTGACCGAGACCGCCAGGACTGGCTCCCACCGCTCAAGCCCCGGGGGCCCAGAGACACAGCTCCGTCCGTCACTGCTGCCTGCTGATGCTGGTCTGCAAATGCCTTCCTCTGCCCCCTCCTTCCCGGGAACACTGGCTGCAGGAACGGTCAGGAGGACCCCTTTCTCCCAGGTGCCTGGGGAACGGAAATCGGAGGCTCCAGGAGGGCAGAGGCCTCGCGTGGAAAAGCCATGTGAGAACTGCTCGAGCTGTCTGGGGCGGGCTCAGCTGTTCTATGGCTGCAAGAGCACCCCCTTCTCCAGAGCATCGCAGTGTGGGGAGTGTGACAGTGACGGCTACGCTCTGCGCTCTGATCTGCACACACCAGCTGTTGCGTTTCCCTCTGGTCTCAGAAAGGCTTTTACCAGGAACTGCGGTGGGGGTGGAGGTGGGGTGGTTGGGGAGGATGGTTGGTAGGTTGCCTGTGGAGCACACAGCGCTCCCTGCCCTCCTTCAGACGGGCTCAGCTGGTGTGCTGGCCAGAAACAACATGGTTCTAGAGAAAGGGGGGCGGGTTCTGCCCAAGTGGAAGGACTTCGTGGCTGAGTGTGGTAAGGCGGCCAGGCAGACGCAGGGACAACCCCCTCTGCAGTACCACTCACATTGCTGCCTCCCTGGCCAGGGCCAAGTCCCCAAGGGCCCCGTCCGGAGAAGTGGCTTCCGTGAAACCATTAGCCTCATGTTTTCTGGGCCTTCCCAGCATTTCCCCAGAACATCTCGTGTCCTTGGTACATGCAAATTGCCATGGGGATGGGCATGTAGATGATGCTCTCAAGACCAACACAGTCTGACGGAGCGGAGAAAACTGCCAGCAGCGAGGTCACACAGTGACCACTGGACTGTGAGGACACAGGAGTGGTCCATGACTCCATTTCACTAATGCATGTATGTCGGGGACTGTGTCTTTCCCTCACACCTCGAAGGGTACCGGGCACACAGAAGATGGTGAATAAGTGCCGACTGAATAGATGATGGTCAGGTCATTCTGAGAGGTTATGTACATCTTAGTGGAGAGGAGGGAACACGAACCAGTCTGCCCTACAGATCTTGCGGTTTTCTAGCCAACCCCCACAATTCCATAAGCCAGTGCCCTGCAATAATTCACTTGCTATGTATCTCCCACTGGTTTTGTTTCTCTGGTTGAACCTTGGCTGGTACAGAATATCTGGAGGTCAACCCAGTGGGAGGGCTGGGGAGAAGGTCAGGGCACGTTAGGGGTGTGCCATAGAGAATGACAATGCGAGGAAAGGAAGGGCACTCAGTCCAGTCAGGCCGGGACACAGTAAGTAATGGTTGAATTAAGTAGTGTAATGCTTTAGGGTTGAAATGCCAGGCTAAGGAGTTAGAGCTGAGTGCTGTGAGTGATGGGAGTCATCAAAGGCTTCCATGCTGGGTACAGACTGATAAAAACCTAGACCTCAAAAAGGTTCCCGTGGCTCTCGGGCCAGAATGGGCTGGAGCGAAGAGAAACTGAAAGCAGGGAGAGCAGGGAGGTGCCTCTGATTGTTCTGTTCTAGAAGGAGAGCTAAGTGCCCCACGCAGGAGTTTAACTAAGTATCATTAGTTTAACAGGAAGTAACTTTGTGCATCTCTGATGAAGGTGGGTGGAGGCAAAGATGTAGACATGATGGCAGTATATTGACTCAGGGATGGGGATGGGCGAGATGGGGGAAATGGAGTCATCACGTGGTAGATTGGGTCATTACTGTCAATTCTCAGTAGTCAGCCTCCCTGTACTAGCATTCTACAGCCATGCCTTTGCCAGGAGACTGCTCACCGATCTTCCTACCAGAGATGCAGCTCCCTCTGCCGTATTCCCCTGGCCCGCTGATGCGGGGTGGCTTTCTTTGGCCAGTGTAACGTAGCTGGGAATGATACGCTAGTTCTGAGCCAAGGCATCATGTTTCTACTCACTCTCTTGTATGTCCCTCATTCACGGTGAGAGGCTTTCCAAGGTCGCTGCCACGCCCTCGGCCTGAGCCTCAGATTGAATGCAGGTGGAGCTTCTCAGAACCCAACATGCAGCAAGGAGCCAAGTTCAGTCAGCCCACAGCCGGAAGTGGGCCTGTCTAGCCTCGTTCAGCCTGGATGAGCCAGTTCTCAGTTCACCTGCAGACCCATGAGCATGAGCGTAAACCCTTGCTCTTGTAAACCCTTGAGTTCTGGGGTGGTGTGTGACACAGTATTATTGTGGCCATTGCTGACTAATACATTCCACCTTCTGGACGGAGGAAGTGCGGAAGCCTCTAACTAGCGTGGTGTATTCTCCTGTAGCTCTGATCATGTCTATGGCTGAATACGTGCCAACTCCAGAACTCTGGAACTGGGAGGAGGAATCTGAGCTGTGGGCCAAGCTAGGGGTAAAATCTGAGAAGCTGCCAGAAAGAGAAAGTACAGGAGACCCAAGTGCCATGGTTGCCCCTCTTGGAAGTTAGAAAGTGGGGATGTCATACGTCACTCCTGGGGTTAACTGCCCCCCATGAGAAAGCTGTACGCAGGGGTGTGTGACCGTGATGCTCCAGGGGTACCTGCTGAACCGGAGGCCTGTGGAGCTGAAGCAGGTGCTGTTGGGGGCTCCTGGACCTGAGAGATTTCTACCCAGGACCAGCACGCCTGGTACCCAGCAACACGTCCTCTGATATTTTTCAGCGATCAAATAAGCAATAAGGATGTGGCTCCCTTGGGTGTCTGGGAAGGCGTATGGGAGGCATATGCCCTGCCAACCTCGGCTCCCCCATGGCTGCCCCTGGAAGCCCTCATAACACTACTAACCACTGTGCTTCCCGAGCCCTGCAGCGGCGAGGTGCAAGGGCGAGCACACACCGCCCTCCAAAGGGCTTGGGAGAGCAGCACAGAACTGTCCGGGAGACGCTGGGCCCCAGCTCCGTCCACAGCTCCCTGTGGGATCTTAGGAACGTGGTTGGGCTTCTCTCAGCCTCAGGGTCCTTGTCTCTAAATTGTGACCATGCAGCAGAGGTAAGAACCAGGAGATGGGCCTGGGACTCCCCTGACAGCTTCTAGGCCAGCGATGGCGAACCTTTTGAGCTCGGCATGTCAGCATTTTGAAAAACCCTAACTTAACTCTGGTGCCGTGTCACATATAGAAATTTTTTGATATTTGCAACCATAGTAAAAAAAACGCCATTTAACAAAGAAAAATCAACCAAAAAAATGAGTTCGCGTGTCACCTCTCACACGCGTCATAGGTTAGCCATCACTGTTCTAGACCCTCAGTTTTTATGGAAATGGAGTTCAGATAGGAGAAGCTTTAGAACAGGAGACTGAAGGGTGTGAGTCTAGAGCAGCGGTTCTCAACCTTCCTAATGCCACGACCCTTTAATACAGTTCCTCATGTTGTGGTGACCCCCAACCATAAAATTATTTTCGTTGCTACTTCATAACTGTAATTTTGCTACTGTTATGAATCATAATGCAAATATCTGATATGCAGGATGTATTTTCATTGTTACAAATTGAACATAATTAAAGCATTAATCACAAAAACAATATGTAATTATATATGTGTTTTCCGATGGTCTTAGGTGTCCCCTGTGAAAGGGTCGTTTGACCCCCAAAGGGGTCGTGACGCACAGGTTGAGAAGCGCTGGTCTAGGGTCTTTAAGTTATAAACGGCAGAAACACTGGCTTAAGGAGAGAACCGTTTTGGTTCATGTCACTAACAAGCACAGGGAGAGGGTTGGCTGCAGGCTTGGCTGGGTCCAGGGTAATAGCACCATCTGACACGGACACATCCAGCACCCCCTCACGTCCTCCGTCAGGCTCCACTCAGTCAGGACTCCTCCACACGGCGGCTTTCATCGCCCTCCGAAAGCACCAGCCAGCAGAGAAAAAGCTCTGTTTCTCCCTTTTCTCTAGCAACAGTCCCGAGATCGTGTCTCATTGGGCAGCTCAGGTTCCGTGTCCACCCAAGAGTCAATCACTGTGACCAGGGTGGGGCGCGGCCCCAAGCCAGGGTTGACCCGACTTCTAAATCTGTGGACAGAGAGTGGGAAAGGGCATGAAAAGAAGGGGGGATGGATGCTGGAAAGACAAAACAACAGATATGCCTACCATGGAACAGGGGCTCTGTGTGTGTGAGCTGACAGCCGACCCAGCCAGGAGACATTCCTGAGGCTAGGAAAACCAACAAAGAAAAAAGCTCCCAGTCACTCATTAGCTGGAGCAAAAACACCAGCCAGCATGCATGTGGGCGTCCCCCATGCGCTCAGCACCAGCTAGTGACTGTTAGAATATTTTTTTAAAAGTGCCATATTATGAGACCCAGTCATTAAAGACAAGCAATGTAGTGGGGAGACAAAGATTAGCACCAAGCAGTGAATGGGGTACACTGATATGACCTGAGTGTTCTCTTCACATCACTGCCCTGGGAAGTGAGGGAGTGAGGGGGTCACTGTGACCGGAACAGTGAGGACAAGGGCTGCGATAGAGACTGGGTTTGACGAGGAGGAAGGCAGGTGTTCTCGGTGTGGGGTGGATGCTGGAGGTGTCAGGATGGCTTAGGGCTCATGGATGCAGAGTGGAGCAGGCTAAGCAGATAGGAAAAGGCAGGACCCGAACAGTAGTAGCTAGGGGATTAAGTTTACTCTGGTGGCAGTTGGGAGCCATGGTAGGCTTTAGAGCAGGGGCAGGACAGGACACTGAGCTCTTATTGCTAGCTCTGCAAGTCAGCCTGGCACATCCCCAAGGACTCAAGAGTGCCAGCATGAAAAGTGCACACTTTCAAGTGTAAAATAAAAGGGGAAAGTACAACACTGCATGCATTGTATGACCCCAATTTGGTAAAGAATCTAAGCACTCTGCCACCAGCTAGCTCAGAGTGAGTCCTTATATTTACTGAGCGCTCCCCGGAACAGCTGCAGAGCATTCTCGGTTAATTAGTCCTCACTCTACGATGCGGGTATTATCTTCCCCTTTGCACAGTTCGAGAACTAAGTGTACATGGAGCGAGTGGCGAGGCGGGGAGTGACGTCAGGCGTATCTAAGCCCACATTAGCCCGTGTGTTGAAACGTTAACCGTGGTTACGACTCTGTGGACGGATTACAAGGGATTTTCATTTTCCTTTTTATACTTTCTGTAGTTTGCAAATTGTCTATGGTGAATGGATGTTACTTTTGTCAGTAGAAAACAAATATCTATTTCAAAAAACACTCTCTAGTCCCCATGCAGGGGGCCTCAGGCCTCCAGGGAAATTACCACCCAAACTAGACTTTAATTCCCCGGCCCCTCAGCCATAACACGCCACTCGCACACTCACAGGGAGGTTCAGCCCTCGGACTCGCAGTCCCAGTCTTGTCACAGTGTCCACTTCATTGTTTGCCATTTCCTTTCATTTTAAAATTAATTCTAATTACATAAATGATATCAGCATGCCTGCTCCTTATAGAAAACTAAACGATTAAAGAGAAGACTAAGCTATCATTTGACCACCACCCTCCCCACCTAGTGACGGTTGCTTAGTAGAGTTATGGGTTGGGTGGGTCCTTCTAGACTTTTGGCTGTGTGTTCACATATGTAAAAATGTACCCAGAAAAAATAGGTTGACATGCTTGCATTCTGTTGTGTGTGCTGTTCTGCAACTTGCTGCTTCCATTCACCAGGACGCCACTCCTGTCCTGTGGACTTGTCAGGAGCCAGAGATGTCATGGCGCAGCGTTAGGCCCGGAGAGGCGGGCCTTCCCCCAGACTCGCTAGCCCTGCCCGTGCTCTGTTCTGCCTCTGGAGGGTAGGGCAGTGTCCCCGAGGCCGGCAGAGGGTCTGCACCCAGTAGGTGACATCATTAGTGCCCCAAGAAGGGAGTCATGCCACCTTCATGAAAACCAGGGCACGATTGTTTGTCCTCGCCAACAAGGCGCCCAGTGTCAGGGATCTGGCTTAGACACACGGAAATGGACTTGGACGGGAAGCTCCTTCACACAGCAAGTATCTGCTTCACATGGCAAGTCAGGAGGGGAGGAGTGTGGGGGCACTGCCTGCAGAATTTGGCCTTTCTGAGATGCTCCGTGTGCCTGGGAGAGTTCGCAACAGAGACAATAAGCTGCCGGAGACCAGGAAATGGAGCACGCCCAGGTGTTTTAGCCCCATAAGCACGAGGGTCTTATGTGAGGCGAGGACTGGGGAAGGCGCTCTGCAGGGACAGACGCTGGGTCCTCCTGGGCCCTGGCGAGTGGGGACTCCACCTGGATTAATCTGATGTAGGAAACAATGCAGACACCTTGCCGTGTGTTCGCAGTGTCCTGTGGAATTTACAATTCCTTTCATGTCCCTGGGAGAGTCCAGAAAACCCCTCACGGTGAAACCTGAAAGAGGGAGGCCTGACTGCCTCCCAGGTGAGGTAGCACGTCTAGGAGGCCCCCACTCTGAGATGCAGCCTCTCACTTGCACCACCTGAGAGCTGGCCCCCTCGGGCCTCCCTGCTTCACCCTCTGCCTCCCAGACCAAACCCATTAGCGATCATCAGGGAGTGTGGACAGTGGAGAGAAACCTCATGGAGGGTTCAAACACACCCACGTTCAATTCCCAGCTCATTTCTCCCAGGGGCTGCATCCTCTCTGAACCACGGTTTCCTCTTCCGTGCAGCCTGCTTTCCTGCTAGACCCACGTGCACCTGTCCGGGCCTGGGCAGGTAATTTCTGCTGTGGTTGCATTGAGGGGGAGCGCCGGGAGAGACCACTCAGGGCGATGTTGTTTGTTTGTGCGGCTGATGCTGTTACCCAGCAATGGGCCGGCAGGAGCCCAGGCGCGCTCCCCAGCTGCTGGCTGGGCCGGTTCCCACTGGAGGTGACATCGTGCCAGTGCACATGCGTGCCCCTGCGGCTCCAGCTGAGTTCCCAGGATAATTACTTATGCCCAGTCCCTTTGCCCAAATGTTTATGCAGCTGGGGAGGATGAGAGTGCTGGAGAATCAGATCAAAAACCGCAGTTATTGCGAGACGCACTTGGGAAAACAGACGCAGGTCCTTTAAGCCAAGTGCTGGCAATGCGGGTGTGTGTAAGCTACTTACCTCACTGTGTGGTGAGAGACGCCCATCGTCCTGGGTGTCACCTTTTCTGAACCCCTTCCTGACTCCACCACCCAGCGGGGCCCTGTACAAAGTCCCTGCTCCCTCGGTCCTGCCACCATCTTTCTCTTACTCTGTTGCGTCTTTCATTTCTGAAATCTCCTCACAGAGCCGGGCTCTTTCAGGCCCACAGCCCATCTGGTCCAGCTCCCTACCCCGGCACCAAGCACTCGGCTGGAACAGAATTCATTGTAATAGTTTGTTAAATTAAAAAAGAAAAGAAAGGAAAGGAGCCCAAACTGGAAGCCCTGAGTGGAAGATATGACTCCAGGCAACCCCCCAGCTCCGTGTGGCCATGGGCCCGGCAACCAGAGGCCAGAGGGGGACCCCAGGGGACCCCAGCTTAGTCTCTAGCTTCTGCTGAGGCAGTCAGTCCCCCTTTGCCCATCCCACTCCACCCCACGGCCACCATCCTTGTTCCATCCACTGTCCACATAGATTCAAAACACTGAACTGTCCTCAGTCTCTAAATAAACATCCCTTTCCACAAGCCCTCGGAAGTTGTGGCTGAGTGTCTGTGGGGTGCAGGGTGTCGGATGTGCTGAGGCCCTTGGACACTGGTGCTGCTGAGGCGACACCCCAGGGCTGCCCTTCCTCACAGGCTCCCCACAGCCCCAGGTGCCTGCCGCCCTCTCCTCTCACCCATCTTTCCGCAGAGCACCAGGCTAAACCTTCTTACAGACACTCCCCTCAGACCCAAAGCCTCCTCCGGGGACCGGGAAGTTCTACCATCATGCTCTGAAACATCAAAATTTTTTTAAAAAGAAAAATAATCGCGTGGCAATAAAGGTTCCCAGGCTTTGAGAAACACCATGCTGTTTTCTCCTGGGTGAGAAGGGAGGCGGGTAGGAGGTGCTTTCGTCTCCCTGGTAAGTCTGGAACCACCACCCACAGAGAGGAGCCACCAAGTGCCTTTCCCTGGAAGCGGCTCTGTGAGGAATTCAAATGGCCGTCTCACTCCATGGTCGTCGGCACCAAGCCGCGCCGTAGGGGTTGGACCCTGGAGCGTGGTCAGTGGGAGAAGAGCCAGGTCTTGCCTGATCGGGCCAGGGATTGCAAGGTCAATGTGTCCTGTGACAGGAGTCCCTTCAGGGGTGGCACCCATCGTCAATATCATTAGTAGAACTTTCTAGGCCTATCACGCTAACAATTTGGCTTTGACTTGAATAAGTCTGATTCCTTGGGAAGAAGTGAGAGGGAGTGATTGGGTATGTCTGGCACCAACTGTAGAAACTGCTGCTACACTCAGTCTGGTTAGCTCATGAACAGGAGCCATGGGAACACAGGGGGTCTGCCCGCCATGCTGCTGCTGCTGGGCCCCTGGCAGAGCAGGTGGCCATCCCTGGACTGGAAGCAGCTGCCCTACATTCTAGCTGAGGGCAGGCCTCCCCCTCTGCCACCTGTATAGGTGTCAAGGGCTGGTGAGATGGGGCCTGCCCTGGCCCTCCTCCCGGTACCCCCTGTGCCAAGGGCAGGCAGGAGGAAACAGGAAGCAAGCGTGTGTTTGACTTGAACCCTGGGATGTGGATGTGTTTTGTGTCTGGCTCGGTGCAAACAGGACCTCCTTCCCAAAAGAGATCCAGGGAAGGGATGAGGGCATGTTGACACCCATAGGGGGCCTTTGGGGCGTTGCCTTGCTGGCTCAGAGATGCTTTCACATTTTCCAGGAATTCACTCCCCCTTCCCCCAAATGTTTAAATCCTGCTCACCTTTTAGTTCCATGTTGTGTCTTTTCCAGGAATCCCTCCCAGCCTGCAGTAATTCACAGGAGCTGTTTTCACATTTACCAGACTTCTGGTACAAAATCTTGCACTCATTTTTCCTCCCATCATTCACACTTGTTATATTTTTCTCTGCACCTAGCAGAGATAAAGCCACACCTCACCCTGTTCATGGTCCACCATAGAAGGGCTGGCTGGAAGTCACCAACCGTCAAGGAGAAGTACCCCCGTTCCCTCCATATTAGCAGAGGGCTCCATGATCAGCCACTTGTGTCCAAAGTCTTCATTGTACAGATGGGGAAACTGAGGTTCCAAGAGAGGATATGCTCTAGCTGAGGTCACCGATAGAGAGTCAGTGGTGGGGCTGGATCCAGAGCCCACAGCACTGCAACCTGAACCTCACAGCCAAGTTGGAGTCTTTCTGAACCCCCCTGACAGATGGCCTTTGCATGGCTGCTCCCAGCCCTGTGCAAGGCAGCGTGTGCAGTGCTGGGCAGCTATCAGAACCTGTTTCTCTGAGCAAGTAAACATTGACTTCTCTGCAACCTCTTTCCACTGGTCCGTCTTTGTCATCCATCCACTTGTTTGTTCTCTCATTCATGCATTCATTCATTCATTCATGCATTCATTCATTCATTCAACCACATGTTGATCACCTGATTAAATAAGGGTGTTGTTCTCAGCAGACAGCTGCAAAGAGGATTAAATGCTTGGGGTGAAGCTAGGAGCTTCTGGATGGCAGGGGCCTCTTCTGCATCTTCAGGGCCAAGCGCAGGGAGGAGCACTGCAAAGTGCCAGTAAGTAAATGCTTGTGGGATACGCAGAAATACTCGATGGTACTGATGCAAAGCAGCAGAAGGTTTTGGGGGGGCTGGGGGGTGTGGTGGTAACAGAGAGAGAGCAGCAACTGCACTTGGGTTGGGGGAAGGAGCAGTCAAGGTGGAGTTTGAATTAGGTGGAGGGAAAGGTGGGGTTTTAGCAAACAGAGGAGGTGGGAAGGCTCAGCAGCAGCACAGACAACACCGCAGGGAACCGGGTATGTCTGGCTCCACTGAAACCGTCTGTTGGAGCCATTAAAGGGGAGAACGGGGAATAGGAAGAAATGAGGCAAATAGGAGCAGCTGGGCCACCACCAAGGGCCCTGAACGCTGGGCTAAGGTACCTGGAGTTGGCCCCGAAGGGAAAGGGCGGCTGCAGCTGTTTCTCCAAGGTGAGTGACAGGCCGGAGCAATGCTTTGGGAAGATCACTATGGTGACTGCGTATGGAATGCATCCGTCAGCTCACGCGGGGACCCGCTGGGAAGCCGGTGCAATTGTCCAGGTGAGAGATGATTACAGGGCAGCCAAAGACCAGTCATTTCCCAGTTGAATGGTAATTGGGCATTCTAAATGCAATCCCAGGGTCGTCCATGTCCCCAGCCACAATTTCCTCTCTGCACGCTGCCGGCTCGCCCCGTTCGCCTGGCGTGAGTGGCTTACAGGTTCCCGCTCATCCCCTGTGCCTCTCCTCACCACCTGCAGGCTTGGCCCCTGGCGGGTAGAGCTGTGCTTCTCCCTGTCCCCTCTCCAGGCCTCCATCAGTCCCCAGAGCTTTCTCAGCGTCTCTCTAGCAAACCAGAGGTTTGCCAGACGCTGGCAACACCAAGATGGCCTCCACGGCTCTCAGGCCCAAATTGATTAATCATCACTTTATTCCAGCTATCAGCCCTGCTGCAATTGGCATATTTATTTCTAATCAGCTCTTAAAAATGGCATCATTCAAAGGTACTTAACCACATTACTTAATTCTCAGCCTGTATTGCTATTGATTTCAAATATTCTCCTCAAGATATGGCTCATCATTCAATGCAGAAGTCTGTTTATATAATAATCTTATCTGGTTACTAAAATCTGTGAAATCTCTTCAATTGCCTCTAATGCAAGATCGGAGGCTGGTTGCTAAATGAGTCAATTTCACTTTAATTTGGTTTATTTACAGTACATGTTTTAGTGCTCCGCGCTCCCGTCTTTCACAGCGACACCGAAGAGAAGGCAAATATCTGCAGAGGGAGAGGCCTGTGCTTTTCTCAGTCTGCAGGAGTGGAGGCAGCCTGGCTGGGCTCCCTGAGCCGGGCTCTGGCTTCTGCCGGCCAGCAGAAAGCCCGAGGTCTTCAAAAGCCAACGGCAACATTGCGGTGCACCCAAAGAGCACCGGAGGGGTCACAGATTTGTCCCTGCTCTGCCATTCAATCAAGATCTTGACATCATGTAGCCTCAGTTTCCTCACCTGTGAAAGGTGGCCTCCAAGGAGGACCACCTTGAGACTAAGATGTTAGAGTGCACATGGTAGGTTTTCATAGGTAAGGTTTCCCAGCTCCTTCCGCAGTCTCCTATCCCTATGGGTCGGCTCCCCCCTCTGATTGGCTTGCTCCTGGGCTAACTAGCTACCTCAACCCCTTTACATCAGAACAGTTCTCCCTGCACCTTTCGCTTTATACCCACTGTGTCTTTCTATGTCTCTTTGATGAAATGCAATTGAATTGGTTCATTGTGAGAGTCAGGCCTTTTAGTCACTGTTTGCTGGTGGCCTGGTCCCTGGTCCAGTCACCTTTGTCTGGGGAGCAGAGGCCAAGATCAATGGTGGAAAACCTGGCGGTGCCTCTTCGGAGCCTGGAATACACCAGGGCTGGGCTCTGGCTGGGTGACATTGGGACCCTGGCTTTGAGTCGCCCTCACCTCCTCACCTCGCTAGAGACACATGCAAGCAAATGGAGATAACACAGCATGGCAAGTGGATGTTGCTGGACTGCAGGAGAAATGATAAACCGACCCAGCACTTTTGTATTTTTCCTGCCTGCTAAGGATGTGAGAGGAGAGGGAACCAGAGCTGTCTCGGCCTCTGCTTTGCCAAGGCAGAGCTGAGGAGCCCCCTGCCTGCAGCAGACGGTTCCCGTCCTGCCCCGAGATGCCACGGCTCTCTCTTGGTCGGGTGTGAAAGCTGCCATTTCATGCTCATCTTCTCCAATTAACAACAGCTGGTCCCCTATAAAACCAACGGGTGAGATGGTTTGTTATTGGAAGACAATGCAACATCATTAGGCATTAATGGCTCCAGCCTCGGTTCCTGGCCTGAGTTCGCAGGGTTAATGTGGAGGGATGTTGGGTCTCAACCCACAGAGCTGCTAGGCTCCTCTTCTCTCTCAGGCACCGTCTTTAAGCTTGGCTTCTTTCTGAATCAGGTCCTGGGAGGTGGAGGGGAGGTGGAGGAGGGTGTTGATTTCCTGGAAGGGAAATTGTGAGGAAGGCGGTGGATCCACCACTTAGAGCAGTGGTTCTCAACCTTCTGACCCTTTAAATACAGTTCCTCATGTTGTGACCCAACCATAAAACTATTTTCGTTGCTACTTCATAACTGTAATGTTGCTTCCATTACGAATCGTAATGTAAATATCTGATATGCAGGATGGTCTTAGGCGACCCCTATGAAAGGGTTGTTCGACCGCCAAAGGGGTCGCAACCCACAGGTTAAGAACCTCTGAGTTCGAGGAAAGAAATCGCCACAGTATTTCAACTGAAAGAGAACAATTTTGAATTCAGAAAGCTTTAAAAAAAAATTCTTTCTTGCATCTGGATTAATCAGCTTGTTTCCATTAGCACCTGGGTAAGCACTTCTTTTCCCTCCCTGTTTTATTCGTGTATCAGCTCCTCTAGCTCATTTGAGACCCTTCATGCTCCTGATTTGAAAGTTAAGAGGTGAACCAGAGGCTGTGTCCAGACAAGAGCCCTCTAGCTGGCAATTTAAGAGCTTGACTGGGCGTGATGATCTTGGGCAAGCTGGGACCCAGAGGTCACACTAAACAGATTTGGTATTGAAAATAACTTTGCTAGATTTAGCTCACACTGGCCTCCTATGTCAACATTTCACCATGGGCTTATGTGTTTCCTTGTGACTTAAAACCAAAGCTTTAGTCTGTATATCCCCCTTGATCTTAGCAATAGTGACCAATAGGTTTCCATAAGGACATTTCCCTTTCAGTAAGCAAATCCCAAATCTCCATAAGACTCATTCATTCATTCATTCATCCATCCACTCATTCATTCACTTAGCAAACATTAAGTGACCACCTATTTCATCTATTTATCTATATGTCCAGCTCTGCTGACAAAAGAATCTGCCACTCTTAACAAATGCAGCCAGACCAGATGCACCTCATGTATTTCATTAAGAGGAACATTTTCTATTTATTCTTTCCTCTTTCCTCCTTGCTTCCACAAAAAATTCCCAGGCATTTATACATGATAAGACTTGATTAAAATTTGGTTTCTGGGCTTAAGAAACAAGAAACTTACCAACTACACAGAGTGGCAAAATGGCACCCCCACCCAGAGGAAGCCCAAGCCCAGTCAAGGAGCCCTTGGGGCTGCCAGCAGCCAGCCCCCTGGCATGAGGTTTGGCCAAAACCTTGGGGGGTGAACAGAGCCCCTGGGCTGAGTTAATACCTCATTTCCTCTGTGTTTACTCCCCTGTTGTCCTCCCGTGATGTTCAGGCAAATGGGTCCTATCTCAGCTCTGCTAAGGGAAACCACCACGTAGATGTGGGGTCCGTCGCCGGCCAGAGCTTTCCTGGGAAAGGGGCATCCCTGTGGCCAGCTGGGTGTGGCAACACCTTTTGCACCCAACACACCCCCAGGAAAAGGTGAAACCCAGGGAACCACACCAGGACCCTTTGACCCAGCCCCTGTGAAGGGCCTGCAGTGAGGTCTCAGCCCATCAGGGTGTTGTGCTAATGTAGGAAGACAGTCCCTGCCCAGACACCCCGGGTAGGAGTAGATTAAAGGGACTCACTGTCTGTCCCACTCATAAGGCACTTAATCAACACGTGCCTTGAGCACTCACTTTCATTTCCTTCTGGTGTTGTTCTCTAACTTTTCCTGAGAATAAGTTTTAACCTCTATGCACAGGTGCCCAGAGGAAAGAAATAGAGACCTGTCTACATTTCCTTTATTGCTTTAAAATGTAAATTGGGGCATAAGTGCTGGCAAAGGATTGTTGCACCCCTTCTGAGAATGGGAAGCAATCTGGAAAATGTAGCACCATAAACAGCAAAAATTGTGGTATTTAGGAAAGTCAAGTGTCTAAATGGAGACTTGGGGTCTCTTCCCATCCTTCCCACTCACACACTATGTGACCACGGGCTAGTATCCCACATCTCTGGGCATCCATTTCCTATTTGAAGGTGGGCTGTTCGGGAAAATAGATGGTGAAGGGTTGCGGGAATCATAATTCACTGCCCCTCTCCACCCCTAGCATTTCCCACGAGCTCCAGCCCAGCAGACAGCCGGGTACCCAGAAGTCCCTGAGCAAGTAAGTAAGCCTCGCGTGGATGAAAAACAACATTTTACAAGCAGGAGACTTGCTCCCACCCCTGAGGCTCTTTGCAGCAGGACTTTTGGAAAATCTCTCCAGATGCGGCTTCATTGGGATGCTGATTTCCTGCAAACCAGCTGACCTGTATTTACAGTATCTACATGTGTTTTGGAAAAAATCCAAATGTCCACTTAACTGGGCTGGAGGCCAGCATAATCTTCCTATATTGTTTGTAACCACGAGATTAATGGTGGGCCTTGCCCTGAACTTTCTGGTTACATCATTCACCTGGGGGTGTCTCTTCAGTGCAGATAACAATAATGGATCGGTCTTCACTGTGGCAGTTTTAGGAGCCTGGCTTCTGTGGGGAGGCGGCGTGGGATGGAGCTGCCTTGCTTTGGAGATAGACTACGGTAGTGCTGAGATAAGCCCCAAACCCGCTCTGTCTATACTGTACCAGCTGTGTGATCTTAGGCAAGTCGCCTACACTCTCTGAACCTCAGTTTCCTCGTGTGTAAGGGTCATGGCACTCACTTCACATGGTTATGGTGAGGATTAGACAAAAGATGCGCTTCATAGATGCTTGTTCTATCCATTGACACACATTCACTCACTCACACATTTCTGTTACCAATAGATTGTTGAGCAGTTCATTTGATGTTAAATAGGTCATGAGTTGCAACTCAACAGTAACAACAAAACCAAACACAGTAAGAAATGGGCAAAGGACTTAAATGGACATTTTCCCAAAGAAGGCATACAAATGACCATTAAGTACACAAAGATGCTTAACAGCTCTGACCATTAGGGAAGTGCAAATGAAAACCATGTTGAGACAAACAAACAAACAAACAAAACACAGAAAATAAATGTCGGTGAGGATGTAGAGAAATTAGAACCTTGTGGATGGCTCTTGGAAATGTACAATGGTTTGCCACTATGAAAAACAGTATGGTGGTTCCTCGAAAAAAATTAAACAGAATTACCACATGATCCAGCAATTAAATGTCTGGGTACGTACCCAAAGTAAGTGAAAGCTGGGTTTCAACAGCTGTTGTACAGCCATATTCATAGCAGAATGATTAAAAATAGCTAAAAGGTGAAAGCAATAAAAGTGTCCATTGACAGACGAACAGATAAACAAAATGTGGTATGTATATGTGTGTATGTATACACACACTGGAATACTATTCTATCATAAAGAGGAATGGAACTCTTACACATGCTTCATGGATGAAGCTTGAAGACAATTATACTAAGTGAAATAAACCAGAACCAAAAAAGACAAATACTGTATGATTCCACTTATATGAGGTACCTAGAGTAGTCAGCTTCATAAAAACAAAAAGTAAAAGGGTGGTTGCTAGGGGTCAGGGGGGATGGAGAGTTAGTGTTACATGGATGCGGAGTGTCAGTTGGGAAGATGAAAAGGTTTTGGAGACAATGGTTATGATGGGGGCACAACATGTGAATGTACCTAATGCCATTGACCTGTGCACTTAAGAATGGTTAAATGGTAAATTTTGTGATCAGGGGTTTGATTGCCAAAGGGACTTCAACATTCCCTGAATTATTTTTATTTGCTAAGATGATGATTAACATAGCAATTTTGCAGTGTTTTGAACCATCAGAGGCAATCTCATTTCTTTCTCACTACGGAAACACCTTATTTTTTATAATGAGGAAACAGGCTTGAAAAGGACTCCCTCATAGGACTTCGAGGTCACCCAGCTGTTTGCTTGGCAGAGCCAGAACCATAGCGCACTGGACGTTGTATGGGCTAGGCACCGTGTCTTTGGGCAAAACCCGGAGCAGGAGTCTTGGCCACTCAGGGCACATCTGCATAAAGGCTAGGTCACCCAGTCTCTCCAACTGAGTCCTGAGGTCGAGGTCAAGGTCAGGGACTGCCAGTCATGTTGAGGAGCGCTGTCAAGAAGCTGCTGACCTCTGCCAGCCCCTCCTCCACAGGCCACAGGCTGAAGAGGGGGTGGGGCTTCTCCAAGGGGGTCATCAGGTTCTTCCAGAAGACTGACCCTGAGTGAACTAGGGACGCTGGCAAGTATCAGTGGCTGGGCATCCTTAGACCTGGATACTGGGCTTAGTTCTCTCAGCAACTTCCTGTGTGCCCAGGGTAAACCGAGGACCTCTCTGGCCACTGGCTTCTCTGTGCGCTTTGTGTCTCTCAGGAAATGGGTCTCAAACACTGGGAGTGGATGGAAAGGTCTGTGTGGGCGACAAAGAGGGGGCCCAGGCCCGCTCGACAAAGGAAGGAAGAGCCACCAGGCTGGGACAGTTTCAAAAGCAGTTAAAGATTCACCCTCGACCAGCCTTTATAGAACATGTACCTGTCTGGCTTTCTGCCCAGCGTATTTCCAAATGGGGTTCCGCTTACTCCTCACACCGCCTGGTAAGTGGGCACTGTCATCCTACTTTCCAGGGAAGTCTTGGAGGGGCTAAGGAATGTGCTGGGGGTCACCAGGTACTGAGCGATCGACTGACACAAGTCTGCCTCCTTCAGAGCCACTGGGTCAGGCTTCCTCCCTTGGGACTGTAGCCCAGGCTGTAATGAATGCCAGGTGCTGCCTGCAAAGATGAAGCCGCAGACCCTGCTACTGGGGAGTGAGCGCCATCAGCAGATAATCCCAGTGCACCGTGGCGGGCTCCAGGCACTTTTGCCATAGCATCTTTGCCTCGACATCTTTGCCACAAGCATTTTTGCCACCCACCTTTTTTGCTGCATAATCAATTGGCTGTAAGGCAATTTTGCCATTAAAAAAAGATAACAGGTTGACAGCTTGTAGGATTTTTGTTACCAGTTGGTCTCATTTCCCCATTGATGAAGTTCTCACAGTTACTCTCACTTTGAGGGTATGTATAATCTCACAGACATTATACACAAATCTTACACATTATCCCTCAGTAGGGTCTATACAGTGATGAGCAGACATGGGGGGGGGGGAGCCTGAAAATAGGGAGCATTTCTTCCAAATGACAATTTCCCCCCGGAATTGGTTTCTCATTTTTAAACACACTACGCTGGGAGGAGAAAGAGAGGCCGAGGCCTTCTTACAGGGCATGGAGGTGAACACATATTTCCCTTAGAATGAAGATGAGTGCTTAGGCACAATCCACAAAATAGCATCGGCTATTTGTGCAGAATAGCCACAAACCTACACACACGGTAGATGTGTTCACATAGTGTGTATTTCACAATCAAGTGTTTCTAATTTTGTTATGTCCTTTTTTAATGCCCCTCTTTTATTTGTTGTGATTTTATCTTTTTTTTTTTTTTTTTTGGCAAAATTGCCTTATGAGCAATTAGTTATGCAGCAAAAATGCCCGTGGCTAAAAGGCCTGCAGCAAAGACGTCTATGGCATCGATGCTTACAGCGAAAACACCTGACGCGACTGTGGTGTGTGCTGAACTAAAGGGCATTACAGGGGCCTGGAGCAAGGGGCATGTGCCCGAGGAGCCGGGAGGGAATTCTGGAAGGCTGCCTACCGAGCCGGGCTGTGCAGGGTGCCAGGCGAGGAAGGGTAATAGGTGTTCCAGGCAGAGGCCGCCGCATGGGCAAGCACACAGAGGCACGGGCCAGCGTGCTGTGCTTGCAGAACCAGATTCCAGTCGACCTGGCATATGGAGCTAAGGTAGGAAGAAGAGCTGGAGAAATGGGAAAAAGCTCGGGTATGGCCAAGGGGCTTAGGCTGTGGCTAAGGTTACATGGGAAGGTTCAAGTCGGGAAACCTTCGGCAGCCCCTACTCAGACTGAGAGAGCGAAGCCATTGGCTGCAGCACTGAGAATGGGTGGGGGCAGTGGCGGGCACACCTGTCAGAAGAGGGTCTGGGTACTTGCTCAGAGGCTATTGGATAGTCTTGTCTAGAGCTGAGGGGGCCCTGAACTCACCTGCTGTGAGTCTGTCTCCCGTTCCCAGTGCAGGGCCAGGCAGCAATGAGAGCAGGCCCAGAGGGTGGGTCCCCCGGTCAGGCTGCTCATCCAGCTCCAGCAGCCGCCATGTGTGCCTGGAATTCCGCGTTTAAACAGAGGACACAGCAGTACGCAGGGCGGCGGTGAGGCCAAGGGAGGAGCAGGCAGCGGAGAGGCTGGCACGCAGGGCCGGGTCCCCTTTCCATTCGCAGCTGTCAGCAGTCACCTGGCGTAGCCTGCCTGTGTGAAAGGGGCACCTCTTCCCATCCCTGCGAAGGCTCCCCCATAGCTCCCTCCATGCCCCTCCCCACCCCTGCAAAGGAGGGAAGGGCAGTTTAGTATTAAATGGCCTGGATGAAAAGCATTCTGCCGGCAATTGCCTTCATTGCCTGCCGTAAAAATAACTCTATATTTAAATAAGCTGGGATAATTCTTAAGTTTTATTAGTACTTAAATATTTTGGCATGTTTATTTCTCCTGGAACAATTATGGAGGTTTCATTGTTTTACTCACAAAAAGAGAGACTAAATCTTCTCTTTCAATAACCCTCCTGACAGATCGAATAGGGCGTTATCTGCAGCTCGTGTCCAGTTATTGTCTAGTCAGCTCAGGGTGTGGAAGTGGAACCAGGAGGGAGGGGACAGTCCTCAGGGCAGGGCCTGGACGTGGCCCTGGACGTCTCCTGCTTGTCCCTCCCCGTCTGCCCTCAGCCTTCTCCAATGCCACTGCCCAGGAGACTGTCTTCCCTGGCTTCCCCTTGAGTCTGGCCAGTGAGCTGCTCAGGCAGGAGATCCCAGGGAGGGAAGAAAGAGAAGTTGGGGTGTTGGGCTGCTGGACTCTTCCCAGTGGGGTCACTGGAGGCTCCTGTCAGGCTACACAGCTGTCACCCCGCACCCTGCTATCTCCCCATTGTCATAGCTGCTCCCTTGTCATGTGCCCTCGAGCCCAGCCTGGTAAGGGCTTCCCCATGCTACACTGGTCCCACGGCTTTCTCCACCCCGGCCCTGCTTCCGTAAACGGTCCCCTCTCAGCCCCTCCTCATGGCCCATCTGAGTGGGCCAGGTGTCTCCTGTGGGGACCCTGATGGACTCGGAGCCCTCTGCAGGCTTTGCCATGAAGAAAACCCCTGTGCACCTGGCATTTAAAAAAAAATACTTTTTATTGATTTTTAGAGAGAGAGGAAGGTAGAGGGAGAGAGATAGAAACAAAGATCAGAGAGAAACATCAGCATTGACCGCTGCCTCCTGCACGCCTCCTACCAGGGAATCAAGCCCGCAACCCAGGCACATGCCCTGAGTGGGAAGCAAACTGAAGACTTCTTGGTGCATGGCTGATGCTCAGCCTTTGAGCTACACTGGCCGGGCAGCATCTGGCACTTTGGTTAATGCTCATAGCGACCCTATAGCGAACTCTTCACTAGGCAGGGAGCTCTCTTTTGTTTTACTGATGAAGACGGTTTGATAGATGACGGGGAAGTTTCGAGGCTGCTCTCTCTCCACCTGGAAGAAGATTCCACTCTCACCTGCTATACAAACCTGGTTCAGTGATGTGGGTTTGATGAGGACTGGCCTCGTCCCTGCTTTAGCTGTGTGACCTTGAGCTGGTTATGTAAACTCTTTGGGTCTCTGTCTCTCCCGTGTATCTTGGAGATAACACTTGCTGGGCAAGGCTCAGAGCCAACACGACACATTAGCTTTGCAGCAATAACAAGGAAGGGTCACTGAGTGCGGACATGGGACTGGGGCGAGTCTAAGCGCTCTGTGTGGAATGTTCGGTGGAGGCAGCCGCTGCTATCCTCAGCCCCATCAGACAGATGTGAAATCAAAGCACGAGGAAGAAGTGGGCCCTTTCCCTCTTGCCCTTGCTGGCATTTGAGCACAGGCCACTGGACCCCAGAGCCCACCCTCAACCCCTGCAGGGGAGGAGCTGTGAAGGGCCTGAGGGTGTGTCCAGCCCAGGTGACTACAGGTGGGGCTGTGAGGCCTGGACAGGGCAAGGACCACACAGGAATAGGGAGCCAGGCCTCCAGGCCCCAACCCCATGGTTTGTTACCAAAATACCACTACCTAAGGATCAGCACTTGAGGCCACTTCTCCATGTGGCCGGTCTCACCTCCCCTCCTCTTCCCTGTGAACGGATGGGCCACAGACCCCACTTAGCACCTGGGAGTCCCGGCCCTTCTGCACACCAGCCCTGACACAGGCCTTGGTCCTCTGCAGGCAGAGCTGGGGCCAGCAGGAGCATTTTCCTCCAGAATAGCGGGGCTGCACAGCCTGCAAGTTCAGTTTGTGGGGGAACCAGCCTCTTAGCCACCCCCTTTGAGGGCGGGAGAAGACCTGACCTAGCCCAGGAAAGAGAGGGCTGAACGCGGGCTTGGAGGATGGAGTGCTGGTTAAGTTGTGCAAGCCCGAGATGCTCCACAGGCCCATGCCCAACTCTGTCAAGGCCTCGCTGTGTGACTTTAGGTAACTACTTCTCCCCTCCAAGTCCGGTTTCCTCATCTGTAAGACTGAACATCCATAACAGCACCTGACTTATGGGAGGTGTGGTATCATAATAACTAACACAGGTGCACTCAGGCACTGGCCAATCAGAACCAAGGCCAGCCATAAACGCGTGTGGCTCTCCTGGAGCCAATGAATTAATTGACTTGAGTCAAAGATAAATGCTTGCAGCAGGTCACATGGTGCATGCTCCATAAACTGCAGCCATTGTTTTCACTGTAAATTTCACAAGCTCTTGTTTCCTCCAGGTTGTGACATTTTCAGCCTTTCAATGCTTTGCGGCAGGCACATGGTGGAAATTTCATTACTGCCACTCTAGGTCCCGGGAAAATGCCAGCCACGACTTGGAGAGATTTAATTCAATCCTTCGGACACCGGGTGAGCGGCCCCTCTGCACGCGCACGGGGCAGGAGCAGAGGCGAGTACAGCAGCCTGTGTCCTCAGGGAGACCCCGGATCAGGCGAAAGACACATGAACACGCAGAGTGAGTAAATCAGGAGGAAGGACACTCTCGGCACAGGGACGGGAGGCTGCCGAGCACCGGACCACAATGCAGGCTTCAAGCGCAATGCTTCCTCCATCTCCGAGCCCACGCTGTTCCTCGCCTGCTAAATGGGAGCATCAGGATCTCTCCCAAGGGCTTGCTATGGGGACTAACTGACCCCCCCCCCCCCCCACCTCCGAAGCAGCTGCACAGGGCTTGGCACCATTCTCCCCTCTCCTCACCCGCTGGCCTGGGCTCTGGAGGAGGGAAACCTCCCTCCCGCTTGGGTGGTCCGGAAGGTTTCATAGAGGATGTGGTGTGGAGCTGAGTTGAAGGTGAGAGGGGCTTCGAGGGGTGGAAAGGGCAGAGGGAACAGCCCACAGGAAGGCAAAGGGGTGGGAGGAAGGGTTTAGGGGCCCCAGAAAGGAACTGCAGGCCCAGGGGAGGAGAAAGGTCTCTGAGTGACTGAGGGGCCCTGGAGGCGCGGGCCGTGAGAGCCAGGGCTCCGGATTGTGGCTGATGGTTCTCGAGCGCCCATTGTCATTTTCAGTGGGAAGGATGGCTCTCACCTAAAGAATGTTGTCAGCTCTGACTCCAGACGCAAGGCCCACAGAAGCTACCACGTGCTCCTGCCCATGAAGAAATGGGAAGGGAGCTCCAAGTGGGTGGGCCTGGGGGGCAGAGGGAGAAGCGGGTGGCTGACTGCAGGGTGGGGCGTGGATGGGATAGGCAGCCTCTGCCAGGCAGAGCGTTTGGGCAGGGACTCGGGCTCTGGGGCCAAAGGTCCTCCCCTAGCCCAGGAGTAACTATGAGGATCAGAGAGGGTGAGGGAGAAGGGAGACCTGAAGGAGGAGGCTTGGGAGGGAGGGAGGAGGGAGAACCTCTGTTCCCAAGCAGACGGCACAGTGGGGGCCCCGGAGCTCTCCAGACCAGGGAACAGCAGGCTGGCCCTCGGCCCAGGCCGACCAGGCGGGCTTCAGACAAGGCACCGCTGTCTGGGCCTTGGTCCCCACTCTCAACATTTGGCTGTGACCCCTCCCTGCTCTGTCAGACACATGTTAGGGAGACTGGGAAAGAGCCACAGGGAAGCCTCCATTAGCGAAGGTCTCCCCACCCCTGTTGTCCAGCCACTGCAGGTGGAGTTGGTGGGAGGGAAAGAAAGAGTGAATACTTCTGTCTCCAGGTCGGAGAGCAGTTTCAGGGCCAAAGCGACAGTGGGTCCTCCCTCAGAACAAGCAGATTACATGTTAGAGAGAGAGTGGGTTCTGAAGGCCCCAAAACCCTGTTCCCAGAGGAGAGACTGTTCTCTCCCGCTCAGCCCCTGTGCGCTTGCTTCCCGCTCAGCAGTGAGGAGATTGGCCCTGCACCAGCAGGTTCCCTCGGGCTGTGATTGACCCAAATCCCAGGATGGAACCCAGGCAGACACGGCTCGTCCTCTCCCAGGCCGTCCATTGTGCAGCTGGCAAGACTGAGGCCGCCCAGAGCAGCAAAAGCACAGCCCGATGGAGCAGAGCCCAGACTAGCGCTGGGACCCAGGCCTCCTCCCTCCCAGACCCCTCCACCTTGGACGGATGATTTCTGACCCAGAGCTCAGAAACGGATTTCCAGGGCTGTCGGCTTCTGTGCACTTTTCCAGAAAGAGCACCCGTAGCTTTCGTTGGGTTTCCTGATGGTTTGTGTCTTCGTCTTTCAGAAAAAAAAAAAAAACACAGCAGGCACTCACTGCTGTGTCTGCAGTCCGCACCCTCAGCCGGAGGCAGGGTGCCACAGCCCTCCCTCATAGGCAGGAGGAGCTCCTGTTCCCAGTCTAGAGCCTGCTGTCTTCACAGCCACGGCAGGTGCCCTCCGTGGCTCCGACACGTTTTCCGGGCCCTGAGCGGGACTGCTAACACATGCTCGCTCACTTCTCCTCTCAGCTCATCCCACGCAGCGGCCGCTTCCTCGGAACCCCGGGAACTGGGGGTGGAGGTCCTGTAGGAATGCCATCGCCACATCTGTCACCCTCTCGATTTTGCCTGAAATTCTGAGAGCTTTGGGCTCGTCCTCATTTTACAGAGGAGAAGGTGAGGCCCGGAAAAGGGAAGGACCATTCTCGCGTTCACACCTGTGCTAAAGGTAGAAGGTTACTAGGAAAATGATGCGGCCCCGGGATTCGGCAGCGGTTCTTTCTCCATTCGGCCTAACCCGAGGCCAAGCACTTGGAGCGAGAGCCAGCCTGCTGCAGGGGCTGCTGGTCCGAGCGGCTCTTGTGGGCCGCGGGCTGGGGGCTCCCACCGTCATGGGTGCAGCCCGCCCAGAGAACCGCGAGCCACATGCAGACAGGCTTGACAGATCAGGACTCTACAGAGAACACAAAAGAACCAGTTCACTCACTGGCTCATTCATTCATTCAACCAATATTTACCAAGTTATTATAACAAGTGCATGCAGGGAGTAGGGGAACCAGGATGATCAAGGTAGGCCCTGAAGTCCTGAGGCTTGCACTGTCATAGAATCACAGCACGGTGGGCCTTCCGCCACAGGAGGGAACGACACGTGGTTCCTTACAGGGCTGGCAGCAGCATGAGTATATTCAGCAACCTAAAGATGATGGGCAGTGGGACCTGCCCTCAATGTCCAGTTTCTTCTCCTCACTCAGTCACTGGTGAAACCCGTAGTCTGAATTAGCTACTGGAGCTTCCCCCGTTCCCTACCTCCTTCCCTCCTTGCCTCCTTCCCTCAGGCCTTAATATGCACCATATGCTGGAAAGACGCTGGGGATGCAAAAGGAGCTTCTAGCAAGGAAGCCCACTGGAAACCGATCATTATAATGCAATGTGACAGTGCTTTGGTGATGAGCAAGCCCAGGGTATTATGGGAGCTCAGAAGAGGGGCCCCAACTCACACAGGAATGTCTTGGTTGGCTTCTGCAAGGAAGCGATGCTGGATACTCTCTCTGAGCACCGGCCGTGTTTTAGGCACTGTGCTGGGGGCTGGGTGTGAGCATTGAGAAAAACAGGCCAGACCCCTCTTCACACACACCTCTCCTCCTAGGGGCTTGCCTCGATTTCCCCATGCCAGTTGCATATTTCTGCTACCATAATGCAGCTCCTGCCCACCCCCACCCCCACCCACCCCCCGTCTGCACCCCTTGCCTCTCTTGCTCACCAATATGGGGGGATGGTCTCATTGGCCCTCGAAGGGCCTCCTTACTCATGGGAGGGTGCTCATTTTCTGCCCTTAGAACTGCTCAGAACTCCAGCCTTCACCACTGCTTCTCTGCTGTTGCACCACATTCTAGAACAGGGGTGGGCAAACTTTTTGACTCGAGGGCCACAATGGGTTCTTAAACTGGACCGGAGGGCCGGAACAAAAGCATGGATGGAGTGTTTGTGTGAACTAATATAAATTCAAAGTAAACATCATTACATAAAAGGGTACGGTCTTTTTTTTTTTTTTAGTTTTATTCATTTCAAACGGGCCGGATCCGGCCCTCGGGCCGTAGTTTGCCCAAGGCTGTTCTAGAGCATAGAGGTGAGGAGGACCATTGCCTGCCTGTCCCCATGACCTACCTCATAAAGAATGCTCCATGGCGTGCTCTGACCCTCTAAGAGCCACCGCTGTCACCTGCCGTATTGCAAGGGCAGCTGGGGACCGGGTGTGAGCAGGAAGAGTCACTGCTGGGTTGCATCCAAAGGAAGCGTTCCCCCCACTGTCCAGAGCTGTGTCTCCTGCACGCCTCCCGTGTCGGCCCACTGCTGAAGCACCCTGGCTTGCAGCGCTGGGGTTTTAAATCACGTGAGCTCTCTATGCCATTAGTGCAATTCAGAAGTGCAATCAATTGAACCTGTTAATTAAATACAATTCAGGCATGAAGTGGTTTAAATAATATAAGCACTATGGCCACTGCACTTAGCAATAAGTATTTAATCTTTTTAAAAATAAGACTTTATTATTCCAAACCAAATTTTGATGAAAAGAAAAAACATGGGAAACTGACCAATTTCCTGCATATCAGTCTCCCTGTTCAAGTAGAGCAATCGACATTAAAACCTGGGTTTTATAGCCCGAGAGGCAGTGTCTGGTGGTGAAGTACAAATACCACTCACTGTGGATTTGCTGTGTGACCCTAAGCATGTCACTCTACCTCTCTGCTCTAGTCTCCTCACCTATAAATTAGGGCTATTACCTGAATTATGGGAACAGGGAATGACATTTAAAAAGTGAGGATAGTTTTTCTATAATGTCATTTGATCATTTCTTTGGTTGTTTTTTTCTTCATTTGCAGCCCTCTTTGAACCACTCAGGATAGGAGGCTGGGAGAGACGCAGGATGCCGCGAGTATATGGGGGTCACTTCCTGCTGCCTTAATCTCACAGGGAGACCAAACTTCCGAGAACTGAGGATTGGTCTCCCCTACAGGGGGCCCAAGGGGGGCAGAGGACGCTTCTACTCTTCAGGCTCAAGATTTCTACACGTCTACATCCAAGGTGAAACGCAATTTTCGAGGGGCCCGGAGTGTGTTCCTGGGCTTGGGATGAAAGGGCCAATAGGCAGGTTTTACCTTCAAAAGTCAACCCTGGCTTCTGTAGTTTCCTCACTCCGTCCGGAGCCATCGCTTTGAATTATACATGAGGCGCTTGCAGGAGCTGTGATGATTTTTCAAATATTTCTCTAATTGATGAGAAGAGCTTTGATAAATTGCTGTGGAACCAGGAGCATCTGATCACGGAATTCTGTCTTGTTCCTCCTTGATAGATGTGTATTTGACTTAAAGGGGGTGTAGGGTCCAAAGGAACCACTTCTATCTCCCGGAACTTTTATTGTATTGATGGAAAACAAAATAAAACAGAAAGCCTGTGGTTTCGTTTTTAAATCCAAACAAGGAAAGTTCTCCAAGGCCTGAAGTTCAGTGCCTGCCACACTCAGAGGAGAGGATCGGGCAGGGACCTGAATGCAAGGTCCCCATCCAGCCTCACTTCTTGCTTTTCCATCGTGTCCTCCTCGTGGCTGCTGAAAGGGGGACTGGGAAGCACAGGCACCAACCAACCAGAACATCAGAAGGGGCATTAGCAACAGGCCAAAGCAGGGGCCTGCTGGGCAGGCATTAATATTTACTTGCTGGATTGTGGTGGGTCCGAGGGCCCCGGGGGAGGGCAGCAGAGTGGTGGAGTGTAAGGGCAAGAAGGGCAAGAAGTCAGGGGGTCTTCGACGATGGTCCTTTGTTAATGGTATGGAAATATTTCACTGCTTTCAAAACTGGTGTGCTTAAACCAGCACAGTTCTGGAGGCTGCAAAGTTCAAGATCAAGTACCAGCAGATTTGATGTCTGGTGTGTACCTCGTTCCTGGTTCATAGGCAGTTGTCTTCTCGGTGTGTTCTCAGGTGGCAGAAGGGCCAAGGAGCTCTCGGGGCCTCCTTTACAAGGGCACTGATCCCATTCATGAGCGTTCCACAGTCATGACCTAATTACCTCCCAAAAGCCTCACTTCCAAAGACCATCACTTTGGGGATTAAGTTTCAACATATGCATTTTGGGGAGACACAGACAGTCAACCTCTAGCACAGGGGTTCCCCTCTTCTTGCTACTTTGAGATCTCTCACCTGCAGAGAGCACGTCTTCTCCTCCAAGTCACACGTCTTCCAGGGGCTGGCTTGTATAGGGAGCCTGTGTTTTGGGGACGACTATGGTTAGATGAATGAGTACAACTCCAGGTATGTTAGCAAACCCCTCTCTAGAGCTAAGCAATGTCCTTCATGATGGCTTTATCAGGATCAAAAGCTACTGCCTGGTTCCTTCCTGAGCAGGGGGACATGACAGGAAGTGTTATTTTTAAGCTAGCTAACTCCAAACCCAAAAGTCACTAATCCCATAGGCGTTAAAAGGGTAAAATGGGAACACTATAAATGATTCCATGCACATAAATTCAATAACTTAAATGAAATGGACCAATTAGTTGAAAGAAACCAATTACTAAAACTCACTTAGAAGGAAATAGATAACCTGAATAGCCCTGTATTTACTAACAGAGTTTGCCATCAAAGAAAACTCTAGGCCAAGATCATTTCACTGTCATATTCTGCCAAACATTTAAAGAAGAAATAACATCAATTCTATATAATCAATTCCAGAAAACAGAAGGAATACTTTACAACTCATTTTATAAGGCCACCATTACTCTGAAATCAAATCATACAAAAACAAGGTATAATGAGAAAACTATAGACAGATATAACTCATGAACATGCAAATATATTTAATAAAATATTAGCAAGTTAAATACAGCAGTATATAAGAAGAATACACCAGACCAAATGGGGTTTATCTCAGGGATACAAGACTGATTCAATATTTGAAAATTAATCAATACAACCTATCATATTCATAGATTAATAAAAGCCCCACAATCATATCAATTGATGAAGAAAAAATTTAGCAAATTTCAACATACATTTGTGATTTAAAAACAAACAAACAACCCTGTCAAACTATGATGAGAAGAGAACATCCTTAACTTGATGAAGAGTGTCTACAAAAATCCCATAGCCAACATCAAACTTAATAATGAAGGACTGAATGCTTTCCCCGTAAGACAGAGAACAAGGCAATGTTGTCTACTTTCATCACTGCTACTCAACAGTGCGCTAGAAGTCGTAGGCAAGAAAAAAACAAAAACAAAAAACAGGCATACAGGTGATAAAGAAAGAAATAAAACTATCCTTTTTTACAGAAAACATGGCCATGGAAAACCCCAAAGAATCTAATCAAAAAGCCCCTTGTTATTAAAGTTAGCAAGGGTGCATAATGCTTGGTCAACATGAAAAAATCAATCATATTTTCATATGCCTGCAATAAACAATTGGAAACTAGAACTTTAAGACTCAATGCCATTTAAAAATATTTCCCCAAATTAAATACTTAGCTAAAAATCTAAGAAAGCATGTTCAGGACTCACATGATAAAAACTGTAAAACACAGATGAAAATAGTAACACCTAAGTGTATGGAGAGACACACTGTGTTTGGGGGTTGAAAGACTTGCTATACAAGGTGGAGCAAAAGTAGGTTTACAGTTGTGAGTACACAAAACAGTTTATTCTTATATTAGTGGCCTGGTGCACAGATTCATGCACATTGAAAGGAAATTAATTAGAAGGTGGCCAGTGAGGCAGGACTGGGTGAGATGGGCCAGACATGCCCTAGAGCTTACCTCCTGCAATCCCTCCCCAGCCGGCCGCACCTTGGGCGGTGCCAGGGCTCAAAGGACATCTGTAGGGTGAGCGGGGTCCCTCTGGAAGTTGGGGTCCCTTGGCCTGGCCTGTGGGGATTGGGATGAAACTGGCAGTTCGACATCCTCAAAAGGGTCCCAGAGTACAAGAGGGCACTCTGCAAAGTTGCTGTCGCTTGGCAGCTCCTTCATTGAGCGTCTGCCTGTGGTGGTCAGTGCGCGTCATAACTACTGGCCAGTTGGCCATTCACTTAGCCTTTTACATATATACTAGAGGCCTGTTGCATGAAGAGATTTGTGCAATAGGCCTTCCCTTCTCCTGGCTGCCGGCACTGGTTTTCCTCCAGCACCCGGGACCCAGGCCTTCGCTCTGGCCAGAGCCGCCTTCCATCTTCACTGCTCCGGCCAGAGCCGCCTTCAGTCTTCCATCTTTGCTGCTCTGGCTCACTTTCAGTCTTCGCTCCACTGCTTGGAGCCTACGTATGCAAATTAACCGCCATCTTTGTTGGGTTAATTTGCATACTCTCCTGATTGGCTGGTTAGCATAGCAAAGGTAAGGTCAATTTACATGTTTATCTATTATTAGGTAAGACTAGAGGCCCGATGCACGAAGATTTGTGCAAGAATAGGCCTTCCTTCCCCTGGCTGCTGGCACCAGCTTCCCTCCAGCACCTGGGACCCAGGCCTTCGCTCTGGCTGCTGCCTTCTGCCTTCACTCCAGACTAGAGCCACCTCCCACCTTCACCCTGGGCCAGAGCCGACTCCTGCCTGCTCCAGCCAGCTCTGTGGCCACTGCCCAGAGGCTGGCCCTCTGCAGCCGGCTGGGGCTTGCAGGAGGTTTGGCTTCCTTCATCGCTGGGACAATGAAGGAAGCCAAATGTCCCACCCAAAGGAAGCCAAGCATCCTGCCCACTCCGGCCAGCTTTGTGGCTCCGGCCAGTGCCGCCATCTTTGTGGCTATGGGTGCTGCCATCTTTGTTGCTGAGTGATGGTTAATTTGCATATTACCCTTTTATTGGTATAGATAATTACTTATTAACTAGAGGCCCGGTGCAAAAAATTCATGCGAGGGGGGGGTGACTCTCAGCCCAGCCTGCACCCTTTCACAATCCAGGACCACTGGCTCCTAACCATTCACTTGCCTACCTGATTGCTCTTAACTACCTCTGCCTCAGCCCCTGCTGCTGCGGCTTTGTCCAGAAGGATGTCCAGAATGATGTCTGGAAGGTCGTTCGGCTGTCCAGTCTAATTGGCATATTACACTTTTATTATTATTGATTACTCTATTATTTTCTAACTAGAGGCCTGGTGCACGAAATCACTGGGCCTCTAGTTAGGGGATCGGGCCTAAACCAGCAGTTGGACATCCCTCTCACAATCTTGGACTGCTGGCTCCTAACCGCTCACCTGCCTGCCTTATCACCCCTTACTTCCCCCTCCCCCCGCCAGCCTGGTCTCCCCTAACTGCCTCACTGCCAACCTGATCACCCCAAACTGCCTCTGCCTGCCGGCCTGATCGCCCCCAACTGCCCGCCCTGCTGGCCTGGTCACCCCACGCAGCCTGCTGCTGGGTCATTTGGTCGCCCTTCACTAACCCCTCTGCTGTCCTGGTCACCCCAAACTTCCTCTGCCTGCCAGCCTGATCGCCCCCACTGCCCCCCCTGCCGGCCTGGTCGCCCCAAGTAGCCTGTTTGGTCGTCCGTTTGGTTGTTTCAGTTGCAACGGTCACTTAGGCTTTTATATAGATAGATGAATGACTATAAACCTACTTTTGCCCCTCCTTGTAGTTAAGATTTTGATGTTCCCCAAATTGTTCTACAGATTTAATGCATGTCTAATCAAAAGCCCAGGAGAATTTTTTTGTAGACATAGACAAGCTGATTCTAAAATGTATAGAAAAAGGAACCAGAACTAGAATAACCATAACAATTTTGAAAAAAAAAACTTGAAGGACTCACACTACCTGATTTTAAGACTTACTATAAAGTTCCAGTAATCAAGACTGCAGGCATTGATGAAGAGATAGACATATATAGATCAATAAAACAGAGTAAATAACCCAGAAATAGATACAAATATGACTAATTGATTTTTGACAGATTCATTGGAGTTAGGATTATCTTTTCAATAAATGGTGTTAAAATAATTGAACAACCATGACATGTGTGTCAGGGGAAAGGAAGGCTCACTCATATGTCTTCATACAGAATGGACCATAGATCTTAATGTAAAATAGTAAAACTTTAGAAGAAAACATAAGAAAAAAGTCATCATGACCTTGGGTTAGGCAGAAAGTTCTTAGATATGACACCAAAAGCATAATTCATAAAAGAAATAAATCAGCTTTTATCAAAATTTAAAAATGTTTCCTGTGAAAGAAATAGTTAAAGAATGAAAAGGTAAACTACGCATGGGAGAAAATACCTGTAAATTATATTTCCAACAAAGGATTGGATTTCAGAATACACAAACAACTCTCAAAACTCAACAGAAGGAACATAAACAACCCAATAAAAAATTGGGCAAGCAATTTAGACAGATACTTTCCCAAAGATACACAGATGGCAAATAAGTTCATGAAATTTAAAATAAAATAAAACCACAAGTTGCCATTAGAATCTATAAATATGGCAACAACACCACAAAACAAATACACAAGCCCGTACAAATGCGGGTGTGTGTGTGGAGCATGCTGGAGAGATTGCAAAGAGGAACGTCACTCTGGAATACAGCTAAGCAGTTTCCTATAAAGGTAAACATACATGTACCATAGGACCCAACAGTCCCATTGCTGAGTGTTTACTCAAGAGAACTAAAATCGTGTTCATGTAAATAGCCTTCATTTATACTTGCCAGGACTCAGTGGGTGAATGGGTAAACAAACACCAGAACACCACTACTCGGCTGCTGAAAAGAAGGGGCTTTTGATTCACGTCACATGAGCACATCCAAAGGCATTGAGCTGAGTGCAAAAGCCGCCTCATAAGGGTACATATTGTCTGATTCCAGGGAGGTGACATTCTGGAAAAGGCAAACTGGAGGGCTGAAGAACAGACCAGTGGTTGCATGGGATGCAGGTAGAAGAAGGGTTCGACAAAACTGCACAGCATGAGGAATGGTTTGGGTAGAGTAGTGGAACTGCTCTGTATCTTGATTGTGGTGGAGATTACATGAATGTGTACTCACATAACTGTATGCAAGTGCTTGCACACACACACACACACACACACACACACACACAGGGTCTCCTCCCCAATCTCTCTCTCTCTCTCTCTCTCTCACACACACACACACACAATCTCCTCCCTAGTCACTCTCTCCCATACACAGTCTCCTCCCCAGTCACACACACACACACACACACACACACACACACACACAGAGTCTCCATCAGTTCCATCTGTATCCAGCCCTTTCAGCCAGGTCTCCTTCCCAGGGACCCTTGCCCCAGAACCTCCACGAGCCCTCTCAGCACAGCCACTGTTCCCAGTGCCCGCCCATCAGAGCTGCCAAGGGGGCGGTCTCCCCCAGCATTTGGCACTTCCTCTTGCCCTTGGCACTGCCACCGCATGACAAGTGCCCAGCCGCAAGGCAGGTCTGCCGGTGCTGAGGTGCCACACTGGGCTGGAGCCCTCCCAATCTTCCGTGCAATGCGGGATATATATTTTGTGCTAAAGGAAAAACAATATCTGCCCCCTTCTCTGCACCACACTTTCATAGAGATGTCGCAAAGCATTCCTGACTTACCGAAGTTTTTGTAGAAACAGCTCATGCAATTTTAGTTTCACTCATTGCTGAGCCTCTACCCCTGCTCCACAGCACAGGGCTGAGCTGGAAAACAAACCTGAGTGGGAAACCCCATGCTCTACTCAGACACCCCTCCTTCCACCCACTGAGGTCCCTCTTCCCTTAGGGTGTGTGGGTTCTCAGGAATCACAGCGTCCCCAAAGACATGCCCGCCCTAGTCCCTGGAACCTGCAAGTGTGTTATGGTACACGGCAAAGGTCTTTGCAGAAGTAATTAAGGTTGTGGACCTTAAAGTAGAGAGAATACCTGAATGATTTGTAAAGGCAATTTAGTATGTGAACCCTTACAAACAGGACTTTCTCTGATGGAGACAAAACTCTCTTGGATGGAGACCGTGACATGAACACGAAGGCAGGTGGTCTCAATGGGCTCAATGAGGCTTCACAACCCCAGGAAGGAAACAGCAGCTGGGCCTTGCAGCCACGAAGGATGGAATTCTGCCAGGGACATGGATGAGCAGATTCGCCGGTGCGTCCAGAACCCAGGCCCACCAGCACCTGCACTTTGGCTCCGCGAGCCCCAAAGCAGAGAAAGCGGCCCAGCTCACCCCAAGGTCTGACATACAGATCTGTGAGCTAATAAACTTGAGTTGTTTTGAGCCCCTACGCTTGTGGCAATTTTATGACAGCAATAGAAGCAGTGCAGTCATCATATAGTAAACCCTGCAGGCCCCTCCCACACACCCAGGGTCCCAGGGTCCCAGGGTCAACCTGGAGCCCCGCTGTACTTTCTGCCATCTCTCCCCCTCTGCTCTGTCTTAGCCCAGCAGCCCTGTCCCCTGCACACACAGGCTGGTGACAGATGCCTCCCTGAAGAGGCCACAGAGGGACCCTCATGGAGCCTAAGAATCATTTAATTTGAACAAACATGTTCTAGCTCCTCCTTCACAAGTCCCCACAGACACAGCATAATTGACAACTTCAAATTTAGGCAAAGATACAAGCTCCCCATCAGCCTCCTTCAAGTCTTTTCTGGAATCCAGGAAGAACATGAATGCTGGCCAAGGAGAAAGGGGTCGACCTAAGGTACCTCTTTGACACCAGGAGCCAGTCCCTTCCTTTCCCTGCTTCCGTTTTCTCCGCTTGAACATGAGCCAGATGGGCCCCATGCTCCTTCCAGCCTTGGGGACCTAGAAATAGAAGACATTCCCACCCCACCCTCACCCCCTCCAGGCAGTTGGCTCCTACAGAGGAAACGCTGGCTCTGCCAGGAAGTGGCGATGCTCCCACTCCAGCAGGGACCTTCCAAACAGAAGCCAGGAATAGAATATCCCAGGACATTCTATTCAGTGTGACATTCTATTCTATGGGCTGGATTATGTCCCCAGGAAGCTATAGCAGAGTCCTAGTGTCTGTGAATGAGACCTCAATGGACATGGGGTCCTTGCAGATGTCATAAGAGAAGGTCATTGGGGTGAGTCCAAATCCAGTGTGACTGGTGACTGGTGTCCTTATGAGAAGAGGGAAGACAGAGAAGACAACCATGTGATGCAGAGGCAGTGACTGGAGTGATGTGTCTACAAACCAAGGAACACCAAGGGTTGGCAGCCACCACCTCCAGAGGTTAGGAAGACAAGGAAGGATTCTTCCCTGCATGTTTCAGAGGGAACGTCGACAAGTTGGTTCTGAACTTCTAGCCTCCGGAACTGTGAAAGAAGAAATGTTTGTTGTTTTTAGCCACCCAGGTTGTGGTACTTTGTTACAGTAGCCCGAGGAAACAACAACATGTAGTCAATACTTTCTTAGCAACTACTACGTGCCGGGCATTGGCCTCGGCTCTGAGGATAGAGCAGTGCCGCTGTGAAAATTGCATCTGATTATTGTTCTGATGGAATAAGGAATTTGTCCAAAAGGTGGGATTAGAAGGGTGGGTACTGCTTGTAGCCCTCCTTATTTATTTGGAATGAGATATGCTAGTTTGGGGTCATTGTCCAGACAGAATCATAAAATATTAGAGCTGGAAGGAAACTTAGATTTCTCCAGTACAGAAACTTTAAAGAGAGGAAGTGCCTGGTCCAAACTGACCCCTCTAGTCATGGAGGTGTGTGCCCAGGGTTCTAGCGGTTTGGATATTGGTCTAGGTCCATGGTCGGCAAACTGCGGCTCTCGAGCCACATGTGGCTCTTTGGCCCTTTGAGTGTGGCTCTTCCTAAGCCTTAGGAATACCCTTAGGAGTATTAAATTAAGTTAATAACAATGTACCCACTTACATAGTTTAAGTTTAAAAAATTTGGCTCTCAAAAGAAATTTCAGTCATTGTACTGTTGATATTTGGCTCTGTTGACTAATGAGTTTGCCGACCACTGTAATGAGGTCCATAGGGATCATGAATGGATGGGGCTCTGGGAATGGGGTCCATATGGATCATGGACAGATAGGGCTGTGGGAACGGGGTCCACATGGATTGTGGATGGATGGGGCTCTGGGAATGGGGTCCACATAGATAATGGATGGATGGGGCTCTGGGAATGAGGTTTTCTGGGACTCAACTTTGAGGACTCCAATAGTGCTGTGACTTGGGAGTCTTGATCAAACAACAGGTGGCTTATGTGTTGTATAAGGGCACCTACTACTCCATCCTAGGAGTCTCACTGTTTAAGACTGTTAAAGGGACCCATGGCAGGAAGGAATGAGTTAGGGTGACATTTTGGTAAGATTCCTAAGAGAAGCTTAAAATGAGTAAATTGAAGTTAGATCCTGGTGCACACCACATATTTCTCATGTTGTAAACCACTGCCTTACTTGGGTGGCAAAAGGTGCCAGGCACCCTCAGTCACAAGGAAGGAGCTCGGGAAAGGCAGGAAGATGTGGAACAGTCTCTAGCTGAGGTCCAACCTAGCTGTTGAGCTGAGGAAACAGCAGGGACAGGAGGGTAGGAATGTGCAATTAAGGACCACCTTTGGACTCAGACAGACCCAAGCTCCAATTTCCATCTGCCCCTTATCAATGGCATGACCTTGGGCAAAGTAAGTCATCTCTCTGAGCTTCAATGTTCCTCATCTGCAAAATGGATGCATATACAGGTAGTACTTCCCTCAAATTGCTTCCGGGGGGAGTAAGTGGGATGGTCCATGCAACTAGTTAGCTGCTATGGTGGGGAAGTGAGGGAGGGGCCCCACAATAAAGGCCCAGGGTTCTAGCGGTTTGGATACTGGTCTAGGGGATGAGGCTGAACAGTGCAGGGAAAGTAGGACAGGACTAATGGAGGGAGGAAAGGGGACAATGCCCAAACTGAGGCCATCCTTTCCCTTCCCCATGGGCATCACTGTGCAGGGCCTGAACCAGGGCAGATAGAAAGAAGGATGTGGACCAGATGACTACAGCTTGGTTATCTTTCAATGCCACTTTGCCCCAGGCTCCAACCCTGCCCCATAGAAACATCAGTGATGAGAATCATTGATTGGCTGCCTCCTGTATGCCCCCTCCTGGGGATCGAGCCTGCAATCCAGGCATGCGCCCTGACCGAGAATTGACCAGTGACCTCCTAGTTCATAGGTAGATGCTCAACCACTGAACCACACCATCTGGGCTCCACTGTTTCTTATTCCCAATAATGGTACTGCTGCCCATTCAGCCTAGATATTTCCTATTTCCTCACCCCTTCCAATGAAATCTGTACAAGCTCATGCTGATTTGACCTTTTAAGCGTCTCTTCAATTCACCCATTTCTCTCCAACTCTTTCATTATCACTCTTGACCAAGTAATGCCATCTCTTTCTGCATGGATGGTGCAAAGTTCTGAACAGATGTCATCTTTTCTCATCTGCCTGTCCCCACCCTCATCCACCAAAACTGTCAGAGTGACCTTTTTAAGACACCATCTGAGGATGTCACTTCCTGCTTTACATGACTTGATGGCTTCTCACTGTTCTTGTGAGGAAGGACAAGTTCCTTGCCTGGCCTACAGTGTCCTCCATAGTCTGCTTCACCTGCCTCCACGCTCAGCTTGCCTCCAAATTCCCCTAACTCATCGAGCTTCAGTGACCTGGCCTCCTTTCAGCCCATCACTCAGGCACATTCCTCCCTGCTACAGGGACTTGGCACAGCCACGTCCTTTGCCAGAAAAGTTCTTACTCTCCTCCTCCTTGTTTTCCTACTTACCTTCTACTCCTCCTTCAGATTTTAGTTCTGAGGTCACCGTTTCATGGAATTCTCTAGATTAGTTCAGTTCTCCTTCACATGTGTCTCTAGCAATTTCTCAGCTTGTGATAACATACTCACCTGTGTAGATGTTGTCTGCCTCCCAACCAGGCGGTAAGAACTGAGAAAGTGAGGATGTTTCCTCTTTTTTCGTCATTTAGCCCAGCCCCTGGCACTCCCTGGAACATGGAGCATGCAATAAAGATGTTATAAAATGCACTCATGACCCTCCAGAGCTGAGGCCTTTTCCCAGCTACCTGGGGTCACCTCCAGCCATTTTTAAGATCTCACATTTGCACCCACACTCATACACACTCACATCCCTTAGGGAGCCCCTTGCCCACAATGCTTTTAATTGATCTGTTGTTTTTTTTAATCAGAGACTCATATAATGGGGCAAGGACAGCCCATGGACCTGCCCAGCACAGTGGGAAGAAACCATGGGATCAAAGCTGGAATTTTGCTTGGGCTTTTAATTACTTTATCCCGGAGCTTGAGGAGTCTGGAGTGGCATTTAGCAGGAGAATAACAGGACACAGGGCTCCCAAGATGCTCAGACCTCCACATGGAGCTTTGCTCCCGGAGCTCAGTGCTTCTGTTCTGGCTGAGTGCCTACACAACTGGGGAGGCTGAGGAAGGAGCGTGAGGTGGGGACAGAGTGGCTGGGAAAGGCCGCCATCACTGTAGTGGCGGAGCGAGGCCAAGCTCACAGCTTTTAGAGTCAGATGCCTCTTTCAATTATCAGCTAACTGGCCTCCTCCGGGACTGCTTAAGCCACTTCTCTCTTCCTGGCACACAAGCAGAAGAAGGAGTAAGTACTAGACCACTCATCACTGGAAGAACAAGGATGGAAAGTTCAGGGACCTCCCAAATGCAGCGGGAAGAAGAGCAGTTACGGGCGAGTTTAGGTGGACACACCGGGCAGGAGAGGGTCTGATGGTCCCTGGCACTGAACCTGCCTGAGCTCTTCTGTGAATTCCTCCTTCCAGGCTCCTGAAGGGCAGGACACGGGCATCCTGCTGTCTGCAGTCCCCCTGGCTGTGCCTCTGAGAGCATTCAGTTCCCAGTGGCCTCTGGAACATTTTGGCAGAGCCAATTTGGCTGTGACACTGAAAAACCCCTCCCCATCTTGGGTCTCAGTTCTCTCATCCCCAAGAGAAGGGGGTGGGATTGGCCGACTTGCCTAACATCTTGCAGAGTTGGATTCCTGTGGGGGGAAAGGTGGCTCCTGGGAGCCTCCGTTTGCTCTGTTGTTCCCGGGACAGACAGCCAATGCATCTGTCTGACGTGGTCACTGGAGCAGAGGATTGCTCGAGGTCACTGGTGTCACACCCTGAGTTCCAAGTCCAATTGTGTCCCTCCCAAGCCATGTGACCCTGGGCAAGTTGCTTAACTTCTCTCAACTGCCATTTCCATCTCTGTGAAATGGATAAAACGGCATCTTTGTCATCAGGTTATTTGAGAGGCAGCAAGGTGATGCACGTCACACAAGCCACCAAACCCGGAGACATCACACAGACAGCGCTTCCCCTTCTTGGTGGGAGGGGCACCCATCCCACAGGCTTGGGGCTTCTGTGGGGTTTGTGACTACCCAGGTGGTGCCACCTTCAGCTTCACCCAGCTAACAATTTTACTGCATGCATGCAGCGCCCAGGAGGAGAAACCCAGGTGCAGGCCCTGCCCAGAGGTGGCATGAAGAACCCCTGAGGGTCAGGCTGCTGGGAGGACCAAGCTGGCTCCAAGCTCAGGCCTCTGACCCACGTCCAAAGCTCCATGGGCTGTGGACCATGCAGTTTGAGGCATGAGACCCTTGTTGAACCCACTTACAGGGCACGCAGGCCCTGCTACACAGGGAAGGACTGATAGAGAGGATGTGCGCCAGGTGTTTGCCAGCAAGCCTGGAAGTGACAGCTACCCGGGAGTCACCATCTACAAGGTTAGCTGGAGCTGTGCCCTGGCACGTGGGTGCCTGTGTGTGCCTGCCCCAGTGGAGGAGAAGGAAGGGTTCTAAGGTCTGCAACCAGATCGGTCCTCAGTGGGCAGGTTCAGTGCCAGGGGCCATCTGACCCACCCCGTCCGGTGTAGACCCTGGGCTAGTAACAGCTTCACTGAGCCCCTTTTCTACAACCTGCCGAACAGCACAGGCCTGCTCTGGGGACCCCGGGCAGTCAAGAGAGCCAGGCAGTCAGGCTGCCAACGCTCAGGTCGCCAACCTTCACCTCAAGGGAGCAGAACAAAGAACCTGAAGGACTGACAGGAGGCTCAGGTCTAGGGACTAGAGACTGGGTGACAGTCCTGGATTGGAAGCCAGGGCCATCCCCTGCTGGCTGCACGCTAAGCAAACACCCCAATTCTCTGAAATTTCAGTTTCCTTGTGTTCCAAAGAGTGAAAAGGGTGTGATACCCGCCCCCTACTCCCCCAGAGAGGTGTCCTGAGGTTGGATTGTCTGGCAGGTGGTGATGCTTTGCTCTGGCCAGGCATAGACGTCTGCGGACAAATGGGTGGGTGTTGGGGCAGGCAGGCACCCCTGGACGCCCTGTCCATGGCTGGGGGGCAGGGCGAGGGCACAGCGAGGAGCAGACACAGTACGTCTGTTTATCTTCCCTGAGGAGTCCTTCCTTTTCCCAGCACGGCTGCCAGGAGCATGACACAGGGAACACGGCTTTTTGTGTGAAATCAGACCCGCTCTCTCTCCCTCTAGCCAAGATTTAATAAAATCCTGTTTACCTCTTGTCGGAGCTGCAGTTTTCAAGATTTCCTTGAAAACACATCCCAGATGGCCCCGGGCGGCCCACTTCCTGTCCACCGGGAACAGGACACATCCCTCCTGGGCGGGCTGCTCCCCATTCCAGAGAGATGGCTTCACTGGCCACAGGAGCTCAGGGCTCTGCGGCTCCTTTTGCCCCGAGCCATCAGCCACTGGCCCTGCAGAGCCTTGTGGGACTGGAGGGGTGGGGGTGGGGTGCAGAGGGAGGCTGGCTGCACGGCCATTCCCCAACCCCCCACAGGAACAGATGTGCAGTGTGAACTGCAGGCCCGGCCCACACGGCCCCCAGGCAGCTGCCAGCAAGCTGCACTCGGGCCACTGCCCGGGCAGATGGCGTTCCCGTGTACTCAGCCTCACCCCCAAAACACCTTGGGTCTGCAGCTTTCTCTCAGCTGTCTCTGCAGCCTCACCTTGTGCTCCCGGGGCTCCGGAGATGTGTTTATGTGGCAGGATTTCTTGGCAATCACCCTTTGATTTTACAAGCAGGCAAGGTGAGAAGATGAAAATGACCATTACAGCCCAGCCGGCATAGCTCAGTGGTTGAGCAATGACCTATGAACCAGGAGGTCACGGTTCAATTCCTGGTCAAGGCACATGCCAGGGTTGCAGGCTTAATCCCCAGGAGGGGGCATGCAGGAGACAGCAATCAATGATTCTCTCTCATCATTGATGTTTCTCTCTCTCTCTCTCTTCCTCTATGAAATCAATTATATATATATATATATATATATATATATATAATTTTTTTAAGCAAATGACAATTACATAGGACTCTAAAATCAGGGGTCTGCCTGTGCCAGCATGAGTCCTATCAGGGGTTGGAGGGATACTGCAATCTCTAATTTTAGAAATGGAGAAACTGAGGCCAAGTGATGGAAAGAGAGCTACCCGAGCCTGTGGGGGGCAGAATGAGGTCAGAGCAAAGGGGTTTCCCAGACTCAAACTGCATTTTCCCCGATTGTCAGAGATCTGGAGGCAAAGGAATCAGTGGGTGGGGCTGGGGGCTTGGTGGTGGATGGGGCCCAGTGGCCCTTTCTGCACCCTCAACTGAGTCTCAAATCCAGAGTGTGATGCTCTTCTCCCTCCTTCCTCCTTCGTGACTACACTGTAGGGGCCCGGGAGAGGGAGGTCAGGCAAGGAGGGCTGGTCATCAGGCCTCCAACCCCAGATCTGGCACCAGCACCGCAGCATGGCTAGCTCACTGCAGCAAGGCTTCTGCCAGAAGACCTCCCACTGCTGGCTGGGCCCCGAGTCACCTCGAGAACTAACCCAGGTCCTGGTGAAGGGATTCTCACAGCCTTGAGCCCACCTGCTGTAGGTCTACTCTGTGTGTGCCGGGGGGCTTGGGGGGTGGGGGAAGAGGCTGGCTGTGACAGAGGTGGCTCCCAAGGGGGTCGTCCCTTGAAATCATCAGGTTCACTCTTTATGTCATGACTGGAACCTGAGACTCCAACCTGATATTCTCGCCTCTTCTCTGCTAATAAGAGCTGGATTTTGTTCAGGGGCAGTGATGTGTCCAGCTAAATGCCCATACCTATTCTTCATCCTCTTCTAAGACCATGTGACCAAGCCCTGGTTAATGAGCCGGAAGTCTCTGGGAAAACCTTTGCTTTCAGAATAAAGTGCGGAGAAGTGGCAGGTCACACCCATTCTCATCTTCCAGCCTGGACTGCAGGCATGATGCCTGGAGTTGCAGCAGCTGTCCTGTGCCCAACGTGCAACAATCACTAGGGAATCAACCAGAGACCAGCAGAGAGGTCAGCGGGTATCACTGAAGCACTGAAATGCTCTCTTTAGTCCAGGCCTCTTGTCATACGAGAAAAAAAGAAATTCTTTCTATTGAAGTAACTGCAAGTGAGACTTTTCATTACTTTCAGCCTAAAGCACTCCTAACTAATCAATACCCAGAGATGTCAAGGGACAGGAAGGAGCTCAGGACCTTCTGCAGCAACAGAAGACCTGGGCCTGCATCCTGGCATCACCTTAACTATCTGCATGGCCCTACTCAAGGGACTGCAAGGCCATACACACGTTCCTGCATGGACCCTGTGCTCAGAACTTCCTGCTGACTTCTACCCTGAGCATTCTCCTCATCCTCCTTCAAAGCCACATAGGCATCACTTCTCCTCTGTGGATTTCCTGTCTACCCCCATTCTCTACACAAGGGTAGCATTGTTGCCTGTATTTTATGTATATCTTGTTTCTAGCACCATTAGGGTTTGAGGGTGTTGATTGATTATAAACATCTTTCCTTCCAGTTTTGACGAGTTGAAATGTAGACATAGTAGCCTAATAGCAACCATGTCCCCGCCTTAGCACTGGCATTGCCAGGGATCTCTTGCTCATCCAACAGCGACATGTTCATCATTACCTTTTACTCATTGGTTCAGCACAGGCTCATTAAGGGTCCGCTACATGTCAGACAGTGATAGCGTCTATGAGTATAGGAGTCAGGTCCTACCCTTTGGGAAACTTGGACTTCTATAAGAAAGACAGTGTAAGCAATAATTATTAAAAAAAATTTAAAGATAAAAATATATCAAAAGAGATCGTCCTGGTACCATAAGAATATATAATAGAGACCTAACTTAGCCATGGAAATTCACTCTTTTTTTTTTTTTTTTTTTTTTTTTGCTTGTGTGTTTATTGAGGGCCAATAGTATACAAGTCTTCTTCTGCCAAAGAAAGCAACAGGAACACAGTCCTGTCTTTAAAGAATAATTCTGTGGTCATGGATTCCCATGTAGACCGAAATCATCAGGGCGCTGGCATGGTCTGGTTCAGAGAGAGAGAGGGAGCTGGGGTCCAGGTCTTCAGATCTCATCTCAGCCAGTCCCTGCCCTTGTCTACCAGACTGTTCCGTCAGCTTAGACGGGCAGTGAGCAGGCCTCATTTACCTTTTTGTCCCCATACTTACGGCTCACTACAAGGGTCACCTTGGACAAGATAATCACTCTCTCAGAATTTGTTTCTTCTTTTTTATTAGTTTGTCCATTGATTTGTTCATTGATTCATTCATTGATTGATTCATTCATTCCATGTAAATTAGTTGTTTACTATGTGCCTAGTACATATAAGAGATACAGCAATGAACAAAAGGGACAGAAATCCCTGACCTCATGTAGTTTAAATTCTAGTTGGGGGTTGGGGGGAGAAGGAAAAAGCAAATAAGAAAATAAACTGTTAGTCAGATGATGATAATATGGGGGGAAAGTGAAGCAGGAGAGGAAGCCAAAGAGAACCATTGGTGGGAGTAGGAGGAGCTGACATCTTAAACCAGCTGGCCTGGGGCCATGTAAGATGGCAACGTGAGCAAGACGCGTGAGGCAAGGGACTGGGGAATCTTGGCTGAGATGGGGGAAGGGGCACTTAGGAAAAATGCCGTTGGGAAGAATTGCACGCAGGACTCTCAGCGACTGAATGGGAGCCTGTATCGGGGGCGGGGGGGGGGGGGGCAGGCGGGATTCATACAGGTGCTCAGTAACTGTCACATCCCCTCCACCTTTCTTCTCAACTTTGTTAGCAAAATGAAACTTTATTTTACTTAAGGACTTTTTTAAAAAATACAAGCTATTTTTTCCAAGACGGTGAAAGAAGTGTAATCAATCCCATGGTGTCAAATGGCAGATGAAAAAGGAAAACCAAGAAAGAACTTGGACTGAAAAGGCTCACAGGAAAATGTCGCCACTGGAAGGAAGTTAAACATCCCTCTCTCCAAGTTCACCAAAGAGGAAGCTGAGGTCCAGGGAAGGCACTGACCCGGGGCAGCCCAAGAACAGCACTAGAGCAAACTGCCTCTCGTGCAGAAGTGAGGTGTTCTCACGGCCAAGGCACACAGATGCTAACGCCAAAAGGCAGGCAGAGCGCCGGGCAGTCATGCTCTGCAGTGACACAGACCTGGGCTTAAGTCCTGGGCAGATGAGGTGTTTGTGAGGATGTGGAGCAAGGACTCTCATCCACTCCTGCTGGGAATATAAAATGGTGCCATCAGCTTGGGAAAAGATCTGGCAGTTTCTTATAAAACTAAACACGCAGCTATCCAATAACCAGCATTTCCACCTGTAGGTGTTTCCCTCGGAGAAATAAAGAGACATGTCTGCACAAATTCTTGTACAAGTATGTTCACAGCAGCTCTATTCACAGTAGCCTCAAACTGGAAAAGCCCATTTGTCCATCCAACAAAACAAAAAGCTGTGGTTCATTCACACAATGGAATGATACTTAACAATAGAAATGGACACTCCATGAATACATGCAAAATATGAATGAAAGTACAAAGCTATTTGAACAAAAGTAATCGAAAGCAAGTGATGAAAGCAAAGAGGAGTGAAAGTGTCCCAAGGACTCTAATAAATACTTAACTGCATTTTCCTACTGCCCAGAACCTTTTGAACACCCTTTCTATGTTTCATGAGCATATTGCTTTATGAACTCTGTCTTCCCAAGTGGTAAGTTAGAACACGTACTTACCCAGCCTCCTTTGCAGCTAGCATGAGCATGTGACCCCGCTAATCAGATGTCCCAGCTGAAGAGCTGGATTTGGAGCTGAACAACTGGAGGAAAGCAGCTCATCACAGAATCTGTGTTTGGTGGTGAGAGTGGAGGCTAAGAGGACTTGGCAGTTTCTAGTAACATCAGTGATTGCACAGTTGCATTGGGCACAGAAGTGGCATGGAGCTGAGAGCAATTGGGATCACAGCAAATATGAAATCCTGTTTCCTCTAGTATTTGATTATGACAGGGGCATTGGCGGCATGGCAGGCTCCTCCTCAGACCGTTGCTGAAGCAAGGTTCCAGGCAGTGTTGATGGAAGCTTAACCTCAAGACAGGTCCTCTAGTCCCTGCAATAAGTTCTCTAGCTCCCCAATATGCTCACCTTGGCCCCAAGTAAACTCCTCATTTCAGTGGCCCACTCCCACCTGTTGCCCCACCCACCTTCTATACCACATTATATACCTTCTATACCACCTTATCCTTCATCTCCTGCAATGATGACTCTGCTCTTCAACTTGCTCAAGTCAAAAACCTGACTCCTGTTTCTCTCATATGCAACAGCTCAATCGCGCAGAACAGTCTGTTGGCCTGACCTTCAAAAGAGACCCAGCATCCAGAATCCTCATCCCCTTCCAGGCTGCCAGCTGCTCCAAGTTATCATTTCATATCTGGGTTTGCAAAGACAATGGGCTAATGAACTTGTCTCCCTGCTTCCATTCTGTGTGCTATCCTCCAGTTTCAAAACTGCAGCCAGAATGATCCTTCTAGAACTGTTCCTCAGATGTCATCCCTTCGATAAAAGCCCTTGGTGAGTCTCTGTGTGATGTACAGTAAACACCCAGATCTGCACAGTGGCCTACATTGATGCAAACTTCTAAATGTATGCTTAGACAACTGAATACAATTATATATATATATATATATATATATATATATATATATATATCTTGATTAAATAGGATTTGTCTCAAGAATGCAAGGTCCTCCTATTCCTGTGATTCAACATATTAATGATAGAAAGGGAAAAACCATCATCTCAATCAGTGCTGGAAATTCAACACTAATTTATAATTTTTTAAAACTACTTGTATGAAAATGAATGGATGAGAACATCTTTAATTTAACAAAACTGTATACTAAACATGTAGGGAAAACATTACACTTAAGAGACATTTCCTTTCCGGTCAGGAATATAACAGCTGCTATAGAGGCACATCATTCCAGAGGTTCTTGTTAACATGCAAAGAAAAGAAAAATGTTGTAAACAGAGTGAAAAGGGAAAGAACTTTGCCCATCATTCACAGATGAGATGATAATTTATATAGAAAACCAAAACCAATCAGCAAACTCTAAGAATTAAAAGGGAAAAAATTACCAACTTTATCACCCATAAGATTAAAATGTCAATAGTAACAATGTTCTTCTATACCTCCATCAAAAACAAGAAAATGTAATATAAAATATTTCTAATAACAACCAGAACTACAAAATAGCAATAAATATATTCAAGTTTTTTTTAATAGGAATACAAAATATTGATGAAGAAAATTTAAACCTAAGGAAATAAAAATAGTTCATGAACGGGCCAATTAAACATTATAAAGATGTCAATTCCCCCCAAAATTATTCTGTACATTCAAAATAATTTTGATCAAAACTTTTAAAATTTTAGGGACAACTTAGCAAACTGACTCCAAAAATTATACAAGACAATGAATCCTAACAAATAATTAAGTCAATGTTGACATTAATTATTGATGCTATAGACACAGGATGGACAAAATAAATGAGCTCTATAAGGGAACTCCTGCCTAATGAAAGATGCAGGAGTTGATTTCAGAAATGAAGGGAGAGAGAGAGAGATAGAAACATCAATGATGAGAGAGAATCATTGGTCGGCTGCCTCCCGAACACCCCACACTAGGGATCAAACCCACAACCCAGGCATGTGCCCTGGCCAGAATTGAACTGTGACCTCCTGATTCATAGGTTGATGTCAATCACTGAGCCATGCAGGCTGGGCTACAAGAAGAGGTCTGGGTGAGCCTGCACACACAGTGGGTTACATGACGGATGAGGAACCCCCAGCTTGAGGAACCCAAATCTTCACAATGGTCAACAAGACTGCCTGTACTCTGCCCCAGAGAGAGAGATTGTCTGCATTATACTGGGCAGTAAACAAATCCACTTTTTGTTCTGCAAGGAGTCACTTTCTCTATTTCTAAAGTTGTTTACTATATAAACATCCTCAAAAAGTTAATTGCATCGAAAATCTGTCACAGACTCTGATCACAAGACTTATAGAAACGCAAGAGCCACATGAAGAATTGTGTACCAACTGGTTGTATGGTAGTTAGCACCACAAATCACTGGGGGAAAGGATAAATTATTTAGTAAATATGTTAGAAATAGTACCTTCCTGTGCAGAGAAAAATAAATTTGAGTCTTTACCTCATTCTTTCTATATCAATAAACTCCAAAGGTTTAAAGACCTAGGTGTGATAAGACTAAAATCTAAGTTTTTAGTGCTTTTTATTTTTTTTATTCTGAAGTCATAAATTATTTATCCAATAACACCCCAAAAGCGAAAACTATAAGGTAAAAACATAGATTTATATCAAAATTGTGTTCCTCAAAATGCACCATTATAAACCTTAACAGGTACACTACAATTTGGGAAGGAGACTTTGGCAAAGTCTAAAATCAGCAAATGATTAACAAGTAGATTGTTCAAATAATTCCTATAAATAGAAAAGAAAAAGAGAGAGAGGAAAAGAGAAAATGAGCAAAGGCTATGAATAGGCAATCCACAGGATAAACCTGAATGGCTAACACATTTCTGAAGGGGTGCCCAAGCCGCCAAGAAAGCACAGAAATGCTCCTTCGGGTGGGAGCCATTCTATGTCCCATCCAACTGGCAAGCATTAGGACGTCGGAAAGCATTCACTCTTGGTGCAGATGTGGGTGGGGAAATGGAGACCCTCACGCACAGCTGGGGGAATTATGTTGTAGCCATTTGGGAGAGTCATACAGATCTACTTAGAGAAATTAATGGCCCTGGAATTCTGCTCCTGGGTAAATATTTCAGAGAAAGCCTCATACATGTCCATAAAGAAACATGTCCTATGGCCTTGCATGTCCCTCTTTCTCTGCCTGGCCCACCCTCACTCGTCCTATGAGACTCAACTCAAGCTTGATTCTCCCAAAGCCTCCCCTCCACCCCCTCCACTCCTCCACCTCCTCCACCCTCTCCACCCCCTCCAACCCCCCCACCCCTACGTCCAGCACCCCCAACCCCCAGTGAGTGACTCTCTGCCCTTCCTCCATGCTTTCATCTCAGTCCTGGCTCCATCCGCCTACACCAGTGGTGGCGAATCTATGACACGCGTGTCAGAGGTGACACGTGAACTCATTTTTTGGTTGATTTTTCTTTGTTAAATGGCATTCAAATATATAAAATAAATATCAAAAATATGTCTTTGTTTTACTATGGTTGCAACTATCAAAAAATTTCTATATGTGACACGGCACCAGAGTTAAGTTAGGGTTTTTCAAAATGCTGACACGCCGAGCTCAAAAGGTTCGCCATCCCTGGCCTACACACTGATCACATTGTACATGTGCAGTGGCTTTAGGTGCCATCTGCATCTTCCATTAGGCGGGAGCTCCTTTATAGAGCTCATTATATTTTGTCCGTCCTGTGTCTATCCCAGGGGTGGGCAAACTTTTTGACTCGAGGGCCACAGTGGGTTCTTAACCTGGACCGGAGGCCGGAACAGAAGCAGGGATGGAGTGTTGGTGTGAACTGATATAAATTCAAAGTAAACATCATTACATAAAAGGGTATGTTCTTTTTTTTTTTTTTTTTTTAGTTTTATTCATTTCAAACGGCCGGGTCCGGCCCGTGGGCCGTGGTTTGCCCTCGGCTGGTCTGTAGCATCTCACACTGTTCTCAGCACAGAGCAAGCATTTGGCTGCGTGGAGTAAGTCAATTCGTACAACGCGGGCCGGACCTGGCGCCTGGCACTCTCGAGGCAGGGCTTCTTTCCAGACTTCCGATTCCAGCCTGACCGCGCTTCTCCTTATCTCTGAGAAGGGCAGGGAGGGCTGCCCCCACCTGGGGCTCCTGGGACCGGCAGGAATTCCATGCATCCACTCCTGGCGTATCTTTCTGCGGTGAGTCGGCTAATGGCCTGCGTCGTTTCGAAGGAGAAGACGTGGGCCAGGCCAGGATGTGATATGCACTCCGCACAGCTGGTGTTCGTCAGCCACAGGCCTGGCAGTCTCACTAAGCTTCCAATCCTCCTGCTTCCCCTTGTGTTCAAGAATGTGGGGCCCGGCTCCCTCTGGGCTCCAAAAATGCCTCAGGCTGGGTCCTTTGAAATCCTAACCTTTCCTCCTGCCTCTATTCCCTCGGCATCACCACCTTCGTTGTAAAATAAATTATGCAAGTGGAAAGGGAAAAGAAACCCAGTGCAGAAATCCCATATGTAGAGCAACACCACGAAATCTCGGTAATGTCCCGAGCACTGTGCTCAGGCCATTTGGAGGACACATTATCTAGATAAGTATTAACAGAAGGTCCTATCGCAGAAACATTGCCCAAACTACCACCTTTTATTAAGCCCCCAGGAGAACTTAAAACCAGCCCGTTACTCTGATGTCTGGGACGGGCCTGGTTCTGTTTTGTTCCCTGCAGCCAAAGCAAGCTTAAGTCTCCAAGAAGAGGAACCTGGGGGCCAGCACCTTAACGTCAGAGTCCGATGCAGGGCAGCTTGGCTGCCAGCTGACACTCAGAGCTGGCCACGTGTCAGTCACTGGGAGCTCCTAGAGAGCAAGGGGGAGGGGGGAGCTCGGTGCTGCTGGGCAGCTCGCTATCTGCCACTGCCGTCTGTCTTTCTTTGGGAACCAGAGCACCCAGGAGACACCGAGCCTTGGATCTTAGCCCTGCTCCCAACTTGCTGTGTGACCTCAGATAGTTACGTAAGCTCTCTGGACCTCGACGTTTCCACCTGCCAAAAGGGAAGTAAAGGAGTGTCGCATCCAGAACTAGGTTATAAGGAGACTGAGCCACCAAATCACCTTTCGGGAGAGGCCGTCCTGGACCTGGAGTGGCTTCCCGAGGAGGCCGACCCCCAGATCTGCAGTCCCTTTGCCTTTCCAGCTGTGCGGTTTGGGGGTAATTGCATAACAATTTTAATAGATGAAGCCTTGTTTCTTCATGTATGAAACGGGGTTCAGAGAACCAACCTGCTGAGTGGCATGGGGATTAAATAAGATTTTATATGGTAGCACTCAAAACAGTTCCCAGAGCAGAAGTGCTCAGTAAATATTAGTACGCAGTTATTATTGCTGCCACTTAGCTTGTGTGGTAGGTGGTCCCCAGGGCACCCCCCTCCTGGTAGTCACACCTTGTGTGATGCCTTCCCCAGGTGAGTGGGTGGGACCTTGTGAATTTCTCTTAATGAGCACATTACAGTGGAAGTAAAGGGGTGTCGCATCCAGAACTAGGTTGTAAGAACTTTCCACCTTGGGCATCCTCTCTTGCGCCCTCGCTCACTCCCTCTGAAGGAAGAGCTGCCACACCCTGGGCCTCCCTGTGGTGGGATCCGTGCAGCAAGAAACGGAGGGTGGCCTTGAGCTGCTGAGGACTGAGCCCTGCAGTCCACACCCGGAGAAAACAGACTCTTCCAACAACCACTTAAGCTCCTGTGGCAGAGAGGCCTCCCCAGCCACGCCTTGAATGCCTGCAGCCCCTGCCTCCACCTGAGCCAGAGGGACCCGGCTGTGCGGTGCCTGGAGGCCTGGCCCACAGGAACTGGGAGGTGTGTATTGTTGTTTGCTTTAGTATGTTTATTGCTTTAAGCCACCAAGTTTTGGAGTAACTTGTTACACAGCAATGGGTAACGCATGCAGGCTTCTTTTGTCTCTAATGCTCAGTCTTTCTGGGATAATTCCAAAGCTCAGCAGACTTCTGAGACTTCTGTGGCCACCCGGTGAGAACTGGGGTCTATGATAGGCAAGAGTTCCTGGAGCTCCTCCCACATACCAAGTACTGCAGGCTCTCCAGGGAGGCACTAGAGGCAAGGAGGCATTGGCCCTTGGTAGACATACTATATGGGGTTTCTCTTATCTGCATGGTGGAAATCCTCCTATATAATAAAAAGCTAATATGCAAATCTACCAAACTGTGGAACGAATGGTCACTATGATGTGCACTGACCACCAGGGGGAAGACACTCAACGCAGGAACTGCCCCCTGGTGGTCAGTGCACTCCCACAGGGGGAGCACTGCTCAGCCAGAAGCCAGGCTCATGGCTGGCAAGCGCAGCGGCAGTGGTGGGAGCCTCTCCCGCCTCCGCAGCAGCACTAAGGATGTCCGACTGATGACTTAGGCCTGCTCCCCGTGGGCTGCTGGACTGCAAGAGGGCACAGGCCGGGCTAAGGGACTTCCCCCCTCACCCCCAATGCACGATTTTTGTGCACTGGGCTTCTAGTGCTATATAATGGTACAGCTTCTAGCTTATCAGCACAGTGGAAATACCATATAACTATACTATATCACTCTATAACTGTTATGCCTGTGTTGTGGAAATACTATGAACTCTACAACATCTGCTGTTTCTATGTGGTGAAAATGCTTTCATATGACAGCTTGAAATTAGCTATGGTTAGAGTATGACACCATGGAAATCGGCAAATGCCACAAATCAAGGCTTTGGGGTGATTGTTAAGATTGTGTTAACATTTACCAGCCCACAACTGAAGTTAACCCTTAGAGTCATTAGTCTAAGAATTCCAGGGAAACTCAAAAGAAAAAAAGATCTTTCCTATGTTGGGAACACAGAAGGCTTGAGGCATGGGCTATTGGCACCAAGCTCTCTCTCAAAGCCCCTCCTGGCCCTCTGTTCCACAGTACTATACAAATTTCAGAGCTCAGTTGCAACCAAGAGCTCTGTCTCTGGAATAGCAGAGATCTGGGTTCAAATTCTGGCTCTGACTCTCCATAGCTGATTGCCCTGGTGTAAACTAACCTCTCCTGGCTTCCTCATCTGCAAAGCAAAACTATCACCCACCTCCCAGGGTTATGAAAGACCAAATGCATGTGCAAGTACCTAGCACCACACCTGGCACACAGTAGGTATTCAACACACACTCTTAGGAGCCTGCTTCTATATTTCCCGCTGCAAAAGAGAACTGGATTCAGGGTCAGGTAAAGGAAGAGGGTTTGATACCCAGGCCCAGCCAAAGAATGTCAATGTCTGCATCTTGCACTGTCTACTCTCTGATCTCATGCTCTATCCTGATACGAGGAAGTTGCATGAAGGGACACTGCAAGAGCTTTTGTCGAGCTGTGAGGCTGTGGCACAGGTAAGACATCACCATTCTGACCTTCATCATCATTGTCACCATCAAGGGTGATAAGAACATGAGCAGCTTCACCTTTGAGTGCACCAGACACTCAATCCTTAGCAGGTAAAAACGACAAAAGCAAGGCCTTATCTTCTCAGCTCATTGCTATATCCCCGGGGTGTATCCCATTGTCTGTAACATAGTAGATGCTCAATAAATAGTTTTTAGATGATGAAGGTCTTGAGGACTGTTTGAGCTGGAGATCTTAGCCAACATGACGTCCCAACAACCCATGTGTGCCCGTTTTAGAGATGAGAAAGCCAAGTCTTACCATCAGTTAGCAAGTGGGTCTGTTTAGCTCCCAGGGAAAGCCAGTCTCTCCAGAACCACATCTTGCTCCAATCTCTAAGGAGAAAGCCACTGGGTCTGGGTTTCTCTTAGCCATCAGATTCTTGTCAATTTTCAGAAGACTTCAGAATAATGAGGCATGTTTCAAACGCAGCAGGAAAGAGAGAACTTTCGGGCTGGTTTTAAAGTGTTTTAGTTTAGTTTGATTTTTTAACATTGAGGAAGCACCAAGGTGGTTGCAGGAAAGACGCCTAACAAAAAGGATTTGGGGCGCATGGAGTGTGGAGTGAGGAGTCTTGCAAAACTGAAGACCTGCTGGTCCTTGTTAAAGAGAACAGCACAGCATTCTCCCTCCCCCCAGAGCTCTTGCTTTGACCCTCCTCCTCCAGATCCCCTGGTTTTATTTTATAATCTAACTCGGCTGCAAACTCCCTAGCTATGCGGCTGACTTTTTACAGCCACGACTGGGGAATGACTTCATCTCGGTGAATTTATGGGTCACGGCAGAGGATGGAGCAGAGGAGCTTTAAGGGGGAAATCACAGCCCTCCCGCCCCCCACCCCACCGTGATGATTTTCCCAGTCGGCCTCGCACAGCAGTTCCTGCCCCGCTGTGATGAGCTGAGCAGTGGTGCTGGGCCAGAATCCCCTGTGGCCCCCTGGCTGGTTCTGTGAACTGTCAGCAGCACTAGGTGCTGGAGCTGGAGGAGTGTGGCAAAAAACACTAGGGAGGGGTAGCGAGGGAGCGTGGGCCCTCTGAGGGACGGGGCGTGGCTGAGGTCGGGTGACTGCTTGGAAGGTGGCGGTTGCTTTAGGCATGAGTCGCCAGTACTCTCTGCCCTTAGTCAGAGCCCCTATGACTCCAGAGGGACTGACTGCTGTCCTCCAAGTGCAGTGCCAATCCCTCGGCTGGCAGCATTCTAGGTCCAACCTGCCTCCTGACCGTTTTCATAGCCACCGTACTCCAACGGGCTCCTAGAGCAGGCGCGCAGCCGGCCTCTGTGCCTTCCAGGTGCTGTTTCCTGGCCTGGAGCACTTCCCTCCCTCTCTCCTCCTGCACAGGAACAGGCCCTGTATCTACTTCACCCAGCCCTCTCCTCCCTTCTGTGGCCAGTGCCTGGCGCAGAGCTGGTGTGCCTAGAGCCTCAGCACAGACATGTCAACAGCCAATCCTAAGACCCCAGTGTCTGACAGAACGAAAGCCCCGCCTTCTGAGGCCAGTCCCTGGCAGGGCTAGGACTAGAGCGAGGCAAGCTAGGAGCCTTTGGCACACAATTTTAAGGAGGCCCTCTCTCTCAGGGTCGTGCCAGGGCAGGGCTGGCACCTGAGGATAAGTGCCTCTTTAAATTTTGCACCTCTCTCATCTCCCCTAGTCCCAGCCCTGCTCACTAGCATGTTGTCTGAAAGAAAACCTGAACTTATACCCTCCAGTCCAGTGGTCACCAACCTTTCAGAACTCACGGACCACCGGTTGGTGACCGCTGCCAGTCCAGTCCATGAACTTGGGCTCTCAGAGGTGGTAGGACTATAGGGGAGTTTGGGCTCAGGTAGGCCAAGCTCAAAGCTCTGCCTCTTTGCTCGAGGATCTGGGCCCCATGCATAATCCTGAGCTGCAGGCTCCTCTTTGCCCCCTGGCATATGAACCACCCTTCCGTCCAGTGAGGGTAAATGAGCAAACATGTGGGCATGGGGTTCAGCAGGTGGAGGCAGGCGAGAAAGGAACCGGAAAGGCTTTAAAGCTGAATGGGACCCTTGACTGGTTCTAATAACTTACTAGGAACCAGACCCCATGACCGGGACTGAAGATGGCCAGGGATTCACAGACAAGGAGGTGAGCAAACAGGAGGGGCTTCTGCTGTCCCCCGATGGGGCTGTAGCCTGTGTTCATCAGGAGAGAGAGGACACCGGCCCCTGGAAGGAGGAGCATTGCTGGAGGGACTGTGAGCTGGACGTCCAACTTTAAGGGGGAGGTTTTCAGATGGACAAGGAAAGGAAGCCTGTCCCAAGCAGGGAACCAGCTTATGCAAAAGAATGGGTTCACCACAGATCCTGCTGACGGTGAGGAACAGTGAGGAGTAGGTTGAGCTGAAGCAGGGTCAGTGGTGAAGAGGGGTCCCCGCCAGCTCTGCGGCAGCGCCTAGGCCTTCTCTCGGGGGTGGGATTACCTTGCCACATTTCCCCCCACCCTCACCAGCTTCCTGGCTTGGCGCCTCGCTAGCATCACCCACTAGTAGCTCACCCCGCAGGCAGCCCCCTGCCTATCCCTGGAGACACCTGTCGACTCCCCTGCCCACTGCCCCTCGCGTGCCTTCTCCACCTCTCTCATCCCTTTGGAATAATCACTTTAAGAAAGCCAGGCTGCTCTTTCCTCAGCCCCGGGGAGATCTGAGCGCTTGCCGCCCTGGGCATATTTGATCCGTCTTCCTCCCCATCTTGCCTACTGTCAGGGAAATTGGAATCCGGCTCCAACCCATAACGAGATTAATGTTTTAAAGACAAGCGTGCACCTCAGAGTGGAGTTGGGGCTGCTGCTCTTTGATAATCTATTCAACTCATTCGGTGCCATGGTTAATAGAAAGCTGTGTCTTCTGTGATGATTACAATATACATTAATCAAAGCCACGTTGTGCTGAGAGTTGAAAATAACACTTCCCTTTCTTCCCCTTTGCAGGAAAAATGCTCATCTACTCAACAAGAAGGAGAAAGGCATTTAGAGCTGCAGAAAACAAGCAACAACCTCCTTGAGAAAGCTGGTTCTGAAAACTGGGGGATTATCATTAAAATGCCTTGGTGCTCAGAAAAACCACATGGCAGGGGGCCAGGGGTGAGCTGGATTCAGAACACAGTGTTTGTAACTGGCCTCGGAATAAGGAAAGAGCCTGGCTCACCCGTCAGAGTCCCGGATGGATGAACATCACGGCTCCTCTCGGCACCACCAGAGTCTGACCCTTACCTTTGAGCACCACTCGAGGGTCTCCAGTCACACTGCCAACAACGGCCAACTGGACACTGTGCCATTTAGTTTTCAAATAAAACGCATCAGGACTGATTCTTCCTGCTTTCCACGCCAGTCCTGGGCCCCCACAGTGACAGGGAACTGGGAACCAGCACTTGGAGGGCAGAGTCAGGAAATGCGGGAGAGGCCCTCAGGACTTGCTCTCATGGGGGTTTGTTTCCTGCTGGCTGGGCCTCTACAGCTCAGAATAATTTCACTTTTTTGAGCATCAGCGTTGTCCTCTCAGGAATTGGAATAGCGGTATTTACTGACCAAGGTCATGGCAAGAATGAAATCAGCTATAGGTGTAACTATCCATAGAGCGGGTGTGCCACGTAGACACACAGCATTGTCCAAAGAAGGCAGCTCCCCTGAGAGGCGGTGTGGGCCCCCGTCGGCCCTCGATGCCTGGAGGTAGAGTGACTCATTGGAATGCTAAACTGCTGCTTGTAGCACTGAGACTGTGAGCCAGTCATTTAACTTTTTGTTCCTGAGTTTTTTCATATTTAGACTGTGATGATAATAGTACCAACCTCTAGAGTCGTGTCTTCGGGCTGTTGGGTGAGCTCAGCTATGTAAACCAGTCAGATCGCGCCTGGACTGGCAAGCATCATGTGTTTGCTTGCACCACTGTTTCCCATCTGCAGTGACATTTTTAAAAAGTACACACATAAGCCAGGGGTCCTACAATCATGTTTTAACAGCAGGTGCCACATCTGCCTGGTTCACTCCGCTAACCCCAGTGCTGAGTGTGATGTTAGAATGTAGGTGAGCTCTAGCTGGTTTGGTTCAGTGGATAGAGTGTTGGCCTATGGACTGAAGGGTCCGGGTTCGATTCTGGTCAAGGGCACGTACTTAGGTTGCAGGCTCTCCCCAGCCCGGCCCTTGTCAGGGCGCATGCGGGAGGCAACCAATTGATGTGTTTCTCTCACATGGATCTTTCTCTCTGTCTTTCCCTCTCTCTTCCACTCTCTCTAAAAGTCAATGGAAAATATCCTCAGGTGATGATTTAAAAATAATAAAAGAACACAGGTGCTAGATAAAAACCATTGAATAAGTGAACATCAAATGTGACTCAGAGCTTCATGGCAGGCAGGACAAAAAAGGGAAACATTTTGAGGGAGTCATGCAGGTCTCACCTACTGAGGGAAGGAAAGAAACACACCTTCTCACCAGTGGATACAAACTTTTTCCTGGTACCAATTTTTACAAAGGGTGCTATGCATGAATATAGGCTTGAGGATTGCCAAACACTAATGGGTCATGCCTTCAATAACAGCTAACCAGAGGAGGCAGAAATGTCCTTCATTTGACCTTGACCAACAGCTGGACCATAATATTAAAATACTAGAGGCCCAGCGCATGATTAAATTGTGCGCATGTAGGGTCCCCTAAGCCTAGCCTGCCATCAGGGCCATGTCCGCCACCCTGCGATGCCTCGCACACTCCTTGGACACTGCCAGAGCCCTGCAACACTCCCAGCTCCGGCCCTTCCCCCGAGCACCAAGCGCCGTGTGCACCCTGCCCCTCCCCCTCACCCCCCACAGTGGGAGCACCTCTGCTAGCCACCTGGAACCCGGTGCCCATCCCCCACACCCTCTTCATCGGGTGGCTCCCCCGCCAGCCCTACACGAGTCCTGGCCCATGGGAGGTGCTCCATGCACCTCCTGGTGACCGGTTGTTTGGTCGTGATGCTGTTATTGCATCACGACCACAGGCCTTTTATGATATAGATATCTCAAGGCAGAGTCCTAAATAAATACGGTCAGGAGAGGTGGCTTCTCTGGCCAGCTTCTTAATGTGAGAACCAAACTTAACCATTCCCAGAGTGTAGATTCTTAACCTGCTTTAGAATTTGACACCTGTTTATGAGTCTAATTAAAAACTAAAGATCTTCTCCCTAGCAAACTATACCTGCACTCAACATTCTACACACACAGATCTCCTGAAGCAATCCATGAGCACTCTAGGCATCTATGAACTTCAGGCTAAAAACCACTCAGAAAAGGGGTTGGAGAGACTATCCCACAGATCCCAGGTGTGAAACTGCCTTTCAGCTGTGCAGTGGTTGAAGGGCATCCATTGTTTCGGCCAGGCTTAGTGCCAGGGACTGGCTCCCGGCTGAGCTCCTTGACAAGAGCCTGCAAAGTGGATGACTTCTATTGCTGATTGAAGGGCAATCCAAATTGTTTAGGTCTAAATGGGGAAGTAGTTTAGACAATCCTCTTCCCACCACCTTCTCAGGGAGTGAGGCCACTGGCTTAACCACCTGATATCATCTACATCCTGGGTGAGGTGGCTGGGAGCTGTGAGCACCAGGAGGCAGAGCAAAGCTTTGCCCAGACAGGACCACCACTGTCGGGGCCTCAGTGCGAGCCATGCCTTGGAGGGACCGGGCCTTTCCAGCAGCAGTGGCTTCCGGTGTCCAAGCCAGAGAAGGGATGAAGCTGCTTCCGGGGCCCTGGGTGGATTTTAATGCCGAAGAATTGCTGACTCTCTCTGTAGAGATGGGGCCTCTGCTTATCAAACATGAGGACCGGTGTGGGTGTGGTGCAGGTTTCCTGCCCTTTTTTGACCAAAATGAGGTAGTTCAGGAATGCTGCTTTTGATCCTTCCCGGAACACTGGGGAGAGCGGCAGCAAGCCAAGAAGTAGCCACCTAAACTCTCGGAATACCTCTGGCCTCATCACTGCCTTTCTCCCCAACACATACAACCTGTCCACCCTGTGCTCCAGCTGCCAGCACCCTTAGCTGCCACCTCAGGCCTCCGAGTGGGATGCAGCTTCCACCCCTGCTGGGTGTCCTCCCCTTTCTCCATGGATGGCATCCTGTTCACCCTTTAACACCCTGCTTACATATGACCTGCTCTGCAAAGCCTGCTGGGGTTAGGGTTAGGGTTAGGGCACACCCCACGTCTCATCACAAGGGGACCATGCTGCTCCATTCGAGCTGGTTCTTCATCTAGGACATGGGGACAAATGTCTTGAGGATTTGTGTGAGAACCGTATGTCACCATGTGAGGCCATCAGGGCAAGTCCTCAGATTCCAGCAGCAGCCCTATTAGGACCACAGCTGATTAAAAGTCCCCAAGCATCTACACACCATTTAACTCAGTTAATCATCTGAATGTGGTATTGGAGCCAAGTCACCTAACAGCGAATGATTGTCCAAGGTCCCAGGGAGGAGAGGTGGTAGAATCAAGGCTCCCTAGCCGGCGGTTTGCATGGCTCGCCTAGCACCTACTCCCGGACATAGGGGACCCTGAAGGGCCGAATGGAAAGGGGGCAGGTTCCCAGGAGGAAGCGTTTGCCTTTCTAACTCATGTGTTTTACTGGAGGGAGATCCGTGACAGCCTCCTTCACACCCTTCCTCCCCCAGATACATTACAAACGGTGTCGCTGCTGCGAATCTCAAATGAGCACATCATGATCAGCCCTGCCTGGGAGGTGTGCCTGGGCCCACCAGCCAGTGACACTGTTACAAAATTAATCCCCAGAGAGCAGACACCCCCATCCGACTTGAGAGACCAGAGACAATGGAGCCTCCTGGAGGACTCCGGGCATGTCCTGTGGAACAGGCCCGGCACAGCTCACAGCACACAAGGTTGCTCCTACAAAAGGATTGGCCACAGCGGAGGGAGGACCACTCCGCCTCCCATGCCCACAAGTGAATCCCGACTTCATTTCTAAAAGCCAGAACACACCTAAATGACCCCCAACAGGGGTCTTGGCTCTGCTGAGGCTGCTGGGCTTGCTTATGAGCCTGAGGAGATTGGTTTTGGCATCTCCTTCTGGAGGAATGGGGGAGCGGCTTCGGGTTGGAGGGCTAATTTTTATCTACCCACCTGCATTGAGTGCAATGTGCATTTCTTTAGTATGTACCACCTCAGTTGGTTTAATGAGGCATGAGCTGGGTCTGGAAAGCAGGTTGAAGAACCTCTAGCATTCTGGCCTCTGTTTAGGGCAAAGGATGGGATAAAACTAAACATTATATGGCAATGCCTTACACGTATAAGGAGCTTTCAAACCTGCCTGCCAGTTTCATAACCGTGCCCTTTTTTTGATGCTACAGGCAAGCCTGGGAGTGAACCAGGGCCTGCATGTAACACACGAAAGAATGAGAACACTGAGGTGTAGAAAGGGGACCCGCTTGCTGAAGATCATGGAGGGACTGGAAGAGCTCACAGAGTTTTCACACCCAAGGCTTTCTTAGCAAAGCGTCCTTCCCCCTGAGGCCTGCCCGAGACAAATGACACTGAGAGTAGAGCAGGGGCAGAGGACAGCCACGGGGATGCGTGCAGACCGCGGCGTGATCATGTCCAGCCCAGCCTGGCCTGGCCCTCGGTGCCCCGAAGGGCAGAGTGCGGGTCCCGCAAGCCGGGTAGGTGAGCGCTCTGTGAATCTCCTGGCACCAGCACATGGGCTGTGGCTTCTCTCCTTGCACAGACTCCCTGCCCAGCCCAAGTCTGGTTTGGGCTGGGAACAGACTGATTTCACCCCCAGAGAAACCTGCCTCCGGGAGAGAATGCATGCAGCCTCGGGCAGAGGCCAGCGTTTGCCAGGCCTCACAGTGCACCAGTCACCTTTCACCCATGTCCAGTGCGCTCAGTTGTTTTCCAAATATTCACATGTGTCCTCACTCCTCCTGGAGCAGAACAATCACCTTGTGGGACAACAGGGCAGAGACTCTCATTCCCGTTGGGCAAGTGGCCTGCCCAGGTCCCCGAGCCAATCACAGATAACGGGGCACCAAAGCCCAGTCTCTCCACTCCAGCATCCAGGGCCAGGCGCGGTTTGGATCGGCCAGTGGCCTCCTGACCACCCCTCTCCTCAGCCAGCATTTGCTCCCGAACATAACTAGCCACCACTGATCGGCAGGAGAGAAAACAAAGGCTGGTCATGATATGTGCCGTACGTCCAAAGCCTCCCACTAACTCCCCTTCCCAGGGCTCCGCGGGCTGCACACATGCAACATAGCAGAGGCCCGCAGCGGGTCTCGGGGACGTCTCCCTATCCGGACAGGCATGCGTCTCCCCCTCCCACAGCCTTCCACATCACTCTTCCCTAACAACCTGGCTGGAGTATGCTGCTCAGGCCAGAGGGCCAAAGTGAGACAGGCTATTTCCTCCCCTTGAACCTGAGATGGATGTGTCTGCAGCACCTCACCCCATCTGACGTCTTGCACCACCAGGGCTGGAAAACAGGCACCAGGAAAGAGGTTGGGAGCGGGCCTGCTCCGTGCCGACACTGGTGTCAGTGAGAGCAACGTGTCTACTGCTTGGGATAGGAGGGAAAGAGGACATTTCCTGCAAGGTCCTCACTGTTACCGTAGCAATGCTATCCACTAGGAAACACGGCCCGGGGACCGTCATGGGCTGCAGCCCATCATCCAAGCACCCCTCCCCACCCTCCACCATTCCCTCTCCTTCCTCCCTGAGAAGCTCCTAGGAAAAAGTGGGTGAGCTCCCCTCTCCAAAAGCAGAAACCCAGGAATACAACTCAACACAAGCCAGCCTTCCAGGGACTCTGCAGCTTCCCAGGACAGGCGTGAGTCTGCTTAGCGGAGTCGAAAAGCACACCACGTACTCAGTTTAAGAGGTGCCAGGTAATTGCTCCTGGCAGGTAGAGCCGATTGACTTGTCTTTCTTGTTTACCACATCTGGGTTTGGGAAAATAACAGCCAGATGTTCAGAAAGCAGTTTCCTTCATCCTTTACAAAGTGAAACAAAGCACTGTGGTCAGATGTGAATCTGTGTGTGTTTAAAGGCTTATGCTGTTGGTTACATAAATATTTAAAAGATGTCCTATGTGATTACACAAAGGGTCCTAAATAAAACCCCAGGTGCTAAAGGGTGGGAGATGACTCTACTCGCCCTCCAACACATTGCTCTTCCTTCTCACTCTTCTCTCTCCTCCCCTCCACCTTCCATCTTGGTCCCATATTTTCTCTGGCTCTCTTTCCAAGCTGCATGGTGTTGAGCTTTTCAACAAGCAGACGAGTGGAGTTTCAGTCTCAGCTCCACCAGCAAGCATTTGGGGGACCTTGGAAAAGTCGCTGACCGCCATCACTCTCCTGCATCTCCAAGGCGAAAGCAAGATGCTGCCCGTAGCACTGGCGTTCTGGGCCATTCAAAAGGGAACATACCTCCAAGGTCTACTCTCTTAAGGGACTCCGTGCATTGATTCAGTGGCTCAACAAACATTTGTTAAGCACTTATGTGTACTGGCCATTGTTCTAAGATACAAAGAACAGCACCTAAGCCATTGTGGTCATAAGGAACATTGTCAATTGCTTTTCCCGGGAATAAGGACTCTGGGAGTGTCATCCTCCCCCCCCTCCCCCCCCCCCCCCCGCCGCCCCCCGCTTCCTAAGACCCCAACATGGCACTCCAGTTTTCATAGGGCAAAGTTCCTAAGGGCTGAAGGAGTAGGCAGGAGCCATATCACAGCAGGAAGTCACCTGCGTTCCTGTCCAGTCCTACTTCCAGGTGGCTTTCTTCTCTCCACTGCCTGCCAGCTGCCCCCGCTCTCCCACCTCCTCTGGGCATCAGGCTTCCTTGTGCTTTTACCTTGGACCCTCGGTGCCAGCTGTTTCCCCTGCTCAGCACCCTCTTCTCTCATTGGCCACCTGCTCATCTTCAAATCCCAGCAAATCATCAGCTTATCCAGCAGCCACTCAAGCAGGCCTTCTTCTCTACCGTGGAAGCACCTGATTGCAGCTGCTTAGACACCTGGAGGGCAGGAGCTTTGTCTGTCCTGCTTGCCTCCACTCACAGAAGGGCCCTGATGCACTCCTGTGGACTGACCCCAGGCGGCTGATCTACAGATCCCTTAGTATATCCTATGTGTTGCCTTCATTTTGGAGGAAGAGTTTTGCTTGCAGAGCCCAGAGCAGGAAGGGCCCGTAGGCTTCCAGCCCAGCCTCAGGGAGAGACTCACCTTGGCTTAGAGAAGGGCCAGCACCACCCGCCTGAGCACAAGCCTTGAACTTGGGCTGAACCCTGCTCAGGAGCATCATCCTGGGAAAAGAAACTGCATTTGCATCGATTCTCCACACAGCCATTCTCTTCAGGGCCATACATTGTTCCTTCTTGACATGGGGCCTGGGGAGCCGTCCCCCCTCCCTCGCTCTCTATGTAAATACAGGCTCCTTGAAGGATATTTATTGGCCTGCAGAGAAGATGCAGGGAATTCTGCTCTCTAGGTGAGTGATAAAAAGGAGCAGTGAGCGGATATGTTCGCCAGCTTATTCACCACAAATCTCTTATTTATGGCCTCATAACCTTCTGCCGGCCTAGGACTCTCCTCCCCACCTGGTTCCTTCCCAGACGGAGAAAGTGCTGAGCTGAGGACTATTTGTCTAAGGTTCCTCTCTGTTTCTGGTTTCGACAGCTGGAGCCGGCCCCATTGATCTCTGTGTGTCTGCGTGGATGGTGATGAGGTCTGCGGGATGAGTCCCTGCTGCAAAGCATGCTGGGCTTATTATGGCCTTGCACCTGATGAGTGGTCCAGCCTGTATTTCAACCCCTCCAGCATTCATGGAAGCTCTACTGTGCCTGGCACTGTGGGCCCTGCCAAGAATGGAAAGGATGATAGTGCTCTGTGTACCTCCCTTGGACCTCCTTCTCCAGCTTCCTGAGCAATAGGGAGCAGCTCCCAGCCAGGCCTCGAGTTGGGTGCTTTGGATGTAGTGCACTCAGTAGACTCTTAGCAATCTTATCAGGACAGAACACGTCCCCACACCAAACTCATCATAGACGTCCGAGGCTATTTTTTCTTCATCCCTCAGTGGAATTACAGACCCCTAACTGGGTGTTCTCCGAGGGTCCTCCCACAACAGACAGCCCAGCCCTGCTGATGGTGCCTCCTTCCACTGGTCCTCCCATTCCCTGGCTCCATGCCCACCACACCCCCAACGGTTAGGTTTCCATCAGACCAGGGGATGGGAGGACCAGTGGAAGGAGGCAGATGTACTATTTTATAGACAGAGACTTTCATTTCTGTATCTCCAGCATCAGCTCTGGGCCTGGCCCACAGACACACACGAATAACAAGTGGTACATGGATGAACTGGATGTTATCTCCCATCGTCCTGATGAGGGGAATAAGATGTGCCTAAGGCCATGGGGTGGGTTATGGCAGAGCCAGGGATATGTCACCAGGACCTTGGTCTGGGCCTCTCCTTGGCATCAAGTCCCCTACCCTCTCTGGGACCATATCCATCCCCAGAAAATCTCTCTTCCTCGTTGCTAAGAATATGAAAGGGATCCTCACATCCCCATCCTATGGAGGCTCCTCCCTGCTTCCCACCCCTTTGATCTCCCCCTGCTCCCCTCCACATGCCCATTCCTCCCAAATCAGAAACACATGTTTCCTTTGACCTTCGTTGTTTGTGACTCCCCAAATGGTGGCTTTCCCAAAGGTCTCAGGGCCCCCGCTGCTCTGGAGTTCTGTGTCTGGGGTCCATGCTGGGCATGGGCTAGCAGGCTGGGAAGCCAGCCTCATGGGAGGCCCGAGTCTCCACTGGCTACAGCTCCTGGAAGGACAGGAGACCTCATGGGGGCTGGGGAGAGGGGGAGCACCATGCACTCTTGATCCCCAACAGAGGGGCATGTGTCACTGCACATGAACTCTGACGGCAGGGACGACAAACTACATTTCACAAGTGAGGAGCCTGGGCTGCGGAAATGCAATTGAGAGTAAGGCAGAGGCGGATGTGAGAGGCCCTATCAGATGCCCCCACAGTACCCTCCACAACCCCATCACTCCCAGGAACCCCTCTATTGGGGAAGAAGCAGATTTGTTGGAGAGGTGCCTGGCTAGGGTGTCAGCTCAGCTATCACTCACCCCCAATGGGAAGAAAGTTGCCCCCAAACACACACACTTTGTGACATTATTGTTCAGAAAAGTCCCCCATCCGCTCAGCGGGCATGCATGGAACAATGAGTGCCTGCCCCTCTCCACCCCACCCGCCACGGCTTTCCCTGGGGGCTGCAACTGTCTCTTTCGGGCTCTGTGGAGCGCCCCTTCCTGTGAGCTCTCTAAGCTAGGCCAGCCGAGGAGCCACCGGGAGGTGTTCTGAGCAGCCTCACTCCATCCCTGACAGCCGAGTGCCCCTCGGGAGACACGATTCTCTCAACTGTTTCTTTAACGGGGAAATAGGACGAACAGCACCTACTGCACAGGAGCCTGTGCATGTGAATGGAGTGATGTCTGTAAGCCTGGGAGCCCCACGGTGCCATGAGGAACAACAGGAGCCGATGTGGAAAGCACTCAGTGAGCATTGTCTCCGTCGGTCCGCGGCAACCCTCTGAGGAGGTGTTTTGCCATCACCCCATTTTACAGGGGGTGAAACAGAGAAACAGAGGCTCAGGACTTTCCCAAGAGTGCACAGCCCTAAATAGAAAGGCAGGAACCAAAACGCATCCTGCCTCCTTGCCTCGTGTGCCTTGCTTTCCTGTGACCAGGTGCCTGGCGCTGTCCTAGCTGAGCACACACCATGTGTCCAGGGCACAGTGTGGGTCAAGCACAAAGGACGAAAAGATGAACATGACGTGGCTGCATGTTCCCCTTGCAGATAATGAGAGAGAGAGAGAGAGAGAGAGAGAGAGAGAGAGCCCGGAGGGAGACCTCAGTGTTGGAGTCTGCATGTGGGGGTGGGTAGCAGTGAGGAAGGGTTCCTGCAGCAGGTGATGACTGATCTGAGAGAGAAGAATCAGAACAGGTGGGCCAGGCTTGGGGGAGAAAGTCAGGACTTTCCACGCAGAGGAGCGTGAGTAAGCAAAGGAACTGCGCCGCTACACAGCCTGAGTGCACAGAAGGCAAGGAGCTGGGTGTGCCCGAATACCGAGTGCCAGGCAGGGAGTGCGGATGTGGGGCTGCAGGAAGGTCTGGGAGTGCGGGCCGTGCACTGTGGGCAAGAGGGAACTGCAGAAAGGTTTTAAGCAGAAAGAGATGTGGTCAAATTTGTGTTTCTGAGGGATTATTCTGGCTATTTTGTATGGATCAGGGACCAGCCTGGGTCAGGGAGACCTTGGGGAGGTGAGAGGTGGTGAGGGCCTGAGTGGGAAATTTGGGAGCAGTGACAGGAGTGGAGGAATAAACTTGGAGATTAGTTAGGAGGTCTGAGCAGCAGGAAGTGCTGGATGAGATGAGGGACATATGGGAGACGGATGAGTCAAGGTGTTGTCCAGGTTCCTTACTGGGGTCCTGGCTGGGTCCTGAGCAGGGACCCATCGAGGACTGCTGCTCTGGGCAATCAGGTGGTGAGCTTCTGACTCCCGATGCTGGAGGCCCATGGGCTGCTCCAGGTTGAGGATGCCTGGGGGGCTGGGTCAGGACCCATGGCTGAGCCGAGAGGAGTCAGCTGGAGCTGTGGACTGGGCATGTGCCAGCTTGTCGCTGGAGGCTGACGTCTTGGGAGTGTTGTCGAGCAACAAGAGGATCCAAAGGCAAAACCCGGGAGAAATACTAACCTTAACAATTTTTCTTTTCAATTACAGCTGACACTCAATATTATATTAGTTTCAGATGTAAAGCATAGTAGTTAGACATTAATATAATTTATGAGGTGATCCCCTTGAAAAGTCTACTACCCACCTGATACCATACATAGTTATTACAGTATTATTGACTATATTCCCCATGCTGTACTTTGCATTCCCATGGCTCTTCTGTAATAGTAACTTTTAAGAGGAAAACTGTGGCAGGACAATCCAGGGAGGGGGCCAGCTAGTCAAGAGAGAGGAGGGGCAAGGGTTTCAGAAGGAGACAATGGCCAACAAGTAAGGACTGCTAGGTAAGGACTGAGAAGTGTCCACTGGACTTGGGACCTCAGGGTCCCTGGACTGTGGCTGAAAATGGGTTTCCTGGAGGTTGGCAACATATGTCAGAGCAAGAAAGACAGCAGACCGGGAGGCTGGAAAGTGGAGACCCGCAGTACAAGTTCTTTTTTGCCACTGAAGGGAAAGAGGAATGAGTTCCATCTAAAGAGGACAATGAGGCCCAAGAGCGGCTGTGTTCTCAGATGGAACCAGCCTCAGCAGGTTCGCTGGGTTCACATCAGAGATGCATTGACTGTGAAATGGACAGCAGGTCGTTGACACGGCCTGGAGGACACAAAAAGCAAGACTCCATGGGAATGAACAAATGGGATACCTCCCCTCACAGAGCAACTCCTTGGAGGAGCACCTGCCTGGCCTTTCTTTTTACGCTGGAGCCCCTGTCACCCCTTCGTTACTTCAATTTTCTCCAATCACTTTTGCTACATGGCATCTCATTTCTGTTCATTTGATCACAGCTTCTCACCAGATGTGAGCTCCAGGAGGACAGGAATGTTCTATGCATCGTTCATAGCTGTGTCCCCAGCACACAGAACAGTCCCTGGCACAAGTAGGAGCTCAACTAATGCCTGTTAGTGGATGGATGTATTGATACAGTGAGAAGACATTCCCATACACAACTGACTGAATCAAGGAGTCATGGGTCCATATTTCGACAGGTGGAGGAAGTGTTAGCAGGGGTGTATTAGAGAGGAATTGGTGGGCATGGCCTATTTGGGAAAAGGCAAGGGTCCACTATTCCGTCCTTCCTTCTTCCTTCCCTCCTTCCTCCTTTCTTCTTTCCTTCTTTTCTTCCTTTTTTTATTCTCTCTTCAACCTTCGTGGAGTACATATGATGTGCCAGGAATTATCAAGGCAAAGATGAGCAATACAGACGCTCCCTCCATAAGGAGCTTATAATCCAGTGGGGGAACAGGAGAGAGACCATCAGAGCCCAAACATGATGTATATTACATGGGTCATGCATTAGGCTGGGGAGAAAAGGGGTGGGGGGCAAATGTAAAAGGCCTTGAATGCTGAGATAAGGACTTTAACTTACTGGAAAATAGACTTTTAAAGGGAGAGCTATTGAAGGTTGATACCAGGGAAGCCTCAGAGCCACCCCTACGTTGCAGAGGAACTTGGGGGCAGCAGGAGGGCCCGTAAGAAAGGGGGCTAAGCACAGGGACAGGAGGCCTGAGAAACTGGTCCCAGTCAGTGCTGGAGCCACTTTCTAGCAGAACCGTCAGACCCCAGTGGGCCACCTCTTCCCAACTCCTCCTTTAACGACCTCACCATTGACAGCCTACAATTGGCCCTCGTGGGCACACTTATCCCAGGGAAATTGGCGCGCTTTTTCTTGGGGTGGGTTTCCCCACACAGTCACGAGAGGCGGACTCCCAGAGTGACATAGGAACTTACTACCAAGCCGGGCTTCTCTGTCCAAAGCCCTATGGGACTTGTTCAACTCGGACTTTCATCTCCGCTTCCGTCTTCTTTTTTCAGAAACAGACTCTGTGTGTCCTCCCCGCTCGGACCATCACATCTGGTTCCATCCTCTGAGTGGAACAGACAAAATCAAGACAAACTGAGAGGGTGAAAGGGCTTCAGCAGCCCTGAGACCGGCTCTGTTTTGTTTTGTTTTTATAGCTTAGAGACCTCTGGATCCTGGGGGATGAGCTGCTGAGCAGCGAGGGAACAAAATGTTTCATCTGTGTGTGGTGTTTGCAGCCAAATTACCTGACCCAGAAGCAAGAGAAGTGGAAGGCAGAGGGCGGGCGAGCCAAGTTCCTCCCTCGGCCTCCCAGAGCTCTGGTCCTCAGCATCCGAGGAAGGAGCTCAGCCAGCTGAGCCGGAGGGCCAGGCCAAGCACCAGCTGGGAGGCGGGCCGCCGGGAGAATGGGCTCAGTGAGCGGTTGTCTCTGGGCGCTGCCCTCACATGTCTGCCCGCGGCTGTGGCTGCTTCATGTGTAGGTAAAACACAACAGTGTCTCCCCAAGGTGACAGGAAGAGAAAAGGGATCTGCAGGGATTCCATAAAGCTATTGACTCCTGATGTTAGTTACAGCCCGAGAGTGGAAACAGGCATGATGGTTGGACTGTCAGTTTTGAGGAAATGTTCGCCCCGAGCAGAAGTTTGGGGGGCAGACTTCACAATGCCTGCCGAAAACGCCTATTGCACACAGGGGCGTGCGTGTGGATGCACATGCACAATTAATCAATTAATAGTCAGAACAGTGGCCAGGTGTCTGCAGCTAAACAGGGCTTCCTGTTTTCACATAGCTCCTCCATCCCCCTTCCCGTCCGCTGCAAGGGAGGCTCGTTTCTAGTGTGTGCACCCTAGAGGTTGCCCAATAGATGCGCGCATTTCTAACACCTAGCATCACCGGTGCCCCTCCTCACCTTTCATTCCTGTTCTGCTCTCCTGTCCTCCCTCCTGATTTTCACTAACCTGTCCCTCTCGTCCACAGTCCACCTGTCTACTCCTCCCACTGCCCCCCTTCATCTTCTTTCCTTCCTCTCCCTTTTTCTTTGTGGCTCCTGCTCCCTTTTCTGACTCCTCTTCTCTCCTCCCTTTTCTCTTCTTTCCATTCTCTCTCCTTCAGCAGTCCCTGCCTCTCAAGGTCAACAAGCAACTCTGCACAGAGCTTCCCTCAGAAGAGCTCACTTGGCTTTAATTAGGATCCTTTCAGCAGCCCTGACCCCAGACAAAGCCCTGCACTCGAGCTGCCTATTTCCTTTGCTCTATCTTGTCACCTCCCTCCTCTATGCCTTTAAGAGCAAAAATCCAATAAAAGAGATTTAGAGTAGACATATGGAAGAGGAAAGGACGGAAGACGTCCCCCCTCCTCCTCAGCAGTAGAGATGAGAAAACTGAGACTGGGAGAGATACCGTGACATGCCAAGGTCAAGTAGCCAATGAGCGGCAAAGGCTGGTGTCAGAACCCTGGCTCCCCAAGCCCCTCCCCATGAGCTGCCCCCTGGACCTGGCCATGGAGGAACTCCTTAGAGCATTAAGGGCACCCCTCCCAGGACCAGACTCTGCTTAGCAATAGTGCTGACTTTTTTCCAGACATGCCCCAAGGCATCTTGGGAAGAAGCTACAAAGTTAAACAAAAACAAACGGTGCACTGGGTAATTGCACATACTCCTATTTTCTTAATATACCGACTGTATCTTGTTAAGGGGGGCTTCTGAACGTGGACAGAGAGAACCTTGTCGTCACCCATTAAAAATGTCTAATTTCACACACTGTCATGCAGCTCCCCATCCAGCTGGCTCTCCACCGAAAAGGAGCAAATGATTGCATCTGGGCACGTAGCACGTAGGTATTTTGCACAGGGAATATTAGACCCTACTCTAATTGGCTTGCATAGTTGCCATCTTCGGCAGACTTTTAATTTATCTAAAACAGAGACCTGGCTATTTCAGACAATGCCATCTGCCCGGTGCAGAAGTGGCATTACGTCTTACCTGAGTCTGTCCCATCTCCAGTCCTCAGTTTTCCCAACTGTAAGTCGAGAGTGGACTAGAGTCTCCAAGGACCCATTCAGTGCTAAGCTTTGTTGTTGCTCAGACTTGCTCTACACTTGCCAAAAACTTAATGGCACAAAAACGCTGAGCAAAAGTCTGGTTTTTGTTAGAGCCTTTGCTTACAGAGCCGTCTCCCAAATCAAGGACCTTCCTGATGCTTCTTAATAAGCCAACCCCTTAAAGAAAGATGAAAATTATAATATGGAACCTCTGGGTGCACTCTGCTCCCCATAATGAAATGTGCAGGAGGACGAGCATCCGGTTCAAGGACTTTATACAAGTTATAATAACTTAACAGTAATAAGCTAATAGTCAAATGGAATTAATAACAGGAATGTGGCCATTTAAGCAGTGAGATGGCCCTGTGTCATGGAATTTTTGCAGCTAAACCCTCTCGAGTTTCTATAAGCTAATAGCAATTAGCTCCTGAGTTAATGGCAGCTGCGGTCATAATGAGATTGGAATTGATCATTTAGAAGCAGGCGCCCATCAGATGGTCTTATGAGGCATTTCAGCATAAAGCACTGCCGTGACCCCTCCTCCTCATCCCTTTCATGGTGACCCCATCTTTTCTAAGGTTTTCTGGACTCAGCACACTCCTTTACGTGCAGCACTCAGCTCTCTGGGGCCCCTGGAGTGCAGCCCCATCAAGGTGGGTTGTGCGGCCTGCAGACCAAGACTTCTGAGCCTGTGAAGAATGGATTCCACTCGGATCCTGCTGCACAAACCCTTCTCTGGGCAGGTACCTTTTTGAAAGGCTAAGTCCATCTTAGCTTCAGAGTCTATTCCTGGATCCACCACTTCTCTGATCTGGCTAGTGGACTAACTTCTCCGAGCCTCAGCTTCCTTAACTATAAAATGGGGAGCATATTATCTACCTCGTGGGGTCACAGTCATGAGATAATAAGGAAATCTATGTAAAAAGGCCTTATATAGTACCTTTCATAAAGAGATGCTCAATAAATGTGTTTTTTCTGTATTGGTAAGCTTTTGTTATGTAACAAATCATCCCCCATATGTATGGTTTAAAATGATAATTATATATTTTAGCACATAATCATGTGGATCTGCTGTGTGTGTGTGTTTTTTATCTAGATGAGGAATCAGTTAAAATAAGAGATATGAACATGCTTTATAAAACATAAAGCACTGCAGCACTTCAAGACATTTGGGGCAGGTGTCTTTTCCAAGCATCGGTTTTCTGATATATTCATAGGCATGGGTTTGTCTCGATGCCCCTCCCACTTTGTTGTCTGGGATGTTGGAAAGCATTGTGGTCCAGAAGCAGTTTTCTGCCGAATGGAGAGAAAGGGGAGGGGAAGGTGTAGCAATAAAGTTCCCTATGTCCCTTCTGTCTTTGGATGTTGCTGGAAATTCAATACATGGGCCCATACATAGATACCTTTGAGCCAGCTCTGAGGAGTCTGAACAAAAGATAAATAAAGTACTTAGGACTCAATTCCAAAGTTGTTTTCCTCTCTTATTTAAAGAGCACAACTCTTTTCTCTGGAGGATGAAAGTCAATATTTGAGTAAAAATTGAGCCTCACACCATCCCTATCAAAGGGTCTGAGCAAATTTTATGGCTGAGGGATGTGTGGAGAAATCGAGGCAAATACTAACACTACTACCTTTCCCATTTTAAGTTCGTGAAGGCTGCAGAGGGAAGCTAGGGGGAAAAGCTCCACTCTCTCTGGGTTTACCTGAGGGTATTTTCTCTCTTTGCCCATATGTCATGGAGTATTTGATCTGAAGGGATGCGGGGCCCATCTATCTTGAGAACACACCACTTCCCGTCATGCCTGGTGTATCAGTCAGCATAGTCTATGTTATACTGCAGTAACAAGTAGCTCCCAACTCTCAGTGGCCTTTAGCAACAAAGGCTTATTTCTCACTCACATTAGATGTCCTTCAAGATCTGCTGTAACTATATTCTATGCCATCTTCCTTCCAGTATCAGGTTGAGAGAGCAGCCTCGACCTGGGGAGTTGTTAGTTTTGTGTCAGAGGGAAAGCAGAGTAGAACTCTAGCTCTTAATGCTCCTGTTCAGAAGGGGCACACCACTTGTGCTCACGTTTCATTGGCTAAATCAAATCAAATGGCCAAGCTTAATGGGGTAGGGAGAAATAATCTTCCATGGAAAAGACCAGCGAATATTTTAAACAATAATCTAATCTAATACATATGGCCTCTGCATGGGTCTGCCTGGTGCTGGTGTTTAGACAAGGGTGTGGGTTTTCCAGGGCTGGGCTGGAATGGAGGGGGAATGAGACCCAGGAGTACCGACGGGGAGGTGGGAGGCCCTTTGGTTTTGCTCTGTCTGCTTCAGTCTCCAGCAGAGGAAATTTTAACAGGCGCTTCCATGAAACCGTTTGCTCATGAACTCCACAAATTTCCAGACATTTCATCTTGAAGCAGCCCCAAGAATTGCTGGAGGAAAGCCAGCTGCCTGGGCTGTCTGGCTTCCTCTGAAGGAGAAAATGTCCCCTCCTCCCAAGGTCACCCAGGGCAGGAGGCTGAGTGCTGTTTGGAAAAATGGGATGGGGTGAAGTTCTGTGTAGGGCCATCAGTCACCCCAAAATCCCCTCCACTGGGGCCTGAGCCCACACACTCTGTATCAGAGAACCCTCGCTCTGCTTCATTTTTTTCATCAATCAAATGAGGGTAATAGCATCAGGGCTGCCTTCAGACTGAGATGGGAAATTTCTCTGAGAAAGAGTAAATAGTAGTTTGTCTCATGCTCCCAGAAGTGTGATAAACACGGTGCATCTGCTGCTTCCTGTCCCCACCTGATTCATGAGGACTCAGAGAGATGGGAAGGCTTCACCTCCAAGATCTCTAAAGGTGGCCATGAGGCAAGGAGAGTGGGCGCATCTCCAGGAGGCAGAGATTTTAGCTCAGATGAGAAACACTCTAACAAGGCCAGAGCCACAGGGAGACGGACTGGGCAGACCAGGGAGATGATCATGGTGAGGCATTCCCTCCATGGTCTTCCCAGTGATGCTGTAGCTAGCGGTAGGCATTAGATGGATGTTGGGATTGAGTGCCCACGGATCATGGATTCTCAGGTCTGCACTATATTGAGGGTGCAGTTCTGAGGTCCCCTGACTCTGATGTCATGGATGAAACCGTAAAAGGCCATGCAACGTTAGGTGTAGCACATGCTCTTGCCTGACCTCCCTTTTGAAGTTCCTTCACTCCTAAAATTCCAGAAGGCCTAAATTCTTACTTATGCCCAGCCCTTAGCATTTCTTCCAGGTCTCATGGAAATGAGGTATCCACCTGTGGGCTGGTGGCTTTCTGCCCACAGGAAGCAGGACATGCCCCTTGAGCCCCATCAAGGCACAATGAAGCATTCTGGGGGGACACTGTGGCCCCTGATGGCTGGGGAGCAGTGATGTACCAATGCCCAAGGTACTGGACTGTTCCCAGAAGGAAGGACAGTGGCAGCACTGTGGATAGGTTGGGGGCGGGCATATTGTTAGGAATGGATCATGTCACAGCCTGGATGTGCTGGGCATACAGAGGGCTCCGTTTTTCTAATGATTATTTTCTTGCACTGGGGGCAGTGTGGTTTCTTCCTCCCCCTCCTCCTTTATCATCGTCATTTTCTTTCTTATCATTGAAAATAGCTTGGGCATTCCCTGAGGTCTGTCAAGTTCACATGCTCCTGGGGTCCCTGATGGTCCTGTGAAGCAGCCGGAGTTGGGAGCACAGTCCTATCTGGTCAGTCAGCCAGCTGTGGCCCGGAGGGAGAGAGGTGTGCACCTTGCCCAAGCCCCGGGAAGCTGCCACCTCCTCGAGGCACATGCTCTTGAATGTCCAGGCATCCCTGCCCTCCACACTGGAGGAGGAAGCTGTCAGGGCTGAGGGGCCAGGCGCTGTACTGCTGTGTGACCATGAGTATGGCCCAGGTCACTGCCTGCCACTTTCAAACGTGCCCCTTGCTATATCCCAGGCGAAGAAGAAATGAGTAACTGCACAACGTGCCAAAGTACCCGTGTCACTGTCACCGCCGTCGTGTGGGTTTATCCTCCCCTCTGCCTGTCTGGTGCACTGGGGGTGGACCTGCAATGACACAGGCCCCTGCAGTGCAGGGTTTGCGGAGAGAGAAAGGCGGCGAGCAGGGCAGGCCCTCCGGGAACAGGGCTACCTGCTCAGGAAGATGGGGAAGCAAGGCTTTGCTCCCCTCCAGCATTTAATTTGCTGTGTGAACGTCAGCAAGTCACTTCCCTTCTCTGGGCCTCAGTTTCCCCACCTATAAAATTAGGGTTTAGAGAGCTAGAGGCTGGAGTTTCCCTATTTAGAAATATATGGACACACTTTCCATGACTGCAGCTCCCCAAAGGGGGACCTCAGCAGCCAGTGAGCAGTCACTGGGGATAAATTAATGTCACCAGCCCTGCTCTGTGCCTCCACCTGCTCTGAGCCTGTCCCTTTGTAATAGTGGCATCTATCTCCGACTACCCTCTGTGATAAGCACTTTCAGTACCTCAGCCACCATGTGGGAAAGGTATCACTCCCCTATTTTACAGCTGGGAAAACTGAGGTTCAGCAAGGTGCAGTGATCCGCCCACGGCCACAGCTGGATTCCAGTGCAGGGGTGATGAGCTCTGCGTCCTGCCTCCAGCCCGCGCTGCTGCTCTGGGGTCCAGCAGGTGTTGACAGTTTCTCCCTGAGAACGCATACAGCTGAGCTCCCTCTCCTCCTTGCTCTGAACCTGCCGCGAATCAGGACAGACAGAGGCACAAAATAAACGGAGACCCAATGGGAGCACAGGGCTTCCAGTGGAATCATTTTGCTCAGCGGCCTCTTGTCTGCAAGCTGACCCTCTTAGGAGCTTCAAAGAGAAATCAGCTCCCAAGCAGGGTCCTCCGCCTGAGCCAAAGGCCCTTCATCTGGAATGTTAACATACCAGCAGCTGCCCGGCTGGTGCCTGCCGCCGATCACACTCCCACAGGGATTCCTCCTGGGAACGTGCCCGGAGGCTCCAGGAGCTGGTGGGCCCTACGCACATCCCTGTTACCTTCTGTTTGGTTGTCCCAGAGCTTCCTGCAGGTCTCCAGCCAAGCGTGCCTCAGGAGGGTACCTCTGGGGTAGGACAGGACCATTGACTGCAGAACCACGCCCCCCCCCCCCCCCACCACCACCACAGGGGACTGGTCCTTGATGCTTGGGAAAGGTGACTATGAAGACCTTCAAGATCCAACCCACACCCCACAGCGAGCACAGTCAGGCTGGGACTCAGCCACATCTTGAAGAAAGGACACCAAAGCTAGAGCAGGAGACATAGCTCAGCCGCGTCAAGGCTGTGCAACCTCAGCAGCCCCAGACCCTGCAGACCTCAGTCTTCTCTGGGCACAGGGAGCGGGTTGGACTTGATGCTCTAAGTGTCCCCCAGATGGAACATAAGATAGTGATGCCGGGGGAGCACTGGGCAGTCTGAGGCCTTGGGTTCAAATCTGGACTCTGCCACAGGACAACCTTTGTCCCTTTGCTGAGGCTCCTATGGCAGCAGGTTTGTCGTGAACTAAGATGGTCACTGCAGGACCTAGAGGAGGCCTCTCTGTGGACTCACGGGACATTTGCTGACTGAGATTTCATTCACTACCTGAAGCCAATGCTGAAATCCAGCTGGAAGCGATTATGCTTCCTCTGAGCTGCACAGTTGAGAAGGCTAGTGGTTTACAATTAATCACAATAAACAGTAATGGGAAAATGCTTCCTGGAATGTCACAGTGCAGAAGAACTTGCATGGGAACACCTTGTTCCGTAAGGTCAGCGGTTTTATGCTACCAACTCTCATGGCCACCCCTGCCAACCTGTACTTCAGTCCCTGACACATAGTAGGTCTTAATAACGGGTGCCCTGCTTTTCCCTCTTAGTGGAAATTTGGAGGAACCACTACATAGTGACAGTAACAGCAAACACTTACTGGCAATTAACACATTTCAGTTACTGTTCCAAGTGCTTTATATATTTTAGTTCACTTACTGCTTATGACAACTTCGTGAGATGGGTAATATTTCAGAGAGAGAATTTAAGAAACTCGCCCAGTCACCGAGGTGCTAAGTAGCAGAGGCGGGATTTAAACGCAGAGAATGTAGCTTGAATTTGTTCCTTAAACATGAGGCCAGAGGCTCTCAATCTTCTTCAGCATCACAACCACCTGGTGGGTGGTGGCAAGCTGAGGCCTGGGCTCCATCCAGGAGTTTCTGATTCACCAGGGCTGGGCGGGGACTGCGAATTTGCATTTTTCTCAAAGTTCCCAGATGCTGCTGGTCCAGGGACCACACTCCAAGAGCTACTGCTTTGGCCATTCTGCCTCAGCGTCCAAGGGAAACAGCTCTGGTGAACCCCAAGGCCACCTGAGGCTCTGGGATCCCAGTCTTTCCCAAAGTATGATCCACAGAAAATACTCCCACTGGTTTCTGATAGGCATTATATGGTAAAAATGGGGGTAGATCAAGTCAAGTATGTTTAAGAAATTGGGTTCAATAGATTTAAACAGGTTTCTTAGCTGATTTTCTACGTTGTGTTTGTTTATATAGTATTCAAATGTACTGTAACGTACTTCAGCAAATTTTCTAAACACTTTTGACTTCAGTATCCAAAGTAGCTCATGGGAACAATGCCCTCCAGAAAAGCCTTGGAGAAACACTGGCCCAGGCCGACTCTCCCCCTCCCCCGTATGGGAAGCCTCAGAGGCCTTCCCCGGGAGGCCTAGCATCCAAGGTGACTATTCTGGGTTTACTAAGACAGTCTTCCCTATGAACTCTGTGAAGTGGGTCCGAACCAATATGCATTACACAAGGAAAAGACTACCCCTCCCTCTTCTCAAACCCAATGGATCACACCTCAGACCTTCTGCAAGTTCCTGAAGCAAATACTGTTGTTGCCTAGGCAAGACTGTAGGGATGTTTCAGTGCAACTCCATTCCAACTTTCAACTATTCCAAATGTATATGTCTTTAAGACCCTAGGTAGGCACACAAGTGTCATTCTCGGTGAAGGGGAAAGACCAGGGTTTCACGCAAGCCCCAGTGAGAAAAGATGAGCTCTATTTCACAAGACTCTCATGAGCATTTATGCAGCTCCAGGCACTGGGATGGCAAAGAAGAATAAAGCAGGATCACTGCCCAGAACATGCTCACAGTGTGGTCAGGGAGGCCACCTGGCCACATAATCTATGTCAAGGTAGGCTGCAGTGAGCAACAAAAAGCATTTGGAGAATGGAAGAGTCACTTCTCATTAAAGATCAAGGACTTATGTGAATAGACACATCATATTCTGGGAAAGAATCGGCTCCCCCCCCCCCCCCCCCATCTAATCAACCACAACACCTTCTTCAGAGGTGTGAGCGCTGGGGCCAGTGAGCAACAGGATCTGCAGATTGTGAGCAAATCCCAAGTTGTGACAGGCAGCACAGAATTTATTTTCTCTCTGGTCCAGGCAAGAATTGGGTCTCAGCCACAGAGAGCACCAGGAGAAGATCAAAACAGTAGAGTATCTTTGAAAGACCTGGATCTCTGGAGAAGCCAGAAGGACCTCTTAGGCCAGCCTGAGTATTCCTGAGAGAACCTGCCGGTCTTTCTGACCAACCTGACAGGTGGGCCGCACAGGTGAGCTGGGTCCTCACCATTCCTGTGGCTAAGGAGAAGACATGAAAACAAAGAGGCTTCCTCTGAGCGCCTCAATCAATGTGGGGTCTGACAGTATGCCAGCTAGAGTTATAAGAAGCCTTGACTGGGACTGACTGGGGAACTGTTTTCAAGAGGACTCATTCCCATGGTTGACGGTAGGAAGCCTTAGGTCCTAGGCAGGAGGCCTCCATTTCTCACCATGCAGATGTCTCCATAGGCTGCTTGAAGGTCCTCAAAATATGGCAGCTGGTTCCCTCCATGTCAGGTGATCAGAAACATACAGCAAGAAAGAAGCTCCGGTGCCTTTAATGGCCTCGTCTCAGAAGTCACACATAGTTGATTCTTCTACTTTCTACTCCTTAGAAGCAAGTCCAGCCCCACACAGGGAAGGGAATGAAGCTCTATCTCATGAAGGGAGGAGTTTCAAAGAATTTTTGTACTTATTTTAAAACCACCACACCATGTATGGACAACAGTAAAGGAAGAATTTGAGCCATAAAAATGAATCAGAACAGAGACTGTGGGAGACTGAAAGGCAGAGAGAGAGAGAGAGAGAGAGAGAGAGAGAGAGAGAGAGAGAAACAGCAGTGAGTAATTAACCTATACATAGTTAAATTTAAATGGATAATTATAGTTTCTTGGAATGTGTAATGAAAGTGCTAAAAAAGATCCTGAAATAGAAATGACATAATATTAGAGGGAAACCTAACAACAGTCTGGAACTAATTACAATAAAACTGTCCTGGGGAAAACTGGGATTTGGAGGGGGCAGAGAGAAGGTACAAATAAAAGTGTCCTAAAATTTTCATCTGTAAGAAGAGTGGGAAATTAAAAGGATTTTGAAGGCCATACAATATTGGAGTGAAGGGAGAAGCAGAAGGGGAAATATTTGGCATTTTGTTTTAGTAAAATAGAGAAACATGTATTTCATTATAAGTGTGGGGAAACAGAAGGAAGACATTAGAGGAATAGAAAAACAGAGTAGGAATTACAAATACAAAGGGGAAAGAAGGATGAAGAATAACAAACACTGCAAAAAATAAGGAAAAGAAAAAAGAAGAAGAAAAATAAAATAAGTAGGAAACATAATACCAACTGAAGGAATAAAACTGTGTAAAAATATTGCTGCACTAATAGTGAATGGAGTAAATATTCCTATTGAATGATAGGGACTCTCCAATTGTTGTTTTAAAAAACAGAAGGAAATGAAAAAAATTTCTATACGATAGAAGACTTTGAATAAGGTAATGATGAAAACAAGCAAGGCAAAGGTGGGAGAGTCTCTGTGGCACATTTGGGGACCTGAAAGCCTGTCACTGTTCTCATTAATACTGTCCCTTCAGTCGTTCCTTACCCCATTGCTGCCAGTACTGTCAAAAGTGAGCATGCAGCCCTAGCCAGTTTTGCTCAGTGGATAGAGCATCGACCTAAGGCTGAAGGGTTCGATTCTGGTCGAGGGCTCAATCCCCAGTGCGGGGCATGCAGGAGGCAGCCAAGCAGTGATTCGCTCTCATGGTTGATGTTTCTCTCTTTCTCTCCCTCTCCCTTCTTCTTTGAAATCAATAAAAATATACTTTTAAAAAATGAACATACAACCAGAAAAAAATTTCAAGTACTCAAACTGAGTGCTCATATTTGTTTAAAAGAATCTCAGAAATCAACACCACAGAAGAGTTACAGAGAATTGCTTATTTTCTTTATTTCAACCCAGCTTTAGAGAGCCTAGGGACTATTTTCTTTGAGGTTTCCTTCTGTGCACTTGCTATGACTGAGTCCTTGATTTAGCTCTTCAAATAAGAGATAGTCTCAATTGGTTCAGAGCCTCTTTGGATACCAGAGAGTTGCCATAAAATTCATCTTGTGTTCTCCCTTTCCCTATGTCCCAGTAGTGGAGGTTGTTTGCAGGAATGTGACATGCTGGCATTTGAGTAACAGGAGGTCAGCTTTCAAACATTATTGGCTTAAGACCCAAACTCCTGTGGTTGGACATGGCTTCATTTCCAATTGTTCTAGCTTATTAAAAAAATTAAAATTTCAATATAACAGAATACAGTTATTTGTTTTAGATATTTGTTTTGCAACTGCTAAGTGCTAGGCACTGCACCAGTCTCTGGGCACACAGAAGTCCACAAAATTGAGAAAGGCTTACATTCTAGTGAAGGCAAGAGGCAATAAATATCACATCATAATTAATGTAATGCAATATAATAATGAAGTGCTGGTAGTGGTCAGTGCTATAAAGAAAAATAAAGCAGGGCAGGAAGCCAGGGACTATCTGTTATTTTAATCCACCAAACCATAGACTTGGGGGCGGGGGGGAGTGGAAGAGGGCATAAGGGGAGTAAATGGTGATGGCAAAATAAAAAAGAAAAGAAAACCCACAGGCTCATTAAGGATGTATGTAGTCCCTGATTTGTTCACCTCTGTGACTATAGGGCCTCAGTTCAGACACAGTTGGTGTGTAATGGTTGTACAGAAAAGCAAATGTGGATACAAAACACAGTTAGTTCTAGATTTGTGCTTATTCATTAAGTGGCAGATAACAGGTAAGATGGAACCAACATAGGTTTTGAGCTGACATGATCAAATATGTGTTTCCGGGAGGTTTGATTCCAATCTCTGAGGTTAGGATGAGTGAGAGTTGGTGGGTAGGGGCAGGGGAGAGCCACACCGGAAACAAGACTCCAGTCTTCTGGGGCAACATCATCCAATAGAACTTCCTGTGATAATGGAAGTGCTCTACGTCCTGCTGCCCCACCTTTCCTCTTGCCCATGGTGCTGTGATCATGAACAAAGAGTGCTCCTCTCTCAGCCCTTTAGTTCCCCACCTGGAGGGTCACAGAATTGGAGCCTCATCGTCTCCCTGGAGGAAATACCCCAGGGGCAAGGCACTCCCTCCCTATCCCTTCCCCCCACCCCCATTGGGAATTGTGGATCCTGGGTGTCTGTGCTTTTTTTCTTTCTTACTATGTTTTTTTTTTTGAATTTATTTTATAGAGAGAGGAGGGAAAGGGACAGAGAGATAGAAACATCAATGAGAGAGAAACATCATCAATCAGCTGCTTCCTGCATGCTCCCTTCTGGGGATTGAGCCCACACCTGGGCATGCACCATGACCAGAAATCGAGCTAGTGACTTCTTGGTTCATGGGTTGACACTCAACCACTGAGCCACACTGGCCAGGCAGCCTTCTGCCCTTTCTTGAAGAAATTTTTCTGAGAGTGTTGGACTAGAGATGAACCCTCTGCTTCTTGGTTCTTCAAAGCTCCGCTTTGCCGTTACAGTGAGCTGTGGGGGCAAAGGACCCTTCTTCTAGAAATAGTTGTCATCTGTTTTAACCTTTATTATGCCAACTGTGAAATGAAAGTGGCCTGGGCTAGAAGATCAAAGTAGCACTAAAAGCGGGAGGGTTTGCCCCAGGGCAGAAGGCCATTGAAGGTCAGCTGATTTGAGTTAAAAAGGTTAAAAAGCGCTGGGGTGATAAACTTCTAGGTTTCCCTTCAGGCAATGGGAGTTGGTTCTGCAGGCATGGGGCTGGTGTCGGCGAAGGCACATACCAACATTGAATTCTTTGGAGGCTGTGCAGGGAAAGAAAATTGGCAAAATCAGTTTTTAAGTTATTAAGTGGGTACTTTAAGCATTACTTCTCTGACAATTGAGTGTAAAAACCAGTCACTGAGAAACTATTTGTTGGATGAATTTAATGAATGAAATAATCATTGAATCAATGAATCCACAAACAGTCCTAGGCATGGGGCTGTCACATCAAATCATCCAGGACTTGGGACAGAATTCGAGCTGGAAAAAACTCTAGAGATGGCCCAATGCAATCCTCCTTTCACAGACCAGCAATTTGAAGCTATAGCAAGTGAAACCTTGGCTCAGGGTCACACACAACTCGCAGCACCAAATGATGTGAGGCCAGTGTCTGCTCTCCTATCTGCCATCTTCAAAAGAAAGAATGTTAATAAAACTCATGGCATTGAATTTTTGCATATTTTCTTTAGAAGTATCAGTACAGACATTGAATAGAGGACTCTGTTGTGCTTCAGGGAGCTGGTAGCATCCTGGCACTGGATAGAGGGTCCTTAAAGTCTTCCCTGGTCACCTGGACTCAAGGACCTATCAACTAGGGCTTAGGAATCAGACCCCTGGGTGAGTCCTGGCATCACCCCTTTAGAAACTGTGGTAGGCAATTAGACAGGCATGAGCAGAGAAGGAAAGATAGGCCAGGTACAGAAGGTCACCAGGGTGGAAAGCCTCGAGTGCCTAGCAACAGGCAAAACTGGGAAAACAGGACCTCACCCCAGGGTGACCTTTCCTCCCCTAGCATTCGCTGGTAATGTGGTTCAGACCCTCTCCTGACCTTTCCTCCACTGGAATGTTGCTAGTCATGTGGTAGAATCCCTTAGAGCAGTGGTTCTCAACCTTCTGGCCCTTTAAATACAGTTCCTCATATTGTGATCCAACCATAAAATTATTTTCATTGCTACTTCATAACTGTAATGTTGCTACTGTTATGAATCGTAATGTACATATCTGATATGCAGGATGGTCTTAGGAGACCCCTGTGAAAGGGTCGTTTGACCGCCAAAGGGGTCGCGACCCACAAGTTGAGAACCGCTGCCTTAGAGGAAAAACAAGGGGTCCAGAGAATAGCCTCCTATGACTCCCATATAAGCCCTGTACAACCACTCCCTTGAGCATTAAGTCCTCAGGACAATGAGGTTCTGATCATCATCAAATGATCTTAGGAACAAAACCTCGGGTCTGTTGACCACTGACACAGTTTTGGTCAAACTAGATATAACATCTAGGTCTCATTTGTGTTTCAGCTCCAGGCCCAGAAAAGCAGCAATACCAGACAGGGCGACACTATGGCTGACATCAGGACCAGCTGTGATACCTAATGATCCCCTCCCCTGGCACTGACCAATCAATAGAGAACATGGTCCTGAAAGGACACACCAGGAAAGCTAATGAATATTCCATTGAGATTCTCCATGGGACCTCTCCTAATATCCTCACCTGTAGAGAGGGTATAAAACCCTTTAAGACAAAGGACTCAGTTCTCTCTCTCTCTCTCTCTCTCTCTCTCTCTTTCTCCACCTGCACAGGTGTGTCTCTTTGCTTTCTTTCTCCTAAGCTCCAAGGGCCCTAATTTTGCCTCTGTAACTTGTTTCCTAAACCCATGCAGCCCAGCTGGCTCACTTTTCTACCTCTATGACTTTCTAAACTTTTGCATGTATTTAAGTCTTTGGCTCTGAATTATTTCTCAGCCAGAACTCAAGTATCAAGGTTGCTGAACCAAGGTCCAGTTGTCAGTAACATTCTGGTGCCATTTCACCACCAACAAAACTATGTGACTTTGGACAGGCTCTGGAATCTCTCCAAGTCTCCAATTTCTTGTCGTTAAAATAGAGAATAACAGTTCGCTGAGCTGTCATGAATATTAACTAATGTAATATAACACATCTAGAATAGTCCCTGATTGAAAGGAAGTCCTCATTCATGTTGGCTACTGGTAATAATTTTGTTCTGAGTTCTCACAATGGGCCACACGTGGTGTTCTCAGCATCAGCATGCTCAGAATCACCTGTGGAGCATGTTCAAAACAGAGCTCCCTGGGTCTCTGCAGGGGAAGGATGGGACCAAGCACCTGGATTTTTAACAAACGCCTGTGTCTAGGTGTCTAGACACCTCATGTCTAACGAGTCTATTGTAGTCAGCTCTCTGACCACATCTGAAAACTTGAGGCCCACATCTACATGTTGTATCGTTGTGTGTGCTGCCTTTCCTACAGAGTGGAGTGCCGGGACTGCAGGGACCATATGTGTGTCTCCCACAGCACATGATGCTGTGCATTACATGGTCATCAGTGGAATGAAAGGTAAACATTGGTTCCAAGGACCATCACTAATTTCAGGGAGCAGAGCTCCTAGAAACAAAGGTTTTAGCTTTCAGAATTACTAATTACATAAAATCCTGAGCTGTTCCTGCATCTTCTTCAAACTGGCTTTTTATTGTTTTTTTGTTTTGGGGGTTTTTGGGGGGGCCAAAGTGTAATGGCTATCCTCTAGAAGAGATGGCACATAATTCATCTTACAAGTTTGGGGCTAAAAAAGTCATTCCTCCTGGCAGATTATTTTTTCAAAGGTGGCCACAGCAATGCCAGCCATGGCTCTTCTGCAGCATGACATTGTCTTCCACCTCATTCAGGAGGTGGAGTCCATTTCTTCAGCTCCTTGAACCTGGGCAGGACTTCTGACTGCTGTGACTAAGAGAATCTGGTGAAAGTGATGTTGTGTCAGTTCTAGGCATGGTCCTTAACTGGTCTTACAGCTTCCACTTGTTGTCTCTGAGAAACCAGTTGCCATGTAAAAAGTGCAGATACTCTAGGACAGCGGTTCTCAACCTGTGTGTCGCCAACCTGTGGGTTGCGACCCCTTTGGGGGTTGAATGACCCTTTCATAGTGGTCGCCTAAGACCATCAGAAAATACATATATAATTACATATTGTTTTGTGATTAATCACTATGCTTTAATTATGTTCAATTTGTAACAATGAAAATACATCCTGCATATCAGATATTTACATTACGATTCATAACAGTAGCAAAATTACAGTTATGAAGTAGCAACAAAAATAATTTTATGGTTGGGGGTCACCACAACATGAGGAACTGTATTAAAGGGTCGCGGCATTTGGAAGGTTGAGAACCACTGCTCTAGGACCATGAAGCAGCGAGAAGCCCAAGCCCCATGGAGTGACCCTGGAGGATGAGGTGCTGCATGGAGAAAGAAGTCAAGGGACAGCAACGCACCAGACACAAGACTAAACAGGCCATCTGTGAAGTCAATCCTCCAGTTCCAGCAACTCCAGCTGGTGCCAAGCACATCAGAGATGAACTACCTGGCCAAACCCTCCCCAAATTCCCAATCCATAAAATCTTAAGCAAAGCAAATGATTATTTTAAGCCACTAAACTCTAGGCAGTTTGTTATGCAACAGATACCCAAAATACAGGCTATAAGGACACATAACCATAACATTTTCATTTTTACCTTGGCTGCCAGGAATTTCAGAGCTAGATTTCTGACTCAACTTTAGTAACTTCCCTTAACTTATCCCTACCCCATGTTTTATGTATATAAGTTTAACCATGTGTTAACTAAATAGATTTGTATCTTTCATTATAAAATTCTACATTCTTTTGAGAGAGAAATGGGCAAAGGCTGGGACTTTTATTGTTTCTTTAACCCTCTCTTTATATTTAAAAGTTCACATGTGTCAAAGTTCTATTTTACTTCCAGAGCTGGCCCTGGGTGCAGTACTAGTGCTGTTTCCCATCGTCACCTCCATGATTCCACGTCTTGCTCCTAACCTTCTCTGGTTCTGATTTCTGAGTTCCCTATTCTCAAGATTCATTCAACTAATTTTCAATTTCCATCTCAACAAGTGGTCTTTCAATGACTAAGAACTTAAAGGTTTTTTAAAAATGGATTTCTATTGAAGGAAGTTCACGTTGAATATCCAATGAGACATTTTTGGTCAAGGTCATAGTTGTGGAACAACTAACACCTGAGGGCAGTCCCATGTGCAGACAAGTCTCTGTGTGTCGTTGGGCTAATTCCTAAAGCAGAACTAATGGGTCTCAAATACTGAGCCGGCGACATGGCCAGGTATTCTACAGGCCCGCAATCCCTTGTATAGAATCTTTGGAGCTACATGCATTTTGGAAATCAAGCCATTCCAGATTTTAGAAAGGTAATGTGATACATGCAGCTCACACTACCTAACACTCCCAGTAGGCACTGAAGTATTATTACCCTGTAAACAAACACATCAATATTTCTGCAGCAAAACACATGAATGGTCACATAACAACTCTGAATAGTTTTATGTCCATTAAAGTCAGATTTTGGATTTTGTTGCCAAACGAGTTCAAATAGGATCAGACTTACTGCCAAATGAGTTATGAAAAATGTTATCCATTTTTAGAACTTTCTAACTTTGGAGTTGCTTATATGCTTTGCAGTCCTATGTTAAATACCTTCCTTGTATTTATCTCACTATTTCGTAAAATTGCCAAGGGAATAATACTATTATTACCCCCAAATGTCTAAATGAGAAAATGAAGACTCAGAGACATGAAGTTATTTTGCAGAGGTCAAACAGCTCATAAATGGCAAAGCTGGATTTAAGCCCAGATGTGTCTGACTTCCAAACCTGGATTCTATTGTTTTTAATTGACTTCAGAGAGGGTGGAAGCGGGAGAGAGAGAGAGAGGAGAGAAACATCAACATGATAAATAATATATCAATTGGTTGCCTCCTTAACACACACCAACCAGGATTGAACCCGCAACCTAGCAGGGAATTGAACCCAGAAACCTTTGGACATGACTCCTTGGGAAGCTACTTGGTCAGGTTGAGAGGTTGCTAAGGAAGAAGAAAGAAACGAGGGAGAGAAACCTCCTTTTACAGTAAATAAAATATAACCCTTCCTTTCCAACCCCAGACCTCGAAAGAAAAGCTAAGCAACGTGAACCAACATGGCTTAGAATAAAGGACTCTTCCAGAATTGCTCCAATTCTTTCCCCCTGATTTTGCCTTTGGAATTGGACTATTATCCCACTGCTGCCACCACATGTCAAAAAAATAGATATTTTAAAATGAGTTTCACTTTTAAAAAATTGAAGTCCCAAGTCACTTTCTTCTTCTTCTTGCTCTTCTTCTCCTTCTTCTTCTTCTTCTTCTTCTTCTTCTTCTTCTTCTTCTTCTTCTTCTTCTTCTTCTCCTCCTCCTCCTCCTCCTCCTCCTCCTCCTCCTCCTCCTCCTCCTTCTTCTTCTTCTTCTTCTTCTTCTTCTTCTTCTTCTTCTTCTTCTTCTTCTTCTCTTAATTCTCACCTGAGGCTATTTTTCCTCCCTTTGAGTTTTAGAGAGAGTGGAAGGGAGACAGAGAGACAGAGAAAAACATTAATGAGAGAGACCGGGGGATCTCGACTTAGGCCAGGGATCGAGCCTGCAACAGAAGTACATGCCCTTGACCAGAATTGAACCTGAAACCCTTCAGTCCACAGGCCAATGTTCCAACCAGTGAGCCAAACCGGCTAGGATGCAAGTTATTTTCAAAGCACAATACTTAGGAAGAGCCCTGGGCCGAAGCCCCGTAAAGATGTGGCTTCCGGTCTCAGTTACGTCACTTTCTGGCTGTAAGAATTAAGAATGTTTTCTCCACTCTGAAGGGCCTGTCTAGAAAAAATCCTCTCTTCGCCTCAATCTCTCAGTCCAGATGGAAAACTAGACCTGGGACCAGCCTCCTAAGCCTTCAGTTGGTCCACAGGACAGAGGAGATGTGTGCTTGGACTGAGGGAGTGGGCCTCACGTTTCCCCACCATCATTCATTCCAAGTCATTTTCCTACAGCAGTTCCCTTTCTGCACCTCTCCGCCCAGGTCCCACCGTCATGTCGCAAGCCTGACCTCCTCATCTGGTGTCAGCTCTCTTTAGAGTTGGCTGAGCTGGGGATACCGCTGTACTTCAGGCTGAAAAGCAATCTGTGCTAATGAGCTTTCACTATCCAGATCTTATGCCTAAAGCAGAGAAATCTCCCTGTATCTGTCCACTCGCTCCAAACTAACACTGATCGCTCATCATGCTCCAGACACTGCTAAGCACGGAGAATTCACTTATTTATTCAACAGACCTTTATGGAGCATTTGCTGTGCGCCCTCAATGTACTAGGCACTCTGAATACAGCTGTCAATGACATAGAAAACAGTACCTGCCCATATGGAGTTTAGATGTTAAGTAAGTCAAGCGTGGTCCCTATTAACTGTTTGGTAAGGAAAACCTTTAAAATACAGTGAGCTATCTAGCATAATTGCTGGAGCACAGGGCTCTCTAGAATTGTATGCAACCAACCTGGACATGGAGGCATGAAACCTTCCTGGGGAAATACACACGGGAATCTGAAGGATAACTAAGGATTGTGGTCAGGAGCAGAGGAGAGTGTTTGGAGCAGACGCAAGGTGCACAAATAGAAGAAAGAATGAACATGTTTCCATATACAAAAGGGAACTGGGTGTAGCCTCTGGGACAGGGCCGAGGGCTTGTAAGAGGGATTAATGGAGATGGGGCCAGAGAATCAGGAGGAGCACATCTCATGTGCCTTTTCCTGACAGCAGTGGGGAACCTGGAGCAGGTTCCAAGCAGAGGCTGGAGAGGAAGCAACTGAACTGTCTGTTATGGTAACAAAGATTCACTAATGACACCTTTGGGAAAATGACCTCACACCCATATGGAATTGGCAAAGGGGGGCCTCCTGACATCTATCTGGACCCCTGATGACTTTGGGGATCCTCTGTTTGAATGTGAGGTTCTGAAATGAAGCCGCAGGCTGCAAAGGTGGTGGTTGTGCCTGTAGCCGAGGCGAGTACATTCCTATTGTCCTTAAGACAAGTTCCTGAGCTGCTGTGGAGCTAACTCTAGTCAGTGTCAGGGTAATTAACCAAGCTGCCTGAACTTTATTCACAGCCTGACAAGATGCACTCCTGGGACTTGTCACTGTGGTTAGTCGGGGGCGGGGGACTTGACACAAGGCTGATTAGGGAGTGTTTTACACAGCAAGAAGCTCTCTGATCTTCAGCTGAGTGGAGCTCCCCCTCCTATCTCATATCAGAGATGCCTGAGAGGCGAGAGAATAAAGATCATCCAGTCCAACCCCCTCATTTTCAGATGAGAGAGCAGCCGTTCTGAGCATGGCCATGGTTTTCCCAAGGTTACGTGGCCAGTTTGTTCTGGAATGGGATTACCACCAAGCCCGCATGGCTCTGCTCACAGCTTTTCCTCTATTCTGTACTTCCTTTATTTTTAAAGGCTATTTCCTAACTACTGCTTCTCAAACTTAATATGCACAGGAATCACTGGGGAGCTTATGAAAATGCAGATTCTGAGTCCAGCATCTGGGTGGGGCTGAGGTTCTATATCTCCAACCAGTCCCAAGTGATGTTGATGCTGGTGGTCCATGGATCCTATTATGAGCAACAATGAGCTCTAGTGACCCTTTCCCAGAGACCACCTGCACCTTCCGTGGGATTGGCACAGGGGCCTGTGTTTGCGGTTCTCTGGCTCCGACAAGCTCTGAAACACAAGACTCCTGAAATCAGAGTACCTCCGGGTAAGGGCTCTCAGAGGTGGTACAGTTGGCCCCCTCGCACACCTGGGTCCCCTTGTTCTGGTCAGGGATCTTCATTTCAACAAACCATGTCCGCTCAATGCACCAAAGCAGGGTTTAAAGGACTGCAAGGAAGCAGGGCAGGAGGAGGCATCTGCCGACCTGCTCCCTCCCCACTCTCTGAAGGCTGATGCATTCATCAGGTTACTCATCCCTGCAAATCAAACAGCCTGCCGCCCACGATATCAAGGCTGTGTCACTTTCTTTTTTAAATCCTCCTCTGAGAATATGGGGGTTTTGTTGTTGTTGTTTTGTTTTTTTGTTGTTGTTTTTTGTTGTTGTTTTTTTGTTTTGTTGTTTTTTGTTTTTCATCTTTACAGAGAGATGAAGGGGGTGGGGAGAGAGAGAGGAACGTCGATCTGTCACCACTCATACACACCCAGACCTGGGATTGAACCCGAAACCTAGGTATGTGCTCTGACTAAAATCAAACCCACAGCCTGTTGGTATATTTAATGGTATACTATATGAGATGACTCTCCACCATATGAGATGACTCTCCACCAACTGAGCCATACGGTAAGGTGAGGCTGTGTCACTTTCAAACCCTCAGGGCCTGTCATAGCTGAAAACTTTTCTCTGCTCCTTGTTCTTTTCTGAAAGGAATAATCTGATGGGCACAGCTCATCAGATTGGGTTGTTTTCTTCTCTGGGCCTCAGAAACTCCTGCAACAAAATGGCAGGGCTTGCCAAGGAGGTCTTTCAGCTCCTCCCATGCATTGATTCTCTCCAACACTAAGGTTCTTTGCAACCAAGTGCTTTAGAAAAACACCTTTATCCTGGTCACTGGGGAAGACATCTATTCAAAGGAATTGTGTTTGGGGCTATTCTCTCCAACTGGAGAAGTAACAAAACATAGCGGAGGAAAGTAAAGTGTCCTATTTCATGTATGTGACTGATGCCAGAGCACCATCCCCAAGTGGCGACCATCCCAACAGGAGGAGATACAATATGAGGAGATACAATTCTCACAGGGGCTTTACAGGCATCCGACTGAGGATCAGAGGGCGGGGCGTTGACATCCCTCTGTGGGAAGTCCCCTCACCTTTCTTGGCCACTGAGGTCATTTTCATCCAAGTCTCAGTTCACAGCTGAGAAAACTGAAGGTCTTCTACCTGCTATTCAATGATTCCAACATAATTATCATTTCATTTTAAATTCTAACTCCTTCCTTAACTGGGTGAAGCTTGGAAGGACACAAGATGTTACTACTCCCACCGCCTCCATGCACATATATGGGTCAGGCCAGGCTGGGCTCCCCCAGGCACGGTTGCCGGGGGGTGTTTTATATGTTACACAGGAAGTGTCAAGGCACTCCCAGGTGGGGGATTGTTTTTCAGGTTGCACTTAAGAAGAAAGGCTTCTTTGTTCTGCAGAGAATGTAAAGCTCCTTCCTGTAGCCCGGGCCCCACGTTTCCACGGCAGCCCCTGGTCCCCACTGCGCAGCACAAAGAAGGGGCACCGTCCACAGAAAGAGCAGAGCTACTGAAAAAGGGATGCAGACTTTTCAGCAACCAAGGTCCCCGAGCCACAACCAAGGCTTTTAACACAAGCTGTTGAAGTCAGAAGAAGACCGTTCAGCTCAGACTGGACTGCAGGGTGCGGACGCTGGAGGCCCCGAGGAGCGCAGACAGGGGGGTTGGGGGAGGGCCTTCTGACAGCTACCTGACAGCTCCTGAAACTTCCAAGTGCTCAGAACTGGAAATCTCCTGAAAGTCAGGGACTTCCTTTCTAAACAAATGCCCGCGTGCAAACACAGATACAGTGTTTTCTGCAATTTCAGCAGCTTCTTGCTCACCTTCAGCCAACCTGAGATCCCTTCTTTAGAACGCCATGCTCCCGATGGCCACATGTGTCTGCAGCCAGCCCTGGGGGACCGACCTGGCTTCCAGATGCCGGTGCTGGAGCCCAGGCCACAGCTGTCCTCTCGCCTTCTCTCGGACGTGCACGGGTCACACATCCCACTGTGCACAGTGACACCCACGCTGGGTGTCCTTGGTCCTCACCACGCCACCAGGGGTTGACACACTGGGGCATGTGTGGCTGACCTACATTAAGGGGCCATACCAGCAGGGTCTATTTTACACAAACTGACTTTAAAAATATATATTGCCCAGCGGCTGAAACCTGCTTTGACCAGACTTTTATGTGTGAGCCTCGGCTCACAACAGGGAACAACAGTCAGCGGACTCGCAAAGGAGCGAGAAGGAGGCCAGATCTGGGCCTGCTGTGGCCGTGGCCGTGGCCGTGGCCGTGGCCTGCGCCAGGTGGCAAAGGGCTGCAGGCTGTGGTTTTTGTTTTGTTGCATGGTCCAAACAAGCAAGGAACCGAGATGCTGGAGACCTGGGAGAGGAGGCCAGAAGTTCCAAGTCCATGTCTGACACTCCCTGTTGCCTGGCGGCAAGTTTCCCGTCGCTGCGGGTCTCAATTTTTCTGTCTGTGACACTGAGGGAGGAAGCGGATTACACGGTGTCTGCCCCCGGCCTGAGCGGGTCCTGATTCTCTATGAAGGAGGAGGGGGCGGGACAAGATAAGAGGTCCCACTCCAGCAGTTTCCTCCTTCAGGGTCTGGCCTGGGGCTCCCGATACCCAACACCATGGGCCCTCTCCCACCCTCCCCCAGACCTGAAGGCTGGGGCTTTGTGGCAGCTAACACAACTTGCCTTGTGTTCTGCACTTGAGAGCTCTTGAGTTTCTGCTCCCCAGAAAGATCAGTTTCTTGCCAATGTCATCACTTTTAGCCAGCGGGGACCTATCAGTGGCTCCATCAGGCACTGGGGGCCCCGGCCCCCCCGGCTTTAAGTCTGAGCCCTGGGAACACCGGGGAAACTTAATTCTTGAACACCTTCCACTCAAAGAGCCACTGTTCTGCAGAGCAGCGCCGGCCCCTGCGTTTCCACAGCTTCCAGGTGGGTTTCCCGCCCCAGACGTCGATAGGGCCCAACACGCCTGTGAATGTGTTGACCTGACTTCAACCGCAGGCTCAGTTTCAAAGGGTTGGCTGCGACCGTAGCCGCCCTCGTCCCACGTGGGCTGAGCTCCTGGAAGCCTGTGCAGCAGCTCAGTTCCTGGGAAGGCCGTCCCCTGAATGTGGGGTTTCACCCAGTGCCTCCCGGGGAGCCACGTCTTGGGGCAGGATGCCCATCTCGTGGGGGAAGCAGCCTTGGTTCTGGGAACTTCTGGCCTCCTCTCCCTGTTGTCTGCCCCAGAGGCTGATAGAAAAGAGACCAGCTCTGCCATCTGGAGAATCGGTGCGCAGCCTGCTGGCCCCTCCTACTTGCCCTGTGACTGGGCAAGTCATTTCTCCTCTGTGGGCCTTGGTTTCCCCTCTGGGCTAATAGAAGCGGGTCTGCCCTCCTCAGAGGGGGGGGATGAAAGTGCCCTTTAAATAAGAAACAGCACACAGTGCTTATCGGGAACCCACTCAACGAGAAGTATTTTGGACTTTCTGCTGTTTCTCTGCTTGCAGCTGAGAAATTAGCAAGCACAGATTGTGAAAAATCAGGCTGGTCTTTGTAATTACAAATGTGCACACATCCCACTGAGCATCATTTTCAAAAGGCATATTAAGCAGCAGAGACTGCAGGGGGGACCCGTGTAAACAGGCCTCCTCAGATCCTGGCGGAAAGGGCTGGGAGAGCGCAGTGTCCATGAGTCACTGGCTGCTCCCGCCCTCCCCCCACCGCTCAGCCTGGCGCTGAGTGCTCGTCTCCCGTGAAGGGGTTCCGGGGCACGGTGAGTGGGCGGGATCCTGGCTCTCCGCGGGGTTAGTGCTGCTCCAAACCCACACCAGGCCTGCAAGACCCAATCCTCGCGGACTTGAGGCTTTGCAGAAGCTCGCCCCCAGAAAAATCCCCCCAAGCCGTGGGCAGCACCCCCCTGACGTTAGTCATTCGCCACTTTGTTTGCATGCCCACCTGCTGCTTCTCGCACTGGACTGGGAGCTCTTGTCCTTCATGGTTCCCCCTCCTGGAGCCCGGCATTCCGTGGGCTCCATTTTGAATAGAGGGAGTGGGAGGAGGGACAGACCCGAGGCGTCATTATACGCCACATGTATGTTAGCTCATGTGCCCTCACACCAGCCCCTGGGGAACGCTGCTTCTGCCTGACCGGTTAGGACGCTGATGCCTCACCAGTCCTGTAACTGGCTGCAGACCACACGTTGTGATGTTGGGATTTGACACCACATCTACCCAAAGCCCTTGCTGGTCCTGGCAGGCACTCGTCAAGCTGTCCAGGGGCACAAGTGGAAACAGGTATGAGTGGTAAAGAGCCCTAGCCAAGGAGGCGAGGGCCGTGTGTCAACTAGACCAGGACTCCTGTGCTGACACAGGGCCAGGGTCTCCCAATGTCCAGCATCATGCGGTGTTGGCTGGGCCACCTCTACTTCCAGCAAGGATCTCAGGAGCTATTGCCAGGGGTCCCAGAGCTCTAGGGACCACGGCGATAGGACAGGAGGGGCTTACTGTGGCCTGAGCGCCTGAGGGCCTCCACGGTGACACTCCATGTGAGTAGCTTCACCAGCCAGCTCCCCTGAATGTGGGTGCGGGGTCTCGTCGAAGGTGGAGACACTGACTTGGTCATGCAGGAAGCCCAGGGGTTGGGGTGAGCACCAGTGTCTGGCTGCTGTGGAAGGAAGCAAAGGAGAATGTAATTGAACTTGGGGTGGTTAATGGAAGACTTCCCAGATGATGGGAGGGTGAAGATTAATTCTGAAGCGGGGATGGATGTTATTTGGGAAGGGAAGGACATTTGAGGAGAGATGCGGTAAAAGATAGCATCGATCATTCACCGACTGCAAAGAGTTGAATCAAAGAGAGCAGGGCTGCAGGAGAGGGCCAGGGATGGCGGGGGAGGGGAGCAGGCAGGCAGAGTTGTGAGGTCCTTGTAAGCTAGGATGAGGAGGTCGAGCTTGATCCTGAAGGCAGGGAGGTAGAAGAAGAATTTTGAGCAAGGTGTGGTGTGCTCTAGGCAGGTTCTAGAAAGACCGCTCTGTGGGCAGGGCGAATGTCGATCCCTGTCTTTGGAAGTGTCCCTGTCCAGGCTCTGAGAGCCAGTCTCGGTTCTGTGGGCAAAAGGTGTCCCTCTAATGAATTGCTAATTGCAAACTGATCAGTCACACTCTGGGTGCTCTTGTCCAAGACCCCGGGTTCAGCTCCAGTCCTGTGAGTGATGGGTGTGGGCGTCTACCAGGAAGTGGGGCAGCCTGTCTTCTCGGAAAGAAGCAGCCATTAACTGCAGCCTTGAGACGGCAGGGACCTGGGTGCTATTTATTTTTGTGAGCTGATAAAGTCCTCAGAAAGAGAAGCAAGCCTTTCAGCGAGGCCGCACGTGCCTGCCTGGACTGCCGTGGGTCTGCTGGAAATCCCTGCTGACCAGGGCAGTCGCTGGGTGTGTAGGTGACAGTTTGGGGAAGGAGGGGCGAAATATGAGCCAGCCTGAGGAAGTGGGCACAGGGGGCGGAAGGAGTTCTGAGTACGACCGCACAGCTCAGGGTCCGAGAGCTGCCCCTGGAGTTTCCACCAGAGGAACCCCTTTCTTGCTGGGGCAAAAAGCCCCAATAATTTAAGATGCCATGTGTGATAGGTAGCCTCTACGTTGGTCCCTCAGACCCCCACCTCATGGCATTCACACCTGTGCCTGGTCCGCTCCAACTGTACCAGGGTTGGGTGCGTGGTCAATTGCATCCAATTGAAGTGATAGTGTGCCACTTCCAAGGTAGGTCATGAAGGACACATGTCTCAGTCATGCTCTCTGTCTTGAATCATATGTTTGGAGGGAAGCCAGCTGCCCCATCCTGAGCAGCCCCATGGAGAGTCTACGTCATGAGGAACAGAAGCCTCTGCCAGCAGCCGGGTGAGTGAGCCTGGAAGCAGAGCCTTCAGTCCAATCCAGCTTTCAAATGACTCCAGCCTCTGCCAACATCGGGGCCCCGGGGAGCTGCTCCTAGGAGCCTGACCCTCAGAAAGCTTGCAGGGAAGGACATTTGAGGAGAGATGCGGTAAAAGATAGCATCGATCATTCACCGACTGCAAAGAGTTGAATCAAAGAGAGCAGGGCTGCAGGAGAGGGCCAGGGATGGCGGGGGAGGGGAGCAGGCAGGCAGAGTTGTGAGGTCCTTGTTACACAGCACTGGCTAGCTGATACACCTCAGGAGACATTTCAGTGTCTAAACATGGGTTTAGAGAGACCTGGGTCTGCGTCCACACAAACCTTGTGATCATGGTCAAAGTAGTTAACCTCAGTAATTGATCTTCTCATTCCTCAAATGGGGTAACAACAGTGTCTACCTCAAAATTTTTGTGATGAAGGTATCGTTATTAATGGATATCATGCAATGAGCCCAGGGCCTAGTACATATTTCCATGTCACTCACTCTGAGCCTTGCTGCCTTTCACGGTGTGGCTGCTTCTGCTAGTGACCCCTTCCTCCATCTATCCACCTGCCACCCTCACCCATCAGGCTTCCTTGGGTCTCCTTTCCTCCACCCCCAGTTCCTGTAGGTGCTGGTCTCTCTTGGCCCCCACCGGGCACTGGTGATTGTCCTACTGTTTCTTTATCATACTTCATTGTCATTTTTTCTGGGCTGCAACAGTCTTAATGTCCTCTGGGACGCGCGCACAGTAGGCATTCAGGAGACGTGCGTTAAAGGCATGGCTCCCTTGGCCTTGTATGGGGACGCCCAGGAGGGAAGAAAGGCCCCTGGCTGCTGTGGGAACTTTGCCTGCAGCCCTGGCAGCTCTGTTTAGGGTTGTGTGTTTCACTCTCCTGTGTTTCCTTTTACCACCACAGACACCTCTCACTATTCCATCCAGTTCCTTTTTGAATTTTATTTTATTTTATTTTTTTTATCTCTTTTCATAATTTCATCTCCCCTTTCAGCCTATCTTTTAAATAGGGGACAAAAAGTACTATATCATCAAGAATATAAGCACACATTAAGTAAAGGAGTTGACATACCTTTATTCCTTCCAACCTGGCCCTGGTTAATGGCTTCCCTCAGAAGTCAATCAAAGGTGGAGACTCTTATGCCCATACTCCTGTGCCACCTCCCCCATCCTTGCCCCGAGTTCAGAGAAGCCCACCCAGTGGTGGCACCATATTCCGTGGCTTCTTATCCCTGATACAACTCGGCCTCTAAAAGGGGAAGTCCGAGCTCCAAGTGCACAGGGGACCACAGGCCCCTCAGCAAGTAGGAAAGCCAGGTGTTACCCAACTTGGGCTTCAGCCCCGACACCCCTCAAGTTCACTGGCACACAACACACCTCACCTGGCCTCCGTGACCCTCTGTGGACAGGGACAGTGACACCATGCTAATGGGATTTGTTACCCAGTACCCCTTGAATGCAGGCGCTGAGCCATGCCCTGAGCTAGGTCAGTGTCTGCCTGGGGAAGACATGTCCCGGCTCTCCAGGAGCCTCTCGGCCCAGAGAAAAGCAGGGTCTGTAATCAGAGCCTCTGCAAGGAGAGGCCATTGCCTGGAAGGGACAGAGGACAAAGGATAACAGGGGAGAGGGACAGCCAACCAAGGCTGGGAGCATGCAGGGAGGGCTTCAGGAGGAGGCGGCACCAGAACTGAGGGAGGGCTCAGGGGTGAGGACGTGAGGCCTGGGAGGCAGCTCAGGCCCAGGGCTGAGATTGGGCAGGGCACTCCGGTGGGCGCAGGCATCTATCTGCAGTTGTGCATGGCAGAGGCAGGGGATGGAGCAGGAACAGGGGAGAGGGTGTTGGAGGTCCCGCACCAGCCAGAGCGCGAAGACAGAGAACTCGGATGGAAGAGCTCTGTGAACTCCGGCCCCTTGCGCAAAGGCGAGGGCTGTCCCTCGTTTCAGGCCGCTTTCCTTCCCAGCTGCCGTAGCCCACTCACGAAACATGCTGAAACCAGCACCTTTCTTTTTTCATAACCATCCTTCTACACACTTGCAGAGGACAATCAAGTATGTGAATGTGCATGAGTTGTCGTATAATCAAATGATTAGCGATTTTCTGTCTAATTTTCCTTTCTTTACCCAGTTGTGTTTCCACTGATTTCATGTTTCAGGAACATAAATGCCGCTTCTCTGTGTTTTTAGGAGCAAATGGGGAGGTACCCACTTAATTCCATTATCCAAGGAGCCAAATCACTTCTCCCTCCGTACAGTCTGCAGCCCAATCACCTGCGCAGGCGATGAGAAAGGAAATTACTCTGTTTTCCTTTTGCTTTTCCCGAGCTCGTGGTATTTGAGAAAATTGAGTATGTTGTGCTTGATATTCAGGGCCCAGATCCTCAGTGCGAGGGAATAAATGGAGAATGTTGCTTGGTTACAGCAGCAAATATTCCTTGGCATCCGTCAGCCCCTGTGAATGTCTTTGTAGATAAATAATATATTTTGTTTTGACACCAACTTCAATATTTCCGTTAAGGTAAGACTCGGAACATTGTAAATAGTCCTGTTTATCGACTTGTGCAGATTTCACTTTCTTGTTGAGAGTGTGAACACAGGGAGCCTCGGCCTAGTCCCGTGCCCTTGGCCTGAGTCCTGGTTTGCATGTGGCATGGCCTTGGGCACAGGCGCCCCAGTCGCCCGGGGACAGCTGGAGGGTGGTTGAAAGAGCGCTGGACTTGGAAGTGAAGAGACTGGATTTGAACCACAGCTCTGCTGTTTACCGGCTCTGTGACCATGGGCAACTTATTTCTGTCTTCTGAGCCTTTGCTTCCTCGTTTTGTTAAATAGGGAAAATGACACCTACACCTGGGATATTGCAAAGTCAAAGAATGAGATGGCACACGTGAAGGGCTGAGGTAGTGCCCAGCACATGGCGTTGCTACATACAGTTGCGTGGTTTCTGCCCTGCATAAAAATGCCCAGCCAAGGGGCAAGTGTGGCTGGCATCCAGCCTCGCTTTTTTAATGTGCTGGTCAGTCATACAAGGCTCCTTTTTTAAGAAAATGTATCCATCCAGAGAAGTTTTGGGTGATTCATCCCCTAGAGAGAGTGCCTCTGTCATTTGCACACAGGCATATGCTGGGAGAGGGGTCCCTGAGTCCAGGAGGCCAAGCTCCACCCACTGGTTTCTACTCCACCAACCTCCTGCTAAAGACCAGCCTCAGCTACACAGGGTACAAAAGCAGAGATGGCACCATGTCCCGAAGCAGCCGGTCATAGTCCAATGTCTCTGTTAAATGGTATTTTCTTAGAGTTGCAAACTGAAAAGAGAGCTGGAGGTGGATGTGCTGATGGTCGCATAACAATGGGAATGTCCTCAATGCCACTGAGCTGTGCACTTAAGAATGGTTAGGATGGTGCATTTTATATTATGTGTATTTACTTCAATTTAAAATAAAATTTTTTTAAAAATTTAAATATGCAAACACTATTTTTTTTTTAATTTAGTTCTATTTGGTGCTGAGAGGCAATACATGGATTCCTGACCCAGAGGGGAGTGGGGATTTGCCCTCTGGGAGTCAGAATTGAGAACTGTGAGGGGAAAAATATTGTCCTTTATGTTTGAGCTGAAATGCACCTTCACATAACTTTTCTCCATGGTGGTCTTCGGGGCCCTAAAGAGCAAGGAAATCAGTACCCAGCCTGGGCTCACTGGGCTAATTCAGTGTGTTGATTAGGTTAGGTTATGCTGTGCCATGCTGCAGAAAAAAAATCCCCCTATGACTTAACACAGCAGAGACATATCTGTCCCAGTCTGCAAGTCCATGTTGTGTGTGTGTGTCGGGATGGGTAGGGCACTTTCCCAAGACCAAACCCATGATGGTGTCACTGTGGGCCACTGTTATGAGTCATGGCTCTGAGGGAAAGGCTGGAGAATCCCACACGAGCTTTTCCTGCTGTGTCCAGGGAGGTACACAGTTCACTGGCTGGTCACATGACCCTGCCCACCTCCAAGGGGCCCATGAAATATGGGGGAGCAGGTGGATGGTCCAGTGAGCATCACTGTTTCTGTGGCTTTCATCACTGTGGGCTGATTTGATTGGGATCTGGGATAGGGTGCTGTCCTCAGACTTTGGTGCTACTCTGGGTCCTGCAGGCAACCCCTTCCCATTGCCAGCGCTCAGTTTTCCTGCCAGAAAACAAATGTGCTAGGTGCCACGCTGCCTACAGATAGGGAATAGGGTTTGGGTGTTCCATATCCGTGGTTCTCCTACATATGCCCCCCTGGGCGTGAGGCATTCGGAAGCCCAGCTGGGAAAGACCCCAACAAATATGGGAACATGTGAAAAAGAGAAATCTGTTCAAGACACCAGAGCTCCTTTTCAAATGTTTGGCCCTCGATCGCTCCAAAACAAATTATGAGTGTGGGGGCAGGGGGTGCATTTCCGTTCCTATTTCACCGGAGCCTGAGATGCCTACAGAACTGCCCCCTTTTAATAGCACCCGGGGTGGGAGGAAAGGCCTGGTCTGTGGTCACAGAGAGAACTTTTGTCTCCAGGGGTGTCTGACCTTCCTCCATCCTGAGGATTACCGTAACTTTTTAATTAAGGCAAAGTTTGTAGGGAGCTTGCTCTTTTGATGTGGCAGCTGGAGCTGGAAAACAGGCCCACGTCTGAGACTTTACTGCCCGCCGACGGCGCAGCAGCCTGCCACCCACACATCAGAGCCCACACCCCATAAACAGCCCAGATCGCGTTTCTTCAGAGCAGGGTGTGGGAGAGGGGCCTGGGACCACCATGACATGCATGGACCACCATTGCTAACAGTCTCATGGGGACTGGACCACCTGAGGGTCCCCCAAGGAATGGAGGTAGTGTTTTGAGATGGCAGAGGAGTGGGTGAGGTGACTTCTGGAGACCCATGACAAAGCTTTCACTCTTGGCCTTGATGTACTCCAATACCCAGGCGAGACGGATGTAAGGAGAGGCCCGGAGTCAGCATGATCCTACAGCATGATCACACCAGGGCAGGCATTTCTGGTTCTGCTGGACCCAGGGAAGGACAGGGGCCTGCCTCAGTCACCTTTGCATCCCAGAGTCCCACATAGAGCAGGCCGGCCCTTAGGTGTTAACAGAACTGGGGGGAGCGAAGGATAAGGTGAATGGTGAGGGTGTCACCCTAGTTATCCTCAGCACCCATTCATTGAAGCCCTACTGCGTACCAGGCATTTGGCCCCTGCACTGGAGATTCATCTGAGAACAGTAACCCTGCCCTCATAGAGCTCATATGCTGCTAGACCTGAAGTTTGTGATGCCACCAGGATGTGCCAGGCCACCCAGCTAACCAGTGGCAGAACTGAGACCAGAATTTGGGTGACTGGCTCCCGTGAGAGTTGTGTCTTACAAACTATCCCACTGCGGAACCCTCACAGGGTGTCTGGGCAAAGCCCAAAGCAGCCACGTACATGTGTGACATTTCTTTGACATTACAATGCTTTCCCTAAAAAATTCATACAGGTGTTAAATACTCTACCATTTCATATCCATGCTTGTTTGGCTCTAAAGTAATGGGGTAAGTTACTTTATATATATATATTTATATTTATATTTTAAAGTTTCCACCTCCTTGATCCTGCATCTCTGTACTTCCTTTGGCACACGAACCTACACTTGGGGATCCACAGCTGGGAAGCCTGTTTTCCTCTCATGTGGCCTCTTCTGAATGTGTACAGGCCTTGTGACCTGGCTCCTCTTTGCTTCCATTATTAAAATGAATCACACCGTAAGCAAAGTTTAAAACAACTGACACACTGGGAAAAACAATATTTGCCAATTACATTGCCTTCATCTCCCAAACATAGATCCTACCAATCAATGAGGAAAAAAGAGCACCAGTTCCATACCCTCTATAGCCATTTATATGGGATATACAAACATAGGAAACTGCTGAGCTTAATTCATAATAAGATAAATGCAAATTTATATTATGTTGTGATACTGATTTTTGACTATTGAACTGGCAACAATCCACACGCTGGCTAACACACCGTGGGAGTGAAAGTGTACAGAAATAGTCATGCTCACTTCGGCTGCTATGGGGTGCAGCGTGTGTTGGCCTACGGAGGACAATTTGGTGACATTACAGAGAAAGCACATTCATAAACAAGATCTTCTTATTAGGTCAGCCACTTCGTTTTGAGGGTCATTTATTTATTCAGCACTGGGTAGAAACTCTATGGGAATAATGAGGGATATGCACAGAGCCTTCCCCAAGGAGCTGGTGACCCTATTTAGAGACATTGGAAATAGGACATAGTAAAAATAATTTTAGTTCTTGTTTATCAAGAACTCCCAAATGTAACAGGCCATTGAGCATCACAGCAAGCCTACAAGGTAAGTATTTTTATTTCTATTTTCCATCCAAAAAGCTGAAGCAGAGCATAACTGCCCAAGGCCATATACCATCACCCTGGAGCTGGATGAAGACCCTGAGGTGCCCATGTGCCTTCCACAGGGCCCAGCAGCCTGCCCAAAGGATGATGGGAGGCCAGTCACTGGGGAGCAGCCTGGAGGGTAAGAGACAGCATTTGTATTACTCCTTTTTGTTGTTGTTAATCCTCACCCCAGGATATTTTCCCATTGCTTTTTCACAGAGAGATGGGGAGGGAGGAAGGGTGGGAGAGAGAAACATTAATGTGAGAGAGACACATCGACTGGTTGCCTCCCGCACGTACTCCAACTGGGGCGGGGAGCAACCCTGCAACCCTGGTAGATGCCCTTGACCAGGAATTGAACCCGAGACCCTTTGGTGTGAGGGCCAACACAGGCCACACAGGCCAGGGCAACATTTGCATCATTCTTAACTGGGTTTGAGGATTCCCTCTATTACCTGATACAGGTGTGACCCTGGATGAGTCACCAAATCTCTCTGAGCCCTGGCCTTTTTCTCCATAAAGTACAGTTGATAATAAGATTTTTGTGGACATTAATTGAGATAATGTCTTTAAAGGACTCAGCCTGTAGCCTGCCACATAGTTTGCACTCAATACATAACATAAAGGAGGAGGAGGAGGTGCTGGGGGCAGTGACTACAGGCTTCAGGCAGACCTGAAGGATGGGTGGGATTGAAGCTTGTGTGTGCCTGTGTACCAGGCCCTCTGTGAATGAGAGGCCCTCCTCAGAGCTGAGGCCTCATGTTGCACACATAAGCCAAGAACGGGCCGTTCTGGTATACTAAGCAGAGTTCCCAGAAGGTCATGGCAGTGGTCCACAGGCCAAGGACTCTCAGTGATTCCAGCTTGGGAGGACCGAGGCCCTCGGCGCTGGCCTCTCGACCCTGCTTTTCACAGAGGGAGGGCGTGGAGCACGCACTCAGAGCAGGGGGGTTGCCCCCAGCAGAACCGACCCTCTTCCTGCAGCTCCCCCAGGCCCATGGCCACGGTGGGGGCTCGGGCAGCCTGGAGGCTGAGGAGCAGAGTGGCATTTTGGAAACTGGTCCCCTTTCCTCTCAGGTCTCCTGAGTGCAACAGTTAAGCTATTTAAAGGGGAAACCACATTATTATTGCAAGAAAGGGGAAAATTATCTGTCTTCATGACTTCCATGGAGGGTTAAACACTAATGGGGATTCAAGAGGCTCTGGAAGGGTCCCTAGAATCGCCGGGTCTCTGGACCTCTGTCTCGGGGTGAACTTTTAACTCTCAGAATGATCTCACAAAGCTCTTTTCCCTCCCTGTCTCGCTGCCAAATTGACTCCCCAAGTCTGCGCTCCATGTAAAAACACAATAAAACCTTATACAATCAGGAAGGCATTCAAGACTCATAAGAAATGATTGCCCTGTGACTGGTGGATTGGACCCCCCCCTTCCTGTACCCTCAATGGGCCTTTTTCTTTAACAGAACAAATAAAAGAAACAGATGCAGGGCCAGGGCCTCTTGTGCTAACATGGCAGGGGCCTCGCATGGGCCTGCGGAGGGTCCCGGGGAAGCACCATTCCCACGCTTAACAAATACACGTGGGGACAGCGAGACAACGCCCGCCCCGATTGCTGCTCGGGGGACACCCGAATGCCTTTGGCCACTTCCTTTCTGGGTGTTCCTGGCTCGTCCTCCTCCTGTGCTGCCAATGAGGGCACCTGTCCCCAGGAGAGCCACCAGGGCCCAGGTGGCCTTCCACCTTCCAGGGCCAGCTGACCTCTTTCCCCTCATGCCACATCCTACAGCTGCTGGGACCACCTTCCATCTGTCACGTGTTTCCCTCCTGTCGTGCTTGCTCCTGCTCCTGCACTTGCACCTTCGTTAGACTGCAAGCTCCCGATGGGCAGGGCCCGTCACTGATAACGTTCAGTGCTTGGCACAACGCCTGGACATGGCAGGTGCCCAGCAAATGCTTGTCAAGCCAATACGTGCAGTGAGGAACACGGTGCTGGTTGAAGAACTGGGAAAAGACCACCCTAGCTGTATGCTCTTTCCAGGTGCGGTCCCAGGGCCTCTGGCTGTCTCTGCTTTCATTCCCCAAGTGTGTTGTGACTCTCAGCCACCCTGGCTCTTCTGAGTGGAGTCCTGTGAGACAACCCGGGACACCGCTTCCACGCTGTCAGCAGCATGTGATGGTGGGGAGGGGACATCACCGGGTACACAGTCCCCTTCTGCACAGAGAGCTACTTCTCATCTCTGGGACTAGCCTCCTGTGCTCACGTGCAGGTCTGGAGGTGCCTGATGTTTGGACAGTGTGGGTCAGCCCCGGAGTGGCCACCAGGCCCACTGTCTCCCAGGGATCTGCATCCACTTGGAAACGACAAAAGGGCAGGAACGGGTGACCCTGCATGTCCCTTGGAGGAGACTGGCCTTAGGTCTCTGTGCTCCACGCCGAGGGCCCACTCCTGCTCTGTACAAGACCTGGTGCATCTGTGCATCCCTCGTCCTGTCCACCAACCCACCGCCTTCCCACAAGTTCCCTCTTACATGAAGTTGGCTGGGGCTGGGTTCTGTGGCTTAGAAGAACCCAAACACCCTAAATCAGGTTTTCCCAACCTCAACCCTTGGACATTTTGGACCCGATAGTTCTTTGCTGTGGCACCTCATTGGTAGCCGTTGTGATGGATAACCACTGAGCAGGGTGGCCCTGTTGCTCTGATGCAGCCTCTGCCTCTGCTTCGGGTTGGCCAACCCTGGCACTGTTGACATGGGGGCTGGGTGATTCTTTGGTGCGGAGGCCGTCTTGTGCATTGTAGGATGTCTATCCCCGTCCCTGGCCAACACCAGGTGCAGACCCTAATTGTGACAAATGTCTCCAAACATAGCAAAATCGTCCCTGGCAGCTGAAACTACTGCTGTAAACTAGGTTAGTGGCTGAGAGCCAGTGGCCCTAAACAGACGTGATAGTTAAGTCTGCACCGTTCCGCTAGGCATTGAATCAGAAGTTGGATCGTCTGGATGTCTCTGGCCCTGACTCCCCTTCCACTTTGCCCCAGCTCGCTGAGCCCCGCCCGTGGGCCACCTTCCTCCAGGCCACACCCGAGCACAGTGGGAACAAGCTTGAAGAAAGCCAGAGAGCTGCACAGAGATGACGCTGGAAGATCCGTTTCCACCTCACAGTGGGTCTTTACTTCTCAAAGAAGTTAAAAGCTGCTTCTTGGCCAGCTGGGTGAACCTGACGATAACCAAGGAAAGCGAATACATAGCCAGACCAGTGGAGTCCGTCTGAAGTATCGACGTTTCACTTATCATATTGGGTGGCATTCCACAGACAACAGCGAAATTGTTCTTGCGGAGACAAGCCTGTCTTTCTTTCATCAAACGCTCTTTCTGCTGTAATGACCAGCACGGCGGGGGTGGGAGGCGGAACAAGGTGAAATTATAAACCTCGGAGATATGAAGGCTCAGAGGCTGCCCTTTCAGACAAAGCCCAGCTCCGACCCTTTCTCACACTTCACATTGAAACCTCTTGGAGCTTTGATAAAAACGCAAACTGACGTTTTGTTCTCCCCGTCTCAGGCAAGCCTTGCTCACCTCGGTGCTTTCCAAGACCACTTAGGCAGAGGTCCAGTCCCAGACATGTAATGCTTAAAATCCTGACCTTTGGCCGCCATGCTTTTCCAATGCTCAAGGAACAGCTCAGGTGAAAGGGGAGGGAGGCAGTGCTCAGTGTGGCCTGGGAGTCAGGAGGCCAGAGGTGGGTCTCAGCTCTGCCTCTGACAGGAAAGCTTGGGAACCCCTTTCCCTCCTCGTGGCAGTCTCCCCACTTCCATGCTGGTGTTGGACTAGATCAGAGAGTCTTAACCTTCATCCAGTTTCTCTTTGTTAATCTCTGCCCATCCTTCAGAAATAAGCCTGCACACTCACACTGACACATCATTTCATAAAATCAGGCGGGTTCTTGGAGCCCTCCCCACCCAGGAGGCCCAGGGTAAGACCGCTGCAGCAGATGACTCTGAATGAGAAGTCCCTTTCCTGATCCTACTTCATGGTGGCCCAAACCCACAGTTCAGTTTCATGCTATGACGGACAGCACCTGAACTCCAAACACGTCTGGTTTGCAATCCCAGCTCCTTCTCACCGCAGCTCTATGATATTGAGCAAGCTTTCTAATCTTCCTAAGCCTTATCTTCTTCGTATAAAACAGATAGTAGTCACCAGTATTTAGTTCTAAGCATTAAATTACATATTGTATGAGACCACCTGACACCTAGAACATTTTTTATTCATTTTTGCTTTTCTACCATCTCCCTCTTCCTTCCTTGGCTCCTACTAAGTTCCTCTTAAAGTAAGATCAGAAAAGCAGTCAGTACATCAGATCATTTTGGAGTCTGGGCAAGTCCAAGGGTATGATTGTGTATCAGTTGCTTACAGACGTGGCGTCCCGAGGGATGAACTGACATTGCAGGAAGCAACTACTTCACCAATTGTGTGGCTTTGCTTACTTGGACTAACCTCTCTGAGCCCCGCATCTGTGAATGAGAATGAGAAGACCACCTAAAAACTATCCACTCAGCCCTGGCTCTTGTGGTTCAGTTGGTTGAGTGTCATCTGGTACACCAAAAGGTCGCTGGTTTGATTCCTAGTCAGGACACAAGCCCAGGTTGTGGGCTCAATCCATGATCAGGGTGTGTAAGGGAGTCAACCAATGTTTCTCTCTCACATCAATGTTTATCTCTCTCTCTCTCTCTCTCCTTTCCTCTCTCTCTAAAATCAATAAAAATATATTTAAAGAAAGAGAATCAGTGGAATGGACTTAGCAAATTAAAAACAATGTTTAAAAAAAACCTACCCATCCAGAGATTTCCTCCTCCATACCAGGCTACTGGTGAGGATGACATGAAATACCTACTAGGAAGGGCTTCATAAGCAGCAAAACGTGAGGCAGGCACTTCATCCCCACCGTTATCAGGGGTTATCAAGAGCTTGTTTTCCATTGTGAAGATAGGAGGAGCTTCTCCAACCAGAAGGTCAAGTGTATAGAAGAGAAAGTGACAAGTGACATTGAACCAAGGGCCATCTCAGAAACAAAAGGTGACTGCTGCTGTGAGCTCGCTTACTGGTGTGTTGATGAGAAGTACAGGGAGGACAGAGGACAATGCAACTTCTTTTCCTGTGCGTTTCCCATACATATGTCTGTCCTCGCTGAAGGCCCAATTTATCCATTTCTCATTTAGTGCTCAGTTTATTGGATGCTGCAGCACAACGGCCAAGAGGCTGAGTGAAATGGTAAATCTAGTAATAAAATATCTAAATGACTTATAAATAAGGTTTCGGGAGGCTTTGGTAGGTAAGGCAGCACATGGCTAGTCTAACAAAATCCCCATGTTTCAGAAACTCTCCCCCAGACACCTCCATCCAACACGCAGACCTTTTCGTCTTTATTGAGCTGAGCCGCCAACTCGAACATGTGCAAATACAGATTTAACAGGCAAGCGTGCAGCCAAAGCCAGGACTGAAAGTGTTTGAAAAGGCAGATCTGTTTGATGAGCAAATAATGTGTGATCAATAAAGACTTGTCGGAATGAAATGAACGGAGAGCAGCTGTTTGCTGAACATCTAGCCTGGTGTGGATAGTATGCAGGCTGAGCCAGAGCAACACAGAGCAGGCGGGGGAGGAGGGCTCAAGCCTGAGCAGTGTGTTTTAGAAAGATAATGCTGGGGTTCCTCACCAATGGGGGCCACCTGGACTGAGTAGGGTAGGCCATACTCCCAGAAGGCCCTGCCTGAAGGCACCTGGTGTCTTAATGCCAACGAAAGGAATTTAATCAGAAACCGATTAGAAAGCTACACCAGGCTTGCAAAAATTATGCCTAATTCACAATAGCCAAAAACTGGAAGCAACCCAGTGCCCACTGATGAACAAAATGGATAAACAAAATGAGGTATATCTATACACAGGACTATCATTCAGCTTTAAAAGGAAGGATATTCTGGCACACACTGCACCGTGGATGCAGCTTGAGGACATTGTGCTAAGTGAAGTAACTTAGTCACAAAAGGCCGTATAGTGTGATTCCACTTAACTGAGGTTCTTAGAGTAGTCAGATTCAGAGACAGGAAGTAGACTGGTGGTGGCCAGGGGTCGGGGCAGGGGAAATGGGGGTTCATGTTTAATGGGAACAGAGTGTCAGTTTGGGAAGATGAAAAAGTTCTGGAGATGGATGGCCATGATGGGGGCGCAACATGTGAATGTACTTAATGCCACTGAACTATACACTAAAAATGGTGAAAATGGTGAATTTTGTTATGCCTATTCCACCACAATAAAAACAAATTGATATCTTTTGGAATTTGTGGACCTCGGGGAGTCTCCAGGACCCTTCCAGGATGCTCACAAAGTCAAACTCTGTTTGTGATGTCATGAAGACGTGACTTGCCACTTGCTGTGATGGTGTTGATATTTGCACTGATGGAGTAAAAGCGCGTGAAATTGCTGGTGCCTTATCACAGAGCAAGGCTGTGGCACCCAACCGGACCAGGAGTCACTTCGTTCTGAGGCACTCGCAATAAAAAATGTATTCATTTATATTAAACATGACTTTTTCAAAACAGAAAAAAAATTAGTGAGAAGAATGGCATTGACATCTTTGAAAATCTTCTTAAATCGGGCTTGATGGACGATGGCTGGGTTCTTATAGCTGCTTCTCTACCCAATCTGAATGTCCTTGATGCAGCAGCACAAAATATTAATTTAATGAAGGCTCAACCCTTGACCAGGCATCTTTTTTATACTTTGTGTGACAGATGGGGAGTCTTTACAAAGCATTTGCACTGCACACTGAAGTACCAGGGCTGCCTCCGGGCAAAGTGCGGTTGTCTGAGTGTAGCCACCTTTTTTGAGCATCATTTTGATTGGAGGCACCACAAACACAGAGGAAGCTTCTTCAGATGGAGCTTCTTCAGTGGCAGACATTTTCCCCGGAAACAAAGAAAGCAAGCCTGCCACTTTAAGGAAAACAACTCACAGTATGGTTGCCAAAACTAAAATGGAAGTTTTCAAAAGAAACTTAGGATTTGGGGTAAAATGCACCCATCATTATGGTTTCCCCAATAATTAAAGAATTTTGATATGGTTTCAGATTCCATATCACAGCTAAGCTTTAAGAAACGACTTCTGCCGAAACCGGTTTGGCTCAGTGGCTAGAGCGTCGGCCTGCGGACTGAGGGGTCCTAGGTTCGATTCCGGTCAAGGGCATGTACCTGGGTTGCGGGCACATCCCCAGTGGGGAGTGTGCAGGAGGCTGCTGATCGATGTTTCTCTCTCATTGATGTTTCTAACTCTCTATCTCTCTCCCTTCCTCTCTGTAAAAAATCAATAAAATATATTTAAAAAAAAAAAAAAGAAACGACTTCTTGCTGAGTTTTGGTGTACTATCAAAAAAGAATGCTCACCATTGTCTGAAAAGGCAATGCTCTCTTTTCCAGCCACAAGTCGCAGTGAGGCAGGGCTTTCTCCACAGACTTCAATAAAAACAACGCATTGCAACAAAGTGTGTAGAGAACCAGCTCTAAGAACCCAGCCATCTTCCATCAAGCCCAATTTGAAAAGATCTGCAGAGGTGTCAATGCCATTCTTCTCACTAATTTTTTCTGTTTTGGAAAATAGTCATGTTTAATAAAAATACTTATGCTAACATGCAGTAGGTTTTTTTATTACTATTGTTAAATGCTATTATTAAATAAGCATTATTAACTTTCTCAGTGTTGATTTTTCACATTAATAGATGCAACCTACATAAGCAAACCTTCTTTGAGCTCTTGAGTAACTTTTAGGAATGAAAATGGGTCCTGAAATCAGAAAGTTTGAGGTCCTTTAATCTAACAAAATCTTTAGCATATCTTCCTAAGTAGGTGAGTAAACATACCAAAGCATGAGTGAAGATCTGCTGGCAAAAGAAGAACAGGATGGTGTGGCGAAAGGAAAGGGATGGGTGGGGTGGGGCTCCACTGGCCACCACAGTGAGAGTCAGCGGTTCCTGGCCTGAGGACTTCACAGATGGATAAAATTTCCTATTTTGGGAACCACATTAAATGGTCATTTTTTTTATTTGGTCAAGTAAGGACATTGGAAAAAATAAGTGCAATCTACCATCACAGTCATTTTATAAAAGTCAAGACATTTTAACAGGAAAAAAGGAAGGATATGATATTGGTATGAAGGGCAGGCTCTACACTGAATAAATTCAGCTTTTTGGAGCTCACCTGTTGGTCCTTGTTTTTCCTGCTTGGCCGTGGTCCCGTGGACACTTTGCCCCACACCAGACTTGGTAACCATCAACCAAGAGCAGGGTCAGTCAACTTTCTGTAAAGACCAGATAATCAGGACTTTAGGCTTTGCAGGCCACACAGTCTCTGTTGCAGCTACTCGATCTGCTAGCTTAGCGTGAAAGCAGCCACAGACAGAACATACACTGAGTAGGACAACTATGTGCCAACACGATGTTATTTATAAAAGCACTGGCAGCCACATGTGGCCCACCAGCCTTTGTTACTAACCCCTGGTCTAGAGATGGCACATGAGGTCCAGGGAGAGGTCATTCACTCCTGGCCACCATGGACTGTGGAAGTGCTCAGATGACCAGCATTGCCATTTCCATGACAAACAGATAAAAAAGCTGGAGTGCCTGTCTCTTTTGGCATCTGAGGAGGACGGCATTGGTGAAGTCATCAAACCTCTTTTGAAGGGAAGTGCTAACGCACAGTGGCCACAGCCACCGCACTGGCACCAGGGACAGAGGCCAGATAAATGGAAGGAAGGCAGGTGAGATGGCCTGCCCACAGGGACACAGCAGGCAAGTGACACACTGGCACTTGAAGCAGAGATCTTTCACACACGCACCATCACTCTAGCACAGGACACGGTCCTCCTGCTCCACACTCCCACGTGGGAAATAGACTCTCAGCTTGAGCTAGAGGTGCGTTGAGATGCCCCAGCTTCCAGAAAAAAAAAAAAAAAACCCAGATGCATGACTTTCTTCAGAACAAAGGGATACATTTTTAGAAAGGGAATCTCTGTTGCCATCTTCTCCCTTCCAAGATGTCAAGATTTGCCAGGCAGCCCTCCGCCAGCTGCCGATCTGCCCATCAGGTTAGGGGCACGCACATATGGTGGCAAAGGCAGGGGAGAATGAGCCACCCTGATTCTGACATGTGAGCACTATAGCTATGAGCATATGGCCTGGAAGGCTCTCCAGGAACTTCATGGGACATCTCATGCAAGTTGGGACTGAGGCGTTCAAGGACCTGCATCCAGGGAGAGAGAGAAAGAGAAGATGCAGAGAGAGTGGTTTCCTTTGAAATGTTTACAACAAATGTGACAGTGAAGAGTTCATGTCTGCAATGTAAGAAGCTCATTGGAATCATTAAAGAAAAAGGTGAAGCCAAAACCGGTTTGGCTCAGTGAATAGAGCGTCGGCCTGCGAACTGAAGGGTCCCAGGTTCGATTCCGGTCAAGGGCATGTACCTTGGTTGCGGGCACATCCCCAGTGGGAGATGTGCAGGAGGCAGCTGATCGATGTTTCTCTCTCATCGATGTTTCTAACTCTCTATCTCTCTCCCTTCCTCACTGTAAAAAATCAATAAAATATTTTTAAAAAGAAAAAGGTGAAAAACCCTAGAGGAAATTGGAAAGTGAAAGGCACCAATAATTCCTAAAAGAACCTCAAATGGCCACTATAGTAAAAATGAAATGTGTCTTTACTTCATAATGTTGGTGTGAGTGCAGTGAGAGGGGCACACTGTATATTGCTGGTGGGCATATAAATGGGTACACACCAGCTGGGAATCAATCTGGTAACACATACAAAGAATCATAAACATATTTATCATCTCTATCTCAGTAATCCCACTTGTGTGAATATGCAGAACATACTAAGATCATCACCTCCCTCTGATGGAACATCTACCTCTGTCAGTAGAATCCATGCTGCTAATAGCTTTTCTGACAATTTCACAAGTTACTCATGGTGAACTACAAACTAAAACTTGAATGCCTCCTTTTTCTCCTCCACAGATGATGCTGTAAAGTCATGTACTCATAGCTTCCTCCCTAAGCATGTGTAGGTTTGGGGGTCCCTGAGCAGAGCTCAGCATTTCCTCTTGGCTGAGTCAGCCACCACTCCGTCATCTGGATCCTACACTTGTCATTTAAAGCAGCCTCATCGTGTCCCAGCTTAGTGACATGTCCCAGCTTAGTCAGCCTGACTCCTGAGCCAGGTCCGTGTTCCCAGGAAGCAGTGTACTGGACACGGCCGAGGTTGAGCCCAGCAGCCGGTGGCTAGACCTCCTTCCAAGTTGCTGGTGTCCTTAAACAACTGAAGCTGTTCCACGTGTCACAGATCTGCTTTATTTACTCGGATCTGGACATATCCCTCCATCTTTGCCACCCGTGAATGTCAAATGTCTTCAAGTCCAGGAGGAGGACTCTGCAGAGGGAACAAGAGATAGGCTTCCATGAGGGAAATTTTCCCTATTCTCCCTGGCACTGCAGCTCTGCCTGGCATGCTTTATCTCGCCAAGGAGCACCCACCCTTCCCTCCAGGGCCTTGTTCTCAGTGCCCTGCTTCCTACTGTTAAGTAGGAGCCAGCTAACCACCTCAGGTGAGCAGAAAGGGGTCCAGAACTGGTGCTTAGAGCCCTCACTTTACCATCTGCTACATGCATAACCTCAGACAAGTCACTGAACCCTTCTGATCCTGAAGTTCCTCAAATGTAAAATGGACATAGTTTTCCTGTTTTCCCCACCCCAAGGGTGCTTGTGAAGCTTAATAAGATGGGAGGGCACCACACCTTGTAAACCCAAGGACTGCACAAGTCGAGGCCGACTTGTTAGTCACCACTCCTACTACTAATAAATTACATTCTCGCTGTTTGGTATAGGGGAAAGGGCAACATCTTTCTAGAGTGTTCATTGGACATGTGAGGGATGAAAGGGTGCAGCAGCCTCAGACTTCCCTGCAGACTTCATAGACGAAGGCATGTGACATCAGAGAAATGGCTGGGCCAAGGCTCTAGAATCCTTAGAAGCAGGCCTGGTTGAGAGCCAGCCTGGTCCTCCAGGCCCTGTAGGTAAGAAAGCCTGAGCCTCAAAGCAGGGAAGGAATGGGTTGGAGGCCACACAATGAGCAATGGCTGAAGGGGCCCCGGACCTCTCACAGCACAGCACCCCCACACTGCTCTCCCTGTCTTAGCCTTCAACAATGCTCATTTGAAGGAACCCAAAAGAGGTTCTAGGAGATGAAATTAGAAGCTATGAAAATGCTTAATATATATATATACACACACACACACACACACACACACACTAGTGACCTGGTGCATGGATTCATGTACATTGAAAGGAAATTAATTAGAAGGTAGCCAGTGGGGTGGGACTGGGCAAGACAAGCCACGCCCTGGAGCCAACCCCCCGTGGTTCTTCAGCAGCATCTATGGAGTGAGTAGGGTCCCTCCGGCAGGTGGGGTCCCTCGGCCTAGCCTGCAGGGATTGAGTTGAAACTCGCTCTCCAATATCCCCTAAAGGGTCCCAGAGTGTGAGAGGACACTCTGCAAAGTTGCTGTCATACAGGGTATGGAACGCAAATGCAAGTGTGCAGTAAACCAGATTCAGGGCCGTTAGTGCCCCAGCAACAACATAACCCATGGCCAAAGGTGGAATCTCGCAGCCCTGCAAGGAATCAGGCTCCCTCCTCTCTAGTTTCAGGGTGCATCACTTAAGAACCACCACCAAGTAACTGCAGCTTGATAGCTCCTGCATTGAGTGTCTGCCGCCTGGAGTGTCATAGCGACTGGTCAAACTGTAGGAGGGACACTTAGCATATTAGCCTTTTATATATATACTAGAGGCCCAGTGCACAAAAATTTGTGCACTGGGGGGGAGGTGGGGTCCCTCAGCCCGGCCTGTGCCCTCTCGCAGTCTGGGACCCCTCGGGAGATAACGACCTGCTGGCTTAGGCCTGCTCCCAGGTGGCAGAGGGCAGGCCCAATCCCTAGGTGCAGCCCCTGGCTGGGCTCAGAGCAGGGCCGATTGGGGAGTTGGGGCACCACCCCCTGTCATGCACAGAGCAGGGCAGATTGGGAGGTTGCGATGCCACCCTCAGTCACGCTCAGGGTAGGGCCAATTGGGGGGTTGGGGCACCGCCCCTGTCACACTCAAGGCAGGGTCAATGGGGAGGTTGTGGCGCCACTCCCTGTCACGCACAGAGCAGGGCCAATCAGGGGGTTGGGGCGCTGCCCCCTGTCACTCACAGAGCAGGGCCCATCAGGGGGGTTGGGGCTCCGTACCCTGTCACGCACAGAGCAGGGTCAATCAGAGGGTTGGGGAGCTCCCCCCTGTCATGCACAGAGCAGGGCCGATCAGGGGGGTTGGGGAGCTCCCCCTGTCACGCACAGAGTAGGGCCAATAGGGAAGTTGGGGCACCACCCCCTGTCACCCACAGAGCAGGGCCGATTAGGGGGTTGGGGCGCCGCCACTCTCCCACTCAGGGCAGGGCCGATGGGGAGGTTATGGCTCTACCCCATCACACACAGAGCAGAGCCTGTGGGGGAGGAGGGGGGAGTTGGGGCGCTGCACTCTGTCACACACAGAGCCGCAGGGCGATCAGGGGGTTGGGGAGCTCCCCCCTATCAGGCACAGAGCAGGGCTGATCAGGGGGTTGGGGCGCCTTCCCCTGTCACGAACAGAGCAGGGTGGATAGGGAGATTGTGGCCCCGCCCCCTGTCACACACTGAGCTGCAGGGCGATCAGGGGGTTTGGGTGCTGCCCCCTGTCACGCTGATCCCAGTGCCGGGAGGCCTATTACCCTTTTACTATATAGGATAGAGGCCTGGTGCATGGGTAGGGGCTGGCTGGTTTGCCCTGAAGGGTGTCCTGGATCCGGGTGGGGGTCCCCACTGGGGTGCCTGGACAGCCTGGGTGAGGGGCTGAGGGCTGTTTTCAGGCTGGTGGGTGACTGAAGCTCCCAACCCCTCCTTTTTTTCTTTTTTTTTTTTATTCTTGGCCAAGGCCTCTGCTGCTGAAAGCAGGTATCTGGTTTGTTTCAGTTCTATAATCAAAACACTGTATCATCTCCAGCTCTGAGATTCCGGCTGGCTGAAAGCTGGTTTCTGGGGTTTTGTTTAGCTTCTATATTTGTTACAATGTTTCAAACTGCCAGCTCAGAGGCCGGCAAGGCAGGCGGGGAATGTTGGAGTCCTCCTTCACTGAAGCAACCAAGCCTCATGTTCGCTTCCAGCTGCCTGGCTGCCGGCTGCCATCTTGGCTGGCAGTTAATTTGCATATCGCCCTGATTAGCCAATGAGAAGGGTAGCGGTCGTATGCTAATTACCATGTTTCTCTTTTATTAGATAGGATGGTAGTTGGCTCCAATTCAACAATCAACAGGAATCACCAATTTGGAGTGTGGTGAAGAAGGACATGTTATGCAGTTCAAAACAACTGAATTGTGATACAGCACAGATGTGAAAACCACACAGTTGTGAGTCATCCCCAGGGCCAGGTGGCACTAGGGCCAGGCCCCTCTCCAGCTACACTGCTCGGCTCCTCAACTATCTGCTCTGGCCTGTGCTGCTCTGTGCTGCTCTGCTCCTGCAAGACATCTTCAGTATTCCAGCTCAGCCAGGGAGATGCAGTGTTCAGTCCTCAACAGAAAGGGAAAGTACAGCAGAGGGGAGATGGCTTATATGGACAGAAGTTCCTGCCCCTGGCCCCTCATGGGTGCAACCCATGCAAATGAGGACTCCAAATCCTTGGAGTTTGGTTGGTCCAAATAACACTGTCCTGATTGGTCAGAATAGAACCACTCTTGTTGGCTGGTGCTACACAGCTCCAGTAGGATGGGGAAAGCCTCAGTCCTATTGGTTGAAATAGGATTCCAGGAACTCCTTCAGAAGGGCTGGCTCAGATGGCAGGAACACTGTGCAGGCAGGCAGGCAGTTCAGCACAGAGGCTCCTCCCTGAAGTGCAGCTTGGTGAGTGGCCCCTGTGTAGAAAGGGGTGCTGTACTCTGTGTTGTTTTTTTTTGTTTTGTTTTGTTTTGTTTTGTTTTCTTTAATTTGAGCCCAGTTAGCCACCAGGAGCCCTTCTTAGTGGGTGTCTTCTTTCTCAGGGTTCACAAGACACACACACACACACACACACACACACACACACACACACACGGGAAGCCTGCCCGTAGCTCTAACGAGGCACTTCTGCCATTAGGTCTCTGCACATGCCACACCGAGGGCCCGCTCCCACTCTGTACAAGCTCAGATGCATCAGTGAATCTGTCCCTTCTCCAGCTCCGACCTTCTGGACAGGATATTTTAACCAAGAAGCTCCACCTGCCTAAAGTGCCAAACCACACCCAGGGATGAGGGTGCAGCTGTGTCACGGCCACTGGTGTTTCTGGGAGGCAGAGGTGGGATCTGAATGCCAGTGCAGCAATGGCTCCTTCAGGGCTTCAGCCTGAGCACAGGGGATTCCCCAGGACAAGTGGGTGGGAGCATGAGCCAAATGAACTCCTCACAACAACAAAACTCAAACCACAGTGCCAGGTTTAGCTCTCAGCATCCTTCTCACGCAAGGACCTCCAGCACGCCTTCTGGTCCAGAACACAGGAAACCAGCGAGATTAAACAGTGCGCCCTGGCTCACAGCAGGGGCAGGGGAAGTGACAAGAACATAGACATCTGGGTCACTGGCCCACTGCTGTGTCAAATGCCACCTGGAAATGTAGGAAACCCCTGTTTCAGAGTGTGTTTGCTGTATGGCTTCACTCGGAGTTCTGCCAGCATGTTCTCCCATGTTTGACGAATCGTGTTCGCCAGTAAGGGAAGGATTGAGTCCAGTTGGGGGCATCCTTAGGGTGGAATATTATGTGGCCAGTGAAACACATATCTTCAGAGCATATTTCAAGCATGTGGCCACATTCATGATGCAACGTTACATACAAATAGCAAGAGACCGATTTGTATATGCACAATGAACCCTGATTTTGTGACTCTATGTCGTATTTCCTCCAGAATGGCAATGATTTTAAGATGCATCACTGACTTAATATTTCAGAGAAAGGAAACATTAAATCAACTCTAAGAAGCATACTGATTTCAGAAGCATTAAAGATGAAAAATGTGCATCCAAGAAGAGAGGAAATGTGACATAAATTTATCACACAAGTGTGTGTGTGTGTGTGTGTGTGTGTGTGTATGTGTGCATATTACCCAAAAGAAATACATTAAACATTAATATCTGTTATTTTTAATGGGAGATTTTTATTTTTATTTAATCTATCCCTTTCAGTATTTTTCAGTTTGGTCTCTGATGTGTATACATTAGCTTTATAATGAGAAAAAATAAACAGCGTGTAGAACATTAACAGCAAATGTGAGAAAAGTGCACATGCCTTTGTGACTCACCCAAGGATTACACTTTCCATTCCCCACTCTTGACGCTTGGGATCTTCTTTGTTTTGTTATGTTTCTCCTCTGGTTTCTAAGCACAGTTTAACCTTCCGTCTTCCAGGAACCCTGAGCAGGCTCCCACCGTGCTTCCCACACCCCTCTGCATTTCAGTGGTGAGCCCTTGGTTCCCAGCGGCATCTCTCGGGAGAGTCAGGTGCAGTTTCCTGGTGCGGGCGCTGCAGGCCTGTTTAAGGCCTCACCCTGCGCGGCAAGCAGCGGCCTTTGTAAAGAGCACCCTGGGAAAATCTGTTTAGACTCCAGTGCTAAGAGAATCGGTCCTTTCCTTTGAGAAAATGTTAAGCTTCAGCTTTTTTACCCTAAAAATCAAATATTGTCTTGATGCTTTATTATGTCCCTTTCCCTGACCTGCTAAAAAACTCTGAGTCAAATTTCAAATTCAACTCTGTTGGTCCCGACAGTGGGGCTATTTCTGCACTTTTTCCCTTTGGTTCTGATTCTTAAAATAAATGTGTTATCTTATTGTTTGTATCCCTTTGTGAGAAGCTGCAAATCGCTGGTAGAAAAGGACTAGAATAGGCAACTACACAAACTGAGTCTCAGTAAGACCTTCCTCTGACTGCACCTTCCACTTCTCCCCTCCCCGTGCTCACTGCATCCGGTCAGCAACACGTCTTGTCAGTTATGCTTCTCGACCATGTCCCACATTTGCCTCCCCCCCCCCCATCTCCACTGTCACCTCCTGGCCCAAGCAGCGGACAGTGACAACAGCCTCCTCACTGCCTCTGCCTCTTCTCTTGTCCCTCCTCTGTTCATTTCCCCCACAGAGTGCCTGTGACCACCCCTAAAGCAGCCCCTCCCACTCATCTCCATCTCATCGCCCATTGTATTTGCCTGTAGCACCTACTAAGCACTGAGATACCCTCATCCTTCTACGTGTTTGTTTGCCTCTCTCTTCCTCTCCTTAAAGGGGAGGCTCCACCTGGTTTCCTGCTTCACTGTGAGCACCCGGGACTGCCTGGCTCACCGCAAGTCCCTTCCTTGGAAAAAGGAAGGCCTGGCTCACCCCGCCACCCACCTGCCACTGGTACTGCACAGCTGTGACTCCCACGCCCGCATTTGCATTTCCAAATAGTGAACAGACTGCCATCCTGCCGGCCCTTCCCCTCACAGCTGGGCCTCCCCTAACCTATTTGTGTGTTGGGGGAGTCACCATGAACCTGGGGGAGGAAGAAGAAGGCCGTGAGATGAGGACCCGCCCAGGACAATCCTCAGCAGGATCAGTCTCTACTGACAGGTCCAGAGAGACCTGTGGCCCCACACGTTGTCCCCAGGGTTCTTCTCCGTACCTTCCGATGACTCCATTTGCCAAACATTCAAATGTCGTATTAAAGTTCTTCACCCTGAAGGAGTAAAGCTTCCCAAAGTGACCTCGCATGCTCTGAGGGCTTGTTCCTGGAGACGAATTTCCTTTACGGGTCCAGCTCTTGACCTTACATCCCTTTCTGCCAAGACCCCTCCCTGGTTTGCCAGCCACAGGCCCCTCCCTTCTCTTCATGCCTGCGCCCCAGGAAGTTCTCCCTGGCCCCAGGGAGAAGTTTATTGGGGTTCAGGTAGAAGCTCCTCATGCTATTCCGAAGAGATTCTATCCAGTTATTGTAGGGACTGGTGACCATCCCTAATTCCTCTTTCTGTCACCTTCTCTTAGAGTCACCAATGCAAATCAAGGCCAGGGACTAGCTGGAGTTCCCTGTGGTTTCACTGTGCAAGGCACTCTGGCCTCCAGGAGTGGTGACTTCTCTGGGGGATTGGTGGGCAGCGACAGGCCTGGGATGCCCTGGAGAAACTCCCCAACCTGTGTGTCCCAGGACTGCGGGTCTCAGAGGAGAGCCAGAGCAGCTGGAGGGGAGAAAGTGCCAGAGGAGAGGGTGCGGAGGAGGTGGGGGAGGGAGGGAGGAGGGCTCCACTTCATCCTAGGGGTGCTTGAGGCTTGGAGAATGGGGCCTCAAGGACTTTGGTTTAGAAATCCCAAGTCCCCACATGGACCCTCACCCTGTCCTCAGCCCCCAGATACTACCAGAACTCCTGGGAATTTGGGAAGGAGCCTACAATACAGGCCAATTTGGGGCACCTCCAAAAAATTCTAGAACAGTAGTTCTCAACCTTCTGGCCCTATAAATACAGTTCCTCATGTTGTGACCCCAACCATAAAATTATTATCGTTGCTACTTCATAACTGTAATGTTGCTACTGTTATGAAACGTAATGTAAATAAATATCTGATATGCAAGATGGTCTTAGGCGATCCTTGTGAAAGGGTCGTTCGACCCCCAAAGGAGTCACGACCCACAGGTTGAGAACCGCTGTTCTAGAAGGTTAGTCATAAACATCCTCTGTTCCCATTTTACAGCTAAGGAAACTGAGGCAGAGAGGCTTATGCAGCAGCATGAAGACCAGCCTGAGCTCTGTGGCTTTGATCCACCACATCCCTAGGCTACGCTGAATCTGGGTATAAGATTTCCATTCCCCTCCCTCTTCCTGCGGGGCCCAGCTGAAATCTGTGTCATACACATGTATGAAATATTTAAGCCTCTCCCGAGGAGCCTCGTGTCACTTCTAAATCAATTTATTTTAATCTAATCTTCATCTGCCATGGTTTTCTGGGCCAGCGCCATCAAGGAAACCTCTTGGCAGGTGCAAGAAACTGAAACACAGAACATTTGTTTTTAATGGTTCCTCCGCAGCCGGCAGCTCCAGCACGGCAAAGTCCGCGCAGACCATGAAATACGACTGGTCCTTGGAGAGGACCCCGATGCACTCCGAGGTCCGCACAGATGGGTGCTCGCCAGACTGCGAGTGTCAAGTGTCAGGAGGCCCTAAAAACAGTAACAAGGCCGAGGGCGAACGCGCTGGCCAGCAGAGAGGGGAGGCCAAAGAAATCCTGGCAGGAGCCAAGTCCCAGCCAGTGCCCGGGCTCCTCAGTGTCCCTTTAGTAGCTGCCGCCATGAAAGGCCTAGTTTTCTCCGCTCAACCCGGGCTTCAGGAGGGCTCACTTTGTCCTAGCTCCTTGGATTTTGATAGGAACGCTCCAAAATGCAGAAACTGGCCTCACCTTGCCTTTCCATCGAGCTCAGCTGTGGAACTCCAGAAGAAAACTCCAGAATAAGCTGGTCCAGGGCCCGGGCAGCCTCGGGAGTCCTCCTGGTGGCCGCACTGCCCGGAGCATGATGAGCCAGGAAAAGGAGCAGGGACACCTCTCCCTCTGGACCCAGAATTCCCCAGCCTCCACCTGAAGGTTTCCTGCCGCAGCGAACTGGCAGCTTCCTGCCCTGTTGCTAGAATTCCCACCAGGCCCCCCTCCCTGGGCCCACTATGACCAGGCAGCAAGGTCAGCCACAGCTCTGCTCCAGGAGGCCTTGACCTTGAACTTGAGAGCCTGGCAGAAAGAACACGGGCCTCTGAGTCGCACTTTCCACCGTGGGTCAGTCCTGCCCATAAGTGGGTTCTATCACCCTGAATTCCACGTCTCTGGGTTGGGAGTAAGGTCCCACCTTAACCCAACCTGAGAGAGCGGCTGTCTCTCACATCCACTGTTACAGTCCCAGGGACAATCACAAACTGGTAGGAGCCACTTGCCTCCCTATCTGACCGTATTTAATGTTTGAGCAGAATGGAGTTAGGGCCTCATCTCTGGCACATCCTGGCTGTGCGGCGTCAGGAAACCACTCTACTTCTCTGTGCCTTGGTTTGGCTACCTGGAAAATGGGTATAATAATGATGACCCCTCCCCAGAAGTAGATGAGATTGTTGAGGCAGTGTTCTACATGTTGCCTGGAATAGGAAGCCCCCTTACAGGGCTGTCATTCCGGATCTCTTTGAGCTAATAGATCTGGTTCTTCCCCACTCTACAGGCACAAGGGGGACATTCTTGCCCACTGTAGTCAGTGACTATTGGCCAACTGGCAGTGAGCAGAAGTGGCCCATGTTACTCCATGTAGGACATGTAAGAACAGGCATGCTTTTAACATCTCCCCTTGGCTGGTGAGCCCTGAAGCCACCTGTTGCGATGGCAGTATCACCGGACAACCAGCCTTCACTGGCCTGAGACAGTGTGTGGAGCAGAGCCCTCCACCAGCCCCTGCAGGGCCTGATGTGTGAGCCAAAAATAAAGCTTTCTCTTGCTAAGCCACCATGACTCATTACCTCGATGGGACTCAGTGCATCCTGACAAATATTCCATCCAACTCCCCACCCCCAATCAGCACCAGGCCTATGGTCTTCATTCTGCCCTCTGGATATGGGGTTTGGATTCTGGATGCCCTTTGCCCCTGCTCCTGAAAGGGAGCTGCAGCCCTCAGCCACCCCCAGCCCCTCCCTGCTGGCCCACCATGCTGAGGACTGACCTGGCGTGGCCCAGACCAGGACAAGGGAGTGGGAGAAGTCAGGGAGGGAGAGAGCTGACTGGAGGTCCAGACGGACCTGCCCCTTTTTGGGCCAAAGCGCTGGGCTTGGACTCACAGCCCAGGGCAGCAGAAGTGCCTCACACATCTGGCTGCAGTTGCAGCCCTCGCCCACTCCCCCAGCTCTGCGTCCTCAACTCCTTTCCAAGATGCAGCTAAAGGTCACTCTAACATCGTGTTTCCTCTGGACCAGCCAGACTTTCCTCTGATGGAATCTGGAAACTAACAGGCAGAATTTTCCATAGGGTTGTAGAAAGTCATGCCTTGGGGACCATCCACGCCAATCCCACTGTGCAGTCAGAAACTGAGGGTTGCAGAAAGGATGGACTTCCCAGTGGTGCAGTGAGGCAGTGACCACCATGAGACAGAATCCTGCTGACAGTTTAGGCACCAAGCACAAAGGTCACCAAGGTTGATCCTTCTGGAAGCTGAGCTCTGCTCACACAAGTAGCCCAGCCAAGGAGACAGCCTCCACCAGTCAGGATGTCCATTCCCAGAGACCCCAGCTGCTCCTGGGCGGAGAGAGAACCCAGAGGGGCTACCTCTATAGCTCTGCTGCCTGGGTACCCAGCAGGGCGTGAGATTTCCATGTGCCCAGAGGGGAGGCTTCATGGCAGGTCCACTGCCCTCACACCCCATCAGTCTCCACCCAGGCTCTGACTCCTGTGTGGAAACAAGAGCCTGCAAGGATCAGAGTTTGACAGGAAGGGCCTTGAAGGCTGCGGGTAGATGACCATCACTGGGTCATCTGCCCCCTGGCTGGTGCCCCGCTGAGATGGTTAGCACCCACCTCCCATGGCCCATGGCCCAGTTGTTCCATCTTGGACTTTGTCTCAATATCTGATGGGGTATCGCCCTCTGCTCCAGGTCTGCCCTATGGGGCCATGTTCAACCTCTCTCTCCTGTGGCAACTCTTCTAGAAGGAGAAGCCCTTTGTGAACCTTCTTTTTGCTCTGAAGCCCAAAGCTATCATGCAACTTGGTGTCCTCTGTCCTCCCTGCAGCCCCCACCCTCCTCAACATGTGCTCCAGCAGCATGAGCATCTCCTGGAAGCTTGTAGAAATGCAGCCCCAGACCCACCCACACCTACTAAGCTGAACCTGCATTTTAACAAGATCCCCGGGTACTTCCTGGGCATTTTAAGTTTGGGAAGTTTTGGCCTCACACTGTCCATATATCTCTTAGAGTAGATCACCCAGAACGCAGGTGCACAGCACACCTCTCTCTTCCTACAGCTTCTCTACAACTGCAGGATGCTGAGAACACAAAGGATACCAGGTCCACTCAGACCCCTGAGTCTCCTACACAGGAATGGCTCCCCAACTGCATCTCCCCTCCTGGGCGGGGAGGAGTTGGCATGTGCCAGTTCAGGTACAGACACTTACATTTAACCAAATCAAACAGCATTGTTCTTTCAACTATGCCAGCTCTACTATTCAATCCACCCGTTTTCAAGCCTGCCTACACATTAAGCTCACCTAGTGAGCCTTTAAAGACTCTCTGATGCCAACTCCATCCCAGAAGAATTGAACATACTCTCTAGGAGTGTTGTAGGTGTCTGGTTGTGTTTGTCATGCTCCCTAGGCAATTATAATATGCAGTCCAGATAGAGAGCCACTGGTTTAACACATCTATAAGGAGTGGGTTATTTTGTTGTCCACTTCAGGCTCTGGAGTCCATTGGTGTGGGCAGCTCACCTCTCACAGTGATGCTGAGCTCATGGTGATGTATCTGTTAGCTGTTGGCACAATGCTGTGTAACAAACAACCACAAAATCAGAGACAATGCAATAAGAGGCACTCATGTAAATGACACATCTGTGGATCAGCTGTGTCAGCTGACCAGTCAGCTCTGCCTGTCTGTGTTTGCCTAACCTCGGGTGTGGTGACATGCTGGCTCTCTTCAGTCTGTGGAGCTGGGTTGACCATCTTCTCTCTGAAAATCCATGGGTAGGGTGACCAGGTCCCATCAGTCTCCACCCAGGCTCTGACTCCGGTGTGGAAACAAGAGCCCATAAGGATCAGAGTTTGACAGGAAGGGCCTTGAAGGCTGCGGAATGTCCTGGTTTTCCCAAGACATTCTCGATTGAGCACTGAAAGCCCATGTCTAAGCACACCTCACAGTCCTGGAGAGACTGGGATGACTGAATACTCTATCTGTGGTCAACTTGGGTAGCTCTGCTCCCCGTCCTCTCATCTTCCTTAGACCAGAGGAATAGCCAGGGCACATCCTTCTCAAGACACTGGTGGAGTCAGGACCACAAGCAGAAACAAGAGAGAGCTGGTGAACACTAGCATGCTCTCATTTCCCATCACCTCAGCTTTGTCGGCCACATTGGCTAGACATCTCCTGTCCCAACAAAAATTTATCCTCTTAGTTGTAGCCTCACCCCAAGCTGCCACCATCTTTCTGGATTTTTATTCAGGCATCTGGTACATTGGCCAAAATGGTTGCACAACTGAGCCCAAAGTTAAGGGGCATGAAAAATACTCTTCCCAGAATGAGGCAATGGTGGGCGTGTAAATGAGGAGAGGGGTGCAAAATGGGACCAACCATTCCATCTCTCAGAGGCAGAGGGGTTCTGGCTTCCAAATGCAGATGACCTAATTCCTTCCTGGCTACCAACTCTTCCCAGGGAGCCCAGTTCCAGAGCCCACGACTCTCAACTCTCCCCACCCAGCTCCTAAAGCACAAAGCACATATCTACTCTGGGGCTCCATCACCTCTTCGGTTTCATGTCTCTCTCTTCCTTCCCTTTCTTTGCCATCGAGCATCAGAAAGGGAGAGATAATCTTGTGTCAGCCTTATCAACCATCTTGACCAGAAATTGCCTTTGCCAATAAACTCCAGCCTACCAAACCATTCCAATACATTGCCCATTGCCTCCAGCTCTGTTTTCTGGGCTCTATTTTTAGTGCATCCTTTCAGATGTCAGCTATGGCCTCTGTGCCCTGACTATCTAGGCCAGGGGTGGGCAAATTTTTTGACTCGAGGGCCACAATGGGTTCTTAAACTGGACCGGAGGGCCGGAACAAAAGCATGGATGGAGTGTTTGTGTGAACTAATATAAATTCGAAGTAAACATTGTTACATAAAAGGGTACGGTCTCTTTTTTTTTTTTTTTTTAGTTTTATTCATTTCAAACGGGCCAGATCCGGGCCACAGGCCGTGGTTTGCCCACAGCTGATCTAGGCACACTTGGCTGGAGGCCCAACCCCCAGGCCTGGAGCCCACTGATCCCTGCCTCTGGCTTTTCCCACTCCCAGCAGCTTCATGCAAAAACCCCATAGACCAACCTGGTAACCACAGAAGTTCATACACATGACATGTGAACATGTCATAAGTTAGTGACTTTGATGAAGGAATCATGGGTGGGTGGGTGGCCTGCATCACACACCTCACAGTCCCCAAAATTCCCTGAGCCCTGGCCCCTCCACTGGCTCCCTTCCTTCCCTCCCCTCTCTCTCCCTCCCTCCCACAGCTCCTCCTGTTTGGTTCTTCCATCTCCACTGGGGCACGTGGGGATCTTAACTTTTGCCTCAAGAAGAATGTGGGGAATGGTCCCCATCTCATTACAGTCACTTATTTCAGACCAGGTTTTGGATTCCAGGCTCTATCTTTCCCCAGCCTCCCAGCAAGCACCTGGACTCTGCTTCCATTTAAGTGCAGTAAAGCACAACGAATGAACAAGGATTCGAGGGAAAACATTTCAGAGACCTTCATTGCTTTAAAAATGATGTGGGCTGACTCATCCAGTATGTATGACTATAGGCTCCACAAAACAGGAGCAAAAGGACTCCTGACCTCGTGCCCAGACAAACCCTCTTCAGCCTCCCTCTGAGGCCCACCCACAGTGTGCCCCCTGACCTGTCAGCCAGGATGGGACCACAGAGTCCAGGAGACCAGCATGGAGCTCAGCACCTGCACAACAGATTCAGGGCCTGATGTTGACACTTAGAGGTGACTGTGCTGGACATGTCCCCTTCCCAACCCCCACCCCCACCCCCACCCAGCCCTGTTGTCTGCTGGGCTGACACTGTTTTCTGCTGGGCTGACACTGTGGGCGGGGTGTTATGGAAAAGGCATCAAAGAAACAGCACTGGGAGGTGCCTCAAACCTGAGACGCTCTGCCCAGTGTAAGGTGCTGTTCTGATGTGTTAACTCAGGAAATGGGCTGATTTCAGCACATGCCTCAGGACGTCCCTAACTAGGATGGAGATCCACTGTCACACAACCACATGTCTCGTCCCCCAGCCAAATGGAATGGGTCTCTGGATGGGCCCCACGGATGGGATATGAGGGTGCCTCCCAGCCTGGCAGAGATGGCCGAGGAGGACAGGCTCTGCCACCCACTCCCCAGGCTCCGGGCCTCAGGTCAGGGCGTCTGCTGGCCGCAGGCCACAGAGCAGGCAGGAGGGGCAGCTGGCCTTGGGGCAGGCACAGGGGCTTGGGCTCAGCAGAGACAGCCCAATGCCCAGCTGCCACCACCGTGTGCTGGGTCCCCTCTGCAGCTGCTGCATGGCCAGCCCGCTGCCACCTCCAGCCGCCTGTAGCCTCTCTCTTTGCCTGTCCACTTGTATTTCTTCACTCTCCTTTATTCTGTTCCTTTCCTCTCTTCATGGGTATCACTCTCTGTCTCATCCTCTGTCTCTCTTTTTGTGTGTTTCTTCCTCTTTCCTGGCCTCTCTATCTGTTTATGAGTAAAGGGGAGGGGAGGGGAGAGGGGCCGGGGCTCAGGAGGAATCTCAGACAAAATTGAGTGGGACTCTCATTCCATCCCACTCAGGACTCAGACAATGCAGGGGGAGTCGGGATCCTGGCAGCAGTTTGAACTTGGGCTTGGGAGGACGGTAGGGTCTTTTTAGGCACCTCACAGATAAGCCAGGGCCGTGTGCTGTGCTCCCAGGAAGAGGGAACCCAGCAGTCAGCTCCCACTGACCCACCAGGTCCTCTATTCAGCAATGTTCTTTCCCTCAATCAGAGCCTGGGCCGGGGCTGGGGATGAGGAGGAGCGAGGAGAGACCCTGCTTGGATGGAGCTCCATGCACACCCAGGGGAAGGGTTAGGTAGGCTACTGCACAATCCTACCCACCCTGTGGCCAAGGGGCACCCCAAGGGGAGGACCAGGACAGTGGGCCCAGCAACCTGTACTCCCTGGAGAGGCAACGTGGGAAGCGGGAAGCGAGCCGGGAATGACTTAGAGATTCCCAGATTAAGAGGGAGGGAGGGGATCCTAGAGAGTGTGTCTGGAAAGCAGCAGGCATTTGCTCCAGCCCAAGTGCAGGAGGGTGTGGGGACATGGCAGGGACAAGACTAGGAAAGATGGCTAGAGTCATGCCCAACATTCAGAGCTTCCTAAGCCAGAGGCAGTTGGTGGCCCTTGAATGACGGGAGCCATAGATCCACAGTGGGAGGCTTTGTCCATGAACTTGGGAAAATGATCCTTTCCTCTCCCCACCGTCTGTGGGGAAAGGGAAGTCAAGGCAGAGGCCATGTGGACGTTGCCGTCTGCCTTGCAGAAGGGGGGGATCTCTTGGTTCTCAGTGCTGGGAAAGGTGTCATGAGGAGCTTCTGTCCTTCCCGGGAGGTGGTGGGCTACCCCCTGGGGCTTAGTTTCTAAGTAAGAGCAGAGCCTTATTTTAACATGATTTCTTGTGTGGTTGGGTGGAGGAGGTGGCTGTGAGGCCAAGGGACAGAGGATCAGTGACGGAGGAAACAAAAGGGGTGCCTTTGGCAATCTGACCTGAGGCCCTTTTTGGGGTCATTCACCTATGCCTTTCCCTGCCCAGTCATCTGTGCTTCTCTTCCTCCCTCCTCCAAAGGTGCTCTGAGACATGAACAAACAGATGCCCAAAGCTACCTGTCATACCAGTGGGGAAACTGAGGACAGGAAGGGAGAAGGTGCTCACTGAAGGTACAGAATTTTCTGGCACCAAGTCAGGGCTCTCGGCTCTGGGAGGCATGTGAGCATCTGTCCATTTCAGGGGTGGTGCCACCTCTGGATTCCTTGGGGGTTGGAGAGGTGTGGCCTGCAGGTGGATCCCAGGATGAGCTGGTGGCCTGAAGGTCACCCATGCACAGGAGGGCCGGGAAATCCAAGGGCAGACGCAGAACGGCTTCTGAAGACCATCTCGTATGCCTGCACAGGCCACCTGCACTGTCACTCTCATTGCCACTGTTGCCTGTGAGGAGAGTCACCATGTCTGTATCCCCAATGAGGAACCTGAGGCTCAGGGAGGGAGGGATCCCGATTGAGCTCTGAGACCCAAACCAGAATCTCCAAGCACTAACACTTAGCCTTTCTTCATCCTGACAGACATATGTGGATATTTACATTTGAACATTTCCACATGATGTGGGCATGGGCAGTGTCCATGTATTTGTAGTATACACACGTGCACGTGTGCGCGCACACACACACACACACACGCACACACACGATTTGCAAAAATCCCCACTGACTCTCCTTGCCCTGTGCTGCATGGGGAATCGGTGTATTGGTGCAGTCACTAATCCCTTTCCTTGGATCCAAGCAAATGACAGGATTCCTCTCCATAGCTGCCATGGCTAACCCAGGGCTCTCCCTGGTGCCTTGAATCCGAGTCCAGATGACCCGCTTTCCCCAGCTCCTCCCTGTCTCCCCTCGGCTTTGGCCGGGAAACTGTCAGCCTGGTAAATATCACAGGCTGAGCAGCTTGTTCCAGCTCCTAGCCTGCCCCTCCCTGGCTGCCCAGCCTGGCTTAGACCGAACCCCAGGGTCCTGCCCCAATGCCAGTGTTCAGCTGCCCATATGCAGATAGGACTTGTCTTCCCAGCGTGCCAGTGTCCACAGAATGCATTTCCTTGGTGCCGGGCCACATCGGGCACAGAGCTCAGCATGGGAGCCGAAAAAGAAGCAGGCTGTGCCCTTGCGAAGACCCCAACTTGGAAGGGAGCTGGTTATGAAAACAAACCCAGACATCAACAGCCCAACAAGACAAGTGTTCTCTGGGCACAGAGGAGGAAACAGAACTTCTGCTGGGCCATTAGGGAAGGCTTTCGGAAGTTTCTGGCGTTGGGACTGGAATGCGAATGAGAATATGTCACATCAAGACGTGGAGGAGGGGCCTTCCAGGGGAAAGGGACAGCAAGAGCCAAAGTGTGGAGGCAGAAAGAACAAAGGCACAGAGGCTGAAGGGCAACCAGAGCCGGGCCCTGACTAACCTTCCATCCCAGACCAGGGACACCTGTGCCCCCAGGGTCAGAGAAGGCAAAGCTCACAGCCGTCAATAGTCCCTGTCCTCATCTTGGACCAACCTGCCTTCTGACGTCTTCCTCCCACGATCTCGCTCCCTACCAATGGGTGCCCTGCCCTTCTCCTCTCCCTCCCTGGGATGGTCCTTCCCATTGAGGGAAGAGCATTTTCTCCAGACACCAATACTGCTCAGTGTCCTTGCTGTGGCTATGCCCTCCTTGCTGACTCAGGAGAAAGGAAAGCTGCCCAGAACCACAAAGGCGCTGCCCCCAGGGTGCAGACAGCCTCATAGGTATGCTTTCTGTGTTTTTCAGGGGACCTTTGACTTTGGTCTCAAATCCCCAGGAGCCATGTTTGATGGAGACAGCTGTGCCCCCCTCTGTGTGATTCAGGGAACACCGGGTTATTGAGGGGACGCGAGGCTGCCACTGAGTGAGGAGAGGTGACAGTGAAAGCTGTTCCTTTCTGCAGGTCTTCTCACCAAGATGGGCACGTGGATGTGGACATAGGAGGGAACAGGACGGGAAGGCAGCCACAGGTGGTCTCAGGGCCCGCCTGGCTCTGGGATCCCAGCACCTGGAGAGAGTCCTGCAGGTGCTCCAGGTTGGGGCTCTCCAGGCCCTGGTTAGGTAGGTGCTCATGGGGCCTACGGGCTCCCCGTGTCTGAGGCTACAGGAGCCGGGATGAGCCTAAGGAGGAATCAGTTGCTACCTGACATCAATTTGATCAAGGTGTGATTTTAGCAGAATAAACCACACCCACACAAGCTTCAGTATTTGCAGCCTTCACTATTGTTAGAATCTGAGCATTTCTATCACCACCACCTCCAAACCTTCCTCCTTCCCCTTTGCATTCAATCTCTCTCTTCACCTCCGGCCCCAGGCAGCCATGCTTGGCTTTCTGTCACTATGGTTAGACTGTTCTAGAGTCTCACATAAATGGAACCATAGGATATAATCTCTATCTCTTTGTGCCTGGCTTCTTATGCTCAGGATTCAGTTTTTGCGATTCATCTTGTTGCCTGTACAAGCAAGTCACTCCTTTATATTGCTGAGTAGTATTCCATTATTCGGTCACATGATTTGTTCATCCATTCACCCATTGATAGATGACTGTATATAGTTTTTTGGCTTTTTGAATAAAGTAGCTATTAACATGCATGAACAAGACTGTGTGGGAACACAACATTTTCCTTTTTCTTGGGTAAATACTTGGGAGTGGAATTTCTGGATCACGTGGTACATGGGTGTTTAACATGATAAGAAATCGCCAAGCTGTTTTCCACAGTAGTTGCATCATTTTACATCCCACCAGCGGGGCATGAGAGTTCCCATTCCTCCACATCCTTGCCGATGCCTGTTATGGTCAGTCTGGTTCATGTTAGCTGTTCTGTGGAGTGTATTCTACGCTGGTGTTCATTTGCATGGCTCTGACGACTAGTGGTAAGTGTGTTCTCACGTCCTGATTTCAGTCCTGGGTCTGCCAGTCTCCATTCCCCCTTGTACAATGCATGTCACCTCACTGGATTTTAACTTTCGCGTCCAGAGAAGCTGAGTACCAATCTCCACCCTGTCTCCATCACCAGGCCTTGAAAGATGGCATCAGGTAATGCATGCAGATGGCAGAATGCACAAAGTATTTGCAAGGCTCACAACTCTAAGCTGCCACTTCACCTAGCACTCAGCTCATGTGTTTTTCATGTTACATTCATCGTTTCATTACAGCAGCTTTCTGGCTGATTTTCCCAACTCCAGTCTGCTCTCTGCCTCGCCCTCCACAGGGCAGCTGGCTGCCTTATCTAAAGCACCACCAGACCATTGTGCTTTACGTCGCTCCAGGTCTTGCCACGGGGACAGGATTCATTCATGCTTTCCACTAATAACATCGATGGAAAGCCCGCTGTGTGCCAGGCACCGTTCCAGTTACTGGAGATAAAGTATCCAACGGAGCAGAGAGCCCTGCCCTTTACAAAATGAGAACCCACCTCCTTATTGTTCAAAGGGAGCAGAGGCCCGAGGGATGAGCACTCTGCCCACGGTCACTCAGCAAGCCCACAGCAGAGCCGGGGTGAGAGCCAGGTCCCTGTCCTGGTCCCGGTCTTCTCAGCACTTCCAGCCTGTGCCCTCCCCTCTGGTTTTCTCAGAGACATGCGGTCCAGAGCCCAGGGGAGGCAGCCTGCAGGGCAGAGCATAGGAACCCACCCTTCTCACAGGGAGCAGCGGGGAGCACCGGGGGGGGGGGTGTCCCTGAGCCCCCTGCCCCTTTCTTCAGGAGCCTTGTTACGAATAAGTGCTTCTTGCCGGAGCCCAGACCTGTGATGAGCGGGTAAGTGGTGCCACTCACTTCCACCTCCTTTCCCTGAGGCGCCTCTTGATTCCCGCCTGTGAGCTGCTCTGTCTGCTCAGAGGAGGAGCAGGGAGGTAATCCCCTGAGGTTGCTCGCACTTGTCAGTGTCCCCTTAAATAGGCAAGCCTTGCCCAGCGACATTTAAAGAGGGCTGCGCTGCAAACCCTGGCCTGTGTTCTCAACTCCCACAGGTCCCCTTGGTCATTCCAGCCGATGCCACAGAAAGCCAGAGTCCAGCGTGGGACCGATGAGGACACCCGAGTCCAAGAAAGAGGAAGAGACCTGCCAAAGCTTACGCATCAAGCAAAGAGGAGAGATGGCATTGGGAGCTCAGATGCTCCACCTCCTAGGTCAGTATCCTTTTCTGTATCTCAAGATGCATACTGCCAGCACCCCACTCTCCCGAGGACCCCAGATCCCTGCTCAGTGACCTGCCTCCAGTTGCCACCCGCTTCCCATCACCCATGGATTAGTCGGCATTACACAGCGCTAGTTAGGTCAAGCAGAGAGAGACTTAATGAAAGGCACTAGGTGCTTACGCTGTCTGTGGAAAGGCTGGCAGAGGAGGCGAAGGCACAGCTTCCAGGAATGAGTCCCAGACGGCACTGCCAAACCGACCTGCAAGAGGGACTGCTCCCTCCACCATCACTGAAAGCTGGTGGCCCCAACAGCTGCCTCCAAGAGCCACGTCACATCGGCATGATCTGGGATCAGAGCACCGCTGCCCCAGATGCCGACTCCAAGACTGAACCTCTTCAGAGCCCCAACTTCTGGCTGGGGGCCTGGAATGGAGGTACATGAGCCCACCTCTGGCATCTGCCTGGGAGAAAAGACCCATCCCCCTCGCTACAGTAAACAAAGCCCTTCGGCCTGTGTCCCGCCGTGGGGCAGAGCTTCATTTTACGTGTTCTGAGCCTGTGTCTCAGAGGCTATAAACTTGTAAAAAGAGGTACAGCCTGAGCTCAGGACAGAGTGGGGAACCCAGATTCACACCTGAGCCCCTCCGAGAAGGGCACCAGTGGTCACAAACACCGGCTCTAGAACTTTCCCCTTGTGTGTGCATCCTTGTGCCTCTAAGGGAGTCCCTGGCCCTTCCCTGCATCTTGGTGTCCACATCTCTGTAAAGGGAGGGTAATAACAGCGTCCAGAAAGTGCTCAGGACAATGCCTGGCACTGAGACAGCAGCTGCTATGGCCTGAACTGTGTGCCCCACTGAAGTCACTGTGTTAAAGCACTCACCCCAAAGTGACTGCATTTGGACAGAGGGCCTTCAGGAGATAACTAAGAGAAAATTAGTCGTGGGGTAGGGCCCTTATCCAATAGGCACTCCCACTCCCCCAGGACCCCAGATCCCTGCCCAGTAACCTGCCTCCAATTGCCAGTCCCCTTCCCGTCGCACATGTATTAGTAGACATTAGAGGAGGCACCAGCCCTGGCTAGTGTTCAGTGGTTAGAGCATCGGCCCACAAACTGAAGGGTCCTGGGTTCATTCTGGTAAGGACACATGTGGGAGGCAACCAATCAGTGTGTCTCTCTTACACTGAGGTTTCTCTCCCCCCAGCTTCCCTCCACACTCTCTAAATAAATCAATGGGGAAAAAATATCCTTAGGTAAGGATTTTAAAAAAAAAAAAGAGGCAACACCAGAGCTCCCCAGCCCTGCCCACTGGAGGCACACACAGAAGAAAGGCCAAGTTAGGACTAGCGAGAAGGTGGCTGTCTGCAAGCCAGGGAGTGAGCCCTCATTAGACACTGACCATGTTGGCACCTTGATCTCAGACTTCTAGCCTCCAGAGCTGTGAGAAAATAAAGTTCTATTGTTTAAGCCACCCAGCCTGTGGTATTTTGTTATGGCTGCTTGAGCAGACTGAGACAGCTATTAATTAATGAGTTATCATGTTATTCCTAATTTTCCAGCTCTGTAATGAAGTGCAGAGTATTTGAAGTCTCTCAGCCTTGGGTACCAACTCTAGATCAGGGTTCCTCAACCTCGGCACTACTGACTTTGGGCTGCTTGGCGTGGGCCTGCTCTGTGCTCTGTAGGATATTTAGCAGCATCCCTGGCCTCTATCCACTAGATACCAGTAACATCCTCCCCTCCCCAAGTTGTGATCACCAAAAACTGCCTTCATGCATGGACAAATGTCCCCTGGAGGCAGGCAGGGGGGTGGGGGGAGAGACACAACTGCCCCAACTGAGAACCACTGCCCCAGATAAACGTTTTGTCTGCGCTGCTGTTGTGGAGCTTAACGAGGCAGGAGACATGACATTGCATGTCACCTAGAAGTCACCCACTCCTTCAGTAGTAACAGAGCTTGCTCACAGCTTACCTCAGATCCTGCGGAAGACTCGATGCCCTCCCCGAGTTTCTGGAAAATGATTGACGTTGCTCCTTCTGTCTTTGCATTTGGGGCCGTCCCAACAAGGGAGATAAACCCTTTTCCTTTGTTGCCACAATGGCACCCAAAGGTGGCAGTCGATCAGGTCAGGGCTGTTCCTGAAGATTCCTAGTAATAATGGCCCATCTGACAGGTCACAAGGTTCGAGTATTAGCCACCCCAGCTCGACTCACCATGCAGAAGTCCTCATGGCCACCGTGCTGCTCACCTTTGCCCCTGGGAGTCCCCTGCCCGGTTCCCCCCAGGCTCCTTCCGCACCTCACATATAGCCCTCACGCCAGCTGCCCAGGCCCGAGGGCCGGCCTCTGCAGCCAGCGTCCCCATCACCTCGCCATCTGGGCAGGGACAGAGATGCTGAAGAAAGCACCCTCCCCACCTTCACCGAAACCATGTCTCCCACTACACCCATGAAGAAATGCTGGCTCAAATACAACACAAACAAATTTACAACCCCATCAACCAACCTGAAGCAAGAAGGGAAAAGCCTGGCAGGCTGGCAACAAAAGACAGTTTGCAGCCAGGTCTGTGAGCAGGAGCTAAGGAGCCCCCAGAGGTGGCGGCGCTGAGTCAAATGCTGTTTAGGGCGCATGAGGGGTAAGAAGGAGGCAGCAGCCCTGTGATGAAAATGGTGAGCAGTGGTCTCTGCATACAGCCAGGAGCCTGGGAGAGCTGTCCCTTCAGTAAAATAAAAACCAGAAACCTACCACCCACCCCTCATAAGAGTGGGCCAGCCTGCCCAGGCCACCAGCGAGACAGGAGACACCCGAGGGAAGTCAGGGTCTCCGTGTGCATAGAGGGCCCCAAAGCCACCCCGCCCACCGGGTGCAAGATCTAGAGCAGTGGTTCTCAACCTTCCTAATGCCGCGACCCTTTAATACAGTTCCTCATGTTGTGGTGACCCCTAATTTCATTGTTACAAATTGAACATAATTAAAGCATAGTGATTAATCACAAAAACAATATGTAATTATATATGTGTTTTCCAATGGTCTTAGGCGACCCATATGAAAGGGTCGTTCGACCCCCAAAGGGTCGCAACCCACAGATTGAGAACCGCTGATCTAGAGGAAAAGAATTACAACGCAGCCTGCTAGGGCCAGGGAATCCAAAGCTGTTGCAGAAGCCAGGGAATCACCTGAACGTCCCAGGTGGGAAACAGCACCTCTGAGGATGAGCTCAGAGTCAAAACCAACAAAGCAGGTGAGGAAAGAGGAGCCTGGGACCAGGATCGCCCACCAGGGGCAACAGCAGTGCTGGGGGAAGTGGGGGGGAGGGAGAGAGTATTAGAAGGACATCAGCAGGTGGCCTTTCAGAATTTAAAATGTATGTGAGTTCTCATATGAAAAATGTAGTTAAGTTCCAAGCAGGATAAATATAAACACATACTCACATTTGGAGAAGATGATCAACATATCATAAGCTGACAAATCAAGCAATCAATGTAGAAGGATATTTTTTAAAGAGTAAAGGAACTAATAATACCAAAAAAGGGGGGGAATGTAAGGTAAAGGAAGGAGAGAAACTTCCTTGGTTCTTATGGTGGGAAAGTCTCCTAAGTTATAATTCAGGAAATGAACATAACGATTGTATATAGTTATAAGGCAACCATTAAAGGAACTAAAAATACTTTCGAAATCTTCCAAATTATTGGAGGGAAAACCAATACACAAAGCAAACCGCAGATCATGAAATAAAAGACTTTTCAAGGAAGCATTAAAATCAGATAGCATAATATAAAATAATATAACAGAACTGAGAATGTACAAATGTATCCTATCATATCATTACATATAATGGGATAAATGTACGTATTATTTTTTGGATCAAAGAGTGAAAACAAATATAAGATTGTGGGAGATGCCTCAGATCCCCCAACTCTAATCCGATAAGCCGCACCCAATTTCAGCCATGCCAGGGCAGACAGGTCTGTGGTGCTGGATTGGACTTCAAGCTGGCAGAATCTGGATGCAGCGAGCATGCGCATCTGTTCTGTCTGCCGTGGGCTCCTCCAGCGCAAGTGGGAGCTCTCTGAGTCCACACATGTGAAGCTTGAAAGGGCAGGAAAACCAACACCTCCAGGGAAACACCCACCCAGTGTTGAATGAAGCCCATCTTTGAAAAGATCTTCAGCCCCATTAAGTCATCAGGGAAATGCAAATCAAGCTTTAGATGTAATACCTTTTTATTCTCATCTTAGGGGCAAAACTAAGAGTCCATCAATGCAAAGGAATAGAGAGACTATGGATCAAAACACCTTTTATGTGTTGCTAATAGAAATGTAAATTTATAGAACCACATTAGAAAACAACTTGGCATTATCTTATAAAATTGAATAGCCTCAGTATATCCCCAACAGAAAGTCTTGCCAATGGACTTTAGGGAACACTGGTAAGTATATTCATGGCAACGCTCTTCAGAATAGCAAAACCATGGAAACAAGAAAAATATCCATAGAACAGATAATGGCTAAATGAATTGACATATTTAAACAATGAAGTATTATACAACAGTCAAAATGAATAAACCACAGCCACTTCAACAATGTGGCCATATCTACAAAATATCAAGTTGAGTGAGAAAAATAGGTACCAAAGATGATATACTGCCTAATATCCTTTTAAAAAAATATTAAAAGCAAATGCTAAATAACACAAGTACTGGAAGAGTAACTATAGATTCAACTACATTAAAAACAGGGATGGACATCTAAAATCATATTTAATGGTGAAAGACTGGATAATTCCCCCTAAGATCTGGAACAACACAAGGATTCTCTTTCAACACTTCAACATTATACTAGATGTTCCAGCCAGAGAAATTAAACAAGAAAAAGAAATAAATTGCATCCATATTATAAAGGAGGAAGTAAAATTATCTCTATTTGCAGATGACATAATCTTGCAAATAAAAAATCCTGACGAATTTACTAAAAACCTATCAGAAAAAAATAAACAAGTTCAGGAATGCTGCTGGATACAAGCTCAATATAAAGATCTATCATATTTCTATAAACTAGCAACAAACAATACAAAAATGAAACTAGAAAAAGAATTTCATTTACAATAGCATCAAAATAACAAGATATTTAAGAATAAATTAAACAAAAGATATGTAGTATTTATACTCTGAACCTTCAAAATGTTGTTGAAACAAAGATCTAAAGAACATAGAGATCTCTATGTTCATGGATTGGAAGATGTAATACAAATAAGGTGACAGTACTTGCTAAATTGATCTACAGAATCAACACAATCCTTATGAAAATCCTAGCTTCTTTTTTGGCAAGAGTTAGGGAATAATCAAAGCAATCTTGATTGACCGTTTAGTTCTGCACCCTCAATTCTAGTCCACTAATCAAGATTGCTATGACTATTCTTGGTCCCTGGCATTCTCACATGAATTTTAGGATTAGCTTTTCAACTGATTCTCAACAAGGGTGTCAAGACAATAAAAGTGGGGGAAATTTCCAAGAAATGGCACTGGGACAACTAAATACCCACATGCAAAAGAATCAAGTTAGGCTCTTCCTCACACCATCCTCAAATATTAACTCAAAATGGATCATAGACTTAAATGTGAGAGCTTCAAACTATTCAACTAGAAGAAAACATAGGAGTGAATATATAAATGAATAAACCAAACATTGGTTTAGGCAATGGCTTCTTAGTTATAACATTAAAAGCACAAGCAACAAAAGAAAAAAATAGATAAATAGAAGATCAAATTTAAAAGCTTTTGTGATGCAAGTAATAATGTCAAGAAAGTAAAAAGCAACTCACAGAATAAGATAAAATATTTTCAAATTCTATACTTGATAAGGGACTTGTATCAAAAAAACAAAAGCTCAGTAATTAAAAAATAACCTAACTAAAAAATGGGCAAAGGATCTTAATAGACATTTCTCCAAAGAAGATACACAAATGACCCATAAGCACATGAAAAGATGTTTACTATCATCAGTCATTAAGGAAATGCAAATCAAATGAAAATAAAACATTCCACATCCACTAAGATGGCTAAAATAAAACTGGCAGACAACAGTAAGTGTTGGTGAAGATCATGGAAAAAGAGGAATGTGAAACAGTGCTGCCTCTTTGGAACAAAATTTGGTACTTCCTCTAAATGTTAAACATAGACTTGCTACCTAACCCAGCAATTTCACTCCAAGCAAAATGAAAACATATGCCCCCACATAAACTTGTACAAGAAAGTCCATGACAGCATTATTAATAACAGCAAAATTGTGGAAGCAACTCAAATGCCCATAATTTCATGAATGGATGAATAAAATGTTATATATTCATACAATATATTATTGCATATTATTCAGCTATAAAAAGGAATGAAGTGCTGATACATGTTACAACATGGATGAACCTTGAAAACATTATGCCAAGTCAAAGAAGCCAATTCTAAAAGCCATATGTTGTATGATTTTATTTACATAAAATCTTCAATTAGACAAATCCTCAGAGACAGAAAGTAGGTTATTTGTTGCCAGAGCATGGAAGGAGAGAGAACTGGGAGTCACTGCTGTGGGGCATGGGTACTCTTTCTGGGGAGATAAAAATATTATAAAATCAGATTAGGCTGATGGTTGCATAATTCTGAATATATAAAAACATTGGATTGTATGCTTTAATTGGTGAATTGTGCAGTAGGTGAATTATATTCAGTAAAGCTGTTTTTTTTAAAGGGGTGGGCAAGCAATAGAACATCAGGGCAAGACTTATAATGATGCTTAACTGAGGTGAAAAGAAGCAGGAGCATGGGGTGTGATGGGATCAAAAAAGGTAGTTACAAGTTATAAAAGTCGGAGTTTTTCATTGTGTGTTAAGTTCACAGATTTTTATTATTAAAAGCAAACAAATAATTATCCAGCAAATCTATACTAATAAAAGAATAATATGCTAATTAGACCAGGAGGCCTTCTGGAGACCTCCGGACTTCCTTCTGGACAAAGCCGAAGGCTTGGCCGGCCTGGAAACTGCCCCCAAACGGCCCTCAGCTCCTTGCCCTGGCCAGCACCACCCCCAGTAGAGATCCCCCACCCCAATGGGGCATGGCTGGCCTGCAAACCGCCCCAAGCCCCTCACCGAGGCCAGCCCCATCCCCCAATCGGACCTCCACCCTTATCTGGGACCCCCTTCAGGGCAGACCAGCCAGCCCCCACCTGTGCACCAGACCTCTCTACTAATAAAAGGGTATTATGTTAATTAGACCAGGAGACCTTCCAAGAGACCTTCCAGACATCCTTTCAGACAAAGCCATGGTGGCGGGGCTGAGGTAGAGGCGGTTAGGGGTGATCAGGCCAGGAGGGGAGGGCAGTTGGGGATGATCAGGCCGGCAGGGGGGCAGTTGGGGGTGAGAAGGCCAGCAACGGGGGGGAGTTGGGGACAAGCAGGCCAGCAGGCAGAGTGGTTAGGGGCGATCAGGCAGGCAGCAGGTGAGCGGTTAGGAGCCAGTGGTCCCAGATTGTGAGAGGGATATCCGATTGCAGTCGGACATCCCCTGAGGGATCCCAGATTGGAGAGGGTGCAGGCTGGGCTGAGGGATACCCCCCTATGCACGAATTTCATGCACTGGGCCACTAGTAAATACATAATGGAAGAGGTTCATGCATGGACCATAAAGGAGTGTGTCAGAAGCCAAAGATGTGACTGATCTGCATCTGAACACCTGTGGTCCAAGCAAAATATCAAGGAAATAGCAATAATTAACTCATGGGTACAGCTAAACAGTTCCCAGAAGAAACTTTACAGCCTTAATTGATTTTACTAACTAATAACAAATAAAAATAACTCAATTCAAAAGTCACACAAAGAACAAAATATTGGGCATTAAGAAAGCAGAAGGATGCAATTAGTAAGGATAAAAGTACAAATTAATGAATTATAAAATAAGAGAGAGGGGAATTAGTACATTCAAAGCAGGTTCTTAGGGAAAAGAAATATATTTTTCTTGAAAAAGAAAAGCTAGCCAGACTAATAAAGGGAAAAAAAGAGTGAAATCACAAATACACAATAGTAGATATGAAAATGGAGACATAATCATGGATACAAAGAAAAGTAAACAAACCCGAGAGATTAATGTCAACCCTGCAAATACATGTGACAACCTTTGTAAAATGAATGATTTGCTATATAAAATATAATTTACACACAGAGTGGGGCAAAAGGAGGTTTACAGTTGTATGCAAAATAGAATTTATTCTTGTATTATTATTTAATAATTAGTTGTTTATATGAAAAATAAAACAATAATTATTAAATAATAATAAAAGAATAAATTCTATTTTGCATACTCACAACTATAAACCTACTTTTGCCCCACCCTGTATAGTGAGAATATAGTGAGAGAATATAGTGAGACCAATTATCAGAAAAATAATTTGGGAGAAATATCAAAAAGCTATTACTCCATCCCGCAAAATCTCAAGTTTCCCAGGAAAAAAAAATTAAAACTTCTAAACACAGTTTTTGTTTCTGTGTTATCACTTGTTTTTTAAATTAAACTTTTCTTTTGAAGTAATTATAGATTCACATGCAGTTTTAAGAAATAGTACAAAGAGATCCCCTCTACCTTACTCAGTTTCCCCCAATGGTGACATCTTATAAAATTATAGTATATTTTCACAATCAGGATACTGACATTAATGTGATCAAGTTACAGAACATTTTCATCACCAAGAGGATCCTTCATTTAAATCCTTTATGGACAGACTGACTTCTTTAGACTTGTTTAGAAACATTTTGTTACAAATTTTGGATCTAAATTAATGATAGATATTGGTCTCTACAGTCATTTTCCTTTTTCTTTTCTTATTTTTTTTGACTTTTTCTGGGTAATACTAGCCTGATAAAATGAGTTGGAAGTGTTCCCTTATCTTCTATCTACTGAGAGAGATTGTGCAAAATTGATGTTAATTCTTCTTTAATGTCTGGTCAACTCACAAGTGAAACCATCTATGCCTAAAGATTTCTTTGTGGGAACTTTCAAGTTATAAATTCCTTGCAGGCCAGGCTGAGGGACTCCACCAGTGCACAAATTCGTGCACCAGGCCTCTATTTGTTTAATAAGATCCCATTATGGTCAGAGATCATATTCTATTATTTCAGTTATTTTAAATGTATTTAAGTTTGTTTTATATCCCAGGATACGTCCTGTTTTAGTGAATATTTCATGCATGTTTGAGAAAAATGTGTATTCTTCTGTTGTTGGCTGGAGCATTTTATATATATATATAAATTAGATCTTACTGGTTGATCATGTGTTTGAGTATTTTTATATCCTTGCCTAGCAGTTCTGTAAGTTGCTGAGAGTGGGATGTTGAATTCCCAAGTATAACTATGCATTGGTCTATTGTTTTTCAGCCCTATTAGTTTTTCCTTCTGTATTTTGAGGCTCACTTGTTTGCTGCATACACCTTTAGAATTGTTATGTTTTCTTAGTAGATTGATCATTTTATTATTAGTTGCTGTCTTTCTTTGTAATAATTTTCATTATTCTAAAGCCTACTTTACCTTATATTAATATAGCCAGTCTGCTTTTTTTAAATTAATGTTTTCATGGCATAACTTTTCACTTCTTTATTTTCAGCCTACCTATGTTTCTGTATTTATGGTGAGTTTCTTTTGGGCAGTTTCCACTGTTTTAATCCACTGTTTCAATCTCTGTCTTTAACTGGTATATTTAGACCATTTATATTTAAGGTAATTATTAATATATTAGAGCCCAAGCCTGTTGTTTTATTAATTTGTTTCCTGTTTGCTTTTTGTTTCTCATTTCTTTGTATTACTTTTATCTCCTTCATGTAGATTTTGTAAACATTTTTTAAAATTCCATTTTGATTTATTTATAATTGTTTTATTATATCACTTTGTATAGTTATTTTAGAGGTTGCTGTAATTATTACCATATATATATATATATATATATATATATATATATATATATATATATACAACTTATCACAGCTACTGGTATTGACCTTATACTACTTGGAGTGAAGTTTAGAAAACTTACTTACATTTAAGTCCATTTACCCTTCCTGCTTTTAAATACACTTTTGTAAGTATTTCCTCTACATATATTGAGAACTACATCAAATAGTGTCATAATTTTTGCTTCAAACATCAAACATGATTTAAAAAGCTCAGAGGAATAGAATAGTCTATTATATTTGCTCCTTCTTTTGCCCATCCCAATGTTCCTTTTTTGTTTTCTGATATTCCAACACTTCTATTATCACTTCTTTTCTGTTTAGAAAAATTCCTTTAGTCATTCTTCATGGGTAAGCTGGCCAGCAAAAAATGTTCTTAGTTTTTCTCCATCTGATAATCTATTTCCCCTTTCATCCCCAAAGGATGCTTTCTCTGGATGTAGAAGCTGCTAATGACAATTCTTCTCTTTCAGTGCTTGAAAAATGTGCTCCTCTGGCCCCCGTGGTTTCAGATGAGAAATTCTCTGTTGTTCAAATTGATGTCCCCTATACGTTGTCTTTTTGTTTGTTTGTTTGTTCGTTTTCCTGAATATTTTCAAGATATTTTCTTTGTGTTTAGTTTTGTCTCTTATTGTGGATTTGGGAAGAGAGGTGCTTCTCTTATTTGGGATTCATTCTGCTTCTTGAATCTATATATTTATGTCTTTAACCAAATGTAGAAAGCTTTCAGCCTTTACTTCTTTGAGTTGTTTTTGTTTGTTTGTTTTTGGGTTTTTTTCAGGCTTTGTCTTTCTTTTCTCGGCCTCAAATGATACAAATATTATTTCTTCTGTTATTATTGCCCAAGTCCCTGGGATTCTGCCTCTATTTTTTTCAGTCTATTTTCTGTCTGTTGATCAGATTGGGTAAATTCTATCAGTCTGTCCTCAAGTTTTCTGACCCTTTCCTCTGTCATGTCCACTCTACTATTGAGCCCATCCGGTGACTTTATTTGTGATTGTATTTTTTACTTCTTTATTCCATTTAGTTCTTTTTTTACAAGTTCTATTTTTCTTTTGCTGAGGTTTTCTATTTTCCATTTGCTTTGAGAGAATTCATAATCGCTGAAGCATTTTTATGATGATTGCTTCAAAATCCTTCTCAGATAATTTCAATGTTTGATCATCTCAGTGATGACTGTCTATTCTCACTCATAGTGTGGTTTTTACTTGTTTCTTGGAATGTGAGCAAATGTTTTATTATATCCTGAACAGTTTGGACATTGTAAGTCTCTTTGTCCTATTAATATTATTTTTCCTCAGGCAGTTCCTTCCTTTGAGGTGCAGCAGAGGGATGGTGGGTGTGTTTTCAGCTTCCTGCTGGGCCAGGCTGCCACAACAAGGGGGGAAGTGGAGGGCTGACTCATACCATGCTGTTGCTGCAGGCTGGGGAAGGAAGCTGGCTACCCCTACCCACTGGGGCCCGCTGACACCATGACACCAGGGGAGGGAAAGGAGAGGATGCAAATGTCAGCTAGTCCCACCTCCCACTACCTCATTCCCCTGCATGATGCTGAGTGGGGGTGGAGGCTCAGCTCCTCACCAGGCTCCCCCCTCCCCCCCGTCACTCCCCCGGTGGGGGTATCAGAGCACTGATGGCTTCCACCAGACAGGAAATGGAGGAACAGTTTTCCATTCAGCCCCACCAACACTATCTCTGCAAAGGACTCAGAGCACTGCCTCCTGCTGCTGGGGAGGAAGGGAAGACCACCTCTTTCCTTGGCACCACCCAGAGGGGCTCAGAGCGCTGTCTCCTTCAGTGAAGTGGAGGGAGCTCATGGGTGATGGAATGGAAGCTCAATTTCTGGTTCAGCCCTGCTAAAACCACAGGTGTGGATAGGTGTGGTTTGTCCATTGGCATTTAGCTGGAGTAAAGCAGGTACTGCCAAAAGGGTTTTCTGTTCTTAAGTCAGGCTTTACCCAGTCCTTTGGCGAGGGGTTAACTGTTTTTCTTGGAGCTTTTTCTCACTGCCTGGAGGTTCAGTGTTGGAGGCCTCTCTCCGCAACCCTGAGTGGGATGTATGGAAGGCAACAAGGAAGCCCAAGGCACCCCCTGCCGAGTTCTTCTCCAAGTCCCAAGGACCCTTCTTCCTTCCACCTTCCAGAGTCTATCCACACTAGTCTGTTGTTATAGCAACAGTATGTCTGTTGTAAGAGAGGGTCTGGGAGGAATGGGACTACTCTATCTTGACAGAACTGGAACGCAGGAAATTGTTTAATGTGCATTTTTAAAAAGAATAAGGTACTTATGGGAAAAGGTACAAATCATTACTGTCTGGCTAGATAGTTTGCATACTGAACACATCTGTGTAAGTAGCAATAGTTCAAGAAACAGAAGATGACCACACCCCCAGGAGTTTATTTTGTGCCTCTTTCCATCACTACACTTCCCCAAGGATAACCTCTCTCTTGAATTCTCACATGGCATATTCACTTTGCCTGAGAGACCTCACCCTTTCTTCCAATAAGCGATAGAGTCGTGAAGGTTACTTATTTTAGTCCAGGGTGAAGGCTGGATTTCAGCTCTGGTGTGGCTCAGTCTGTTCATCATTTGCCCTTATTCCTTGGGTACAGTTAGTTCTCTGTATGAGGGTTTTTCTCACTGACACCAAATAGGCGATGGCTTCTCCAACACCAGTTCTCTGACTCTCTAACACCGTTGGGTGTCCAACAATTCAATTAGATTCTGACGCTGTTTGGAGTTAGTGCAGACCCCAGAGGCTAAGGGCTCAGGCCCACAGACTGCTCACACTTCAGATGCCAGCAGCAAGTCCCAGTGCTTCTGACCAAACACCTGTAAATCTGGGGATTTCCACAACCCCCTCCTCAGGCTTGATAATTCGCTAGGACTCACAGAACTCAGGAAAACACTTTACTTCTGTTTCCTGTTGGTTGTAAAGGCTATATCTCAGGCAGAGGCAAATGGGAGAGATGCTTAGGGCAAAGTATGGGGCAAGGGCAGTGGTGTGGGAGCTTCCATGCTCTTCCCGGGCCTGCCACCCTCCCAGCACCTCACTGTATTCATCACCCAGATGGAGGTCTGGTGGTGGATGGTGGCAAAGGTTCCAATCCTCTGATCAAGGCTTGATCCTTCTTGACCGGTCCCCATTCTGAAGCTTTTTAGGGGACCCCAGCCACCAGTCATTATTTCATTAGAATACAGAAGACATTATTATCACTTAGGAAGTTTCAAGGAGCTCTATGCTAGGAACTGGGGACACAAACCAAGTATATTTTTTTAATTATTATGCCACAACATGGTTCTCAATTATGAGCTACCAGATAGGTCTCAAACTCTCATTTTTGTGTTTCAAGACTGACCAAAGCTCTGCTGCTTTGTACAGCCAACCTACCTAGGTTCTTAGCTCTCTTTTTTATTGTTCAAGAATTTAGTGAATTGCTTGAAGTAAAAACTAAAAACTAGCCATATGCTTGAAACTCCTCCCAAGTCTCTGGCAAAAGATCCCAGTTCCTTTTGCTATCAGCAGTAACTCTCTACCTGTATATGTCCTAGACCAGTGATGGTGAACCTTTTGAGCTCGGTGTGTCAGCATTTTGAAAAACCCTAATTTAACTCTGGTGCCGTGTCACAGATAGAAATTTTTTGATAGTTACAACCATAGTAAAACAAATATTTATATTTTTGATATTTATTTTATACTAGAAGCCCGGTGCACGAATTCCTGCACGGGTGGGGTCCGGCTGGCTGAGGGGAGAGGCCACGGGTGGTTGGCTGGCTGGCCCCTCCCCCTGGTCAAACTCCTGGTCTAGGGGACAATTTGCATATTAGCTTTTTATTATATAGGATATTTAAATGCCATTTAACAAAGAAAAATCAACCAAAACAATGAGTTCACGTGTCACCTCTGACATGTGTGTCATAGGTTCGCCATCACTGTCCTAGATTATCTGCTTCCTTTCCTTACCCCAAATCAGTAAATGCCCCTGCTGCAAAAGGAGTGAAAGAGTCAGCTCACTTTTCCAAAAGTATCTCTCTAGAGCTTCAGCTTCTCTAGTTTTTGCTGCCTCTATGTTCTCTGACACCTTCAAAGAAATAATTTCTGCATTTTTGTTGTTTTGCTGTGACTGTGGTTTCCCACAAACTATTACATCCAACCTAGAAGATAATCCCATTGCTAATTCATCTACTCCCAAATTCTTTATCCATTAGAATAATCCAAGTGGCACAAAACAAGCAAATACCAGATCAAACTTTATTTATAAATTTTGATGTAAAAATAATATTTTTTCAAATCAGATCTAGCATTACATTAAAAGTATAATACAAATGGCAAAACAAGAATCTCAGTAGGAATGCAAGGATGGTTCAAACTTACCATAATAATATATTAAGGGAGAGAAAAATACATGTTTATCTATAAAGATGGGATATTAAAGATTATTACAAAAGTAGCATCCTAGTAATGAAAAAACTAAATAAAGTAGAAATATTTTGACACTTTCTTTATATAATATATACCAAAGTCAGCATTGTACTACATATATAAAGTTGTGAAAATGATAGATTCCCAGAATAATGTTATTAATTAATAAGTAACTATGCATTGAAGTTTTATTAGAGAAATATATACGATGCAAAAATCAGAAATAAATTATTTTAAAATTAGCTTTTTGTAGATGATTTAACACTCTATCTGGAGATCTCAAAAAAAATTAACTGTAACTCTATTAGAGAAAATAGGAGAATCTGAAAAATGGCTGATTACAAGTTAATATGCCATTATCAACAAACATTTAGAAAATATAATGGAATAATAGATCCCATTTACTAAACAGTGAAACATAACAAGCAAGTTTGAAAATCCTTCTCTTGCTTTGTTTTTCCATCCATAGTTCCCTTCCCTTTTTCCTTCTCACTGTAGGAACACTCCTAATCTGTTTGATGTATCTATCACTCTCTGTGAGGGAGTGAATTTTGTGATTGCATGTACTTTAACCTTACATAAAAGTTAGCAGGCCAGATTTCTCATTTCTCTTTAGTTTTATTCATTCAACAGTATTTTTTAAGAACCTATGTTGCTCTATGTACATTTAATTCATTGTTTCTAACTGCTTCTTGGCATTTCCTAACAAACCTGTTCCTTTCTCTGGGGATGGGCCCCTAAAAAACTTCCCCCACGCTCTGCACAATCATGCAGCCGTGAAAGGCTTCTGGGACCAGTGTGAGCACCAGAGAGGATTCGGGATCATATGTACCCAAACACTCAATTTCCCTGTTTCCAGACTGCCCTCCATTCACATTTCCCAGAACCACAGGTCCCAGTTTCCTTTATCTTTGGTCAAACTGGATACTAGCCAGCGAGCTGGATAAAGCCGCATACCTTGTTCAAATGTGCATTGTGCTATAAGGAGTGACATATACCTTTTTGTCCCCTCGGGTCTCCTTTTGTGAATGGCCTATGCATAGTCTTTGCCCATTTTTTCCTCTCAGATTTCCTGCCTTTTACCCCACTGACATGCAGGTATTGCCTTGTATGTTATTGATATCGATTACTTGTCAGGTGGTGTTGATTTTGTCTATGGCGGCCTTTATTGAATAGAAACCCTTAGTTTTGTTCTTGTCAAACCCGTGTATTTTCCCTGGTGGTTGTGCTTTTCTGTTCTTGTTCAAGACATCATCCCTCACCTCAAAATACACAAAGATATTTGCCTATATTTTTAGCCATATATTTATATTTCACATTCAGGTATTGAATCTATTTCAATTCACCTTTGTTTATGTTGTGAAATAGAGAATTAATTGTTTTGTCATAGAGTGATAATTTCCCCAATCACCTACATAAACAAAAATCTCCCCCTTGATCTGTAGGCACCTTTATCATATGTCATTCCCATAGACACCCATCTGTTCCTGAGCTCTCAGTGATGTTCCTCTGTTCTTATGCTACTAACATACCATAATTATTATTATTAGATATTAGAGCATTGTGCTAGGCCTAATCTATGGTAAAGTAAATCCTTATCTCTTTTTTTAGTGTTCAAAAATTAACTTTTTGTAACTACACTTTACCACATGAATTTTTTAATATGGTGTTCAGTTCCTCAAATATTTATGATGAGTATATTTTTATTTGGACTTGCCCTGAATGTATAGATATATTGAGGAGCATTGACATAGTTATAAACCTGTCTATCCACGAATATGGTTCGCATATATAACTGTGCATGTTTTCACTTACACCCTCTAATAGAGTTTTTAAACCTTTTCTCTATGAAGCCCTTGTGCAATATTTTTAGTCCAACTTCGAGATATTTGAAGTTTTTATTACTTTGAAATTTATAATATTTTATAACATATTTTTTTACTGGTTATTGCTGGTGATTGTAAAATAATGTTATTTATTTTAGTAAGTTCTGCTATTTTGTGTAAGTACTTGCCTAGATTGTTTTTGAAAGTATATCCAAGAAGTTCATGAGAATTGTTGCCTCTGGAGAGGAATATTTGGGGATCAGATAGGAAAGGAAGATCTTGTAATTGTACTCTTTGGGACTATTTGAATTACTCCTTCAATGAAAAATTAGCATATATATCATCAACATATTAGTACATGTAAGTATAGAGTTAGTGTGTGTGTACTACACCTACCTTTATCTCTCTATGTATGACATATCCATATCAAGAGAGATCCAGAATGGGCCAAAGTGAAAGCCTGCTGACCCCGTAAGCTTTGCCCTCTTTGGAGAAAGCCTCGCCAGCGACACTGAATGTATAGCAGGGGCCAGCAGCCATGGTCGGCTCTCTGTTCTTTGCTTGAATTTGAGAAGCATGAATTTTTTCTAACTTGAGCAATCTCTCCTGCTACCTAGTTTATTTTTTCAAACATTCCTGCATCTGGCAAAACAACTAAGTGAGAAATGTATGTGAATAGTAATTGCTTTCAAATCTTTTGAGTTTTAGCAACCCTCAAAGCATTGTTTGCATATTTCCTTCTCTAATTGTCTCCATGTCATAGGCGAATAGTTTTTTAAATAAAATTTCTATTACACATGCCTTTCAGAATTATCTATTCACCTCACCTGTTAGAGTTTCACTGGGGAGTCTGCAATTCCAGTTGATATATGCCAAGTGATGTATATAGTACGAGGGATGAGGAGGTGACCTGGGACGGAGTTAATGAAGTGCCCATGACTCATCTGTTCTTTGAGAAGTGAATTATAGAATATTGGTGGCCTTGTCTGCTCAAAAAAGGGACTGGGCGTTTGAACAGCAATGCTTTATTTCAAACAAGTCTTAGGTGGAATGATGGTTGTCGTTGAGACGGTGGAATTCACCAAACATTCCATCTAATTTTCCTCCTTTGCCAGCCCCCTTCCAGGCAGGTGACCATGTGACCAGTTCTGGGCAAAGGGCTGTGGTAACTGTGTGACTGACAGCTCTTCTGGGCTGGACCCTAGAAGAACCAATGTGTGCCTCCCCTACCTCCACAGTTGTCTCCTCCCCTGCAGGGCTCTTCCCTCTACTTAAAACCCTGCAGTGGTTCCTCGTTTCACTCAGAATGAGGTCTTAATAAAAGCACACATCCTTATACTATCTGCCTGCAGCCTCTGTTACTGCCCTGATCTCATCTATTACCTCCTACATAGTAGTTGCTCACTGAACATTTCTTAGAAAAAGGATTCAGTGAATGGTCAGGCAAAAGCAATCAATGCTTCCCACTGGTGGCTGGTACTTTTGTTAGTCACATCTCTCCGGAAGAGTTTGCTTTCCTTGAGCTAGATGATGTATGGATATTCTCCCAGCCCACCCACAGAGAAAGTCTCTCTTCCTCTGATACACATATGTACACATGCAGGTATGCACAGTGTAGTGTATAAGGCAGACATGAATGAAATTAAGATGAAAGAAGGTGACAGCATATCACAACATTTTATTAAAAAATTAAATCCAATGTTGCACTTCTCTTTTAAAGGAGTCCTGTAGTCATTGCTCAGCCGCCTCCTCTCCCATATTTTCCTTTTCCTCTCCTCTCTTCCCTCCCCACACTCAAACCACCATGCAGTTTATTTTATTTTGTTTAGTTTATTTTGTTTCTTCCTCTCTTTCCAACTCATGCTAGTAGGGTTTCACCTTCTTCTACAACCGAGTTACTACTGTTTTCTTAAACCAAGTTAGTCCTCTCCCTAAGATGAAATATTATATCAGGTGCTAAGATGATAATTATTCTTTGCACCCCACCGCACTTTCTCTTAAATTCTAAAGCCAATGACTCTCCATGTTACTTGGGGGATCATGTGTTCTAAGCGACTGACTTTGCAATTCTGTCCTCCCTTCCAAGTGGGATATCTGGGATGGCGACTGTAGCCATTGTAACAACTGATCCACAGGTGACTGAGCACCCACAATAGCTTTTCTCTTGCCTTGCACAACCTCAGGTGTCCAGGGAACCCCTTCACACTCTCTTCCCCACATCGTCCTTGTGCAGGAGAAAGGAAGTGCACGGGTGGGGGAGCAAGATGCCCGGCATGGAATCCAGGCTCCACTGCCGCCATCTGGTGATGCTGGGCCCAGTGTCCTCATCTTTGAAGAGAAGATAGCAACAATGTCTGCCTCATGGAATTACTGTGAGAAACCAGTGAAATAAGCACAAACACTTAGAAAAGTGCCTGGTATACAAGCCCAATAAACGGTAACCATGGTGACCCATGTCATTTCCTCAGGCAGCCTTGGGATAATAATAATAGATAATAGATGCTCATCAGGTTTGGCGAAGGTGGAACATCAGCCCCAGGTCCTCCCACTAAAGCTTTGTGTTTTTCCCGTTGCCGACATCATATTCAGCTGAACCGCCCGCCCGGTCATGTTGATTTATGCTCCGACCTTGTTCATGATCCTGGGGAAGCTGCTTTTCTTCTCGGGGCTGCACTTTCTCCATCTACAGGGCAAGCAGTTGATGATCTCTCAGGGTCCTGCTAGTTTTGCCCTTAGATATGTGCACCTAAAAGAAAAAGTTTAAAGACCTGTGCTACATCTCTAAAGAAGATGCTCCTGACTGAGCCGATGGCTCTACCACATGGATTTGTAGGTCTTAACAGACTTCCTGGCGGAGTTGGCCTTGAATTCAGTAGGAAACACTGCAGAGCAGGCACAGCCCAGCACTTCCCAGACATAATGTGCACACGCGTCCCGGGGGTCTCGCTCGGATGCAGATTTTGATTCCTCAGGTCTGCCATGGGACTTGAGCCTCTGCATTTCTAACAAGCTCCCAGGTTTGTGAATGCCATTTGTTGGTGAACCACACCCAGGGAAGCAAGGGCTGTACCGCACGCTACTCCAGTGCTCCAAAGAGCACTGCAGATGAGGGAGAGGTGGCGTGGAAAGGAGCCATTTCTGCAGCTCAAAGCAACCCATTTCCCTGCCCCATGCTGAACGCTGCCTGTCCCAGAGACTCTAATCTGTGTCCAGTAATGCACAGCTACTTGTGCCATTAATTACAGTTCTCAGGCAGGGACCGCCTCCCATCGATGGGGCACACTGCTCTACAGGACAGCCTTTTCCATAGAATTTCCCATAAGAATGGGAGTGTCAGGGGTCTGCAATATTCATATGGTAGCCGCTAAGGACATGTGGCTTCTGAGCACTGGAAATGTGGCTGGTGAGACTGAAGAACTGGATTTTAACTTTATTGCATTTTATTTAATACAAATGCAACTCGCCACATCTGGCTAGTGGCTACCACATTGGAAGGCAGGGCTGCTGGGGGCATTTCCATATGCTGCTTCCTGGAAAGAAAATGGACTTTAAGTTCTTAAAGTCCATTAAGCAACCCCTACTATCTGAAGGGCCTCGGGCAAATCACCAAACACTTGGCATTTGTCTCACTGGTAAAATGGGCACCTAATTAGCAAGCTTCAGAGGAGGTGGTCCAAAGTAATATCTGTTATTACAGTCCTCTTGTCACCTCCAAATACTGCCCAGTCCCCTCCACCCAGAAATGAGACCCCTACTCACAACCTCCGGTGGCCCCTCCATGGCATTCGGAACTGTCCCCACCTCGCTCATCAGAAAGGTTGAGTGGGAGAGAACGCAGTGGCTCCCCAAGTTGTGCAATGTTGGTGCCTGAAGTCTGAGGTTTTTCTATGGAGAGATATGGCTAAGGGGTTACCAGGGGCTCCATCCAGGGGTGCACTGAGACCCTTCCATGCTCCGTAGTCCTGTGCACCTACCTGGTGTCATGTTAACCCCAGACATGCCTGGGCCCTGGGGAATGTGGGCTGGGCACTTCAGACCATGGGAACAACCCAGGCAGGCACTTAGAGATGGGACACACAGAATGTCCTTGGGACTTGAAGTGCAGACTGGCTAGAGGGGGTCAGAGGGGGCAGGTATTATTTTTTTCTCACACTTTTCAAATGAAAACTGCACACACATGTGAGACTGTGTGGAAGAGGGAATATTTAAAACTGGGTCAAACTGAGGCAGGCCTGGAGTGCCATGTGGCACTGGGAGGAACTGGGAGAGCTACTTGTGTGTGTGTGAGGTGGGGAGGCGGCCAGGGATGACGTAATTGAGTTGTATTCTAATCTATGGAGGGCACTCTGTCGAAAGCATAGAGATACGTTTGGCAAATCAGTTTCCCCATCACTGCCCGCTCTGGTGGATTAATCATTTATTAGAGGCTTCCTGAGAAGAATCCTGAGCCAGAACAACCTGGATAGTGAGGTCTATAGTGGCAGGGAAGGGGGTGCTGTGGGCCCCATTCCTGGTGCCTAGCATTCTTGGCTCAGAGTGAAGAGACTGGAGGAGAGGAACCCAGCGTGGCGTCTACTGCACTAGTCCACGTGAGCATGCAGGGGACAAGGACGACAGAGGAGAACACAGCAAGGCTAAGACCGGATGACCCGAGTCAACAGTTAGCACCAAGTTAATGCCAATAAGAGTCCTCAATTTTGGGTGTGATGAAAAAGGAAACTGTATTCAGTGCAAACAGCTCAATTGTGATACAGCACAGTCTTGAAAACAGCATGGCTAAAAGGCAGCCCTGAAGCCAGACAGCCTTAAGGCCAGGCTCCTTTCCAGCTATAGAGCTCTGCTCCACACAGCTCTGTTTGGGTGAGACAGCACCAGTGTTGTGCTTAGCCAGGGAGACACCAATGGAAAGGAAAAGTGTGCTCTTTGAGCCACAGGGGAGCTGACTTATATGGACAAAAGTCCCCACCCCCGATCCCTGATTGGTCTGTCTTCATGCAAATGAGGACTCCAACTCCTCACAGTTTGATTGGTCCAAAAGGCATTGTCTTGATTGGTCAGAATGGAGCTGTTCTGATTGGTCAGAGCTGCACTGCTCCAACAGGATGGGAAAAGCCTCAGTCCTATTGGTTGAAATAGGATCCCAGGGAACCTTTATAAGGGCTGGCCCAAATGGTAGTCCAGCACAGGCTTCTCCATGAAGTGCAGTTTGCATGAGAGGCCCCTGTGCAGAAAAGGCTGCTAGGCTCTGTGTTTTAAAATTTGAGCTCAGTTAGTCATCAGGAGCCCTTCTACTAAGAAGGTGAATTTTTTTCTCTCAGAGTTCACACCAGGTTGAAGTGGGAGAACACGAGGGAAGGAGGACCCAAAGGGATCTGGACAAGGTAATTCTTTGCTCTAGGGCACCAGCTGAGGTCCCACACTCCACTGAAAATGTCCCCCCTTCAGGTGGCCCAGGAGCCTGAACACCTCAGCCAGTGGCTCCTGAGAGGGCTTTCCCAGCTTTCTCTCCAGGAGGGAGGTCTGTGGGGGTGGGAGGCCTCAACCTAGTGCCAGGAAACTGCTCGAAGGAGGTGGCCCTCAAGTTCACACTTCCTCCCCCACACTGGCTTTTCAAGGAAAACAGGGGTGATACTGTGCCACATTGTGTTAAGTGGAAAATATTCGCCTGAATCCACGGAGACCTGCTTGTCTGGGTCACCGCTGCTGTGAGATCTCGAATACTTCTGCAGTCGCATTCTGTCAATCCTGCTGCACCTCAGATGACTTTGCATGGGCTGCACAGTCTGGGTCAGTGCAGTGTGAGTACCGAGCTCCATCCGGTTGGCAGTGAGGTGCAAAGAGCAATGCGCAGGGGTCAGGACACCCAGATGATGAGGCCAGCAAATCTCAGGGTTGGAGGGAACTTTGATTGTTTAATTCATCAATGTCTCTGCCAAGCAGCCATCCAGCATCATGCCTCCAGGGACAAGGAGCTCACTACCTTTCAAGTACCTGGCTTGAACTCTTGGATGTTCTGTCTCAAATCAAACAAAAACTCATCTTCATTAAGGTTCTATCCATCCACCCAGCACTACCCTTCTTCACCAGTCACGTTGCAGAAATATGAAGGCAGCTCTCTGCTCCCACCCCCGCCACACCTCTTTTCTCAGGCCAGAAACCCAGTTCCTGCAGCCACCTTCTGAGGACAGGTGAGGCAGACTCCTCACTTACAGAGGTGAGTGACCCCCTCAGCCTCCCTTTTCCTTACAGTGGGCCATGATGACACCGCCCAGCCACCTAGCAGGGATATGGTGAGGACCCAATAAGGCAGCAAGGCTGGGAGTCCTTAGCAACCATGGAACCCCCATCAAACACGTGCTCCAGTGCAGTAGGGGGCCACCCAGTTTTAGCAAAGGGAGGGGTAAGAAGTCAATAATGGGGTCACTGATCCCACCAGGGCAGGTTGAAGGCATTTAGAAGCCCTGGCAAGATTATGCATCTCCCATACCTAATGTAAAATGACATTAATTCTAATCGGTTAGATATGTTCAAGGATGTCCAACCACGTTATAATTTTTAATTTGAAAACTACTTTTTTGTGAAATTATCAAATTATTTCAAAAATAGCTTTAAGTGTCCTAAATTTGTTTTCTGTTTAATGCCCTTGGTTTCCTGATGCCCTGTTAAGTTTTAAGTCTTCCATCCAGTCAAATAATTTAAAACCTAGAATCACCACCTGTGCAGCATATCGTAGAAGTTAGAGCTTAGAAGAGGGTTCTCATCAGGATCCCTGAGCCTGGCCGACTTCACGAGGTCTGTGAATCCACTGAAATTAGATGCAAAGTTGTGAGTTTATTTCTGGGGAGACATTGCTCAGCTTCCATCAGATTGTCAAAGGCTCTATAATATCACAAAGCCCTGGGCCACCGACAGAGATTCAGGAACTGAAAGTACCCTTTCTATAGCCAGTCCCCTAAACACTGGGGCTGTAAAGTGGTGTAACCAAGTTGGAAAACTGTTCACAGCTCCTGAAACTGCACATTAATTTATGGAAGGTTCCCACTCATAGGTTTGTATTCATCAGAAATGTGCACATAGGTGCAAAAAACAAGTACAGAAGCAGCCCTATTCTACCCGAAACTGCCCAAGTGCTCATCTGTGATAAATGGACACATACATTGCAGTATCTTCCTAGAGAGAAATACTATACAGAAGTAAAATGAATAATCAGCGACTATGTGCACGATATTGGTGACAATTGTGGATAATATTGAGTGGAAGTAGCTAGACACAAAGATTACATACTGTGCATCATTCCTCTCCTATAAAATGTGAAAAGAGGCAGCACTAACCCATGGGGCTGGAAGTCAGGAGAGCAGTTACCCTTATGGTGGGGAGTCATCAGAAGGGAGCACAGGAGAGCTAGTGTTTCTTAACCTGAGGGCAGGTTTCTTGGGTGTATTCAGTCTGGGAAAAATTCATTGAACCATATCCATATTCTGTAGGCATTTTTCTGTACATGTCACACTTCAATGAAAAGAGGCAAGAAATTGTGATATCCTGCCATGAAATCCAAACTCATTGAACTTGGCCTTTGAGAACGGCCCCAAACTGACCAGTTTTTGAGCTGAGGGCCTCCCAGATTTCATGCACAGCTCTTACTGCCTGAGGTGGAGGTCCTGGTTAAGGGGCCTCTCGTTCCCATCTGAGTGGATCCCAGTGAATGCAAAGATTCCCTCTTCTACATCTGACAAACCGGAGCCGTCCCCAAGCAAGTGCCCGGCCGTGTCTGCTGGGGAAGGAAAGTGCTGCCAATGTGATCCCTTCTTGACGACATGAGAAAAGCAGGACCTGGGAGTCCTCAGCTGCCCCCCCTCCACCCCAGCTGGGAGTCAGAGGCATTGGGCCTCCTGGATTACAGACAGGGGCCTGAATGGATTCACAGCTGGCAAAGCACTCTGCACCGCTACAACTCGGCCTGCGCACGTGCGGGATTACTGGCATTGTTATTATTTTGGCTAATGAGAATAATGATAATAATAACAATTATTATTATAAATAAAAATAGTGTATTTTGTTCCTCTAACTGGAGGCCCATTTGGAGCCCAGGGGGAATAGCATGTGGACGACTTCCAATTTTTTCCAGTTGGCTTTAGAAAAATTCAGCATGAAAAGAGAGATTGGTCTGGGCAGTGATGCAGACATTACCATAAAAAAATAAATAAAAAGGAGAGGGAGGGGGTAGGGATTGGAGGGAGGGCTGGGAGCTCAGCTCCACTCTCCACCATCCACTGCTGCCATTGCTGCTCCCTGAAGCCTGATTTCCAAGGGCGGTGGACGCTCCCCGTCAGCGCAGACCTGCAAGCCTGCCTTTCAGGCCCAGAGTGGGCTATTGTCCTCTGCTCCCTGTGAAAAGGCAGAGGAAGCTTGTCATCCCCAGGCTCAGAAACTATGCCCCCCAACTCCAGGTCCCTGGGGTCCTGGGGCAGATTCTTGGCTATTTGAGAACCATTTGTTTTGGGGATGGACATCACGGGAGGGGACAGGCCTCCGTCTGGCCTGTGGAGTGAATGGGGCGTAGCTCATGGAAGTTGTTTGTCTCAGAAGACAGATCACAGGCCCTACTTTCCTTCCAGAATGAGCCACAGGTAGCTCTGAGTGTTGGGGGAGGGGAGGAGGGTGATGGGAAGAGAGAGGGACAAATGGGGCCCATGCTCAGCCCCAGACCTCAGCACAGGCCCAGAGGCCGAGTCCAGCTGGTTATTCGGGGTGCAGGCCCCAGAGACGCCCTTGGTTTGAGAGTAGCGAGCATTGTACCCAGGTCCCAGCATGGTCAGGAGTCTTCCTGCAATGGCTCAGGGGAGATGAAATACCAGAGCTGGGAGGTTGGGAGGGATGGAGGGAGCGAGGGAGAAGAGGAATGGGAGGGGGAAGGTAGGAGAGAAGAAGAAAGACAGTGAAAAGGGGGAAAGAACAAAGGTAAAAGGTTAGAATTCCAGTCACATGGACAGTAGGACTTCAGGCAGCTCCACTTATCCCTCTGACCTCCATTTTTCCTCATCTGTAAAATGGAAGGGGGAGAGGACAGCTAGCATTTACTGAGCATTTACTAACTGCCACATTCAGCCCTCTACATTGGAGGCCACTATCACCCCCATCTGACAAGGAAACGAAGGCGTAGGAAGGTGAAGTAAGGTGCTCAGGGTCTGGCAGCTGGTAACTTACAGGCCTGGGATTTGTACTTCGGTTCCCTGGTCCCAGAACCCCCATCTGAGCCACCACACCACAGTCTCTGTTGGTGCAGGACTAGGGAGCAGAATCCCCTCACCCCCATTTATGGCATTTTAGCCACAGACATAAGACCAGGAAGGACCCCCTAGGGTCCTATGAGCAGAGAGGGAGTGATATGCACTGAGCCCTCCTGCACTCCATGCCCCTGCATGGGGTATGCTCTGCCTGGAGCACCTTCCCCTGGTCCCACTCCTCCTGCCTCCTCCAGAAGTCAGTCTTCCCCCCACCCCCGCCCCCATCACCAAGCTCCGCCTTCTGTGCTCACATGACCCTCTGTGCCTCTGACAACACCTCACACTGCAGGATGCTCATTGGCATCTGTTCCTCCCATTGGATGAATCGATGCTGAAGCAACGGGTCCTGTCCTGTCCTCTTCACATCCCCAGTCCTTAGCACAGTAGTGAATTAATGATTAGCGCCCAAGGTCAGAGCCAGGATCAGAACTCCAGGCCTTCACATGTCCAGTGTCCCTCTGACTGCTCCTCCCTGCCTTCTCTTGACATCATAGAAAAAACATCAGGTTCTAGAACTAAAAGGGGAAGCATTAAGCCATCATGCCCAATGCCCCAGATTTACAGATGGGGGACATGAGGCCCATACCGGGCACGATCCATGTCCAAGCCCACACAGGAGGTGAGCGCCAGTGGTGCAGGCTCCCTTCCCGCCCGTCTGCAACCTTGGAGAGCTGGATCCCTTGGCTGCTGACCAGGAAGTAAGGAGCTGCCTCTGTTCGGCTGCAGCTGTGTGGTTTTACAGAGGATGCGGCAGAAAAGCTGGCCCCTGGGGCCCCCCTCAGGAGGCTCTTTGTCCACGACAGCATTGTACTAGAATGTGTCATCAAAGGGTTTGACCTAGGCTGAACCAGCAGCCAATTACACCTTCCCAGGGCGCCCCACTCCCACCTGAGCTGGGCTTACTCAAGGCAGACAGGCTGGTGGGGAAAACAGCAGTGGGTGGGCATGTGATCCAAATGACTGCGTCTATCCAGCCTGGCACGGGTCCAGGGCTCCATTAGCCGTGCTACTCGCTGGCTCTCCTTCAACGCGCACAATAACTCTAGGAGGCAGGCATTATCATCTCTGTTTTAAAGACGAGGACAAATGAAGTCAGAGAGGGTAAGTAAGCTGCCGAAAGCTACACAGCTGGTCACTGTCAGAAGCAGGGATTCAAAACCATACCTGTCATTTACAAACCCCTACTCGCCCCACTTAACAGAAACCCCCACATTCTGCAGGGGAGACGGGCCCTTCATCTGAGCATCACGGGTCATGTTGCCGCAATGAATCCCAGAAGCTTCTTTGTACCCTGATAAGGGTCCTCACCCATTTCACAGATGAGGAAACTGGGGCACAACAGGAAAGGTGACAACTCCTTCTGGAGCCAGTGGTCAAAGCTGGGGCCCTGACAAGCTTCCCAGTGTGCCCCACCCTCACCTACCTCCCCTGCCCGAGGTGGTCTCAGTCACAGGAACCTCTAGTCCACATAGAACCCCGCTGATGGCCTGCCAAGCCATCCCTCAGGAACCTGTTCTCCCCCAGGAACATTCCAAGCCTTCCCCTTCCTCTGGGACAGACAAGCTCCAATGGGTCCTTCCCCTCATCCCTCTCTCACCCTTCTGGAAAACAGAGCTCAGAGCTCCTGTTTGTGTAGTTATTCATACAAGCAGACCACCTATACATGCCTTTTCATTTAACCTTCAAAGAACCAGGTGTTGGGAGACACAACAACCCCATTTCACAGATGGGCTGCTGAGACCAGAGAGGATAAGTGATGTGCACAGCTGGTAAGTGGTGAGTGGAGCCAGGCCTCTCTGAGCCCGTTCATGTCCTGCTCTCCTGTCAGTCCACTGCCCTGCCCTCCTCTTTGGGGGTCCTCCCAGGTTCATCCAGCCCACCCTTCACTTCCTTCTCAGGGAGAAGAACCATGCCAACTCACTTCTACCCCACCCCCAGAGGCACCCCTGACACAGCCATTTCCCAGGAGGCTATGGGGCATGAACTCTCCCAGCAAGGACCTCCCTGAAGGGGGGCCACAAGCCCAAGTCCAGCCCCATAGCCCAGCATAGGGGCAGGTGACCACTAGGAGCCAGGCACTGGATACTGCCCCAGCCCATCTGTGCCTTATTCTGCCGTGGTTTATAAAGGAGTCTCTCCTCAGGTCACCCATGAGCAGCTCTTCTACCAACTGGGAAAGGTCTCACTGAGCAGCCCGGACAAGGCAGCCAGGCCAGGGGCAGAAGACAATCTGAACACACGCCGGCACCTCTCCCTTTATCTCCGAGGAGCGCGCAGTGTTAGCTCCCATGTCCATGATGAGTTGTCCAGTTGAAACCCTACACACTGGATGCCCAGAGGAGAGCTGGGACCAGAAGCAGGAAATACTGCCTCAAAGAGCCACAAAACCAGACAGATTGTGAAAACAAGCCGGGCGCAATGTCCCCCAATAGCGTCGCCCTAAGTGTGTGCCATGACAATATCCAGTCCTCCAGGGTGAGGTAAGGAGGGAAGCAGATTCTGTGGGTGAGATTGGTTTAGGGAAACTCGGACTTGGATAAGGCTAAACAAGCAACTGCAGGACTTTTCAGAGCTTTTAAAATGCTAATGTGCATCACAGTTCTTCAAGAGAGAATGTGCAATATTTTTTAAATGTTAGTTTTTCAGAGGATTTCAAAAGAACAATGTCTGTGGAATATTCAGAAAACAGTGTACTCTGGGTCCCCTGGGGAGGGAGGAAGTGGCAATAGCTACTCAGAAGGTGGCCTTTAAATTCATATCTAGTTGATAGTGCTGAGACAGGTGACCAAGAGGAGGACAGATATTACAAAATGAGGGTAGTGTTTGCAGAAGCGTGGAGTGGCATTCCAAATACCCAGGTTCTGTTTGGGGAGTAAGGATTCCCCACAACATATCCTCCTACAAGCTGGCAGCCCTGTGGCAGCCCTGTTTTTTATTTGGTTTGCATGTCTGGCTTCCCAGTAAGATTTTATTTGACCAAAGGGGTCTGCCGCAGAAGGGGACATCTGTTGTTTGTCCTCAGCATCCATCCTCCTTGCTTCTAGTAATAGAACCTCAATTGTCTTTGAGGAACACCCCCTCTTCTGCTCTCAGTCCATGTGGGTCAGGGCACTCCAAGCCAGTCCATGTATTTCACCTCTAACACCATCAAAACCCGCCCCTGTGCTTGGCTTACAGGTGGGCAGATGACCCAGTGGTCCAATGAGACTCAAGACAGGGCTCTGCTGGGACCATTGGGAAAGAGGTTTTCTACTCCCCGGATTCCTGAAACGGTGGTGGGGAGAGGGGAGGGGTGTGCAAGCCAGGAACTGGTGGAGGAATAAGCTTGCCTGAAAATGAAACCATCATCAAGGCTGGCAGAGTCTAGAGACGATGTAAACAGATCTCTCCACATCCTAGGGGCCCCTGCTCCCAGCCTTGCCAGAAGTTGACTGAACCTCTGGGACTTGAACTCTTTAGTTACTTGAAATAATAAATTATCTTGTGTCTGAAGATAGTTTGAATGACAAGGGTTCTGTCACTTGCAAGAGACAGAGTTAACTGCCTAACAGTAGTTGAAACCTGTACAGACTTTTTGCTATTAGACAGATTGTTTGCTATTAAACACATTATTTATGTATTCATTTCTTCATTCAAAATAAGACACATTGGGCAATATCTATGTGCACGTAACGTGCAGGAAAGGCTGCCACATACAGCCCTTCGGGTTGTGCCCTACTCAACTCGCGGGGTTCCCTTTTGTTAATGTAAGAAACATTCAAACCTGTAAAGTGTGTTTGTGAGTTTATTTGACCCAAACTGTTGACAATTGCCGGGAAGCAGAATTTCAACGGATTGAGATAATGCACCAGAGAACGGCAGTTTTGCACCTTGGTTTATACGTTACAATAAAAAAGGAGACACAAGTGCGTTACATGAACTCCGTTGTGACAGATTAGGGAGGCGGGAGAAAGCAAAGTGGGGGGAAAACCTCTGGGATTGGATAAAAAGTAAAATGATAGACACATACTTCCTTTGCTTAGGTGGATGCAAGATAGTTCACAGTCAACAATTAACTCAGTAACAATGAGGGGATTTGTGGTCTTTGCAGAGTGGTGCCTGTGCTTTGAGGGGTCTGGAAAAAGAAAAATTAGTTTGACATTCCAATGATATGTTAGGGTAGATGCAAGAAGACATTAGGCTCAATTAAGAAAAATTGACCATTGTCAGGGAAGATGCCGGGCTAGGACATGACTACCCACCATGAACTGCTTTTTAATTTAAAACGTGTTCATTTCAGACCATCCTCTGTGGTTACTTTAGGTCTGTGAGTTTGCAAGGCCGCCTCACAGGCCTTCCCTGAGCTTGTCAGGTTAGCGTTTTCACAAGGCAGCATTTGGGGTTACATGGTGCGGCAGCCTTGGGCCCTGGGATACAGGAAGATAGAAACCGGCCCACAAGCCAGAAGGGGCCATGTCTTAGCCACACCCCGTGTCCCTGCCACTCTCCGGAGTGACAACGATTGTCCTCCTCTCCCTGCGGAAATCCTTCCCATCCTTCAAAGCCCAACACAGCTGCAACCTCCTCCAAGAGGCCTTGCCTGATTGCCTCGCCGGCAACAAAGTGGTTGCTATGGAGGAAAACAGGAGGGAGGAAAGTTGCATCAGGGTGAAGAAATGCCCTGGGAACCTGAAACCCAAGCCCCGCAAATGCAGCCTGTTTTTCTTCATTCTTTCCCACAGTGGGCTGAGGTGGGAAGCACAAGGGCTGTGCTCATGAGACAGTTCGCGGCGTGCCTTCCGGACACCCCAGAGCACCGTCCTGGCTTAGGGAGGACAGCTGTGCTCTCACCTGCACCTGCACGGTGACAGAGCAGTCACCTGCATCGCCAAAACCAAACTCTCAGCACCTCTGACTGCGGTGCCCACGGTGGCCACCCAGACAGTGGCTAATTCCCAGGGCATCCGGCTGCATTCTTCTCATTTCTGCCTGTTTTCCCATGGTTGGGGGAGGAGGCAGTGACCTAGGGGGAGGGGGGCAGAGATGTCACATCTGGCTTGTCATTCCCCCCCCAGGTTTCAGGGGAAGAAGGAGAACACCACTGCAACCCAGAGGATTTGTGGCTGTCTTCCCCGCTCCTTGGGGACACAGCAGGCCCCAGTCCAGCTCAGGCTCCAGAGCCTTCCAGGCTCCCCGTGGTCTGCATTTGCATAGAATCCAATCTTCCACACACCCTCCCTCAGGCCCAGCCCAGCCCTTTCTTCAAACCCCCAACCTAGGTAAATAGCAAATAAATAACCCCATTAACATTTCATAGATGCTGTATTATGCTCTTTTCCGTTGTAGAAAACATGATACAAAAGACAGTCTAAGAAGAAACAAAATGCCCTTCTTGTGTGTTATTTACAGCAGGCCTCCTATAATCTAATCATCCTTCCTCCCCCATCCTCTCCCCCCACCCCTACCCCCCAGTGCACTGCAACTTTGCAGGCGTTTTATTAAAAAGAACACGTTGTTCCTGCAGCCTGCTCCCTCCTTTGCAGGCCTGGACATAAATAATTTATTGGAAAGCTCATTTGGTTGGCTACGCTTCCATAATTGAAGGCCGTCCCCCACAGTTTATTGGTGAGTGCAGGGGCCCAGCCACTCAGCGCCCTGACCCCAGATGGAGCAATTCAAAGGCCCACCATGGCCCCTTCAAAGCTCGGGAGGCCCTGCTCATTGATGTTCACTCCGCCCGCCTCCCTCTGCAGCCGGCCAGCCCCACAGCCCTGTCTGTCAGGAGGCCAAGCCACCAATGTCTTCCCAGTGGAGCGTCCTCCACTGACCACAGACCCTACTGCCTTGTGGCCAGCTGCCTCCCTGCCTCTGTCTGTACCATCAGGCCTGCCTGGCACCCTGTGTGGCCAGCATGTGTCCAGGATGTCTTCCCAGGGCCAGCCAGGAATGTGCTCTGGGGCACAGGACAGGCCTAGACACCCCATTTTAAACACTACAGAGAGGCTGGAGCAAACTGATCCAGACCCCGAACTCACAGCTTCGAGTATTAAGTGGGCCCCGTGCTCACCACCATCTCCCCTGCAAACCACCAGCACCACTTAGGGGAGGGCCCGTTGTTCTTGGGAACGGAACCTGCCTACCACATCCTGCACTTGACCTGCCTGTGCTCCCAGCAAAGGACAACTCCTCCACCGGCCGGCCTGGCCCCATCCCAGCTTGCCTTTCCCAAGGACAGCACTCGAGCAATCCTCCCCTCGTTAGCCTGGGTCATCAGTTTTCCTTTCCTTGACTTTCTGTCAGGCATAAAGATGCACAATGCCTGGTGGTTAAAGTACAGCTCGGAACCCTAGCTCTGCCACCAAATTGCCCTGTGACCTTAGGCAAGTTACTTAACCTCTCTCTGCCTCGGTTCCCTCATCTTCAAATAGGAACTGCCTTATAGCATTACCTGGCACAACAGTTATGTCGTCGTTTCAAGCATGCGCTTCACCACTCGCTCCCGCTCCTCTCTGGCTTCCTGCCCCTATGTCCTTGACCTCTAACTGTCAGATGTTACAAGAGCTCAATGCTATGCCTTCTTCACTCCCCGAGTCAGCACTGTCCAATGGAAATACAATGCGAGCCACAGACATGATTTTAAATTGTCTAGTAGCTATATTAAAGAAGTAAAAACAAGCAAGTGAAATTAATTATAATAATAAAGTGACTCTAATCCAAGATTGCCAAAATATTGTCATTTTAATACACAAGCCATATAGAAATTACCAATGGGATATATTATACATTTTGTTCTTTATCTTCAAAATCTAGCCCATATGTTCCCTTTAGCACATCTGCATCCTGAGCAGCCACAGTCAGGTGCCCAATGGCCAGGTGCCACTAGTGCCCACCATACTGGGCAACAAAGCCCTAGGGCAGTGATGGCGAACCTATGACACGCGTGTCAGAGGTGACATGCGAACTCATTTTTTTGGTTGATTTTTCTTTGTTAAATGGCATTTAAATATATAAAATAAATATCAAAAATATAAGTCTTTGTTTTACTATGGTTGCAAATATCAAAAAATTTCTATATGTGACACAGCACCAGAGTTAAGTTAGGGTTTTTCAAAATGCTGACACGCCAAGTTCAAAAGGTTCACCATCACTGTCCTAAGGGATAAGTGTCATTGCAGTTGTAAGGACTCAGACGTTTTTTTCACCAGTCTGGACCTTTCGCTCAAACCCCAGACAGATTGTTGGATGCACTTGGGTGCCTCAAAGACACTTCAAACGTAAAGGATCCAAAAGAACTTCCTGAAAGACCCTGGAACCACCCTGACTCCTCTGGTTCTCTCAAAGCCCACGTCAATCCTTCTCCTAGTGCTGTTGGCCCCACCTTCAACCAGGATCTGAGCCTGTGTCTTCCTTCCTCCACTGCTTTGTCTGCGCTCCCACCATCAACCCCAGGGTTGCCCCAACACCTCCTGCCTCTTCTCCCTGCTCCCACCCGCACCCCTCAGTCCATCCTCCACCCTGAGCCAGAGGATCATTTTAGAACGGAAGTCAGATGCTGAGATTCCTCCACGGACTCCCAGTGGTTTCCCCAGCTTGGCCCCAGGAAAGCCTCCCCACTCCTGCCTGGTTCCCTCCCTGCTCCCCGTTCCTCCCACATGGACCTGCCAGACTTAATCCCCGCCCAAGGCCATTGCTCTTGTCCCTTATCTGCCTGTGATGCTTTTTTCCCAGACATCTGCAGAGCGTCCTCCTCCCTCCCTCAGATCATTGCTCAAATACCATTTTCTCCCAGTGTCCTTCCCTGTCCACACTATACATACAAGTGTAAGCCCAGCCCCCACACCAACTCCTGACTCCCCTCCTCTGCTTTATTTTTCTTCATGACATTTAGCACCAGCTCACATACTACGGGCTTTGTTTGCTGTCTTTCTCCCCTTTGAAAACATAAGCCCCATGGAGGCAGGTCTATTTTATCACTGCTATTTTCTCTTGCACCAGAATATGTCATTAAAACATACTATATGCTTGATATTTTTTACATCAATAAATGAATGAATGCTTTTCCTAAATAAATGAATGAATGGCAGGAGGGGAGAAGGGTGAGTCAGACGCCTTTTAACCACCGGAAGTAAGATCACAGCTATCTTTGCTCCACGGGTAGGTTACCCTCCCCCTCTACCACCACCCCAATGTCTAGGGAGTACAATCAGCATCTTCAGAAAGGGAGCTGATGAATGCACCCCTGAGGCATCAATCACTGTCCAGCCCTGCCCAATCTTCTGCAAGGAATGTTAGTAATAATTGTAACCACCAGCACTGAGACGCTTACTGAGGACTAAGCACTTACCATGCTTTATCTCATTTCCTTCCTTACACTGTGTCTCAATCATGGCCCAGGCCAGTAGCCAGGAGGTGTCCTAGGGCCCCCAATCCCACCCTCCCCCAGAGAAAGGGGTCTGGAGTCACCCTGTGACCCCGACAATTAAGCCTCTGCCTGGCCTTTGTCCTTTGCTTGGTTTGCAGGCACATAGAGGGCAGAATAATCTTTCTCTCTACTACTCCCCACCTGCCCCAGGTTGACTGGAATCCCACCTAGTGCTTGCTTCTCCATGTCCTGCCTGGACAGCCAACACCATCCTCGGGCTGGGCTTCCGGTTGCTGTTTGGGATGTGGTTTGAACTTCAGCAGGCCCCACCCCCCTCACTGTCATTTCCGATCAGGACCTGGCTTCCAGTCTCAGGATGACACATCACTCGTGGGATGTACCACGCACATCTCCCTGTGAGGAAGGACCGCTGCTCCAGCTGCTAGGAGTGCAGTCTTCCATGGTCACCCCCGCAGGGCTGCCCCAGCTCCACAGCGCTGCCTTCCCCAAGTCATAGACTTCATGGGATGGCCAGCACCCAATGACTGATAGAGGAAAAGTGCAGCGGGCTGGCTGGCTGAGCCCACGGGGGTGACTCTGGTGGCCATCTGAGCCAAGGCTGCAGCTTGCCCGGCCTGCCTCCTACCCTTCCCCCATGGGTCCCAAGTGAACTCTGATCTGCATCCTGCACACAGAGCCCCTTCTCAGTGACTGCTTCCTGGTAACCCAACCTATGTCACCCACGCCGCCCAGGTCAACTGGCAACTTCTCCTGGGCAGGGATGGGGGAGTGGGTCTTGCTCCCTGGCCCCAACACACAGGCCAGCCAGGCCCTCCCGCCCACACAGCTGACCTCTGGCTCTGACCCCCTCCTCCTATCAGAGGCCCACACAGGCTGAAGGCTTCAGAAACAATGACCAGCAAAGACTCTTAGGACCTGCCACCTTGGCTCTGTCATTGTTATTTCAAATGCAGGGACCCAGAGGCCCTGCCACTCTGCCCAGGAACAGCTGGCCCGCCGCCTGGGCAGCCCCACTTGCCCCAGCAAAGGTGCTTGCTCCTTCTGCCTTGACTAGAGGCACCGCCTGACCCACAGAGTGGCCAACCAGGACCCAGACCGTAACGAATGGAGGAGACGCTCACACTGAGATGGCCAGCAAAGGCTCTGCTAAGACCAATCTGAGTGAGTAATTGCATCTGCAGTCTGTTCAGTCTTCTCAATTTTCTTAGGAGACAGCACTAGTGATGGGGGAGAGGGTTAGGAATGTGTGAGATGGGGTAGGAATGTGTTTAGGAAAGAAATAAAGACAGGAAACGTGAGGGAGCTCATTGAACAGAGAAGGACTTTCACCAGCCCAACCGTCCACAGAGTAGGACTTCACTGAGACTAAGGGCCACCGTGCAGGCTTGATGAGCAGCTGGGCCAGGGAGGCCTCTGTGAGTCAACTCACAAAATACACACTGAGCATCCGCCCTGGGCCAGAGGCTGCTGTGGGGGGACTGTGGGGATCGGGGGTGGGAGGGCATAGAGATCAAGGTACTTTGGTGGCAAAGAGCAGCACAGGAGATTGGGATTGGGGGAACCATGGCCAGCTCCACAGCAAGGGAGCTGGGGCCAGAGCAGGAGCTGAGGGAGGCAGGCTGTCCGCCTTGAAGGCCCAGGCTCCTGGAGACCCTACACCCAGTGATTCAAGATCCCTGTTACTCTGCCCCAGGAACTACAGATATGAGCCCTGGTCGCCCTGGGCAGGCGAGGTCCTCTGACATCCTTAGAGTGCTCCTTAGGGTGCTCCTGCTTAGTCTCTGCCTCTCATCCACCCTCTACATATAGCAGCGAGTTTTTTAAATACCCAGGAAGCTCCAGGACCAAATAATTGGCTTCATTCCTGGACCAGGAACCCTTCAAGTGCAAAGATGTGCTCCTCCTTGTAGCCCAGCAACTAGCAGGGTTTCTTGCACTCAAATAAGCCCAGTTGGGCCCGATTCCCCCTGCTTGTTCCAGAGTTCTCCTGAGACCCAGTGGTGGACTGGTGGACACTATGTATTCTCTGACAAATGCGGCAGCATCACTATTTCAAACAGCTCAGTGATCATTGTGCTTGTGCCCTGAGCAAGGCCGCATGAATAACTAAAATGTCAAATGTCTTTGTTTTAGCTGCTAGTCTATCAACTCTGCTGGTCTCACAAGCATGAGCTACATGCCAATTAAACTCTCCGATGGTCAAGTATAAATGTTTTTGTTTCATAAAATGAGTTCATTATCTCCAGAAGAAATAATTTTTTTTAGTGTAAGATCCATGGGTAGGAAGGATGGTTGTTAAAGGGGTGCTCCCTTAAGATTGCTTCCTTGCATTTGGACAGAACAGATCCAAGGGCAAAGTTCCCTAGGGCTGAACTGGAATTCCCCACTGGAACCAAAATCCCAGAGAATCCTGGACATCACTCTATTTGTCAAGACTGCACATGTGCACACACGCGCGCGTGCGCGCACACACACACACACACACACACACACACACACACACCAAGTCTGGAAGAGGGAGGGTTTCAAGAGTGATGATGTCTGCAGGGGCTTCTGAAATAAGATGAGGTATCTTTATGGCTTCCAAAGGGAGGGACTCCAGCTATGGCCTCCCTGGCACCAAGGATTGGAGAGGTCAGTGTTCAAGGCCCAGGTAAACAGCTGCTCTCTGAAGACCCCTCTCTAATGAACTATGCCTCAACTGCAAAAAAAAAAAAAAACAACAACCACAAATTCTGTTTTGATAGCACAATTCCAATTCCAGAAAAGGTCATTCTCTGTCATCTCTTTTATACATACACATATGTACACATACATCTATACACATATATACATACATATAAAGATATATGTATATAGGGGTATATACATGCACATGTAATGTGTGTGCTTATATATAGCTATATATGCATGTGTGTATTAAATATGATTTCAGTTATCTACTTGCATCTGTCTTTTCACAAAGCAAATAAATAAATGTGAATTCACCCATCAGGAAAAATTCAGTTATCAAGATCCATGTCAAATTTTCACTTAAGAAAATATCCCTTGTCATTTAGGAGGGTGGATGTTGTCCAGAGCTGAGAAGAGGGCTGATGTGGGTCATCAGGTGTGTGGCAGGATGAATCAGGCTGTTCTCGCCCTTTCTCCAGGACTGTGCTCTATGGCCAGGTATGTGTGGGTGCGAGGGGTGGGGAGAGGAGGCGCAGGTCCCAAGACAGGGGTTCCCCAGGGGACTGAGGAGTCTAGAAGCAGCTAGGCACCGCCGTGTGATGCCTCTGGGTTCAGGCAGCCCTGCCTTCTAACCCCGCCTCGTCCCTCACTAGCTGTGTACCTGGGTCCCAGTTTCCTGTCTGTCCAATGAGAACATTTGACCTTGTGGAGAGGTTGGGGAATTCCATGTGATAATGACCAAAACACAAAGTAATTAGTATGATGAGCAGGTGAAGTCTAAAGGAAAGAGTTGACCAACAGAACACAGTGGGTCAGCAAATGACCCAGAATAGAAATCCAGCCTTGGAATTCTCAGGTCAGAGCTCTTTTTAATGTACCAGGAACTTCAAGATATCAATTTACAAATATATTATCAGGGGTCCTTGAGTGGTATGAGAAATTTTTTTAATTTGATGTTTTCATTTCAAAAATTGAAAAATATTAGTGAGACTCCATTGGTGTTGTATGTGGATGCTCATGTCATCACCAAATAATGCTTCGGGGACCTCAGGTTGCATTTACATTGCGTTTACTATCATGTTTTTTGCAAAATGAAGGCCAAATGACTTCATGGGCTGCTGTGCAAACAAAGGTTTAGCGATTGTTCAAATAGAGACAAGCGGAGGGAGGACTGAGTCATCAAACAGTCATCAAACACTGGCAGGCCACACACCGGCGGCCAGAATCATGGTCACCACTTTGCAAGCAGGTGCCGGAGCAAATGCCGTTTGGGGTTGTAACAACTTGTGAGACAGCACTACGGGAAGGGTACACAACTGGAAAGGCTCTTGCTAAATGACCTATATTTCCTCTTTTTAGGTTATTATATTTTGGAATACTCTATAAATTGATTGACCCATCAAAATCCTAGGTCTGTGGTTAAAAGCATATCCATTGTAACTCATGGAAAATAATAATATTGATCAAATCTTTATTTAGGAGACTAATTCTATATAATAAAAGGCTAGTATGCAAATTGTCCCCTCGACTGGGAGTTCAACCAGGAGTTCAACTGGGAGTTCAACAAGGGGGCGGGGTTGGCCTGCCAACCACCCATAGTCCCTCCCCCTGGCAGTCTGGCCCAATCGGCCCCGAGCCACCAGACCCCACCCATGCATGAATTGCATGAATTCGTGCACCAGGCCTCTAGTAATATTGATAACCACTCTAATGATGGCCCAGCATGCTCAAGCATCAAAACAACCTACTTGATAGCAAGCTGGACTCAAAATGGGATCACATCCCTCTGTTTTTTAAACCCAACATTGGTTATTTTACTTTCAGCAAAACATCATCTGTCACATTAAATTAATGCCATTAATTTGAATTTTAATGGTTTCATAGTTTTGTTTGCATTTAATTTGTGATTGTGTTTTGGTTTTATAGCTGTGTGAGAACTAAAAGCATAAGAAATTTATACTTTTTTATTTGTATATATTTAAGTAACAATATGATCAAAATAAATTTAGCCACCACTGGGGGGTCTGTGACAATTTTTCCCATTTAAAATGCACATATTAGTCGATGTTAAGAATCACTGAGATTGCACCATAGCACACTGCTAAATGCACAGACTCCTTTAACTTTGAAAGTCCTTGGTGAAGTGAGATTTGGCTCAATGCATTGTGGGATGGTAAAAATCCTCCAGGAGTTTAGATCTGAGTTTTTTCAAAGTTCTAAGCCAGTTAGTGGGCATCTCAGGTGGCTCAAGGATCCTACCAGGTACCAATGTACTTTTGGTCTCTTTCTGCTCTTCCTTTACTCCATAGTGTGGAGCGATTCCTTGTAATTCAGTGATAAGCCACGGAGCGTCCAGAGCTTTATAACTGGAATCATATATAAGAGATTTGCATATGTACACTCTGCTGGAAGAGAAGGCCCACAGCACGCACCAGGGTCTGGCCCACGCTTCCATCATTCTTGGAAGGTCAGGACCCACTCCCAACGCTGGGGGCAGTGGCTGGGTTTCAACCGTGGCAGGTATTCACTTCATTGCCTTCTGTCCCGTGTGAAAAGCTGGGGACACAGGGGTCAGAAAGGCTGAGTCACTTACCTGAATTCTACAGCTGAGTAAGTATCTGAGCAGGAACTTGAACTTGACTCCAGAGCATGAACTGCTAGCCACTCTGCCACTGTCCCCTCTCTCCCTGTGGATGTAGGTGAAGGTAGGAGAAAGGAGAGTGTGGCCCCTGTGCTCAGGGAGTAGTTGATCTTCTACAGATAGACTTGTTCTTCGGTAGCGGGATGGGAATGGGAGTCCTGCAGCGGAAACCACAAAGCCAGGGCCGCGGGGACTGCCCACATGGGAGTTGCCAGAATCCCTCCCCACGTTTGCTGAGACGTGTCTGCACTGTCTTTACTCCTCACCTCCTCAGCCCACCTTCAGCCTATTTAAAGCAAAGGGAGAGCTGTGTGAGCGTGTGAGGGAGCATCTATGTTACCTGAAGTGCTCTGACTTCCCTGCTCTCCCCGCCCCCCCCCCCCCCGCAAGCTATTGGCAGGGGCTCCAGAGACCGTCTCCTAGGGATTAGGGTGCTGCAGAGGGGGCACATGCATTTCCCAAGTGAGGCCAACAGCACTGCAGAGACCCCACGCGCACTCCAGGGCACAGATATTCCTGGGAGGGTTTATCACTCATCTCCCCAGGGTTGTGGTGGGGAGCACTTTGGTGGGAGTAGGGACTGAGCCTATTCTCACCCAGAGACCTCAGGATAAGAAGTTACCCAGAGGAGAGGAAGGCCGGGGGCAGCTGCAGAGCCTGCAGGCCTACCTTGGCTGTGGAAAGAGAATGTGCGCTTCTCCAGGGCCAGGAAGAGGCCACAGGAGGTAACCAGGTTCTCTCACTCTGGTGAGGACCACCCCAGAGTAGGCAGAGGAATACCTACACCCCACAAAATACCAGCATTGGGGTGCCTGCCAAGACAGAGGCCCTGAAAGCAAGAGAGGAGTCAGGCAGCACTGTCCATCCTGAAGGTGAGGGCCCCTCTCTGCCCTCCCCAACACTTTGCTGGGCCCTGAAGAAACCACGGTAGAAAGGCAGGTGTATTAGCTTCCTGGAGCTGCAAGAACAAATCCCTCCGACTGGGTGGCTGAAACAACAGAACTTCATTGTCCTACAGCTCTGGAGGCTGCACATCTGAGATCACGGTGTCAGCAAGGCCATGCTCCCGCTGGTGGCTTGGGGAGGACCCTCCCTTGCCTCCTCCAGCTTCCCCTGCTGGAGGCAGGCCTGCAAGTCCCTTGGCCTGCAGCTGCGTCACTCCACTCACATGCCCGTCTTCTCCCTGTGTGTCTGCAGGACATCTTCCCTCCGTGCATGTCTGTCTGTGCCAAATCCCCTCTTTTTATAAGAAAACCAGTCATATTGGCATAGAGCCCACCCTAGTGACCTCATTTTAACTGGGTTGCCTCTGTAAAGACTTTATTTTCAGATAAAACCCCACGTGGAGGGGAATATTGGGACTTCAATATATCTTTTCAGGGGAACACGATTCAAGCCATCACAGTGGACATGAAGGAAGAGAAACTGAACCCCCAACCCAGGAGCTGGCCACTCAGGCCTCCCCCCTCCCCCACATGGTCAGGCCCAGCTGCCGGGAGAAGAAGCTTTGAACCAGATGTGGAAGGAGGCTGCACATGGGCTGGACCTTTTCAATCTGAGAGTAAAATTTTCTCTGTGTCTGAAAATGATTGGGAAGCTCTAGTACAAGCCTGCGATGCCATCAGGGGAGGGGGAGAGACCCAGCCGGGCACAATCGGAAGCATCGAAGGGAGAAATATAAAGCCATTTCCTGTTCCTGCCCCATCGAGTGCAGCCCATTCAATATCTGGTTATATATACAAGAGGCAACGAGGGACCGAGGCAGCACAATATAACATCAAGCGAATTAAGTCAACTGTGGAAAGAAAAAAGAAACCGCGCGGAGAGAAAGTACCTACAGTCAGGGAGGAAAGGCCCTGCAAGAGGCCGGTCTGGCCGGGCCTTCAAGGATGGGGTAGATCTGCCGGGTGGGCAGAGAGAGGAAAGGGCGGGACCTGTGGGAACCGAGCGCAGGAGCCAGACCCTGTGCCAAAGCTGAAGGCAGCCTGGATGCCACCCCAGGAAGGTCTATGACCCTCTTAAAGCACTTTTATGGCCCCCATCCTGGGCAGCGGATGCAGATTTTATGGGCGTCTGCAGGAGGCTAAAACTGTCTTCACACACGAAATTATAACGATCAGATGGCTGTCTCTGGGATGGCAGTGTTTCCTCGAGCTGCGAGCAGGCCGACAGTGCCAGCGCCGACTATAAATAACCACCACCGCTTCCTCCTCCCCGCCTGCCCTGGCCCCCATCTCTCCCCCTTGGCAAGATCGCAGAGGGTTTAGTGAACAGTTTTGCTCTCTCAGCTGCATGCAGCCAGGTTTTCCTGGGCTGGAAGGTGTGACGACTCTCCCTCCTCCTCCTCCTCCTCCTCCTCCTCCTCCTCCTCCTCTTTTTCTTCCTCCTTCTCTCTCCTGGTTGTGAGCAAAGTGGAGGTTCTCCAAGGCCTTAGAGACTGGAAAGGTGTCCCTGGTCCATCAGAAAGGGGTGTTTAGAGGGAACTGCCCCCTACAAAGAGGAGGCCCAGATGGAACCTGGAGTTTTGCAGAGCGGCACTCGGCCAATGTCCACCTTGACTTCTGCACTCTTTGGGCCAGGAAACCCACAAGGTGTCTCTAAATGAGGCCTCCATGCTAAGCCCTTCGAAGGTCCTGCTGTGAAGACCAAGCTGTAAGAACCCAGCCAGCCTCCTCTTCCAACCCCATGTATCAGTTCTGCCTCCTAAGTCCGCTAGGCAGCTTCAGGAAGACCGGAGGGGTGCTGCTCACACCCCCTACCTTTAAACGCCTCCCCGCCCCGACCCCCACAAGGCTGGTGCAGGCTTTCCTGCAAAGCTCTCTCCCCCCAGGTCTCCACCTGCAAAGCCTCACATGGCCTCCCCAGAGGCTGCCTCCCCAAGCCTGAGGCCTGTCTTCTTGCAGATTCTGCCCCCCTTATCTGCTTGTCTTTCCTTGGGGTTCTTTCTATCAAGAGTCAGAGCCTTATTTGCCAAAAGGGGGGCTACTGCAGACAAGTACTGCGGGTCGTGGTGCGCAGGGAAGGGGCTCTGAGGAGTAATGAGGTGGGGAGCCCAGGTGCAGGCCCTGGGAGAGGAAGGAGGGCTCTAACGTCTGTGCATAAGGAAGCAGCTCCACCCCATTTGGTCAGAATTTCCCAGGCTCTTCAGCCATAACCAGGCTCTTCAAGCCTTTGCTCCCATAACATCAAACTCTCCCAGGTGTGGTGTGTGGTGTGTGGTGTGCCATGAACCCCACTTTTGGAAGAGCCACAGGAGGGTCTGTGGTGCAGTCTGTGGCACGGGGTGAATCCATGGCTCACCTCTGATTGGCCTTTTCCCAGACACGGTGCCCTGCGCATGGTAAATGGGGGCCATAAATGCTCGATCCCCGCTCAGCCATGCAGCTGCGGACTCGGGGAGATGTGAGATTGGGTGCTGAGGTAGAACACAGGCACAGCTCACCCCCCACCTGCAGAAGCCCACTCCCCACTCCTCCGCCCAGGGCCCGTCCCTTCTCCACCCTGGACTTCCCAAAGGCTGCAGTTTTTAATAACCCGTGAAACCTCACAGACAGTGAAAAACTGGGGATTTGGGGCCTGACAGACCAGATCCTGCTTGCTCACTTTGGGCGGGTGACCTTAGGCAAATTGCTTCCCCCCTCTGTGACTGTTTCCTGATCTGTAAGAGAACCATTGTCACACCAGTGGCACCTGGTTGGTCAGCTTGAAGCCTGCAGATACCCTGCAGGTGGGAGTGAGCCTGTCTGGCATGGGGGCGGGGGGGGGGAGGGGCGGGGAGAGGAGGGCCTGAAGCAGGTTGTGGTCTGGATGCTGCCTGGTGGCAGAATTGCAGCCGCTGATGCACCGGATGTACACTTGGGTCTTCAATACCCTGCTAGAGTCCCACTTGACTCAGTAATGAACCTGGGGCTCAGAGTAGATTGGAGCTCTGTGGACGGATCCTGGTGAGTTTCAGGGGGCTCCTCCTGTTTACCAGGCCTACTGGGAGGACCAGATCTGAGCTGCTGTGGGACCTGAAGCCCTCCCCGAGGGCTTCCCCGGGTGCACAGCCCTGGGATGGAGACCTAGAGAGCACCCTCGTTCTGCACCTCGGTCCCCATGGGCCTGGCAGCCCCACCCTCAGGCCTCGGCCTCTGTCTTTATTCCCAGCTTTTTCTCCAGGCCTGTCTCCTCACCCAGGCCCTGGAGGTTTGTCTAGCTGCCTCGGAAAGGGGATGGGGCTGCAGAAACAGAGAAGCTGGACTTCGCTTCCCGGTGTGGAAGTCAGAGAGCCATCCCCACTGGGAAAGGGGAAGGACCGATGGTCTCTGATGTAGCACAGAGGACAGTGAAGACGAGCAGGTGCTCCCAGATCCCAAGTCTGGTGCCCAGGGCCTAGGGTGAGGGGACTGAAGGGAGTGATCAGAGGAGCTGTCGGTAGGTCCCAGAGAGATGAGCCCTGTACACGCCCCCATCCCCAGGCAGGTAGCAAAACTCCCAAATAGATCAAGGGGAAGAAGAACTTGGAGGAGGCAAGGTTCTGGAAAATAAGTGGCTTCCGGCTATCACCAGGCAGATGGGGCCTCAGGCAGTTTCACAGTCTTCCATGCCCGATGGGTGTCTGGTATTGGGAGCAGCAGGTCGGGCTGAGGGTGCGCAGGCCTGGTGAGGAAGGAGAGAGGATGCTGCCGGTGTGTAGGGGTTTGCAGCTGCTGCAGCAACATCTCCATTCCACCCGGGAGGAGCACACCTGAGGGCCAAGGTGCCTGAAGGACAGGCCAGGAAGCCAGGCGTCCACCCACCCCAGGACCTGCATGAGCTCCCAGAACTCACCCATCCCCAGAAGGGGAGGCTGCAAGTGCACAGCGTCCTGTGTGTGCCACCTTGGTGGAATGGGAACCACGAACAGAAACTGAATTGTTGTAGGAAAATTGAGGAAGTTGCCTTTCTTGCACACAGGAGCTTCTGACCCATGTTCCCAGCCACCGAACCAGGGAAGTCTCAGGAGCATCCTATGGGACTATGACCATCGAAGATACGGGGTCCAGAGGGGACCTGCTGGGAACTCAGTGGGAACACAGAGCAACCCCCCCCTTCACTTCTACCCCAGGGCTGGAGAGGAGCAGCAGCCCTGACCTCACACCACCTCCTGACTCTGCCATTGGCCACAGGTCACAGGTCCTTGATGTTGCAGATTAGACAAGATGCTACGTAATGTGAAGTTGTTAGCGCTGTGCTCGTATAGATTAAGCAAGCTCTTGATAAGTGGAGACTGTTGTTTTTACCACGATCATAGAAGATACACCTTTCTGCCTCTCCCCTCTCCCTGGCATGCTCCCAATTTGTATCATCCCCACTTGACCCTCCCCAGAAGGGCCACCAAGAGTCAAACTGATTTGTGCTTGGCAGGTGGTCGTTAACGTTCTCCTGGCTGTCATTCTTCACTAAGAACAAGCCTAGGGCATCACAGCCTCCATCCTCAGCGCCTATCAGCAGGGAAGAGAGGGGAGCCTGAGCAGATGTGGGGGCAGGGCCAGGGCCAGACCGAACTCTGGTCCCTGGATGTCACCTTGGAGGATTCCAGGCCTGGAAGGACCCCCAGAGCAAAGGGCGCTCACACGGTTCTACGGGTGAGGAAGCAGCCCCAGAAGACACGGGGCATGGCCCTGGCCACACTCTGGGCAGAAGCGGAGACCAGGCTGGCGGCCTCTGCCTTTCCACCCTCTGCTTCTTTCCTGGGCCAGACTCACAGAGGAGGAGGAAACGGACGGCTGACTCCTCGTGTCTAATGATGGTATCACTCACTTACTTGGATCGAGTCCCAAAAGGGTGGTCCCGGGAAGTCAGGAGGCGTCAAAGCAGCGGATAATCCCCCTGCATGCGCTCTGAAGACTTGCACTGAGCTAATGGACTCAACTCAGCTCCTTTCCCAGGCCCTGCAGAGCGGCAGCAGACCTGCAGCCCTGACAGCTCAGAGGCCTCGTCAGGTGGACATGGGGGAGGGACAGTGTCCCTGCCTTGTCTGCAGGTTCTGCCATGGAAATTCCAGCCTGGAGGGATGTCACCTGTTTTAATTAACGCTGCCTGTGGGCCTGCCCTGTGCCAGGCATGGAGGGGTTACAGCAAAGAAGGAGAGGAGGCCTGCTCAGGGGCCCCTCGTTTATGTAGATGGCTGTACCGTGGCCAGTCCCCTTCTGGCTTCTTCTCTTTGTCTTCCATCCTGTCCACATCATCAGATGCCTCAGCATCCCTGCAGCCACCTGCAGTACCAGGCTCAGGGCCACAGTACCGCACGCTTGTGGGTGAGAGCCTGCCTGGCCATCCTCTCTATGCATCCTGTCCTGACACACTTACCAGTGAGTTAGTTTCACTGGAATTGAATTCTGAGTTGGTAGTCTGGCTTACCTCACCAGCAGGCCAGCCCAAAACCTCAAAGGCGGGACTGCTTCCTGGGTGTGAGCACACGGTCACACAACTCAGATCCTCTTTAGCCATCCAACCAATTAACTAAGTAATTAATCACCCAGCCTCTTGTGCCCACCTTGCCCGAACCCCTCCCATTGTAGAGGTGGGGAAAATGAGGCCCAAGGAGGGAAGGAGCTGGCCCAAGGTCATTCTGCATCTCTTCCATGAGCACGTCTGGGTCCTCACCTCGGCCTCCTCAAGGGCCAGGACTGGGTCTCACCCCGCCGCCCCACTGGGCCCCACACGTAGTTGCCCCTCAACAGTTTGGTAGTTGGATTGTCCAGATGTTTCCTTCTTTAAAAGAAGACGTCTTAGCAAGGTTTAAGCCAAAAGAGGACCCTACCGGGTGGGCTTCGGGCTAGCTGGAGATGATGGCTGGGAAAGGGCCTTTCTGGGGTCTCAAGGGGGATCGCTGCCCACTGGCAGCCTTCAGCCCCTCCCTGCAAGAGGCAGGCCCATATGGCAGCAGCCCAGGCTGATTTGCAAGGCTGCTCAGCCCTGTGCTGCTGTCCGAGTGTGGCAGGGCTGCCCCTTCCTTCCCAGTGCCCCACCCCCAGTGGCCTGGAGAGA